>NW_026575020.1:0-1200000 GCF_905146905.1 Nyctereutes procyonoides
GGCCCTGGAGGGTAGTGAGGAGTAGTGTCTGGCAGGGCAGCCCTCATCCTAGACAGGAGACTCCCTGTACCCCTGCTACGCACCTTGACAGGTTGGATACCTGCTCTGGCCGTTCAGAACCCAGCTTCCAACTGGACTGGGTTCTCAGTGAAGAAGCTAGGTCCCTAGTTTCCCAGGCTCCCTTAGCAGGAATACAGGGGCCAGGTGGAATCCCAACCAGGACCCTCCTGGTGCCCCACCCTCCACTCTCCACGTGTTGTCTTGGTTTTAAACTACCATCACCTCAGTCCCCAGAAGTTTGGGGGAAGCTCACAACAACAACAACAACAAAAAAAACATAAGGTAAGCTGGTAAAATGAGAAGCCAGGACGAGGCACAAGTTCCAGCAAGCAGCGTGGACAGGGATTGGGGGCGGATGATGTATAGGTGCTGGATTGTTGCTGAAAAAAAATTGTTCAGCTTTCCTGGTACCCAAAGTGAAAAGAGAAGGGGGATCAGTTACATGGCTCTTATTATGGGGCTGGAGGAGGGACTTTGCCAAATTTTGAGCAAAACCAAAGCTTTTTCCTAACCCTTAGCTCTTGAAGCAATTTTTATGTACAGCTCCAGTCTAGTTTAGTAAGGGACCCTCGGAGTTGCTTCAAAGGCATAACCAGTCAATTTGACTCAGAAAAAGCAATTCCACAAGGTGCTTGAGAGTGTAGTTTTGTGAAGATTCACCAAGTTTCCTTCAGTTCTAGAACCAGCTTATCCACAGAGCAGGGCTGGAAAACCAGTTTGGTCTCATGAGCTGCTCTGATCAGTAGGTCTGGAGCCTTATCCAGGCCCAGCAGGGTCAAGTGCTGTGATCCATTAGCAATGGTTGTCACAGGTGTCAGATTGAAGATGGACATCGCTTTTGCTAGGCGTGTCCCTTCCCTGACCTAGAGGGACATCCTTCGGCCACTGCTCTGTAAATGTCATCTCTTTGTCTTGCCTTTGGAGAACGATTCTGAGTAAATGCTTATGCGTTGTGTTTTCTGGCAAGAACCAGAAGGCAGATGGTACTCTTGGAAGTTACTCAAGATGTTGGAAAGGCTGAAAGTCTTGAATGGAAATGGAGGAGCCCCCTGCTTCCTGGCTGGCAGGTGGCCATCCTCCCTTCACTCAGGCAGTGGCCTGCAGGCACCTCTAGGATTTTTCTTAGGAGCCTCACAGGGGCATCTGGGTGGCTCAGTCGGTTACACATCTGACTTTGGCTCAGGTCATGGTCCCAGGGTCCTGGGATCAAGTTCCAAGTCGGGCTCCGTGCTCAGTGGAGTGCTTGCTCCTCCCTCTCACTCTGCTCCTCCTCCTCCCCCTACCCCCTCTCATGCTATCTATCTTCCTCCATCCCTATCTCAAATAAATAAATAAAATCTTAAAAAAAAAAAGAGTCCCACATTGTCTATCATGGCCCAGGTTAGTTGGGCCTTGCAGATTTTCCCAGTGAGTCTTCCTAGTCACTTCAGAGCCACAGAAAACTTCAGTTTTAGTCCTCCCAAAGCTATAACTATAGGTGGCTATTATAGCTTTTCCTTCTGTACAAAACTTTCAGATATGAACTGATTATGTTTTAAGAGGTCCTCAGTTTGCAATCTGTAACAGATATGCTGTCACTTATTGCTTTTAATGACGCAGAATGCCTTGACCTGGGGTGAAGCCCTTGCTCTATTATGCTCTCCATTCCTGAGGGACAAGGACAGATCATCTCCACCATTTCTGTAGCTCCCCCCACGCCCACCGCCCACCACTGAGGCCCGGCCCCAGGGCAGACCCAGGGAATCAAAGATTACTGAGTGACTTGTGTCTCTCCAGCTGCAGAGCTGAGATGGCTCAGAGTACTTAATCCAGCACAACTCCGAGGCCATCATCAGCACCTGGCACAAGGCCATTAGTGAGGGCATCCAGGAGGTGGTAAGCAGAGCCTGGGGCCTCCAGGGCTGGTGGGGGGATGGGATGGTCAGTCATTATGCAGAGCAGCTGTGCCCACTGTGGATGGGACATCAGAGTGTAAGTGGCCCTCCTTGCAGATGAGGCTCCACTTACTGGCGTATACTTATGGCTTATGGCAGATGGGCTGCTGAAGAAATAGTCTTAAGTATGCAAATCCAGCCTGTGGGGTTGGCCCTGCAGGAGGACTCTCCAGGTCCGGCTGGGGGGCACATCCTAGAGGTATGTCCCATTTCAAGGGAGGCAGGAAGAAAAGGAAATACCTGAGCAGGAGTCTCAGGCTGGAATGACAGGCTAAAACCAGAAGGTAAAAATCAAAGAGTCTACCATTTTTTAGGTTCAAAATATCCACAATAGAGATGGGACAGTCTCCCTCTGACAGCTGTTCACCTGGAAACAGCCTGGGGCTTCTTGACCCTCAATTCCCTAGGAGCCAACACTGAGTACAGAATTTGGCTGTATTACTAGAGGTAGGAATCCAGATCTCCGGTGGTGATGCTGATGCTGTTGTTGGCAGTGCTGAGGCCTCAGCTGGAACTGTAAGTTCAGAGCTAGGAGCCACATATTGAGGAATGCTGACCTAGGGAGTGTGTACAGAGGAGCTAGGAAAACATGGGCCAGGAGGACGGGGATAACAAAGAGTGGGAGAGAACAGGGTGACGGTGTTCACCTGAAGGGCTCCGTGCCGCTGGGGGCGGTGAACATCCTGAGGTCCGTTGGTGGAGGTCAGGGGAGTTAACTGGAGAAGGGAATCCTGAACTCTGCCTGGGAGTCGCCAGGCGGGCCGGGAGGACACGTGGGGCCCCTCGCCCCATCCTAGAAGGACCCTGGCCGGCCAGGGGCCCTGCCTCTCTGAGTCCGCGTGATTCCAGTCCGCAGACCTGCCCCCAGAGGAGGAGAGCCAGAGCAGCGGCGCGGACTTCGGGTCCAGCGAGCGCCTGGGAAGCTGGCGGGAGGACGAGGCGCGGCTGGGTGCAGGTGTGCGCGCGGAGCGGGGGGCATCTCCTGGGGGCAAAGGGGGCGGGGGCAGGGTAGAGGGCATCTCTTGGGGGCGACGGGGCGGGGGACCCGGGGGTTGACCCGGCCGGGGCTGCAAGGCCAGTCGCGGCGCCGGCGAGTGACTCGGCTCCGCATTGCCCTGGCCCAGGCGCAGCCGCCGCGGAGGGCGACCTGAGCAAGGTCCGGCACAGGCTCCGCAAGTTCCTGCTGAAGCGGCCCACGCTGCAGTCGCTGCGGGAGAAGGGCTACATCAAAGGTATCGGAGGGAGCCGGAGCGCGGCGCCGGGGGCCGGGGCGGGGCGGCGCTGACCAGCCTCTTCCCCAGACCAGGTGTTCGGCTGCCCGCTGGCCGCGCTGTGTGAGCGCGAGAGGAGCTCCGTGCCGCGCTTCGTGCAGCAGTGCATCTGCACGGTGGAGGCTCGCGGTACGCGCGGCGCCTGGACACCTCCCCGGGTGGGCGCGGGGGCGGCGGTGGGGGCGCGGGAGAACTGGAGCCCCTGAGTGGGAATCTCCGCGGGAGCTTTGGACCCACCCCCACCGAGCCCGAGGTCAGCGCCTCCCTCTGCCCCAGGGCTGGACATCGACGGCCTGTACCGCATCAGTGGAAACCTGGCCACCATCCAGAAGCTGCGCTATAAGGTGGACCACGGTGAGGCCCGGCTCCCGCCGCTAAGCCCAGGGCCTGAAGGCTCCAAGGGGGCGCTGACCACCTCTTCCCACCCCCTCTCCCCCCCTTGCCGCAGATGAGCGCCTGGACCTGGACGACGGGCGCTGGGAGGACGTGCACGTGATCACCGGAGCCCTGAAGCTCTTCTTTCGAGAGCTGCCGGAGCCCCTCTTCCCCTTCTCGCATTTTCGCCAGTTCATCGCTGCCATCAGTGAGCGCCTGGGGGGGGAGGGATGGGGTTGGGACAGGGCCGGCCTGCAGCGGCCACCCCCTGGGCGGACCCCTCTCCCCCCACCGGGTTGCAGCCTCTCAGTTGCCCTCGCCGAGCCGACCCTCCCTTCCCCAGAGCTGCAGGACCAGGCCCAGCGCAGCCGCTGTGTGCGGGACCTGGTGCGCTCGCTGCCCGCCCCCAACCACGACACTCTGCGGCTGCTCTTCCAGCACCTGTGCAGGTGAGCCGGAGAGCCAGCCGCGGGAATGGGGAGGCGGGTACTGGCGGCGCCCCCCACACACACCCGCCAAAGCCCCCTCCAGCTCTGGGCCCTGACCCCCACCCTCACTCGTCTCCCCTCTGCAGGGTAGTCGACCACGGCAATCAGAACCGCATGTCCGTGCAGAGCGTGGCCATAGTGTTCGGGCCCACGCTGCTGCGGCCCGAGACCGAGGAGACCAGCATGCCCATGACCATGGTGTTCCAGAACCAGGTGGTGGAACTCATCCTGCAGCGGTGCTCAGACATTTTCCCGCCGCACTGACCGCGGGCTCCTACCCCCACCCTCGGGGCTGGCGCTGCAGACCTGGGACTGAGGGCAGCGACAGTGGTCCTGCCTTAGAAGCTGGACGGTTTGAGGCCGCTTGGCCAGATTCACCGGTGAGGCCCTCGACCTCCCACAGGTCCGCAGGCGGAAGAGTAATCTGCGCCCCTTGGTGCAGTATGGTGACCCCTGGGGGGCGTTTGCAAAATGTGATTTTTGCAGTATGGTGACCCCCACTCCCACTCCCACCCTCGGCCTGTCCTATTTCGGAGCTTACTTGGGTTCTGTTCTTTATTACAGCGACACCTACTGTGTGCGTGTGAGAATGTGTTGGGGTGAGAGTTTGTTTTTCGGGATCCTTCTATTGGAGGAGGAAGCCTTGGGTGAGGGGCTTCTTGGCTTTTTCAGGCCTGCCTCCCCTCCTCCGCCCCTCCCCAGTCCCCCGTGTCAGCCCTGGGACAGCGGCCTACAGCTCCCCTGCTGCCCTGCCTTGTCTCGGGGCCAGACTCCTGCTTGACACTCTCAGTGGCTGATGGTGGACGGTTTTCACCTGCTTTCCTGTTCTGGGCAGGCCTCTGCCCTCCCTGACCCACTTGTGTTTTGTGCACCGGCTGTTCATATTAACTGTGTCCCTCACACTGGCTACGAGACATGCACCATTTCCACACGCAGTCACATTTGACAAGTGAAGAGGGTGTGGCAGTGGCAAAGTGACTTGTTCGGGGTCCTGTGGGCCACCTGACTGCCTCACAGACTCCTCTCACAGCACAGCACAGCCTCGGGAGGGCCACGTCAGCTCTTTCAGCTACCTCCCCCCCCCCCCGCACCCCTCCACACCCGTCATGTGCTCACGGGCAGAGCAAAAGAAACTAAGGCAAATGGGTTCTGTCAGGGCCTGGGGAGATGCTGGAGGCAGACAGGAAAACTGCCCAGCTCTTCTGCTCTGCCGGTGGGCAAGTAGCAGGAGTCCCCAGCTCTCAGCATCTCTGCTGTCAGGCTACCTGCCCGGTGCCCACCTTACCCTCGGGAGCTGGGAGAGGCCTGCAGGGCTGGAAGAAGGAAGGGGCAGCCATGCCCTTTCTCTCCTCAGGCACAAACCCCTTCAGCTTCTGGGTTTCGGGCCACCTGCCCCACAAACTGTTGGTCTGTTCAACAAACAATAATAGCTAATATTTATTGACATTTGCACCCTGCCAAGCATTTCACTTGGATCGTCTCATTTGTTTCTCACAGCCAATATTTATTATCTGCTCTTCTGTGCCAGGCTCAGTGCTCTGGGGTAGGGGTACTGCGAGTGCAGCCTCACTGGTAGAGCCTGCGGTTGGTGGCAGGCCCAAGCCCACCGCAAATGCCAGCAGGGCCGGGACAAGAGTACAGATGGAAGCCTCACACCATACACTGCAATACTGTAAAGTTACAAATCAAGTTATAACTGTTAAATAAAATATGCTCTATTCTCCTACTCTGACAAATATACTTTCATAATGACCTAGAAGACTAAACTTCTTTGATTCTTCTGAATCCTATACGCGGGTAGGTTGGCATAAGAGCTGGCTCTGCTGTCAGCCTGCCCCCTGTGGCTGGCCACCCTCAGAGCCATCCTGGCCCAAGGGAAGTCCACTTGCACATATGTGGACAGTCCAGTCCACTAGCACAAACTGCCACACCCCCTGCCACTTGCTGCCCCGTGGCCACCCCACATGATCCATCCTTAAGGGAAGGGGCCTGGGGCCATTGGAGCAGGGAATTCTGGGGTCTTGCATGTTAGGGGTATGGTCCAAAGGGAAGGGTCCAGGCTCCAAGGGGCCTGTGGGGAGAGGCAGACAGAGAAGGTCAAGAGTAGAGCCTTCTAAAGCGGGGACTCACAGCAGAGCAAGGAGTCCTCAACCCTCCAAAAGCTATGAAAAAGCACAGGGTGTTCTGAAGGTACGCCCCTCGGAGGTCACTGTTCCTCAGGAACCTGAGATGCTTCTGCGGAAGCCCCATTTGAGCCCAGCACTAAAGAATGAAGAGGAGTCCTCAAGGTGAGGAACTAAGAGAAGGGTATCTAGTCAGAGGGAACAGCATGTTCAAAGGCTCTGCAGCAGGAAGGCTCGAGGAGAGAACAAAATCTGAAAAGAACCCACACAAGCAGTGAGCGTGGGTGTGAGGTGAGGCCAGAGAGGCTGGCAGGGACAGGGTGTGCGGGGCCTTGTGGGCCACGGTGAATGGGGACCTGTGGCAGGACAGCTGGCAGGAGGACCCTTGGGCAGGGAGGTCTTGGGAAGTGTCAGCTCCCCCGTCTGATCCTCACCGCACCCCAGGCTTCTGATCCTGCCAATGCCTTGGTCAGCAAACAATGCAGCAGCAGCCAAAGAAGTCCTAGAATCATCATGATTTGTCACCAGTTTCAGAAATCAGCCGCTGCCAATGAGTAAACACTGCAAGAGGTGATGTCATAACTCACCGGAAGTCACAGGGCAGATGGGTGGCAGAGCATGCCCAGAGCTTCATTTGCAGTCAGGGCCACCGGAAGTGTGGGCTCAACCAAAGATCAAGACCGAGCGCAGTGCTCAGGGAGCGCCATTGGTGCTCACTGACTATGTTCGGAACAAATTGGCTTTTGTGTAGAGACACAAAGATGTAAAAATAGCATCTGCCCTCGTGAAGCACCAGCTGGTTGGGGAATAGACCTAAAAATAAATGCCACAGTTGATAAGGGCTGTCGCAGAGGGCCCTGTCCCCAAGCCTGCCCCCTCTCAGCAGATGCTCCAGACCCTCCTGCAGCCTGGCATCTGCCCCTGAAGCCGCCATAGCAAAGGTCACCAGTGCCCGCCTGGTCATGAAGTCTGACGGACATTCCCAAACCTCACGCAAGTGGACACGTGAACTGACTCTTGTCCTGCCGTGACACGCTCTTCCTTTGCCTGCAGCATCATGGGTCTTCGCCCACCCTGTAAATAGTGATGCCCTCTGGGTGGCAGCCTCAGCCTGTTGCCCTTTCCCCTCCACCCTCCCTAAGGGCCCTCACCCATTCCATCCTGGGGACCCAGGCATCAGGACTGCGCATGGGTCACCCAAATCTCTTACCAGCCAGGACCACTCTCCTGAGTTCCAGGTGCAAATGGCCTCCAGCTTACAGGACATCTCTGCCTGGATGGCTGCCAGACACCCTGAGTGCAACCTGCCCGCAACCATACCCCGAAACCAGCCTATCTCCCTGTTCCCAGGCACAGAGGTTTACCAGAGTCTCCTTCCCCCTCCCCCATAGCCAGGCAGCCACCATCCTTTCCTAACTATTCCCTGATCTGCCTCCCATCCCCCTCAGTCTCTCACTTGGGTGACACGGTGGCCTCTGAATGGGCTCCTCTCTTTCCCTTTTCATCCTCCACCCAGCAGTCATCTGACTGTAGCTTCCAAGGCCATTCCAGCCCGTCTCCCACCTCTTTGCACACCAGCTGTGCCCCTGCCTACAGCTCCCAGCCACGCTGTCCCCACCTCAGTGCCCAGGGCTGCCACTCACCCTGCCTTCCTCTCTTTCACCTGCTGACTTCACCTCCCCCTCTTCCCCCATCCTCCTCCTCCTCCTCCTCCTCTTCCTCCTCCTCCTCCTCGCTGCTCTCAGCTCACCGCCACCCCCCCCCCAGCTCTCAGCACACTGGCCTCCCTGCACTGTAAATGTGCTTCTACCTCCAGCTCTTCCTCACAAGGCTGTAGGCCAGCACATCTTCACCCTTCTCTTTACAGCCAAGTAAACCCCATCGTATGGAGACACACATTTCTCTCTTCATTCATTCATTGATGAACATTTGGCTTATTCCTATTTTTTGACTATTATGCATAATGTTGCTGTGACTATGTACGAGGTTTTATGTGGACACACTGTCCCAGCTTCCAACACAAAATGCCATAGACTGGGCACCCTAAACAACAGAAATCATTTCTCACAGTCCTGGGGCTGGAAGTCTCAGATCAGGCCACCAGCGTGGTGGGGCTCTGGTGCAGGCTGTCTTCCTGGCCTGCAGACGGGCTGCCTTCTGGCTGAAAGAGAGAGCTCATCTCTTCCTCTTCTTCTTCTTTTTTTTTTTTTAGACTTATTTATTTTAGAAAGAGCGTGCATTGAGCGAGGGGGAGGAGCAGAGGGAGACTCTCCAGCAGACTCCCCACTGAGCAGGGAGCCCATCTCAGGCCACCATCCTAGGACCCTGAGCCGAAACCAAGAGTCTGACGCCTGACTGTCTCTTCTATAAGGACAGGAATCCCATCCTTGTGGGCCCTACCTCCCAGGGTCACCACATTGGAGTTAGGGCTTCAACATATGAATCTGGGAGACCACAAACATTCAGCCCATCCACATATGTTTTAATCCCCTGGGGTACATGCCTGCTAGCGGAATTGCTGGGTCAGACGGTCACTCTGTGTTTAAATTCATGATGAACTGCCGAACTAGAGTCTTCTATGGCGGCCACACCATTTTACATTCTCATCAGCCACGCGTGTTTCTGTTCTCTCCCGTTTTCCGCAACGATTGTTTCAGGGATTCATTCTCCTCAAACCTCCGGCCCTGCCTGCCTCTCCCTCTCCCTCTCCCACTCCCTCTTATCCTCCAGATGACCTCACCTCTACCTCACAGAAATGATGGAAACCCTCAGCATCCCACCAGCCAAGACCGCAGCTCTCCCACCACATCCTCCCTTGCCTCCCTGCCCCTGGTACCTCAGAGCAGACATCTCTGCTAATCTTTTCCCATTTCTGGAAAGTATCTGCCACCATGGCCACCTTTCTCTCCTCCTCACTGAACTGCTGTCTCAGGCAGGACTCCCCAGGAAGTAGAGAGAAGCATGTGGGAAGTTCATGGAGGGAGTGCTCTCAGGACCACACCTGGTGTGGCGCGGGGCAGGGGGCGGGGGGAGGGGGGGAAGGCCGCAGGATCCAGCAGAGGGGAACTGACCCAAATGCAGGCCCATCTCAGGCCTCCACTGACCCCACGGGTAGCTCTAGAGCTGGGCTAGCCTCAGCGTTGTCCCACACTGTGGCTAGGGGGGCAGACCTTTAAACTGCCTTTATCATCCAGAGACCTCCTTGGAGGGCTAGGGGAGAGCCCTTGAATTTGGGCAAAAAGACTCTCTTCAGCCCAAGGCATGTCCTAGAGAGCCCCTCAGATGGGACCTGTTAGGGAAAATAAGTGCCCAGGGCACCCACTACAGCATCCAGCGAGCTCTGTCCTCTCCTTATTCCTTGACCCACACACACCATCAGACTCCTGAATTTCCCTCAAAACTCACCCATGACCCCACATCGATAACTGCTGGACATATTAGTTGTCCCCTCAGGAGCACCCCATCTGACCACCCCTTCCTTGGAAACATCCTCTTCCTCTTGGCTTGCGCACAACCACATTCTTCTGGTGGTCCTCCCACTCCAGCCACAGCTTCTCATTCTCTTCCTCCCAGCTGGAAAGGTCAGTGTCCTTGGGCCAAGCCACTCCTCGCCCTCTGTACTCCCTCCCTGGGTGATACTGTCCACACCCAGGGCATCGGTGACTCACTCATGGGTAGCACCAGGCCTAGCTGCTCCTAGAAGCTTCAGGCCACTGTGTCTGCCTGACAACCTGACACCTGCCTGGGATGGTCCTCAGGCTGGATTCATGATCTTCCCCAAACCTAGCCCTTCCTGTCCCAGGACATGGATGCGTTATCCTCCAAGCTGGGTAAGTCAGAAACCTGGGAGTATGGCCCTCTCCCTCTCTGTCCCCCTCTCTTCCACCCTCCACACCGGATCTATGCCTGCATCCTGTCCATTCTACCTCTCACTTCCACCCACGTCTCTCCAACTAGGGCCCACTCATCTCAGAGGCTCACATCTCCTGCCTGGACCCCTGCAGTACCTCCCAGCCCCTCCCCTCCCCACATCCTCTTTCCCCCTCACCCCACCCACACTCATTCAAAAATACAAACCTTGGGCAGCCCCAGTGGCTCAGCGGTGGCTCAGTGGTTTGGCACCGCCTTCAGCCCAGGGCATGATTCTGGAGACCCAGGATCCAGTCCCACAGTCCCACGTTGGGCTCCCTGCATGGAGCCTGCTTCTCCCTCTGCCTGTGTCCCTGCCTGCCTGCGTGTGTGTGTGTGTGTGTGTGTGTGTCATGAATAAATAAATAAAATCTTTAAAAAAATACAAATCTTAATAAATAAATAAATAATTTTAAAATGAAAGGATAAATAAAAATACAAACCTGATTATATTATCACCTTGCTTAAAAAGCATTTGGCTCGGGGATCCCTGGATGGCTCAGCGGTTTGGCACCTGCCTTTGGCCCAGGGCGCAATCCCGGAGTCCCGGGATCGAGTCCCACGTCAGGCTCCTGGCATGGAGCCTGCTTCTCCCTCTGCCTGTGTCTCTGCCTCTCTCTCCTCTCTCTATGACTATCATGAATAAATAATAAAAAAAAATTAAAAAAAAAAAGCATTTGGCTCATCTTAGGAAAAGACCACGAGTTTTAACATGGCCTCCAGGCCTCTGCCTGGTTTGTCCCCTGTGTTCTTCTCAGCTTCCCCTTCATGGAGCAGTACAGCTTAGTGGTTAGCTCTGGAGCCAAACTATCTGGATTCAAATCTAAGTCCACAACACCCCTGGTAGATGCTTCTGAATAATTGACTCATTCCTCTGTGTCCCTGTCTTCTCATCTGGAAAACGGGGATGCTGGCAGCAGTAACAACCTCATAGCACAATTGTAAAGATTACAGGAGGGACTACTTTTGAGGTTTTGAGAATGAGTCTCCCAGAATAAACACTCAGTAAACACTCGCTTGACCTGTGTCTTACTTGCTTTCCAGGTTTCTGCACTGCAACTACACTAACCTCCCATTAGTTTCTGAAGTGTTTCATGATCCCTCCTGCCCCAGGACCTTTGCATGTGCTGTACCCGCTCTGCAGTTCTCTTCTTTCCTTTGCTTTAGTCATCTTATTGCGTTTTGCTCAGGTAACCTTTCCTCAGACATCTCTTCTGAATACCCAGTTAGGTCAGCTTCCTGTGTTATACATTGAGACCCACATGCTTCTCTTATCTTAGCTTATCATTTTACAACCACAGACCCTGATTATGTATTGCTGTCTGCCCTCTGTGATACTATAAACCTCAGTATCATTCTTCTATGCTCACCTTTGTAGGCCTAGCACTTAACAAAGTGCCCAGTACCAGACAAGTGTTCAATAAATAATTGTTTATGAGGCACTATGTGAAAAGGCAGACAGTCAGAGTTCAAACCCTAGCTCTACCATTTTCTATCAAGTGATCTTGGGCAAGTTGTTCATCTCAGTGGACTTATCTGTAAAGTTAAGGCATTCATGGCTTACCTCAGAGACTTCTTATGATTATAAAATGAGATGTGTGCAATAAGCATAGCCCAGAAGCCGGTACAGGAAACACTTGTGAAGCACTGCTAGTCTTCATCCCTCAGGCCTGAGGATGGTCCTGGGTCCTGGGGTAAGCCAGCCTTCGTGGTGAGGCTAGCAGAAGCCAGAAGCAGAAGTGTTCTGAATGCCTCCAGGTGCAGCCAGAAGACCTGGTAGGCAGGACAGCACATGGCACTGGGTCCTTTTTGTTTCCCAGAGGTCCAGAGCAGTGTTTCTTCATGACTTCAGCCTGAGTCTCAGCAGAGCCAAGGGAAGGGTCCTTTGTCCATTTTGGGGCCACAGCATCATAAGGAGGAGGAGGAGGAGCTGGAGGAAGAGAGGAAGAAGAAGAAGAAGAAAGAAGAAGAAGAAGAAGAAGAAGAAGAAGAAGAAGAAGAAGAAGAAGAAGAAGAAGAAAAGAAGAAGAAGAAGAAAGAAGAAGAAGAAGAAGAAGAAAAGAAGAAGAAGAAGAAGAAGAAGAAGAAGAAGAAGAAGAAGAAGAAGAAGGAAGAAGAAGAAGAAGAAGAAGAAGAAGAAGAAGAAGAAGAAGAAGAAGAAGAAGAAGACAGAGGTGGAGGAGGAGGAGGAGACGGTGCCCCCACTCTGGCCAGTACATGAGGGGACCCACTGGGCCAACAAGTGCAGCCCTACCAGGTAGAATTAGAATCCTGGCTCTAAGGTCCAGCCTCGGTATCTTCTAAGACGGGACATTCTTCTGTCGCCAGCGTCAGAGGAAGGCTTGGTTCATTCAAAGAGTTGACAGATTTCCTTTCATGGACTTTATCCTCCACGGGTCACTGGCTGCCCCTGAGTAAATGAGCCAGGTGGATGATAAGGCCAGGAACTCTTTTTCTTCTTCTCATAAACTTTTTATTTTGAAAGAATTACTGACTCACAAGAAGTTACACAAATAGCACAGACAGGTCCCTTGTGCCCATCGCCTAGCTTCCCCCAGTGGTGGCAACTCACGTAACTTGTAGCCTATGGAAAGGAAACCAGGAAAGTGATTAGCACCAAACGATTAATCATGGGATTAGCACCATAGGATTTCACCATTTCTTATGTGCACTCCTTTTGTTGTATGTCTGTGTATAACTCCAGACATCTTATCACATGTGAAGATTCATATAACCACCACCACAAGATCTCGAATTGCTCCATCACCTTAAAAGATATCCCTCACGGGATCCCTGGGTGGCGCAGCGGTTTGGCGCCTGCCTTTGGCCCAGGGCACGATCCTGGAGACCCGGGATCGAATCCCACATCGAGCTCCCGGTGCATGGAGCCTGCTTCTCCCTCTGCCTATGTCTCTGCCTCTCTCTCTCTCTCTCTCTCTCTCTCTCTCTCTCTCTCTCTCTCATAAATAAATTTTAAAAATAATAAAAAAACGATATCCCTCACACTGCCCCTTCTGAACCACACCCCTCCCTCCCCTTCCCTAATGCCTGACAGCCCTGTCAGCTCTCAATCTCTATAATTATGTCATTTCGAGAACGCTATATAGATGGAATCATAAATTATGCAATCTTTCGAGATTGGCTTTTCGGGTTTGGTGTAATGCCTTGGAGATCCATTCAAGTCCTCCTGGGTATCAATACTTCATGGCTTATTATTGCTAAGTAGTATATTTAAAGAGGTCTCCCAGCTGCCGGTGGAAGAAGGAGGGAGGAAGACCAATTAGGAAGCTGCTGGAGTCCAGGTAAATATCGCAAGTCAGACTCCCACCCCTGCGGGGCTCCCCGCCTCTGGAACTAGCCCTAGATGTGTCCGGGCCGATGGGGGAGGCATTGGGGTTGATGGAGCGCAGCTGACAATAGGGGGCGCCAGAGGTCTTTTGTCCAAAGGGTGATTCCCCGCAGGGACCGCCAGGGAGGGTTGCCGGGCACTTTGGGCCGCCTGCTGCGCGTGCTAACCACAGAACTCTGGAGTCTTGCTCCCCTCCGGACCCCAGCCCCAAGCTTCCGGGCTGCCCTGAGCTCCAAGACTGCGGGAAGAGGCCGATGAGGTGCAGTGAAGGAGCTGTCGAGGGAGAGTCTCTGGCCCTCAGCCTGCCCAAGGCTGCCCATCACAGCGTGGCTCTGAGCTCAGGGCAGTGGGCTGAGCCTTGGGCACCCGCGTCCTAACCACCTTTCCCCACCCAGGACAATTGCTCTGTCCTCCCAGAGAACTCTCCCAGAACCCCGGAACATGTGCTAATCCCCCTGTCCCCACACTCTGTCCCTCTCTTGCATACGCCCTGCCAGCTGCCTCCCGCCATTCGCTGGCCCCCCAACACCAAGCTGACCCAGCGCTGGGCTGCACAGAGCCCGCTTCGTGAAACACAGAATGGGCACTTACTGTGTGTGGCACCTGCTGGCCCGGGGCCCGGGAAGAGAAACAGCACTCCCAGGGACTCTGGCCCCGATGGCCGAACAGTGCCGAGGTGCAGGCAGTCTTCAAAACCTGCACTGGCCCACTGCCTTCTGAGTTCTACCCACTTTTCATGATCTGAGCCCGGTCCCAGGCTCCTTGTCCTCTGGCTACTCCATCCCTCACGTGCTGGCGAATGCCTGGATGCCCGGATACCCCACAGCTCCCCACCTCTGCGCCCTTGCTCAAGACAGTCCCTGCCCCTGCACGGCCCTGTGTCGGTTCTCCACCTCTGTGCCCACTCCTCCAGGAAGTCTTCCCGGTGTCTAATAGCCAGTAGGTTCCAAAAGTGTGAATTCCCAGCCTCTGGGCGCCCACAACCCATGTCATGCGTACTGCCGTGACAGAATCTTCCGCGAGCAGCCTTGCCTAATAATTCATCCTTAACACACCTGTGTCCCCCAGAGACTTCTCGTTCATCTCTGAGTCCTGTGAGCCTGGCACTCAGGAGCCAAGTCAAGTCTGATTGAATAAATGAGTGAATGTATCAGTTGATAGATCTTTGAAACCCTCTCTTTATGATCTGCTTCCAATCTTTTCCTACTCTAATCACTCCTGGGCCGCTGTTTTTGTGAGTGTTCTTTCCTCCCTGAATCTAAATGGGTGGCATTCCACCCTCTCCCCTGCCACTCTATTCCTCTCCCTAGGCAAACTCACCATGTCCCCGACAGGCCCCAAGGCCACCCTGTGGCCCAAAGCCCCACACCCCTTGCATAACTTGCTTGTCCTTATCTGTCTTCCCCACTGTCTTTCCCAGGAAAGATAAGCTCCATCAGAGTAGGAATCTTGTCTGATTGATGGCTATGACCTCTGACAACTGTGCATGCTCAGTATTTGCGGAATGAATGAAGGGAAACTCTCTCTGAGGTCCTGGAACCCTTCTTTCTTTCTTTCTTTCTTTCTTTCTTTCTTTCTTTCTTTCTTTCTTTCTTTCTTTCTTTCTTTCTTTCTTTTTTTAGGTTTGGGTTTTTTTTAATGTTTTATTTTTAAGATTTTATTTATTTATTCATGAGAGACACAGAGAGAGAGAGGCAGAGACACAGGCAGAGGGAGAAGCAGGCCCGAAACAGAAAGCCTGATGTGGGACTCCATCCCTGGACTCCAGGACCATGCCCTAGGCCGAAGGCAGGTGCTAAACCGCCGAGCCACCGAGGCATCCTTTTTTTTTTTTTTTTAAGATTTTTTTAATTTTTTTTAAAAGGTTTTATTTATTTATTCATGAGACACACAGATAGAGAGAGAAGCAGGCTCCATGCAGGGAGCCCAATGTGGGACTCAATCCCAGGACTCCAGGATCACACCCTGAGCCAAAGGCAGATGCTCAACCACTGAGCCACCCAGGCATCTCGCTAGGACCCTTCAAATGCAACATATCTCAGATTGGTTTCAACTCCTCCCATCCCACAATTTGTTTCTCCAGTCTTTGTTTCCTTTCTCCTCCCAATCCTCCAACTTAGAAATCTGAGTCACACAGACATCTTTTCCTCTCTTAACACATCCATCAGACACTATGTTGCTCAGATTCTCCCTCCTGTCTTGCCAATCCTCTCACCCACCCCAGTGCCTAGTACTTACACCTGGACCTCCTCAACTGCTCCTAACTTGGGCTCTTACCTCTACTTTTACTTTTATCTGCGTTGCCACCTGAACAATTTTACTAAAACATCCATCTCACTATGTCAACCCTTACTTAAGGTCCTTTTTGCATTCTTATCCCCTACTGTTGTGTTTCCCAAAGTGTAGACCTCACACAGTAGGTGGCAGATGGCATAACTACAGGAGGTTCGAGGACAAAGGGTACTGAAGGGTGATCATTAATATGGAGTTGCAAAATGAGGTAGCTATTTCTTTTTTAATTCTTTCTGACCTTAGTGTCTTTAACACTTCTTTTTTGACTTGCTAATCACTTACCAGGGATCAGGACTCTAGCCATGCTGCTAGCAGATATTAATGACATTGTCTTATTTTTATTTTACATATTTTATAGTCGCCTATTATCTATGACATGTAGTTCTGGTTTTTTTTTAGTTATGCTAATATTGGTCCATAAAATACTTTATTTGGGAAAATATATTGCAAACCATATGTCCATCAAAAGGCTAACATCCAGAATATATAAAGAACTCTTCCTTAGCAAAAAGAAAAAATAGGGCACCTGGGAGTTTCAGTTGGTTAAGCGTCTGACTCTTGATTTTGGCTCAGGTCATGATCTCAGCTCAGGTCATGATCTCAGGGTCTTGAGACCGAGTCCATACTAGGCAGGAAGCCTGCTGAAGATTCTCTCTCTCCTTCTCCCTCTATCCTCCTTCTCTAAAAAAAAAGAAAGAAAGAAAGAAAGAAAGAAAGAAAGAAAGAAAGAAAGAAAGAAGAGAAAAGAAAGAAAAGAAAAAAAGAAAAGAAAAATCAGTAGAAATTAAAAATCAAATAAAAAAGTGAGCAAAGGGGGCACCTGGGAGGCTCCGTGGTTGAGCATCTGCCTTTGGCTCAGGTAGTGACTCTGGGGTCCTGGCACTGAGTCCCACATCAGGCTCCCCACAAGGAGCCTGCTTCTCCCTCTGTCTATGTCTCTGCCTCTCTCTCTCTCAGTCTCCCATGAATAAATAAATAAAATCTTCAGAAAAAAAAGAAAGAAAAATGAGCAAAGACTTAAATGCTTCATAAAAAGAGGATTTATAAGTGGCTAATAAACAGATGAAAGAGCTCAACCACATTAGTCATGAGAAAAATGTGAATTAAAACTACAATTTGATATCCCCATTCTCCCACTAGGACTCAAATGAAAAAGACTTCCAGTATCAAATGTTGGCAAGGATGTGGAACAATTGGAACTCTGATTCACTGGTAGTAGGCTGTAAACTGTAAGTACTTTGGGACGCTGGCCAGATCTATTGAAGTAGAGCATACCCATACTACTCTCTGACCCAAGAGCTCAACCCTTGAGTTATAATTCCAATAGAAATGAGTGCAAACGTTCACCAAGAGTCATGTACAAGAATCTTCATAGCAGTTCTATTCATAACAGTCCCCAAACTGAAAACAATCTATATGCCAGCAGCAGAGTGGATTAATACATTCTGGTACATGCAAATAATGGCACACTGTATAGAAGTGAGAATGAATAAGTTATACAAATGTTGAGCCACACACACACAAAAAGAACACTATTTATGGTTTCATTTATATGAAGTTCAAAAGTAAACAAAACTAATCTCTGCCATTACAACCGGGAGAGTGGTTGTCAGTGGGTTTGTGTCTGGGAGGAGGCATGAGACTGGCTGCTAAGGGCCTCAGAATATTCTGGTTTTGACTTGGGTGAAAAATTACTGATTTTAACAAGAGTGAAAATTAATTGATCTGTGTACTTCCTCATATGTATTTTATATATCAAGAAAAATCATTTAAATTTTTTAAAATTAAAACGTTTAAAGGCAAGCATTAACAAAATAAAAACCATGATAGTACTTTTGGAGATGGAGTGCAAATGGCAAGCATTTGGGAGACTCTGCCTTCTAGAATCAAGTCCAACTGGCCACACTTGGCTCCTCTGATCCTGTATCATGTTATGGGGCAGTTCCATATGGTGGTTAGGAGCACATATTTGGGGATCTGATGAATCTGAGTTTGAACCTGAGCTCTGCCGCTGTCTTTGGGATTTGAAACAAGTTATGTAACCTCTCTAAGCACCAGCACCTTCATCTACAAAAATCACCTTAGAGGGTGATGGGCTTGATCAATGGAATGAAGTGGTCCAGCACTGGGCACACAAGGAGGACTTGATAAATGGAACCACATCCAACTGCCCACTGCACCCCTGAACAAGCCCTGCTCTTTCATACCAAGTGTCTGTGCATGCTCTTCCTTCTTCTGGAATGCCCTTCCACCTCGTGATCACACTGTCCATCCTTTGATGCCCAGCTTAAACACCTCCTCCTTGGTGATACTCCGCTCCACATGAGATTAACCCTGCCCCCTCTTCACCATCCCACTCATGAGCACATATAGTTTATACGGTTTGCTATTTCTGGCAATTGGCTATACAAGAGGGTGTAGATACATATTTGTTACATGAAAAAATGAACAGCTCTTGGGGCACCTGGGTGGCTCAGTTGGTTAAGCATCTGCCTTTGGCACAGGTCATGATCCCAGGGTCCTGGAATCAAGCCCCACGTCGGGCTCCCTGTTCAGCAGGGAGTCTGCTTCTCCCTCTCTCTTCTCCTGCTTATGCTTGCTCTCTCTCTCTCTCTTTTTCTCTTTCTCTCCAATAAATAAATAAAATCTTTTAGAAAAATAAATTTTAAAAAATGAACAGCTCTTGAAATGGTTCTAATTTCTATGCTGGTTCCTTTTGCGTGCTCACAAGAGTATCAACCACGTAGCCCTGCATTAGGGACCTCAACCACCTCTATGGAGAACTGGCACCACGAGATGTGTTGTGGGTGAGTGGTTATCACCATGACGTCAGCCTCAAAGGTTAGGGATGTCCCCAAATCATCCCAGTTCCCTTTACCACCCTATATGGATAGGTCACTCATGACATTGCCTCCAACTGCTACTTAACCTCTTGGTGGCCTAACAGGTTCCCCATGCCAGGCACTTGCCGTGTGAGATAGTCATACTTTGTTTTAAACTATTATAAGTTTTTAGCCAGGTAGTTGGGAAAGTGGGACAACTTGGTCAGACATGGCCTCACATGTGACCAAGGCCGTGGCTTCCTTGGTGGTTTAGTAAATCGGGACATATCCCTTAGCAAGACAAGTGCTACAGAATCCCATTTGAAACCTATACAGCCGTCTAAGATGTGGCACCAACTCACATGCCTCTTCACCCCACCGTCCTGCCCTCCACAGTCTCCTAAGCACACAGGCACTCATGCGACAACACGGCTCTGCCTCATTATGGCCCTCAGCAGGGACACCTCAACTTTTCAGCCCCTGGAATGCAACCCAAAAGTACAATTACAACTAAGAGCCATGCCAGTCAGGCTAATAGATGGAAAAGACATGAATCTAGGTCCTCCTGTCTTGTAAGTAGAGACAGATCCCCAGGGAAATTCACAGTACATGGTGGGGCCTATAGTGGGGGAAGGGCACTGGAACAGGGACACAGGGGGAGGGGCACAGGGTGGTCAGAGAAGAGGCACCAGATTTGGGGAGGAGAGATTAGAGAAGGCTTTCTGGAAGAAAGTGAATGTTTTGATTACTGATCTGTGTAAGCTTCAGGAAGGCAGAGACATCATGCTTGTCCTCAGCTGTTCCCATAGTCTGAATGTCTGTGAAAGTATCAGGTAATTGCTGAACACCTCTGTGAGGGATCAGTGGAAGCTGGCCCTTCGGGAGGTATCCTACCCTACCTAGGAAGGAGGTGCTTTGTGACCCAAGGGCTGGAGGCAGGACCAGCAGGACTTGGGAGGGAATGTGATACATCTGGGGTTGAGCCAGAGAGGAACTGGCGAGGGGCAAAGTGGGCAGGGCAGGCAGGGCAGCAAAGCCTTCCCCCTGCTTCTCTAATGAGCGATACCCACTCCTGGCACTTTGTCGGCACTTCTTTCACACCCTAAATCCTGCCTCGTAGCATATGAGTTCATTTATTAGCACTTACTAGGCACCTACTACATGCCGAGTGTGGTGCTGGAGTGGAACACCTACCATGTGCAGCGCAGGCCAGTTTCCAGAGTGATTTTCCTACCACATATCACGAGTCATCTTCACATATTGAGCACTTAGTATGTGCCAGGGGCTGGAACATAAAGCAGGCAGGACCCACGAGACACCCCTCTCAGGGTGTGTGGAAGGATAAACTCAAACCCACAAGGTAGCCTTAGATTATGATAAATTCTGTGAAAGAGATGACCAACACGGGGATGGACAGGGAGTGACATGGAGTGAGTTGGTGGGACTGCCCTGGATGTGTGGTCAAGGAAGGTCCTCCAAGAAGGTGACGTCTGGGAAGTCACCAGCCATGGAAAGAGCATGGCAAGCTGTGAGCACAGCAGGTACAAAGGTGCTGGGGTGGGACAGTGCCTGGGGCATTGGGAAGCAGAAGAAGGTGCTCCGGATAGCTAGACGACTGGAAAGCTCCATGGGGGTAAAACAGGGAGTGGAAAGGATGGAGGGAGAAGAGGAAGCCAGCAGCCAGATTATGAAAAAGGCTTGTAGACATTTGGATTCATTCTACAATGAGATGTGAACGCATTCAAAGGGTTTGGGGAAGCGAGCTGATGCATTCTGATGGAGGTTTTTTTTTTTAAGATCTTATTTATTCATTAATGAGAGACAGAGAGAGAGAGAGAGAGGCAGAGACACAGGCAGAGAGAGAAGCAGGCTCCATGCAGAGAGCCTGACGTGGGCCTCAATCCCAGGTCTCCAGGATCAGGCCCTGGGCCGCTGAGCCACCCTGGGTGCCCCCGATGGAGGTTTTAAATGAAATCACAGGCCGAGCTGGAGGCAGCAATGGTGGAAGACCTTCACTGGCTTAAGATCTACATGGGAGGGGCTCCTGGGCAACTCAATGGTTGAGCATTTGCCTTTGGCTCAGGTCATGATCCTGGGATCCTGGGATCAATTCCCACATCAGGCTCCCCTCCGGAAGCCTGCTTCTCCCTCTGCCTATGTCTCCGCCTCTTTCTGTGTCTCTCATGAATAAATAAATAAAATCTTAAAAAAAAAAAGATCTACGAAGGAGGCAAGACTGTCAGAACCACCTGCAAAAAGCCTTGGTTTCTCTTCCAAACCTGTTTCGGCCCATCTTTCCCATCTCAGAAAACAAACGGGCACCACCACACACCCTCCTGTTCCAGCCAAATCTCTAAGCCCACCTTATCCTTTCTCTACCCCACCGACACCCAACCAGTTCTGTCCCTGTCCGCACCAGGAAAATGGAGCAGTTTCCAGGCGGGGCAGAGGGCCCATCCGAGGGCAAGGTGTGCCCAGGCAGACTGTTGGGGGGGTCTCAGGCACCTCCCTTGTCTCCGTGCAGGTAGGGAGAAAGCAGAGAGCTGCTTCCGCCACGGTGAGGCTCTGTCAGGCAAAAATGACAAGGGAGGGGCAGGGAACAAGAGTCAGGTTTTTTGCAATAATCAAAGTGGTAGACCTTGGACCTCAAGGCAAGGGCAGGGTGATGGCCGCTGAATGACAGCAAGCACAGTGGGGAGAAAGCAGGTGCCTCCCAGAGGGCCATGACTACCTTATCCCTGTGTGCAGGTGGGACCTGGTTAACGGTACTGCCACCTTCCTCCTGACACACTCCCATGGCGCTCCAGCTTGGGGAGGAAACAGAGAAGATTCTGGCCTTGTGGCCCACCATTTTGGTTGTTACAGAACAGTAATCCTTACAGTGCCACAGATTGAAGCTCTGGTGTTTCCAGTCAAAATCTGAAGAATGGGGGATCCCTGGGTAGCGCAGCGGTTTGGCGCCTGCCTTTGGCCCAGGGCGCGATCCTGGGGACCCAGGATCGAATCCCACGTCGGGCTCCCGGTGCATGGAGCCTGCTTCTCCCTCTGCCTGTGTCTCTGCCCCCCTCTCTCTCTCTCTCTCTCTCTGTGTGACTATCATAAATAAATAAAAAAAAAAAAAAAATTTAAAAAAAAAAAAAAAAAAATCTGAAGAATGGGAAGGTATAGGACAATCTCAGGGGAAGCTCTGACCAACTCAATCCCCTCACTGTCTGTTCCCCAGCGCTCACTAGGCAGGAGTGGGGCTAGACCCTGGGATACAAGGGGTGAGGCCCGGTCCTCAAACTGTGGGATTTCCCAGACTGACAAGTGATCAGTGTGCCAGAGCCAGTGTTGGGGAACACAAGGTGGGAGGGGGGGTGGCTATGGGAACTCCAAGGAGGTGCCCCTTCTGCTTGGAGGCCCAGAAGCCCAAATATGCTCATAGGCTGGGAATCTTCATGGAGCCTGGGCCAAGGGCCAGCAGGAAGCCTGGATTTATCTTCCTGGTCTAAAGAGACTCAACCTGTGACAGCCAATAATGCTGACAATCCCCACAATCCCCACTTGAGCTTCAGCAACATACTCGGCATGAGCACTACTCTACCCTCTCTAGTCACCACCAATGCCTCTGATGGATAGGCCCCATCCATGGGGCATTTCACAGAGAAGCAAGCAGTGCTTAGTGTACAGTTGGTCTGATCTCACAGTAACAGACACACAATCCATCCATTTACTTCCCTCGTGAGTGTTTACTAAGCACCTACTATGTGCCAGACACTGTTGTAAGTACTGGAGATGTAGTAGAATTCAACACAGATAAACCCCTATAAGCTCCTGCCTTCATGAAGTTCCTACTCTACTGGGAGCTAAGTAACAAATAAAGGAAACATAGATTAGAGAGTGGGTGTGCTTTAACAGGCCAGATCATTGGTTCCTTCCCGATGACCCGATGACCCGATGACCCTGAGAACACTCTGCCCAGGCTGGAGCCCATAGGAAGGGAAGGTGCTGGCTCAAGAGGTGGTGACAGCCCCCAGAGCCAAAGCCTCTCACTATTATGAGCTCAGATTTGGGGGGGCTCTGGCCCTCTGAACCCATCATCTCCGAAGACCATGATAACATTGAGTTTCTGGGCCTGCAAGCCACATAGGGCCAGTCAAGCTTCCACTCCTCAGCAGGCCCTGATTGAGGAGCTTCCAGCATCCTGGCAGGCACCCCCGGCTCATCCCTTTCTAAGTGCAGCTCCCCTCACTGTCTATAGCTGATGCTCATTGGCAGCACAGACCTTGGCCGGGACTGTTGGCACCTACGTGCAGCCTTCCTTACAATATGGTAGACTTTGTACCATTCACATGGCAGCTCAGAGCTCCAATGATGAATGTCCCTGGAGAACTTGAAGGAAGCTGAAGTGTCCCCCTGACCTCGCCTGGGAAGCCCTATCACAGCACTTCTGTCTTACCCTACTGTCACCATACTCTCTCTAAGGCTGGCTCAGCTTCAAGAAGAGAAGACACAGACCCCAGTTCTCAATGGGTGCAGTGCCAAAGAATTTGTGGATGTGTTTGGTTTTTTGTTGTTGTTGTTGTTGTTAAGATTTTATTTATTTATTCATGAGAGACAGAGAGAGGGAGGCAGAGACACAGGTAGAGGGAAGAGAAATAGGCTCCATGCCTAGAGCCCAACACAAGACCCGATCCCAGGACTCTGGGATCACGCCCAGCTCCAAAGGCAGACGCTCAATCGCTGAGCCACCCAGGCGTCCCTGTGGACATGTTTTAGAACTGCCACACATGGCTGGGAGTGGTGGCACCAGGTGAACTTGGGATGTCTGATGGCAGTCTCCACATTAGGCCACAGGACTTCACGTGATCCCAGACCGCCGGGAAAGAGAAGCAAGGGTCCTCACTAAGGCAGTGGATGTGGGCATAGAGAGGAGACAAAGGGGACACTATCCAGGTAGAAACTCTGTCCTGTCTTTCATGGACATCTCTAGTGTGGACGCACAGAGGACTGGGGACCGCTGGGCTGGATGGGGGTGTGTATGTTCACAGAGCCACTTCTGGGTGGCAGGGGTGGGGGTGGGGGACTGAATCGGTGCCTAGCACTGGGGAGAAGGGAGGAGGGCCTGGCCCTCGGTGAGCCTGGACAGGTCACCAGCCAAACTTCTCAGAGTTTTCAAGAGGAGCTGGTGAGAGCGCATTAGAGATATCAGATCCCTGCCCAGAGTGTAGCCACCACGGTGAGATTTGGGAAGTGAAACTTTTTCAAGGCCAAATTTCTCATTTGTTGTTTGAGGTTGGCTTTCAGCGGCCACCCTGCTCTGAGCTGCTGACAGAGGCCTGGGGCCTGAACTGCCCAGAAACTTGCCTGGGGGATGTGGGAGAAGGGCAGACCGTTGGCTCCCAGGTGACCCCCTCCTTGGGGATTCCCAGTGGGGAGAAGGCTGGTGAACGCCATGGGGGCTGCGGCCCAGAGGGGGCAGGGCAGGGACGCTGGCCTGGGAGTCAGCCTGGGTATTGGTGGCAGCTCCACCAGGAAAGAGCTGTGTGACATTCAGAAGGCACTTCCCTCTCAAGAGCTCAGTTTCCTCATCCACCAAATGTCAAGACAGTTGATCTTTAAAGGCGCTCCCCTCCACTGACATCACGAGTTCACTTGCCTTCTCCAGAGACACCAGTTCACCCCAAACGCCTTCTCTTAGCCCCCACCCAGAGCCTGCTAACTGGGCAAACACACAGGAGATGTTCCTAAAGATGAGGTCTTGGATTCAGCCCAGAGCCACCTCGATCTCAGGCAGAGTTTCTCCCAAGCTGGACCTGACCCCCTTCTACCTCACCCCATTCCCAGGGAGGATGAGGAGAGTGTGGATGGCCTGGGGGCGGGGGTCAGCACTGCTGTAGAAAGCACTGTGCACATTGACTCTCCTTCCCAGGGATCAGGAGCACCTGTCCCAGCATCTCTCCGTGTCCCCTAGCACGTGTCCAGCCACCCACCAGGCAGGAAACAGGGCAGGAGTGGGAGGGGAAAGATGGAAAAGTCGCAGGCTTGGGTGCCCACCCAGCTTGTCCTTACAGCTCAGATGTCTCCTAGGGGCTTGTCACATGCTTATTAATCACATGGGGTAATTCATGCTTAATATGCATCCTCCTTGTCACACTGGAAGCTCCATGAGGTAGGGACTCGTTCTGATTCACTGCTTTATCCCCAAAGCTTGGAACTATGATTTGCATGTAGGAGATCCCCAATAAATAACTGTTAAGTGAATGAATGAATGAATGAATGAATGAATACTTTCAAAGTGCTTTTAATCTACTGTGGAAAGATGAGGCACATACAAATACTATGATAAAAAGCTTTTTATGTCATTCAACATTTATTATTAGTATACCAGCTAACCACGGTGCCTGGGTGGCTCAGTTAAGCGGACAACTCTTAGTTTCGGCTCAGGTCACGATCTCAAGATCCTGGGAATCAAGCCCCAAGTCAGGCTCTGTGCTCAGCGTGGAGGGAGTGTGCTTCAGATTCTCTCTACCTCTTCCTCCAGCTCATGCATGCACATTCTCTCTCTCTCTCCTCTCTCTCTCTCTCTCTCTCTCTCTCTCAAATAAATAAATCTTTTTTTAAAATACCAGCTAACACACACCAGGGACTAACTCTGTGCCAGACTAAAGTTGCCAGATTTGGCAAATAATTTAAATACAAGACACCCAGTTAAATTAGAATTTCAAGTAAATAAATAATTTTTCTTAGCATAGGTAAGTCCCACGTAATCTGGGTGTCTTGCATTTTATCCAAACCAGGTCACATCCTCTAATTCTCACACCAACCCTGCGGGACATTATTACTAACATGTCCCTTTACAGATGAGGAAACGGAGGCACAAGAGGGATAAGTAACCTGTTCAGAGCTCACACCGCTGCCAAGTGGCCAAGTCAAGGCTAGATCCTGAGCACCTGGAGCTTCGGGTCAGTCTGCTAATCACCACCTTCTCTTGTCTCCCAACAAATGCCCATAAGTGGTAGGCATGGGGCTGGGCTCTGAGACCCCAGAGGGAAAGGTCAGCTCTGGCTGGGGGGGGATCCAGAAAAGCTTCCCAGAGGAGGGACAGGAAAGGAGGCGGGACACAAAGTGGGCAGAGTCCTGGGGGAGGCAAGTCAGAGAAGAGAGAGCAACTCAGACTCCAACTGCCAGCCCATTCTCAGCTGTGCCCCAGCTCTCTGAGCCTTGACTCTGGTGCTCCATAAAATGGGCACAGCACAGACCCACAGTGTCTCATCTAAACTCCTGGAAGTTGGGACGCCTGGGTGGCTCAGTAGTTGAGCATCTGCCTTAGGCTCAGGGCGTGATCCTGGAGTCCCAGAATCGAGTCCCACATAGGGCTCCCTGCATGGAGCTGCTTCTCCCTCTGCTTCTGTGTGTGTGTGTGTGTGTGTGTGTGTGTGTGTGTGTGTGTCTCATGAATAAAGAAAATAAAATCTTTTTTAGGGATCCCTGGGTGGCTCAGCAGTTTAGTGCCTGCCTTTGGCCCAGGGCATGATCCTGGAGTCCTGGGATTGAATCACACATCGGGCTTCCTGTATGGGGCTTGCTTCTCCCTCTGCTTCTCTGTGTGTGTGTGTGTCTCTCATGAATAAATAAATAAAAATCCCTTAAAAAATAAATAAATAAAATAAAATCTTTTTTTTTAAATTTTTATTTATTTATGATAGTCACAGAGAGAGGGGGGGGGGCAGAGACACAGGCAGAGGGAGAAGCAGGCTCCATGCACCGGGAGCCCGACGTGGGATTCGATCCCGGGTCTCCAGGATCGCGCCCTGGGCCAAAGGCAGGCGCCAAACTGCTGCGCCACCCAGGGATCCCATCTTTTTTTTTAATTAAAAAAATAAAAATAAACTTCTGGAAGTCCAATGGGTTTTGGAATCTGGAATTTTTCTGGTTTTATTTTTAATATTTTATTTATTTATTCATGAGAGGTACAGAGAGGCAGGGGGAGAAGAAGTAGGCTCCCCACGGGGAGCCAGATGTGGGACTCCATCCCAGGACCCCGGGATCACGACCTGAGCCAAAGGCAGATAGATGCTCAACCACTGGGCCACCCAGGCGCCCCATTTAGAAAGGAAAATCAGTGCATCGATTGTATATTATGTAGCTCCTCCAGGGGACCTGGGACAGCATCTTGTACTCAGGTGCATTTCCGCAGTAAAATCTGTAAGCACCCACGTTCTGTGGGATAAATAAAGACTGCAACCTAGTCACATGTCCTTTCGGGTCAGGTTTTGCCATCCTGTAAATCTGGCTTTCAGGCATTTCGGGATTCTTGAACTGGGGACAAGGGAGAAGAAGGCACCCATCCTCTCCAGGGCCGGTGGGTCGTCCCCCTCCCCTCCCACCACCCCCTGCAGAAAGGGCGCTGGTCCCCAGGCTTCCCCTGCCCTCCTTCCCGAGCCGCCTACGAGGGGCCGGGAAGAGCCCAGCGCTGGCTGGTGCGCGCGGAGGCGGCTACAGAGTTTCCAAATAGGAAAAGCGGCTGCGGGCCCGGGACGCGGCCGGGCGTTCCCCGGCTGCCTGCGCCCTGAGTCACCCGGTAGGCAGCAGGCGGCGCAGGAATGCGGCGGGGGGCCGGCGCCCCGGGGGGGGGGGCGCGCTGAGGGCACAGCAGCGCACAGCCTCCGGGGACTTAGCGACACCCGCCCTGCGGACCCCTGGGGTTCGCGCGCTACCCTGCGCTGCAGGGAGGACGCGCCCCCACCCCGCCCCGCTCGGCCCTCCCCGGCCAGCGCTCCCCCTCGAAGGGGCGCCGTTGCTCCCTGGGCCTCCGAAGGGGATGTGGGGAGAAATAGTACAACTTCCTAGTCTCTTTCTTTTGTATTTCATCCTTTAAAAATTTTCTTTCAAACATGTAGTATATTCACATATTCTAGGTATTCACATATTCTAAGTATCTTTCTCACCTGAGAAAGGTAGATACCAGGGTCTCCAAGAGAGATTTGTACACCCATCTGGGTAGAAACATTATTCTCAGTATCCAAAAGGTGAAAGCACAGGGGTCCATGGAGAAATGAAAGAATAAACAAAATGTGGTATATATAAAATGCGGTGGAATATTATTCAACCTTAAAAAGGAAGAAAATTTAAAAAAAAAAAAAGGAAGCAAATTCTGACACCTGCTGCAGGATGGATGAACCTCGAGGACATTATGCTAAGTGAGAGTATTCAGTGACATAGAGGCAGATATTGGAGGATTCCACTTCTAGAAAGTGACTAGAGTGGGGACACTGGTGTTTAGTGGGCACAGAGCTCTGGCTTGGAAAGGTGGGCGACTCCTAGAGGGGGACAGCGGGAGGGTTACACAGCAGTGTGAATGTGCAGGATGTCGCTGAGCGGGACACCTCAGAATGGTTAAGATGGTAAACTTCAAGCTATATGTATTTTACTACGAATTTTTTCAGAAAAGAAGAAGAATGTAAAGGTGCAAAAGTCAGTCCTCTACCTCCTGTCCAGCAGCCATGCAGTTCCTTACCCCAAGCCCCCTAACGTCACCATCAGTTTTGTGTATCCTTCCAGAGAGAAGCTATACATATACAAGCAAGTCCATCTGACATGCATCCTATAAATGTGTAAGTATAAACATGAATACAACATATCTATGCACACCTTTTCTTTTTTAAAAAGTATAGACAGCAGCATACTCACACTTTACCTTTTCCACTTTCTATACAGATGAACTTCCTCATTTTGCTTTTTTTTTTTTAATGGCTAAAAAAAATTTGGCTATGGGGTGCCTGGGTGGTTAAGCCTTGAAGTCTGCTTGGGATTCTCTCCCTCTGCCTCTCCCCCCTGCACACACACTCTCTAAATACATACATACATACATACATACATACATACAATCTTTTTATTTTTTTAAAGACTGTATGTATTTATTTGAGAGAGAGAGAATGAGCAGTAGAGGGGCAGAGTGAGAACAGGTTCCCCACTGAGCAGGGAGACAGATGTGGGAATTGATTCCAGGACTCCAGGATCATGACCTGAGCCAAAGGCAGATGCTTAACCAACTGAGCCATCCAGGTGCCCCAAATACAATCTTTTTTTAAAAAAAAATGGCTTCACTGTGCTCACTTTAGGAGCACATATACTAAAAACAGCTTTGCCGATAGAATTTGCACAAAACTCATCCACTGTAAGTATACTGTGCAATGATTTTTAGTAAATTTACAGAATTGTGCAGTTTTGAGTACAATCGATTTTCAAATACTTCCATCATCCCTAAAGTTCCTTTGGGTCCTTTAAAGTTTAATCCTCACCCCCACCCCTCACCCCACTAACCATCGAGCTGCTTCCTCTCACTATGGCTTGCCTTCTCTGGAAATTTCATATGGTCATTTGTGTCTGGTTTCTTTTACTAAGCATCACGTCTTTGAGATTTATCCATGTGGTAGCATGTTTAATGAGTTTACTCCTGAGTAGTATTCCATTGTATGGGTATTTCACATTTTGTTTATCCACTCACAAACTGATGGATATTAGGATGTTCACAGGTTTTTTGTTGTTGTTGTTTTTTAAGGATTTTATTTATCTATTCATGAGAGACACAGAGGCAGAGACACAAGCAGAGGGAGAAGCAGCTTCCATGCAGGGAGCCCGACGTAGGACTCGATTCTGGGACTCCAGGATCACACTCTGGACTGAAGGCAGGGGCTAAACTGTTAGGCCACCCAGGGATTCCCTGTTCACAGGTTTTTATAATGTGAATGATGCTGCTATGAGCACTCGCAGACAAGTCTTTGTGGTGCCCATGTTTTTATTCCTCTTGGGTGGATAGATACCTAGAAGCATTGCTGCATCACGTGATCAGTTTTTGTTTAACTTTTTAAAAAACTGTGAAACTAAAAAAAAATAAAAATAAAATAAAATAAATAAAATAAAAAAAAAATGTGAAACTGCTTTCCAAAGCAGTGGCACCTATTTACATTCTCCCCA
The DNA here is from genome assembly GCF_905146905.1 of Nyctereutes procyonoides. Classification (NCBI taxonomy): domain Eukaryota; kingdom Metazoa; phylum Chordata; class Mammalia; order Carnivora; family Canidae; genus Nyctereutes; species Nyctereutes procyonoides. The sequence goes on from NW_026575020.1 coordinate 29,586, forward strand.
GTGGTGGATGACCATTCTAAATTGCCCACATCCTCGACAGCACTTGTTATGATCTGTCTTTTTGATTCTAGAGGGTGTGAAGGGGTATCGCAAGTGGTTTTAATTTGCATTTCCCTGATAAAAATGAAACGGAGCATTTTTGTGTGCTTATTGACCATTCATATATCTTCTCCAATAAAATGTCTACTCAATCTTTTGTCCATTTTTTTTAAAGATTTATTTATTTATTTATTAGAGAGAGAGAGAGAAACGCAGAGACACAGGCAGAGGAAGAAGCAAGCTCCATGCCGGGAGCCTGACTCGGGACTCAATCCCAGGACTCCAGGATCACACCCTGGGCCAAAGGCAGGCGCTGAACCGCTGAGCCACCCAGGGACCCCTCTTTTGTCCATTTTTAACTTCAGTTGTCCTCTTATTGTTGAGTTACAAGACTTCATTCCTTTTTTAAAAAAGATTATTTATCTATTTATTCATGAGAGACAGAGAGAGAGAGACAGAGATATAGGCAGAGGGAGAAGCAGGCTCCCTGCGTGGAGCCCAACGTGGGACCCCAGGACCCCAGGATCATGCCCTGAGCCAAAAGCAGGCGCTCAACCACTGAGCCACCCAGGTGTCCCAGATTTTATTCTTTTTTATAGCTCGGTTGTGTTCCGTTGTATGGATGAGGCATAATTTGTTTGTTTCTTATTGAAATCTCTTTAAAATTGTCACTTTATGTGTAATTTTATAAAAATATATATAATTTCACAGTGGGCATACTATATTAGTGTAATAGTATATGTTCCTGACATAAATAAGTAAATAAATACATTTGGGGGGATATAGTTTCAAATTATTTTCCTGAAAGGGTATCAGTAAAGTTTGGAGAGCCCTGGCCTGAGCCTTGATCCTCCTGCCGGCTGGCCTCACCCCATCTTTCAGGCCTGTTCCAGCCATCCTGAGCTTGCTTTGGATGCCCTCGGCCCCTGCACCCTGTCCTGGCCTCCCTTGGCCTGCGTCTGCCCAGCGACATGGCTTCACACGCAGTCTAAGCTCAGTTGCTCCAAGGGACCAGACTCTGCTGGTCATTTCCTCTCTCCCTGGTTGGTTGGTTGGTTCCTTTATCTTCTTCATCTTGACCATCATCATCGCCACCATTTATTGCAGATGTACCTTATGCCCGGATCAAACATTTCATCCTCCCACCAAGCTTGTGAGGTGGAGCTTCTTTGTGGCATCTTGCTGAAGAGGAAGCAGAGGCTCAGGTGGGCTACATGTCTTGTCCTTAAGGGTTGGCAATGGAATTCAAGCACAGGTTGACTAACTCCAAAGCTCATACCTGTGGCTGGTTCATGACCCTACCCTGGAGGGATTTCCTCTGATTCTTGGCAGACATCTCGGAGTTATCTCTGATGAGAGCAGTGTCAGGGGAGGACTTGAGAGGTGAGAACTGAGGGTAACCCTCTCATCCCAGGCCAGGGCAGCTGCGGAGCAGGTACTATTTGGGGCAGGACAGGGGTAAGGTAGGAGAGTCTGAGGTCCCCAGAGTGTGGGCACCTCTGCCCTCTTCCCACCCCAGCCTCAGGCTCAGCTCACAGGGTGGGAGAGAGGAGGTGAAGCCCAGAGTATGGGGGATGTAAGAGGTACTTGGGCTTTCTGCACTTTGTGAGGAAAAAGCTAAGCTCTATAATCACACTTGGTGATTTCACTTTCCCTGTTTCTCAGTGAGCTTTTCTTTCTTTTTTTTTTTTAAGGTTTTATTTATTTATTCATGAGAGACAGAGAGAGAGAGAGAGAGAGAGAGAGAGAAGCAGAGACACAGGCAGAGGGAGAAGCAGGCCCCATGCAGGGAGCCCGAGGTGGGACATGATCCCAGGACTCCAAGGATCACGCCCTGGGCCGAAGGCAGGCGCCAAACCGCTGAGCCACCCAGGGATCCCCTCAGTGAGCTTTTCTATTGGAAAACTCTAGCCTTGTCTGAACTGAACCAAAGGAGAAGGGATCTGTGGGCACCCAGGGGGATGGGGAAGGACAAGGGGTCAGGCCCCCTCTGACAAACAGTATCAGCTCTCAGGAGCTCACATCTGATGACCCCATCATTGGTTCCAGAAACATGCATGAATGCCTCCCTGGTGTTCAATCCATACCCCTTGACCTGGCATTCAAGGCCTTTCCCTCTTTCAGCTTCAGTCTTTGCTCCTCTCTATGCTAACCCTCTGCCCAGAATCTTCTTTCTTCTCCAACTCCCCAGATCTAACATTCAAATGGCAGTCATCCTTCAAGGCCCAACCCAGATGCATCCTCTTCCATGAAGCCTTCCTTGATCCTCTTAACTAAAAATGATATCTCCAGGACACTTGGGTGGCTCAGTGACTGAGCATCTGCCTTCAGCTCAGGGTGTGATCCAGGAATCTGGAGATCATATCCCATATCAGGCTCCCTGCAGGGAGCCTGCTTCTCCATCTACCTATGTTTCTGCCTCTCTCTGTGTCTCTCATGAATAAATAAATAACATCTTTTAAAAAAATAAAAATAAAAAAGACATCTCCTTCCTCTGAACTCCCACAGCCCCTGGTTCATACCTTTCAGAGGGCACATTTCATTGTTCTGTCAACAGTAGGCACTGACTGTTACCCCATTCCTCCTTCATCTTCCTTAAGATCATAGCACCCCAATCTTCCCCTAGATTGGTATGTGATCCAGAAGAAGCTGACTGCACCCAAGGATCCAGAGAGGGGCCTGTGACCCAGGCCTAGCAGTCAAAGCATCACATGTTCTCTTCAACACCCCCATCCCCATCCCCAACAGAGATCGGTTCAGAGTCAGGCCTGGGACCCAGAGTCAGTTAAATCAGGGTTTTTCTGGTATGACCAGGAGATGGACCCATCCTTTCAGGTGAGACTGACAAACACAGATTATAGTCCTAGGAGAATGAAGCCAAAACAAAGAAAAGCAGAGCCAGGCAGATTGCATACAAGGCCTTGGAGTAAGCCGAGCCTGAAGCTGGATTTGTTTTTTAGACATGGGGACAAAATACTCTTTTTTTTTAGTTGGTTCAGTTTGATTAACTCAAAGCATGGACTTAAGGTAACAGAGAAGTTAGGGGGCTAACAAAAAGATAAAGATGTCAGCTTTGATAAACTTACTTTGAATTCTGCAATCAGAACATCTAAAGAGTCCATGTTAATTTTGGCATACACACACATCACACACATTATTTCAAAAAATAGTGTTTAAAAAGAAGATAGTATTTCAGGGGCACCTGGGTGGCTCAGTGGGTTGAACATCTGACTCTTGGTTTTGGCTCAGGTCCTGATCTCATGGGTCGTGTGATCAAGCCCTATATCAGGCTCCACGCTGAGCAGGAATCTTCTTGGGAAATTCTCTCCCTTTGCCTCTCCTCCTGCTTGCTCACTCTCGCTCTCTCTCTCCAAAATAAATAAATCTTTTATTATTTTTTTTTATTTTTTTAAAGTTTTTTTTTTAAGTTCTTTTTTTTTTTTAAGATTTTATTTATTTATTAATGAGAGAGAGAGAGAGAGAAGAGACAGACACAGGCCAGAGGGAGAAGCAGGCTCCATGCAGGGAGCCCGACGTGGGACTCGATCCTGAGTCTTCAAGATCAGGCCCCAGGCTGAAGGTGGCACTAAACCGCTGAGCCACTAGGGCTGCCCCATAAATAAATCTTTTAAAAAATTAGCGTTCCAGAAAATTACATTTAAATCTGAATCACTTTCAGAAGTGAGAAGCACACAACCTTTTCTATCTAGACATCCAGTTACTTATAACTAAAAAATCCCTGACTGTTATACTCCCCTGTGTTGTGATTTTTCCATAGCTAATGTCCTATTTGAGCCTATGGGATAGAAGTTCCTGGAAGGCAGGGCCACAGCCTCTTGGCTTTGTGCTCCCCCAGCACCCATACAGGGTCCTCCCCACAGAGACACTCGGAGATGAGCGTTTGAGAACTGCCTGGATGAGGAGTGAACACTCTCACTGTCCTGGCCCAGGCAGGAGACAGCCCAGGGTCCCGAGACCCCCTCCTTCTCCCCAAGCCTGACCTGATAATGGGCAGCCCTACCCTGGGCTTCCTGCCTGCCACTCCCAGCCCATGGCTCCAGAGTCAGTGGGGGCCAGAAAGCGGTGATTGCCCAGATTGCAAGAGCTCTGCATCCACAGGGATACATCTAGAAGACAATGTGAGGCTCAGAGACTTCCAGGCACTCTGGCCAGAATCTGGAGAGGAGCCAGTGGCATCTGGGCCTTAGTGTTTGGAAGCTTTGGGAGGGTGTGGTGTGTGGACACAGAGAGGCTGTGCCAAAAATGAGCAGCTTGGGAAAGAAGCAATAGGGAAAAGCCTAATGCCGTGTGGAAGAGGAAGCAGAGCAGGAGGCCAGACCCCAGGGGTCTCTGCTATATGGGGGCTCAGAGAGACCTTCAGTACTCTCCCATCTGTTTCTGGTGGCTTGTCTTGGGGCAGTCCCCTCAGCCCCATGCTTACTCTGGGACTCTCATAACATGTCTGGGGTTCTCTGTTGTCAGTAGCCAGGGTACAACAGTGATGTGTCTGGAATTCTGTTCTGGTATATTAGTCAGAAACAGCCATAGTGAGCTGCAGTAAAAAATTAATCTCTCAAAAAAATTAATCTCTCAATCTCAGGGCTCTAGCACAACAGAGATGTGTCTCACTCACACAAGTCAGACAACTCTCCAGGTCAGCTGTCCTTTGTACAATGGCCTGCTGATCCAAGCTGCATCCTTCTAGGGGCTCCTCCCTTTCAAGCCATAGTCCCTATAGTCACCACTAACAGGAAAAGGAGAACAGGAGGGTCCAACATTTAAATGCTTTGTTCCAGAAATGACATATGTCCCTTCCATTCACAACCCACCGATCAGAGTTAGTCACATGACCGCAAGGAAGGCAAGGAAGTGTGGAGGAGCACATGGCTAATCAGTGAGTACTGGGTGCCTCTGCCACACCGGGTGTCCCAGGGAATAGGGATACAGAGGCACAAGGAATTAGCCAACTTTGAAGTTGAATAATTAGGTTCAAACCCAGCCTCCACCAATCGTTAGCTCTGTGACCTTGGGAAAGTTCATTTCTCTGAGACTTACTTTTCTCATCTGTAGAACAGGGATCAAATAAAAGTCCCTACCTCATTAGACTGTTGAGAAGATTAATCAGATAGTGCTCATAAAAAGTACTTAGCAATCCTTGGCACGTGGTAAGCACTAACAAATACAGGCTATTTAATTAGCCTCGATTTGCTTAGAAAAAGTTGAAGATGCTCAACATATGATTGAGGAGACTAGCTAAGACACCAGCAAAGCAGGGGACATCTGGCCCGAAACTGGCCATGCCCTAAGCCCAGAGCACCCTTGTCTCCTTCCCTCCTTTCTAGAAGGATCTATATGGACCTGCAGAGTGCGAGAATTCTGTCCTCTTTCCCAAGGCGCCTGTGTCTGAAGCCTTGGTGTTAGTTGTGAGGAGAAAGCCTTGGTCCTCAGTTGAGAGAATTCCAAACATTGTGAGCAGATGAGGAAGGGGGAGATCTCCCAAATGTTGCTCCTGCTCCTGTTTTATGGCAAAAAGGATGCTCAGAGAATGGAAGACCTCAGTGTGGATACTAAGATCCCTGAAAAGCTTCTTGGAAGCTGATTTAGCTTCTTGGAGTCAGATTTAGGCAAAGTGTCTAGAAGGAGGTGCAGGGGGTGGCTGAGTGAGGTTGAAAGCAACTTCTGAGACAGAGGAAAATCATGAGACATCCACACTGGGGTAGGGGTTTGTCAAATCCAAATAGCCTTCTACAGTTTATAGAACAAGCTCTCAAGGCTGGTTAAAACTCAGCAGGGCTCAGTGGCAGGGGCAGCAAAATCCAAATTCTTCTTTCCAGTGTGAAGTTGTCCCTGGGAAAGAGCTGTGGATCCAGGACCACATTTTTCCAGGCTCCCTGTGTCGAACTGTGGCCCCACAATAGGTCCTTGCCAATGGAAAGTGAGCAAAAGTAAATAAAGGGTGTCACCTCTGTGCCAAGGCTTTCGCCAAGTGGTTATGCCTTCTGCAGGATTTCCTTCCCCTCCTCCTAGATGGGTGCCGAGGATGACAGCTAGACCAGGGGATGGTAGGGCTTCAAAAATGCAAAAAGCCTGGTCTCTAAATTGTCTCTAAATCACTGCATTGGAGGAAAGCCACCCACAATCCCGGAACGACTGCTCAGAACTGGTATATTAGTAAGACAGAAGCAATGTATTTGGAGGTTTCATTGTTACAGAACTGACATTGTCTCAAAGCACGGTGGGTACACCTTTCCTTGAAGGGGCTTGAGGGGCATTGTGGGGAATACAGAGGGGTGACAGCCCCCTTTGGCACTGCCACTGCCCCCCAACATTCCTTTTGCCTAGCAACAGGGAAATCCTTGTGACTTCCTCCCCTCCCTCCCCTCACCCACCCTTCCTAATGGATGGGGGACAGAACCCAGGATGGGTGGAGCTTCGGTTTGTTCAGTTTCTGCTTCTTGAGAATCTTTCCTTAGAGCATGACGTGGAAGTTTTGGCCTTTGTGAGAGGTGTGGGCAGTTGCCTCTGTAACTGGGTGGGGTGACATGAAGAAATGGGGCTGGAGAAACCTTGAGGGTGGCAGTAGGTAGGGGAGAGCAGACAGCCAGCCCAGAAGTGTGGTGGTGATAGTTTGAGCCCAGTAAATCCTAGGTGCTTCTGCATCCATGTCCTCCCTACAGGCTGAGCCAGCTGAGGACCAGAGGGCACCGCAGCCTCTCATAGAGAGGACAGAATGTACCACAGAGGGCCATGCTTCTCCCAGGCCAGGGTGGCAGCAGCGCCCCCTAGAGGGATGGTTGGATTGAGGCAGCTCAGAAAGTTGGGGAAGGGGGAACAGGAACACTTTCCCAAGACCCCAGTTTTGGCACTGGCCTGCCCTTCCTCTCCTAGGAGGAAGTTGAGGAAGGCCTTCCCTTCTTGGGAACAGGGGAGGGAAAGGAAGCTGGCCTTCCATGCTTTATCGTGCATCTGACCTCCCTGCGGTCACATCAACGTGTTTGTCACTCCCTCAGCCCTTCTGCAGTTGCCTGCAAACAATGGCACCTCCCCCATTGGCATGTCCCAACATCTAGGACCTCCTGAAAGTCTGTCCTTCCTGTCACTGTTCTGGCTTCCAGCTCTGTTGCCAATACTAGAAAATGAAATTTGAAAAGTTTCATTTAACAACAGCATGAAAAAAAAAAAACAAACAAACATGAAATACTTGGGAATAAGTTTCACAAAAGATGCATAAGACCTGTGCACTACAGGGTGGGGGGATGGGGTAACTGGTGACGGGCTTTAAGGAGAGCACGTGATGAGATGAGCACTGGATGTTATACTATAAGTTGGCAAATTGAATTTGAATAAAATATATTTTTAAAAACTGACATAAACTGGGAAAATAAAAAAGATTAAAAAAAAACAAAAATAAAAAAAAATAAAAAATAAAAAAAACCTATGCACTACAAAATATTGCTGAAAGAAATTTGAAATTCAAGAAGACCTAAGGAAATGGAGAAATATGTTCATGGATTGGCAAAACTCAGTATCAAGTATCAATATTGAGATGTCTATTCTCTCCAAAATGATCTACAGATGCAACCCAATTTCAATTATAATTCCAGCAGATTCTTTTGTAGAAATTCACATGTTGACTCAAAAATTTTTATGGAAATGCAGAGGATCTGGAATATTCAAAGCTTCTTGAAAAAGAAGAAAATTAGAGAATTTACCCTACCTGACTTCATGATTTATTATAATGCTATAGCAATTGAGGCATTGTGGTATGATCGCAATGAAAAACAAATGGATCAATGGAATAGAAGAGAGAACCCAGAAATAGACCAACAATTAAACTAGTCATTTGATTTTTTTATACAATCACCAAAGCTTTTCAATGGAAAGGGGAAAGTTTTTTCAACAAATAGTGGTAGAACCAGCTATCCACATGGAAAAAAAAAAACTTCGGGACACCTGGGTGGCTCAGAGGTTTGGCGCCTGTCTTCATGCCCAGGGCATGATCCTGAAGTCCCAGGATCAAGTCCCACATCAGGCTCCCTGCATGGAGCTTGCTTCTTCCTCTGCCTGTGTCTCTGCCTCTCTCTGTATGTGTCTCTCATGAATAAATGAAATCTTTAAAAAAAAGAAGAAGAAAGAAAGAAAGAAAGAAAGAAAGAAAGAAAGAAAGAAAGAAAGAAAGAAGGAAACATCAACTTCTCCTTCACATCATTCACAAAATAATGATATACCTCAACCAAAAGCTAAAATCATAAAGCTTTTGAAAGAAGATATAGGAGAATATCTTTAAGACTTAGCAGTAAACAAAGATACCTTAAAATAGACTACAAAAAATAACTATATTTAAAAGATTGATACATTTTTCTTCATCAAAATAGAAAAACCTTCTGCTCAGGAGTCCTGGGTGTCTCAGCGGTTGAGCGTCTGCCTTTGGCTCAGGGTGTGATCCCAGGATCCATGATCGAGTCCCAGATTGGGCTTCCTGCAAGAAGCCTGCTTCTCCCTCTGCCTATGTCTCTGCCTCTCCCTCTCTGTGTCTCTCATGAATAAATATATAAATATTTTTAAAAAAGAAAATAAAAACCTTCTGCTCATCAAAATACACCATTAAGAAAATTATAGCAAGCCTCAGGCTAGAAGAAAATATTTGCAAAATATATCTGACAAAGGATGTGTATACAGAATATATAAAGAACCCCTACAACTCTGTAATAAAAAGATAGAGAACCCAATTCTTAAAATAGACAAAAGATTTGAATAAGACTTCACAAAGGAAATATACAGATGACCAAGAAGCACAGGAAAAAGTGCTTAACATTATTAGTCATTAGGAAAATGCAGAATAAAACCACAATGAGACACCAACATACACCTACCAAAATAGCAAAAATTAAAGACTGACAGCATCAAATGTTGGCACTGGAGTAATCAGAGCTCTCGCACATTCCTGGAAGGAATGTAAAATGGTTCAACCACCTTGGATAAAGATCTGGTAGTTTCTTAAAACAAAAACCATCTCAACAATTCTACTTCTAGGTATTCACCTAAGAGAAATGAAAGCATGTCCAAAAAATATATATATATGACCACAAGAATGTTCATTGCTAGAAACAGCTCTGATGACTATAAAATAAGAATAAATACTTTATCTTGGTATAATCATATAATGGGATTTACTTAGCAATGAGAAGAATGAACTACCTATACATGCAATATTATGAATGAATCTCCCATTGGGCTAAAAGAACCTAGACACACAAGAGTACATATAATGCAATTTGACTTATACAAAGTCCTAGAATAGGCAAAACTAATCTCTGGTGAAAAAAATTAGAATAATGGTTACCTGGGTAGGGAGAGGAAGAGATTGGGAAGAAGCATGGGGGATTTTCTGGGGTGATGATGACATACTGTGCCTTGATAGGGATTGGAGTTATACAGGTGTGGGCATTTGTCCAAATTCACTCATCCTTGAGATTCGAGTATAATTAAGACCTGTGCATTTCTTGGATATAAATTTTACCTAAAAAGAAATAAACAAATACTGAACTCTCATTAATTATGTTCATCCTAAAGTGTTTCTGAAAAGATACTGATGTCCACAACTTTCTTTGAAATGATTCAAAAAAGTTAAAGGATGGGAGGGTGGGTGGGTGGGTAGGTGGAGAGAGATGTATGGATACAAGATTCAGCAAACAGAGCAAAGCGTTAAACATAGAATCTAATTGGTATATGAGCACGCACATAAAAATCTTTCAAGTCTTCTGTATGTTTAAAATTTTTCTTAATAAAATGTTTTTGGAGAAAAGAGCAAAACAGATTGTTTCCTGCTGTATCCTCAGAACCTAGAACAGTGCCAGAACATGCAGTAGGTGCTCAGTAAATGCTTATAGAAAGAAAGAAGAAAAGGCGAGGAGATAATGTCAAATAGGATACAAGAGCAATTCCTCAGGAGTACCCTCACTTTCCCACTTCCCCTTTTGTACCAAGTTCTCTTTTTCCTTATGACAGTTGGAAAAGTGTCGCTATTCCTCTCCAAGACCATTGGCTCCATATACTCCAGGTACCATCTCCTCCCAACTTATCAAGAACTGGACTCCTGAGAAATCCTACCCTTTCTACCACCAGCAATTCGTCCTCTGAATCAGGTCATTTGAAACTCCTCCTTGACTCCATGTGCACATCCAACTTCTGTGCCATTTTTTTGGTCCAGTGGTTCTGTTGATATGCTGTATTACGTTCACCGATTTTTGGACGGTAAACCAACCTCACATGTCTGGGATAAATCCCACTTGATCATGGTATCTAATCCTTCTGATATGTTGCTGGGTTTGATTTGCTAGTGTGTTGTGGAGGATTTTTATATCTCTAGTCATTATTTTTATTGATCTCTATTTTTTTCTTGTTGTACTGAATTTTGCTTGGTTTTGTTATCAGGGTAGCGATGGCCCCATAGAACGAGTTGGGAAGTGTGTAGTTTCTTTCTGACTAATCTTTTGCTCAAGTTTATCTCTTGATCTTTACAACACTCTGAGAAAAAGCCAAGGCCAAGGAAGGTTTAGCTGGGGTTCTCGACTTGAGCACACAACACAATTAACTGGGAACTTGTTCAAAGCAGATTCTTGGGTTTGGGCTCCAGAGATTCTGACTCAGAAAGTCTGCAGCAAGGCTGGGGATTCTGTATTTCCAACAAGCACCCCCAAGAGATTCTGGGATGAGTGCCCTCTCGTTTCATTTTAAGAAACATTGACACAGCTAAGTAGCCACAGAGGATGGGCTAGAAAAGTAATGTTTCTTCATCCAGGAGTCTCAGAGCCTTCAGTGTGTTCCAGGGCTAAGGGGGAAGCTAGCTAGAGTATGAACTGTCCCACAAACTTTTTTTTTTTTTTAAGATTTTATTTATTTGAAAGAGAGAGCATGAGCATGGAGAGGGGTGGAGTAAAAGGGAGAAGCAGACTCCTCACTGAGCAGGGAGCCCAACACAACATGGAACTTGATCCTGGGATCCCAGGATCATGACCTGAGCCAAGGGCAGACACTTAACTGACTGAACCACCCAGGTATCCCTCCCAAACTTATTTGTCCACAAAATCTTTTTGTTTTAGAGGAGCATCTCACAGGATTTGGGAAACACTGCTCCCAACATTATTCAAATGTCCCTGAGCTCTCCTGGGGCCTTGTTCTAAGCACTCACTTTGGCCTGCTCCTTGGCTTGTATTTGCATAGCCATCAGTCAGAGGTCTGTTCAGGCAGGCCTCCATTAGGGTTACATGAGTTAGGGATTTGCCTCAATAACAATGTTTCAGGAGGTACCAACAAACTCAGTCATCAAGATGTGTTACTATTTGGCAGCTAGGTCAACCAGCTGGCCCATCAGGCAGCCAGTGGATTACTAGAGGGTATAATAGTGCAGCAAGTGTAGAGTCACCACTGCAAGTGGGTCAGGATTCAGGGTCTGCCCAGGTGGGGTCCAGCCCTAGGGCAGCAGGACAGTCAAGCCAGACCCATTGTCTGTCTCCCCATGGACTGTGAACCGACCCCCCCCCCAGTAGAGGGAAGTCTTCCTCACCTCTGAACCCCCAGTCTGAATCCACAGTGCCCAGAACACAGAAGTGTTCAACTCCCTCACACAGAGAACACAGGGTTAATGCCAAGTTCAATTACCTCCCAACTCCTACTTGAGTGTCTAACCCAGCACTAGGCACAAGGAGACACAGCCAAAGCATACTTTGAGGTGATTGAGTGGATTGCATCTAGAAAGCTTCCCTAGTATCTGAGCAGTCTTTGTGGTGATGCCTTGCTTTGCGGGGATGAGAGGGCTGGATGCCCGAGAATTTCTGGAAAAAGTCTGTCTTTTCCCAAATACCCTTCCTCTCTGTGTCCAACAGAGCTTGACCTCAAATGTGCAAGTTCTACTATTCAGAAAAAGTTGGGCTCGGGCCTGACTGGGCTGGTACTAGATGTTTGTGATTTGTGTAATCATTGTGGCCTGGTTGGGCTCAGTAGCTGAGAGGCCCTCAGGCCTGAGCTTGGAAAAAAAAAAATCTGAATGCCAAAAGCAGTTGCCCTGGGACACTTTGCTGGGCCCGCCCTTCAGGCTGGTTCCAGGACGTTCCCCTGCCTCAACTTTACTCATTCCTATGTGTCATTAGAAGGGCTTTCTACATCTCCCGTCTCTCCCTTAGAATTTCTATTTCTTTCTTCCAAGAACTATAAACTCTCGTCAATTAATTTGATGACCACAGAAACAATAATAGGGTTCTGTTTAAAAAGACCGGTGTAGAAAAGTTCCACATTGCCCTGGTCAAGAGAGGAAACATTTCACTCTTAGGCAACATCCAGCTGCAGATAAGCCTCCAGCTGATTATAGAAGATGCTCTTCTATGCAATAAAAAGCTGATCCCCCCATGACCTCTACTTGTCAACACCTCATAAGTTCACTTTGATTTGCTTCATAGCCTCAAAATTACAATGTCTTCTGGGAATTAAGCTTTATCATAATGCGATTGTGCTAAACAAACTTCAGCAAGCGGGGCAATTTGGAGGACTGGTAATCTGCATAGACACACAGGTTTTAGGATGCCAGGAAAGCTGATTCTTAGGGATTGTGGAATTGGCCCTAGGTCTAGGCTGCCGCTCTCAAATGAATGTCATTTCACGGAGCAGGGAACTGAGACTTTAGGTCCGTATTTACACAGTAGCAAAGCTTAGGATGTTGGTCTTCAAACACCAGATCCTATCTCCCTTTTCCTGCCCACTCCCAGGACCCAACACGTCTGCTCTAATCCCCTCCCTGCTGGGAAGGCAGAAAAGAATCTTGACAGCTGATAGCAGAACCCCAGCGAGTAGGAAAGAGATTCAGTCTGATTTCCCTCCTTAATTAGTCATCTGCATTTTAAGCCATTTATCCCATTTGTGCTGTGGAAGTTTCTGTGCCCTGTCAAATGAATTTCAGGCACATGGGAAGGTAGTGGTAGGAAGTGGACAGAGGACCGTGAAGTCACACCTTGGGCAGGGCCAAAGTTCTCACCCTTGGCCACATGGTGGAATCACTTGCGGTCATTTTTTTTTTTTCTTTTAAGATTTTATTTATTTGAGAGAGAGAGGGAAAGAGAGAGAGCACATGCACAAACGGGGGGGAGGGGCAGAGGGAGAAGGCAAGCAGACCCCCCACTGGGCAGTGAGCCCAAAGCAGCTGGACCATGAGGGGCTCCTTCCTGGGATCCTGGAGGCAGACACTTAACCAACGCTCCACCTGGGGTCATTTTAAAAGTCCTAATGTTTGGGACACCTGGGTGGCTCAGCGCTTGGGCATCTGCCTTCGGCTCAGGGCGCGATTCTGGGCTCCCTGCATGGAGCTGCTTCTCCCTCTGCCTGTGTCTCTGCCTCTGTGTGTGTGTGTGTGTGTTTCTCATGAATAAATAAATAAAATCTTTAAAAAGAAAAAAGTCCTAATGTCCAGGTCACACTCCAAATCAATTACCTTAGACTCTCCAAGACTGAGCTCCAGTATCAGGATTTTTTTTCAACTCCCCTTTGATTCCAACGTACAGCCAAGTTTGTGAACCAAAGCAGTATAAACCATTCTAAATCGGATGATGCCAATGTAGGGGGGGAACAGCTGCAGTTGTGATAAATGTCCATCCTTAATGGAGACAAAGCAGTATGATTTGTACGGGGGGTCCAGGGCCCTCACCTTCTCCCATCCTTGTCACCACAGCGAATCTTTATCTCTGCAGCTTGCTTCTGCCTGGCCAGGTATTCTACAGCATGCTCTCTGGGCATGGCCTCATCTCCCCACAGCTGCCCAGCAAGCCAGGTGCATTATTGTGTACACTTTAAAGATGACAAAGCTGAGACTTGCTTTGATGGAAAAGGAATGCAGATCTGTGTGACTCCAAAGCCTCTCTTCCAGGAAATATTTTTGAAGTCATTATTGTATGGATTAATACTGTATGCTTAAATATAATAATGGATTCAACAAATATTTCCTGGATGTCTCTTGTGGGCTGGGGGTAGAGTGGGGAGCAGGACAGGGTGAGGCCCGGCCCTCGGGGAGTTTGCAACCCAGTGGGCCAGATGGACTCTATTTGAAGATTCCACTCCAACAGTCACACTTGGAAACAGGTCATTTCCAGAGACAGAGTGAAGGAGACCAACAGGCAGCTGGCGTTGGGAGCAACGGAGGAGGGGCTGCTTCCCCTAGGGGCCAGAGTTGCGGGAAGTAAGGAAGTGGGTCCTGAGAAGGAGCCAGGCTGGTTCCAGTGGGCAAGGGGCAGGGGCCTCCCCCATCTCCTGGGAGACCCAGAGGAAGTCCCTTGAGGGTTTCAGGCAGAACAGTGACAGGATTAGCTTTGGATCATTAAGAGACAACCACGGAGGAAGTGGACACATTCTGCATCTCAGTACCTATGAGCTGGATGCCCCATCCTCCCTCACCGCCCCACCCACCCGGCAAAGGAGGGCCCACAGAGCCCACGGGTAACGGGCTGAGGAGCACATTTGTCAGCTAGCCTCAGCTCAGATTCTCAGGAAATACCGAAATAACAAGAGACCAGAGTGACCTAACTCAGCCAGAGAAGCTGGGAGGTTTTAATCAGAAACATCAGAGAAATTAGAACCTTAACATGAACAATCCTCGCCAGCTGGAAGTTCAGTTCAGTTCTTGCCTTCAAGGTCTTTGAAAAAGAATTCTCTGTACACAATACACTGGTCAGTTTTTGTGCTTAAATAATATTCGTGGGCTGGGACTCCAACCAGGGCTGAAATCTTCTTTACTGAAATTACACACGAACACCAGCTGATTTTCACCACACTTCTATTTGGGACATTTTGGGTATTTAAAGATAGTAAATTGTTTCCAATAAAAAGTTAAAAATTAAAGATGAGCCTACACTCTGATATAAAATAGTAGGTGTTCCCTTAAGTAGGTGATGGAAAGTATGTCCATTCTTGCCTGGATTCTGTACCCAGTAGGTGCATAATCCATGTTGCCTAAACAGTGGGGCCCCCTTGGGGCAGCCCCTGGGCCAGACACTTCTCATAAGATCACCTCATAAGAGCATCCGGAGGCAGATGCCCTAATTTTCCCATTCTACAGAGGGGGAAACAGGTTCTATTTCCAGGCTGAGCCAGGTATTCCCATCTGATTGCTGAGCAATCATCCCAGTGCTTTAGGGCCATGTTGGGGGAGATATGGTTTCTCCAGGACAGGAAAGTGCTAGGAGCTTCCCCTTTATCCTTTAGACCTAGGGCGCATAATACTTTTAGGGGCCCAGGAAGATGTTTTTGTTGTAATTTCTTTTAAAACTACAAGACAAATGATTAAAATGATCATGAAAACATAATCGTGAATCCAAACCTGAGTCATATTCATCTTTATACAATATAGCTGTAGAATGTTTTTTATAGAAGAGGGGGCCCATGAAGGCAAAAGTCACATGTGACCCCAGTGCCCCGTAATTCTGTCCCCACACGGGAGAAGAAGGCCAAGAGCTCCTTCTCCTGGCTCCCCCCCTCCCCATATCCTGTTGGCCCCTGGGGAGCTCAGCAAGGCCTGGCCAGAGCCCAGCCTATCTGTAGGGGCCCCGCGCCACACTGGCTTGGCCTGCAGAGCCCCTACCCCACACCCTGTCCTGTGACCAGCCTCCAGAGCCCCCCAGCGTCCTCGTGGCCCAGGGTTGAGGAAGGGTGTGTTCTGATTCCTGGCAGAGCCCAGCTTCCTGTTTTTCTCCAAGTGAACGAGGTCAGGCTGCTGCTGGACAGGGACGTGGGGACTAGTTATAGGCCAATAGATCCCAACCGCGCTGATGGGCTCGGTGGCTGAGGGAGGCGGGGGACAGCAGGCCGGTCCCACTGGGCACTCAGACGGACTCTCTTTTTGACACCTCTGCAGACCCCCAGAGATCTCCACAAGGCTTCCTTATCTTCTCTGATCTCCTGGGCTTCAATCTGCTCATCTATGAAACAGACAGGGAGGTTACGCAGTGCCTGCCCACCCACTAAGAGGATCCAAGTCAGGCTGACATGGGAGCGGAAATAGCTTTGTCAACTGCCAAGAGCTCATCAGCCATCAGCGCAGTAGGGCTGGTGAGGAGGTGCCGCCTTCACAGCATCCATTTATCACTCCCTTGTCCTGTGAGGGGCTCTACCCCCATATAACTTCATCTTCACCTTGACATGGAGGATGGACCCACATTCCTATTTTATGACTGAGGAAAATGAGGCTAACTGCCTCCCCTCTAGTCCCAGGGGTGGGAAGTGACCCATGTCAAGCTGTGCCCACACCACAGCCCTCTCCCTCCTTGAAGCTGGTGTGGGTAACTCCAACTCAGAACTGGGGAATCCAGCTTCCCTCTGGTTGGTGGAGGGTATGGCCTTGACCAAGGGGACTGAGGAATTACTGGGTGGGGAAGATAAGATGCTTTAGTAGCCGGTGCCCCACAGACACCAGACAGATGCCAGGGGTTTATGTAAAGAGCCTGCCCGCAGCCTCCCAGCACCACCATCCATTCGACACTGTTCACTGAGTGTTGGCTTGCTGCCGGTACATGCCCTTCCCGGGTGCCCTTGTAGGACTCCTGCACCTTCCCCCATCCAGGCGGTAGACCCAGCTCTCCCACCTCTACCATAGGCTTTGGGAGGGTTTTATAACCTGTGTTTGCTCCAGTTCCCTCTCCTGGAAAATGGGACTGATCATAGTACTGACCTCACAGGGCTATTGTTCAGATTGAAGCACTCATGCATTAATTCATAGCAATTGTCATGATCAGCACCCTCTCACACTTCTGTCTTTTCAACCCCTCTTGCTTCCCAGACCTCACTTCTTTCTTCCACTTGCCCTGCCCACTGCCCTCTCGGCTTCATCCCTCCCTCATCCTTACCAGGCCCTTTCCTGACCTTGGGAGAGGCATCCAGGAAAAGGAGACACAGCCAGGAGGAGTCCACAAAGCTACGGCCAAGGTAGGATCCAAGTGGAGAATCCAGCCACATGAGAGAGCAGGGTTCTAAGCTGCCAAGGGCCTCCTCTCCCACCAAGGCTTCTTGGGTCCAGGAGGAAGGGCCACTCATGGGGTCAGCCAAGGGGGGCATTCATGATGCACACTCTCCGCCAGCACCTAAAGGTCCAGAAGTCCAAAACAGAGGACAAGAGGCAGCTGAGTCGCAACAGAAGCTGGCTTTTCATTTGCGTGACGTTGAGCATGAATAAGAAATGGCAGGGGACAGGGAGTCTCACCTAGGCAAAAGCAAGCCCAGGGCAGCCTGCCCATTAGCTCAAATACTTGTGGGATGCAGAAGAATAAAATAAGAGGTTAGTGCCTGATGCATGGGTAGCAACTTATGAAATATTTGCCAAACGGATAAATGACTCCATGTGGGAGTGGAGGCAAGGTGTGTTGGAGAAAGGAGTCAAAGGGAGGTGGAGCCCGGAAACGACACCAAAGGCCACATCCACCATGCTGAATGCAGACCAAGATGGCAGCTCACAGGTAACACCAACAGCTAACCCCAGAGGAGCACTTCGTGTGTGCCCCAACAGTTCTGTTGTCATTACCATTGTTTTACAGACAAGGAAACTGAAACATAGAGAAATAAAGACACTGGCCTGAGGTTTATAAACCCAGACACTCCAGCCTCAGGGTGTCTCTCCTGCCTCTGAGTTTATTCTCAAGAGGAATATCCTCAACTTTCAGGTCATATGTTGATTCTTCAAATCAAATGTCATGTTTTGGGCTTCTCTCAGGTTTTTTGAGTTCATGTGCTCTGTTGAGGCTCCCTCAGTGGTCTTCTGACTCATTTTCTTCGCATTGCCACCTGTTTCTCCAGCAGCTCCATGCTGTTGGACATCTTGGTTCAAAATCAAAACAACATCAGCAATTAGGAGAGAGGATGTGGTGGTTTGCACTAGGGTGGAGGTGGTGAAGATGGAGAAAGTGAACAGTTGGCTCTGTTTGGGAGACGACTTCCAATAGTTTGGATGTGGGAGTGAGAACAATAATTATACTCACCTCATCGCAAATTAAATGATATGATGATCCTGCAGGGAGTGACATAATGCACGTGAAATGATATAATGCACACCAAAGGCACCAACTGTCCTCTAAAGCAGAGGAAATGGGTAAGGGAAGGGAAGAGAGCTGGTGATAAAGAGGTTGCAGACTGAACAAGCCCTGAGCTTCATGCCACCCTGCACTGATACAGGGTTCCAGCTGAAGGCCCCAGTAGATGCTCCCACCAAGGGCACCCCAGACAGCCTATTGCCTGGACATGTTTGTCATCAGTGCCCCTGTGGCAGGTGCTGTGAGGCACCATCCAAATCCCAAGTTGTTGGGAAAGCTGCCAGATGATGCCTTCAGCTGTCAGCCCTCTTTAGGGACGGCCAAACCCAAGGCCACACCTCCTTCCAGAGGCAGGAGGTATAAAAGCCAGACCACATACCCTAACTGGAGCTGATGCTGAAGGGGCCATCTGAGGTCTGAACCCCCTGTGGAGTTGGCCAAAGTCTTCACTGATAATGTATGTGGTACTTCTCCCTCTGCCTAGTCTGACTTGGGTACCTTCCTTTCCATAGGTGTTGACCCCAAAGCACCTCTAATAAACTTTCTGCACTTGAATCTGTATCTCAGAATCTGTCTCCCAAAGAATTCAACCTGTAACAATCATCTTTACTCTCAACGGTGTTCCAGTTGGGATACTAAATTATACAATCACTCTAGCTCTGTGAGACCTATCAGGTCCCAGCACTTGTCACAGCTCATTGTCATTATTTATTTAGTGACACTGGGCAGCCTTCCTGAGATGGGTCATGTGTGGGTCTTATTCATTCCCAGTCATGCAGCTCAGGGCTTGTCATGGCAGGTGTTCAGTAGATATTTGATGAATGGATGAATGAACCACACTATATGAGCATTTAGAGAGCAATGCAGCCAGTGGGGTCATGGGAGGGGAGGGTTCTCTAAATCTTTGAAGGAAAAGTAGCAGCAAGACATGTGTACCCCTCCCACCCTCACCCATCCCAACCAACTGTTTTTGCATTTAGCTCCTCCCAATGACATTTCATCCTGACTATGGTTTTCAGGATTTTTGTGTTTGTGGTTTCATTCATCCCTTCACTCCCTCCTTCATTCATTCGTTTAATACCTAAGTACCTACTGAGCAATCCCTGTGTGTCAGGCCCAGTTCAGAGCACTGGAATACAGAGGTGAGTATAACCCCGCCCTCTGTCCTCTGGAAGCTCACAAGTTAGAGCGAGGAACAGTTATGTAAACAACCGTGATGTAGTGTGAGGATGCATTGCACACCAAGGCTACCCTCAATTTTTATTTTAGCAAGACTTCACTTGCACTACTGTTGGGTGGAGGGAGGAAATGGATCCTTGGGTTTGTCCGCACCCTCAGAGGTGGCTCTGATCCCAATTGTACCTTTTCCTAAGAACCCACACCCACACTCCAACCTCATTGCTGCTCCCACTCCCTCTCCAACCAAAATCCATCTGTCCTGTGGCTCAGGCCAGGCTCACAGTGCCTTTCAAGATGACAAGTACTGAATCATAAAAGTGGCGGTGGAGTCAGCTGTTCCTTCCTGGATAAGGGTTGGGTTTTAAAGCAAGCCTTCTAGAGATAACAGCCTGTTGGTTGCCTGCTCCAGACCAGGTGGGCAGAGAGCTTGTCCTGGGTGGAAAGGGAACCCAAGCTGTAGACTTGCTTGGCCTCTTGCACAGCAGACAGGAAGCCACCCACTTTCATGGGTGAAATTCTCAGGAGCCCCAGGTGGGCCTCTGGAGGAAACCTGGAGCCAGTCTGCAGAGTTGGCAGTGCCCAGGAGAGCTGTCAGGCCACGCTACCTCCCCACCCACCCTCTAGCTTCCCATTCCCATCTCCTGTTAGTCAGAGGGGCCGCAGGAAGCTCACACACAAAGCAGAATTCCAGGAACGCCAGGCTAGGCAGACTCCTGGCTGTTTTCTCAGTTCCTTTTTGCTTCTTTTTTTTTTTTTTTTTTTTTTTTTTATTTTACTTATGATAGTCACAGAGAGAGAGAGAGAGAGGCAGAGACACAGGCAGAGGGAGAAGCAGGCTCCATGCACCGGGAGCCCGACGTGGGATTCGATCCCGGGTCTCCAGGATCGCGCCCTGGGCCAAAGGCAGGCGCCAAACTGCTGCGCCACCCAGGGATCCCCTCCTTTTTGCTTCTTAAAGGTCTCCCCTGTGGGAGCTCGGCCCCATGACCTTCCAGGCAGAATCCTGGTTGATTGCCTCTGCGCTGCGTCCCCCTCCCCCCACAATTACACTTCTCAGCAGCTTCTGAGAATCCTAGAAGGTCACTGCTGGAAAGGACCGTTATAGATAGTGAAAGAGGAAGCTGAATGGCTCCAGCCCAGAGAGATGGCCTCCATCTAACTGTCCCACCTGCCAGACTGCATCTCCTCAGAGTCCCCAGCCTCCGGAAGTGCAGCCATTAACCAGGCGCCAGTGGTGTGGGGCATGGGAACCAGACAATCTCACTCTTGGGTGACTGACCCTTCTCAGAGGTGATGAAATAAAAAGGTTTAACTGTTCTAGAAAAGGGTATGTGTGTGTGCTGGGGTGCTGACAACATACAAAACCCAGGCTATGATCAGAAAAGGTAGAGAGCTCTTCCAACTCACCCCCAGCGTCACAGTAGGAGGGGGGGAGATGCTGAGTTTTCTAGAAGGATGAAGACCACCTGGAGGGACTGCTCAACTGAGTGTCTATGAGTGCCAAGTGATGGGAAGATTGAGTAAGAAGTGACTCCAGGCATGTTGTTGTTTCTCATTTTCCAAGTTCCCAGATGCCTTTTCATTGCCTCTAGCTCTGCTTCCCCCCACACCTCTCTTCATTAACCCTGTCCTTTCTTATCTCCCCCACAGAGGTTCCCTGCCACAGGGCCTTGAGGTACCGCCCACCCTCAGACCACAGCTGACAACCACTGGTAGAGAGTTACTACCACCTATTTGGCATCAAGGGCACATTTGTGAAATGCGCCATTGTTTACATTTGCAACCACCGAGCTAATTGCATCTTGAGCTAACAAGTTTGTGGGTGATTGCAGACCCACTAGTGGTTGTGGAATTGTTCAGAAGGTTCTGGCTTTGAAAGCTCTTCAAAGGCCGACCTGGGGGGAAAAAAGCTTCCTTGGGTTTGGTTACTTCATCATAGTATATTTTAAGAGATTTATTGAGCAAGTCTTAGCCAGATTATGAATATCTGACTAAGTGTAGGGCATGAGCACCCCTGGCAGAGTCGTCTCCAAATACCTCAGGAGCCAGCAATGACAAAGAAGCCTTGGGGAATTCAAATGAAAGAGATTTTCTGAGGGAATGCAAATTCCTAACAGTTCATTAAAACGCGTGCATGCGCACGCACAAACATGCACACACGGACAACCATATGCAAACCTTTGT
Organism: Nyctereutes procyonoides; assembly: GCF_905146905.1. NCBI lineage: Eukaryota > Metazoa > Chordata > Mammalia > Carnivora > Canidae > Nyctereutes > Nyctereutes procyonoides. The sequence continues at coordinate 51,044 of NW_026575020.1, forward strand.
GCCCAGGAACTCAGTGAAATCAAAGCAAATAATAAATGATAAATAAAGTGCCTAGGAAGAAATATGGAAGCAAGACCATTTTGATACCAAAGATGATGAGGATACAAAAATAAACATCAACTACAGTATAAAGAGCCTCATCTTGGAGCACCTAGGTGGCTCAGTGGTTAAGCATCTGCCTTTGACTCTAGTTATGATCCTGGAATCCTGGGATGGAGTCCCGCCCCCCACCTTGGGCTCCCAGCAGGGAGCCTGCTTCTCCCTCTGCCTATGTCTCTGCCTCTCTCTCTGTATCTCTCATGAATAAATAAATAAATCTTTTTTTAAAAAAAAAAAAAAGAGCCTCAGCTCTCTGTGTTTTGTTTACATTAGTGATTTATTCACATGGGTCATTTGAATATCACCTTCATGGGGTTTCTTTTTCCCACCTCCGAATTCCACCTCTGTTATTATTCATTTAACATTCTTCTCTAAATTGACTCATTTTCCTTTTTAAGCTTAGCTTATTTTGAAAGTAGCATGATTATCCTTGATACTTTGAAAGGAACCTTCATCTTTGACTGTAGATGAAAAATCAGTATCATTTGCTATGTAAAATAAATCCAATAAAAACCAAATACTCGAAACGCCTGGGTGGCTGGGATCAAGTCCCACATCATGCTCCCTGCAGGGGCCTGCGTCTCCCTCTGCCTATGTCTCTACCTCTCTCTGTATCTCTCATAAATAAATAAAATCTTTAAACAAACAAAAAATACTGTTAATAAGCTCTACCTAGATCTGTGGCCTGCCAAAAACTCTAAACCTTAGACCAATACTCTGTCTTGAAAAGATGAGCCAGTGTTAGAAAAAGGTGTTAAAGACACATTGGCACCAAAGGAGACTTTCTTCTTGACTTAATTAGAAGGATTGACAGAAAGTGTGACCCACTACTTCAGACTTAATCCTCTGTCTATTCTCCACTATAGGATGGCAGCTCCATGATGCAAGGACTGGGGTCTTTGTGTTCACTGATCTACCCTGCCTGGTGCCTAGAGCTGGCCTGGTATAGAGTGTGTGGTTAGTAAATATTCGTTCAACGCATGGATTAATTAATACACAAAATAACATAGGTACAAGGCAACAATTCTTGTCACATGGAATGGCTGGAAACAGGTAAGTCCATCAACAGGGGACCAAGTAAATTACATACTAGCCAATTGTATGTGTAGCCATACTACACAATGGTATAGGATGCAGTCTTTAAAAAGAAGTAGGCAGCTCTTTATGTCTTACGTGGAACTCCCTGATATGTAAAGTGAAATAAGCAAGGAACAGAGCAGTCATGTATAGCATGCTTCCATTAATTTATTTAAAAGAGGGCAGCCGGGATCCCTGGGTGGCGTAGCGGTTTAGCGCCCGCCTTTGGCCCAGGGCGCGATCCTGGAGACCCGGGATCGAATCCCACGTCGGGCTCCCAGTGCATGGAGCCTGCTTCTCCCTCTGCCTGTGTTTCTGCCTCTCTCTCTCTGTGACTATCATAAATAAATAAAAATTAAAAAAAAATAAAAATAAAATAAAATGAAGGAAGTTAATCTTTAAAAAAAATAAAAATAAAAATAAAAATAAAAATAAATAAAAGAGGGCAGCCTGGGTGGCTCAGCGGTTTGGCGCTGCCTTCAGCCCAGGGTGTGATCCTGGAGACCCAGGATCGAGTCCCACGTCAGGCTCCCTGTATGGAGCCTGTTTCTCCCTCTCCCTGTGTCTCTGCCTCTCTCTCTCTCTGTGTGTGTGTCTCTCATGAATAAATACATAAAATCTTAAAAAAAAAAAAGTTACTTAACCTATTTAAAAAAAAATTTTTTTAAAGAGGCTACATGGGGGCACCCGGGTGGCTCAGTCCAGTTGAGCATCCAACTCCTGATTTTGGCTCGGATCATGACCTCAGGGTCGTGGGATTGAGCCCCACATTGGGCTCCCAGCTCAGGGCAGTGTCTGCTTCTCCCTCTCCCTCTACTCCTCCCCCTGGTTGCTCTCTCTTTCAAATAAATAAAATTTGTTAAAAAAAATAAAATAAAAAAGGCTATATGAATCTATGTGTTTGTAGATGCACAAAACATGTCTGGGAAAATGCACAAGAAACTGGTAAGAATGGTTGTTTCAAAAAAGGAAGACTCGTAGCCAGAGATGAGAGAAGCATACTCTTCTGAAATTGGGACAAAGTGCACACATCCACATCAACTATTCAAGGAATAGACTTTAAAAAAAAGGAAAAAAAAAAGAATTGGAAAGAAAACAACTTTCTCAGCATGACATCAGTGTCACTTAGGGCTCTGGCCCACCACACAGGGTCCAGTGCACCACTGGCAGACGGAGTGCCTCACTTGGAGAAGCCATGGATTATAGGACAGCTCCATTAGGATGGCACAGATTTGTGAAAGCACTCTCATCTCCACAGCTGACATCTGCTCTAATCTCTGAATCTTAACTCTGGGCTTTCCCTCCACCTCATCTGAGCATCTTTTATCTTAACGGAGTAAAATATGATTGGCCCATTAGCAGCAGAATCACATAGTCCTTGACTGAGATTTCTGGCATTCTCTGTCTCTAGCCCATTAAATTACTTATCTCCTCCCATAGCTTTTACCAGGAGAGGTTCCCTTTCTCAGAAAATAGGAGTGGCACTCTCGACTAACCTGGGTTACAGACCTGTCTTCTGTACCATTTCCATGTGTTACACAATCCCTCATAAGCACAAGCTGATTACATATGAAAGTTTATGACACTGTGATTTCATTCTCGGGCCATTTTTCATGATTGGAAACTCTCAAGATGGTGACATTTTACAAATCTCAGCATACAAGTCAGTATTGCATGTAATAGAAACTCAATTGCAGTGGCTTCACCAGGTAACAGGCAGCCGGAGGACAGCAGTCCTAGGAGGTGGGCAGTCCCTGGTTGTACCATGGTTCCATGAGGCCATCAGGGACTCAGCCCATCTCCCTTTCCACTCTGCCATCCAAGAATGAAGTTTTCATTCTTATGGTCAAGCACGGGCTGCTAGATCTACTGATAGTGGGTCCACATTCCAAACAGAAGAAGTATAATGAGCCAAAAGACAAAAGGGCATGTGCCAGCTGGGTTGGCCCTTGTTAGCAAGTTTTCCCAGAAGCCCCATCCAGAGACTTGTGTGCACATCTTACTGGCCAGAATTGTGTCACATGGCCACCCTAGCTGCAAGGGAGCCTTTAAAACTGAGCAGGTCTATTACTATGAGCAAAATTAGAATTCCAATCTTCTTCTTCTTCTTCTTTTTTTTTTTTTAAAGATTTCATGTATTTATTTCTTTAGAGACAGACAGACCATGCACACAAGCTAGGGAGAGGGACAGAGGGAGAGGGAAAGAAAGAATCTCAGACTCTGCACTCAGCACAAAGCTGGGTGTGGAGCTCAATCCCAGGACCGCCAGATCATGACCTGAGCCAAAATAAAGAGTTAGAGATTTATCCACCCAGGTGCCCCAGAATTCCAATCTCAAAGAAGGATAGGCCGGATAACCCATAAGCAAAAGATATCATTTTAAACTACTATTATATTAGCTATTAAAGTATGCATAGCTTAGCCACCCAGGTAGATAAAGGAAGGCAATGAGGATATATTTATTCATTTTTTAAAAATCTTTCACACGTTTAGCATAGAGCTGAAATTGAACGTGGGACATATTTTGGGGAATGGGGGTGGCAGAGTGAGGTTAGATACCTACAATGGAACCTGGGAAGCCACTAGAAACAGGTTTCTGAAGCGGATGACAATAAGGAGCCACAGCAGGTTCTTGATCTGAGCAATGATGTTGAGCCAATTTAGTTCAACACACATTTACTGAACCAACTCACCAGGGTGGTGATTATAAGCTGCCTCCAGGCACCATCTGTACAGGAGATGAGGCAGGCAATCAACTGGGAACTGTGATACTTAAGAGGAAGCATTTCATCGGAACCTTGAGTTATGGATGTGATTTGACAGGCAGAACCAGAGGGGTACGTTTCAATCCACAGGACAGCCTGTGGTCCAGGTGCACTGCACTCGGAGTGGTTTGGGGGCAATAGAAAGTAGTATAGAAGGGTGTCTACAGGGAAGTTGTGAACAGTAAGATGGGGCTGGACTGTGGGGACCTTGAGAACCAGATAACAACCTTGTACTTGGGGCGCCTGGGTGGCTCAATGGCTGAGTGTCTGCTTTTGGCTTAGGTCGTGATTTTGGGGTCCTGGGATCAAGTCCCACACTGGGCTCCCCCTGGGGAGCCTGCTTCTCCCTCTGCCTGTCTCTGCCTCTCTGTGTGTGTCTCTCATGAAGATAAATAAAATCTAGATAAAGATAAATAAAATCTTTAAAAAACAAACCAAAAAAAAGCTTGTACTTTATCAGTAGGCAATGGGGAGCCACTGAGAGTTTTGAGCAAGGGAGTAACAGGACAGAGTAGGACAGAGTGGAATGGAAATGAGGGAAGCAAGAGAAAACAGTGAGACAGCACCAGGGCACTGGTAGAAAGGGGAGACAAAGGAAGGCCACAGACACAAAGGACATTATGGAGAGAGAGAGTCAACGTGGCTTGGGGAGAGCAGGCAAGAGGAGGTGTTGGAGGCGACGGAGGCTCCTAGGGTGGGAGGTGATGTCATAGAGAGAGATGGGGCACTGCACAGACAGAGCTGGAGATGCCAGGTGGCTAGAAGTGGAAATGTTTAATGACTCCCTGGAAATTCCAGTTGGCTGCTCAAGAACGAGGTCAGAGATGAAGGTGTTTATTTGGAAGTTAACCAAGAAGGACAACTGAGGTGCCTCAGATACATTATGTCCGAAGCTGACACACCTTTCTTTCCCAGAACCTCTCTCCTCCTCTGGCTCCTGAGCAGCAGCAGCAGCCCAGATTTGGCCCTTCCATCCTCCAGCCACGCCCAATCTGCTGATTTATTTTCTCAATAGCAAGTCTCTCTGTATTTTGCTGATCTCTCTTGCTCCCCATCCCCTTGCACTGCCTTAGTCCAGCCCCTATCATCCTCTTACCTGGTCTACTGCAAAGCTCCCCCAACCCTGACTGGTCTCCAAATCTGTAGCCTGTACCCTATCCCCCAACCCTTTCACACTGCAGACGAGAAATGTCTCTAAAATTCTGTTCTGGAAATGTTCTTTGTCTCTCCCCTGGCCCAGCCTACAAGACCCTCTACAATCCAGATCATAGCCAGTGGGACCAGCCTGAGTCTCACTCGCCTCGTCCTTGCATCCCACACCCAGTTCCTCAATGTGTCTTGACATGTCCCTTGTCTCCATGCTCTTCCCACCTTATTCACCTGACTTACTGCTACTGTACAGCTTGGCAGCAATAGGTTCAAGCATCACTTCCTCTAAGAAACCTTCTTTGATCTCCCCTATGTGTTCTTACTTTACCTGGGGCTTCCTTCTACCCTCTACATTGTATGGCAACCTTACCTCTCCTCTAGTGCAGGCTTCATGACTTTTTCAACTTTCTCTGTTGAGAAAGAGGCATAACAGGTATTCAACTAATGTTTGTTGAATGATTAAAAGAAGTCAGGAATGGAAGAGAACTCCTAGGGAGAAAGTTTAAAGAACTGGGGTGCTTAAGACTAAAACTTGGGGAGTGCCTCAGTTTTTAAGAGTGGGAGAAGGAGGGGTGCCTGGGTGGCTCAATCGGTTAAGCATCTGCTTTTGGCTCAAGTCATGATCCGGGAGTTCCAGGATTGAGCCCTGAGTTGAGCCCTGAGTTGAGCCCTGAGTCAGGCTCCCTACTCAGCAGGGAGTCTGCTTCTCCCTCTTCCTCTGCTCCTCCCCCTGCGCATGCTCTCTCTCCCACTTGTTCACTCTCTCTCTCTCAAATAAATAAAATCTTTCTTAAAAAAAGAAGTGGGGGTGGGGGGAGAAGGAGGGGCGCCTGGGGGGCTCAGTCAGTTGAGCATCCAACTCTTGATTTTGGCTCAGGTTATGATCTCAGGGTCGTGAGATTGAGCCCCCCATGGAGCCTGATTGGGATTCTCTTTCTCCTTCTCCCTCTGTTCCTCCCCATCCTCCATCTCTCCCTAAAACAAAACAAAACAAAACAAAACAAACAAAACAAAACAAGAATGGGAGAAGGAAAGAGACACAGAAAGCGCAGTATCTCCAAAGACTCAGGAAGAGAATTGTCCTAAAACCCCAGTTATCCCTTTACTGTCTCCATAATTTTGCCTTTTCCAGAACAACATATAGTTGGAATCATACAGTATGTAGCCTTTTCAGATTGTCTTCCTTCACTTAGTAATAAGCATTTAAGTTCCCTGCATGTCTTTTCATGGCTTGATAGCTCATTTCTTTTTAGTGCTGAATAATATTTCATTGTCTGAATCTATCACAATTTATTTATTTATTACTATGGAGACAGTACAAAGATCAGCGGTTGCCAGGGGTTGAGACAGAAGGAAGGAATGAATAGACAGAAAGCAGTGGATTTTCAGGGCAGTGAAAATACTCTGTATGATACCATAGTGATAGATACTTGTCATTACACATTTTTCAAATCCACAGAATAAAAAGCCACAAGAGTGAACGCTACTGTAAACTATGGACTTGGGATGATTATGGGTCAGTGTAGGTTCATTGGTTGTTTAAAAAATACCACTCCCGTGGGGGGTGTTGATACTGTGGGAGGCTGTTTATGGGGGAAATCTCTGCACCTTCTGCTCAATCTTGCTGTGAATCTAAAACAGCTCTTTTTTTTTAAGATTTTATTTATTTAGATTTTATTTATCTATGAGAGACTCAGAGGCAGAGACATAGGCAGAGGGAGAAGCAGACTCCCCATGGGGAGCCTGATGTGGGGCTCAAACTCAGCCCTTAAAACAGTTCTCAAAAATGTTAATTCTTTTTGGGGCACCTGGGCGGCTCAGTCCCTTAAGCGGTTAAGCGTCTGCCTTCAGCTCAGGTCATGGTCCCAGGGTCCTGGGATTGAGCCCAGAGTCTGGCTTCCTGCTCAGCAAGGAATCTGCTGCTCCCTCTCTCTCTGCCCCTCCCTCCTGCCCCAACCCCTTCTCATGTGCGTGCATTCTCTCTCTCAAATAAATAAATGAAATGTTTTTTTAAAAAAGTTAAGTTTTTTGTTGTTGTTTTTTAATTCCAGTAATGACTGGGAATGTTTTCCCCTCTCTACTTTTCAGGTCCCAGTTTAACTCCTCAGAGAAGCCTTCTCTGAGCCTCTCCACTGCGTTAGACCCCACATTATCCTCTTCCATCCCATACCTGCCCTGGTCCTGGGCCGTGTGCCCTCCCATCTGGTTCTTAACTTCTCTTCTTTGCACTGGTGACTGATCCTTGTGGGCTCCCAGGTGAAGGAGAGGTGCTGGCAGAAAGTCATGGGGTGGAAAGGGGAATGAAAGGAGACTCTTAATCCCTCTTGGTCTTGAGTCATGTCTATGGAAGGGGTTGTGTCTCCTCTCTGGTTCCAACTTCTTCCAAGAGACCCCGGCCCCAGCCACTGATTACACTGCTTCCTCCTCAAGAACCTCCAGTCCAGGGGCGCCTGGGTGGCTCAGTCAGTTAAGCATCTGCCTTCAGCTCAGATCATGATCCCAGGGTCCTAAGATCAAGCCCTGAGTCCTGTTCCTTGCTCAGCAGGAAGTCTACTTCTCGTTGTCCCTCTGCCCCTTCTCCCTACTTGTGTTCTCTCTCTCTTTCAAATAAATAAATAACTAAATAACTAAATAAATAAATAGATAAATAAATAGATAAATAAATAAATAAATAAATATCTTTAAAAAACAAAACAAAAAACCCACCTCTCCAGCCCAGCCCAGGAGGAGCAGTGGATTCCTGATTACCTTGCCATCTCCTCCTGGACTTCTTCGCAATTCCATCCTTTCTGTAACCAACTCCTTGGATGTTTACAAGCTCAGAGTGAGTGCTGCCTCCCGAGTTGGGCCCTGCCTGATATAATACATTGTATCCTCCCTCTCTGTGGCCTCTGTCACTTGGAATGACTTACGTCCTCATCTGGAGTCACATGCTTGAGCAAGGTCTGCCCACCCACTAGACTGGAAGCTCCAAAGGGCAGGCACAGGCCTGGAGGTTCTGCACTCCCCAGGACCTGACAGAGTAAGTGCACCGAGCACCACATTTATGGTGTCTGCAGATGAGAGCTGAGATGACATCATCTGAGCAATTAGTGGGTGTCCATGGAGAGAAGGGGTAGTGGGCCAGAAACCACACAGCAAGGGGTACATGCAAGTGGGAAATGAAGCAGACATCCAGAGCGCCCAGAATTTTGGGAGTTAGGATGGGAAAAAAAGGTTGGGCCAACAGTGTAGGGAAAAGCCAAGACAGAGGGTTTTTATTTTTGTATTTTTTATTTTTTTTGACAGAGGGTTTTTAAATTATGATTTGTCTGTTTCTAGGCTGGGGAGACTTGTTCATATTTGGAGGTTGAGAGGAAGATGCCAAAGGGGAGGAGGTCAAGGGTAGGAGAACCTGGGACATGGGGGGTGGAACACATGACTAATCCACTTTTAGGAGGATTAAGGCCACAAGAAGGGTTGAGAATGGTGTGGAGAGGAGACTGCAGGCAGGGAGGGGAGTTAGGAGGAGATAACCAACCAACCGGCATCGAACCTTACTTAAGCCAGGGTTCCCTAAGAGGGCCCATGAGTTGAAAAGGTATCAGAACGGATATTCAGGACCTGTTCTCGGTAAGGTCATTTTTGCCCAGTGCCCCACAGAGAACCCCAGCCAGTCAGCTCCAACGTCTGCAGAGATGGGCACCTCTTCTTATCCACATCACCATGGCTCCTCCTCTTCTCCAACAACACTGTGGTTTGCCATGCTCCCTTCCATCTCCCACGTGGGGCAGAATTGGTGCGAGGCAGGCAGGACCCAGGATCTGTGTGCCGATAAAAGTTTAACAACCAGCCTGAGGGTAGGTAAGCCTGGCCTTAAACTGTTTGCCAATTTCCACAGTGTAAATACTCTCTTCTCATCCAGTGTTCAGCTACCAACATGAGGTCACTGAAGGCAAAGTAGGAACGGAGCTCTAGCACACCACTGCCTGCACCCATTCCCTCTCCTGCTTCCCTGGCCCCCCACATACCTCTAGACTGGGCGGCAGCAATGGTAGGCCTAAGCCAGAGAGGCCTGCAATAGCACCATGCTGCAGCCCCGGGCAGGCTCTCCTGGGGAAGGTAGAACTGCCTCTCCTCCAGAAACATCCACCCCCACCCCCCAGTCACCTCTGATCTCAGCCTCACATCTGAGTTCTTCTCAAGTATAACTTCAGTATCTCACAAGAATTTGGGGCCTGAGATCCACAGACACTCAGATGACTCACTAGCCACTTTCTGACTAGACATGGCTGGACACCATTAACTGTGCTGACTAAGGTGATAAAAACCAGAATATAATTTCCTTTTTCCCAAAGCAAACAGAAGAGGAAAAATGATTGAGGGAGCTCCAAGTATTGTCTCACTGATGCTCGACAGTCACTCACTCTTCCATAGAACTCATGGGCAAATGGCTCCCTGAAGCCCAAAGGCCCTTTGCAGAGTCCTTCATGGCTCTGGGGTCATGCCTGGTTTGAATCCCAGCTCTTTTTTTTTTTTTTTTAGATTTATTTATTTATTTTAGGGGGCAGGAGAGTATGTGTGCAAGCATGCATGGTAGGGGTGCAGAAGGAAAGAATCTCAAGATCTCAAGCAGACTCCCTACTGAGCGCTGAGCCCTCAAGCCCTGAGCCCCACTGTGGGGCCCTATCTCATAACCCCAAGGTCATGAACCTGAGCTGAAATCAAGAGACTGATGCTTAACCAATGAGCCATCCAGGCGCCTCCCCCCCCGGCCCCCCCCAAAGCTCTTCTATTAGAGCCAATGACCTTGCATAAGTCACTTCTCTCAGAGCCTCAGTTTGCTCATCTGTGAAATGGGAGTGATAATAATAATACCTATTTTGTGGGGTTAGACTGTAAGTGTTCTCAACGGGGGGGGGGAGGCAATTTCGCTTCCTTTGGGACATTCTGCAATGTCTGGAGACATTTTTTGTTGTCACAACTGAGTGTAGGGAGGGTGGCGTTACTGGCAGCTAGTGAGCAGAGGCTCTTGAACATCCTACAAGGTGTATGACAGCCTTTCACACCAAATAATTATCCAACCCCAAAAGTCCATAGGGCCAGCTGAGAAAGCCCATACTAGAGTGAATATTCAGGGAGGTTACAGACACACATGAAGCACTTAGACGTGTCCAGTTGCATTTTTGCAAGGTCTCAAAAAACAGAAGCTTCTATTCTTTTTTGGAAAAGCCCAGAGCCCCGTTTATCCCTTTTCCAGACCTGAACCCCTGGGGTAGGATGTAGAAACCCTTGAGTGCTGAGAACCTGGCTCACCACTCTAGGTGTGAGTCAGTCTATAAATGTCAATTTCTTTTATTTAAAGCAGAGCCGGGGCTGCACATGTGACTCAAGGCTGGAAGCCTCTCCAGGTTATCGTGACTTAACTGGCTGAGCTGGGAGGAAGTAATTTTGCCCTGAAGCTCTCCTTCCAGGAGATACAAGCATCTCAAGGTTAAAAGATTCCATGGTGCTCACTGAGACTGGGAACTGTGTTGTTTTTCATCTCACCCCCCATACAGCGGGGCTTGGAAAGGCCTGAGAAAGGTAACTGAAACCACGAGACCCTTCATGTCCTCAAATGCCTTCCTCACTGGTCTGTAAGGGTTTGTCCCTCTGCTGCAACCTGATGTGAAATCCCTTCTGGGGAGCTGCAATTTTAGGTCAATAGAGCACTCACTCCTGCTAATACACATTAGTGTTGGTGGGTAGATTTAAAGACAGATAATCTTGATGGGGTGGTGGATGCATGCAGGGGACCCAAAACTAAAGAAGTGTCAAGGGAAGCTGGGTAAAGTACGTGGGCATTGGGTGTCTTAAAGGAATGAGAGCCAGCCAGGGAGCGTCTGCAGACTCCGTACCAGTGCCCACGTCTTTCCGGAGAAGTGGTGTGCCCAGAGGCAAACAGGTGGTGGGAGAGGTAAGCCGAGCATCCAGGCTTACTTATACCGACCTGAAAAGCACCATCTGGCCAAGCTCCACCTCTCCCAGGGTGACTGAAATGAAAAACCCTGGGGTTGGAAGGAATTTTAGGGGCTCCCAGCCTCCTTTTTGCCCACCATCTCCTGGTCAGTGGCCGAGCCAGTTATGCACCAGAGACTATCCAGCTCCAAAGCATGGGCATTATGAGGACCACAACTTCAAATGCTTTAGGGGCCCAGACAGATGACATAAGCTAAGTGGTTGTGTGTTAAGATAACACAGGCTGAGGCTGCAAGGAACTGTAGGCTCTGCTCTAAGGCATTCAAATTCAAATTAAAAAAAAAAAAAAAAACCCAACCACATTGGACCAGCCAAACAAAACATATCTGTGGCCTGAGTGGGTGGGTGAGGCCCTTAGGTTGTGAGTTTTTGACCCCTAACTAAATAAATGGTCTTCCCTACCCCCCAACAACAGAGATCTCCAAAAATAGGCTTTGAGCTACCACAGACTGTCTGAAAATGAGAGCTCCTGAGCAGGTCTTTGCTCTAACACTTCCAGAGATGGAATGATCCTTAACCTCCGGAGACAACCTGGGATTTGGCCTGCCTAAGCCCACCACTAGAGCCAGTTGCCAGACCTGCCTGCCATGGACCAGTGAAGTGGGTAGGGTGCCCAGGTAGGGGCATATCTTTTACTCTGCAAACCGTTTTGAAAAGGTTGTAGGGGCACCTGGGTGGCTAAGTGGTTGAGCCTCTGCCTTCTGCTAAGCTAGTTATCCTGGGTCCTGGGATGGAGTTCCCATCCTGCTCTCCACAGAGAGCCAGGTTCTCCCTTTGCCTATGTCTCTGCCCCTCTCTCTGTGTCTCTCATGGATAAATAAATAAAATCTTATTTTAAAAAAAGTTTGTGGGGCACCTGGGTGGCTCAGTGGTTGAGCATCTGGCTCAAGTCGTGATCCTGGGGTCCTGAGATCAAGTCCCTCCTCGGGCTCTCCACAAGGAGCCTGCTTCTCCCTCTGCCTACCTCTCTGCCTCTGTGTCTCTCATGAATTAAAAAAAAAAAAAAAGTTCGTAATTTTCTACTATAAATAAAATGCAAGCTTATTGTGGAAACACTGGAAAATACAGATACCTTCCCTAACCACTCCCTACTCCCCCATTCAGAAAGAAGCACTGTTGACACTTTGGACCATATTCAGATTCCAGGTCCCTTTTCTCGCACAGGTGAAGTTCCAGTCTTCTCTCTGGCCCTGTAACCTGTAAACCCAGCTGGGAGATGCTTCGCGCAGCGCTCCCACTCCGTTGCTTCTCTGGCTGCACGAAGGGGTCGCACCAAGCCATCCACAAGCTCTCTCATCAGACCTGGGTCCATTAGGCCCTGGGCTCCCCAAGCTTCTCAAGGGAAGGAACCAGAACCTGTCTTAGGCACCAGAACCTGTCTTACTCGTCCTCAGGGATTCTACAGCGCCAAGCACACAGTAAGTGCTCAATAAAAGCGTTTCGAACCACCCCCCCCACCCCCCCACCCCCCCACCTCACGCCACACCTTCCCCAGCCGCCAGGGCTAAGTGCAAAGAGGAAGCAGAACCAGACCGGGGTGGGAGAGCGCCTCGCCGTCTCCAAGGTAACCCTAGTCCAAGTCTGGGGGTGCCCACGCATGCGCACAGCCGCCCTTCCTTCCCGTAACCTCCAGAAGCACGCAACACGTAAAAAGACTGCCAGAAGGCCAGTGCGCATGTGTGGTTACACCAACACCCTGGCTGCCTCCGCCTTCTGTCAATCTGTCCGCCTAGCAATCTCTGCTCTATAAACACTGTCCGGAAATAGTGCCCATTTCTGGAAACGAGGCCTTCCGAGCCAATCTTTGCTAAGGGCCGGACAACGGGACCAGCCTGGATGCGCCTTCTCATTGGTTAGCCTGGGGGGGCGGGGCCAAGGTCGAGGTGCGGCCCGAGCCAGGAGGCGCGAAGCGAGGCAAATCTGCAGCCGCCGGGGGAGGCGTGGCCCCGGGGGCGGCCGGGAAAGCGGCGAGGGGGCGGGGCCCGCGGCCGGGGCTGGGCGACAGCAGTCCCGTAGCCCAGCGGTCGGCGGCCGGCGGCGGGAGATCGCGGGCGAGGGGAGCGCGACACTCGCTGCTTGGGGAGATCGGCGCTCGGCCGGTAGGTGACTGGGCGGGACCCCGGGGCCCGGAGCGGGGCGCCACGGAGCGGAGGGGACGCGTCGCCCCTCCGCCTGGGACCGGGCCGCCGCCTGGCCGGCCGCCCGGAATGGTAGGGGTCGGCGGCGCGGCGGGTCGGGTCCTCCCGCGCGGGGGCCTCCGGCGGCGGGCCGCGAGCGCTCGCTTCGCACCACGCCGCTGGGGTCACGGCCTAACGCCGTGCTCGCCTCGCACCCCCGCAGGCCGCACACGCGCCCAGAGCGCGCGAAGGGGCGCCCTGCTTCCCCTTGCCCGACACCCCTTTGCTCCCCGCACCCCGCTGCGCGGCAGCCAAGCCCTCCCCTCCTGCGCCTCTCCTGGGGGCCCCCGGGGTGGGAACTCGCCTGGCGCGGGGACGGACGGTGGCGTGGCGATGCACGAGCGCTTCGGGGCTGTGCGCCCTCCACCTGCCCTGGCAGTGAAACCCTCGGCCTTCCCTTGGGAAGTTCTCCGGTCACACCCCGAGGCGGGGAGAAGGAGTCGACGTGCCCTCGGCACCCAGCGGGGCAGTGCTGGCCACGCTCAGCATCCTCTTTCTCACCCTGAGCCTCTGTAAGCCTTGTGCCCGCCCCACTCAGGAGTTCTTCTGTGGGCCCCCGTACGCTGTTCCCATCTTGAAAGCCCACGGGTCACTAGGCAGAAAGAGGCCTCTTGTACAGGGCAGAGTCCCACCTGCCCAGAAGCCTCCTCGGTGCTGGGTAACTTCAGAAAAAAAGCGCTTCCTTCCTAATTAGAGTTCAAAATTTTGCCTTGGGTCTTAAAAGGTGGACCGGGGAAGTCATGTGGGGAAGAAGAGGATGGCTGGAGAAGAGTACAGAAATCAGTGGTGTGAACGGTAGAATCATTTTTGTCAACTGGAAAGTGTGAACACCAGTGGCTTGATTAAGGAATCTAAAAGCAAGTGAAGTTAAGTGATGAGAAGTGGGGCCCAGTACAAAATAGCAGTCTCAAGCTCATTCCAGGAAAAATGTTGAAAACCCCTTGACTAGAAACATGGTCTTTCTGAAACATTACAGGGAGATAGTATCTTAACATTAGTGATGTTTTTTGTTTTTTTCTTTTTTTTCTTTTCTTTTCTTTTTTCTTTTTTTTTTTTTTTTTACTTTCTATCTTCATACCTATAACCTCCTTTTTCCTTCAGATATCTGGGTGAAGACCTAGGCAGGATTGTCCAGTTTGATAGGTGAGGGTACTGAGGCAGGTGGTGGGGTGGGTGGTATTCATGTTGCCTTATGCCTCATAGCTCGGACTCAGGGTGAGGAGCCTGGGCCACTGGAGTCTTAACCAGCTTCCTTCCCCTGGGCCAGGACCACCACATTATGGGACTTAGTTGCAAGAAGAAGAATAAGGGAGACGTTTGGTGTGGTATGCTCTTACCATGAGAGGACAGGTGCTTGTCTTGCTTATGATGTATTTGGGGTTACTCTTGGTGTTTTTTAAGTGATGTCAAGGCCAGTTCTTTGGGTGCAGTGATGCCAGACCTCTGACATCTTTAAGACATCCTCACTTATTTTGAAGGGTGTGGTGAACTTCTCAGAAGATCTCAAAATAAAAGTTATATAGTCTCTGACTTTAATTTTAGAAATACATACCCAGGTGTATGTTCCCACACTTTTGTAAAATCAGACAGCAATAAGCTGCCAAGCTTTAGGTCACCTTCTGACTGTTTTTCAGATTATAAGGAGCAGTTCTGAAGGGGAGTTTTTGCCTCTGGTATTGTCTGTTAGGGTTTGTGGGAGCGGCACCACAGACAGAGACCCTGCCAAATGAGCCTTCATCTATTAAACAAAAATGTCTGGTTGGCCGTTTCGCCTCAACAGATGGAGGTTTGGTTCCTCATTTTGGTTCTCCTGTTGAACACTGACTCCTTTGTGATCTGCTTGGAGTGTTTGTATATCATTTAATGTTGAGAGGCAGGCTTGCCCTGATTGGTTGTCCAAATCCAGGCAACTGTTGTGATTTTTTTGGTTCATGGTAACAGTTCATCCTGGCCAAGGTCTAGTGAGAGATCTGTAGAGATGGGAAAGGCAAAGCTTCATCCAGGCTTGTTTTCTTCACTGTTGGCACCCTCTTAAGAGCATTCTATCACTTTGGCTTGTGAAGTCATTTTTAATTTCCTATTTTTTTTCCTGTCTCAGTGGACAGCACAGGAGCTTTTCTGACAGGTCTGCCTTGCCTTGATGAAGAGGTGACAGATTCATAGTGGTTGGCCTGACAGATGCTCTTTCCGGGAGGATAGTTAAGAAGTGTAGAACCCAACTCAGTCCTAAATTAAAAGTATAAGTCAGCTTGATACTCATATAGGCAGCATATTTGTACCAAAGGCTACCATCATCTCAAAGCTGTTTTTTTTTTTTCCTGGCAAAAGGTTAAAATGCAACTAAAATTCTGCTTTCGTGATTAATAAGTCACTACCGCAGTTGTGTCTGATGCTTCCTGTTTGCCCCATTTTAGTATTTCAGTTAAACTGGAAACATCTGAGCATTATGGGCACTTTTGATGGCACTGGTGTGAAATTGGCGGGAAGGGAGACAATTCCATGTCCGTGGGTTTGGGGAACCATAAGGATACAAAGGCCCTCTGGCCTCTGCGCTGCTCCGTGGGAAGAAGGAAAAGGAGTAGGGGCTGAGCATCCTCAAGGGGTGGGGTGAGTGAAGTGATGCACGTGTGAAGGCTTTGCATTTACTTGGGTGATGCTGACTGAAATGTTGAAAGCAGTAGATTAGAAATAGAAGGCTAAACTTAGGACACATTGTGTAGTAGAACATTTCAGTTGAGCTGAGTGAAACATTGAAGTGTGTTGGGTCTGGAGCCTTCAGTTCTGGGTTTGTCTTATTTACCTGAGTGACACTACAGAGAAAAGTCATTTTTCCTGAGTGGCCTGTGGCCTGTGTGCCCTTCTTTGTATTCTAGTTTAAAAGATCCTTTTCCTGGCTTGCAATTTTACATCCTTTAACCCCTTATCCTCCTGATATATATCTCTTAAAATTATATGGCATCAAGAGTTATGGTACCTTGTAACCTTTTTTTTTTTTTTGGTATTTTCTTACAACACTCATGTAAAGAAAGGCAGAGCCAAAGATCAGGAAAGGCAAGCCTCATAAGAAGGAATAAAGTGGATGAGATTACTCAGGACATCATTGTCATGCCCAAAATCTAAACCCACATTTCTTGACCTCTAGTTCACTGCTTTCTCTACTAACTTACTCATGAAAGGATAAATGAGGGGTGGGGTCAGGGGTGGGGTATTGGTTTTTGTGTGTTTTTTTAATAAAGATTTTATTTATTTATTTATTTATTTATTTATTTATTTATTTATTTATTTATTTATTTAACAGAGTGAGAGCACATGAGTATGCACAAGCAGAGTGAGGGGGCGGGGGAGAGGAAGAAGCAGGCTCCCCGCTGAGCAGGGAGCCCCATTACGTGGGGCTGGGCTCAATTCCAGGACCCTGAAATCATGACCTGAGCCAAAGGCAGATGTTCAATCAACTGAGCCACCCAGGAACCCCTAAATTGGTTTTTGCCCCCAAACATGGCAATTTTGAATGTAACTAAACCAGGATGGCTACTTTATTTCTCTATTTAACCTAACAAGTATTAAGATTAATAAGTATTGGGGCACCTGGGTGGCTTAGTGATTGAGCATCTGCCTTCAGCTCAGATCATGATCCCGGGGTCTTGGGCTCAAGTCCCGCATCAGGCTTACCGGATGGAGCCTGCTTCTCCCTCTGCCTATGTCTCTGCCTTTCTCTCTGTGTCCCTCATGAATAAATAAATAAAATATTTTTTAAAAAGATTAATAAGTATTGCTAACAGTTGTTACCTGGTGTTGATTATTCATAATTACTTATTAATAAAGGGCTGAAAGATGAAGAGCACATCCTCTGGACGAGTCTGCTTATCTTCATTTTATAGCTGCAGACATTAAGGCAGAGTAGTCAAGTGATTTAGCCGGAGCAATAGAGCAAGTCTGCAGTATCTCCAATGTCAGATGTGGGGGTTTAGCCTGTCAAGTCAGACAGACCTGGGTCAGGTCCAGGTTTGCCACTGTCTGGCTGTGTGACTCAGGCAAATCACTTCACTTCCCTCGGCTCGGATGCCTCATCTATAAATGGGATCAGAAATACTTCATGGGGTTGTTTTGAGTAGAAAATGAGAGAATACATGTAAAGTGCTGAGCTCGGTGCCTGGCACATAATAAGCCGCAGAACATGACAGCTAGAAATGGTGGTAGTGGTGGTGGTAGTGGTAGTAGTAATAGCAATGGTCCTAGTTGCCTTTTTTCTGTAAGATGAGGTCAGGAAGGATCAGACTGCCTGACAGAGCAGAGTCATTTTCTCAGTAGGATCTCTGGGGGATGTTTCTTCTGCAGTGAAGTTTCACTGTCACGCTGTCCCTGTCATATACTAAATACTGCCCTCACCACCCTCCGAAGGAGCCTACGGAGGCCCAGGCTGTGCCCCATCAGAGCTGGTGATCCTAAGCCCAGGACTTTCAGCCAGAAGCAGGGCTGGTCCTTCCTAGGATTCCCTTCTGCCCCCACCACTGTGTGGTAAAGTAGGTCCTAGCCTTAGCTCTAAAGATAAAAAATAGGAAAATACTATATAGAATATAAGTCAACAAGGACTTGTTCTTTGAAAGACTCAGAGGGAGGGGATCCCTGGGTGGCTCAGCGGTTTGGCGCCTGCCTTTGGCCCGGGGCGCAATCCTGGAGTCCCGGGATCGAGTCCCACATCGGGCTCCTGGCATGGAGCCTGTTTCTCCCTCTGCCTGTGTCTCTGCCTCTCTCTCTCTCTCTCTCTCTCTCTCTCTCTCTCTCTCTGTGTGTGTGTCTATCATGAATAAATAAATAAACAAATCTTAAAAAAAAAAAAAAAGACTCAGAGGGAGATTTCGGTTCTGTGGGGTAAGGTTCTCACCACTGCATGGCACCCCCAGCTCACCACCCTTTTCCCTTGTAAATACCTCTTTGTCAGCTTATTGCTAGTATCATATCTGGGGGTCCCTGTAGTCAGGGACTTGCAGATTTTCCTTTAAATCACCCAAGGGAAAAAGTTTCATACTACATTTTAAATTCCTTTGTCCTCTTCTTAATACGAAACAAAAATATAGGCTCCCACCAGGCTGACGTTCCCTTTAAATAACATTTTGTTTTCTCTTGGGGAAGCTGTATTCATGGCCAGAGAGTCATTTCTAAAGTGAACCTAGTTTTTAGAAAAAATAGATCACCGGATGTCAAGCCTCATGTGGAGCTCGGTTCAGATGAAAATGAAACCAGCAGGCCTGGAGTGGCAGCTCCACACTGACTTCAGACTGGAGGTGAGAGGCAAAATATCTGGACCCAGCTCACTAACTGGTCGGCCTCACAGAGTGCATTTGATAGGTGCCTTAGTCATTTTCCAGGCAGCTTTGCTTAGGTGAGCAGAGCACTTTCTCTAGAAGGTGAGTCACCCATACAGGGGTGTAGGTGACAGGCGACTTATTCCCCAGCAAAATTGCAGAGGAAGTTTTGAGCAGAGCTTGTCAAGAAGCCCTCTGCCTTGGGGTGCCTGGCTGGCTCAGTCTGAAGAACATGTGACTCTGGATCTGGGAGTTGTGAGTTCGAGCCCCGTGTTGGGGGTCGAGAGTACTAAAAAAATAATAATAAATAAACTTAAAAAAAAAAAGAAGCCCTCTGCCAAAGATCACTTTCTCAGCTGAAGGGCTTTGTAGGCAGGAATAAGGAAACAAATGGGAGGCTCCCAAGGCTTGCCAACCAACAGAGAGATGGATCCCCTGGCTGGGGGGTCATGTGAATGAGACACAGAACCCAGATCAGCAGTATCACTGCACTCCTGAGTCCAGCTACCTTGAGGGTGGAAAATGGCCTGCTTCCAGTGACAGTCAGCAAGGAAGCAGGAGGGGAGCTTTGGCTCCAGGGAGCTGGGAAACCCCTTGGCAAGGAGCAGAGAAAGCAAACTGTGCTTTGGTATAAAAGACCTTTTGGGGAACCCTTTTCCACCTGCCTTTCTTTTTACCACCTGAGTTGAAGGGCTCTGAAGAACTCTGATGATTGAAAAGGCTAGATTAAACCCTGGACTTGAGGGAACTGTCATTCCAAGCCTACTACCACTTCAGTTGTCCACATATCCAGGACCAGTGTTTGGACTCAGAAAGAAGTGGCAGAAGAAAGTCCTAAGCCATCCCTGCCCCCCAGTTTCTGATTGCTATGGCTTCTGCTCACCCTCTTCCCACTAAGGCCATGACCAGGCATCCACCAAGACAAAGAGTCTCTTCAGAACTCTTCTAGACCCGTATAGTTGGTGTTGAGCTCGACAGCTAATGGTCAGGGACATCTGTAGGCAATGTCCCACAAAGAGGGCTTGACATTATTGAAGCCTCAAGGAAAGAACTAGCATTGCCTTGCAGGTGGTCATAGACTTCTCTTCAGCCCATAGGCACACCCCATCAATCTGAACTAGCCAGCCGTCATTTCAGGCAAGCATGGTTAAGTGACCTTTAGACCTTAACCAGTCTGTCAAGAAAGAGCTATTAGAATTACAGCCTGGAAATGATCTTTACTATTCACAACTCCCCTATTTTACAGAAGAGAAAATGAGGGCCCAAGGAAGCGGAGTGAGTTGCACAAAGCCGCATAGCTAGTTAATGGCAGAATCTGAACTAAAGTCTGGGCTCTTTCCACTGTGCTGTGCTGCCACTGAACAAAGGAGCTACTCCTGGAGTAGGAATTGGTTTTTTTAACTAGTTCCTCCTTTATTCCCCCACCCTGACCCCATCACTGTCAGCCTTTCTGCAAAGCTCTGCCAGACCTGGGAAGGGTGGAGCCAGAGCAGCTGGGTCTAAGAAAAAGTCAACAGAAAGCTATTCACTTGACACTCTTATACCATGAGTTTGTGTAACCAAAAGGAGGTCAAGGTTGATAAGAAAATACAATTCTGGGCAGGGTTACCCGGAAGTCTCAAAGGTTGCCCACACCTTTAGGGTACCCTCCTACCTCCCCAAGCAGTATCTTACCCAGAGTGGGCATTCAGTTACTATTAATGATTGATCGTGAGGGTACAAACCCTCTGGGCCCCAAACACTTCTGCATCTTTCCACTTGAAGAAGAGATAGGTTGCCCATGGCATGCAGGTGATCAGAAAAGCCAGAGCAGTCAGATGTCATTCCAACTGGATTATCCAAGCAATTCTCAGTGAAGAAGCTCTTCCTTGTGGTCAAAGCATGATGTCCTGTTTGGACGGTGGCCCCTGTAAGTATGAAGAGCTGTTGTAGGGGCAGCCGGGGTGGCTCAGCAGTTTAGTGCCGCCTTTAGTGGCCTGATCCTGGAGACCCGGATCGAGTCCCACGACGGGCTCCCTGCATGAGCCTGCTTCTCCCTCTGCCTGTGTCTCTGCCTCTATTGCTCTCTCTGTGTCTCTCATGAATAAATAAATAAAATATTTTTTAAAAATCCCCTTAAAACAAAATGAGCTGTTGTATCTGAGATTCACCACCCACCTTCTGCTCTCATTGACATTTCCTTTTACTGGGCTAGAAGTAGTCAATACTCATCTACGGGCCAATACTAGGGATGAGTGGGAGGTTTAGAAAGAAAGAGAGTCTTAGCCAAGCTCATGAGGATGCTATTACCAATTAAGATTTGAAATAGACTCCTTTGGCCCAAGAAATAGTTGGATGAATCAGGTTCCTTGAGCCATGCTCAGTAGTCCCAACTTGGGACTGTACTATTGGCAGATGCTGTACTTTGAGAGGCAGGAATAGCTTTATAGAGATAATTGTAAAAGGCAGAGATTTGTGTACCACCTCTCATTGAGCATATATGTGCATATCAGAGCCCAGATGGATGTTGTCCATTGTAGAAGGGTCATCTTCTCAAAGAATTGGAAATAATTGGGTATCAAGGTCAGCATTTAGGAAGGGGGACAAGGGTGGCTCAGTACCCAGCTTGCATGACACTTTCTTGCTGGGGTGCAGTCAGAATACAGACCACCCTGATCACCAGGCTCTGCCTACTGCTCTGCTCACCAGGTGAATGGACAGTCGGGACACTCAGATGCCAGACCAGCCAGGCTCTTAGAGCCAGGATACTCATATATTCTTCAGGAGAGCATCAGTCATCCTTTCAGTGAGCCCTTGCCAAGAATGTCACATGTGGCAGTCTCTGGCAGGTGCTAGAATATGAAAACGAGGTTAATGGAGATGCTGCCCTTGAGGAGCTCATTGTGGCAGGGGGAAGACAGACATTGCTGGTGCTAAATCTTGAGCCACAACTGTGGGGGCTGGAGAGGAGCCAGGAAGGCATCGCAGCCTAGTGGTCCTTGTTCAGCTTGACCCAGCACTGTCACACACAGAGGAGCCCTGCCTCCCATTCCGCAGGTGTCTGGGTGGGATCTGTCAGCTTAGAAAAGGAGCTTGAGAACAATCTGGGAACTTCAGCAGTCTCGGAGGACAGGAAAGCATTTGCAGAGGTGAAGGCACAGTCAGGAGAAATGTGTGCTTACACGTAGTTCAGAACAGAAGCAAACGACAGGTAGCTAGCTATTAAAGAGATGGCTGACTTATCCTAGCCTTCCAGGCTGGAATAGAGAAGGCAGTGACACAGTGACAAATCCCATATTCTTGGTGCCACTCTGACAGAGGTTCATAGGCAAATGATTCAAAGCCTGACCCGTGACAGTGCTTCTTAGTAACCGAGTTCAGCATTCCAGAAAAGCCTTTCCAGGGTTACAATGGTGAAAGCCTCACAAGGGCAAGGACCTTGTCTGTCTTGGTCACCATGGCATCTACTGGCCAGTGCAGCATGGGAGCATGGGAACCACTGGCTGGGTATCCGTGGTTGAGTAAAAGTACAAGACCAGCATCCACATTCATCCTTCTAGACCCAGCTGGCCCAAAAAAGACTGAAAGAGCCACAGGTTGTTCCTGGTTTCCCCTCCTTTACCAAGTAATACTCTGAGATTCTCTGAATATTCCGTTACACCACAGGTCCCAGGCCTTTCTTCCCTTCCTGGAGGAGGGCAAGAATGTGACCCTGTATTATAAAGGGACACATCAAAGTCACCTTGGCCCCTCATGTCGTCACTCACACCAGTCTGTCAAAGGGTGTGCAGGGCGGCATCTGAAATAAGGCTGTGATCAGGGCTCCACTGCCAGAAAAGCAGAGCTGGACTATGGGCTTCCTTCCATTTACCCCCATGCGTTGGAAGTCTTCTGTGGAAAGCCGAGTTGTTTGGGTTTCTTGTTTATTTTGAAGTTCCTCAAACTAGTTCCTCAATTTCAAAACCAGTCACCAGTGAGTACAATGAACTTGAAGCCTCCTCCCTCATGGGGAGGCTGAACCTGTCTTTCTCCATCTGTTCTGTGTACTGATAGACGCTGCTTGAAGCCGGTCCCACCTGGGAAAACAGTCACAAACTGAGAGAGGAGGGGAGTGGTTGTATTTCAGTGGGATTAACCACAGCCCAGGGAACTGCTCCGTGCTCAGAATCCAGTTCAGGAGGTTAAAGAAGGAGAACTGTTTTTTTATAACCCAGTGTTGCTTGTAGTGATGACCTCAAGGCCTGACCAGTTCCAGAAGTGCATTTTGACTCATCAAAAGAAAGCTGATTGTGTTTGGCATGATTTTAGTGTCAGGGGCAGTTTAGGGCACTGTAATCTTTGGAAATTAATCATTACCAAATAGTGTATACACTGCAGCCCCACTTAACCAAGATGTTCAATGACACAAAACACCCACAAAACACACTTGAAATTTTTTTTGACATAACATACATTAAAATTTCCTGCTGGTTATTATATAAAATAAGGCATGCAAATGGTTGGGAGTTTTTTTTCTCACTGCTACTCCCCCTACCCCAATTCTCTTGTATACCATTTCCATAATTGTTTATGTGGATCAATGATGCTCCAGTGGCATCTTCTTTTTTTTTTTTTTTTACTATTTTTTATTTTTTTATTTTATTTTTTAAAGATTTTATTTATTTATTCATGAGAGACACAGAGAGAGGCAGAGACAGGCAGAGGGAGAAGCAGACTGCATGCAGGGAGCCCAATGTGCGACTCAATCCTGGGATCCTAGGATTATGACCCCAGTGGAAGGCAGACCCTTCTGCAAAGCCACCCAGGTGTCCCCCCTTTTTTTTTAATTTTTTTTTAATTTTTTAAAGACATTATTTATTTGACAGAGTATACAAGCAGGGGGAGTGGCAGGCAGGGGAAGAGAGAGAAGCAGGCTCCCCACTGAGCAGGGAGCCCAATGTGGGGGTCGATCCCAGGACCCCAGGATCATGACCTGAGCCAAAGGCAGTTGGTTAACCGACAGCCACCCCGGCACCCCTCCAGTGGCATCTTCTAGTGGTATGCTATTGGCTCTCCTCATGCAAGGACTCAAGTCAATGTAACGTTTTTCTTTTAAAGCTTATACAATGCCCTTTGTCAGGGGCCCAGAGATAAAGTACTGACCATATTTATGAAAATACTATCTGATGCTCAGGGCTTTGCTATTAAACAAACAAACAACAACAAAAACCACAGTAAAATAGCCTGGAACCAGGCCTTCTAAAATGCATGGTAAATTTGAACTTTGTCCTAGAATTGGTCCTTGCAGTGGGCCCAAGTGCATGACCTGATACCCAAGCTGAGCATGGGTAGGCTAAGGAACTCTGGCCTACCATGTGTCCAGCCTGGAATCTTTCCTTCCCGTTGCCATTTTGAAGTTGCTTTTTTCCAGAACATAGGCTGGCTATATTTATGCCCCTAATTGAGGTGCTTCCTCCTGGGTCAGTCCCTGGGTTTCTCACTAACAAACCTTTGGCTTGTGGCAGCTTCTGCATTTGGGTCTCAATTTTTAAAGCTTAGATCACGTGAAAATAGAGTGTCATGGCTAAGAGTATGTATTTTGACATAAGAGCCCTTTGCACAAATCCGGCCTCTGCTGATTCCTTGTACAGTAGCCTTAGACTAACTACTTGAGCTCCGGAGCCTCAGTTTCTTTGTCCATATAAAGGGAATAATATTAGCGCCCTACTCACAGAGTTCCTGGGAGGGTCCAAGAAACAGTGCATGCATTACCTAATATGCAGCAAGCAATAATAGCTGCCATTATTTTTATTATTTTTGACAGCCGGCCTATGTGTAATTAATGAGTATACACGTAGCAGCAGATTGTTGAAAATACCCAAAGAAGTCCACAGGACAGCTAATTTCAACTTGAGCTGTCAAGGAATTCTGGGTCCTGGTTCATCATGCCCCGGCAGCTCATTCCTCAGTCCATTTGGGGCTGAGGCACTGCCAGCAGAGGGAGAGACTGGGCGGGTAGCAGGTGCAGAATGCACTTCAGAGAACATCCCCCTCGTAGGCCGACCTTGTCTTGCTGACTATTACCCTTCTGGTCTGGGGGTTCTCTTCCCACTTCTTTGACAGTGTCCATTCCAGACCTTCCTCCTGACACAAGGACTGCTAGCTAAAGGCTTTGCAAGGTGGATTTCAGCTCTGCAGAGGCAAGGCCTTTGAAGCAACTGGTTCTTCCAGTCCTGGAAAGGACCACTTTTCTTGTATCAGCTTTCTTTTCGTTGGAGGTTTTGCTAACATTTACAGAGTGCCCACGGTGTTCTAGACACAGTATTGGTCATTTAAAGATCGCTTCTTGCACTTAATTGTCCTGTAAAATCCTGATATTTCCGTTCAAACATCCCTGTTTTACAGACGAGACATCTGAGTCTCAGAGTAAGTGATCTACACCTGGTCACCCAGGTGTAACTTGGGTAATACCAGAGTGTTAGAGACTACAGTTCAAACTCAGACCTTTGGACTCTATACATCCTGTTATGTAGCCAGGTGGCTGTCCTCAGGGTTATTAGGTGATATGTTGGAATAAATGACCTCCAAGGGCCTTTCTGACCCCAAGATCATTTTGTGATTCCTTTATCATTTATCCAGCCGGCCATTCTCCCCAACTAGATTATAAGCACCTTAAAGGCAAGGATAGCATCTTTCTAGCAAATAACTAATATAATATTTGTGAACCACCTGTCCCAGACTGACCAATGCTGCCTACTTTCATGACACATAGAAACAAGTGACCGTGCAAAGGGTCCCCCAGAAATTCCGGTTCCAGGTATTTACCACCTAGAATTTACCTGTACAAGTGCACAAAGAAGTAAATAAAGGATTTGGGGATTTGGTTTTATTTTGTTTTTGCAGTAGTACTTATATGAATGAAAAATTGGGACCAATTTGCAAGAACATCATAGAAGGATAGGTGAAGAAATGATAGTGTGTTTATACCCTGGAATCTTATGGAGCCATTAAGAAAAATGAGAGAGATCTACATACATTGAAGGGGGACAGTGTCCATAATCTCTTGTGAGTTTTTTTTTGTTATTTTTTAGGGGCTTTTTAATTTTGTTTTTAGGGAGTGAGGGGATGGAGCAGAAGGAGAGGGAAAGAGAATCTTAAGCAGGCTCCATGCTGGGCATGGAGCCCAGCTGGCGGCTTGATCTCACAACCATGAGACCATCACCTGAACTGAAATCAACAGTCGGACACTTAACCAACTGAGCCACCCCAGGCACTCTCCATGATTTATTGTTAAGTGAAAGCTATACCTTGTAGAATATTAGATATGTATAAGCCCATGTTCCTTTTAAAAATAACCCCAAACTATATATGTGTGTGTGTGTGTGTGTGTGTGTGTGTGTGTGTATATGTATATATATATATAATGGTACTAGAAGGATTTACATCAAATTTAAGGGTTTCTTGTAGGGAGGAAGGAATGGGGTAAAGTTCTCTCTTTTTTTCTCTAAGCACCTTGTATGGTTGAAATTTTTACAGTGAACAAGTATTACTTTTGTATTTGAAAACAAAATACAGATTGAAAAAACATACAGGAGGGTCAGATATTAAATAAGGAAGGGAGGAGAGATTTGTCAGAACAGCTCGCCTTTTTCAGGTTCCCAGATTCAGACTGACCCTCAAGTCCCACCTGCGACATGATCAGGGGAAGTGGGGGCTGGTGGCTTCGTCTCAGGTCCAGTTCTGCTGTGTGTCCTGCTCTCTCTGGAGCCACTTGTCCACACAAGCATTTCTTAACATCCTGCACAGGGCTTAACTACTACACGCACTTGGCCTCAGTGACTAGAAATAAAAGCGAGGAAGCCGTGGCCGTCAGAGTTAAAGAAGGCTGATCTTTGAGCACCTTCCTACTTTTGAGTCATAACTGATAAAACCCACAGCCCCCAGTGGGAAACAAGAAAGAGACAGAAATGAAAACCAAAACCAGGAGGGACGGACTTGCCCATCTCCAGCCCTCCGTCTTGGTAGCCCTGCTGCTAGAACTCACAGACCAGCCATGGACATTCTGGCCAGGCTTCCAGTGTGGATGGTGTGGGCTGGTGGTGTTTATTATCACGAATTTATTAAGCCCCACTCACAACTGTGAACCAGATGCCCCCTCAGTTCTTATCCCAGGCCACAAGACCCTTTTCTCATGGTAGCTTGTTTTCATGATAAAAGTAATACCCCCCAGAGGACATCTCTGGGGGTTATACAAGAAACCAGTCACTGGGATCCCCTCAGAGGGTGAGAAGGGTGAGAAGGACTTAGATTTTTTACTGTATCTCCTTTCTGTATTGTTTTTTAAACACTTGGAAACATTGTGGAAAAAATGTAAATGGAGAAAAGTAATAAATGCTTGCTGAAAAACGTGGACAAATTAGAAAACTGTAAAATTATATGTGTGTGTGTGTGTGTGTGTGTGTGTGTGTAAATATATTAAAACACCAAAATTGAGCCATGGCTGCATGTCTGTGCTAGATGTCTGCTTTTATATTTATCTTAATCCTTTAAATGATTGATTGATTGATTGATTGGTGATAGAGAACATGCACACAGGGTGGGGAGGGGCAGAAAGGGAGGGAGAGGGATAAGCAGACTCATGCCAAACATGACACGGAGCCAATCCCACAACCAACCCTGAGATCATGATCCCAGCCAAAACCAAGAGTCAGGAGCTCAACCAACTGAGCCATCCAGGCACCCAGTCTGCATTTTTATAAAGGTTGATGGAGTCTACAGACAGGCTAGGTGGGGTCATACTCTAGATATAACTCTGAATCCTTTCTCTGTTAATATTGTGTCCCATTTGCATTTTTCCATACAGTTAAAACTTATTTGTAAACATTATTTTTTTATTTGTAAACATTATTAATGGATATACTATGGTTTATGTAATACTTATCCTACTCACCCCCGTCATTAGATATTTTGTTCCAGTTTTTACTATTAGAGTAGACAGTGAGCATCACTGATGATGCATCTTTTTCCACAATTCTGTTTGCTCCATTACCTAGACACCATTCTCTGAGTTTTGCACACCAGAAATGGCTCTCTTCTCTTGGTATAATATGCTTTCTTGTTTCCAGAGTTCTTTCATCTGCAGTACTTCATTTGATGAGTTAGGGGGTGGTGAGGGTGTGGTTAAGGGCCTGGGTGAGAGTGAGGGGAGTGAGGAGAGCCCGTGCGGTAGGCAGTCAGAAAAGGAGGCGTCAGTGCGGTGAAGCGGTGAAGCCGTTGGGAGGGACTTCCTGGAGGCCTAAGTCCAAGCTCAGCCAGTGAAGGACAAGCAGGATGTGCAGGGTGGCCCACACAAGGACATGGCACACCCAGAGACCTGTAGATTTGAGCAGTGAGCAAGTCACGTGGAGAGATCATTCTGGCCGGAACCAAATCCTGTGCATTTGGGGAAACAGTGGTCAGACAGATTATGGACCACAGAGTTGATACTGGGCCCATAAGCAGTGCAGAACCAGCAGATGTCTTTGAACTTGAGGTTATCTTAAGGATGAGAAGTTTTAAGATTAGCTGGGGCTGGGAGGAGGTCAGGGAAGAGCTGGAAGTAGGTAAGACCTATGCTAATAAAGTAGACATGAGGTGATTGCCTTGACCATTTGGGTTTGCTTGTTTCTTTTAGATTTTTAAAATTTTTCATATGAGAGAGAGAGAAAGAGAGCACGAGCAGGGGGAGAGGGAGAAGCAGACTCTCCACTGAGCAGGGAGCCCGATGTGGGGCTCCATCCCAGAACCCTGGGGTTGTGACCAGAGCCAAAGGCAGACGCTTGGGATCCCTGGGTGGCGCAGTGGTTTGGCGCCTGCCTTTGGCCCAGGGCGCGATCCTGGAGACCCGGGATCGAATCCCACATCGGGCTCCTTGCATGGAGCCTGCTTCTCCCTCTGCTTGTGTCTCTGCCTCTCTCTCTCTCTCTCTCTCTCTCTCTCTCTGACTATCATAAATAAATAAATTTAAAAAAAAAAGGCAGACGCTTAACCAACTGAGCCACCCAGGCACCCCATGCCCTGACCATCTGAAGGGGCCTGTAGACAGCAGTGTTTCTGTGCTGTTTTTGCTAGCCAACTTGGACAGGCGTGCAGTGGCATCTGGAGGACGGTCAGAAATTTCATTCCGTCTGTTTCATTTACCTAGCAGTTTGACCTGTGGAGTTGGCAAGACTGAGTTCTTGTGGGCATGTTGGGTTTTTATCTCAAAATTGATCCGGAAGATTTTAATGATTGATGTGCATTCACATTTCCTTTCCTCCTTAATGCGAAATGCTGAGGCAGAAATTGCTCTCCTGGGAAGCAGGCCTCAAGCTGGCCTGCCAGGCAGGTTTGGAAATTCTTCCAGCCTCCACTCAGAGTGCTCCTTCCTCCTTCCTCAGATATAGCTCTAGGTCCCGGTACCTGCTCAGCCTCTCTGCCTGGGGGAAGAAATTCAGCAAGGCTCCCAGAGGCCTGTAGCTTGGGATATTGTCAGCCCTGGTGGGGAGATAGGGTGGGAGTTCTGTCCCCAGGGCACAGTTTACATTTAAGAACCCACATCCACCATCTGCCCCTACCCTGTAGGTTCCTCCTTCTGGAACTCTACCTCTGAATTCTACCCCTCTCGCTAAGAATTTCACGCCTGTGTGACCTAGGCTTTGCCTGCCAGCAACTTCGCGCTGTTTGTGACTCTCTGTGCCTTAACTTTTGCTATTCCCTCCACCTGGAATACCTTCTTCCTTATTCTTGGGCAGTTTTTGCTTACCCCTTGAGACTTAGCTTGAGGACTTGAGGAAGCCTTTCCTGACACCCACCAGGTTGAGCGAGGCATCCCAAGAAGTGTTCCCATTGTGTCTGCTGTGTGACCATACTGTATTGTAATTTTCTGACTACTTGTCTCTTTCCCTTAGTAGACTATAAACTCCTCAGGGGACTGGGTCGTCTTCTCCAGTGTATACCCAGCACTCAGCACAGAGCCCAATCCCCAGCAGACCCAACCTATGCTCAAAGAATGCTTTGTTATAAGACCCTGCAGTTCTATTTGACAGGACACTCCAAAGCAGAGACCTCACTCATCCATAAAGCCTCAACTTGCCACCAGCCTTTGGATTTTAAGGCTCTTTATTAGGTGCATAGAAGTTATATACTTTCATCTTAAAAATTTTGTCTGATATGAATATTACATATCTTAGGTTAGTAGTAGCTGTCATATCTCTTGTCAGCCTTTTTCAGTCTTTCTATGTAATTTTATTTTGTCTCTTTTAGTAAGCATCTAGCTAGACCTTTTTTTCTTTTTCTTTTTTTTAACTCATGAGAGACACAGAGAGAGAGGCAGAGACATAAGCAGGCTCCCTGTGATGTGCGTCTTGCTCCCAGGACCCTGCGATTATGCCCTGAGCCGAAGGCAGATGCTGTTGAACAGCGTATGCACTGTATGCACTGAGCCACCCAGGTGCCCCTAGCTGGACCTTTTAAAATCCTGATTGTTTTTTAATAGGTGGGTGGGCTTAATCTATTCATGGTTAATGCTGCATTAATATTTCAACTTCTGCCACCTTCATTTCTGTTTTCATTTTACACTTAGTGTCCTTTATCTTTGCTACTTTTTTCCTTCTTTCCTTGCCTTTTTTTTTTTTTTTAATTCATGAGAGACACAGAGAGAGAGAGGCAGAGACTCAGGCAGAGGAAGAAGCAGGCTCCATGTAGGGAGCCCGATATGGGACTTTTTTTTTTAATTTTTTATTTATTTATGATAGTCACACAGAGAGAGAGAGAGAGGCAGAAACATAGGCAGAGGGAGAAGCAGGCTCCATGCACCGGGAGCCCAATGTGGGGTTCGATCCCGGGTCTCCAGGATCGCGCCCTGGGCCGAAGGCAGGCGCCAAACTGCTGTGCCACCCAGGGATCCCCCGATATGGGACTTGATCCCGGGTCTCCAGGATCACACCTTGAGCTGAAGGCAGTGCTAAACCACTTAGCCTCCCGGGCTGCCCTGTCCTTGCCTTTTGTTAGAGTGATCAAGTTTTCTGTTTTTCTTTTTTTGACCTTCTGGTTTAGAAACTCTGAGTTGTATTTCTATTCTTTTTTTTTAACATTTTATTTATTTATTTTGAGAAAGAGAAAGCAAGTGTACGAACAAGCAGAGAGAGGGGCAAGGGTAGGGGGGAGAACCTCAAGCAGACTGCATGCCAGGTACAGAGCCCCCAACACGGGGCTTGATCCCAAGACCTCAAGATCATGACCTGAGCCAAAACCAAGAGTCAGACACTCAAGTGACTGAGTCACCCAGGCATCCTTGTATTCTATTCTTATAGTTAGTTACTCTTTTTTTTTTTTAAGATTTTATTTATTTATGAGAGACATAGAGAGAGAGAGGCAGAGACACAGGCAGAGGGAGAAGCAGGCTCCATGCAGGGAGCCTGATGTGGGACTTGATCTCTAGTCCTCAGGATCCCGCCCTGGGCTGAAGGCAGCGCTAAACTGCTGAGCCACTGGGGCTACCCATAGTTAGTTACTCTTAAATTTTAACCTACATACTTAACTATAGTTTTTTAATAATATAGTGTAAACATTTTTATATGTAAATTTCACAAAACTACAAGGCTCATCACTCTTTACCCATTCATTGAACAATCCCCCCCACCTTTCTTCCTTGCTTATTTTTCTAGAACTTAATGTTTAAAGGTGGCTTAAACTATTTTTTTACATTCCACTCTTAATTAAATTGACCCCACATATCATATAGATTCCTGTGCCATCCATGGTTTCTTGCATCCTGCTTCTCTACTTTCCAAAGCACATCATCCCTCAGTGAATCTTTCAGTGAAAGTAATCTTTCCTGGAACTCTCATTTCTGTGTGTGTGCCTTATATGTAGTCTTGTCGTTTTTGAAGATAGTGGAGTGACCTGTTAAAACTAATCAAGTTAAAAATCCTAACATCCCAGGTACACGTGGTGGTGGAACCGAACTAGAAGTTGGACCAGTTTATTGCTGATTCAGCTTTTACTAGAGACCCCTCATTTTTAGTTCTTGTGCTTCCTGCCTACACAGGCTAAGCAATTAATATGAACAGTGGGCCAATCCCATGGGTAAAATAGGAACAGTGATAGCAACATGGATAGTAATACTGCTTGAGGTGCCCAGTACCTCTGCCAATAAGCTTTTGTTCTAGAATGGAGCTGGGAATCCCTTGGTCCCTGGCATCCCTTGGTTGCCAGGAAGCATTAGCAGTAACCCCATGGCAGATGATCTCGTTGTATAAATTAGGCCTCATTTGTTTCTCCGGGCAGCTTATCTCATAGAGCCTTAATTTCTTCATCTATAAAATGGGAATAATAGGGGCAAACGGGTGTCTCAGTCAGTTAAGCATCTGCCTTTGTTTGGCTCGGGTCATGATCCTAGGGTCCTGGGATCGAGCGCCACATCAGGCTCTGCTCAGTGGAGGGCCTGCTTCTACCTCTTCCTCTGCCTGCCCCTCTGCCTATTTGTGCTCTCTCTGTCAAGTAAATAAATAAAATATTTTTTAAAAATGGAAATACTATCCCCCACCTTGCAAGGTTTCCGGGAGGTTCAGCAATAAAGTGGATAAAGCACCTAATGCATGCCGAACGCACAGAAGACATTGAATGATTGATCCTGGTTAGTAGAGGCCCTGGCACTTAGGGGGCACTCTCTGAACACTTGTGGGACAAATGCAGGAGCTTCACTGAGGGCAGAGTAGTTATAAAGGATAGATGTTAATAAAGGAAGAAGGCATTCTCTACCAGACCAACAGGCTGAGCAAAGGAAAAGAATCTGAGGCTTACCCATTGCTGCTGTGATCGGGCAAGTGAGAGGAGCAGACTGGCCAGGACAGAGGCTGGGGGTGGGGGAAGTCTGGGGAGAGCAGGCAGGGCAGAAAGGGGAGCCAGGGTCTGAGCATGTTTGAGGATCTCTGGATCTGCTGGGCCAGATGGCTGTTTTTGCCAGGCCAGCTCACTCTGCCTGGCACTTGACCTTGGTTCCCCTTCCTGCACAGCCCCTCATTCTTGATAGGCAGAAGCCAACCCAGTGTGGCCCTAGTGGCCAGGCAAGCTGAAGGCTTAAAAGAGGAAGCATCAGAATAAGATTGGTTTTCAACTAATATCTTATTAAGGAAGTTGAGTCATTCCACTTCTGCTATCTGTCCCCTCTGGGCATTCAGAGGAGGACAAGTTTTTACTTCCAGTTGAAATAGTCATGAGAGGGATTTGCCCTGGTCTGCCCTGGTCCCTCAGTGGACATTTCTAAGATGACACTATAAAACGGATTTTTTTTTTAAGATTTATGTACGTATGTATGTGTTATGTGTATGTATGTATGTATTTGACAGAGAGAGAGCACATGCAGGAGGAGCAACAGGCCGAGGGAGAGGGAGAAACAGGCTCCTGGCAGAGCAGGGAGCCCAATATGGGGCTTGATCCCAACAACCCCCAGGATCATGACCCAAGCTGAAGACAGATGCCTAACAGACTGAGCTACCCAGGCACCCCATAAAATGGAGATTTTCATTTCCCTTTTATATACAGAGACTCGAGATTCAGTGTGTTGAATGCCTTAGCGACAGCTGAATACCTTGACTATGTGGTACCAACGTGGAGGAGCCCCATTGTCTCAGTGATGGCATATATGAGGCAGGTGAGGGGCAAGAGAATGAACTTTCATTCAACATCTGTGGGCCAGGCAGGCCAACTGGCATTTCATGTCCTCTACCTCATCCAGTCCTCAAAACGAGTCAGAAGCAGCTGAGAGAAGAATCTCAGTGTCCTGCTCAAGGTTGAGCGTGCAGGCTTGGGACAGCCACGTGGGTCCATCCCCACCTCTGCAGCTTGTAACTGTGTGGCTATTCTGGCAGGCCACTGCCTTCTCCAGGCCTTAGTCTTCACATCTGAAAATGGGATTAATAATGGTGGGTGCTTAGTGAGTATCGACAGTGATCATTCTGAATTAGTCATCTTGCCCTCAAATGATCCTGACAAATCAGTTACATTTGGAGAACTAAAAGGAACCTCAGAATATTTCCTAGGCCACTAGGTTTTCAAGCTCTCTTCCTCAGAAGAGAGGACCTAGGATTCCACAGAAATCCTTGGTAGATGAAGGGAAGCTGAGCATGTGGGGCTCCTGCCCACCTTCTTTAGCAGAGCAGCTGTTTCTCATGTGAGTTACGTGTCATTCGCATGCTTCTAGCCCTTTTATATATTGGGCTTTGAGCTATGATTTCATTTGACAAAAATGATCCCATTGCTTTTTTTAAAAAAGTTGCCAAGGCTAGAACCCATATCTTCTGGTTCCTAGTCTGGTGTTTTTATTGCACTTACTAAAAAAGGGAACTGAAATATGAAGGTTATCACTGAAGATCAAAATAAAACGTATTTTTGTATCTTCCAGTTAATCAGTAATTCATTTAACCTAAATTCCAGTCCTGTCCCAGAATCCTAGGAACAGAAATTCTGCTCTCAGAGAAAACATTGCTTTCATAGCCTTAAACAAGAA
The DNA here is from genome assembly GCF_905146905.1 of Nyctereutes procyonoides. Classification (NCBI taxonomy): domain Eukaryota; kingdom Metazoa; phylum Chordata; class Mammalia; order Carnivora; family Canidae; genus Nyctereutes; species Nyctereutes procyonoides. Next base: position 85,101 of record NW_026575020.1, read on the forward strand.
CTGTCTGATTTCCTATAGTGATGGAAATATTCTCTATATGCACTGTCCAATATGGTAACTAGTGTAACTGAAGAATTTATTTTTAAATCGTATTTAATTTTATTTGCTTTAAATGCAAATAGCCACAATGTGGCTAGTAGCTGCCATATTGGACAACACAGCCTTACCTTACAGACCAGGGGTCAAATGGTAGTCTCTTGCCCCTTGGAATCAGAATCACCCAGAGAATTTGTCAAAAGTACAGATTCTGGGACAATTCCCACCAACTAATTCAGTAGGCCTAGGGCAAGTGCATTTTAGAACTTATCTGGTTATTCTAACTTGCAGTCAGATAGAAAACTGCTACATTTTGAGTTCTTCTTCTTCTTCTTCTTCTTCTTCTTCTTCTTCTTCTTCTTCTTTTTAAGATTTATTTATTCATGAGAGACACAGAGATAGAGAGACAGAGGCAGAGGCAGAGGAAGAAGCAGGCTCCTCACAGGAAGCCTGATGTGGCCCTCGATCTGGGATCCCAGAATCATACCCTGAGCCAAAAGCAGACACTCAACCACTGAGCCACCCAGGCATCCCTTATTGAGCTCTTCTTTGGCATGGAAGAATGGTGCAAGAATTGGGCATTTAACCCTGGCCTTGATCTTCTAAAGAGACTACAGCAACCTTCTGGGGAACATCAGACCCTTGGAAAATATTATGGATGCTGTGGACCACTTCCCTGTAAAAATAAAAATTGTATATAGTTTCTGTGGCTCACAGACCATCCTGAAACTGTCCTTGAACCCACATTAAGAATTCCCCAATTTGGGGGCACCTGGGTGGCTCAGTTGGTCTAAGTCTTGATCTTTGCTCAGGGCTTGATCTCAGGGTTATGAATTCAAGCCCCGCATTGGGCTCCATGCTGGGCATGGAGGCTACTTAAAAAAAAAAAAAATTCCCCAACTTGGACAGAAGAGTTTTATTAGCTGGTGAGGGAGCCAAATTTGTCTCAGGGCCTAGAAGCCTTTCCTACAACAGGCATGTCATACAGATATGCCCAAGGGTTGCTCTGTCACTTCAGTCACTTCTACCCCCAGACTTCTCCAGGGGGTCATCGAGGCACCATAGCAGACAGACAAGCAGTGTATATGCACCAGGCCCTAAAAGAATAAATTACATTTAAATAACACACCTTTCCTTTCCCCTTTGATTTCTGTAGCCTTGTAGGTGAGCTAAGTGGGTTTGGTTATTGCCAATGCACATCTTCAGCTCTGACAGAGCAGAGGAGCAGGATGCATTTGAGGCCTAAGTGGAACTGGGGAGAGCATCCCAACTGAATAATGGATCAGGATTTTGACTTGTCTTCAAAGGCAGAGACACAACTGTCTGTCTTCACTCCCCGCAAGCTACAAGAGAAAGAAGGGGCAACTCTGCAAAGCAGTGGTCTGGACAACAAGCCAGGGGCAAAGCCCAGGGTTAGGATAGCTGCCTGGCCAGCAGCCCCAGGCTTAATACAGAACCCTATTTTTTATAGGCCAGAACCTTTATAGAAATGGGGAAGGAGGGAGGGAGCAAACATGTGTGAATGTGTAGGAGAGCTGTTGTCAGGCCAGAGTATCCTGAGAATAGCTTCTTGAATTTAGAGACTATCAGTGAGGGTCTGAGTCATGGTCATATGGCACAGGAGAAGCTGTACAGCTCGCAGGCTGTGATTTTGTGCCCCTGGGAGGTGAGGGTCAGCCTGTTTTCCCGTGCCCTTCACAGGTTCAGCTGCCAGCTGCTGGGTTAGCTTCTCAACAGCCTGCTTGTTCCTCTCTCTGCCTGCCAGGCTGTTGGATGAGTCATCAGGGAACTGCAGAGGGGACCCTTGGCCCAGCTGCCTCGAACTCAGCTTCTCTGGGACTGGGGAGCCCAGCATGCTTGTGGAGGGGGGGATCAGGGCCCCTGGCCAGTGGCCTGGCTAACTGCCAAAGCAACAGGACAGCTCCTGGGGGTGAGGGGCAGCCCCCCAGCCTCTCTGGAGGACTGGAGCTGAGGATGAGCCACGTCCCACAGACACAGGCCGTGAGAACGCAAGCGCAGCTAGATCTCAAACAGCTGAGTGCCTTTACAACAACCACTGACAGCTTGGCCTCATTTCTCTCACTCCTCAGATGGGACTTTGTCTTCATCCCCCGTGCTCAGGATCATCCTTGTCTCTGAAGGTCATCCTCTAATGCCCCCATTCAGCCAACATCAATCACCTCATCTGTGCCCCACTGTGCTATACACCGAGGGCACCACCCCTGCCCTTCTGACCAGTCAGGGCCATGAGTTTTCCCTTTGTGTTTGCCTGGAGCCCAGGAGATCTGGGGAGGGGGTGGCACAGCCTGGAGCTATGGGCCCTAGGTCCTGGGCCTGCAGTGCCACACAAGGCTAGGTGACCTTCAGCAAGTCTCCGCCTATTTAGCATCAGTTTCTTCAAGTGAAAATGAGATTAAAGTGCTACTGTTCTGAGTTCAAAGCCATCAAGCAAACCCTTGAAGGCAGAGATGGAAAGATCAAGTTAGTAGGGACCAACAAGGCCATCCCACCTTCATCTGCACACACACGCACACACACACACCAGTTGAGCTGGTTCAGTGCTTCCTGGCTCTTGAAGAGACACAGACTCAGTAGGATGAGGCTTCAGGGCAGCCTTGGTGGCTCGGAGGTTTAGCGCCACCTTCAGCCCAGGGCGCAATCCTGGAGTCCCGGGATCGAGTCCCACGTTGGGCTCCCTGCATGGGGCCTGCTTCTCCCTCTGCCTCTCTCTCTCTCTGTGTCTCCCATGAATAAATAAATAAAATATTAAAAAAAAAAAAAAGGAAGAGGCTTCAGCCTGGAGATGGCCAGCCCCTCACCGTCCCATGTCAGCTTCTGGCCTCACAGGGCAAAGGGCCAGCAGTGTAAAGGTTTGCCTTCACACGGCCTACCTTCCTGGCCCAAGAGCAAATGGAGGTGTGTTCCAGGATGAGTGCATTTACAGCAGGGAAGACTCCATCTGCTAGCAACAGCTTGAGACCAGCCTGCCAACAGAGAGCACCTATTAAAGACCTGTCTGAAACCTGTCTGAATGCCTTCTCAGGCTTGTTCTAAAGCAAGTCCCAACCCAGGAGGGACCTGCACTTTGGGACCTCACAAGCCTGGTCTTTAAAAAGGTTCCCACATGGTAGCAATCCCAGAAGGGCGCAAATCTCTTTCATGACAGTCCTGGTCTATTTGCTGTTTGCACAGGCTGGTCTCAACACTGGGTTCTCTCCCTTGGGGCTTCCAGGGAATACACGGGGCTGCTGGAGATAGAAGCCAGAGAGAGGTGAAGCCCTGTGCTTTGTCTTCAGATTTCTAGAGGTATAGGTTGGCACTGGGAGCTCTAATATAAATTCCACTACTAAGGTTGCCTGAAAGGAAAATGATACCTAGGAGAGGTTTCCAGCAAATGAGTATGGACCTTACAGAAGGAAGCATGTCAGCTCCTTCTGGAAGGCCACAGACAGATGTGTCCTGGGAAGGAAGCCAAGTGCTGGCGCTGCCATTTGCATGCTAATTTTTAGACTTTGAAAAATTTTACATATATATGTGTATAATGTATATATCCACACATAAATCTATATTCATACACGCATACATGTACATACATCTAACTTCTGCTAGGGAACAATAACTTGATTCTCCCCATTTGGAGAAAAGCCATTGTGGCCAGTGTAGACATGTCCTTTAAGAAGGCAAGGTTTGTGCAGAATCAGTGAGGTGACTGGCAGTTTTGAAGTTATGGAATCCACCGCCATGTTCTGGGGGAGCAAAAATCCACCATAAAAAAAACCAACAGAAAAGGTTTCAGCCATTATTTATAAAAGCAAGACAGAACAAACCCAGATGTTTATGCTGTGGCTATCCTGGAGGAAGTGGGCTAGAATCCTCCTCGCTGGGCAGAGCGGAGGAGTCTGTTTATGGTCGTGTGCTAGTAGGACCAAGGGTCGGGGCACATGCCACATGGAACAAGAAAGATCAAATCCTTTGCCACTTGGGGTGTTTGGAAGATAAATATCAGGCATAAAGAGGCAGAGAGCTTCTCCCCTGCTTTTCTCCTCCAACCCAGCCTGTTCTGCATCTGGTCCCTCAGGGTGAGCGTGAGCCTGGGAGATGGCAGTGATGGAAATGGCCTGCCCGGGTGCCCCTGGTTCGGCAGCCGGGCAGCAGAAAGAGCTCGCCAAAGCCAAGGAGAAGACACAGGCAATGGGGAAGAAGCCAAGCCCCATCAACAAGCTCGAGGCTGTGGAGAAGAGCCCTGTGTTCTGCGGGAAGTGGGACATCCTGAACGACGTGATCACCAAAGGCACAGCCAAGGAAGGCTCTGAGGGAGGACTGGCCGCCATCTCCATCATCGCCCAGGCAGAATGTAAGGGCCCCGGGCTGGGGCCGGTGATAGAGGGCAGGTGGGCGGGCCTGCAGATGGGTGCAGTCCTTGTGCAAGGGTGGCAGGGCACAGGGGAGGGAGGTCAGGGTGACCACTAGCTGAGATTTTCACAAGATACAACTGGGTAGGGGGGCGGCAAGCCAAGAAGAAGTCGAAGTGAGCTGTAATGGTCCCGGGGACCAGAACACAGAAGGGAGGAGTGGTGCATGGAGGCTTCTGTCCATCTTGACCAGAGTAGGGGAAGAGAGCTGGGAGGCTTCACAGGTCCTGGGGCTCTTGGCAGGATCATGGAGCAGGCCATTAGCCTTATGCTATGACCTTGGGCAGCCTGAGCATCTCTGGAGAGGCCCCAGAGAGGAAAGGCCAGGGCTTCTGGAAAGCCCCTCTGGGGCCTCTCAGCCCTTCACTACCTTCCATGGTTAGGTGGCCCCACCCCAGAGAATGAACACCTGCTCTTTGGCCTGCCAGGACAGTCAAGGGGACATAGGCCAATGTGGGGTGGGGCCTGTCCGGTCCTCTCTGCTTCCACTCATGGTACTTCTAAATGACTTGGCATGGTGGCTGCCACCAGAGCCTGAGAAACTCCAAGTGCACTCCCTCGGTAAGGCCAGAAGTCCTCCTTTCTCCACACTACCCTCTCAACCAGTTTTCTTGGGGTCCAGCCTGGGGAGACTGACGGCTCATTTTCCCACATACACACAGCCTTCCTCAGCCTTCCACTCCCTTCTGTCTGGTTTTAAGGAGAGATGAGCGAATACAAATTAAAACAAGAGTGGGTGACGTAATGGTCCCAATACACACATACACATATGTATGTACAGGTATATATACTTGTACATATACAAGTATGTGTATACTTGTACATATACGTACAAATATAGCTGCTATTTATTGAGCCCTTACCGTGTGCCACCCCTGTGTTGGGTGTGTTGTATAGAGCTCCCTCAAGCACCATGGTTAGTGAAGTGAGGTGGGCACCCCTCAGACCCCCGTTATCGGTATGCCTTCTGCTCTTGGTCAGTGGGAGGCTGGGGTGAGGGTAAATGAGAGGAGCCCCTGGTGGCAAGAGGAGCAGCAGCCCCAAGAGGGCATCTGGAAGATGCTCCTTTTCTTTCTCTCCTTCTTTCCGTTCCGCCAACCTCTTTTTCTTTACTCACAAGGTGAGAACAGCCAAGAGTTCAGCCCCACCTTTTCAGAACGGATCTTCATCGCAGGGTCCAAGCAGTACAGGTAAGGAGGCCAGGGGTATGAGAGCCAGGGAACCAACAGGGCGTCCTCCCTCCCCCACTGCTCTGCTCCTGGGCTGCTCCCGCTCCCGCTCCCAAGTGACCCCTGGCTCCCTCCTCCAGCACCTGCCTTCCGCGCCTGGAACCCATCCAGGTTTTCCTGGCTGAACTGCTCTGTCAGCCAAAGAAGCTTTTCAAAAGCTTTTCACGGGCATGCGGATGACTGCCTCTGGTCCCCTCAGCTTGACATTTGATGTTTATTCTCCTCAGAGTCCTTGCTGCTCCCTCGTTTCCCATCAGTAGGGAGGGTGCTGGGAACAGGAGTCACTCTCGCGCTGATGCGTGACCATGACTGTGGTTGCAGGCGGTTGCAGGCTCCACTGCCTCTGAGGGGCCCCTCTAACAGTGGGAGAAACCTGCTGCTGTCTTTTCTCCTGCGAGACACACAAGGAGGGATGAGGGTTTGGAGAGGAGGGGACCAACAGACAGATTGGCAGCTAGGTGGCCCCAAAGAAAGGAAGCCCAGAGTGAGGCTCAGTGTGTTCCCCGGCTCTCCATCCCCAAAGAAAATTTTTAGACAACTACAGTTGAACTAGGAGGCAGTTCCTTCCTCTACCAATAGGCAGACTTTTTTTATAATTGGGATTTGGAAAATGCTAGTGAATAAAAAAAAAAGTTTGTGGGGAGGGCTGCTGCCCTTGAACCCAAAAATGCTCAGAGTCTGATCAAATGCTTTCTACTGCCCCAAATGCCATCTGGCCCAGGTTTGGGGGTTTCTGATGGGCCCATTTCTTTCAGTGGCCTGAGAGAGGGCCATAGGCCTTTAACAGTCCCCACAGGACTGGTATAAATTGGCCTCCTTTGTGAGGAGCAGAAGGTGAGGACACTGGGGGGCAGCTGAGGCTGTGATCTGCTCCACAGCTGTTTGGCAGTGGCATTTTCAGACACTTTTCTGTGGCCAGTGCCTTGCCTTAGCTAGCAAGGGTAAAACCCAGCTTGGAACCACAGTGATAGTCTCTGGGCTGTCCGGGGAGGGAAGGCCCCCCCCCGTCCCAGGCAGCAGCCCAGCCACAGTGTCTGTGTTTATGCAGCAACTTATATTCCCAGAAACCAGGTATCTCCAGGAGCCAAGAGTTCAGCCCCACCTTTTCAGAACGGATCTTCATCGCAGGGTCCACTCTTGGGGGTGAAGGTGCCCAAACTCAACTGTCCCTTGGTCCAGAGGCAATAGAAATAAGCTTTCGTCAGAGCTGAAAATACCTGCTGTGGAGTGTGGCCCTCCGAGTCACATGTCCCCCACCCTGGGACCTCTTCAGGGCAGCCCACTCTGGAGAGCCCTGAGGGAACCTTGTGTCTACCCATCCCCCAAGAGCAGCGTGCACCCCATCACGGTAGTACTAACTGCTGTCTGTTGGAAGCTTGCCTTGGGATCAAGCGCTGAGGTAGGCTTTTCATTAAAATGAGCCTTTATACCCCAGCTTCGTCTGCATGGCAGGAAATCCTACATCCATTTTATAAATGTGAAAACCAAGATTCCTTGGGGTTTAGGAGCTTTCCCATATTCACATACATACTCATTAGGCTAGGATCTGACCTCAGGGTCTCTACAACTCTGACCACAGTTCCCTGAGCCCTCCCGCCCTCCTGCCTCCTCACACTCAACATGCATATCTGTCCCTTTTGACAGCCAGTCCGAGAGTCTTGATCAGATCCCCAACAATGTGGCCCATGCAACCGAGGGCAAGATGGCCCGTGTGTGTTGGAAGGGGAAGCGCCGCAGCAAAGCCCAGAAGAAACGCAAGAAGAAGAGCTCAAAGTCCCTGGCTCAAGCAGGAGTGGCCTTGGCCAAACCCCTACCCAGAACCCCAGAGCAGGAGAGCTGCACAGTACCTGTGCAGGTAGGAGCCGCAACCACAGCCCAGACCCTAGGCTCATGGAGCCTTCAGGATGGCACTGGTGCCTCAGCCTGGTCCTGTGTCCTGAGGCCTGTGTTCCCTCCACAGGAAGATGAATCTCCGCTGGGCCCCTCGTATGTGAGAAACGCCCTCCAGTTCACCAAGCCTCTGAAGGAGCCAGGCCTTGGCCAACTGTGTTTTAAGAAACTCGAGGAGGACCTACGGCCAGCACTGCCTCGATCGGAACTCCATAAACTGATCAGCCCCTTGCAATGCCTAAACCATGTGTGGAAACTTCACCACCCCCAGGATCTCGGCCCCCTGCCCCAGCCCGCCCACCCCTTCCCCTACAGCAGACTGCCCCATCCCTTCCCATTCCACCCTCTCCAGCCCTGGAAACCTCACCCCTTAGAGTCCTTCTTCCTAAACAAACTGACCTGTATAGATAGTCAGCAGCCCCTGTCTGGCCCTCACCTGGGCAAACTGGCCTGTGTAGACAGTCAGAAGCCTGTGCCTGGCCCATGCCTGGAGCCCAGATGCCCGTCCCGTGGCACGTGTGAAAAGTTTTCTGTGGAAGAGTACCTGGTGCACGCTCTGCAAGGCAGTGTGAGCTCGGGCCAGGCCCACAGCCTGGCCAGCCTGGCCAAGACCTGGTCAGCAGGAGGTTCTAACCCGCAGAAGCCCAGCCCTGAAACAGAGGACAGCGAGGGTGTCCTGCTTACTGAGGTAAGCAATCCCCCAAACCGCATGTACATGTACTCTGGGGCCAAGAGCAGTGGGTGACAGTCAGGTGGGACCTGCTCTGGGGGAAGAAGCATCACTGGAAACCTGCCAAATTTGGTCTCCCCTTCCCACTTGGAGAGGGGAGTGGGGGGAGGGTCTTCGCTCTTTTATCAACAACGTCAGTCACACACATGATAACACATCAGATACTAGGAAAGTGCATAGCATTGGTGAGGGGAAGTATTCCTCACTTCACCTCCAGGTCACTCTTCAAGGCTTTTTAGATATTTCTGTTCTGAGTTGTTCTGGTTGGTTAGCTCATTACTGCTGTTGCTGGTGTGTGTGTGTGTGTTTTATGAATGATGCATATACTGAGGAACAGGAATTGTCCGCATCAACCACGGATGCTTTTTCCCCTCCCCTGCTATGAAAGACAAGGATTTTGCCCATCTGCACTAGCCCCTGACCTACCTCTCCCCCCACGGCCCCCACCCTGATTTCTGCTAGAGAGCTTTGTAACTCTAAATAATTTTACCAGGCTTAAGTTTCTGGGGTTTATTCCATGCCTGTTAGACAGATCCCTTGTCCCCTAACCCTCTTCATGGTCCTTCTCTTTCTTTTACCTTATAGCTCCTGAGCTTTATTTTTTCACTCTCAAGGTTGTTGACAATTCCATTTCTGTCCCACAACCACCAGTCTGGGGAGAAAGATATCTCATCACAAGGATCGACTTGACTTGGGCCACCTGCGAAGCTCTCCTTTGCCTTCAGCATATTCCTATAACCCCCTCTGGTCCTGCCCCTGCAGAGCCTTGCCTCATACTCACTGGTGTCTTTAGTTATGAGGGCTCTACCCCAGCAGTCTGGCAAGGACTGCCACCCAGAGAGCCTTCCTCACTGTAACCCTTCGTCCCTCTGCTGCCCTGGCCACTGAAATGGGCCTCTCTCTCCTGCCAACCCCAGAAACTCAAGCCGGTGGATTATGAGTACCGAGAGGAGGTCCACTGGGCCACGCGCCAGCCCTGCCTGGGCAGAGGCTCCTTTGGAGAGGTGCACAGGATGGAGGACAAGCAGACTGGCTTCCAATGTGCTGTCAAAAAGGTATGCCAAAGAGAAAAAGGTATGCCCAGGCTTTGGGGGCTGCAGAGGGAAACCAGGCAGGTGGCCTGTTGTATTCCTGCTGCTTTCTTTCAAGAGCAATCACAGGGCACCCATGGCTCTGACTTATTAACAGAGCGTGGCTGTTGCTGGGTACCCTGGGGTCAGCTGGAACTGGAAGGGAACAGTCTCAGTCACATGTCCCGGCCTGGGAGCTGTATTTGGTCTGCGTGTATGTCGGGAGTATGCAAGTGTGCACGTGTCCTGGGCCACTCCTGATGCCAGGGCCCTTGGGGGCAAGTCCAGACCTGGAAGACAGTTGGCTCATCGTGAAATTTGTGTTGAGCTGAAACCCCTAAAGCACATGGTGGAGCTGCTCACACCTGGGCCAGAAGGTAATAACCAGAGCAGTGGCCTCTACCTAACAGATGCCTCTTGGATGAGGCTGTGCACTGGGGGTCTTATCTGATTCAGGTTTGGGATCTGCCTCCCATTGGCAGGAATAATAGGTCCTGGGAGGTTGATGGTATGAGGAAATGAGACTTAGCAAGAGATCCAGCCTAGTCTGGCTTCAGAGTTCAGCTGGGAACCACTTTTTAGGAAGGAGGAAGGGGAGGAGACTTGTACCCCTAGGATTCCATGCAAGCAGAGGCGTGAATCTCCTCTCTGGCTCCCTCATCTCATCAGTGATAGAACTAGAGACCAGAGAGTGTAGTGTGCCTTCCCTAAAGCCACACAGCTAGGCTTAGAACTGAGGCCCCCTTCTGTCAGGCGGTCCTGTCCAGGCCCAGTGGCAGCAGAACACAGACCTTGGTACTGGGCCTGCTCCTTCAGGTGTCTTTTCTCTTACCTCAACTCTCAGCTCACCTTAACTGGAAGCCACTTTGTCCCTGGCCCAAACTTGGCCTCAGTGCTACTACCCAGGACTTCGAGGCAGAAATGAGAAAGATTTCCATGGGCCATTTTTTTTTTTTTTTTGGCCCATGATAAAGGAAAATAAGCTAGTTCAATGGTGGATATTGTTTTCTTTTTTTTTTTAATATTTTATTTATTCATAAGAAACATAGAGAGGCAGAGACATAGGCAGAAGGAGAAGCAGACTCCACACAGGGAGCCCGACGTGGGACTCGATCCCGGGACTCCAGGATCACACCCTGAGCTGAAGGCAGACACTTAACAGCTGAGCCACCCAGGCGTTCCATGGATCGTGTTTTCAAGTGGGTTTTGTTGCAGATGCTCTGATTCCCCAGGAGAGAAGATGAAATAGCCGGATGACGAGGCAGGGCCGGCACACTCAGGCACCATGCATAGTGAACACCACTGCCGCTGTGGTCACGGGTGCTTGTGGCTTTCAGTGGTGAGGACACAAATTGTGACATGAATAACCTAGCTGCCTTGGCTTGTATGTGGGCCAGGATGTTTAAAGTTTAGAGTTTGAGCCCCCGGGTAATAGTCCGAAAGGGGACTATCCGTAGGTATTACCCCAAACTTCAGACATAGTATGTCAAACAAGCAAACTCCAGCCCTGCCACCCGCTCTTGGCTGGAGCACGTGCTGGCAATGCTGAGTCCTTGCCAGCGTGGGTCATCATTCTCCGCTGCAGATGCCAAGGCTACGTGCCTGACCTCTTCAGCCGCAGGTCCCCCCGCAGGCCATCAGAGAAGGCTCAGCTGTCCCTCCTCAGAGGTGGGTGGGAGGAGAGTGAGAGTGTGAAGTGTCCTGGAAACTAGTGCCCAGTGCTGGGGAGAGCTTAGTCACTAGGCTTCTCAGCTGTTGCCCTGCTGAGGTTCTCTGAGTCCCAGGCAACAAGGTAAACAACCCTGATATAGTAGAAGAGGACAGATACTCCATTTCTCACCTCCCCATGGCAGGCGGAAAAGCTCCAACCACAAGTTCCAGAGCTGCTGCCCAGGCCCGCTAGAACTGGCCGCTCTCAGCCCACACAGCTGCCAACAAGGCGGTCCAGGGGACGGGCAAGGGGATGGGGGAGTAGGGCAGGCACTGGTGTCTTTTAGGATTTTCAGCTGAAAGATCTGAAAAATAGTTCCCTGCCAAGAGGATAGGGTTGGGGGAGGGAGCAGGGGGGTCAGAGGTCAGTCTGCACAAGGGGTTAGAGCAAGTTGTACACCCCCCAGTGCTCTCTGAGGATTCAGCATGTGGTACAACAGCACTTCCTTGGTCCTCCTTGTAGAACATCAGTGGCCTCAGGTCAGATGCTGATTGGTCACGAGTCTGGGGTTTAATGTAGAGGGTTTTGTTTTTTAAGGTTTAGTTTGATCTTTTAGTTGCAAATAAACACAGGCTCGTTATAAAAGAATTCAGATGATACCCTAAAACACAAAAGTCTCCCTGTTCCCCAATCCAATTCTCAGAGGCACCTGCCCTTTGACATAAATCCCTTTAGACTTTATATAAACACGTAGTTTATCTTTTAAGGATATTGTTTGTGTGCACGCACATGAGGAGGGGAAATAGAGGGGCAGTAGGAAAGGAAGAAGCAGAGAGCCTGGGACAGGGGCTCCATCCAGGGAACCTGAGATCTTGACCTGTGCCAAACTAAAGGCAGACACTTAACTGACTGAGCCACCCAGGGACCGCATAAGCATATAGTTTGTTTTATTAAAATGAGATTGTGCTCTAGAGTTGTGCCATGTTTTTCATGTAATAGTATATTGTGGTCACATTTCCTTATTGGTACATATACATCTCACTAGTGCTTTTTATCAGCAAATGTGGAAGTTCATATCCTAGTCAGCAGGTAAAACTATGGAATGCACGAACTTCTGGAACTTTATTCTATGGTGTACTTGTATGTGGTGCATATGTACACACACATTGTGGATGGGGAAGTCTGTATCAGATATCAGATTCTCAGAGGGGTCTGTGGCCCAAAGAGGGTTAAGAACCATTCAGAACATCTGGCTCAAGCATGGGATTCTGGGAGCCTCCTCTTGACTCTTCCACTGATCTGGGTTAGTGTGGCCTTGGCCAGATCCAGCCAGCTGTTACCAAGGACCTGCTCTGTGCCAGACACTGTGCCAGGGTCTGGAGACAGAATAGCAGAATCCACACACCTGCCCCAAAAGAGCTCGGGTTGTCATGAGGGAGGGACGCTTACATGGTCTGGATGGTATAAGCGGCCATCAATGAGGTACATGAGTGTGGGCAGCCTGGACAAGTGTTGAGAACGCAGAACTAGGATTAAGGGGAAAATATCTCCCTGAGGAGGTAGAAATAAAGGGGAAGCCCTCTGTTCATCGAACAACTACATGCCCAGTACTGTGTTAGTTATTCATTACTTTCACATACTTTATGTTCCTGGAATCTTTAAAAGAATTTACAGATCTGCGATTATCCCTTTTTTTCACTGATGCAATAAAATGGACACAAATACTAAACAGGAGGGGAGGGACGTGTGGGTGGCTCAGCGGTTGAGGTCTGCCTTCCGCTCAGGGCGTGATCCCAGGGTCCTGGATTGAGCCCCATGTCAGGCTTCCTGTGAGGAGGCTACTTCTCCCTCTGCCTATGTCTCTGCCTCTCTGTGTCTCTCATGAATAAATAAAATCTTTTTAAAAATAATAAATAAGCAAACAAGAGGGGAGAGTCTCAAGAAGGAAAAATCAATGCCCCGCATCAGCATGCAGGCAGTTAAGAGGAGAGAAGTGGCTTGTGGATTTGGCAGTTAGGTGATTGCTGACCACAGTCCCCCCCCCCCCCCCCAGGGAGTGGGTTGTATGCTCACTCCTGAATGGATGTGAAAACATCCCAGATGAAAAGCCCAGACTTCTGGAAAGGCCTTCGTGAGGCAGGGTAGCTGGCAGCTCTGTAGTCAGGCTTCCCCAACCCAGATGCCAGCTCTGATACTTTCTGCCAGTGACCTTGGGCAAATTACTTATCCAGACTTCAGCTTCCTTGCCTGTAGATGAGGACAGGGAGAATGCTGCCCCACAGGCTGCCATAAGATGCAAATACCAATGCTTACAAAGTGCTTAGAACTGTGCCCGGCATGTGTTAAATGGGCAGTAAATAGTGGTTTGGTTTTGTTTTTAAGACTTAGAGAGAGAGGGCATCTATGCGCATGTGGGGGTGAGGGGCAGAGGGAAAGGGAGGGAAAGAATCCCAAGCAGACTCCCTGCTGAGTGCTGAGCTTGGAACCCTCACCAGGCTCGATCCCACCACCCTGATGTGGATGCTGAAGTCCAGGAAGGAGAGGTGGGCCAGATGGGTAGCTGGCCGGGACAGGAGGGCCATGTCCATTCTTCCCACCCAGCTCCCTCTGGCCTGTTCTTTCTGCTTGCTCTCCCTGGGACTGGCACCTTGCGTTTTGAAGCATCCCCTCTGACCCCTTTGGGTCTAAGTGACAATTTTTTTTTTAAGATTTTCATTTTTACGTAGTCTCTACACCCAATCTGGGACTCGAACTTGTAACTCTCAGATCAAGAGTCACACACTCAACAGACTGAACCACCCAGGGGGTCCTGGGTGAGAATGTTTTTAACATTGCTGGGACACTCCCAAGGACTTAAGGATTTCTTAATAATTAAAGCAGAGGTTCCCAAACTTTCTTGCTTCGCAGCCCTTAGTGTCAGAAATTTTTCATGGCACCTCAGGCCAAAACAAGTACATTAAAGCTCCCTTTAGGTCAAACAATAGTGGGTTTTTTTTTTTTTTAAGATTTTATTTATTTATTCATGAGAGACAGAGAGACAGAGAGAGAGAAAGGCAGAGACACAGGCAGAGGGAAAAGCAGGCTTCACGCAGGGAGCCCGACGTGGGATTCCATCCCAGGTCTTCAGGTCAGCCATGGGCTGAAGGCGGCGCTAAACCGCTGAGCCCCCCCACCCCACCCCCCCATCCCCCCCGCTGCCCAAAAGGTAGTGTTCAACCTAACATCTTAGTGGTCCTTTGAATAACAATGCATATAAGTCAAAGAACCTTTTTCTTCTGTTCTTAACCATAATTCCTAACGGGATGTATGCCTCCTTGGGCACTGCACAATTCTCAAATTTTGAAATCCAGCTGGACACCCTCACCTGCTCCACACTTGCCCCCTAAAGTACTTTGATCACAGCCCCCTCCAGAAACCTAGCTCCATGAAGATCTGTGGAAAGAATGGAGCGCAAGCTACTGCTGAAACTGAACTCTTTTGAGCAAGTAGTTTCTGTGATGCCCCACAAGATAGCCATCACTGCTGCTTCCCTCAAATGTCAAACACCCTGCGGCGCCCTGCTGAGTCCTCAGGGGTGCCCCAGAGTGCTTCCGCTCACAGCTTGGGAGCCAGAGAGTTAAAGACATTTGCTAGTACAAGTCCTGTTGGTGAATTCCAGCTCGAGTTCAGAGCTGGAAACACTGACAAAGAGTCAAAGTTTATGCGAGTTGATTAACCAAACCAGATATTCTGTAACCAGAAGACATTTTCCACTGATAGGCGAAAGTCCAAAAGCCCAAAAGCCCCACATCGGCAGAGCTCCTGCCAAGTCAGCACGTCTCCAAGCAAAGCTCTGCCAGGCAGGTCCTGACTGGTTTCTTCCAGGCTGGTTTTGCTGCCACTGGCGCCCCCTGCTGGTACCTCTCAAAGCTAACTCAGGAGCCAGCTGCAGCCAGAAAGGACAAGCCTCTGTGAGAATTCCAGGTGTTTAATGAGCTGCCCTTATTTGACCTGGAGGAAGTGGACACCTGACATTTCCTGAGCACCCACTGGTTGCCAGGCCTGGTGTTGATTGATTATCATCAACAATCCAAGTCCTCCCTCTAGGCGGGACCAGATACCACTGTCACCTCCCTTTGCATATGGAAACAGAGCTTAGGGGAAGCAATCTACCTTTGGAAATGGCCAAGCCAGAGTCTGTCTAGGATGTTTGGATCCCAGGCCTATTTCATCCCACCCTGCTGTGTTGGTCCCTGCACAAAGGAGTGGGTGGTCCCTGCGGGAGGAGCCTTGGCCAAGCCACTCCCCCTTAGAAGCTGCTCTTAGGCCAAGATCCTGGGGAAACAGCTGCAAACAGAATAAACAAGCACTACTCCATCTACATAGACATTTTCATCCTCAGGGGAAAAGACAAATAATTGGGAGTTGAGAAAAGCGCTGAGAAGGGTGCTGACAGAGCCAGGATCTTGGCTGCATCGGCTCTGGCTGTAGATAAGATGGAAACCCAGCCTCTGGGGAATAGACACAAATGTTGATAAACAAAAGGTCCCACATCCTAGAAATGGCCTGGCCATTTGGGCTAGGGGAGAAAAAATTCTGTTTTTGGCAGATTTGAGGGTGGGCAGCATGCCAGGGCTCTGGATAGGGTTGTAGTTTTTGTGTGATTCTAATTGTTTCCACACACATCAGCAGTGCAGAACTTTAACCACATACTAGAAGTTGAACATGACCCCCAGGGTACATAGTTTAGTTTCAGGGTCCAGTAGCCCCACCGGGGCCCTGTCTGGCCTCACAGTCAACACGGGAAACATTAGCAGTCTCTGCAGGGAGCACCGAGGGTCCTGCCAGGATGCCAGGGAAATGGCCCCAGGCGCTCACCCTGACTCACAAAGACCTCTGGGCCCTGCCAGGTGCGCATCGAAGTGTTCCGGGCAGAGGAGTTGATGGCGTGTGCGGGATTGACCTCACCCAGAATCGTCCCTTTGTACGGAGCTGTGAAGGAAGGTCCTTGGGTCAACATCTTCATGGAACTGCTGGAAGGTAAGGAGCCAGGCGCCACTCTTCCCCCGTCATAGTTCAGAGCCAAGACTTGGGGTTTCCCCACGTCTTGCCCAGGTTGACCTTGGTCCCTAGTAATTCCATTTTTTAACCTTTTGACCCCGTGACATGGCCAGGAAAGGCCTCCTTTCCACCAGCTGCCCTTCAAAGGTCTTTGCCCTTGGCCTGCCTGCAGACCTGGAAATGCCCCACATAAAGACTGGCCATTGGTTTCCTAGGTGGCTCGTTGGGTCAGCTCATAAAGCAGAAGGGCTGTCTGCCAGAGGACCGGGCCCTTTACTACCTAGGCCAGGCTCTAGAAGGGCTGGAATACCTCCACTCTCGAAGGATTCTGCACGGAGATATCAAAGGTGAGGCTCATGCCCCGACCGCCCTGGTCCCCAGCTAGCTCCTCTCTTACCTCATCCTGCCTGATTTCCTCGTGGATCTGAGCCTGCCTGGCCATCCCCTGAGGCAGGGCCTGAGTCCGGCCAAGAGGGCTATGCTGGTGGGACAGGGAAGTGTGCTGACCAAGCCCTCAGCCTGACACCATAGCTGCCAGTGGCAGATCCAGCTCCTACAGGCCCATGACCACTGGGAGAAGGCGGGGGGACAGTAGAGCTGAGTGGCAGCGGCCCCAAGAGTAAACTCTGTCCCTGTACCTCAGAGATCTGCCTGCTGCCTGCCTCTAGCCTGAACTGATCACCCCCTTCACTTCCTCATGACTAATGAAACTAATCAGAAGCAGCAGCTGCCATGTAGGGTTGGCCAGAAACTGCCTTCCTGGAGGTCCAGAGTGGGCTGGGGCCTACACTGACTCACCTGTTCCTCCTCTTCTCTGGGGTGGCCTGCAGCTGACAACGTGCTCCTGTCCAGCGATGGGAGCCGCGCGGCCCTCTGTGACTTCGGCCATGCCGTGTGCCTTCAACCCAATGGGCTGGGGAAGTCCGTGGTCACCGGTAAGCCCCGCCTCCACTGCCCTTCCAGGATGACTAGCAGGGGCCTTTGCTTAGTCACCCCAGGTCTCCTGTGCGCTTGGAATGGCAGTCAGAGAGTAATAGAGACGCAAGTGCTCCATGTCTACCATTCTGTTTCAGCTCTCCACAACTCTAGTTTCGCAGAAAGCTTCTGTTAGGTTTCAACACAGGAATGAGCATCAGATGCTGATATTTTCAGATATTACTGTTCCACAGAGAAGGGAACAGAAAGGCTGACTGCCCTGCCCCAGGTCTCCTGCCCAGGCACCCTCAGAGCTCCATCTTCTGTACAGCCATCTTCTGTAGCCTTTTCTGGATGGCTGTGCTCCCAGCCTGTGGCCGTGGCCCTCTTGGGCCTCTGAGCATGGTTTCTGGAAGCACAACAGGAGGGCTAATGGGGGGTTGAGGCTCTGTAGCTGGAGAAATGTTTGTTCTTAGATTATTAAAATAATCAAAAATAAAAATAAAATAATCCACATCCATTGTAAAATATTGGGCAACTACAGAGTCACGTGGTCTAGAAGAGGTGAATAGAACCCATTCTGCTCCTCTTACCTGGAGAGATAATCATGAACATTTTACATAATTCCAGGTTGTCTTTCTTTCTTTCTTTCTTTCTTTCTTTCTTTCTTTCTTTCTTTCTTTCTTTTTTTTTACCTGTACAAAGTTAAGGCTGATATAACCCAATTTTGTGCCCTGCACTTTTTTTTAAGATTTTATTTATTTATTTGACGGAGAGAGAGTGAGAGAGCACAAGCAGGGGGACCGGGAGAGGGAGAGGGAGAAGCAGGCTCCTGGCTGAGCAGGGAGCCCGGTGCAGGGCTTGATCCCAGGACCTAAGCTGAAGACAAGATGCATAACTGACTGAGCCACCCAGGCGCCCCTATACTTTGCTTTTTTTCATTTAGAGCATTAAGCATAAAATTATTTCTTCTTGACCAAAAGAAAAACAATCTTTTAGAAGTGATTCTGTTATTAAAGGACTGTGTTGATCATTCTAAAGACGTAAATTCTAACGGACATCTGCCCTTCACTTTAAAATAGTGAGTTTTTTTATTACAAAAATAATCCTTTTCTAAAATCTTTTGTAGAAAGTAGAACTAAGCAAAAATAAAAAATTCAAATCACCAGAAGGGGGGAAACTTCACATCTGGTATTGATCCTTCTAGTCTTTCATGCATAGAAGTCTTTTGGGGTTTTTTTCCCACTCACTAAAGTTTCAGGAACATCAAACCATTAATTAGGCTCCTGCAACCTGATTTTCAATGTCCAGGCCCCTCCCCAATTTTATTTTATTTTATTTTTTTTTAATTTATGATAGGCACACAGTGAGAGAGAGAGAGAGTCAGAGACATAGGGAGAGGGAGAAGCAGGCTCCATGCACCGGGAGCCCGACGTGGGATTCGATCCCGGGTCTCCAGGATCGCGCCCTGGGCCAAAGGCAGGCGCTAAACCACTGCGCCACACAGGATTCCCCCTCCCCAATTTTAAAAAGCATTCTAAAGGGACGCCTGGGTGGCTCAGGGGTTGAGCACCTGCCTCTGGCCCAAGGTGTGATCCTGGAGTCCTGCGTCAGGCTCTGTGCATGGAGCCTGCCTCTCTCTCTCTGCCTGTGTCTCTGCCTCTCTCTCTCTCTCTCTCTCTCTCTGTGTGTCTCATGAATAAATAAATAAAATCTTAAAAAAAAAAAGCATTCTAAAGATTTGGTCCAAAGGGCCGAGCCCCTATTTTGGGTGATGTATTCTTTGTACCAGTTCCCAGTGGAGCCCCTGACTTAGCTCATCCCCAGCAGGTTTGATATGGAAGCTTCCTTTCTGTCTGAGATACTTTAACAGAGATAAATTCTAGGTTTTCCAGGTATTTTCACCGAATTGACTCAGTGGCCAGGGGGAGAGGGGGTCATTGCCAAGGCTTTTACCCTTCAAAGTTCATAGTTGGCTTTCCGGTCTCACCCCACCTTCTCAGGAGACTACATCCCTGGCACGGAGACCCACATGGCCCCAGAGGTGGTGATGGGCAAGCCCTGTGATGCTAAGGTGGATGTCTGGAGCAGCTGTTGCATGATGCTTCACATGCTCAACGGCTGCCACCCTTGGACCCAGTACTTTAGAGGGCCACTCTGCCTCAAGGTCAGTGACAGCACCTGGGATGGCAAAGAGGGAGAGCCAGCAGGGCCACAGGGCCCAGGCTGCATGCTTAAGGTGGCCCCCATTTGGGCTGCTCTTGGATGGCAGATGGCAACAGGAAGAAGCCTCATCATAAATGTGGGATCCTAACTAAAATACTTGCCACCCAAATCTGCAGGCCCAAGGAGAGATCCTAAGTGAGGGATCCCTTTGAGTTCATGGCAGGTCGGGGCTCTCCTCCACTCATACACTGTGCTATCTCTGCTGCCTCCTGATGGGCTGGTCATGGGCACCTTGCCATGGTCTGGCACTGGCCTGGCCTACCTGGCCCCTTTTCTCCTTTTCCTTGGAAAAGTCCCAGCCCTCTTCAGTCTTTTTGACCAACCCCAGGGTAGGGGAGAGTGGGGAAGAGCAAGAACAGAAAGCTGGGTCCTGGGAAGTGAGGGGGGACAGGCCACACATGTTGCCTTCTGACCCACAGATTGCCAGCGAGCCTCCGCCTGTGAGGGAGATCCCACCCTCCTGTGCCCCTCTCACCGCCCAGGCCATCCAGGAGGGACTGAGGAAAGAGCCTGGCCGCCGTGCATCTGCAGTGGAGCTGGGGGGAAAAGTCAGCCTGGCGCTGCAGCATGGTAAGAGCCCCCGACTGGCTGTAGGGGCACGGGACCCCACAGGGTAGTGCTGTGGTCAAGGGCAAGGACCTCTCAACCTCTCAGAGCCTTGGTGTCCCCATCTAGAGCATAGAGATGACACCCGCCTTGGGCTTGTTAGAAGATGGTAGTGTGAGTAGAAGTGCTTTGTACTGTGCCTCGCTGCTCAATAGATGGGGGACAGGGACTACAACATACAAAGGGGGCCTCAAGCCCATTAGTCATCAGTGAATGTGAAATAAAGCCAGGTACCACTTTCCAGCCATTAAGTGAGAAAAGGCAGAAAGTTCGTAGCACCAAGTGGTGGTGAGGAGATGGGGCAGTAGCCTTTAGGCTCTGCTGGGGGGCATCTGGTAGCACAGACATCTGCAGACCTGTGACCTCGCACTCCATACCCGGCACGCCAAAGAGGTTCTCACCAGATCCTTAAGGGGACATGCTGAGGATGCATGCTGCTGAGTCATTTATGGGAGGGGAGTAGGGTGTGATGGCGTGTCCCTTCCTGGGAGAGCGGAGGGGCCAAAGGCAAGGGTGGTAGGCAGGGTGTGTCACAGGGAACGCCACGCAGCAATTAAAGCAAGTCAGTGTTCATAGAACAACCGGCTGTATTTTAAAACCATAGTGCCAGGTAAAAAAGAGGATGGATAGAAAACACGATGCCTTTTTTGTAAATTTTAAAAAAAAGTTAAGAGTTTAAGATTTTATTCATTTGAGAGTGAGAGTGTAAGAGGGAGAGAACACGAGTAGGGAGAGGAGCAGAGGGAGAAGTCAAGCTCCCCTGCTCAGCGGGGAGCCTGGCTTCAGGCTCCATCCCCAGACTCTGGGACCATGACCTGAGCCAAAGGCTGACACTTAACTGAGTGAGCTACCCAGGCGCCCAGCAAATTCAATATTGATCAGTAAAAACAACACAGACTTTGCTAAGAGCATGATTGAACCCAAAGTGACACATCAAACATAATAGATTGTCACCAGGAGGTGGGCATGGGAATGGCTTTGGTTATGGGAATGAAAGGGGAATAAATAAAACAGGAGAGAGACCTTGCATGCCCTCCTGCCCCCCCACCCCCCACAAACATAGATAAACCTGTTACCACACTCCAGAGAAATGGCGCCCTTAGGAAGCACCAGCTGCAGAGAGGGAGGGGAAGAGAGATGGCAGTGGGGGGGGGGGGGGCAAGGAGGCCAGTTTACATGGGACCTTGAAGCTGGTGTTACTCAGAGCTGTTTTTAAATCTTCTCTTTATTAGTGACAGAGTCCTTCCTTGGAGCCATTTCTGTCCTTTTTAAAGTTGTGATTATGACCTAGAAGGAAGATGGCATAGACAGAAATACTGTCCTATTCCCATCGTAGAAGGCCATCTTAGGGAAGAAGCCTCCTCCAAGACCACACGCTGCCCTCCTGAATTGTGTCCCTGAGTGAGACAAGAGTCCTCCCTCACTGCCTGCCTCCAGCCCTGTGCTCAGGAAGGCCGCCCAGCCTGGCCCAGCATCTGGGCTGGCCTGTCTCTGCCTCACCACTTGTGCTGTTTTACAGTGGGGGGCCTGAGGAGTCCTTGGAGGGGAGAGTACAAAGAGCCAAGACGTCCGCTGCCACACCAAGTCCAGGCCCTGCCCAGCCAAGGCCACTGTCACCGGACCCTGCAGGCCCAGCCGAGGGAGCTCTCACCTGAGGCTCCAGGGCCCCAGCCAACTGAGGACACTACGGGAGGGGCCCCTCAGCTCCAACCTCCACTGCCCCCAGAGCCCCCAGAGCGGAACAAGTGTCCGAGCCTGACTTGGGGCAAGGAGGAGTCTGAGACCTGGGAGCCGTTGCCTCTGTCCTCCCTGGACCCGACCCCTGCCAAAAACCCCAGCTCAGCTGAGCGGAAGGCGACACTCCCTGAGCAGGAACTGCAGCAGCTGGAAATAGGTATGGCAGCCTTGGCCACGGCCCCGGGGCCTGTGCTCCCCTCCCTCTGCAGCCAGCATGGGCGCCTTCCCCCAGAGGTCCACTCCTGCGGTCCGGGTGGCCGGACACACAGACGGGCCGGGCCGTTCCCAGTCTCTCACAGCCATCCTCTGCCTCTCCCTGCAGAATTATTTCTGAACAGCCTGTCCCAGCCATTTTCACTGGAGGAGCAGGAGCAAATTCTCTCGTGCCTGAGCATCGACAGCCTGTCTCTATCAGACGACAGCGAGAAGGTAAGCGGGCCGTGGACCCAGAGCCACAGCCCAGAACTATGTGTCCTGCTGGTAAAGGGAGGCTGAAGGGAGTCACTCCTTCCTTGTGGAAAGGCTCCCCACCAGGGCAGGGGGGGGCATGGTTTCTCAGAGTGAGATAATCTGTCTTCCACACACCTGGGAATGGAGGAATGGTTTGGCTGCTAGGGATAATGGGAAGAAGATTTGGACTTGGGTCCCCCTAGAAATATTCCTCACCCTCCTCCAGCCCAGGAGCCCCTCATGACCTCAGCCCCCTGCTTTGTCCCCAAAGTGCCCAGTAGGGCCACACTCCAGCCCAGGATGTAAGCAGTCCCTCACCCTGGAGGAGGGCCCAGAGCCCCTGTGCCCCAAATCCAACCAAGGCCAGGGACGGCCCCCCAAGCCCGGGGGCCTGAGTTGTATCTACTCTTGTTTCAGAACCCGTCGAAGGCCTCTCAGAGCTCACGGGACACCCTGAGTTCCGGCGTGCACTCATGGAGCAGCCAGGCAGAGGCTCGCAGCTCCAGCTGGGACATGGTGCTGGCCCGGGGGCGGCCCACTGACACTCCGAGCTATTTCAATGGTACAGCCCAACCCTTGCCTGCTCAGCAGCCCCCGCGGTACCTGATTTGCCTGGATTTAGGGAGCTGGGAGGTAGGGGAGAAGGCACCTGGTGCCATGACTGGCCATGAAGTCAGTTTAGAGCAAAGGCCCTGATTGCCCAAGAGCCTTTCCTGGTGGGGCAGTGAAGGACCATTGCCCCTCATGGGCTGCCGGTGGGGAGTTCCAGAAGGCTCGTTGCTTGGGGCACAAAGCAGCCTCTCCTGGCCTAGAGTCAAGAAATAATGTCTCGAAGGGAAAAGGAGGAATAAGACCTCATGAGCATTTTCATCAAGAACTCAGCAGCAAGTTTGCTGGGGTCCTCCCCTGGGATTTAAAGTCATAAGATGTTTTTAAGTGTGGCTGCACAGGTTACGTGGTGAATTTTGACAGGCCTCTTCCCAGTGTGACACAACACACGGATCAAGCCCCCACGGCCTGGCCAACGGCCACCCCAGCTCAGACAACATTACTTGTGGGCCTGAGTTGCCCACAGGCTAATTTCGGAGTCTCTGTTCCCACTTCCGTTCTGCTTTGTGTGCAGGTTGAAATACTAGTTCCCCTTCAGAGCCAGGCTTAGCTCTTTGCATCGTGCAAGCCAAATTCTAGGTGTTGATAGAAGACTACCAGGAAGAGCCAGCACGTGTATAGCATTTGGGCTGCTCCAGCCTAAATGTCAGTCAGCTTCCTCAGAGCCATGCTGCGTCCCTCTGCATGGGGCTCCTTAGGGAGCCTCCAGCCACTCTCCTGATGGGTCCCGCTGCCTGCCTTCTAGGTGTGAAAATCCAGATACAGTCTCTCAATGGCGAACATCTGCACATCCGAGAGTTTCACCGGGTCAAGGTGGGGGACATCGCGACTGGCATCAGCAGCCAGGTAAGGGGGCAGGTATACACCTAGAGGCAGAGTCCCGGCAGTCAGTGTACCTGGCCCAGCCCTCCAGGAGGAAGGCTTTTGAATAAATAGAACTGGTACAGGAGGGAATGGTTGGCTTCAGAGATCCCCCAAGGTCCCAGGGTGAGCCTGACAGTGGCAGTTGAGGAGTCCTCAGGACCTACCCTCGGGCCAGGTGAGACTCTCTGAGTCCTCCAGGACTAAAGGCGAGAGTATGCCTTCAGGACTGCCTGTTTGGCTGGAGGGAGACTGCCCCGCCTCAGGAGACCCCAGTTTTGCCCTTCTAGGCAGCCTCTGAGCCCCATGCCACGATCTCAGGCCTGCTGGTTTGCTCTGCCCCCAGATCCCAGCTGCAGCCTTCAGCTTGGTGACCAAGGATGGGCAGCCCGTGCGGTATGACATGGAGGTGCCAGACTCAGGCATCGACCTGCAGTGCACCCTGGCCCCTGATGGCAGCTTTGCCTGGAGCTGGAGGGTCAAGCATGGCCAGCTGGAGAATAGGCCCTAACCCAGCCTTCCACCACTGGCTCCACTCTTCTAGAAGCAGCCTGCCTTCTCGGTGCTCAGTGCTGACCCTGACACACAGGCTCAGCCTGCTCCTGGGGATCTGCCAACCCTGGCTCAGCGGTGGGCCTAGGGACAAGCAGAATGCCTCCCAGGATCTCCTGTGACCTGCCAGACCCTGCCAGGAGAACACCTCGTGCCCACATGAGGAGGAGGAGGGAGGCAGGAGGCCTCCTCCCGTGGGGAACAAAGAGGGTCTTCTCTGCCCCGGTCTAGACAACAAGCTGACCTGATGTGTTTGGATCAGTGACCACTTGCTGGCCATCAGGGTAGAGTAGCTTCCGGCCTATGTCAAGGAGGGGTGAGCAAGTCCCTTGGCTTCGGAGCAGGTGGGAGAGTGTCAAGTGCCTGAGGATGCATACTCAGGTCCAGTACAGGAGTGAGGCAGCAAGCGTACCCACCCTTGGGCTAAAGGGGAGCCCTCTGACCCTCTTGTGGCCATCGAAGTCTCTTTTTAGATCTAGAAACTCTTCTGACAGAGTCAGGGAAGGAGCCACGCCTGATGCTGGGAAGTCTCCCTGGGAGACGACAATGGCACACCGTCAGGGTGTAGCAACATGGGTCCAGAGCCGAACTCAGCTTCTGCCCAGGACCACAGATGTCTAAGTGAAATGGTTCTCAGTCCCCAAGCACATGTCCCTTTGCTGCTGGCCACCAGTCTTCCCCAGGGCAGCAGGCCTCCAGCCCTGGCTGCAGACCCGGCCCTGCGCATCACTCACTGGCACTCAGCCACCTCATCTGTAGAAGTGAAGAGTGGTAGGTGCCCTGGCCGACGGGAGCAGTCTGAGGATGGGGTGTGATCTCATCCATGTGGAAGAAAGTAGCAGGTGTGAGCGCTACTCTTCCCTCCGGCCACGGCTTTAGACATCGTGCACACCAGCTTCCTGAGACACAGCCCAGGCCTTACACTCACACTGGCCCTGCCCTTCCCCTCTCTCAGGGGCAATGCCAACTGCACTTTGCACTCTGATGACCTCAAAGCACTTTCATGGCTGCCCTCAAAGAGGGCAGGTCAGTGGTTCTGCATGCGCAAAAGCAGGCCAGGAGATGGGTTGAAGGGATTCGAGTCTTGACCTGTCTCCATGCGCATGACCCCTCAAACCTCTGGATTTCTTTAAGATGAGCCCCCCCACCACCACCACCACCTACCCCATTTCCCCAACCCAGTCTCTTCTTCAGTGGGCAGGGGGGCTGATCAGGACTCATGTAGCATTAATCAACTGTGAATCCTTGTGTGAGGGCCTGCTAGCCTCCGCTCCTGGAGGTAAGGGGTGTCCCCTGGGAGTCCTCCTTGGGAAGAGCTCATCCCCGTGTCTTGCCAAGGTGGCCTCTGTCCAGCTATCCACATCGAGCCATTCTGCTCCCCAGGGAGAGACCCCGGCCCCCAGCACATAAAGAGCTGCAGCCTTGGTACTGCAGAGTTCGGGTGGTACTCTTTGTAAGCAATAAAGTTTGGGGTGATGACAAATGTGTTAGGGCATGGCTGTCCCCACTCTTGCCTACCTCAGATCCTAACAGCTGCCTCCCTGCGCCTTCTTGGTGGGATCTGGTCAAGGCTGCCCGTTATTTTTGGCAAGAACTGTTTGTAGCCCTTGAGTGAGGTTACTTTTCCCACCATCCCTCCCAGTGAGAGCTTCCAGTCCTATATTTGCCCTATCCATTCAAACCAGTTAGGCAAGATGCTCCAGCCAGTGGCATCTTGGCCCACCCAGTCCCTGGTCAAACACTGCCAGGCTGAGGAAGAGAGGCCTGGGCAATGTCCTGAGGTGGATAGGTGGGAGCATACCAGGAGCCCAGAACAAAGATCGCCCAGCCCTCTCCCAGCCCTGAGTGACCAGGTGACTTTCAGGAGTGGGTTCCTGGGTGATGGGGCAGGGGCCCATCTGAGGATGGATGCCACTGACACACGGGGCACCTCGTCAAATCTGGCTCCACACTCCCTGAAGTCTTGCTCAAGTATGTATGTGGGTGTTGCCTGGGCACGTGCACACTTGGGGTCAAGGCCGGAGGGGTCCTGCACCGCAGGAGGGGGCAGGAGCAAGGCCATCCGAGCTTACCAGTGGCCCTCCCTCTGGGCCTGCTGGGAAGAGCCCCGCAGCCCACGTCTTCCGGGAGCGCTCCGGCCCCTCCGGGGGACACCCCCCAACGGCCGCCCCGCCCACACGCCGCCGGGAATCCCGGGCGTCTTTCCCGTCCGTCCGCGGCGTCGTGGCAGGGACGTAACAGAAACGGCGACATCACAGGCGCCGGCGCCCCCCAAAGCCCCCAGCCAAAGAGCGCACTGGAGGCGGAGGGGCAGCAGCCACCAGCCCGCTCCCCGCCTCCCTGACAGAGCCTCGGTCAGCATGGGGGTGACAGGTGGGAGCGGGCTGGCGCGCGGCGGGGCCGGGCGCGAGGGGCGGGCGGGGCGGGGCGGGGAATCGGCCCTGGGCCCCGCGCGGTGCGCGAGCTTGTGCGCACGGGCACGCAGGCACACCTTGGAGTAAAGGCCGCAGGTTCTGGCGGCTCTTGGAGGGCTTCGGGGCACGCGGAAGCCGCAGTGGCCTTGGGCCCAGGCAACGACTCATGAATTGTCCCAAACCGCTCATAACCCCCAAATCACCTTCAGTTGTTCCTGGCTGACGATTGGAGGCTTTGCAGAGAGAAGCAGTTGGCTTCCACAGAGAACAAGCCACATGGTCTGGTAGGGTGAGAAGGATGAAGAATTCATTTCTTTGCACAGACTTTTGCTGAGCATCCACCTTGCAGACTCTGTGTGCAGCAGATCAGAGATTCAAAATGGGCAGCCCACACAGTCTGCCCAGCTCTAATAAGGGTCAGCAAGAGGTCCTGTGCTCAGAGGTCTGCAGGGAGTGGGTGGAGGCAACTGGAGGAGATAGACACAAGGGTTGGAGCTCTGAAGGTCTCCAGAAAGCAAAGCCCTGAGCATCATCACAACAGAAAGCAAGGAACATTTCAGAGATAGGAGACATCTAAGGCCCTAACCAGTGAGAGATACCTTTAGGGAGAGATGTGCAATTGGTGACTGAAGTTTGAGTCTAGAGCTTAGGAGAAGTGGGAATAATAAAGAGATTGGAGGAGCTTCTGTGGTCCCAGCCACAGGCTTGGAAGCCCCAAGAGGGCAGAGGCTGTGTGTGTTCATCACTGTGTCCCCTAGAACAGTGCATGGCCCTTATTCAAGGGCTCAACATTTAATTTTATCAAAGAAATTTATGCATGTGATTAAATAGCACTGAAGAGCTTACTCGGTGATGAAAAGCAAGTATCCTCTATAGCACACCCCCAGTCTCACTCCTCAGAACAACCACAATTGTTTCATTTGAACTGTTTTTCTGTCTAATTACCTTCTTATCTTTCTACAAGCTATCTTTCTTGGTTTATCAATTCTAGACATTATCACCTTCCTGCTCTAATGGATCCACCCTTCCCCATCCTCCCAACATCATTTTTAGATCTGCTGATGCTTTTGTAAATTTAATATACTTATATCTTTATTTTTCATCACTTTAGACAATATCTTTTGATACCACACATAGTAAGATGAAGTTTTTAGTGCCCCTACCTTTCCCTTCAGCTTTCCTCCTTCCCTCCCACCTCCCAACAATTCTAACCTGTATTTTTATCAAGGTTGGTAACACTTACATTGTCCTATAACCACAACTATGTTTTTCAATTTTTATTTATATGTTGATTCTGAAAGTTGAAACCCTGAATTGTTGTGACTACATAACTACTGTTGACTGCACAACCAATAAAGGTAACACAGTTACTTTTTCTTTCTCAGACAGCTTTTCGTTTTTCCTGGAGTTTCTGGTTGCCTTTTCCTTATATTCTTTGGTTTTGTCAGTCTTAGTTTTCAACCTTTCCATCTAGTCAACTATTCTGTCAAGTTTTCTTTATTTCAGAAATCTACTACCCAGAACCCTTCATCATCTTGCCACTCTACAGTTAACATCCTAGGACTTAGCTGCTTTCCTAATAGTGGTGGACCACTATTTCCTTCTTGGCTCTCTTGTTTCACACCTTTTATTTTGTTTTTAGCACATCCTCAAATAACTTCCTTAAAAAAAAAGAGGAAGTAAATTTTGTAAGTCATTCCATGTCTGAAATGATAGTTTGGCTGGATATAAACCTATACTTTAAAAAACATTTTCCTCAAAAATTTTAAGGCAGCCATTGTTGCTAACTCTGCTGTCAGTATAATTGATTCCTCTCCCCTTGTAGGTGACTGGTTTTTCTACTCTAGAAGCATTTAAGAATTCTTTGTTCCTGGTGCAAATGAACTTTCACAGCAAGGATCTTTTGACATCTATAATGCTGAGTGTTCAGTGAACCCTTTTAAGCCAATGACATCATTCAGTTCATGAAACATGAAAATTTTGATGTCTCTTTCCTTTTCTATGTTCTCTATTCTTTCTGGATTTCCTTTCTATAACTCAGAACTGTACTGCCTCTCGATCATTTTCTCTCACATAGTCATGATACTTTGGTTCTACTTTCTGGGAAGATTTTCTGTTTTATTTTCCAAGTCTTTTTGCCAAAAGCTCTTTCTTTCTCCTAATTTTTTAAGAGCATCCTGTTCTTGCTTTTTGGATGCAATATATATAGTTGAATATCTATATCCCAGAATCACTTAAGGGTTTAGGTATTTTTAAAGCTCCTTTCTGTTTCCCAAATAACCTCTGGTAATCTAGAGTCATCTTTTCTCTTAATCTGTCAATTGCATGTGGGCAGTTTCCTCAAATGTCTGGTGATGCTTGGCTGTTCATGTTTAAGAGTGAAATCATAAAAAGCTGATTGGGAACTGCAGGACTGATTCCCTGGCAGATGTCACTTTAGTATGATCAGGCAGGAAACAGACATATCTCTGTCTGGTTCAAGAAGATCAACAGAATTGACATCTCTAGCCAAACTAAACAGGACAGAAAGAAAGAAGACCAAAATTACCAATACGGGAAATGAAAGAGGTGGCATCACTACAGAATCTACAGATATGAAAAGAATAATAAAAAAATAATGAACAATTTATGCCAATACATTTACCAACTTAGATGAAATTGACAAGGAAACTCCAGGCTCAGGTTCACACACTTCACCTGTGAATTCTGCTAAGCATAAGGAAGAAATAATACCAATTTTATACAACCTTTTCAGAAAACTGCAGAGAGAATACTTCCCAACTCATTCTATGAGGCCAACATTGTTCTAATATCAAAGTCTGACAAAGACAATGTAAGAAAATTATACACCAATATACTTCATGAACCTCATGTGAGATTTCTTTTAAAAAGTTAGCAAATCAAATTCAACACTGTATAAAATGATAATACGTTATGACCAAATGAGATTCATCTCTGGGACGTAAGATTGATTTTAACATTCAAAACTTACTTCACCATAAATAAATAAGAGAATTATTAACAATAACATATAACATTATTCATGTTATAGCATCTTATATGTAACATATGATAACAGAATATAAAAGAAAAACAGGGGCACCTGGCTGGCTCAGTCAGAATAGCATGTGACTCTTGATCTCAGGGTCATGAGTTAGAGCCCCACATTGGGTGAGGAGATTACTAAAAAATAAAATAAAAACAAAAGAATATAACAGAAAAACTATATAATCCTCTCAATAAATGCAGAAAAGGCATCAGACAAAATCTAACATCTCTTCTAACTAAAAACTAAGTGAACTAAAGGGAGCCTGGGTGGCTCAGCCAGTTAAGTGTCCGACTCAATTTCAGCTCAGGGTCGTGGGATCAAGCCTACCATCAGGCTCTGTGCTGAACACGGAGTCTGCTCAGGATTCCCTCTCTCCTGTCCCTCCCCAGCCTTTGTATACACACACACTCTCTCTCTAAAAAGAATAAAAATTTGTAAAAACTAAGTGAACTAGGAATAAAAGGGAACTTTCCTCAACATGATAAAGGGCATCATAAAAAACAGCCAACATCATACTTAATGGTGAAATACTGAATGCTTTCTCCCTAAGGTCAGGAACGAAGCAAGGATGTCCACTCTCAATTCTATTCAGCATTGTACTAAACATTGTTCTCAGTACACTAAAGCAGAAAAAGGAAATAAGAGACATCCAGATTGGGAAGGAAGAAGTAAAACTCTTTTGAGTCACACACATAATTTTTTTAAATTGTTTAAGTAATCTCTACGCCCAACATGGGGCTTGAACCCATGACCCTGAGATCAAGAGTCACACGCTCTACTGACAGCCAGCCAGGCACCCTAGTTATACACATTATTGTTTATGTAGAGCACTCTATGGAATCTACAAAACAAAACAAAAAACTAGAACTGATAGGACTTTAGGATGGTTACAGGACATACAACTCTATACACAACAATCAGCAGTTGGAAACTGAAATTATTTCACACACTACAGAAGGTCACCTGAATCCCTAATAGAACATTCCCAAGTTGGGCATAGAGGTCCCTAGCTGAGTCAACCTCAGACTTTTGCTTCCAACCCCTAGTGCCACGATGAGGTTCATACTATAACATTTTCTCTTCCTATCCACACCCAGTTGCTCTCCATGGAAGGGTTTTAGGCTTCCATGGGTGTTGATTATTGTCCAGGGAAATTTTGAAAAGTGAACAAAGGAAGGCTCTGAGCCAAGAGGCCTGGAGAAAAGCAGCACTGGGGGGGTAGATTTGAGCTGGAAATGGAGACACGTGGGGAGAAAGCCAAGAAAACGTGGCAGTCAAGTTGGTAGAAGATTCCAGAGACCACTGAGCTGGCTCTTGGGAGCCTATCCGTGAAAGTACATTCTTAGCCTGGCCATGCGGCTGACCCAAGATGCCCAGGCCCAGGAGGAATGTGGATGTCCCCAAATGCTAGATGCAGAAACAGCCTCTACATTTCTAGAAAGAGGCCATGGCACATTCTGATCCTTTGGATATAATTCTGGGAGCAATTCTTAGCCAGAGCTGAGGCTGTCATTTCCTGCCACACTTGAGGCTCGGGGGATCCAGCTTTCCCAGTGCCATGACAGGTCCAGGATCAACCCTCATCTACTACCCCGGGGAAGAGAGAATGGGACAGCCTTGTGCTCCAACCCCCCAGAGGATGAAAAAGCAGCTTCTTCAGTAAAAGATACAAACCTCCAGGGAGGTTACTGGGGTAGGAAAACACCTACCTTCCCGAAGGTGTTGTTCAGTCTCTTCTGCAGAGAATGATGGGAACTCAGAAATCAGATTGCTGTCAGCGTCACCTCAGATCAAACGCCTAGGAGTGAGAACCTTGGCCTGCACTGGGGTGTGGGTGACCCCAGGATGTGATAGGGTGAAAAGTCTGAGGAGAGGAAGGGCTTCAGGGTAGGAGGGGCCGGGATTAGGGTGAGTGACAGATCTGAAGCCTGGTCAGAGAAGAGTGGAGAAAGGTGGCAGAGGAGTAGGAATGGAAGGTTCTGGGAGGGTTCCACGCAGAACACAGTCACGCAGTCACAGACTCCTGAGTAGAGAGTTAAGAATTTCTTCAGTCAAACCTGCATTCAGTTCCTGATGTCGGCAACCATCAGCTGAGGGACCTTGAGCAAATGAACCTCTTCTCATTTTGTGTGTGTGTTGAATTAATGAGATAAAGCACAGAAAGTGCCCAACACAATGCTTGGGCTGGCAGCACTCCATAATGGCAGTGAAGCCAGTTAGCATCCATCCTTGTGGAGGACAGTGACGGATAGGGGAGAGATAAAGGAAAGGCAGATTTGAGCATGGAGGGGCACAGATGTGGAGGGCAGGGCTGGTGACACCAGACAGAGCAGGGAGCGAGGGACAGTATGGAAGAGGGGGAGGGAAAGGGCTGAGATGCAGGATAGGGAGGGAGAGAGGGAGGGAGGGAGGGGGTAGCTGGAGCAGCAGCACCTGCCCAGGCTCCAGAACCCTCCAGGGAGGTCCTCACCTACAGCTCCCCTGCCCTCACCTCCTCCTCTCTGCCAGGTGCCAATGGATTTCCCTGCTGTGGCAAGGAGTCAGTGGACATTGTGGATACACAGTGAGAGCCAACCCCCCACCCTCCAGGCCCACCAACCCTTACCCCTTGCCACCACTGCCAAGTTCTCACGCCCCCCAACCCAGGATCTCCTTTCCTCTTTCTTCTTTCCACAATCTCCCCAAGGGCAGTGTTGTGGGGAGAGTCCTACCATCGCTCTTCTGCTTCTGCCTCCAGCCCCTGACATTAGTAACGGCTGAGGGGTGGAGGGGCTCACTCGGGGACATGGATGGGAACAGACCCCTTCTGCCTTGCTCTGAGGACACAGCCACCCGAGATGAGGGTGGGCAGGTAGATGCCTGAGGAAGGAGAGGGAGTCCCAATGGTTGGGCACTGAGGGCACTGGCCCAGGTGCCAGCAAATTGCCAACAAGAATTGAAGGGATCCTAAACACACACACACACACACACACACACACACACACACGCACATCCTCTGCCTTTCAGATCTGCCAAGCTGGGGTTGGGCAAGTCAGGAGGAGGGCACTGCCTTGGGCTTCCTCATCCATAGAGAGCCAACTTCTGGGCGCTGATTCTCCAAACGAGCTCCATTGGCTCACTGGAATACTTGATTAAAATGAAGAACCCTGGGCCTTACCTCCAACTAACCGGATCCCTCTTTGGGGTAGGGGGCAACTTGGCCAGCTCTCCAGGCACTTCCTAAACTCACTAAAGATTGAAAATGCTAGTCCAGAATTCTCGGTGGATGCAGAGATGTGAAGGGAGTGGAGGAGCCAGGGATATCTTGCCAGCCCCTGTACAAGGCGGGGGGGGTCTTGAGGGCCCCAGAGACCTCCATCCCCCTAGAGTCACCCCACCCACCCCATGGAGGTCTGTCATCCACTCTGTCTCCTTCTGTTGTAGGGGTAGCAAAAACCAACCCCAGTTCCAGCTGGTACAAGAGGAAGATGAGATCAAGGTAACAGTAGGCAGGGGCACCTCTTATGGGGAAGTGGTAGGTAAGGGGCTCGATTCTATAAGGCCCATCTTCCCTAAATCCTTGGCAATTCCAGGCCCCTGTACCAGGCCAGTGTTGGCATGTTCTTGCACACCCACCCTCACCACCTACCCCACCCTGCCTTCTGCCCCAGGCAGGTCTCTGCAAAGAGGCAAGTGGAGGGGAGGGAATGAGCGATAGGGAGTAGGGCAGTGCGAGGAGGAAGGCAGGAGAGAGGGCCGGGGAATTGGCACCAGGAAGGACCTCAGGGGCAAGGCCTCCTCAGCTTTAATTGAAACTTTTCAGCTGGAGAAAGAATTGCTAGAACTAGAGCCCCCACACAAGGTGGGCCTGGATCTAGAGCCAGAACTGGAGTTGGAGGTGGAGCCGAAGGCCGAGGACTCCGAGCAACTCAAGTATAGGATTGAGTCCCTCCAGCCCAACACGCAGCCCGACACGCAGCCCGACATCAGCCAGTGGAGCATCAGGCCAAATTCCAGCTACCTGAGTTCAGCAGAGGAGGACCAGGTGTCCACCAACCATCGCTCTATCTGCGTGCAGACCTCTAAGCACCTCTTCTGGGCAGACAAACTCATCCAGGCCTCGGAGCACAGCCTGGAACGGATGACTGACACTCAGCTGGGCAAGAACAAAGGTAAGACCATTAGCCATCTGGGCCAGCAGTCTGTCCCCAAGGACACCACGTGCTCCAAGAAGCAGCTCCAGACCCCCAGTGCCCAGCCAGGTCCGCCAGCCACAGACTCCCAACAGCTACCAAACCCCTACCCATCCTCCTCCAGTCTCTCACCAGCCATCGGTCTGGAAGAGCTGGTCAACTTTGCCTCTTCCTTGGCTGTGGCCTCTTCCAGCAAGATGGACTTGCCCAACTTGGAGCACATGATCAAAGCTCCGCCCCAGAAGGCTGAGGCGCCTTCTACAGATCCCACCACCCAGGTGGCCATGGACCAGCCCGAGAAGAAAAAGCTCACTAAAGAGTTGCCAGATAGACCACCACTTAAAGCCAGGGAGTCACAGAAAGCTCAGAAGCCACAGGACAAGAACTTCTCCCACCCTTACCTCGACTTCAGCAAGCCGGGGATCAAGAGGGCTACCATTAAAGGAGAAGTGAAGCTTCTCCAGCCACCGGCCATGTCCCCTCTGCCTCAAGGAGACATGAAAGAGTAAGTGAGGCTGGCTCACGGCTTCCCACCAGAGGGGGTGCTCCAGGATGGGCGGGCCCACTCTTCACACAGCTGGATGGGGGGTGGAAATGGAATGAGGGGCTAGGTAGGGGATGGGGCACGCTGTGATGTCTCAAACTCAGTGACTTCATAAAGGCTGCTGGAAACAAGGTTCCAGTGGACTGAGGCTTGGTGCCAGGGCCAGGGCTGGAGGAGGCCCCAGGGACCATGGAGGGTGAGCATCTCTGGGCCCAGGCAAGGACCTGGGTTCAACATGGGAAGTTAGGGTTAGGAAGCTTGGTCCCTAGAGGGTAGATGGCCTCACTCTCATGAGAAATGCTTAAGCTAGCATCTGCCCCACTGGGAACCTGATGGCCCCAGGCCCAGGACCCCTCTGTGGAGCATGGTGTGAGGGAACACGGCTCTCCAGCGGCCCTTGCTTCCTGGTGACAAATGGACACCACAGAAGGTCAGCTGCCTATCAGCGTGCAGCAGGAAGAGGCCCTCTTACCCCGGGGCCTCCTTGCAGAGGCCTCTGGGCTCACCCCTCTCCCCGACCCTGCCACGGGGCCCAAATGACACTCTCTCTTTTGCGTTGCAGCTCGGTGCCGGGAACCAGGAAAGGGAGTCCATTATTGCTGAAAATCCATTTTAAGGTGTCGTCCCCCACTTCCCCAGAGAAATGACTAGACAAAACCAGTAAAGCCTCCAGTGCTGGCCTCCGGCTCAGACTGTTTGTGCAAACGCTCTGGACTAGTGAGCTTACCTGGCTGTGGCGTCCTGGTCTCGATTTTTTAGGGATGCCACCCGTTTTGTTTTTTTTTTCTGTCAAGACTTTATTTAAATTCTAGTTAGTTAACATATTGTGTGGTATGAATTTCAACCCACCCTCATTTTTTAGCTACCCCAGCCCCCCTGCTCGGCCCGTCCCCAGAGGCTCACCCAGCCATGTTCAGCCCCTACTCACTGCCCCTGGCTTGTTCCACTTCACTCACACCTGTCCAGACCTCTCAGCCTGTGGCAGAGGCTCATGACCAGTCTCGGGGAGACCTTGGCACCCTCTCTGAGGCTTTGGGTGTCTTAGGTCATGAAGCGAGGTTTCCTCTTGGCCTGAAGCCGTGTTGGGATCATTTTAGGGGGGACCTCCTGGGGGTGGCCTGGCTGGGCAAGGAGGCGAGTCTGAAGGGAGTTCTTCTGTCTAGTGTGGGGGCCTGGCATGGGGAAGGCACGATGTCCAGGGGCTGAAAGGGACAGGAAGAAAGAAGCCAAAGGACTGCCCCACTAGGGGCCACAGCCTGGAACTAGAAGTATCTCAAAATGTAGGGGAGAGCCCGTATGTAATGATGTACTTCCCCATGCAGCCCAGACACACACACACACCAGCCGCTGATTCATACAGCACACAGGCACACACATACCACACATCCACTCAGTTTCACACGTCCCAGGTGCACAAGCACACATAAACACGCATGTGTTAGCCAGACACATGTGCTAAACACACACACGAATGCACAAGTCTCCCCATGTTGGAGGAGGACAGGCAATGTGTTTCCAGAGAAAGATCT
The DNA here is from genome assembly GCF_905146905.1 of Nyctereutes procyonoides. NCBI lineage: Eukaryota > Metazoa > Chordata > Mammalia > Carnivora > Canidae > Nyctereutes > Nyctereutes procyonoides. The sequence goes on from NW_026575020.1 coordinate 120,823, forward strand.
GGAAGAGGAGCGCAGGGAAGGGAATTCAGAATGTGGGGAAGGACATGGGCATGATAAGGGAAGTCAGGGAGAGAAGGGAGGGGGAGGCAGAGCCACAGATTGGGCCCTGGTCAGCCTCCAGACCTAGCAGTGCCAAGGCTCCCTGTCAAGTGAAAGCTCGGCCTCGCAGATCCCCAAGAGCCTGCCCTGCCTTGAGAGGAGGCTGAAGAGGGAGGTGCTCAAGGCCTAGGAGGGTGAGATTAGGAAGGCGTAACAGTTGGGAATGGGGTGGGGGTGCAGGGGCAGGAAACTGGGAAGAGGAAGGAGGAGGAGATGCAGAGTGAGTATCCCTGGAGGCGCTGGGCTGTTGGGGAACATCTTCCAGGAGTATTTTGTGAACTATGATTTGTAAGTTTACATGGTTTGGAGGAGGAGATCCTTCTCTCCCAGGGGACCTGGGGTAAGGTGGGTCACAGGCCCACCCTGGGCTAGACTCCTCCTTCCCAAGGCCCGACTTCGGGACTCTAAGGCCTGCTTCTCCCTGGGCCTCTGCCAGCCTGTGTTAGCTTCTGGAGTGGAGTTGCAAATTCGGATGCTTTAAGGGGAGCAGAAACTCAAAAGAGTAAAACAGCAGGTCGCCCTGCCAAGAGAAGCAGGCCTGTGGTGAGGGAGAGTGCACCCTTGCCAAAAGATGTTAAAGTCTAACCCAGAGCCAGCCTGGGGGCTGCGGGCCTGGGGCACTGGACCAGCCTCAGAGCCTGTGACTCTGCCTTTCAGGCAGCCGAAGGCAGAAGACCAGGAGATCCCTGTCGTCAGCACAGGGAACGTACAGGTAAGCAGGGCCGGCCAAGGGTCTGCAGGTACAAGCTTCTGCCTGCAGAATCCCCTGGATAAGGGACTGTGAGTGCAGGCTGGGGGGGGTGGGGTGGGAGGAGGTAGAGCTGAGCCTGGTCTCAGGGTCCCTGGAGTCTGAGCCCCCCCCCCCCCGGGGCCCCTCAGCCCTGTCTTCCCCCTGCCTCCAAGGCCTCCCCAGCAGCCTCGAAGACTGCCCACACAGGACCCAGGAGAGGAGCAGCCCTGCAGGATGCAGAAGGGGAGGCCTCAGCAGCCCACTGCCCTGCCGGCCCAGAGGGAGCCAGCATCCATCGTGGCCACAGGGGCTGAGCAGTGCTCCCGGAGGGCCAGAGGGTTCAAGCACCTTGCAGCTACCAGCTCAGTGAAATCAGGCTCAGGTGCAGGGTCTCAGAGGTAAGGGCAGGGACTGCAAAGCGGGCCTGAGGTGCTGGGTTTGGAATAAGGCCTGCCTGGCCCCGACATCTCTCTGCAGTGGGTGCAAAGCTCCTTTCCACTCTCTTCCTCCTGAAGCAGCTCTGCAGATGAGAACCTGCTACCCCTGACAGCCCGGCTGCTGGAAGGTGAGGGCCCCAGGGCCAGGAGCAGGAGAGAATGAGGGCATACTCACAGCAGAACTACAAGGGGTCACTTCCCCAGAGTCTGGGGCCATTGGAAACAATCATATTGTAACCATTCCTCAATGCCAGGCTAATTGGCTAATCTTTACAATTCCAGGGCTCACTGATCTGTGTGTGTGTGTGTGTGTGTGTGTGTGTGTGTGTGTAAAAGAAGGGAGGGAGGGATTGGTGGATAGGAAGGTATTTGGATGATGGATGGATGGATGGATGGATGGACGGATGGACAGCATGGAAGGAGGAAGGGAGGAAGGAAATTGGGAGAGAGGATAGGGAAAAATAATCTGAGTTCCCCACCCCCCCTAGAATCTGGGGCTATGGGGTCAGGGGTATAAGGAACCACTTCTACATTTGGGGGGCCCAATGCCACTGTAATATTGGCAGGGGTCCCTCAAAGCAGAGTAATTTTACTCACCATCATTAATCTTTAGTGCCTGCTAAATGCCAGGTGCCAGCAGGGCTCCTGGAGCCTCAGAGCATTGCAGCTCCAGAGCAAGAGTCCAACGGCCAGCCCTGCCCAGTCTCCTGGTGATGTGACCTTGGACATAAGTTTTGAATGTCTTTTCATACCAACATGTCCAAACACAGGTTTTGGACATGAGAATTGAACGGAAAACTTAACAAATGCCAACACACAGTAGCCACTGTTGTTCTTTAAATGTTATAATGCCCCCCAAATGTCTTGGGTGTTGGAGAGACCCAAGTCTTCAGTCCCATTCTGAGCTAGACTGGGCCGATCTCTGGGCCCCTGTGTGTGGGTTCACCTTGTTCCCTGCCTCCCTCCCTGCCCTCAGCGTTCCAGGAGATCTTCAAACTGTTCAGCTCCAGCCCGACAGGCACTGTGGACATGCGCAGCATGAAAGCTGCCCTGCGCAATGTGGGCATCCAGCTGAGCCCACAGGAGATGTGTGAGGTTCTGCAGCAGGCAGACTTGGATGGTGGGTATCCCCACCCCTGGCCTTTTGTCCTCCTTCACTTCTGGCCCTGGAGAATGTCTCCTGTGCCCACAGACTCCGTAGCCTGGTCCTATTTTAAAGTTCCCTCTTCCAGGAAGCCCGCTCTGATCAATACATCTATCCCATGGCCCCTAAACATATTTCTGCTGTGTTAATCCTCATCCTGACTTGGGGATCCCCCAGGGCAGGGGCTATTTCTCCCCCATTCAACTGGGATTGACATTTGGCTAGAATTGGGACTGGATTCTCTGATGTCTGGAAGAAACTGCAAACAAGCCTCTAAAGCATATGCAGGGTAGGCCTTCTGCAGAGGAGGTACCCACAAAACCCCTTCCTCTCTCTCTCTTCCCAGGTGACGGAACTGTAAGCTTCAAAGACTTCCTGGGTGTCCTTACTGACAGCCACCGCCTGGCTCAGTGCTTGGGTGAGGGGCAAGGCTGGTGGAGTGGGAAGGCCTGGACTGAGGGGAGATTCCTCCTCACCCTCCCCTCTGATCTCTGACCCCCAGGCCAGGTGAGGAACAGCCGGTTCTATGACCCCCAGGGCCTGCAAACCCTTTTCTTAGAAATGCTGTTCAAGCTGATGAGCCAGGGCTTCCTGCCCCACAAAGTGGTACAGGAAGTGATGAGGTAAGCCCCTGTCCCCAGCTTCAGGGCCCAGGATGGGGGGAGCAGATGCTGCTGCAGGCCGGGTGCCCTGAGGCTCCTGCCCCAGAATCGGGAGCCCTGAATTCTGGGTCTGTTCCTGTCGTGCTTTGGTTTCCCCGCCTTCCAGACACAGAGGTGGGGGGAGGCGGGGTCTGACTAGGCGGGGGCGCCCCCCCTCCCCTCCAGCTACTACACGAAGAAGCAGCGGGCCCTGCGGCTGAACCCAGGCTGGAAGGGCCGGCCCCGTGGCCGCAGCGGCGCGGTGCGCACTCACGCGAGCCTCACCTTCTTCTGCCAGGCCGCGCGCCTGGGCGGCCTCTCGGGCGCCGAGCTGGAGCGCTCACTGCACAGACTGCACAAAGCAGGTGCGCCCCGGGCCGGGCGGGGACCCACCGGAGGGGCCAACCCTGACTCGGGACCTGCGGGCAGGACTAGCCTCTCCTTGTCCTCCTCCCGGCCTCCCCGGGGCCAGGTGCGCGCAGCCCCTACTCCCAGATACCTAACTTGGCCGGGCGGACACCCCCAGAAGACCGGACGCGGAACCGAGCCCCACTCCCCCACGTCCGACTTCCCAAGTCCTGCCAGCCCAGCCGCCACAAACCCGGGTCCACCCAGAGGTCCCTCAGCCTGGGTGAGAGCCGCGGGCGGGGCCGGGACTCCCGGAGACCCGGAGGGCGGGGACGCTGGACCGAGGCTGGGGCGGAGCCTAAGGAAAAGGCAGGGCAGCCGGGCCGCGGCGGGACGGCGGGGCGGGTGGAAAGGAGGGCCGAGGGGGCACCAACCCGGAGTCTCAAGGAAAGCAGCCCCCTTGACCCTCCGCACGCCCCCTCCCCCAGAGTCCGTGGGCCAGCCACTAGACGATCTACGCCCCCCGAAGATGGCTCCCTCCCCACCAACTCTAGTGCAGCAGCAGCCCTTCTCCCCTTCGCCAGCCTGTTTGCCGAAATCTGCTATGAAAAACGTGTACAAGTAAAGCGTTTGCGGAGCAAAATAGGCTGCGTGTGGTGGGGCGGGCACAGAGCGAACACGCATCTTTTGCAAACATCTTTATTAATCATCTTTATTAATCTTGTATAAAAATAAGGTCCTTGGAGAGTTCCCGGAGCTAAGGGTGGAGCACGACGTTGCACTTTATAAGTTACAGGCCAGGCTCCGGCTGAGGCTAAGTATGGCTATTAGGGGGTGAGGGGTGCTGCAAGCAGCATTTGGGGGAGCAGCTGGCGATGCTGTACCTCCACCACGCCCCTGCGCCCCCCCATCCCCACACCCACCACCTGGGGTGGGCCCATCTCAGAAGGTGGCAGCGCCAGAGGGGGTCGCCCAGGCCCAGCCGAGCTGAGCTGAGGGCCACCTTCCTTGTGCCACGGCTTGCCAATCCCCCACTGAGTCCATCAGCAGAAACTGCGGGCTAGAGCGAGAGATCCGAGGTGACCTGCAGGGGGGGTCCCGGGGGGCGACGGCGAGCACTTCTGCGGCCTGTGTCTGAGCGGATGTAGGGCTGATTCCGCAGATCTGGCAGCCAGGAGGAGAGACACTTACCCTTCAGAAGTCTGCCCCTGGGCTAGGACCACAGCTCCAGGGCACAGACCTCAGCCCTGTAGGGGCCGTGTTTATGTTTACCAGACCCTGCTCAAGCACACCCCAGCCATGTGTGGCCCCAGGGAGGACAGCATGACCCAATCCCCCGAGGGCCCCCAGGGTTGCGGGCAGCTTCTGGGGTCAGAGGCCAGGCTACCCAGGTACCTGGGGGCTAGAGAGGGATCTCTTCTCCCAGGCTGGCCTCACAGAGGAGCCTGGATGTCCGCTTGCCGGTGCGGGCCGTGAAGGGCACCGTCTTGAGCACTGACAGGATGGAGGAGGAGGGAAAGAAAGGGAAAAAAGACAGAAAAAAAAGCAAGAGGCAGTGAGGCAGCCAGACCCCTAGGGTGGGGGAGGAAGGAGGACAGCATTAGAAAGACAGAGGCCAGGCCAGGCCCAGCCAAAGCCTCACCTGTGATGATATCTTCAATGGCGCCATCACGGTCACTCTCATAGATAAGTGGCTCCTTCTGCTGCTTCCGCTTCAGCTCAGAGATGAGGTCCATCTGCTGCCGCCGGGCCTTGGGTGGTGATGGGGAGGAGGAGTTGGTAATGGAAGGTGTGTAGCTCTAGCTCCAGAATCCCCTCTCCCCAGGCTACCAAACCCTAGAACATCTGCCTGCCTGGTCCCCCACAGCAGGCTGGAGCAGAAGGAAGCCATTCCCATCCCAGGTTCCTGAAGTACCATCCTCACCTTGGGCAAGGTCTATTCATAGAAAGGAGGGTGTGGAAAGGGGCCAGATCTTTGGGATGAGGATCCCTGCAAAGTGCCAAGCTCAGGCACAACTGCCTACCTTGGGTGCTGGAGCTTCCTCTTTGCCCGGGGCATCGGCACCTGCCTCCTGGGCTACTGCTTCCTTCTTCCACTGTTCCACCTCCTGCTCAGCTTTCTGAGGGGCCAAAGTGGGTCTCCATGAGAGGAGTCTTATCCAACCCTCAGAGAGAAGTGTCCCCTACCCCTCGCACTGCCCAAGTGGAGAGGCCAAAATGCCCACCAGACACACATACCTTGTAGGCCTTGATGAAACGGCTAAAGAGGGAAAAGAACATGGAGGGGGATGTGGTCTTGGGGTTCTCTCCGAAGTACTCTACCACAGATTCGTAGGCCTCCTGTGGGCAACAGCCTGTCAGACCCACCAGCACCCACCCCCCAGGAGTTCTGTGTGCCTTTAAGACCCTGGCCACTTCATCTCTGGCCACTTCATCTCTGCTCTGCCAGGCAGGTGGACCCCCTGCCTCATCCCCGACTATGTCCCTGACCCTCCTGGCCTACATCCCCCACCACGGCCTTCTTCCCGGCCTACATCCCCCACCCCAGACTCCCCACCTTCAGCGCTCTTGGCCAGCCCTGGCCCACCTGAGCAGTCTTGCTGTCTGCCAGCAGTTTATCCATGGTGGGCGAGTTGGCCCTCAAGAACTCCTTGAGCACCATGCAGTCGTCCTGCCGCACAAACTCTCGCTGGGTCAACTCCAGGCCTCGCTGGAGGGAACGCACGTCCCCTAGGACGCTGTCCAAGGACACTGAGTGGGAGGGCAGGGCGGTATAGAGGCAGGGAATCAGAGAGGCCACATTCCCATGTCCCCTCCCCAGGGCGGAGCCCCTCACCCCACCCAAGGATGGGATACCTGCACCCCTACCTGACCCTGCCTTGTCCAAAAAGTGTAGGTCGCTGTGGAAACCTGTGAGCTGTGGGTACTTCTCAGCAATGACCTTCACTAGGTAGTGCAACAGCGTCTGCTTGCGGTCGGTGGACTTCATCTCCAGCAGCTGCGTGCAGGCCAGTTGTAAGCCACAGGCCACCAGCTATTCCCCATCCCCCAGGCCAGGGAACCCCGCTTTGTGCCCCTCACCACATCCAGACTCTGGAGCCGGAAGCCATAGGCTGCTCCACGCTTGCTGCTGTTCATGTAGTTGCCAAAGGCCAGGACAATCTGGGAGAGGTAGGGGGGAGGAGTTCAGCAGGGTGGTGGGGCCCAGGGAACCCCCTGAAGTATGACCTGTGCAAATCAACGTGGCAAAGAGCAAGCCCCACATGCTCAGCCCGCTCAGCCCACACTGCATACCTCCTTGGACCTGTCAGGTCCATGGCCCATGTATATCACGTGTACCTATCTGTGTGCCTGGCACACCCATTTTTTTTTTTTAAAGATTTTTTAAGTGATCTCTACACCCAACATGAGGCTCAAACCTACAACCCTGAGATCAAAAGTCTCATGCTCAGGGTGCCTGGCTGGCTCAGTTGGAGGATCATGCAACTCTTAATCTTGGGGTCAGGAGTTCAAGCCCTATACTTGGTGCAGAGATTTCTTAAATAAATATGAATAAACTTTAAAAAAAAAAGTCACATAATAACTGAGCCAGCAAAATGCCCCCAAGCATACCTAATTTTGTCCTCTGTTATTCCTACCCAAAACTTCACTGCTGACCTCTCCTCAGCTGTGGTGTCACAGTCCAACAGCCATTTCTACTGGGTCCCAGATACTCCACCAGACTCCATTGGGTAGGTGTGGATGCTCTGCTAATCACACGGTGATCCCCAGAGAGGATCCCTCTCACACAACCCAGAACAGGCAAGGAGTCATAGGTGGGCCCTACTTCCCAGACCCTTGCCCTGGGCTCTCACCTCCAGGATCTGGCGGAGTTTGTCAGAGGACTTGATGGACATTGAGGCTGCAATGATGGCATTCAGTTGCTGGGGGTGGGATTGGAGAGGCAAGATAAGTTTGGGGCAGGGTCGGGGGCAAGCCCGTGGGAGGCTCAAGGACTCCTAAATGCCCTCTGGGAGCCCAGGCTGCTGGCTGCCTTCCGGCCTCCCCAACCCAGGGCACAGCGCCCTGCCTGCCCCGCCCACACCGCTCTGCCTGCCCCGCCCACACCGGCATGAGCAGCTGGACAGTATCCGGAAAGTTGCCCAGGAAGGTGAGCGTGGCCATGCGCTCCGGCAGGCGCGGGATGCGGCTGAAGCGAAGCATAAAGCGGTCCTCCTCTGACAGCTCCTCCATGGGTCGCTGCTCCTGCTCGAAGCGGGTGATCAGGCTGCGCTCGTACTCCGTGGGCAGGAAGCGGGTCAGCAGTTCCAGGAAGTCCAGGCCAAGGGCCTGTAGGTCATACCTGGTGAAAGGTGGTGGAAGATGGCGTAGTTATCCTTCTACACCCACCAGATCTGGAGGGTAGGACTACCACCTCCCCTCACTTCCTCCACTGAATAAGTGAACTTCAGTATTCGCTATCTGCCAACAGCTCCAAGGACCAAGAGGTAGGACTCAGGGAAGTTGGGAGCTGCGAAGCCTGAGGTCCCTGTCATACATCAGTGCCAGAAGCCCAGCTGTAAATGCCTGGGCCTGAGTGCCCACGGCTGGGCAAGAAGGCAGGGAGGAAATGGGAATGTCTCAGTCTGGGTGTGACTCACAATATGGCCTCAGGTTTTTGGGCCTGAAAATGAGAAGCGATTCCCAGCTCTACCCCCTGACCAGGGTTAGCATGAACCTTGATGGCCTCTGCCTCATAGCTGGGACTCTTTTACCAGATGCCTGATGACCCTGGCCTAGCGAAGGGGCTGGGCTACTCACAAGCACAGGGTAGAGGTACTCACATCTCGATGGCCTGGCAGATGCGGTCAGCCCCCAGGTTGCCCTTGCGCAAGGTGATGGCCAGGTTCTTGGCCCGGTTGGCCTCGATGAGGGTGGCCTTGCTGGGGGCCTTCTGGGCTGCCTTACCCTTGAGAGCACTGAGGTCCAGGCTGGGACCTTGGGACTTAGTCTTGAACTGTTCCTCAAAGTCACTCATGTCTAGCTCCTGAGGGCACAGGTAGAGAGGAGGTGGAGCTAGGCAGGCTGGGGTCTGATACCTTCCTGGCTGACCCACCTTTCCAGCCCTGACCACACCACCCGCAGAGAAACAAACCAGTAACCCGGCTTGACCAGAGGCCCTGATGGGAGATACACAGGAAGAGCAGCACCTGACCCTGGGGACCCAGACTCCAAGCCCTTACAGCTGAAGGAAGAACTGAATTGCCAGGGCTAAAAAGGGGAAAGGGAAGGGCATTCCAGGCAGAAGGAACAGCATGAGCAATGGCTGGAGGCAAGAGAACACATCCTTTTTGGAAAATTAAAAGCAGAATTAGGCTAGAGGCGCCTGACTTTGGCTCAGGTCATGATTTCAGGGTTCTGAGACTGAGCCACATGTTGGACTCCATGCTAAACTTGGAGCCTGCTTAGGATTCTCTGTCTCCTTCTGTCCCCCTCACCCTACCCCACCCGGCTTTCTCTGAGATTAAAAAAAAAGACTTGAAGCCCTGGTTTTCTGTGTGGGTGGTGAGAAAGAAGCTTAAAAGGAAGAGAGAGAGGCCAGACGTGCCCTCAAACAGTGAGGGAAAAAAAGAAAACAGTGAGGGAGTTAGGAAAGCCTCCTGGGGAGTCCAGATATACTGCCTATCAGATACACTAATCCAGTTTAGCTTAACACCCATCCCCAGCCTCCATGCCCTCATCTGTACAAAGGGGTAGAGGAGATGACCAGGCACGATCCAGGCAAGTCCCCTCCTCCCCTGGCACCCACACTGGAAGCTAGGCAGGGCGTACTCACCTGCAGCACCTTCTCATCATTGAGCTCAGTGAAGACGGTGCCTGTGATCTGGCTGGGTTTCAGGGCCACCCAGTTTAGGAGTGGCATTCTGAACTTGGTCTGTATTGGTTTCTTGGCCTTTACTCCTGGGACATAGATGGAGTGGTGAGTGCTAGGGAGATGAGGGTGGGGTGGCTGGAGAGACCCAGGGCCCAGAGAAGCCTGACAGGACAGGCAGAAGGCAAAAGGAGGCCCCCATACACAGGGTCCTGGAGGACACTGAGGTCGGGGCACCTCCATATCTCCCCCCCAGCCCTGGACGGTTCACTCACCCGGGCCCATCTCTGGGCCGGACCCTCCAAGAGCATCAGAGGGACCTCCTGGAGGCGGTGGAGGCGGCGGAGGCACTGGTCCATCTGCACCGGGAGGCAGCGGTGGCGGCGGGGGTGGGGGCGGCAAGCCTCCCGGCAGCGGTGGGGGCGGGGGATCCGAGCTGCCAGGGATGGGTGAGGCCAGTGGGGGTGCTGAAGGCGGGGCTTCCTGCTGGGAGGAGGAACTGGGAAGTGGGGGTGGTGGTGGTGGCGGCGGCGGGGGTGCTGCTCCAGGAGCCGGCTCTGCCGAAGGTAGGAGATCTGAGCCTGGAGAGAACCCAGAACCCAAGAGAGGGGAAAGGGGGTGTCAAGTTCGGGGCCTGGGTGGTCTGTCCCCCCTCCCCACACATGCGCACTGGGCCCACGCCTACTGTCCTACCGCCACCTGACCACGCCCACAACCCCGAGCCTACCTCTGCCTGCTCTCTCCGCAGAGACTTCCCGGGCTCCCCTTCCCGACCCTGGTTCCCCTGCTCCCACCCCGCCCAGCCTGAAGCTCCTGCGCACCTGGGCTGGGTGAGCTGGTGGGCACTTCTGGGGCGGGCACTCCTGGAGGAGTCAGGGCGTCACTGCGGCTCGGAGTTGCCACGGCGACGGGAAGGATCTCAATGGAGACGGCATCCCCGGGCCCCCGCAGGATGCGGATTAACCCCTTCTCCTCCAGCTCCTCCACCTTCAGCTCTAAGGCCGAGGGCCGCGCCGCCGGCACGGAGGTAGGCACTTTCTCGGGCTCAGGAGGACGCCTGGAGGCGCCCATGGGGGTCGACTCGCTGAAGCGCTCCTGCGAGCCCCGGGGGAGGGGTCAGTGCCTACCAGCAGCCCGGGCACAGAGCCCCACCCTCCGGCCGCGGTAAGGGAGGTGTCCCCGCAGAAGCCCCCACGGGTCGGCTCCGGGAAGCCGGGCCCCAGCCTCACCCTCAGGGTCTCCAACTCCTTCCGAGCCTGGCTTAGCTGCTTTTCCAGTTCGGCGATCTTGGCCATGGATTCGTTCTCCGCGTCCCGAAGCTTCTCCGTCAGCTGTGGCACAGCACATGGTGAGCTCCCACCCGCCGCTGGGCACTGGCGCCGCCGCTGAGGGGGCGGCAGCAGGCAGGCCTGCCTCCGGGGCTGGGGGAGGCTTCCGGATGCGCTTAGCACAGGGTGCCTGGCGGGTGGGCTAAGCCTGGAGCCGGAGCCAAGGAGGTGAGATCCTGAGGGCACTGACGTTCTCTCCGGAGGAGGAACCAAGGCACCGCTGAGGAGGGAGGCGGGCGGAGAGGGGCACCGGGCACCTCGTTACACCCAAGCCAGGTTTGGGCTCTGAGCGCAGGGAGAGGAGGTGCCTGCCTTCTTCCTCTGAGGTCCAGCACCCAGCGAACGCTCATTGAGAAAGACACCACAGGATTCAAGATTTGGATTCAGGTCTAGGTCAGGGGCCTGGCAGACGATTACCCCCTATTCCCACCCAGAACCAATGCCTGAGCCCAGTGGGGGGTGGGGGGGCAGGTTGAGGAGCAGCTCTCACCAGGGCCACCTGCTCCTGCAGCTCTTCCATGTGCTCCAGCACAGCATTCTTGGTCTCGGTGTCCTCCAGCAGTGCACCCACATCAAAAACATTATCCAAGTATGCTTGAATCTGTACCAGCAGCTTGTCACTCTCTGTGAGCCGGAGCCTCTGTCCCCCAGACGGAAAGAGCAGGGTGGGGCCCAATGTAAGGGGTCTTTCCAGTACCACCCCCACCATCAGCATGAGATGGGGCCTGAGCCCCAGCCTGCTTTTTTAATTTTTTATTGTTATAATTCACATGCCATAAAATTCATTATCTTAAAGCATATAATTCAGTAGCTTGTAGTATATTCACAAGGCTGTGTGACCATCACAACTGTCTAATTCCAGAACATTTTCATCCCTCTAGAAGAACCCCTGTACCCGTGTTAGCGTCATTCCCTATTCTCTCCTCCCCCAACTGCTGGCAACTGCCAATCTACCTTCTGCCTCTGTGGACTTACCTCTTCTGGACATTCATATAAAGGAATCACGCGGTATTTGGACTTTTGTGTCTGGTTTCTTTTACTTAGCAAAATGCTCTTGAGGTTTATCCACATGGTAGCAGGTACCAGTACTTCATTCCTTTATATGGCTGACTAATATCCCCTTGTATGGTTGTATCACTCCAGCCAGCTTTTCACCTTTTGGCCTCTAGAAAGCCAATCCCAAATGTCCTGCTCCTCCAAGAAGCCCCCCAAAGGAATCAGGGGACCTGCAGCTTCTCTGCTCAGGCTGGACCAGGAAGCACCAAGACCCTCGGTCTACCTTTCCCAGGGTAAGGAACTCCCCTATGACCTGGGTCCATCCAACATGAGCCAGCTCCCACTTTGGCCCCATATCTCTGTGCTCCCCATTATGTGCTTGAGTCAGAACCTGTCTGAGAATGATGCTCCCAAAGCCAGACCCAGGGTGACCTAGAGCCTGTTCCAATGCTGCAAGAATAGCTCCAGGGACAGTGGGCCTATTAAGTGGCAGAAAATGTCCTGCCTCATTCTGTTTATAGAGTCATCATTACCTTTATGAGTCTCTTGTTTTATAGATGGGAAAAAATGAGACTCTGAGAGAAGAAGAAACCTATCCAAAGTCACATGGGCTTAGAAGCAGAGTCGGGATTTGAACCAGACCTGCCTGACCTCAATACCCAGGTTGCTAACCACACAGCCCTACTCTGCAGCTGATGAGTGGTTAAGTCCCAGTGAGGGAGATGCAGGGAGTCCCAGTGAGGGGGATGCAGGGCTCACCTCCAAGTACAAGTCCAGGCCCAGGTGGGTGAACTCATATTGCAGGAAGACACGGAAGTTCATGTTCTCCACAGAGTGTACCACGATGTTGATGAATTGCATGCAGGCCACCTGGGGAGCAGAGCCCACGGGCAGGTCTCTGGGGGGGGAGTGCTGCATACCCTCTGTGCCCTATATACTCCCAAGTCTCTTCTCTTCCCCATTTCTCACTCCATTAACCCAGCTTTGTCCCTACCCATACCCTTCCCCCACCCCCAAACCACTCAGTCCTCACAATTCACAGGAGCAGAGCCCAGAAGCCAGATACCCCAGGCCCCTGGCTGCTCCTTACACTGAAGGTGGCCAGGCCCAGCCTGGGCTCCCGAGCTCACCATGAAATCAATGTTGCTGTCTTCTTTCTGGAAATACTCCATCAGCTTCTCGAAGCGGTGCTGCTCCCCACACACCTGGGTGGGGAGAATGGCTGTCACTAGGGCCCAGTGACATACCTCCTAAGCCATTTGTAGTAGCCACCACCTTTGTGCTTCTACAGGCTCCTCCACATTAAATCTGAGTCAGGCCATGTCGCTCTTCCACTCAAAACCTCCCCTCCCCTCCCTCTCCATTTCCCCCAGCTCTCCCTTCACTTACTACACTGGCCACACTGGTATCCTGGCACCTTCCCAACCCAGGGCCTTTGCACCTGCTGTTCCAGCTGCCTGCTGTTCCTGCTTTTAGTCAAGATTGCCATCACACCAAGCTTCTCACTTCCTTCACAGCCTTGCTCAAACTTCACCATCTCCATGAAGCTTCCCTGACCACCCTGCAACCCATTTCTCTTGTCCCTCCAGCGGCCTGGACTCAGTCCTCAGAGTGTTCACCATTTCAGACACATAACCTGCTCATTTTGTATACTGTATATTATTATCTGCCCTCCCTTGCCTTCTTTGTTTCTTTTGCTCACTGATGTATCCCAAGTGCTCAGTCTGTGCCTGATACATAGTAGGCACTCAACAAGTATTCAAGAAAGAAATTAATGACCATATCCCACCCCTATGCATCATATTCTTATGCATCTACTTAGCCAGAGTCAGCAGACATGTATATATGCAACTCTGAGATGCCTGGACCAAGTACACTTTGGATCTGGCCAGGCTGAGGGTCAGAGGTTCAGCAGACCTCCATAGTTGTCCCTGTCACCCCAGACAGTGCCCCTATATGACCTAGCACCTTCCCTCCAAAGCTTCCCCATCCCAGATTATCTTCACCCTGTGCTCCCCAAATGCCCACCCAACACTCCCAGCTGTCCCCAGAAGAGGCCACAATTGCCAGCAACAGGCCTGCAAGCAGCACTAGAGAACAAGCACGTGTTTGGGGTGGGGGGACTTCAGTACCTCCTTGAAGTTGTCAAAGGCCGCAAGAATGATATCATGCCCTCCCCGCACCAGACACACAGCTGCCAGTAGCTCCAGCACCAGAGCCTTGGTTCTAGGGACAGAAGGGCCAGTTTATTCCTTGAAAGCAGGCCCCTCAACAAGGGTGGGTATAGGTCTGGCTGGGGGAGAACAGGGCAGCTGATGGGTAATAGGGGTGGAATAAGCCTGGTCAGTAATCCTGAGAACTGGGGACCAGAGTAGGCAAGGGGTGAAGTGGCAGGATAATCTAGATGTGGAGAAAGGGGAGGGGCCCGGACCTCACCTTGGGTTCTTGTTGTTGAGGCTCAAAGCAATCTCATTGACACAGGCTGGGTGGGTCATGACGAGGCTGAAGCCAGACTGGGGATAGAAAGGAAAGGTCAGCTCCTCCAGGCAGACCCCCAGGACTGCCAGCACTGCTAGCAGCGCCATTGTATTCTGGTCTCTCACTGTCTTCAAGCTTGGGAAGTTCTTTATACCCAACTATAGCCTTTTCTGTGGCTGCCAAAGCCTGGCCCCCCTTTTTAAATAACTTTGTTCAAAAGCCAGTGTCAGGATTCAGCACCTCGACACAGTGAGCCCTCAAAGGCCTGCTAAGTGAAGGAGCACTTGCCCCACCAGCCACTCCTCCAAACAAAGTAACCCAGAGCTGCTCTCCATGAGGGTGCTGTGTCCAGCCTTCCTTGGTGGGTGTGCCTAGGTCCCCACATTAGTCCCCACCAAAGCTTGGAAGTCATCATGGAAATGCTCTCCACAAGGTGGCGCTCACAGCCCCATGGGCTTCTCTTCCAATCTTGGAAGGCCAACTCTGAACTCAGACTCCCTTGGTTCATGCCCCCAGTCATGTCCAGGGTACTCCAGAGGACCTGACCAGGAGGGGACAGAAATCTGGGCTTCCCCTCATGACTCAGTAGCCTCAAGACCCTCAATGGCCCCCATCCCCAGGGTTCTCCAATGGGGAACAGGGTCAGGGGACAGTCAGTCCCTGAACCTCAGCGGCCTAGGTAGCTCCCAGTGAGGACAGGCCCAGCTCCCCAGGTCCCCCAGTGCCTTGTCCCCACTGACCAACCTGGTAGTTCATGATGGCACGCAAGCACATGATGCACACATGGACGTCATCCTTCTGGCTAACAATGCGAGAATTCCTCAGGGTCTTCCTGCTGTGGGCGGGGGTCAGCCTGGGTGGAGGAGGGAGGGGGCAGCTGGGATTAGAGTCCTACTCCCAGCTTCCCACCCCCACCCCACCCTCAGAAGGCACATTTGGAACATTAGGCCACTGATTCCCATCCACACAACCCAAGAGGCCAGCTGAGGGCAGGAAGGCTTCCTTGGTCCCTAGGCCTCGGGCCTGGCATGCTGCAAGGGGGTACGGAGAGGGTCAGGAAGGCAAAGACCCTTAACAGCAACTTGGCATCAAAAGGGTTGCTGTGTTGTGGTAGAGGCCCAAAGAGGGAAGACCACCAAAGCTTGGAAGTCACCACGGAAATACTCTCCACAAGGTGGCGCTCACAGCCCCATGGGCTTCTCTTCCATCTTGGAAGGCCAACTCTGAACTCAGACTCCTTGGTTCAAATACCAGCTCACTGCTTCTGAGGCAAGTTTACGTGTGCCTCAGTTTCCTCACTTGTAAAATAGGAATAGTAATAATAGTACCTTCCTGATCGGGTTTTGGGGACTATGAAATGAGCTTTGAACATTATCTGATACATAGTAAGTGCTATGAGTGTCCCTGATAATTCTTTGCTAGAAAATATGGGATTTTTTTTCACTGTGGCAGAACTGCCAATCAGGATTTCCACATCAGTGCCTCTTGACAATTTTATCACATTTCCAACAACACTGGGAAGCCCCACCTCCTCCTTCCATCTGCCACATCGTCCTTCTCCTGTCATTGTTCAAATATGCCTGAGTCTTTGTTCATGCTGTTCCTTCCACCTGGAATGCCCCTCCTTGTCCCCATCACTGCCTGTAAAGCCTGTATCCATCTGTGAGACATAGATGCTATCTCTTCTAGAAAACCTTCCTGATGCCCCAGGAAGTAGCCACCTCCCCTTTCAGAGCTCCCAGTCACACCTCCATGATAGCCTGTCATACATTGTCCCCTTCTAGACCAAGGGCTCCCCAGGGCAGGGTGATCTGTCTCCTGAGCACCTGCCACCATGCCTGATGCATAGGAAATGCTAAAAAAAAAAATCTGTTAAATGAATGAATGAATGAATGAATGAGCAAACAAAGAAACATACTGCGAGAGTTTTGGGCTTAATATGAAGTTGGTCCCTTAGACTAAAGTGGGAAGGATGGAAGCCAGGGACCATGTGAGGTCCAGGGGTGTCTCCTTCTCTCTCCCCGCCTCCCAGCAGGATGTCCTGCATTAGGGTGGGGTGGCCTATCCGCAGCAGGTGAACCCAGGGGTGTCAACTGAACACCCTACCCCACCCCCACCCAGGGAGCCAAGCAGGCATGCATCTGCCCCCAGGTGGCTACGTACCGGGGAGAGGGGGGGCACCTGGAGGCCGCACAGGAAAGAAGAGGGGGTTAGACAGGTACCAGGGAGGTCTTACCAACCCAGAAACACCATCCTCATCCCAGACCCACCCAGATTTCAGTTTCTAGATGCCATCCCTGGAAGGCTTCTTAGCACATCCATCTCCCAAGTCCTGCTTGAGGCCCTTACAGTGATCCTCAATGCCAGGCTGCCCCTCCCACCACCCCCTGGTGCCTGGGGTAGGGCTGGGAGGGTGCAGCAGTCTAGGGGTGATGGTACCCACATACTTGATGGTCAGGTGGCGACTCTTGGGCTGTGGAGGCAAGGATGAGGGAGGACCCTTGCTGAGATCTTCCACCGACTGCTCCAGCGGCTTGCTTTTCTCTGCGCCAGGGACCCCATTGTCCGTACTCTCCATGTCATACCTGCAGGGGTTCAAGTGGGGTTGAAGGCCAATGCTGCAGGGGCACTTTAGGGAGGGGCGGGGGAAACTGAGGTACCATGCTAGTCAGAGGAGGGGGCCAGGGAATGATGGGACAGACAAGTAAGCCACCCAGGTCCCAGCTGGCCATCCCAGGCCACGTCCCTCTCTATCCGTACAGGTCCTTAGAAAGGGGTATCACCCACTGTGAAGGGTGTGGTGTGTGTGAGCCCAGGGTGGATGCGGCCAGAGGAGTGGATGAAGTACAGGGAAACGTGGACCAGGGCTCTGAGGAGCAGCATGAGGGCTGGGGCAGGGGGCTTACGTGACGGAGCACTGGGCAAAGGCCAGGTACTCGAGGAGCACATCCAGGCCACGATTCTCCTCGTTGAGGAACTCCTCCACCCACCTGCAGGGCACAGGGCTCCCTGAGTTCCAGCCAGTGGGGAGGTCCTGCCCAGAGTGGGCCCAGAACAGGCACAGCCAGGGCTCCAGGGCTGCCCTTCCCCTGGCAGGACACCAGCCAGCCCCAACCTCAGAAGAGCCAGTGGCACTAGAGGATGCCAGGGGGCTCAAGCAGGATCCAGAGCCCCACTGTGCCTTGAGGTGTGAGCAGAGGGTAGGCGGAGAGGAGGCAGGGAAGCTGCACTGGACAGCCAACCCAGAAGTGGCCCACGGGCGCAGCCTATGCATGGGGGTTGGGGGGCAAGGAGGTGACAGCGGAGTAGCAAGGGGAAGCCCCAGGAACTACCTGGAGGCAGAGCTCCCCCAGGCTCCAAGATGGAAATCTGAGCCCTTGCTCACCCAATGTGGTTTGTCCTCAGGGAGATCTCCAGCTCCCGCAGCACCTGTGTGGACTCCTGAACTCGCCTCTTAAACTGGGGACCAAGAACAGGAGAGTCTGGTGGGTGAAGCCTGGGGCCTCCCACAGGCCTGCTGAGCCCTGAGGCAGCAGCCAGCAGCCCCTGCCCTCCCCCTACGACTGGCCTTTCACGCTCAGCCTCCCCCACCACCTCCACACACCTGCCTGCAGGATAAGCATTCTCAGGCTCTCCGTAGCCCCATACACACAGACTTGTGGCATACACACACATACACGCACACGCACACAGCCAGCCACAGGGCACATGCACATTCATATATGAAGACCCTGGCCATGCACACACACATATGCATCCATACACAAGCACCCTGGATACACAGATAAGACACCCATGCATTCATACGTGGACACATGAGTTACACACACACACACACACACACACACACACACACACCACACCTATACATGAACCCAAGGGCACACAACCATATGTGGACACAAAAGTACATGTATACATAGTATACATACATAGTATCCACACACGGCCACACAGTGTGCACACATGCACGCACACACACAGTACAGTACACACAAGCAGACCTGTGGAAGCACACGCAGGGATGCAGAGGTGCCTGCCCAGGGCCCTCTCAGTCCCCTGGAAACATACACACACACTCATACACAAGCCCACCAAAGAGTTTATTCACATGGTTACTCTGGCTGCCCAGAGCTTAGAAGGGGTGGCGGTGGGGCAGAGAAAAAGGGGGAGACATATACCCCCAAGTTAGACATCCAGTCCGCTGCTACCTTTCGGCTGACCCCACCCGTTTCCACGTAGCTTCTCAGCTTCTGGATGTAGGCTGCTGGAGGGTTCTTGACCTGAAACCGCTCCTGGGGAAATGGAATGGGGTGTCCAGGGAACCAGCCAGAGCTACCTCAGGCTGAAGGACCAGCCCTCGCCCCGGAATCCCTTTCTCAGCTCTGACCCCAGGTCCTAGGCTATCTTAAGACCCCTCTGAAATACCAAAGATCTAACCAAGCCACCTGCCAGGCCACTTTAAAAGACCCCAGTCCCGGACCTCTGCTCCCCACTAGGGCCTCACAAGCCACAGCCCTAGCACAGTCCTGAGAGGTAGTTTGGAGGTGTCACTTCTACCCCACACCCTGGTGGGGGGGCAAGGGGATAGAGGGTCTCAGACCTGCCAGTAGGTGGTACCTTCCCAGCTCCCCTGCCCTCCCCAGGCTGCACACCTGCCCACCCTGGATCACACACCTGCCTTCCCCGGGTCACACACCTGCCCACCCTGGGCCACACACTAGCCCCAAGCTGCACTGGTAGGTACCTGTGCATGTGTTTGCTCATCTTCTGTGCTCAACAGAGCAACCCCTAACTCCCCTGCCTCCCCCAGGACTCCGATAGCCACTCACACAGAGAAGCAGGGGCCATACCCAGAGGAGGGCCCTACCCAGAGGAGCTCCCATCCTTCCCAACCCAGATCCTTCAGCTATGCCCAGCCACCCTCCTCAACATCCCACTTCTCCCAGGCCTCTGAGCCCCCAACCTGAAATGCCAGGTCAAGTAGCAGGGATCCCTACCACAGCCCCAGAGCCTCTAGAAGCAGCTCCCTGCCCTCCCTCCATGACCCAGCCTTTACCCCCCAGACTCCTGCACAGCCGGCTCATCCCATTCTGGTCCATTAGCAGGAGCCAAAGGCCCAGCCTTGGCTCCCAGGGGAGGCTCCTTGCTCCCCAACTCCCCACCCCCAGCCTCCCTCCCTCACTGAATCACTGCAGCAGCCAGGCCCCACCCTGGCCCAGCACTGGGAGAGGGGTCTTCCTTGCTACCACGGACAGCGGCCCTAGAAGCTGCAGAGACAGGGCACCCAGTGGGCCATGAAGGTGGCAAACCCAGGTGCCTAACTAAGCACCAGGAGACAAGGATTCTGGTTCTTGCTCTGCCGCTTGGTTACTGGTTACCTTCAGGTTGTTGCTTGGTTGACAGTAGCTCCTCTGGGGCCAAGGAAAAGAAAGACAGGGACCCTGCCCCTTCCTTCACACCTCCCATGAAGTCAAAGATGCCCAACCCTGGGGTTGCCCCCTCTTCCCCAGTCCAGAGCAGGAGGGTCAACAGAGGCTGCTCCAAAAAGCTTAGCAAGGAAGGCGGTGACACGCCCCAGCTGCATTGGCCAGCACCCTGCACTAGCCCCTGCCAGCTCTTCCGAGGGCAGACCCAGCCCTGCCAGGGACTCATAAGGTCCCTGGGGAGGCCCTTGTCCAAGAGATGGAGATCCTAGAGTCTTGAAGATACCCCTAGCCCCCTCTGCAGGTGTTACACAGGCCTCTGGCAGGGTCCCCTCTCCTGCCAGCCCTAGCCTGGCCAGGGCAGGGCACCCTGATGCCAGAAGGGGCCTGGTACCTACCTGGTCACAAATGAGCTCCCACTTCTTCTCATTGTCATACTGGCTCAGCAGCTGCACTTTGTCCGGCGGCAAGTTCATGCAGTTCTGGGAGAAGGGAGGACAAGGTCAAGACTCTGAGCCTGAGTCCAGTGTGAGGGGCAAGGCATGGGCATTTTCAGAGAAGCCCAAGGGGTCAGCTCCCTAGGAGACCTGTCATACACATGACACCTGTCATGTGTCATACACATACACCTGTCACCCTCTCACCTGGGAGATAAGCATCAGCCGATGAGAAAACTGAGGCCCAAAGGTAGAGCACCTTGGCCTAGGCCCCAAAGCTAGAAAGTGACACTGGGATTTGACTCAGAGTCAGCCTGACCCCCGGGCCTGGGCTCCGTCATCCATACACCACCTCCCTGGCACATCTGCCATGATGGTAAGAGCGTGGGTTCTCAACCTAACTTCCTGGGGCCTCTGGCTCCTCTGGACTCACTTCCCCATGTGCAATGAGGGGGTATCATCTCTTCTTCCATTTGGGTGGGAAGCTAACAGGATCCACCTCCAGCCAGGCCCAAGTGCAGCCAGGCTCGGACTGGACCCCCTTCCTGCATGCCCCCAAACACCACGTGGACTGTCACTGTAGCCTAGGGCACCAGTGTCTCACAAACACCAGAAAACCTCTTGCAAGCATGGCAATGGCAATCTCCTCCTCATCCCTCCCTGGCCCCATCCCTCCTCATTACTTCTGGAAGGAGGAGACCGGGAAAAGCCAAGGGAACTTGTCAGGCAGGGAATTCCAAGCAGGTGCGTCATGGCTGCAGGGGCCAGGGGGATTCCTGGGGAAGGTCACCCAGCCACAGGAACTGGGGACAGCCACTGACATGCTAGGTCTGTGGTGCTGGTAGCCCAGGCTGGGACTCCCCTCAAGAGCTAAGAAAGGTCAGCATCGCTCTGCCTGGTCCTCCTCCCCCTCACAGGGCAGTTATAGGGTCCTGCCCAGTGCTGCTCGCACTCAGGGATCCCTGCCCCCACCCCCGAACTCGACTTGTCTTCCTGATAGACACAGTAGATGATGCCAGTCTACCCCAATTCGGCAAACCTCAGGTTAAAAGAAGATCTACTATGTGTCAGGCCCCAAAAGACAGTTCTTGCCCTCAAGGAGTTCCATCCCTGCTGGGGACATGGGAGTCCCCAGGGATCCCCAGCCCAGAGTCAAAGGGCCCCTGTCACCAGCTCTGGAGGCTCAGTCTACACGTCCTCAGTCACATGAGCCTGAAAGGAGGCCACAGCTGGAGCACAGAGGGGCCACACCCACCCAAGGCTCCTCAGCCAGCTTCCTCTCTGGGGTGCTGGGCCTAGTTCTGGGGCTCTGGCCAGAACTCACCCCAAAAAAATCACTGCCTTGGGTCAGTCCCAAACAACAGGAAGCTGGGTGCTCTCAGCCCCCATTGCCCAAGCTTTCCGGCTAGAGCCTCACTTGAGAGGTGAAACTGGCTACCCACCAGGCCCCCCAGGCCAGCTGGCAATGGGGCTATGTCATTCTTCTCCCCATTGTGAAAGCTAGCCCCTGGATTAAGGAAACCGCTGCTGTCTCCTCTGCTGCACTCCCCCAAGCTGCCAATAGCCAGCCCGGCTCGTGCCACCACAGGCCAGACTGCCCAGGCAGGGCCCTTGGAACTGGGGTAAGGCCTCCATTGGACCTGGACCGTTCTTGATCTCTGTCTCTGTCTCTGTCTCTGTCTCTCTCTCTCTCTCTCTCTCTCTCGCTGTCTCTCTGTCTCTCTCTCTCCTTGTTCTCTCCTGCTCCATCCTCATCCCACAGAGACGGGGGGGGGGGGGGGGGTGGCACGGGGTAGAGGGGGAAGGCCAGGGCAAAGGAGGAAGTGGGGAGGCAGCCAATGCCAGAGAAACTGAGCGCTGGCCAACACAGGAGAGAGGCTGTGGTGGGGAAGGAGAGTGAGGAGTGAGGGAGATGGCTGAGCCCCAGCAACTGAGCCTTCCAGGAGACAGCTGCTTCCTAATATGGGTCTTCCTGGGGCCTCACTGACCCCAGGGCCCTGTCTGGCTCCCTGAACAGCCCCAGTGGCACTTCTAGGAGCAGCAACTAATCATAATAATGATCCTCCACAGATGGGGTACCCGTCATCTCTGCCTGGACGCTCACCACACCTGGCACCACGCTGAGCCCTCCACTCGGGGGACACCTTCACTGCCCCAATCACCCCAACTGGCACCAGCAGTAGCAGTCCCATCGTACAGGTGCAAGTACAGATTAATGACCTGTCCAAGGTTACAGAGCCCGGAAGCGGGGAGCCAGACTGGCTTTGAGCCCAGCGCTGACTCTGAACCCACTCCCACGGGCCACCCCACAGTTATTACTGGGGAGAGGGCAGCCTCTGCTGTGGGGTCCATCATCCCAACAGCGGTGGAGGGAGGGCACTCCTCCGCCCCTTCCCCACCTGGGTGTGCTCAAGCCCCGGGGCTGCGCCAGCCTGCCAGACAGGCTAAATTTAGGCTCAGAAATCAGAAATAGCTCTGACAGCGCTGAGCGCTAATTAGCAGCTGTTCCTCCGCTGTGCCCACCGAGGAGCCAGGGAACCCTAAGGAGCGAGGGAGGAAGCAGAGAATGCCACTCACCCAGGGTGGAGTGACGTGCTCCCGGAAACCAGGACCCCAGGCCCAGGGTCCCCAGCAAGGGGGCGGCAGCAGGGGGACAAGCAGCAGGTGGGCTGGCGGGGCCCAAATAGGCGAGTCCAGGTGAGGGGAGGAGAAACACTTGCCTCCTGGGAGGGGACGTGGCTGGAGGAAGAAACTGCGCTGGCTTCAAGGGACCCAGCTTCTGAGCCCACCTAGCCAAATGTCTCCCAAACCCCTCAGCCTCCTCCTCCATAAAACAGGCACACTGCCCCCCCCCTGCCTTGCAGCTCTCAGAGCTCCTGGAAATACCCAGCAAGAAGCTGTGTTTTGATGTAATAATACTCTTCAGTGATGCACACTGTGAAGAGGCGTTTCACACATTGGGAGTTGGGGGGAGCCCACTGAAGACCCCAAGGTGAGGGATGAGGTGATGAGCAGAAGTGTGTAAGACATCCAGATAACATGGACCAGTCTCTGAGGCTCGGCCAAAAATGAGCTGACCTTTCAGCCCCCCATTCCCAGCTGCCCTCGATGCTCTGGGTCAGAGGAAGAGGGGAAAAGATCCATCTTTGAGGGTGTGGCCAAGAAAAGGAGCTGATTCCCCAATCTTTCTATTAGAACATGTGGGGATCATTCTCCGTCCCTGCTCCTACCTCTCCAGGCACAAGAGGAACCTCTTGCCTTGCTCCCCCAAGACCAGCCCCTTGCAAGCACAGCCTGACCCACTCTCCCCCAAGTGCTGATATCTGGAGAGGTGTCCCTGGAGGCAGAGGGGCTCCAGTCTGTATTTGGACACAGCCACACCCTCTGGTTTCACTTTCAGCTTAAGCTCAGACAATGTCCCAACCCACCTGCCCACCCTCTCCTCATGACGTCTGGTCCTTTGAGTCCCCAAATGCCCTTAAACTAGAGTTCCAAGCCCAGGCTCAGACCAGCCCTATGGGGGTTCCACAGCCTGATGAGCCTAGAAGCCAGGAGGTGTCCCCCACTTCCTCATCCATCCCTCTTCCACCCACCTTTCCATGGCCTCAACCTTTGGGGGCAGGGTGTGTGTGTGTGTATGTTTAAGATTTTATTTATTTGTTCATGAGAGACACAGAGAGAGAGACAGAGACACGGGCAGAGGGAGAAGCAAGCTCCTTGCAGGGAGCCCAATGCGGGACTGGATCCTCAGACTGGGATCACTCCCTGAGCTGAAGACAGATGCTCAACCACTGAGCCGCCAGGCATCCCTCAACCTTGGTTTTAGAGCTTTCAGTGTATCTCCAAAAACAATCAACTTTGTCCACGTTTTAAAATTCAAGTATATAGGTTTTTCTGGGGCTGCCATAGGCAATCCCAGACTTAAAGGAGGGCTCTAAGGTGACTGGCCCTGGGATTAGGAGCTAAGAACCCCCAAAAGCTCACAGCTTCTCCTCTCAGGGTGGAACGGTCCCCTTGGCAGGGACAAGGACAAGCCAGGTGGAAGCCAGGGCAGCAGGCACTGCCCATTCAATCCACAATGGTTGGGGAATTACAGCAACAATGATAGATATTCCCCAAAGGTTCACTCTGCATTAAGTGCAATTCCTAGTGCTTTTTATCTACTGACTCATTTAAACCTCAAAAAAGGGACACCTGGGTGGCTCAGAGGTTAAGCATCTGCCTTCGGCCCAAGGCATGATCCTGGAGTCCCAGGATCGAGTCCCACATCAGGCTCCCTGCATGGAGTCTGCTTCTCCCTCTGCCTGTGTCTCTGTCTCTCTCTCATGAATAAATAAATAAAATATTTAAAAATTTAAAAAAACTCAAAAAGAAGCTTACACAGTAAACACTATTGTGATCCCCATTTCACAAATGGGAAACTGAGGCACAGAGCAAATAAGTCGCTTGCCCAAGCTGACCTGGCTGGCAAGCAGGTAAGAAGACTCAGTTTCCTTGGAAGAAAGAGCACTGGAGACAGGGAGAAATGTAGGTCCTAAGCCCCCAGGGGTCTTCTGCAGACAGCCTGGCCCCAGTACCCCCGTCTGAGGAACCAGGAACAGCCAGCCCCATTTCCTGCCACCCAGCACCCTACGCTTCCTGTTGTTGCCCACACGGAGCTCTTACTCACTGGGGAACCCCCCCCCCAGTACACCATCTCTCAGAGGGAAGTGGAGGCCTCCCCACCCCCTCCCCATGTGCACACAGCTACCGTTAGCACCACTGCCCCACCCTCCAGGAGAGGTGGGCCCTCCCTCTGGTGGTTTCCGGCCAAGGCAGTTTTCGGTCTAGGCCTCACTGTTGCTGACCTGCGTGATGGCAGCGAGGGCAGCCTGGCCTGTGAGGGCTGAAGTTGGTAACCTTGGTTGGTCTCGGTAACGGAGATGGGAAGGGGGGAAAGGCACAGTCTGGAGGGCCTAGAAGGCCTCCGGTATGCAGAGGATCCTATCCACTCCAACATCATCCCCTTCCTCACAGTCAGGGAGAGTTTCTGGAGCACTTGCTCTATGTCAGGGCAAACAATCTTTCCACAATCCTAGGAGGCCAACATATGCCGGTAGCATTCTCTCTCTTCATGTGGGGAATATTGAAGTTCAGAGAGGTTAAGGAACTTGCTCAAGGTCACACAGGTAATAAGTGGCAAAGACAAAACCCAATTCCCACAACAGAATGACCCCGAAGCTACTCTGCCTTTCCCGTTAATAACCCTTGCCCCTCCCAGAGGCAGGCAGGCCTGAGCCACCTTCCAGGGCGACATGTTCCCAGGAAAAATGCAGAGGTAGCCCCCAGAGCAGCCCCACCTGCTCCTGCCCATCTCACCCAGGTCCTTGCCAACTGGCCCCAGATGTCCCTGTGAATCATGCCTACCACATCCCTGGGTTTTCAGGGTCAGCACGTGCCAGCCCTGCCTGCTAAGAATGTCAACCCACAGCTCCTGCCCAGCCCAACATCTGCCCACATGGCCACAGCCCCATTGAGATTCTCCGTGTAAGACACCCCACCCCAGAGATAAGAGGTATAGGGCCTGAGTGCCCCTACAGCTACATGTCCCCAACTTCATCTGTCTCATCCCAGAGAAGGGCACTGGCCAACAGAATGGAGTCTACCTCTGCTCTTCAGGGAAGGGGTCCAGGTGAAAGCAGGACTCCCAGGATCTGACCTCACCGTATAGCCAGCCTCACCAAATGTCTACATCCCTGGGCACATGCTGAGGGCCACCCAGGGTGCAAGGCCCATTGGCCGAACTCGTCTCCAGCTGGTTTGGCCTCCACGTGGATCAGCATCACTCTCAGCCTCGAGCACCACATCCGGGCAACTTCCCCTGGTCCTCGAGTCCCAAGGTTACAGGCTCCTCCCTGACCAGACAAATCAGAGGTGTCCTATGCTCAGTCGCTGTAAGCATGGAACTTCTGGAAGGCCAGGAAAGAGTGCCTTGTTCATCCCAAGCACCGACCCTTACAGGGAAAAGTCTACAAAGGAGACACAAGCCTTGGGCATGGCATAGGAGAGGCAAGAGCATGGAGCCTGGCGGGCTAGTTTTCCCACCATGACAGCAGGCCCATGTCGATGGGCAGCCATCACTCCTCTGCTGTTGCTAAGGCAACAGTAGGAAACCCTGGCTCAACCTGCTTTCTCCCCACCTCCATTTTAAGCAGGGGCACCTGTCTCTCTCACAGCCTCCTTGGAACGGTAGCCCCCCACCACCCACCCTTGCATGGGAGAAAGGCCACCATAGGAAAAGGGGGAGCTTTTCCTGGCTTTTCCTGGCTCCCTCTCCTACCTGGCTGTGGGCCTTGGAGGGGGTGCCCTCCACCCACAAGATGGGTCCCACAGCCAGGAGCCAAGGACTGGTTTTGGGTATCAGGATCCTATTCCCCACCAGGAACCAAAGGGCTGAGATTAAGCAAAAGGAAGAGGGGCGCCTGGGTGGCTCAGCCGGTTACACGTCTGCCTTCCACTCAGGTGATGATCTCAGGGTCCTGGGATGGAGCCCTACATCGGGCTCCCTGCTCAGCAGGGGAGTCTGCTTCTCCCTCTCTCCAGCCCCCACTCATGCTTTCTCTCGCTATCTCTGTCTCTCTGTCAAATAAATAAATAAAATCTTTTTTAAAAAGAATAGCAAAAGGAAGGGCTTCCCTGGGGCCATGTGACAACATCTGAAGGGGCTATGCTTTTCCCATCAAGAATCAGAGATTCCTGGGGGTGGGGGGGCCATCACTCTCAGCAGTCTGAGGCTCTTCTCCTCTTAGACATTCACTACAGACAGGACTCCCCTCTGGCCAGGAGGCAGTGCTGATGGAGGCATGCCCTGCGATACTGGTTGCCAGGCCTGTGGGTTTAGCCGAAGACGTAGCCCAGGCAGCTGCAGGCAGGGGCCAAAGCTGTCATGCCAGGGCGGGGCTCATGTCCCTGTCGGTGGGGAGCGAGGGGAGCAAGGTTCTTAGCCGAGCAACCTTGGATGGGGTGTGTTCTGCTCACATAGGACAAGGGACAGGCTGATCCCTTCCCAGAAAGAAGGCCAAGAGTAGAAACACACTGGGGTTTCTGTGGGCTAGGGTGGAAAGCTGAGCCCCAATGGGTGCTGCTGCCCTAGATTTCTACCTAACTCCCCCCTAAGACCCAGCTCTGACCCTCTGCCTTGCATGCCCCGGCACTCAGGGACTCCCAGTGGCAGTTAGCATCAGACTCAGCCAATCAGAGCTAAGGCCAAAACACAAGCAGGGCAATCAAGAAGTACACATGCATCAAAACCTCACCATTTGACTTTTGGATTTCCCACTGGTCTGAATTATTCACACAGCTCCTCCCCATTAGAATGTGTTTAACTGGGGCCGGTACTTCACCCTGCCAGTCTGTCACACCCCTGTCCACAGACACACAGTTGTGGGGAAAGACAGGCTCATATCCCCCACCATCAGCCTGGCCAGAGTCCAGGGATCCACCACCAACTCAGGCTCCCCAGATGGCCCCTCAGAGACCAACTTTCCTCATTCTGCCCCTCCCCCACCTGCTCAGCTCAGCTTTGCCAGGCGATGCGTTTGAGGAAGGGAAAGCAGGTGGATAGATGGGGGTAATCAGCGCCTGGCCAGGTGTGAGGTGTCCCTCAGAGTCTCTCCCTCTCCCCTAATCAAGCAAGGTGCCTTCAAAAGGATAGACCAGACCTCACCCCACCCAAAGCTCCCCCAAACCCCTCCTAGCCTTCCTTCTGGGAGGGGGCAGCCAAGATTTCTAGGAACTCTTATGAGGGGCCATGCAGAGGATCTGGCAAGTACAGTCCAATGACCGGCAAGGGAGGGGAAATGATGCCAAGGAGGTGGAGGGGACAAAGAATTGAGCACTGCCACCAGCCAGGCTTGCTCTACTGCCTGTGCCTCCCTTGGGCCTTCACCCTCAGACCTGCAGTGCCAGCCTGCTTAGACTCGGAAGTGCCCCCGGGAAAAAGCATGGCCTCATTCGCCTGTCATCCAGAGTCCAGCAAGGGAGCTGACAGCAGACAGGCCACCAGGCAATTAGAGAAGGGAGCCTGGGACAGGGCTGATGTAGGGAGAGGGAAGTGAAAATGAGTGGCCCTTCCCCCTCCCTACTTCTGCCTCCCACCGAGTCTTGGGGAGCCCTGATTTTGCTCTAGAGCCCCTCCCCAAACACATCCTGACTGCTTCCAGGCTCAGCCGCAGCTGATGGCTCTCTCCCCAGGGGCCAAGTCTCCAAGACCCCCGATTCCTCCAGCAGGTGATAGTGGGGAAGGGAGGGGGTGCTCCCAGACTTTTGCACCATACCAAGCCAGAGTGGACCAACCCATCCCGACCCTCCTAACCTTAATCCCTTCAGTGGGCTGGAGGATATGCCCCAGATAATAACCCACACACAATCTCTCCTGGACATGTAGGGGGTGAGAAACAGACACTCCCCTCCGTCCGCATGATCCGAGAACCCAACTCCCAGCAGCCCAGGCACCATCGAATTAGGAGCAAACACCTAAATGCAGTCTCCAGCTCCCAGGACATGAAAACCTTCCTTGCAACCCTTCCATCTTTGGCCCCGAGACACAAGCAGATGCTCCTGACCGCCCGGTGGGTGGGCCTGAGTGCAGTGCGGAAGGGGATGCTCCAGGACCCCTTAGCGTGCTGGGCTCCCAACTTCCTGCAGGACCTTTTCGTTGAGACCTTTAGACCCAGGAGCGCTGGGGAAGGGGGTGTCTCGGGGAGGCAGACCCGGCGACTGCAGAACAAAGTTTTGGGGGGAGAGTGCTAAGTCACTCTGAGAAGAAGCCACTGTCATTCCCACGTCCTGTAGGGGCGGCCACCGGGCCGGGGATCTCCAAGCGGTGCCGAGCCCCTGCCGCCCCCCGCCCGCGCCCCGCGCGCGCCGGGCCGCACTCACCAGAACCCGGTTGAACCTCTCCTCCAGCTCCCCGGCCGCGGGCATCGGCTGCTTGGGCGCCGCGGGCTGCTTGGGGGACGGCGCGGCGGGGCCCGCGGGCTGCTCCGCGCTGCCGGCCGCGTTGCCCATGGTGGTCCCCACCCAGTCGGCCAGGCGCCTCCAGCCTCGGAAATCCAGCTTTCCGGGGCGCGGGGGACGCGGCGCGGGGCCTGGGGGGCGAGCAGGGCAGCGGCTCGGCTCGGCGGCGCTCGGCTCGGCGGCGGGGGCGCGGGCTCGGCTCGGCGGCGCGGGCTCGGCTCAGCGGCGCGCGAGGGCCGGGGCGCGGCGTCCCATCGGGGCGGCCCCGTCCGAGGCGCGGGCGGCGAGCTGCGGGGTGGGGGAGGAAGTCAGGCTGCAGGCCGCCGGGGCCAGAGGGCTGGGCCGGGGGCAGGAAGCTGCGGCGCGGGCTCCCCCCTCGGCGATTTTCGAACTTCTGCTGTCGCTCCCCGAGCGCGCAAACCGCATTTCGCCGCCGCCGCGACGCACCCGGCCCCCGGGGGGCGGGCTGGAGGGAGGGGGCGGGCGCGGGCCGCGGGCCGGGGGTCCGCCGCAGCCATGGCGCGGCCGGGAGGGGGCCGCCGCCCCGCTTCACCTGCCGCAGGGGGGGGCGGCGGGCGCCGCTACACCTGCCGGAGCGGGCGGCGGCCGGGGCGAGGCAGAGGCGGCGGCGCGCGCGGCGGCGCCTCCGGGTCCTAGAACCGCAGGCTCCCGCTCTCCCGGAGCAGGAGATCGGCCGCGTCGGGGTGAGGCGGGGCGGGGCGGGGGTCACGGCCCCGGGGGTCCGGAGGGGCCGACCTTGGCGACGACTGCCAGCGGCTGCGAGCGCGGCTTGGGGACCCATGACCGCGCGGCGCTGGGGCGCAAGGTCTGGGTCTCCCTCTCGGATTCCCGACAGAAAAGGTGGGAACCCCCTTCCAGGCCCCCCACCCCTTGTTTCTGTCCTCCTCCTCCGCGGAGCCGAGGACCAGAGGGAACCATCTGCAAATGAGAACCCCAAAGCAGGGCGTGGGGGGGCGTCGCAAATCCAGGCCAGCGGAGACCCCCGCGACCTGTCTCCCCCACCGGACCAACTCTGTGCGCGCCTGCGGACATCCCCAGGGTGGGAGAATGGGGGCGCCTGTGGAAAAAAAGACAAGGTGCAAGAATCTGGAGACCCCCAGGGCAGTCTCAAGGAGAAGCTCGCGGTTGGGGAACAGAAGATTAAAGCCAACATCCAGGCTGAGAGAGGACCAGGCACCGCAGAGGAGGGAAAAAAAACATATCTCCTTGACGCTATCACCTCCAGGGACATAGGGTGGCCTCTCACCTTGGCGAATAATAACCTCGGAAGGCTAGCAATTACAGAGATGCTTCCAGAGGTCTTCTTTCATTCATGCCGACAATGGCCAGGGAAGGTAGGTGTTGATGTCTTCATTTAGAGATGGGAGACAGAGGCTCCCTGCGGTTAGGTGACTTGCCCAAGGGCACACAACTAATAAGAGGCAGAAACGGGCCTCCTCTGTGCTCACCTTCAAAATCCACACTGCCATGGAGCCCCTCTCCTAGCCCTCACTGCCCCTCTCATCCAGGGTAGATCAGAAAGGTGAGTGAGTACTGGGAGGGCCCTAGAACCTCAGGTCTGAGACATCCATCTCCAACCCATATTTGAGACTCTTCTCTCTCACTTGCTCCTTTCTTTCCCCATTTGATTTGTGGAGATCCCCAGTTGCCCTCCCTGCACTTCCAAGACCCTGAGGAGGGAGGGCCCACTAAATGAGCCCTGGATTTCCTCTAGGCCAGGCCAGAGGCCATAAGTGTCCCTTCCCCTTGTAGCTTCCTCTTCCTTCTACAACCCCCCCCCACCCCCCCACCCCCAGCCCCATTCAGAACCAGGAGTTAAGCAGGAGCTGGGAAATTTAGCTAATTTTAAGGAAGGCCCTGGGATGAAATAGCCCCTTCCCCCAGACTGACCTGATTTAAGTGTTTCTCCTGCCAAGGTCACCAGCACCTCTGGTGGGTGAGAGATGTGCGGTTACTTATTTCATGTACCAGCCAGGGACCCATAAGATAAGACAAAGCAGGATTTTCCTTGGGCATGCTAAGAAGGTGATCCATTCTGGGCTCCTACCTTTATCTTCAGCCAAGGATGGTCCAGTCTTGCCACTGAGTTCATGCCCTTGAGATTAACTAGGACCTCCTTTTTTTGTTTTTCCTTTTTAAAGAATTTAGTCCCCAGTCCCCACAATGCTTGTCTCTTTCCATTTAACAACAAACCTTTATGCCCAGCCCTGCACTCACTCCTGGAGAATCTATGGCAGGTGAAGAGTGCCCAGTGTTAGGCTGTTCACAGCCCAGCAAGGGACAGACTCTAAACACATCTGGGGGAGTGACTGCCATCAGTCAGATCAGTGCCAGGTGTTCATGCTTCCTCTTGCCCAGAACTACTTCTTCGAGTGGGTAGGAGAAGGGTGGGAGTGGTGCGCCACAGCTGAAAATCCGAGCAGGGTGGGGATCCTCTAATGAAGTAGTTGCCAGCCTGAGCCCTCAATCCCCGGGGATGCTCTGGCCATTGGCAACCACTGCCACCCAAGGCCTAGTGGAAACAAGGCTGGGCTAAGTAGAACCTCTTATGTGGAAAATGATGAGCTCTGCAGGCCTACATTCTGTTGCGTGCACCCTGATCAGAAAAGTGAGGCACAAAAAAGGGAGAGAACTTAATCAATTATCACCTAATAAATTTGGTTGGCTTGGCAGGAAGTTATCTTTCCAATCGTGGTCCACAGAGGAGGAAATCCTAGAAGGGTTGCTTGGTGAAGTTTGGAACCAATGCTTTGGTGGGCCTGTGCTTCCGCCTGCTGGGCACAGGAGGTATGACAGCCAAGACAAGGCGAGGCCTCCAGAGGTGATAGAGATGGAGTCACAGCGTGGGTGACATTTCTGAACATTGGTGGTCTTGTCACCTCCGATGGAGGAATTGTGCAGTCACTGGGGACACTCGGAGCTCGGGTGATGGAGGTCTCCCCAGGAATCTCCCTCCTCCTGCCTGCTGCCCCATTACTCAGGGGGTGCCTCTTAAAAAAAATTGTTTAAGGTAATACATACATGTGCACAGTTTAAAAGAAAGACTGTTTTAATGCATCTTTCCAGAGATGTTTTGGGCTGTGTGTGTGTGTGTGTGTGTGTGTGTTTGACACAAATGATGGCACATACTCCACAACTTAGCAACTTGTTATCTTCACTTAATAATATATTTGCCTCTACAAAATCTACATAGTCCTCCATCATCTGAATGTGTCACAATCTATTTCACTATTCCCCTCCTAGTGGGTATTTAGGTTGTATCGGTCTTTTGTTGCAACAAACAATGGTGCCTTCAGGAAATATCTCAGTACATATATTTGTCTGTACTTATGTGTGTGTCCATAAGACAAATTTGTAAATATAACAGTGCTGAGTCAAAGGTTTTGGGGGGTAGATATTTGGGAAATTGGATAGATTTGGAATTGCCCTCAAAAAAGTTTGCACTAATTTGCAATCCCCCAAGAATGGATGCCTGTTTTCCCACATCTTCACTCTATTATATTATAGCTATTATAAGGCCTTTTTTTAAAAAAAAAAAAGATTTTATTTATTTATTTATTTATTTATTTATTTATTTATTTATTTATTTATTTATGAGAGGCAGAGGCATAGGCAAAGGGGGAAGCAGGCTCCATGCAGGAAGCCTGATGCAGGAATCGATGCCAGTACTCTGGGATCACGCCCTGAGTCAAAGGCAGACGTTGAGCCCAGGCATCCCTATTATAAGGCCTTTTGATGTTTATTGAGGCCTATTTGAAAGTCTTTGTCACAAGGCAGGTAACAATCTCTTTCTCCAAGAAAGAAACTGTCTTTTCTGCCCCCATATCAGCACTGTAGGACTTAAATCGGGAATGAAAGGAAACAGCATTGCATTTTGCTAGAGATGGGGAGGTGGGGAGTGGAGAGTTAGAGCTAAGCAGGAAACGTGTCCTTAGGGCCACTCTCCTTTCCAGGCCCTGGTCAAGCCCCTGCCCCAAACTTAATAGCCCTCCTCTTGCAGGAGCCTCCCAGATTTTGAGATCTAAGGTTGAAAGCCTAGCATGCCCAGAACTAGCTCCCACTCAGCTCTCCTGCATCCCAGGGATGAGCAGCATCATCACTGAACTGCCTCAAGATTGGAAATCAGGGGGATCCCTGGGTGGCGCAGTGGTTTGGCGCCTGCCTTTGGCCCAGGGCGCGATCCTGGAGACCCGGGATCGAGTCCCACGTCAGGCTCCCGGTGCATGGAGCCTGCTTCTCCCTCTGCCTGTGTCTCTGCCTCTCTCTCTCTCTCTCTCTCTGTGACTGTCATAAATAAATAAATAAATAAATAAATAAATAAATAAATAAATAATTAAAAAAAAAAAAGATTGGAAATCAGCCAAGTGGTCATGGGGAATCAGTGAAACCAGCAATCCAATTGAACTTTCTGCAATGATGGAAATGTTCCATTCTATCAATCCTGTCCAACATGATAGCCACTGGCCACAAATAGCTATACTGAGCTCTTGAAATGTGGCCAGTGCCACTGAGGAAGAGAATTTCAAATTTGATTTGATTATAACTAAGTTCAATGTAAATAGCCACATGTGGCTACTCTACTGAACAATGAAGTGTTAAATAAGCTCTGGTACATCTCAACAATGAAAAGATACGCAGATGTGAAAAAAAAATGAACCTGTCAGATATTAATAGGGAAAGATCTCCAGGATTTATTTTGAAGCAAAAATACAGTGCAAAGCAGTATATATGTTATCTTTTGTGTGAGAAAAGGAGGTGGAAATAAGAATAAATGTATTATTAGCTCAAATTTATGTCAGCAAAGGAACAAAAGTAGTAACTTATAAGGTGCAGGGAAACAGGGTGAACAAGGCAGAGGAGGGGAGCAACAATTCTCAATGCATCTTTCTAAACTGTCTTGATTTTTTAACCATATGCATTTATTACCTATTTAAAAAGAGCAAAAAGGGGCAGCCCAGGTGGCTCAGCAGTTTAGCACCTGCCTTTGGCCCAGGGCTTGATCCTGGAGACCCAGCATCAAGTCCCACGTCAGGCTTCTGCATGGAGCCTGCTTCTCCCTCTGCCTGTGTCTCTGCCTCTCTCTCTCTCTCTCCCTCTCTCTCTCTGCTTCTCATGAATAAATAAAATCTTAAAAAAAAAAAAAAGAGCAAAGGGGCAGCCAGAGTGGCTCAGCAGTTTCACACCACCTTCAGTCCAGGGCCTGATCCTGGAGACCCAGGATCAAGTCCCACATCAGGCTCCTTGCATGGAGCCTGCTTCTCCCTCTGCCTCTCTCTGTGTGTCTCTCATGAATAAATAAATAAATAAAATCTAAAAAAAAAATGTTAAAAAGAGCAAAATAAAAGCCAGTTACTTGCTAACCAAAGAGAGCTGTTCTATCCCTCTTGTTGGCAACTTATGGTAGATGAAGGAATTAACCCCACTGTCCTGTCTCTGTGACCTGCCAAAGGACAGCCCAGGGGAGTAGGGTGGGAATACCTCATGAACCATACCCCAGGTGACACATGTGCCCAAACCTCGTAGTGCATCTGAGTCAGAATCTCAGCAGATGTGCCTTTTCTGGTCTACCAGGTAACTCTCCAGCAGACACTGTACTATCCTTGTCAACATCACCCAGGGAAGAGAGGACACACCCCAGTACCAGGCACATGTCCCTTCCTTGTAGACAGCAATGACTAAAGACTGGAAATAAGCCAGATGTTCACAGGTTAGATGGTCACAGATGTCTTCCAAGCATCAACACCACGACAGAGGCTTTCCACACGTCATTCAAAGTGGGACAGCAGCCCTGCAAGGCAGGCCATATTGCTGTGCTCTCTGAGCTTGATGTCCTCTTTTTTTTTTTAAAGATTTTATTTATTTATTAGAGAGAGAGAGAGAACAAGCAGTGGGGAGGAACAGAGGGAGAGGGAGAAGCAGGCTCCCCACTGAGCAGGGAGCCCAACATGGGACTTGATCTCAGCACCCTGGGATCATGACCTGAGCCAAAGGCAGATAGATGCCTAACTGACTAAGCCATCTAGGCACCCCTCAGTGTCCTCTTAAATGACTGACTTATTCAAGGTCACACAGCTGGTGTCAGAGCTAGGGTCTGAACTCAGTCATAAAACCCCTGAGCCTCAGTTTTCTTTTTCTTTTTCTTTTTTTTTAAAGATTTTATTTATTTATTCATGAGAGACAGAGAGAGAGAGAGAGAGAAGCAGAGACACAGGCAGAGGGAGAAGCAGGCTCCATGCAGGGAGCCCGTCATGGGACTCGATCCCGGGTTTCCAGGATCAGACCCTGGGCTGAAGGCAGTGCTAAACTGCTGAGCCACCAGGATGCCTGAGCCTCAGTTTTCTGATTATGAAAAGATGGTGATAGGATTTCATAGGATTGTTTTAAATATTAAGTAAAATGTCAAGTTAAGAGCTAACAGAGACTTTTATTTCCAGCAATAAGGTGGACTGTATGTCCAGATAAACCCTTCTAGTACAAAACAATTTGAAGTGCTAGAGAAAAGATAAAGTGTGTGTGTGATATTTTCAGTGCAAGCCCAAGCCTGCAAGAAAATAAAATCCCCAAAGGCACAAATCCAAGATGGAACAAGACTTGGGACACTTGGGTAGCTCAAAGGTTAAGCATCTGCCTTCAGCCCAGGGCCTGATCTTGGAGTCCCGAGCATGGAGCCTGTTTCTCTCTCTGCCTGTCTCTGCCTCTCTCTCCCTGTATCTCTCATGAATAAATAAATGAAATCTTTAAAAAAAATGGAACAAGACAAAACCTGGGGCCTCATAAGATAGAAGATTGGAACAGATACAATCCGTCCCTCTCAAAAGTCAACGGTGCCCAAAAAGTAACATCCTTGGGGAAACATGAAAAGAGAAAAACCCACCTTACTGAGAGAGAGAGTAGGATACTGGCCTGCCTCAATTTATCAAGAATATATAACCATAGGGGCACCTGGGTAGCTCAGTCAGTTGGGTGTCCTCCTTAGGCTCTGGTCATGATCTTGGGGGTCCTAGGATCAAGCACCACATCAGGCTCCCTGCTCAGCGGGGAGCCTACTTCTCCCTCTCCCTCTGCTCCTCCCACCCCCACCTCTGTTTGGGCTCTCTCTCTCTCTCTCTCAAATAAATAAAATCTTTAAATATATCCATATAACCATTCTACAGTTATATGCACCTAATAACATAGCTTCAAAATCATAAAAGAAAAAGTGGGAAAGTTAGACAAGTCCACCAATACAAAGGAAGATTTAAATCACCTCCCTCTGGAATTGATAGTTTAAGTAGACCAAAAAATCAGTAAGTGTGTAGAAGGTTTGGACGATACAAATGGCAAGCTTAACTTAATTGAATACTTTGATTTCTCCTGTCCACAACTGGTAAACACACTTTTGCTTTCAGGCACACAATTACAAAAGTGACCATGTATTAGATCACAAGGCAAGTTCTGACCAATTCAAAACAATCAAACAGACCTCATTATCTGACAGCAATATAATTACATTAGAAATCAATAATTAAACGGTGCCTGGCTGGCTCGGTTGGAAGAGCATGCACCTCTTGATCTCGGCAGTTGTGAGTCTGAGCCCCGCGTTGGATGTAGAGATAACTTAAAATCCTAAAAAAAATAAAAAATAAAAAGACAACATAAAAAGAAAAGACAACCCCATGCATTTGGAAATGTAAAAAATGCACTTCTAAATAATTCATGGGTTGAAGACCTCCTAACAGAAATTGAAAATATTTGGAATAGAATCTTAAAAATATTACATATAAAGTCCTTGGCACAGAGGGTTCCAATGATGGCAGGAGGAAGAGGAGGATAAAGCCTCAATGGTAGTTTGTGGAGTGAGAGGTGTCTATAAGAGAAACTTGGCAGTAGTTAATTCTGGGGTCAAAGGAGGCGGTGAAGACCCAATGATGGGCTGAATTTCGAGGTCACCACAGAGGCTGGGAAGAGATGTAACAAAGCATGCGTTACAACCCACAGTCCTGTAAGGTGGAGATTATCCTCGTCCCATTTTCCTAATGAGACCACTGAGGCTGCCACCAGTGGGACAGCTCAAGTCACCCAGCTAAAGGATGACACAGCCAGGAGGATGCAAACACATGTTGCCCTCTTGTTTTCATGCTGCCCCTGAGCGAGGGAGGCGGGGACAACCTTTTTGGTTAACACCAAAGGATGTGCCAAGAAGGTATCTGATCCCCTCTCAAGCTTTAGGGAGTCTGAGCTGAGAGGCCACAGACCACTGCTATCTCCTACCTTGGTCTGTCTGTTCCTCTGGCTCAGCCAGTTCTCATAGCCCACTCAAAATGAAAAATGTGGTCTTCTGTGTTTATAGCCCACACTAACTGGAGCAGATGAGGCCTCAGGCAGCCAGCAGCCACCAGGAAGGGGGCACACAGGTGCCTAGAGCCACCAAGCTAGAGGGGTGTTGAGGGAGCCCCTGGGAGCACTCAGGCCCAGCAGGGTGTTCCCCATTCTACAATGGGGAACTGCGCCTGCAGCTGACACACAGTAAGTGCTAACTAAATGGACACTTATGCAAGACCTGCTGAATGCCAGGCATTGGGCCTATGAGAAGATCTCATTTACTTTGATCATTGGGGTAACACACTGTGGTTGGCATTATTAGCCTCTTTTTTTTTTTTAAGATTTTATTTATTTATTTATTTATTTATTTATTTATTTATTTATTTATTTATTTATTTATTTTTATGATAGTCACACACACACAGAGAGAGAGAGAGAGAGAGAGAGAGAGAAGCAGAGACACAGGCAGAGGGAAAAGCAGGCTCCTTGCAGGGAACCTGATGCTAGCAGGGAACCTGATGCTAGACTCGATCCCAGGACCCTGGGATCACGACTCGAGCAACAACTTGAGCAATAACTTGAGCCAAAGGCAGATGCTCAACCACAGAGCCACCCAGTTGCCCCCAGCCCCATTTTTTCACAGAAAGGGAGATGGGGACTCAGAAAGTGACTTGTCCAAGGTCAAGAAAATGGCAAAGCAGAGACGGGAACCCCAGGTCTGGGGGCCTCGCTCCCTTGGCCCATTTTCCCTGTAGCAGGGCCAGCCAGCTCTCAAAGATCCCCCTCCCTGAACAGCCAGCTGCCCCACCAGGCATTGTAATGAGAGCCAAAGCCTTGGGCAAGCAGCTGAACCTCTTTACTCATCATTCAATTATGATTTATGGTAGGCCAACAGCGTACCAGGCACCAGAATTAGTAGAATAGAATTCTCTAATTCTATTAGATTG
Organism: Nyctereutes procyonoides; assembly: GCF_905146905.1. Classification (NCBI taxonomy): domain Eukaryota; kingdom Metazoa; phylum Chordata; class Mammalia; order Carnivora; family Canidae; genus Nyctereutes; species Nyctereutes procyonoides. Next base: position 159,004 of record NW_026575020.1, read on the forward strand.
GAATTAGACCCAGGCCTGCCTGGGAAAGAGCTGACAGCCTACAGTGGGAGATGTGAGGGGAGGTTCTGTGGGCCAGAGGCTTAGTTAGTGATGAAACTAACCTTAAACCCACTTCTGAGGGGCTCCTGATGGCTTAGTTGGGCACTTCCAACTTGATTTTACAATATTATGATCTCATGACCTCAGGGTCATGATCTCCAAGTGGTGGGATCCAGCCTCCTCCACACCCCCACTTGAAATCTCACAAGCCTCTCCCCCCTCATCTGTCTCCTGTCTGCCTCTCCCTCTCCCCCTCCCCCTCCCCATGTATGCTTTTCTCTCCCTAAAATAATCTTTTTTAAAAAATGATTTGAGGAGGGATCCCTGGGTGGCTCAGCGGTTTAGCACCTGCCTTTGGCCCAGGGTGGGATCCTGGAGTCCTGGGATCGAGTCCCGCATCGGGCTTCCTGCATGGAGCCTGCTTCTCCCTCTGCCTGTGTCTCTACCTCTCTCTCTCTCTCTCTCTACGTCTATCATGAATAAATAAATAAAATCTTTAAAAAAAATAAAATAAAAAATGATTTGAGAGAGAGAGCATGAAAAGGGGGGAAGAGCAGAGGGAGAGCAGACCCCCTGCTCAGCAGGGAGCCCAACATGGGGTCTATCCCAGGACTCTGAGATCATGACCTGAGCCAAAGGCTCAGACACTTAACCGACTAAGCCACCCAGATGCCCCAATAAATAAATAAATAAATCTTTAAAAAACAAACAAACAAACAAAACCTCTACTCCTGAGACTTGTGGGTCAAGGGCCAGAAATTAACTAGAGTCCACTTACAATTCATCAAAATATTTTTTTTAATTTTTTTTAAATTATTTATTTATTTATTTATTTATTTATTTATTTATTTATTTATTTATTTATGATAGGCACACAGTGAGAGAGAGAGAGAGGCAGAGACACAGGCAGAGGGAGAAGCAGGCTCCATGCACCGGGAGCCCGACGTGGGATTCGATCCCGGGTCTCCAGGATCGCGCCCTGGGCCAAAGGCAGGTGCCAAACCACTGCGCCACCCAGGGATCCCATAATTCATCAAAATATTTAAAAGTTATAAATCAAGCCAACAATTTTATCTTCTTACCCCATTAAGAAGAATATACCTTCAGGATGCCTGAGTGGCTCAGCAGTTAAGTGTCTGCCTTCAGCTCAGGATATGATCCCAGTCTAGGGGTCAAGTCCCACTTCAGGCTCCCCGCGAGGAGCCTGCTTCTCCCTCTGTCTGTGTCTCTGCCTCTCTCAATGTCTCTCATGAATAAATAAATAAAATATTTTTTTAAAGAAGAAGAATATATCTTCAAAGAGGACCCGCAAACCCGATTCAAATAAAAAAATTCTAGGATTGGAGTACCTGGCTGGCTCAGTTGGTGGAGCATGTGCCTCTTGATCTGGGGGTCATGAGTTGAGTCTCATGTTGGGTATGAGGCCTACTTAAAAAAAAAAAAAAAAAAAAAAAAAAAAAAAAACTAGGACTATCCACTGGAACATGACAGTTCAAGGAGAGTGCCCCCTTCTCACTCCAGGTTCTGCACTGCATGAAGAGGAACCACAATCATACACACATGCCACATATCCAACTCCCATCCACAACCCCATAAACAGCACCCTTACCCACATATACACACCAACTACACAGTCTTTCCTTAGAAGAATAAATCTGGGACATAGCCTTTGCAAGCCCGGGAAACAGGGTTTGGGGCCTTCTGGGCAGAGAACCCCAAGACCCCAGGTACCTAAGGCATGGACAAGTTCTGTGCTTTCCCAATATGGTAGCCTCTAGCCACATATAGCTATTTAAGTTTTTATTTGAATTATTTAAAATTAAATAAAATTATAAAGTCAATTCCTAAGTTACAGTGAACCACATTCCCAGTGCTCAATAGCCACATGTGGCTAGTGGCCACCATATTGGACAGTGTAGATAGAGAATATTTCCATTACCACAAAAAATGCTATTGGACAGCGCTGATCTAGAAGGTGAAGCAGTGCTTCCAGTGGGCTCCTTGCCTTCTGGGGAGGGATATGGCTGGAGGATGCCAGAGCTGGCCCCCTGTTTCCCAGATGTAAAGGTAGAACTGCCAAAGGATGTCAGGAAGTCTTCACAGAGAGGGTGACATTAGAGCATTTGACCAGATTAGTGGGAGGAGGTAGATAAAGAGTGGTGAATGATCATTCAAATGGAGAAAGCCTGTGCAAAAGTCCAGTGGCAATGATCTGTTGGGAGAAACACAACAGATTTGGTATGATGGGAATGCAGGGCATGGACCTAGAAGGGGGAGGATGGGAGTCTGGAAGGATCCACTGCCAAGACTCTCAAGATGCTGGGGCCATGCTAACATTATGAGACTCAAGCCTGGTAGTTGAAGAGATCAAGTGGAGCCAGAGGGCCATGGCCGACTGGGTACATCAGAAAGAGACAGTAAAACTGAAGACCAGTTACAGATTTAAAAACAAAACAACGGGGATGCCTGGGTGGCTCAGTCTACCTTCAGCTCAGGCCCTGATCCCAGAGTCCCGGGATCGAGCCTGCTTCTTCCTCTGCCTGTATCTCTACCTCTCTCTCTGTGTGTGTCTCTCATAAATAAATAAATAAATAAATAAATAAATAAATAAATAAATAAATAAATAAATAAATAAATAAAATCTTTAAAAATAAATAAAAACAAAACAACAAATCAGGAGAGAAGCGGGGTGGGGGGGAGATATCTTTTAGAGGAAAGATATGGCTTTGATGTAAGGGTGAAAAGTAGCTCATGCTTGGATTGCAGGTGACAGAGAGCTGGTGAGTCACAATAGGCACTAGGATGATGTTACAGATTGGAAGAGAAGTAAACAGTTCCTTTCGGGAATCTTAGAAGCTAAAAGGCATCCACAGGGCCAGCCCGGACAGGAGAGGAGATTCAGGGCTGCACTACTAAATGGATGATGAAGAAAGGGATGTAGGGATCCCTGGGTGGCGCAGCGGTTTGGCGCCTGCCTTTGGCCCAGGGCGCGATCCTGGAGACCCGGGATCGAATCCCACGTCGGGCTCCCGGTGCATGGAGCCTGCTTCTCCCTCTGCCTATGTCTCTGCCTCTCTCTCTTTCTCTCTCTGTGACTATCATAAATAAATAAAAATTTAAAAAAAATAAAAACATTTAAGAAAGGGATGTGGATGCCACTAACAGAGCTCTGGGGCGCCTGGGTGGCTCAGTGGGTTAAGGGTCTGACTCTCAGCTCAGGTCTTGATTTCAGGATGTTAGAGCCCCTCCTGCTGGGTGTGGAGCCTACAAGAAGAAAGAAGGAAGGAAGAAGAAGGAGAAAGAAGAAAGAAGAAAAGAAAGAAGAAGAAAAGGCTGAGCTCTCCCACAAGTCTGGAGATCCATCTCTGCAGACCAAAAGTGGGAGGAAGCCTCCACTGAGGTTTTAGGAGGCCACAAGAAAAACCAGGACCTGCAGAGTCCCCAGCAGGCACCAGCTACCATTCGGTTATTTGCTGGGGTGTTTCAGGAAGGAGAGTGAGTCCCAGGCCCTGAGAGGTGGTCAAGAGGATAAGGACTGTGAAGACGTTGAGTTGGACAGTTAGGGTGTCCCTAGACACTTAAGGTACCCCTAGTGGCCTTCAAAAAGGATAATGCTTTCAACAGGAGTAGCTGAATTTCAAAGGCAAAGTTTGGAAGCAGGAGGGAGGGAAGGGGAGTAAAGGGGCAGAGCCTTAACCTACCATCAACAGAAAGGAAACACATGTAACTGATACTGTCGTTCTTAACCCATGTTGAAAATCTGATTGGAGTTTATACAGATAACTCTGGGGTTAGTCCTTAGAGATTCAGGGGTTCCATAAACTCCAATCCCCAAGAACATGGCTTATGTAGTATTTCCACCAGGGATGTGTAGCCTGAATCTACACATAAGGAAACACTAGACAGGGGCACTTGGGTGACTCAGTTAAGCATCTGCCTTCGACTCAGGTCATGACTTGGGGGTCCTAGGGTCAAGTCTCACATCTGGCTCCCTGCTCCACGGGGAGTCCACTTCTCCCTCTGCCCCATACCCCCTCACGCGCTCTCTCTCTCAAATAAACAAATAAAATCTTAAAAAAAAAAAAAAAAGGAAACACCAGACAAACTCAAATTGAGGGGTACTCAATTAAAAGAAGCGGGAGGACTCTACTCTGAAAAAATGTGGTCAGAAAAAGACAAGGAATTTCTCCTTGTTGAAGAGGCTGAAAAAAAAAATGTAACATGTGATCCTGATCTTGGACCCTACACTAGAGGGAAATAATGCTTTAAGAGACCCTTAGTGAGGGATTCCCTGGATGGCTCAGCGGTTAAGCATTTGACTTTGGCGGGCGGCGTGATCCTGGAGTCCCGGGATCCAGGCCCACATCGGGCTCCCTGCATGGAGGCTGCTTCTCTCTCTGCCTATGTCTCTGCCTCTCTCTCTCTCTCTCTCTCTCTCTCTCTCTCTGTGTGTGTGTGTGTGTGTGTGTGTGTGTGTGTGTCATGAATAAATAAATAAAATCTTAAAAAAAGAGAGACCCTTAGTGAATTAATTGATAACATTGGAATATGGACAGTAGGTTAGTTACAAGTATTGTATCAATGTGAAATTTCCCAAAGTTGGGAAGTCTACTGTGGTTATGTAAGGGAATGCCCTTAGTCTTAGGAAATAGCCGCTGAAGTATTTATGAGCAAATGAGCACAATGACTGCCACTCTCAAGAGAGAAAACACACACACACAGAGGGGAAGCAAATGGGACAAAATTTTTAAACAACTGGTGATGGCATATGGATATTTTGGTATATGGTATATTTTAACAACTGGGTAAGTGGTTTGTGGTGGATCTTTGTAAGTTCTTGCAACTCTCCTGTGAGCTTGAAATCTTCCCGGAAAAAAAAAAAAAAAAAAGTTACACACACACAAGTCTACAACCATGAGCTCTGAAGTCAGGGGTATTTATCCTGCTCTTTCCCAGCGCTGGTCCTGGATTGGGGTCCTGGGTCCGCAAGGCAGAACTAGGGGCACAGGTGGTGACTGGAGGGGCCGAGGCCGCCGCCTGGGGACATTCCTCACACCGACAGCTGAGGCAGCGGTGGACCTGAGCCGGAGTGACTCATCCGCTGGGCCCCCAGGGCGGAGGGGGAGCCCCGCCCCGCCCCGCCCCGCCCCGCCCCGCAGGGAGCGCCCCGGCCAGCAGGTGCCGCTGTTGGGCCAGCTCCGCGGACCCTGGCAGAGGCTTCGCCGGGACCTGGAGGGGGTGTGCCCATCGGGTGGCTTCCAGAGCCCGGCCCACCGGGGTCTGTAAGCAGCCTCGCTCGTCCTTCCCGGGGTCTAACTTCCCACCCCCTCCCCCAACGTGGATGCCCCAAAGACAACTGCCTAGGATGACGCCTGGTGGAGGCAGGGAGGGGATGAGCAGGAAGAGGCTTCAGTCCTAGGCCCTAAAGTCTGAGCAGCAAATTAATCCTCCCTTTTCTCTGCCCCATCTCCTCTTCTTCCTACCCCTCCCCCATTCGCTCCCTCCTCCTCCACCTCCTCCTTTCTTCCCCTCCCCCTCCCCCTCCTCCTCTTCTTCCTCCTTTTCCTCCTACTCTTGAGCAGCCCCAGGCTTTCAAAACAAACACACCCCTCCCCAACCCATCCCCAGCCTGCCTAGGCCTTTCTCAAGAAGTTGTTGCTCTGAGAGTCCAGTTCCTTCTGCTGGGCAGAGGATTGGGATCGGGATGGGCGTGGGGAGGGGGTAACGGGGTGCTGAGGAGGGCAGGGAGAAGCGCTGTGGTGCTTTTTTCCCCTTGGTAGAGAGGACTTGCTCTTCCACTGCCTGGCTGGCTCAGTGGGAGGAGCCTACGACTCTGGATCTCAGGGTCTTGAGTTGAGCCCTACACAGGGTGTAAAGATTACTAAAATACGTTTGAAAACAAGAAAGGAAGGGAGGATGGAAAGGATGGAAAGGAAGGAAGGAAGGAAGGAGGAAGGAAGGAAGGTAAGGAAGGAAGGAGTTCTCACACAGCACCCCTATAGTAGAGTGGGATGGGCTGGGGAGGTGGGCTGGGGGGTGGGGTGTCTTCCCTGCCTGGGATGGTGGAGCTGGTGCTTTACTCCAGCTGTCCCCTGGCCTTCCCAGACTCAGGATTAAAGGGGCATACAAAGGTCATTTGGTCCATCCCCTGGTTCCAGGAAGGACCATAACTGTGTCAAACTCTCCCCACCTCATACACTCACTAATTTCTTCAACAACCCTCCACCAAGCACCAGCTTTGTATAAGGTACCTGGAGCCTTCCTGGATGCCAGCACTTAGAGTCCTTACTAGGACCACTGGAGATCAGCACTGTTCCTCTTAGCTGACTTGTCCAAAGATGCAGTTCAGTGGAGTGCTCCGCTGTAGTTCCTTTCTGACTCACTCAGTGGGATCGACCTCCTTTAGCTTTGGGGCCACCACTGTACTTGCACAATGTAATTATAGCATGTGTCTCACCAGCTTCCAGTGATGTGTTTTTGTGGGTCCCCTACCCCTACCAGACTGGGCTCCAGATCACAGAGGCTGGAGACAGCAACACCCAGGGGACCTACTCTAGCCCTCACTGGGCAACCTTGAAGAAGTTTCTTAACTTCTTCAAGATCAATTTTCTAGGGCAGCCTCAGTGGCTTAGCGGTTTAGCGCCGCCTACAGATTAGGGTGTGATCCTGGAGACCAGGATCCAGTCCCCTGTCGGGCTCCCTGCATGGAGCCTGCTTCTCCCTCTGCCTCTGTGTGTGTGTGTGTCTCTCGTGAATAAATAAATAAAATCTTAAAAAAAAAAAAAAGATCAGTTTTCTAATCTGTAAAACAGAGTTAACAGAAATCCCCTCCCCATGGGTTAAATGTAATGGGAAAATCAGAAGATGGCTATAAAGTGCCTAGTAGAGTTGAACTTTAAAAAGAGAAGCCCCCCCCCCCCGCCAAAAAAAGAGAAGCCCAGGGGTGCCTGGGTGGCAGCTCAGTTGGTTAAGCATCTGCCTTCGGCTCAGGTCATGATCCCAGGGTCCTGGGATAGAGCCCCACATCGGACTCCCTACTCAGTGGGGAGTCTGCTTCTCCCTCTACCTCTGCACCTTCCTCCCCCGCCCCCCACTGCTCAGGCTCTCTCTCTCTCATTCTCTCTTTCAAATAAATAAATTAAATATAAATAATAAATAAATAATAAATAAATAAATAAATAAATAAATAAATAACTGTTTTTACATAACCTTATGCCCAACATGGGGCTCAAGTTCATGACCTCAAGATCAAAAGTCATATGCTCCACTGACTGAGCCAGCGAGGTGCCCCCACAGAAGTTTTAAAAGTGCCTACCACTTTTTTAAAAAGTGCAACTCTTGATCTTGAGCCCACAGTGGGTGTAGAGATTACTAAAAAAAAAAAAAAAAAAAAACAATAAACTTACACACAAAAAAAAACACAACTTAACCACTACTTATTATTTAAGCATACGTACCTAGGTAGTACAAATAGCAGACATACAGGAGGATGATAAATACAAAATGCAGAACAAAGTTACCATTTTAGGGAGAGAGAGGGGACTGAGAACTTCCCGAGACACTTCACACATTTTTCTAGTTTTCTTAAACCTGGTGGTTCTTATCAGCTATTCATTTTATTGTTCTTATTACTTTATACTTTTCTGATTGCCTGACTTATTTTATAGTTAAAAATAGTTCTCAGGGCGTCTGGGTGGTTGAGTCAGTTAAGTGTCTGACTCCTTTTTTTTTTTTTAAGACTTTATTTATTCATGAGAGAAAGAGAGAGACAGAGACAGAGACACAGGGAGAGGGAGAGGGAGAAGCAGGCTCCATGCAGGGAGCCCTATGTGGGACTCAATCCCAGGACTCCAGGATCAGGCCCTAGGCCGAAGGCAGGCGGTAAACTGCTGAGCCACCCAGGGATCCCCTCCTTTTTCTTTTTTTTTTTAAGATTTTATTTATTTATTCATGAGAGGCCCAGAGAGAGAGGCAGAGACATAGGCAGGGGGAGAAGCAGGCTCCCCACAGGGAGCCTGATCCCAGGACACTGAGATCACAACCTGAGCCAAAGGCAGACACTCAACCATCGAGCCACTCATGTGCCCTAAGTGTCCAACTCTTGATTTCAGCTCAGGTCATGATCTCTAGGTCATGACATGGAGCCCCACATCGGGCTCTGCACTGAGCATGGAGACTGCTTAGGATTCTTTCTCTCCCTCTCCTCTCCCCCTCCCCATCCATGCTCTCTCTCTAAAAAAAATAAGTAAAAATAAATAAAAAATAAAAATACTCCTCAGTGTTAAAAAACAAAAACAAATGCAGGCGAGGGAAGAAATTGTGTCTGATTCTTCTTTGTCTTTCCTGCGCCAACCTAGTGCCTGGTACTCAATAAATGTTTGGTGGCTGAAGATCATTGGGCCAGTAATAGCCTCAGAGCCAGGATTCATGTCAAGTCTTCCCACAACAAATCACAAGTACAGGGCATGCCCCACAACACCCCTCCTCACCCTCCCACAAGTTGGGAGGCACCTGTGTAGGGGCGGCAACAAAGGAACCCCGAGACTTACTCAGCACTTTGTGTATCTAAACTGAATTATAGGAAACAGAGAAGGAAGGAACAAAGCGACTTCATTCATCGGCACTCTGCACATTCAGAATCTGGTAGCCTAAATTTCTATGAATCACGCTGCCAAAATCTTTTCGTAACCTGCTCTTTATCCTAAACCTTTTAAGATTTATTTATATATCTTGATGCTTTCATCTTTTTTTTTTTTTTTTTTTTTTTTTAGCACATTTGTCCTCTCCATGGGAAAAGGGGACTTTCTAAGCCAAGGTTTGGTTAAAACAGGATTGTGGAGCACATCTGGCTGGGGTGAGAAAACAAGCAAACAGCCTTCAGCACATTAATTCTTTGTGTGCAAAGAGATGCCACTAATTGCAGAAGCATTCTATCTGTTTGTTAGGCCCCGTGTGGAATGCAGCCTCTGAGAAAAGCACTTCTCACCACTCAAAACCCACCCAAGCATGCCGGGCCCTGAGAGGGGCTTCTAGGAATGCAAACGATGGGCTGAGCAGCTGGTACAGCAGTAAGCAGAGTTAACCGCATAGTGAGTACACGGGGTGGCAGTTCAAAGGCTTTGAGGATTTTTTTAAGGAAGAGAAATAGGTCCAGTTCTGTGGGAGGCTGATAATTCGCTTACCACCAACCAGAGCTAATAGTTTAAAGGGTTTCAAACGACACTGGTGTGACGGAAGCTGCCAGAAGCCCATCTGGTCATCCGTGGCATCATTGTATACTTGTCTACACAGCAGATCTTCACCCTACTGTAGGCATTAAGAAGCAAGGTGCTTCTGTTTGGCAGCACTGACAGAGGGAGTGGCATACTGCAGTTTATGTAATAAAATGACGATTCTCTTTAAAAACAGTCCCATTGGGAACCCTGGGTGGCGCAGCGGTTTAGCGCCTGCCTTTGGCCCAGGGCGCGATCCTGGAGACCCGGGCTCGAATCCCACGTCGGGCTCCCGGTGCATGGAGCCTGCTTCTCCCTCTGCCTATGTCTCTGTCTCTCTCTCTCTCTCTCTCTCTCTCTCTCTCTCTGTGTATGACTATCATAAATAAATTAAAAAATTAAAAAAAAAAAAACAGTCCCATTCAGGGGAACCTGAGTGACTAGTCAATTAAGCATCTGCCTTTAACTCAGATCATGATCCCTGAATTCTGGGATCAAGCCCCAGCATTGGGCTCTCTGCTCAGTGGGGAGCCTGCTTCTCCCTCTCTGGCTCCCCCTGCTTGTGCTCTCTCTCTCTCTCTCTCTGTCAAACAAATAAATAAAATCTAAAAAAAAAAAAAAAAAAAAAATCCCATTTAGATTTCCCTCCCATTCAGACTGTCTTCTTGCCCCTAGTAGCTCCCCACCCCCACGAGGCAGGCTGAAATCAATTCTACAGCTAGCTACTCCTTCACTCATTTAACCAATTTAACATTTGATAAAAAACCCATTTGTGGCAGCTATTGTGTCAGATGCTGCGGTGGCAAAAATGATTGATAGGGTCCCTACCCTTAGGATCTCAGAGTCATGCTAACAAATAATTAGGATTCCATGTGATTAGGGCAATGATAGAGGGAAATTCAGAAGGGAGGTCCCCAAGGAGGGCAAGGATGGCTGCTTATCTACCTCCCCAAGCTCCCCACTTCTCCTCCCCAACTTGCCAGCCAGGCCCAACATTCGCTTCCTGAACTCATTCCTGAGTCTCTGCCCTGCTGTTCTCTCTGCTAGTAATGTCCTTTCCTACCCACAGCCGACTCTAACCCACTGCTTCTCCCCCAAGATTCAGCTCCAAAGGATAAGCCCCAAATTGAGGTGGGGGGTTCATCTGGGAGGATTCCATGAGGGAGAAAAACCCTGGGGATCATTTTTAATGTTTCATTTCCTAAGCAGGGGGTTCATTCTCTCATTCTATATGCCTTTCTGTCTCTGAACTATTTTGGCATAATACATATTTGCAAAAGATACCTGGCTCAAGCTACACCCCCACCTTGATCCCAACCTCCTGCTACCTTTTCTCATCAAGAATTAAGCTCAAAAATGCCTTACTGTCTGTCAAAAGCAGCTCTGTGTTTCTAAAGATTCACGGAAATGATTGTCACCAATCTAGGATTCTGGGTGCCCCACCTAGGGTGCCGAATGATATAATTGGGGAGTGATAAGATGCTAGAGCTTCAGCAGTAATAGCAATATTGCTAATTCCTAAACTGGGTGGTGGGCACATGAGTGTTTGTTTTATGTCTAAAATATTTTTTTTTAAGATTTTACCTATTTATTCATGAGAGACACACAGAGAGAGAGGCAGAGACATAGGCAGAGGAAGAAGCAGGCTCCATGCAGGGAGCCCAATGTGGGACTCGATCCCGGGTCTCCAGGATCATGCCCTGAGCCAAAGGCAGACGCTCAACCACTGAGCTACCCAGGCATCCCATATATCTAAAATATTGTATATAATAAATAAAACATTTGAAAAAGCAATTTTGTCCAGAGTAAGAGGGAACAGGAAGGAAGAGGAAGAGAGAAGGAGCTTCAGAGCAGTTAGATAAGGAAGAACAAAGAGATGGCTCTCTGCTAGGCATGGAGGGTACATGAGTAATCAGGCTTGACTTGCTGTTGTAGAGCAGAGAGCAGCAAAAAAATACAAGGCCGTGTTTCACTGTAGAGAACCATATGGCGGTGGCCAAGAGCATGGAAGCAGGAGCTAGACCATCTAGTTCAAGTCCTAGTGCAATCTCTTATTGGCCTCATGGCATTAGGCAACTTTCAATTTCCTCATCCTGTTTGTGAGGATCAAATGAGATTAAGTGTGTGAAGTCACACTGGTTGGCATCTAGCAAGAGCTGAATTTGATTGTTAACTTGTGTTATTACTTGTTAGTTCTGTGACCCTGAACAAGTCACTTCAGTTCTCCAAGACTTGGTCTCCCTATTCAAGAAATGGGGAATCTTGTCATATCGCACAAATAAACTCATGTGAAAGAAATTGGTTTGAACACTCCAGAGTGATTTGTGAATAAGAGTTAGAATTAAGGGGCACCTAGGGGACTTTGTTAAGCAACCAACTCAATTTCTGCTAGGTCATGATCCTAGGGTAGTGGGATGGAGCCCCATGTCGGCCTTCATGCTTAATGGGGAGTCTGCTGGAGATTCTCTCTCCCTCTCCCTCTGCCCCTCCCCTGGCACTCTCTGTCTCTCTCAAATAAATAAATAAATCTTTTTTAAAAAAAAGTTAAATAAGAAGATATAGGTAGTGGGGAGAGCCCAGCTGGCTCAGTCGGTGCAACATTTTGGACTCTTGATCTCCAGGTTGTGAGTTCAAGCCCCATGTTGGGTGTGGAGCCTACTTAGAAAGAAAGAAAGAAAGAAAGAAAGAAAGAAAGAAAGAAAGAAAGAAAGAAAGAAAGAAAGAGAAAGAAAGAAGCTATAGGTAAAAAGACACAAGACAGTATAAGGTCCATGAGGATAGAGCTTGTGTCCAGAGAACTTACTGTGACAACCCCAGTGCCTGCCACAGTGCCTGGCACAGCATGGAAAAATACCCATAGTTATGGACTAAATTGAGTCCCTCTACCCACAAAAAGGATATGTTGAAATCCTGATCCCCAATACCTTAGAATACAACCTTTTTTTGGAACTAGGGTCTATACATAGGTAATCAAGTTGAAAGGAGGTAATTAGGGTGTCCTTATATTTTAGTATAGTGCTACCAAAGTGCACAGTAGGGTGTCCTTATATAAAGGGGAAATTTGGACACAGACAGACACACACAGATTGGAGTAATGTGGCTGCAAACCAAGGAAGACTACAGACTCCCAGCAGACCACCAGAAGCTAAGGAAAGGCAAGGAAAACTTCCTGCCCTGCAGGTTTCGGAGAGAGCATGGCCCTGCCCGTACCTTGTTCCAGACTTCTAGCCTCCAGAAGTGTGAGGAAATACATTTCCATTGTTTGAAACCACCCAGTTCATGATGCTTTGTTCCCTCAGCCCTAGGAGACTAAACACCCAGTGAGTATCTGCTGGATGAACAAATAGTGCTGTTGGTGTTTCCAGTGAAACATGCCATCTCTTTGCCAGCAGAGAGGATGCACATGTCCAAGCAGGCAATGGCGAAGGTGCTTGTCCTTTCTGTGTGTGGGCAGCGAGCAGCTGTGGGCAGAATAAAGCAGGATTTGAACCTGGGTAGAATCTGGGCTCTGAATTTCCTCCCTGGGGAAGCCCAGCTGGCTCTAGAGAACCCTCCCTGCCCAAGCCTTCCAGTGGCCTCATCCTGTCCTCCCTCTGCTCTGGGGGAGCAAGAAGAAATGGGTGAGGGATAATCAAAAAGGCACTAAAAAGGGAAGCGAGGATAGCATTGGATTCTGAAACTCCCAGCAAACATACACGCACTTGTTCACAGATGGATGCCAGTAACAGGAGGCCTGGGTAAATTCGCAGTCCAGAGTCCTCCCCCCACCCACCCCCACCCATATGGGGCAGAAGTCATCACACACACACACACACACACACACACACACACACAATGTGGGTAGCTTCGCTGCTGGGGCAATGAGGCAACAGATCTTTGCTAGACAAGATTTCAAAATCTGATTGCTGGAGGAGCCCTCCAGCATGTTTTCTGGTCTCACCTCATAAGCCCTGGCTCATTCTCAGAGGCCAGGAGTCTCTGGGGAGATTGATGGAAATACATCCTTCCTCTTTTTTTTTTTTTTTTTTTTTTTGAAGGATTTACTTATTTATTTGAGAGAGAGAGAGAGTACATGTGGGAGGGGCAAACAGAGGAAGAGAGAATCTCAAGCAGCCTCTCTGCAGAGCATGAAGCCTGATGCAGGCTCATGACCTTGAGATCATGACCCTGATATCAGGACCTGAGCCAAAACCAAGAGTTAGAGTTTAACCAACTGCACCACCCAGGTATCCCTACTTTCCTTCCTCTTTAATCTGAGCTCTGCCCACACCCATGCCTTTCCAGGCTCCCCAAACACCCTACCTCCCTGTTTGGCATCTGCACACTAGAGGTCATGACATCTATGAGTCCTCCTAGGGATGTGGGCAAGTGAGAGGCACCCCACACGTAGGACGTGTGGCCACAGACAGCTGGGCAGAGAGAACATTTGGAGTTCTTAGAAAGTGTGGTTCTCAGCCCTGGCTGCACAGGAGAAACTCTTAGAGAGCCTTAAAAACTCTGATACCTGGACAGCATCCCCAGACGAATTATATACGAATTTCTAGGGGTAGCACCCAGACATCGGAACTTTAAAATTTTTTCCCAGGTAATCCCAATGGGCAGTCAAGTTGAGAAGCAATAATTTGTTGGACAAAGGAGCTCTGCAAGGAGAGAGAAAAACTGGACTTCAGCTGGATTGAAAGCAGCAGGGAAGCTATCATCTCAAAAGGCTTCCAGAAAAGAAGAATGGTGGTTGCCAGGGGCTGGGCTGTGGGTGGGATGGGGCGTTATTGTTGAATGGATACAGGGTCTCAGTTTGGGCACATGAAAAGAAAAAAGTTCTGGAAATGGTCGCACAACAATGTGAATGCACTTAATGCCACTGAACTATACCTTTAAAAATAGTTAATACAAGAGAGAGAGTCACAGATTTAGAAAGATATTTAATCCTCATGATCGATGTTGAATTAGGTAATGTCTAGAAATCTTTTGAAGATATGTACATCTAAGTCTGTATCTGCATATCTATCTGTATCTTTGTAGGTAAATAGATAGGTTATAGGTAGATAGAGACATGCTTTGGGGAGAGGATCTGGACAAGTTGCTTTTAAATGTACTCTGGAAAAAAAATCTAAGGATATGCAGGAATCTTTAGTAAAAAAAAAAAGAGAAGAGAATAGAGCTATCAGAGACTAAAGCATATTATGCAGCATACTGATTTTTCAAGTGTGACTGTTTTATCAGTAAATTTGACGGAGGGTCTTCATGGATGGCTAGGTGGGTCCAATGCCAGATCTTTGATTTTGGTTCAGGTCATGATCTCAGGGTCCTGGATCAAGCCCTGAGTTGGGAGCTCCATGTTCAGTGTGGAATCTGCTTGGGATTCTCTCTCCCTCTCCTCCTGCCCCTCCTCCTATCAGCGCCCTCGCTTGTGTGCTCTCTCTCAAACAAATATGTATATCTCTAAAAAAAAAAATGAGATGGAGGGGTGCCTGAGGGGCTCAGTCAGTTAAACATCTGCCTTCAGTTCAGGTCATGATCCCAGAGTCCTGGGATTGAGTCCTTCATGGGGCTCCCTGCTCAGCAAGGAGTCTGCTTCTCCCTCTCCCTCCACCCCTCCCTCCTCCCAGCTCATGCTCTCTCCCTGGCCTCAGATAAATAAATAAAATCTTTTTTAAAAACAAGATGGAGAACTAGTAGACAAGAAAACTCACAAACACACATATGAAAGTCATTTACAACAAACATGGAATTTCAAATGATGGTGAAAATTTTTTTTCCAAGGGTGTTAGGACCACACTTGTGTACCCATTTGTGGGGGAAAGAGGGGCCTTCCCTGCAGCCTAGGGGAGGGGGAAGGAGAGGCAGCTAAGGAGCGCTGCCCAGGGAGGTCAGGAAGCTAGAGTTGTTCAGGGGGGATCCTGGGAGTGGGATGAGTCTCGGGAAATGCCTGTGGCTACAAATACAGCTGATGGAAATTACAAGTGAGGACAGTTGGACCAGGGGCCCAAAGGAAAAAATATCCTCTTTTTCAAAGGCCCAAGAGGGAATAACTGAGGCTGGGATTGAGAAACAAAGGGAGGCAGTGGTTCTAGCTAGAAGGACAGTGAGGCCTGGACCCAGTGGCAAGATAGGGAGCAGGCCAGCCCAGCAGCTATAGGGCTGGTTCCAGGCATGAAGGTGTGGGAGCCTACAGCCCTGTGACCAGGTCCTCACACTGTGGCCAAGGAGTCTGAACTGGCTGACTGGGTGTGTGGAAGCCTAAGGAGAGTCTCAGGGAGGAAGGTGGAAGGAATAAGAGCCAGGAGAATTATGGGCCCGTGGAAACCCCTTTTTATTTTATTTTATTATTTTTAAAGATTTTATTTTTATTTCTTCATGAGAGACACAGAGAGAGGCAGAGACATAGGCAGAGGGAGAAGCAGGCTCCCTGCGGGGAGCCCAATGCAGAACTCGATCCCAGGACCCCGGGATCATGACCTGAGCCAAAGGCAGACACTCAACTACTGAGCCATCCAGGCATCCCTGGAGACCCTATTCCCTTCCTTGTCCCTGGAATGACAGGCTTTGGCTGAGGCAGGGTCTAGATGCCCCATACTGCTCATGATGTCTCTCTCACAACTTAATCTCCCTGGAAACTTCCTCTCAGAGCCACTGGGTTAAGGACAAAGCAGAGTAGGGCACCCATCTTGGCTGTCTTGAGGTGGGAGGTAGCAGGTGCCTTGAGGGTTGATCTGGGCAGCCCATCTTGGATGGGGTCCAGAGAGGATCTCTGGGGCAGGTGGGCTCTGGAATGTTCATGCCCACAGGCAGCCAGGACACCATGGCCAACTGGGAACCAGCTGCTTACTCTGTCCCACTTCCAAGCAAGGCCTGTGCCGTCCCCTCACTTCTCTGGGCTCACAAAGGCCTTTCTGTTTGGGGGCAGGAGTGGACGTTCAGCAGTGGAAACATGGGTGAACTGAGTTCCAGGTGAAGGCCACAGTTAACATCTTATCTCGGGGAGAAGGAAGCCATGTTTCTCACTCCCACCTACCCTAAAGGCTCAAGCTCCAGGCAGCCCCTCGTAGCCCCCACAAAAGCAGTCATCCTAGGGAGGCCAGTAGAGAAGGCAAGGAGGAAATGCTCTCCAAAAGATAAGGGAAGGGGGTGGCCAGAGGAACTCCCAAGAACCACCTTGGAATGGAGCTCTTCGTTTCTTGATTACACAATACCCTGCAAGTAGTAAAATTTATGGCTGCCTCCTTCTGAGAGCACTCCCACACCACCAGCACTTTGCTAAACCTTAACTTATTTTATATCTTTGAAGACAGGAGAACACAGTGGTCAACAGCACAAACACAATCAGACGGAACTGGCTGCTAGCTTCTCAACTTCTCCAAGCCAAAGATCCCTCATCTCATGCATCTGACCCCAAAACCCACTGTAGTGATCACACTGTCCCCCAGCCACCTGCACTGCCTGGACCCCGCGGGGAGGAGGAGCCAAGAGGATCAAGGAGGTGTGTTCTGTTTTTCAGGCCTGGCAGCTACTCCTAGACACAAGCCCCTTGGGCCAGGGATAGGAGCCTCCAGGGCCCTGACCCTGGACTGGCCTGAAGCACCGCCCCCATGCCCTTGAACAAAGGAGAGGAGGCCCCTGAGTTAGAAGCAGAGCTGGGGGGGATCCCTGGGTGGCGCAGCAGTTTGGTGCCTGCCTTTGGCCCAGGGCCCGATCCTGGAGACCCGGGATAGAATCCCACATCAGGCTCCTGGTGCATCAGGCTCCTGGTGCATGGAGCCTGCTTCTCCCTCTGCCTGTGTCTCTGCCTCTCTCTCTCTGTGTGTGTGACTATCATAAATAAATAAAAATTAAAAAAAAAAAAAAGCAGAGCTGGGATGGATCACAGGTTTTTTTTGTTTTGTTTTGTTTTTTAAGATTTTATTTATTTATGCATGAGAGATACAGATAGAGAGGCAGAGACATAAACAGAGGGAGAAGCAGGCTCCCTGAGGGGAGCCTGATGTGGGACCTGATCCCAGGACCCCGAGATCATGCCCTGAGCCAAAGGCAGATGCTCAACCACTGAGCCATCCAGAGGCTCTTGGATCACAGGTCTCGAGCCTCCTGGTACAGTGCTCCCTCTACAAGAGGCCCTCAGGTCTTCCCAGGTCATTTCAGATCCAGGCCCCAGGAAACCCATCTTTCCCTCTTGGTTTTACCACCAGGATATCCAGAATAACTAAATCCATAAAAACAGAAGACAGATTAGTAGTTGCCTGGGCTAGAGAAAGGTGGCAGTGGGGAGTAGCTGCTTCATGGGGACAGGGATTTCCTTTTGGGGTGATAATGTTGGAACTAGATAGAGGTAGCAGTTGCACACATTGGGAATGTACTAAATGCCACTGAGTCGTTCACTTTAAAATGGTTAATTTTCTGTTATGTGAACTTTAGAAATAAGGGTACCTGGGGGTACCCCGGGTGGCTCAGCAGTTTAGCGCCACCTTCAGTCCAGGTCCTGATCCTGGAGACTAGGGATCGAGTCCCACGTCGGGCTCCCTGCATGGAGCCTGCTTCTCCCTCTGCCTGTGTCTCTGCCTCTCTCTGTCTCTCACGAATAAATAAAATCTTAAAAAAAAAAAAAGTAAGAAATAAGGGTACCTAGAGCTAAGAGATTAAAGGAAGAATAGAGCAAATGCCAAGGGGGAGAGCGGGAAGGTGAAGGCGGGCTGAGGTACGGGGGGGGGGGGGGGGGGGGGGGGGCTTTGGAGAAACAGGGTGGCTTGATGTGGGGGGATGGTAAGAGAAGGGTGGTCTGGAGGATGCAGCCTGTTGAGGCAGCAGAATTTGAGCCTTGGACTTGGGGAGCCAACTGCCTGTAGGGGAAAGGGCGAGAACCAGGGAGAGGGAATTGGACAAACACTAACCACCTTCAAGCCAAGCCTTTTGCTTCCTCTGAGTTTAGACTGGAAGCTCCTGGGGGAGGGGGCAGGGACCTCATCTTTTTAGTTGTTTTTAATTTTCAGAGCAGAGCTTCGTCACAGGTAGTCGGTTCTTTTAAAAACCCTGGTGCCAATGGAATGATATTGAGCATGTTAAGCAGCAGGAAGATTATCCACCGCCCACATCAGAGAAGTGAGGATGGCACTGAGCTGAGTGTGCATGTGTGTCACTCAGGGCAGCAGGAGGGCTGCCCGACTTCCCGGGGCTCAAAGGGCCTGCCCTTCACCTTTGCACACCCAGAGTCTGGAGAGGGCAGCACCCACTGGGGTCTGGGGTGGGGGAAGGGATTGGGTGAGCACCATGGGCTCCTTTGTCAGACCCAGGAAGGAGAGTGGGGGCAGCCACAGGAAGTAGGGGGGGTGAGGAGTTCCCTCTGGAATCTATACCCCCACTTCCCTCCCCTGCGCTTGCACAGCTCCTGCACATGCTCAGTGTGCCCATGAATTGGGTTGGCTGGGGGAGGGCACGGGCTGGCACCCCCACTTAAAGGGCCAGTGCCATCCTTGCTTATACCCAACAGGAGCAGTGGGAACTGGTCACCCTCTTCTCTCATACTTCACCACAGACCCCTCTTCTTCACTTGCAGACTCCTCCTGTACCCTCTGGACATGGGAGTTTCCAGCTGAGGTGGAGGGAGTCCTTGATGGGGAAGAAAGGAGGATCTGGGCAAGGGGGCGAGGGTACACAGGGGTGGTGGGACTCTTCACTCCTGTGAAATACCTGCCTCTGTGGGCCTCTCTCTCCTGGCCCAGGTGACCAAGAAGATGCTGGAAGGCAAATGGGTATGAGGGAAGTAAGACACTGAACATTTGCTCTAGAAAGGCCTGAAGGGGAAAGGAGAGGGTGTTTAAGCCCAGCTCTCCCCAGCTGAGGGTGTGTGTGTGTTGGGGGCAGGGGAGGCAGGAGGGGTGTATGCTGTGACACTGGAGCTTCTGTCACTGCAGTAGGT
Organism: Nyctereutes procyonoides; assembly: GCF_905146905.1. Lineage (NCBI taxonomy): Eukaryota > Metazoa > Chordata > Mammalia > Carnivora > Canidae > Nyctereutes > Nyctereutes procyonoides. The sequence goes on from NW_026575020.1 coordinate 178,165, forward strand.
TAGGGAGACCGGGCAGCCAGACAGGGAAAAGGCAGGAGGCAAAAGGAATCCACACCTGGCCACCACCTGTAGCTGAGCTGGCCCTCCCCAATACTGGAGGAGACACTCCAGCTCAGCCCCAGACTCTTGGGCACCGAGGTCAGGGAACCAGATGGAGGGAGGAGGTGACACTGACTCTTCCTCCCGGACCCCTCTTAGTGAAGACACTTTCTTCACTTACACTCTTTTCCCTTTGTTTTCTTCTTGCCCCATCCTGTCCTCCACCATCCACCAGCCTTGGGAAAATTAATCCACCATGACGTGGCCCTAACCAAGAGCCCGTCAGAGTATGTGTGCCTGTGCGTGTGTCTCCGGGGTGAGGAGGGCCAGCTGGCGGTTTTCACGTTTCCAGGCTCCTCAGCCTCTGAGCCAAGAAGGGCCGAGCTCCTCACCTGTCCCCTCCCCTGTATGCAGCCCTAGACGACTCAGGGACCTGCAGGCCCAAGCCACTTCCAGGCCACACCCCCGGCACCTCTCCCTCACACCACACCCCTCCCCCAATGCTCCAGCAACCCCTCTGGAATCTTCTCGCCCCTCCTAGTCACACACACACACACACACACACACACACACACACACACACGCCTCTGGTAAACAACCTTCCTCCAACCAGGCCCAACCCTCTCCCTCTGGGCTCCCTTGCTCCCTGCTGAGGAATGCGCCAGCTGGGAGCTGCCTGCGGCCTGCCTGTGGCCTGCCTGCGCCTCACCCAGGGGCCTCTGCATCCCTGGTTAGCACCCCACAGGGGACGGCAGGCTAGGAATTCAGAAAGTCACTCCCTCTGTGAGCCTTGGATTTCCCATCTGCAAAGTGGAGACAATCATTCCTCTGGCCTTTCCTGAGCTGTTGAGGATCCAGAAGAAGAGAGCTAAAATCTCTGCAGAACCCCGCCGCCATCACCACCACCACCACCAGGACAGGAGATTCTGCTGCTTCTTGAAACTCATCCCTTCCTAGAATCTGTTCTCGCCTTGCTTCCTTGTTGAAGGCGCTGGCCTGGGTGTGGCAGGGCAGAAATGAAAGTTGTCCTGGCAACACACAGGGTTCGTCAACATTTCCATTCCCGCAGCTCAGCGGCCTGAGCCCTTCTCTTGCCCAATGTGGCCTGTCAAGATGAGCCTTCCTGGAATGGAAGCGAGGTTGGGCGGGCCAGGTCTCCGCCCCTCCCGGTGCACAGTGGCAGAGCAACACAGGCGCACTGGCCAGTTGACTCACTTCCCCCTCCACCATCCCAGCCTGACACCTGCAACCAGCAAGGGCCCTGGAAGGGTGATTGAAGTGAGACCAGTGTCTGGAGAAGGATGGGTCTGAGTGAGAGGGTGCATGAGCTCCTTCCGGAGCTCAATACCACTGGCGAGTTGGTGATTATCTGTATTCCAGCTGGCTCAGTTTCTGTCATGCAGACAGGTGAGGGGCTCAGCTCAGAGGGAACTGACCACTCAGGTGATTAGGCTAAGAGAAGCAGGATGTGCAGCTGCACAGTGAGCACCGGGAAAGCCAGGCCATGAGCTCTAAGAATCAGTTCACTGCACCTCCCTCACCTCTTGGGCTTTTTTTTCCATTAGGAGAAAACCTCCCTTAGGGTGCCTCAGTGGCTCAGTTGGTTAAGTGTTCCACTCTTGAGGTCTCCTCAGGTCATGGTCTCAGGGTCATGAGATTGAGCCCCCCCATTTGGGTCCCTGCTCAGCAAGGATTTGGCTTGAGCCTCTCCCTCTGCACCTCCTACTCATGAGTGTACATGTGCTCTCACGTGCTCTCTCTCTCTCTCTCAAATAAATAAACAGATACAATTTTAGGGGCACCTGGGTGGCTCAGTGGTTGAGTGTCTGCCTCCGGCCCAAGGTGTGATCCCAGGGTCCTGGGATCAAGCCTTGCAGCAGGCTCCCTGCAGACCTATGTCTCTGCCTCTCTGTGTCTCTCATGAATGAATGGATAGAATCTTTAAAAACAAAAACAAAATCTTAAAAAACAACCAAACAACAACAACAAAAAGAAAACTTCCCTTGAGTGCACACTTGTAAGTGCCCTTCTAGGAGGTAAGGGAGCCAAAAGTGATGACTAACCTCCTGCCCCACCACTGGCTTCGAGGTATTGGGGGAGGAGGCTGTCAAGAACAAGGAGACACAAGTTATCCAGACCACATCTGGCCTGGCCCTCCACACAATGGGGAGGATAGGGAGAATGCAGAGAACCTGGGTATAAACCCTGAACGAACCCCTCCCAAAAAGTCCTAGCCCTCTCTCCTCCAGGCAGACCCCCAGCTCCTCACAGCAATCTGGCATCTTAGGTCAAGGTCTGGCCCAACCTGGTGGTTCCTGAGCCCCCTCCTACCCCTCCTCTATAAAAACCTTCAGAGCAGTCCGATTATTCCAGGACACACACCAGAATTCAGGCATCCCCAAGGAATTGGTAGTCCCCCAATATAGAGATTCCCCAATATGGTAGGCTTGGAGTAAGGCAGGGCCTGGGACCCCAGTCCCAAGCCTCCCTGGGACACATATGCTTTAATTCTCAGAGCAACCCTAGTGAAATCAATCCTAGGCACTCCCTGTAAGCTCATGAAAATCATTTAATTTGTGAGAAAAAAAAAAAGAAGACATCAAAGAACAAATTATAGAAATGACGAATGGAAGGCTGAACCTATTTTAGCTGTTCTCAGGGGGCACAGGGGTGCTGGACATGGTTTTCATCTGTCACCCGCCTCCCTGAGCCCCAGCAGGCCTGAGCTTGTATGAAATGGGACTATTTCCTCGGATCAGCCCAGCTGAAGGGTGCCCTCCCCTAGGTGCCTGGCTCCCCCTCGCCGCGGCTACCCTCCCGGTTCCACATGGCATTCTCCTGCCGCAGCCGTAGGTTCTCTGTCCGGAGCCTCTCGACCTCGGCAGCCAGCTCCTCCACCTGGCGGCAGGGCTGCTGGCTGGTGCACCCCCGCAGCTGCTGCAGCCTCCTGGTCTCCTCTTCTGCCTGTGACAGCCGCCTCTCCAGATCCAGGTAGTCTCGGACCAGCTCCTGCTTGCTGCGGCCCTGCAGACTCTCGGTGTGGTAGCGCTCGTAGGCCTCAGAGAAGTCCCTCTGCTGGAACTCCCCATGAGCCCGGCCCTGCCCGTCACCTTCCCCTGCCTCACTCTCCCCGCTGGAGCCTGGGTGGGAGGCCCCATGGGGCACTTCCAGGTTGGGCTCTTCAGGATCCCGGTCATTCATCAGAAACTGGGTGGTGTTGTAGGGTGCTACAGGCTGGCCTTTGGCAAACATCTCCTCACGGACCCGGGAGGCCCTCTGGCTCTGCCTCTCATCCCGCTGCTGCTTCTCTGCCCAGCTCAGCTCCAGATAGGGGCGCCAGTGGCGTTTGCGTTTGGAAGGCCTCCTGCGGTGCTTCTTCCGGCCCAGCACAGCCTCCACAGAGCTGCCCCCAGGGCTCTGGGTCCGGGAGCCCCTGCTGTTCCAGCCTAGGCCCCTGCCAGCCCCAGGGGAATCTTCCTCCTCAGAGTGGCTCTCTATCCGGGGGGTCAGGGGCAGGGAACTACCAGGGTCATGAGGCTCAGGGGGTGTTTGGGGGCTCCCAGGAGCACCAGGGGTCTAAAGAGAGAGGACAAGATAGAGTGAATCACAGACAGCCTGCCCCTGGCTCTGTAACCCTTCCGCCACCACCCAGCCTGAAGCTGACTTGGGGTCACTCTCTAGCCTCTCACCCTCTGCAACTATTTGTTGGTTTATGGGCTTATCTGTCTCCTGTCTGCCCCCTCAACCCTCCCGAGTCATGAAAACAGCAGGAATTATGCCTGTGTATTTCACTCCGTAATTTCAGTGCCCTCAATAGTAGCTTTTCTGTGCCTCACATGGTAGGCATACAGTAAATACTGTTTGAATGAAGTAGGAGAAAGAGGAGACAGGATGGGAAGTGGCTCCTGCTGCATTTGCTTGATCAGCCCTCTTCCTAGAAAGATTGTCTTTCTGACAGAGTTGGCTTCCTGGGTAAGCAACCTGTGTCATCTCTCAGGGCCCCTCACTCCCACTCTGTCTGGAAAGACCCCATGCTTTGCTTAATGCTCCGATGTTTTCATCTTGAACTTCTTGACAAGTTTTGAATAAAGAACCTTTTGCCCTGAGCCCTACGAGAATTACGTAGCCGATCTTGCTTCCAGCTTTTATTGCATAGCTGACTCTTGAGGGCTTGGTACCGATATCACCTCTTCCGATGGGCCCTCCCTGACCACCCTATATAAAGATCCCCCCCATCTCCCCTTCCCAGTGACACCATCATGTGACTCAGTTACCGTCCCACATCCTACATAGTGTCTACCACATTACCATTTACTGTCTTCTTTTTATAAGAATGTGTCTTGTCTGCCTAGCTCACCACTGTGCCCCTATGCGTGGCCCAAAGAAAATGCTCAAAACCATGTTAAATGACATAAAGCCCATAAGAGAGAGGGATGCAAAAGACCTTGGGATAGGAGACCACCCCTTTCTGTTGATCTAGGGTAAAGAAGATGGAGTGTTATTTATTCCAGGCAGAAGTTGGTATCACTCTTCGACATGAGTGGCAGGAAAGAGGCCCTCGCTAGGGAGAGGAAGGGAGAACCTCCAGTCTGCAGCCAAGAGAATTCTAGAACTTATCTAAGAGGTGGAAAGGATTCTGTCAAGACAGTGTGTGTGCAGAGCATCTGTTTATCTCTGTTGTGGTGAGGGTGGGAGTACTCAGTGTGGGGGATGGGAATGAATTGCTCTATGTTTGTGGTTTGGGGAATTCTAATAATTCTACCATGGGCATGTTGCTCTACAATGTACACCACGGTTCAGAAACATCTGAGCATAGGCCCATACAGGCACAGTGTGTGTACTCGGGGATGTACACAGCCCTGTAAGAGCTGGAGGCACGTTGTGTTGTGTGTGTTTCGGAGGCCCTGAAGTTCTCATCTTCATTTAGGATGGGATATGTTAGGGATCCCTGGGTGGCGCAGCGGTTTGGCGCCTGCCTTTGGCCCAGGGTGCGATCCTGGAGACCCAGGATCAAATCCCACATCGGGCTCCGAGTGCATGGAGCCTGCTTCTCCCTCTGCCTGTGTCTCTGCCTCTCTCTCTCTCTCTCTCTCTCTCTCTGTGACTATCATAAATAAAAAAAAAATAGGATGGGATATGTTAGAGTGCGTACAGAGTATGTGTGTATGTTGTCTGTTTGTGTTGTCTGTAGGTGTGTTGTACTGTTACTTCACCTATTGGGAGACTGTCAATCGAGAACAGGCCTTGTCTCCACCAGTGTCTTGAGTCAACTGAGACAGAGCTTCTACCCCACCCCAGAAGAGGCAAGGCCCCTAGCAGCACTGAGACAAAGTGGCTTGTGTATGCACATTCACCTCCCCCAGCCCTCAGCTCATGGCTCGGCTTGTAATGATCCTTTCCCTCACCCATACCATCCCTGTCCCTCAGCCCCACATGCTGCCTTCCTCCTGAATGCCTTTCCCTTTACCATCATTCCCACCATGCAGATAAGCTGTGTGATCTGGGTGAGTCATCTGCCCTCTCTGAACTTCTAATCCTGACATGTCATGAACTCCAAATTAAACAACTCTAGAAAACACTGGAAGTGGCTAGGGAGGGTGGGTCAGAGGCAGTGAGTCCTCTCCTCACCTATAGGAACTTGTAAACTCGAGGAGAATGGGTAATGTGGGGGCAGCAAGAGAGAGCATGGGCAGAGTGGGTTTGGGTTCCTGTTGCCAGATCAGAAGGTGATGTTTCCTGAGAGCCTGATACAATCTGTCTTTCCCTTTCTCCTGGATGCTACGTGAACTCCAACCCCCATCCTAAATTATGAACCAAATGTTCTCTTTCCCCTGTGTCACACTTGGTTCTCAGCCTTGACAAAATGTAAGGCTGTGTTCTGGTGTCCGAAGGCCCAAATTTTAAACCCGGGATCTTTTGTTTGCTGGCTGTATGATTCTAGAGAAGGTATTTCAACTCTGATAACCTTAGCTTCTTTGAAATGGAAATAGTAACTCCTACCTTGAAGGGCTGCTAGGATTTCACAACAGCACAGATTTGGCATCCTGGCATACTGCCCACCGCACAGTAGGGACTCAGTTAGATCTGGTTTTCCAGATCTGCCAACACAGCTGAGACAAGCGGCCAGGATCCCAGTTGGCAGGCTCCATGTCGGGGCACTCAGGTGGTTGGGAAGGTGGGGCTTACCTTGGCCTCCTCCAGGGCTGCTGGTGACTCTGTATTATAGTTGGTCTGGTTCGGAGTAGCCACCTTCTTCTGCTCCAAATCTTTCAGCAGATGCTTCTAACTAATGACACCTGCCTTAAATAACAGAAAGCTAAGTCTTAAAGGAGAATTTTCAGGAAGACTGGCTGCCTGGCAATTATTCACTAAGGCAGCGGCAGCCATTTTGTAGCACCAGACCTGCACACCTTCATTATCCAATGCAGGTCCTAAAGTCTCCACACCCTGGGGTTCACACCTCCAGCCAGCAAGGGGCCATCTTCCCAGTCCTATCCCTCGGGCCCCGGGGCCAGAGCTTCCATCCTATGCTGTTCTTCTGGAAGTCACTGAGGCCCAGGCTGGCAGCTGGGAAGCTAGTCCTGAGCCTTGTTCCCCCAACAACCAAAGAGGAAAAGGTCGCTGCCCAGGGAGGCAAAGATACAGCAGTGACCTGGAGGCGCTCGACCTGGAGAGGCTGGCAGTGGAGTGGGGCAGTGGCTCCAACAGGAAAATATGTAGCAGGCTTTACAAGGGGGCCATTCCTCACAGCCTCCAGAGGTCCCACTTTTGACAGCACCCCACCCCCACCCCCCACTCCCAGCCCCCTCAGGCTGGCCTCCAAAAGTCAGCACCTCCAGAAACACAGTTGTGGCCTGGGCCGAGCCTGGGGCTGAAGATTTATCATCTCCTGGGCCTGGCCTGCCTCCCCCCTCCTTCCTCTCAGGACGAGAAACAGAGGAAAGGGGAAAAAGTCTTCACACTACATGCAGCTGGAAGGGAAGCCCAACTGGAATAAGGATGGATTCCTTGGAAGAGGGGAAGTGGTCCGAGAAAGATTTTGCAAAGGCGGAACTGACCTATTTGCTGTCAAGGATTATGCACACGACTATATCTGTGTGTCTTTCTGTGCGACCGACCGCCTGTCTGTGCAGTTCCCAGGGCCTCAGCCCTACCTCTTGCTGCAGTTGCAGCAGCAGCTCTGGTCAAGCCGCTCAGGCACTAAGGTTGGGGGTGGGGGGAGGGGGGGACAGCCTGGCAGCGCGACGCCTGCTGGGGATTGTAGTTCTTGTAGCTTGGGAAGCCGGCTGATGATCCTGTCACGTCTACGGAGACACCGAGAACTCCAAAACCCATCTACCCTTGCGCGAGCGGCGTCCCGCGCTCACCGATGCCTTCTGTGATTGGCCAACTCGTCTGCCAATATTTTCACTTTCGTCAACGATTAGCTGTGCGGAAGCACAACAGGACCCGCCTTCCGAGATCAATTAAAGAGTTCATTGATGGCGTTAATCTTTACGGGGCAGAAAATAGATCCGGCTGAGAGGGGGCGGGGCTGCGGGTGCGGAGGGATCCTCGGCCCTAGAGGAAGGCGACGAGAAGGATCGGTGGCCGCCGCCGCCATTTTGGGCTGGGAGGAGGCAGCGGAGGGACTCGCTGCGCAGTGAGAGCACCCCATGGGGGGTGGTCCGGGCGCGGGGAGAGGCCGGGCCGAGTGGGCTGCCTGAAGTGGCGGCGCCGGGAGACGGCGGGGAGTGGGACCGGGGGCCGGGGGGGTGAAGGTTGGAGTCTCCCCGGCCGGGCCCGGTCCTCAAACCGTCCCGGCAGCCCCGCAGCCTCGCTTCTCACAGAGGGCGGGGTTTTGGGCAATTACCGCGTGTTCCCCGAGACCCCAGTTGGGGAGAGACCGGGTGAAGCGACTCCCCTCTGCCCTTTCCGCGGGGGGCGCAGATCCTGAGGCCGAGCTTTGCCAACTTGTCTCCCCACCCCCATGCGGCCTGGGTATGGTGGCGGGGCCCCCGCTCCGACGGGCGAGGTGGGGGCGACGCCAGGTTCCAAAGGCTGGCGCCGAGGGGGAGGGCGGGGGTCCCTCCAGCTCTGGCCGCGCGTCCTTCTGGCGTGGCGGGCGGCTGGAGGCCCCGAGGGCGGAGAGCGGGGTGCGCCCACCATCTTCCCCCAGTACACCAAGGCCATCCCGCGGTCCCGGCTTCTTCCTGCAGTGGCGACCACTAATTCCCCCTGGAGCTAGATAGACGGAGGCCCGGGGAAACCTTCACGAGCCCAATGCCTGGAAATCTGAGCGCTCTTGCCCTCAAGATTTCTTCCCAGCCCCGATTCTCGGAAGGACCCGACCTTGCACTCCCCAGCCCAGTTTGGGAAACTCCAAAAATGTGCTGTTCCCACTTCTCTCGAAAGTGTACACCAAAGAGGGGTTGGGTTTTTGCTCTTTCCAGGGTTGGGGCACACAAAATAACCGAGGGGCCACGGCTCTGGGAATAAAAGTGGAGTGTGGGCCCGTTTTGGATGCTTCAGGAACATCTGTTTGCGTTTTGAAATCTGAGCCGTGACTTTGACCAAAACTTTTGGAGAAATGGCTGCCCTCCTAAAGAGAAAAACGAACTAATTCCAACGTAATCTTTGTAAGACTACAGATTCCTCCCAGTTTAAGGAACTTTTCTCCTAAAAACTAAACAAAAAATGGGGAGTATTTTTGCCACTGGTGCATTGTTACTAGGGAACCTCTATTTTGAATTTCCAAGTCATTGAAAATCACTTCTGTGGATCCCAGACGCTACCAAGATAGAAATTGCAGTTTTGAGCTATTTCCTATATGTAGCTTTTGGGGGCGGGGGGGAGGTGGGAGAGAGACCTTTGAAAACAATAAACGCTCAACCTTATATTAACAGCTATAGCAGCTTTTTAAGGATTGAAGTTTGATGTGAAATTCTCTCCTTGAATCACGGATTAAACCGTCTTGTTTAGTAATGCTCAAAATCTAACTTCAGAGAGATTTGCATACAGTTTAGGGATACCTTATTTTGTTGCTAAAATATCAGTTAAAATTATGGCTAGGTAGACTATAAAGTATGAGAGTGGGTAGTGAGCTCTACCTTGTGATGAATCTCATTGTCACTTACACATGGTCACATCATTCCTGAGTCTTTGGCTTAATTAGTAAGAACCTTGAAAGGTTTTTGAGAACTGAAGCCACTCTCCTTCTATTAATCATTCTTTTTTAAGTTGTAAATGACAGTTCCAAAGCTGTATCTATTCTCCCCGAACTTCCCAGATGTTCTCAGAGAAAGTCTTAAAACTGGATTGTGAAAATTTGATCACCATTGACTCGATTTCTTCTTCTTTTTTTTTTTTATTGACTCGATTTCTTAATCCAAAATTTGAACCACTAAATGCAGTACACTTGATTCATACCTAGGTTGACTTTTGGCTTACATCATGTTAATTTCACACTGTTCCTCAGATCTAGAGAAGACGGGAGTTAGGAGAAGCTGACATTAACTTGGTAGGAGTTAAGTTAAATAGTCTTAGGAGCTGAAAGGGGCTTTAAAGATTATCCTTGTGGTTCTTCTGACAATTTAATGGAGGAGGATCCCAGACATTTGTGATTCATCCTCCATAGTGAAGTAATGTAGTTATAAACCTTTGGATGCTACGAGGTGGAGAATACCGTGCCAGATGCAGAAATGTGTCACTCATTTATAAAGATGAAAGGTTATCATCTTTAAGATTGAACCACAAGCTTTTTCATTCCTTGATAAAGCTGGGAATAAACCCAGTTTATTAATGTTGCCTTGGTTATCTTCTGAGCAAAACCTAGGACTGGAAGTTAGGAACTCCCAAGTTCCATTTCTTTTTTTTTTTTTTTTTCCAAGTTCCATTTCTGTGTGTGCTACCGCTGACTTGATTGGGCTTTGCCAGGGGCCAAATCCTGAAGATGAGGCCAAACTGGTCATTTTGTTGCTGAGTCTGTTGTTCATCTAATGTTCAACCAGACCTTCTGCTCCCTCCTCAGCTGTCCCCTGGCAGATGAGTTCCTTCAGGGTTTATGACAAAGTCTACAAACCCTATATACCTCAGTTTCCTAATTTGAAAATGATATCAATGCTACTTCCCCCATAAATAACCTTGAGGAGTAACTACTCTTCGGTAGCTATGTAAACATATATTTACTAGAACTTCCTTACTTGGGAATCTAGAACTTCTGCTTCAGAGATCATTTGGGGCATTTAGGAGGTCTGCCTTACTGAAATGTGGCCTTGGCTGCCGTCGGCAGCACAAAGGATGGCCATCGAACTAGGCTGAATCATGGTCAGTTTCTTAGGGTACCAAGCAATTGTTACTAGGAAGTCCTGGATATTTTAGCCTGCCGACCAATTCCTGGGAACTAGTGGCTCTGTGAGAGCAGGATTCATTGGTGGGTAGGATGGATTCTTTGCAGCAGTCCTCTTCAGGATGAAGATCTTTGCTTCTGAACTATTTGATTTCCATAATTAACTAGTTTTCTGTTGTATTAAGCTCTCACCATCTTTCTCTTTAAAGTTTCTCTTTTTAAATTGTTCATGTATTTGCTGGTTTGTTAAGTACACTTTTAGGAATAACTAGAGAGGAAGGTAGAACTAACTAACCTCTTAGCCATTCCTTTTCATTCTCCAGTTTGGTTTCTTGCCTTTACCTAATAGTTGTATTATTATCCAGGTATGCAGAATTCTGTGTTTAAACAGGAGTCAGACTTCAAATAAATCTTCTCTGACCCTCTGGAGCTAGTACAAGTTCTACTGAGTAGCTCACAAGAGCCGTGATGCTGTCATTTTCTCAAATACTTGTTCATGGGGCACTCAAGTTCTCACATTTTCCTTCAGGAATACCCTTTTACTCCCTGCAAACCCAGGGCTTTTTAACACAGTGAATGTGTGAATATGAAGAATATGAAGGATGAGAGTATGATTCCCTTCTGAATTTTTGCTCTTGAAAAAACTTAAACCAAATGTAATTGCTCTTGGTGCTGTTTAGAGATCACATTAGCTATTTCAGAAAACTTACCAACAGTTTCCAGTAAGCAGCTCAACCATTTGAAAGAATTTCATTGGTGTGCAGAGGTTTATTAGTAAACTAGGATTTTTCCTGCTGTTGGCTTTGTTGATACATTATTTGTCATAATTGAACCACCTCTAAGTAAAACCCAAGAAAATTTATTCAGGAGGATTTGTGAGAGCTTAAGTATTGATTGTCTAAACTCAGCCTTTGTTTTTTTTTGACAAGAAGTGGAATGAGATTGTAAGCTCTCCAGTATTCAAAGAAAACTGGCTCAAAATTCAGTCTTTGCCTCCTAGAGTATATATTCTGTCCCACTGCAAACTATGAATGTTACGCCTCAGTCAGCAGATCCTACTGTGTTCAGGGCCTGAATATGATATTTTCTTTACTTTGAAAATTATTTTTCATTTCTAGCATCAACCGTTTATACCTTATATGAAAAAGAATAGTAAAGTGGAATTTTATTACAGTGTTCTTGTCAAGTTTGAGAAATAATTTCAAAAAACTAACCTCACAAACTCAGCTGTACTTAGGTAAAGGTACTGTCTTAGCTTTAGCCAATTTTACCATCACAATGTTGTGAATATTTGTTGCCAGCTGTTCTAGGTGTAAGTAGCCAGGGAGAATCCTGTGGTGCATTACTTAATGTTTGACTAAATATACCCAGCTCTTGATTTTCTGAAGGTAAACTGTTCGGTTGTGGTTTTTTGTTGTTGTTTTTTTTTTTTTTGGGGGGGGGGGACGTTAAAAATTTCTATGGATTCCCTGTTTAATTTCTTTTTTTTCCCTATAACTTGTGAAGTCATAAAGGTAAAGTATATTTATTTATATTTTCCCGAGCAAAGGATTTTAATTTTACTCTGGATGAAGGGAAAATTAAAATACTGATGGGCAACTGTTCTGGCTCAGTTGGTAGAGTGTGTGACTCTTCATCTCAGGGTTATGGGTTGAACCTCATATTGGGCATAGAGAGATTACTAAAAGAAAATAATAATAATAGGGATGCCTGGGTGGCTCAGCAGTTGAGCATCTGTCTTTGGTTCAGGGCCTGGTTCCAGGATCGAGTCCCGAGTCCCGCATTGGGCTCCCTATGGGGAGCCTGCTTCTCCCTCTGCCTGTGTCTCTGCCTCTTCTGTCTCTCATGGATAAATAAATAAAATCTAAAAAATAAATAAATAAAAAAGATAATGGTAGCTTACTCTTGAATAACACATTTTCATGCTATCTTATTTAATCCTGATAGCAGTTTTGTAAAGTAGCCACAGTCCCATTTTGGCAATGAAGCATGAGGTTCAGAAAGTTTAAAGAGTCGTGTCCAGGATTACACTGCTAGCAGTGTATGTTAAAGATAGGACTAGGACTGTTTTTTTTTTGACTCCTAATAAACTAGTCTCATTTTTGTTTTCTCTCTTTAGAGATACCTAGTCTGTTTTTCTGAATTAAACCAGATAACCTAGTCTTTTTCTGGACTTCCCTGGCTCTCCCCAAAACTAAGATCTAAAAGTCCCTGTGTCCCGAGGGCCACATTATGTTCTAGGCTAGCCCCCCAAGTTTTCCTTACTTGAAGGAGGATTAAGCTTTCCAGCCATATGTCTCATAGTTTAGGAAGCACTTTGCCCTGGCTGGATACTCAGGCTCCCTATGAGAAAGGGAACAAATTGAAATTGCCATTGTGTAAGCATCGTCTTCTGAGCAGCTCAGTTAAATTGTTTGGCAGAGAGGACTTTTGGTGAAAGGCTAGAGATCCTCAAATGATTTGAGGATCATTTGTCATCACAGCCCCCTGTTAATATAAGTAATTCAGTCTTAGTCCTGAAAGCAGTATGCTACTCCAGTGTTTCAACGTAGAAAATAATTAATAGAAAACAAATTTCACACAAACCTCACGATTCTAAGGACATCAATGCAATAAATATAAAGTGCCTTTGGAAGCAAAGTTCAGAAAGCTGCATATCTCCAGGTAAATCAGAGTCATTTGTGAGTAACTTAAAATTAGTTGTCTATTTTTAAAGACTGGACTGAATTTGTCTTCTAGGAGTAAAACATACTTTTTTTCTGATGATAAATGTACTTATAGAGTCTAAGACTGATAGTGGGGAAAACAAGATCATTAAACTTAAATCCATTTTATTAAGTTCTACAATCAGAGGTTATCACTGCTGCATCCTATAGTGCAGTCAAAATGAGGCTTCTCCGTATGTAAAGCCAGAGGGCAGTGTTGCTGCCGTTCCACCAAGCAGCCGCGTTTCTGGGACTACTGCATGACATCATAGCAGAAGGAAAATTAAAAACACGAATAAAACTATTTCAAAATAGACATTTAATGTAATTTTTAGGCCAAAAGAAAAACTGACCATACATTGTCTTGAGTGGACCATCTGCCAGAATAGGGCCAGCTTAGTCCAGCTTTGGAGGCCCTGAGTCAGTTCTTGACCAGCATAATTCCCCTTGATTCATTGATTTGTGAATGCTTATGCATCATTGAGGTGCATTTCACTCTTGAAGTTCCTAGCACCTCCACTATTCCATTTAGCTACAAAAGCAAGCTTTCCAGTGGGAGTTCCATGGGTTTTTTTCTCCCTTTCCCTGCAGAGGTTCTTAACCTTCAAGGAGTTTGACAATCTCAGGATTCTCTTGAACACTCTCCCCAGAAAAATGTACATACAAAAATCTACATAGAACTTCGTGGGGTTCGTGAATCTCAAGACCCCCTCTGGATTCTAAGGCCCCAAGAAACCCCTGTACTAATGATTTGAGCAATGCATTTGCCTAGGGAAACACACAGGGCAGACGGAGATGGGCTGGATTAACCATGATGACGAAGGAACAATCATAATTTTAAGGAGACAGAAGTTTATTAAATACACCACAAGGGAGTGGTAGGCAGAACAGCAAAGGACAGATTGTCTGCCAACAAACATAACTTGTTACTATTTTGATTTGGGGGCAGAAATTGATTCCCAGAGCCTCCCTGCATTTTCAACAACAGAACTACTCCCGGGCCTAAAGCAGCTATTAGATTGAGACCAGGGGCCGTATGGGGGCTGGATGTGCAGGGTTCCCACTCAGTCCATAAGGACTTAATTTAGCTTCTCAACCAGAAGCTTTACATTTGATTTGCAGTGAGGGGGAATTTCTAATTTTGGTTTGACCCTCAAAAGGTGGACAGCTCCCATTCCTTTTTTTTAGTATAGGGAGCACCTAAGTATAAAGTAATTAGGGTAAGTCCTTGGAATGCCCCAAACAACTATTTCCTCTATAAATCCAATATTCCCTACCTCTAAGCATCTTAACAAAGAATTGCCACACAAGTTTATCCAACCATTGCTTGCACTAAAAAAGCAAGGGGTTTACCAAGAGCTGTTTTCATTTATCCAGGAACTTCTTTCAGCCTTATTGGTGAGGTGAAAGGATCAGTAAAATCTATTTGTAGGAATGAAACGAGACTGTCAGTTGTCTAACCTAACAAACTGCCAAATTAGGTTTACATTTTTGTTAATAGACTTTCCAATGGCTGTTGAGAAGCAGAATTAAATTTTAAGCTTCTAATCGTACTTTCTGCTCCATAAACACCTAACCCTGGTTTGTTTCTCCAGCTTGAAAAAGAAAACCAAGGCACTAGAAAGCAAGCACACTTAAGTGTTGAAGATAATCTTTATATTTTGTCTGAACTGTATATTTAGCACACTAAAACTCATCCAAGGGAAAAATCATCAAATTGAAAATTGTCCCATCAAAGATTGTTTTCTTGCAAACTGACAAATTTAAGGATTTCTCTACCCCCCCAATGCAATCACTTAAATCAGCACTATTTTGAATTAGCTCTAGAAATCACACTGAAACTATGTTACATTTACAAATATTAAATTTATTATAGCTAGAATGAATTTAATGGTTCTCAGATTTGGCCACCTTATAACTCCGTTTAAGGAGGGGATTTTTTTTTAACAGAAAAATGCATTATAACTTGGTCAAGTTACTTACACATTAAAAAAAAAACTTCTAAAAAGGAAAACAAAAGCAACCCTTCAGATTCACGTAATTAAAGAACAGGAGAAAAGCACGCAAGCTACATCAAAGCTAAATTTACCAAACCAACCAAAGCCGGGGGGATTTTCTCTTCTGATTATGTGTCATAAAAAGGTCCACTGTCTTATATACACATGTGTATAATGTTACATTCCATCACTGTAAAAAGTCCCCTTTGCCCCCTCCCCCCCAAAAGTTTCAGTCTAGTCTCCAAACTTGGACAGCGGCGCTCGCTCCTGCTGCCGATGCAGTTCGTTCTCCGTCAGCAGCTGGAGGTTCTCGGCGCGCAGCCGGTCCAGCTCCAGCTCCAGCTCCCGCACGCGCGCGTCGTCGCCGCCCAGCCGCTTGCTTTCCAGCCGCAGCCGGTTATTCTCGTCCTCCATGCGTGAGAGGCACTTTTCCAGCTCCAGGTACTCTTTGATGAGCTCCTGCTTGCTCATGTTCTGCAGACTCTCCGCGTGGTACCGCTCATAGGTCTCCGAGAAGTCCCGCTGCAGAAACTCGCTGCCGTCTCCTCCCATCCCGTCGCTGCCCCCATCCTCCTCGCCCGCTTCTTCCATGAAGTCCTCATCGCTAGTGTCGTCGGATTTGGCAGCGGCCCGCTTGGGGTAGAGACCTGTTTTGAGATCCGGCTCTTCCTGGTCGTGATCATCCATGAGGAACTGCGTGGTGTTATAGGGTGCTACTGGCTGGCCCTTGGCGAACATCTCAGCTCGAATCCTTGAAGCTCGCAGGCTCTGTTTTTCGTCGAACTTTTTCTTCTCCTCCCAGGTTAGCTTGTAGTACGGTTTCCAATGCCGCTTCTTCTTGGAGGGGCGTCTCCTATGTTTTTTCTTGCCCAGCTGTCTCTGCTGCTGTCCCCACGCCTCCTCGCCCCCCGCAGCAGGAGCCCCCAACTTGTTGGCCTCGGAATCAAGACATGGCTGTGCGAGAGGCTCGGCCTCGGGCTTCGGTTCCCCCCCAGCTGCCGGCGGGGAGGCTCCGCCAGCAGACAAGTCGTCCCCATACTGGCCCTTCTTGCCTGCTTCCGGACAACTAGGTTCTGGACGGACCGGGGTCTGCAGGGGAGGTGGCTGCGGCCCCAAGCTCCCTTCCCCCTCCTGCCCCGGACGGCCACCCGACTGGGGGGACGCTCTCGATTGCCACCTACTGTCGTCCTCGGGCACGCGCTCCTCCGCGCCAGGGGGGCGATCGGGGTTCCGCTCATCGTGAACAGCAACAGCACCTGTACAGTTGCTAGTTTGAGGCTGGTGCTGGTATTCTGACAAGAGTGGCTCGGCCATGGCTAATAGAGTCCTCTTCTCGAAGTTTGAAAATTTTGGCTGTAAGTCCTTAAGGAAAAAAGAGGTTTTCCTTTTCTTTTAAAAAATGTCCAGCAGAGTCCGCTTCGGTCTGTAATTCCTGAAGTGACGCCTTTAGCCAGTCCTTCTGTAAACAAACTCCAATTGCAACTTGGGAGCGCTCAAGTCAGTAAAGGGTTAAGTGCCCACAGCACGGCCAGCTAGCGGGTCCAGGGGGTGCAGCAGCAGTAACCGTACGTAATGTGCTAAAGGGGTGGACCTCAAGCCTCCCCGCAGAGCGCCCCCACGATCGAGGAGTTGGTGGGCAAGGAGATGAGGTTAAGTCCAACGGGTTAAACCCAGCCCCGAAGGGGTTAAAACTACCCGATGACGCTGCCTCCGAGGGGCCGAATCCACAAAGGGTTAAATCCCCTGCCGCAGAGCCCACAAGGGGTTAAAGTCCCAGAGTCACCTCCTCCCACTTCCACGGGTGTCGCTCCAACCCGAGCTCCCAGTTCCCTAGGCCCGGCCGGAGCCTCAGCCGAGGACAGACAAACTCATCTCCCCTTTGGCTCGATGCTCGGCTCAGCTCAGATCTCCACCGCCTCCTCCTCTTTTCCTCCCTCCTCCCCCTTCCGACAGCAACTCTTCCGCCTCCTCCCCCGACTTCCCCTCCCAACCTGCCTCTCCACCTGCCAACTTCCAACTGCTGCCTCCCAGCCCTCTGCACCCCTTTTATATAGAAGCCTAGCTGCCCCGCCCATGCGCATGCGTAGCGGAGTCCTCATCTTAGGAAGCTGGGAGTCGTAGTTCCCATCCTTCAGGCCCGCCGTGCTCGCGCGCCGTGCGACGTAGCCAATCCCAGAACGCGTAGGGGGCGACTTCCAGGCCGCCTCCTTCTATCGCATATCCCTCGCTAGAGAAACGTGAGTGTCCATTGGTCAGGAGTCACACGTCTTGCCGAAGAAGGGGAGCCAATCGCAGAGAAGAGAGGGCGGGCCTTGGACCATACCATTCTGCTTCAGGAATACGAGAAGATTCCGTGGCCTCTGAGGGCCCACACAGAATATTTTTATGAAAAGGTGCGTTTTAAAGTGTATTTTCGTATTCTATCATCCGCGGAAGGGTTTCGAAGGTCATAGACGTTTGTTAGCTAAAGGAAGAAATGGTTCATCCCTAAAAAGTAGTCCCTACAGTGTAAAAGAGGATTAAATCCTGTAAAGAGAGATGTTGGCCTATGGCTAATAGCTCTCGATTCTTCAGATTATAGGAATGGCTGCGAGGTGTGTGTGGTTAATGCCTGGGACTGACATTTGCGGAAGGATATTGCGAACACATTCTGTAAAAAAAACGAAAAGCGTATGAAGAAGTAAACAAATGCAGAATAAAAAGTGCCGCCTTAAAGGGACAGTGTGACCGCTTTAGTGCAGCAAGCCAGGCCTAGGCCTCGGAGGATGAGAAGGCAGGTTCGAGTCCCGGGTGACTTCCACCCGCGGACTGGCCGAGCCCCAGTCCAGGCCTAGTCTTTAAAGGGCCGCCGCCCCAGGACCAGTGCAAAACGGTGGGCCGTGACCGAGCCTCTCGCCGGGGCGGGGATCCGGGAAGCGCGGGGTGTGCACCTGGGGCTCCCAGGAGACCCGGGGTGGCGGGCAGGCCTCGCCCTGGGGCCCGCAGCTTCTGTCGAAGAAAATGGCCTCCGGGGGCCGACTTGATCTCTTCACTTCCGAGCTGACTGGGAACATTTTCCTGAGCACAGACAAGGCAATCCGGGCCAGCTGATGGACCTCTTGGGGGAAAGGTTCAGAATTAATCCTGAGTTTACATAATCAGCCACGGATAGCCGAAAGAGAAGGGGTCCCATCCGCAGAGGCTCTTCTCCCCAGTGGGTGCTGGGCAGCACTGAGAGGGAACGGAGCCAGAGGCTTCCCCGAGGAAGAGGTCTTGCCCAGAAATGGAGGCAGGGGGATGCTGGCCCAGGATTAGGGGGTGGTGGTGTGTGACACGGTCTCCTTGAGAAAATTCTCCAGATTCCAAGCTCCAGCCCAGAGGACAGGGCCCCCGAGTAGCCCAAACTGCTCTAATCATTTAGGCCTAAAAAATCTCAGCCTAATAACAGCCTCTCCCTCTTGCCACACACACTCGTGACCTATTCTTATTATTTCTTCCTTAATAGCAACATCTTACTTTCCAACGTATAACATTCTTTTACACACAATCATTTGACCCCACTGCAGCCCAGTGAGGCAGGGTAGGAATGATTGTCTCCATTTTAGAGATAAGAAATCTCTGAGAGTCGGAGAAATGAAGTGACTTGTCCAAGGTCACATGACAACTAAGTGGCAATTCTTGGTTGAAGATCTTCCTGACCTTCGTGTCATTTTTCTTTCACAAACAAAATTCTCTTTTTTACTCAAGAACTTTGGATTTAGCTCCTTTCATTTCCAACAGCTTCAGTCTAATTAAAGCCCTCATTTCTTCATTTAGCAAATATTTGTTAGGCAGGAACAATGATGAATAAAATGTCATCCACATGGACAGTGTGGAGAGAGGCCATTAAACCATGGTGAGCCAAAATGGCAAATGAAGAAAATCCGGGTAGATGGGAGATTGTGGGCTGCTCAGTAGTTGGGAATTGTGGACAGGATTTGTGGAGGACATATCTTCCTGGGTTTCTGGGAAGGATGGAGGGTTTTCAGGCCCTGTGTCATGAAGGGCATTTTATAAAGAGCAAGCATCGTTTCCAAAGGACTTGTCTGGGAACTCAGGAGTGGTTCCATGGGGCGGCGGCAATGGGCATGCCACAAGGGAGAGGCAAGCAAGAGTGCCTCTGAGGCACATCCAGTTGTTTTGAAACCGACCACCCCAGACCCTGGGCTTCCAAGAACTCTAAAAGCCTGCCCTCCTTTGTGCTCCTTCATCAGCCATGCAAGAGGCCTCCCTGTGAGCAAGAAATGCCCCTCACACTGAGAGTTCGCATCCTGAGGAAAAGAGGTTTTGCAGAAAACTTGGAGTCCGAGATCTCTTCATTGTTACCACATTTTCAGCCTCCAGAAGACTCCTGAGTGCCCTCATTCAGGGGGATCGAAAAGTACAGCTGAGCCCAGCCACCCTCAATTTACTTGACCAGGCTCCTTTGTCCTATGTGAGGAGGGGTGGGCAGAGTGATAGGTCGTGGAATTCTAGAATTCTGTCAAACAACAGGCCAGGCACCTTGGTATTAGCTGAGTTTTAACCCAATGCCGGGCATTTTACATGTCCTCGTCATTTAAAACCCAGGACTGCCATATAAAGGGATCTTCATCCTTATTTTACAAACAAGGCAAACCAGGTTCGGAGCAGTTGAGACTCTTGCCCAAGTGCCACAGCTAGCTGTATGCCCGTGCCCGCATCCCCAGCACCACTTTGGTCCCTCTCCTGCTGCTGCCCATCCTTAACACGAGGGTTTATTCAGTCTCTCTTCCTGGGCACCTGGGCTTGACCGTAGAGCACCAGCGCCGGCGTGTCTGACCTGGGGGACGCCCCCCACACCTTGAGAGGACTGACGGCCTGGACGGCCTGATTGAGGCTTCTAGTGGGTCCAGTGATAGCCCACTTTGGGCAGTGGTCAAGGCCGGGGGCTGACAGAAGGAACTCGGGAGCTTAGGGGTCTCCAAGAAGGGGCCTTTCGGAACTGCCTCTTCCTCACCACGGGCAGGAAGGTCCTGGGGCCCAGGGGTGGCAACTGCAGGGGCTCGAGGCTGCTGCGGCCCTCCGCGGCCGCCCCCCCCCCGCCCCAGGGGCCTCTCGGGCGCTAACACTAGGAGGCGCTGAGTGCCGCTGCTAGAGCCGGGGAGCCTGGGGGAGGCGGACAGGGCTGCCGCAGAGCGGAGGGAGGCCGGGGCCGCCGGGCGGTGGGAAAACGAAGTTCGGAGCCCGAGCAGCCGGCGGCCCCCGCAGCGCCGTGCCCAGGCGGGCGCTCTGCCCACCCCGACGGGGGCTCCCGGTCCCGCCCCCGCTCCTTAGGGCGGGGCGGGGCCTAGGCTCCGGCTGAGTCTTGGCCTTCCAGAAAGTTCCCTGGGAAGGCCCGAGCTCGGAGGTCACGGGCGGGGGGCACCAGGAGCGAGCAGCTGTGGAGAGGAAGGCGGGCGGTGGGCACTTCCGGGGCCGACGTCCGGGGCCCCATCCCTGCGGCCCGCGCAAGGGGCAGCGAGCAGCCGCCCTTCTCTCCGGGCGGGGACCGGGTCCCGCCGCCTCCCTCCCTTCCGGTCCCCCCCAGCCACCGGCGACGGGGCGGGGGGCGGGGCCGCACCTTGGCCCCACCCCGGCCGCCCCCCTCGGGCCCGGGGCCCCTGTGCTCCCCGCTCGGGCCGCGGGAGGAGGGAAGACGCCGGCCTCTCGGGACCGTCCTCGGGGGCGATGGGGGAGGGGCAGGGAAGACACTTGGGCCTTGCGCGCCAGACCCGGCTTCCCGCCTCGCTCCGTGGGGACCCAGACGGCAAAAAGATGAAGGTCTTATTTTATTTAGTTAAACATTCATTTGTAAGTGAATCTTCCGTGAAGACGTCCTGAGTGTACGTGTGCAGGGGGAGGGAGGCCAGCGAAACGGAGCTCGCTCCCCTCCCCCCAACTCGGCCGGGCCTCCTGGCCTCCCTCCCGCAGCCTCCCAGCCAATCATTTTCCCAGGCCCCAGCCCAAGTCCCAACTTGCCCAAGAGCTGGGCCTCCACCGGGAGAGGCCGCGGTGGGAGAAGAGTCAGGTGACCCAGTGGCTGGGGAGGGCAGAGGCTGACCAGGCAGCCCCGCCCCCGAGTCACGGCCAACCCAGGCCCGGGGGCGTGCACCACTCCTGCACCGGTGTTTGGGCGGGAGGGGAGAAGGCGTCCGTGGGAAGTCGTGGGGAAGGATGGGCTCTTAAATGGCCCCCAAGTAAGGGAGCGGTGCACAGGCAAACACTGAGTGGGGGGGCCGGAGTTAATGCTGTTCTTCTCCTAAACCTAGGAAGGCTCAGGGCACAACAGGACAGGGGGCTCAGAGCCACCTTAATTGGCTGCGGAGAGCCCTCCACTGAGAGTCACCTCTTCTGGGTCCGAAACGTTCGGAAGAGCCACTGGACGATGAAGGGCCACAGGAGGAAGAAGAGCAGCGTGGGGCCGGAGAGCCTGAGGGGCCACGGCCGGGCACTGGGCGGGGTCCTCTGCTGCCAAGAGGGGGGGAGTCAGGGGCCAGCCCAGGCTTCAGCACAGACTGGGCCCTCCTGAGGAAGCTTCTTCCAGAACTAAGAGGGAGCTTCTGTCTCCCTAAGACTGTAAGAAGTGGGGCAAAGAAGGCACTACCCCCACATCTGCACCACTAGAAGGGAAGGGATCCTGATGTCCCCAGTGTGTCCCTGCCAGCTGACCTCAAGTTCCCTCCCATCCTCCCCAGGGCAATCCAGGTGCCAGGGGGGCTGGAGGGGCTGGCTGCCTCGTGGAGACTGGCTTCTAGGGTATCTCTTCTGGCCACACAGCAGTGGTCCTGGTGGTATGGCTTGGGCACCCAATATTATAAAGGATGTGCCACATATTTCAAATGGTACTCAGATTTTAGTTTCTAAATATCATTAGAAACTAAAAGCCAGGACTATATCTTCTAAAAGCCAGGACTCCTTGGAGAAGTGGTTAATTCCAGGTCTGGAGCAGGGAAGGTAGAGGTGAACGTGGGACATCTTGTACCAGAAAGCAAGGAAGCTTTTAAAGATTAATGAGGTCATGTTATAAGAACATAGGACCCAGCTTGAAAGGGTCTCCATTGACCAAAATTGTGACAATGTAAAGCATCACAAAGAATTAATTTCAGTTGATTGAAATACCGAATCTTTAAAATCCATTAGTCCATGATGATACTCAAAGAGAAAGTTGGAAATTTGTCACCATTGAGGTGGCTGTTAAATCAACTCCTTACTTTGGGTAATTAAAGAGAAAGAATTAACCTTTATTCTGCCTTTACATAAGTAAAACCCTAGATGAAACTCTACAGAAAAGTGACACCTAACATATGGTAAAGGAATAATAGAATTTAAAAGTCAGCATTTCTTTTCCAAATAAAGGATTGACCCAGGCAAGGGTTATCCATCAACTATCAAAAATCATGTGGCCAGTGGGGTTAATGGGGAGCTGGACATTGCCTAGCTGCAAAAGGAAAACATGACTTAGCAGTGGTGGGATCAGAATGTCACCCCTTCCTCATCCATGCAAGTATCATTAATAGTGGGACATCCATGTCTGTGTCCCCTGCTGTGAAGAGCATCATATCTGACATAATATGGTCATGTAATGACCAGCCTTAGAGATAATCGGAAAGACCCAAAAAGGAACATTCTACGGGACCACTGCACTGGCCCTGTCAGTAGCAAGGAAGAAGGGCTAGTCTAGATGAAAGGGGTCTCAAAGGACAGAGGAACCAAAGGCAGCACATGCGCCAGGAAGGGCCGGGCCGGGCAGAGCAGCTGGCAAAGGTGATTTCAGGACGAATGGGGAGATTACAGTTTGGATTGGGTATTTGATGATATGAAGAAATTGTGTGTGCTAAAATGTTGTCATTTGGGCTAGGTAGTAGAACGTTCTTATTTTTAGAGATGGAAAACTGACTATTTTGGGGTGGAAATCTTTAAAATCTTCAGCATATAAAATTAGTTAAAGGTAAAATAAGAAAGAGAGAGAAAGAAAAAGGAAAAGAAAAAGAAAGGAAAGGAAAAAAGAAAAAAAGAAGATAAAGCTTTGCGGGATGGGTGTTGAAAGGTGCGTCTGAGGAAATCCCTGCCACCCTGGCTGCCACCCACAGTGTCAAGGGGATCAGCGGTCACCCAAGGGATCCCACACATCCAGCAATTCAGCTGTCTCCTGCCCCTACCACCCTAGGTTTCTCAGGAACAGACCCACGCAGAGTCGATGGTGAGTCCCAGCTGCGGAGGGAGACAGACCTGGGGCCATTCCCAGCTCCATCACCTGAGGTTAGTAATAACAGTAGTAGTAACAATGGAAGGGGCATTATCTCATCTAATCCTCACAGCAGCTCTGTGAGGTTCCTCTGGGCCCTCTGTCCTCAGGTGAATTCCCCAGCCTCTCAGAGACTTGGTGTCCTCTTCCGTAAAAGGGAAATGAAAAAGCAAACCTAGAGGCACCTGGGTGGCTCAGGGGTTGAGCATCTGCCTTTGGCTCAGGTCGTGATCCCGGGGTCCTAGGTTCGAGTCCCGCATCAGATTCCCTGCAGGGAGCCTGCTTTTCCTTCT
Organism: Nyctereutes procyonoides; assembly: GCF_905146905.1. Classification (NCBI taxonomy): domain Eukaryota; kingdom Metazoa; phylum Chordata; class Mammalia; order Carnivora; family Canidae; genus Nyctereutes; species Nyctereutes procyonoides. The sequence continues at coordinate 201,789 of NW_026575020.1, forward strand.
GCCTGTGTCTCTGCCTCTCTGTGTGTTTCTCATAAATAAATAAATAAACTCTTAAAAATAAAAAAGCAAACCTAGTTCATAGGGTTGTGTGGATTACGTGAGATAACATAAATCCTGGGTTTGGCACTAAGCGGGGGCTCCAGAAATGGTAGCTGTGACTGCTTGTGAGCTCAGGACCCCAGGTGCCCAGGTGTAAGGGGCAAGCAGATCTAGGAGCAGAGTGGAGAGAGTAGGGGGACGAGGGCTGCACTGTTTGGGAGCAAACCCTAAATCTGGGAACAGAAGTCACGAAGGGGCACCAAGGAGCCCCAGCCCCAGTGGAAGGACCAAACACATCTTGGCCTTCCAGACTGCTTGCTGGAATTTGTCCTCACACTCACTTTCTCCTCCAGCAGAGGAAAAGCAGGAAAGGAGGGCCCTTCGCACCCTCCCTTCCAGGCTGGAAGCACTTCCGTCCCCCCTGCCTGCTCTGCCTGTGACAGGAGCCACACCATTCTCTGCAGAAGTCAGAGATGTGGGCCAGTGGATAGTTAGGAACAAAAGACACAAGTGGCACCATGAGGAGCCTGGAGGAGAGCCCCATGGAGCTCGGCCCCAATCTCACCTGGGGCCTTGGGGGTAGCTCACCTGCTCCGGGAGGCTGGGCATACTCTCAAGGCTCTGCAGTCTCCCCTGGACATCCCGCATGCTCTCTTGCAGTGCCCGAACTGTCCCCACTAGCCACGTGTCCAATTCCTGGGGCCCCATCAGGCTGCCCTCTGAAGAGCACAGACACACAAGGAAGGGGACTCAGAAGGCAACTCGGCTGTGGAAAGGGTGGTGGCAGGCTGGGGCAGGCCTGGGGAAAAGTAATAGCGTGCAATCCCTTATAAAGTGTGTCTTTTATAATAAAGTCCATCCATGTGGCTGAGTAACAGGTGGCCACGGGTTTGAATCCCAACACTGTCACTTGCCTGTGTGACTTTGGGTAAGCCAGAAACTTCTCTGAGACTCATTTTGTCATATGAAAATTAGGGGAAGAGGTCATTGTCTTCACAGGACGCCTTACTCAGAGGAATAAAGGAGATAACATTTATGAGAGTGCCCCTTAAGGGGTGTGGCACACTGGAAGTTCTAGAAGGAGATAGGACGGAAATCATTATCCTTTGACAGTCTCAAATGGAAAACCTTCAGAGAGGGGGCCAGGCAGGGACTTTGCCCATCCAGGCTGGCATCTGGCTGTTAGGCAAGTGCCCGCTGCTGGACTTTCACCTCCGCCCCAAGAGGGCAGTCAAGGGAAAGCCTGTGGCACACTAGAGCCATAAGGAATGGCAGAGTGAGTGAAAGGTTGGGCAAGGGCTCACCTTTCTCTGCAGGGAGCATGGAGCTGTTTCTGGTGTCAGGCTCTCCTCCAGGGGCTCCCTTCTGCTCTGTCCAAACCTGTTGAGATGAGTCACAAGGTCCAGGGGTGGGGGTAGAGCAGCCAAGGCACAGGGGGTTGGGGAAGGCAAGGAATGAGGGGTAGTCTCACCAGCTCAGGTTCCAGCTGCTCCAGGGAATCACAGAAAACCTCAGAGTCCAGGTCCCTAGGTGGCTGGGACTCTGGGCAAGGGGATAGGTAACATTAGTGACAAGAGGGAGGCGATGGAAGAAGAAGGATGTGAAATGGGGCAGAGGCACCTGTTCAGGGGCCATTAGAGACACTGCCACAGGAGGCAGAGATGGGTCCCAGGAGTGAGATCCTGGAAATGGAATCCCAAAAACTGTCCCCTGGCCCTTGCAAGCACAGAAGGTCTCCGTATGTGTGCCCGCGAGGTGTGACATCCAGCCTTCTCTCCTTACCCATCCCACTGGGAGCCCCCACCCACCACCAGTCTGGGTTTGGTTTGGCTCTCTGTCCCTGTGGCCCAGGCACTGACCTGGACTTGGGGGTTCAGGTTCCCTGGGGAGGCAAGGAGGCTCTGGGGTAGCCCCAACATCTCCATTCAGCACCTGCTCTCTCCAACCTGCTGAGACAGCACCCAGAGGTGGGACTGGGAAGAGGCTGGTGCTTCCCAGGGAAATCAGCCCCTGCTCCCCATCAGCCATGAGCTCTCCCTAAGGCCCACTCCATCAGGGGCACTGGTTGGAGTCCCTACAGGGACATCACCTGGAGCCCTGTGCCCCTAAATCCCCCTTCAACTGAGCAGCCCCTCCACCTGGACCCAAGAAAATTCACTCAGCACTTGTGGAGCTCACAACCTGGGGGCCTGACCTGTGACCCTTCTTAGGAAGGTTTCCGGGGGCCTCGGCATATCAGGGATCACCCGGTACAAGGGCTCGAAGTGAGCAAACATGTCCTCTGCCACCGCGCCCAGGGGCACTGTGTCAATCACCTGTGGGAGAGGGGGTCTATCGGGTAGGCGCCAGCCCCTCCTGCTGCCGTCCTCTTACCCCACCTTGAGCTGGGTCCCTTCCACCCTGCCCCTGCCCTGCCATGCCCCTCCACCCTGGGCCCAGTCAGGGACCAGAGACAGGCAGAGCTGGGGAGATAGCATGAAGGTGGTAATTCCCACAAGTGTGTCAACGTGCAGGAAACATAATGGAGGTCAGCGCTGAAGGGTGGAAGGCAGGCCACCTAGCTGGGACCTTGGGGACAGAAAAAGCCCACAGCCTCGCCCTACCTTCTGTGCCACTAGCTTCATCTCAGTGATGTAGGCAGACATGGCCTCTTCCCTGCTCATCTTGCCCAGGCTGTTCCAGGCATCCCTGGGGGGCAGAGAGCTGTGAGGGGCTGGTTGACAGCTGAGGCCTGTTTGCCCAGCTGGTAGGGAGCTCACCACTTATATCGTCCAATTGGGTCCCAGAACCCAGGCCGGGGGATCAGGCAGGGTCCCATGGTAGCTTGCTTGTAGTAGCTGTAGAATCTCAGCATCTCTTCATAGGAGGGGCGGTAAGAGCCTGGGCAGGAGGGGTGGAGGTGGAAGGCAGAGCATCACCCCAAGCTCCAAGAGTGGAGGTGGGGGGAGACCCACTCTTGGAATGGGCAGAGATGGCGAGGCTTCCCACCCAGGGGGACAGGGGCAGGAGGTAGAGGAGATCCCCAAGGCAGCCCAGGCAGGGACTTATCTGCATAAACTGCAGGGATCAGAGCCTGGCAGGAGGCAGACCCCAATCTTCTTGACCCTCAAATGCAGGTCTCCGTGCCCTCACCATTCTTGGGCAGGTTCTGAATGACACTGACTGCGGCCTGGAACTGTTTTTGGTAGTCCGGTTCTGGGCTTTCATTCTCGGTACCCATACCCAGCGGCTCGAGCCCTGGGGACCTATTTTTTGAGCGACTCTGCAAGAACAAGCCTCCGTGTGAGCAGACCTCCACGATCCACCCTGGCCAACAACTCAGTAAGCCACTGATCCACTTTCCAGAGGGGCAGACTAAGCTCTCGACCTGAGTGAGATACCCTGTGGGCGGGGTCAGAAGCTGAGAAGATTCCTTTCCAAACACCAGGGCGGCGTGGGTGGGGCCAGGGTGGGCGCAGAGGACCTCGGTGGGTGGGTGAAGGCAGGTGTCAAAGGTCGTCGTTCCTCCTCTAGATGCACATCTCCAACTCCTGACCAGGAGAACCGGCAAGCCAAGCGGAGTCAGGGTGGGGCCAATAGACTCTCACCCTGGTCCCCCACCCGCTCTGCCCTAGGGTCCCCTAACCCCAGCCGCCTGGCCGCCTGGCACTCACCCTGCAGCTCCCACCACCCGGACCTAGGTCCTCGGTCGCCACTAGCCGGAGGCTTCCGACTGACCTCCGGGCCCAATCTGACCGGGATGTGGACGCAGGGGAAAATTTAAGCCAATGAGAGAGCCCGTTTCAGCTTCTCCTTCTATACCTCAGCCACTCAGCGCGGCCCTTTCAAGATTATGCAAATAGTTTAGCTGTGCCTCTCCCAATCAGTCGAGGCGGATCCACCGGCCGGCTCCCCGACCATGTAGGGGCCGGAGGCGGGAGGAAGCGCCACCCGGTGGACGTAGGGAAAAGACGCGGAGTCCTCGCGCCCCCTGGTGGAAGCCCGCGTCCATCAGCCGAACCCCGGTCCTGCAGAGCCCAGCGACCCAGCTCAGGTCCTCAGATCCTTCTAGGCGCTGGAGGTTAAAAAAGGAAGTCATGCCCCGGCAGAAGAGGGGGTTCTGGGGGAGGGGCATTGGAGCTGAGTTTTGGAACCTGTCAGTAGTAGGCCAAGAGAAAAATGAGGGAGATCATTCCTGGAGGAAGGAATTGCAAGATCAAAATGCAGAAAGAATGTCCCGACAGGGGTGAGGACCCCAACCAGTACGTCGAATCTCTCGGTCGAGGATATCTGAGAACGGACTCGAGCAAGTAGGTTGGCAAATCTAGGTCTTGAGGAACTAAGCGGTCTCTTGGAGATGCCGCGCTCTTGACCGCCGCCTAGTGGCGCTGTGCGTCCAGCTCTCCGCACCCACCCTAGGGCAGTAGCTGCAGACAACCCTAACATGGTTAGTCTCCTGCCATCCCACCCTTGGAGCACAGATATTCTGACGGTTTCATAAATAGTAAGAGAACGCATAAGGCTATGGCCAGGGCCCACACTCCACGCTCACTCACAGGTTGATGTCACGGACACCTACACGGGGTGCGGCGGCCTTCCTGGGGCGCCAACCCATCCCAGCCTCGAACACAGAACCCGAGTTCAGCCGGGGATTCCAGAAAGTGCACCCCATCTTTCCCAGCTTTGAGACTTGTGCCGCTGAGGGGCCAGCAACTGGCCTGGCGCAGAGAGGGTTAATCCTATGACGTCACAGCCAGAGTCTTCCTACCCACCACCCACCACTTCCCGCTCCCCCCACCTCCAGTTCGGGTTGCCCTCCCCCGCCTGGCTCCGTTCTCGGGGTTCTCTCGGCTTTCCGGGCGGGCCCGAGGACCCCGGGCCCAGGACGAGCCGGGGGCCCCGCAGAATCGGCTCCCTTCTGAGGCCTCCGGGCGGGACGGAGCAGGAGAAGGTGGAGAGGGGTCCCGGGTCCACCTCGAGTCGGGGTCCCGAGAACGCAGGGGGAGTCTGCCGCAGGACAATCCTCGGCCCTCCTCTGGCCCCCAGCCCCCGATTTGGGGCGGAGGTCACCGGTGGGGCCGGGATCCGAGGATCGCTGCGTGGACGAGGAGGGGGACTCATGAGCGGGGGGCGGCCGCAGAGGCGACCCCTTCCCTTCCCACACCTCGCCCAGGGCGCACCTCCCGGCCTGGGGTCAGCGCCCGGCCCCCAGCCACCGCCTCGCACCTCCCACCGCGCCGTCCTCGGCCCCGCCCCCTGCCTCCGCGTCCCTCCTTCTCCCGACCTCGTCCCTCCCTCCGTCCCAGCTCCCGACACCTCCCCTCCCGACTCCCTCCCGGCGCCGCTAAGTTTCTGGCTCGGAACCGCGCGCAGAGCCGGGGCCGGGCCGGAGCGGTGACCCCGCTGCCCCGTCCCCGCGCGCAGACCCCGGGCCCGGCCCCGGCCCCGGCTCCGGCCCCGGCCCCGGCCCCGCCGAGCCATGCTGTGCGGCCGCTGGAGGAGCCGCCGCCGCCGGCCCGAGGAGCCCCCGGGGCCCGCCCAGGTCGCGACGCCCGTCGCGCTCGCGCCCCCGGACGGCGGCAGCAGGAGGCCCGGGCTGCGGGCGCTGAAGAAGATGGGTCAGTGACGGGCGGGGGCGGGGCGGGGTGGGCGCCGTCGAGGGCTCCCCGGGCCGCCGGGGGGTGTGCGGAGGCTGGCGAGGCTCGGAGTGCAGCGCCGTACGCGCTGCGGGTCACACCTGAGGTCCCCCGACGTTCCCGGGCCGACCGAGGCCCGTGGGTGGCCTTTGCTGCCCACCAGGAGGCGCCGACGGGGCGCGGGGGCGCGGATTGGGGTCCCCGAGGACCAGGCGAATAGAGTGGCAGAGACAGGCTCGGGGCGTCCCTCACCCGCCTCCCCAACCCCGCGTGCCTTCCAGGCTCTGCGGGCGCCCCCGGGCATCCTGCGTTCTGGGCCGCCCTTAGGGGGCAGGGGAGCGGTGGAAGAGGCGGGCCTCCAGCCCTGAAGCCTCCACAAGGGTTGCAGCAGCCACACAGCACTGGTAGGGCAGGTCGAATTGGTGAGAATAGTGTCCTTGGAGTCAAAAAGGCAGAGTTCCCGTCTCAGGTGTGGGGGAAGCGACCAGGGAAGGAATGCAACCGTGGCTTCTTAAGGATCTCCCAGAGACCCACCTCACTGGATAGTTAACATAGGTGGCATCACTCTGTCTTCGTCACTCTCCTGAGAGGTACCTGGTATCATTCCCATTTCACAGATGGAGAAACTGACCCAGAGAAGTTGAAGATTTTGTCAATGCCCACACTGCCCACACAGCTAGTCAAGGGCAAAGGCTGGCATGGAGGCTGTGCCCAGCCACACTGCCGCTGGTACCCTTTCAGAGCCTGGGCAAAGTGTGACCGACTGGCTGGTTGAGTGGCTTGAATGAGGGGGAGGGGCTGGAGAGTGTGTGCGAGTATTTTATAAAATGTACCGTACCATGAAACCAAAGTGGGGTATTGGAACTGCTGCTGGTAAATAGTTAATGATGGAAAGGTGGGGTGTGGGGCTGGGGGGACAGGGCAGGGCTGTCCAGGAAACCAGTGTGAATCTTGGGGCAGAATTCAGGGGTGCCGATCGCCAGTCTTGTTGATCCCCCCACCCCCGTCCCCCTTCTTTCTTCTTTCTCCTGTCACTCATTTGATCTAAATTGATTGAGCTCTATGTTCTGAGCGCTGAGCCTTGCACTCTCCTTAAGAAGCCGTAAGACACATGATCTCTGCCCTACCCTCCAATCATTCATGCATTCAGCGGACATTTATTGCCTGCCTCTCTCTAGTAGGCTCTGTCCTGGGATTCAGCAAGGTTCTGGCCCTTCAGAGAGTGGAGGCTTCAGCAGGGAGATCAGGCAATGAAGCAAAGAAACAATACTAGGGGGATCCCTGGGTGGCGCAGTGGTTTGGCGCCTGCCTTTGGCCCAGGGCGCGATCCTGGAGACCCGGGATCGAATCCCACGTCGGGCTCCCGGTGCATGGAGCCTGCTTCTCCCTCTGCCTGTGTCTCTGCCTCTCTCTCTCTCTGTGACTATCATAAAAAAAAAAAAAAAAAGAAAAAAAGAAAAAGAAACAATACTAGGAAGGGAGGGGGCAAGTCAGTTGCTGGGGAGCCAGCGAGGGTCCTGGCTGCACCCCAGAGCCAGCTGGAGACTGGAAAGAGGCAAGTGGGCGCCAAATTCTCAAGGTCCCTCCTTATAGAGTTACAGACTTGCTCTGGAGGGCAGCAGGAGTCCCAGAGGGTCTCTGGCAAGAGGACGGAGGCAGGGCTCGTACAGACTAGGGGCACATTGGATGAAGGCAAGGGTGAATCAGGGAGAACCATAAGAGGGAGACCGAGGACTGAGATGGTCAAGCTATGGTGGTGCTCAGACTCGGGCCAGTGCAGCTGAGTTGAATTCTAGAACTCCCTAGGAGGCGGCCTGGGCTAGAGTCCGTAGTTGGTGAGATCTGAAAGGTGTCTCTGGTGGATGGCAGTGTCATTCTCTGGGCTGAGCAGTGCTGGTGCCTTGGGAAGAGGAGGATGGCCATGCGGAGTTGAGGTGCCATTGTCTTCCCTGGGCTGATGTGGGGCCAGAGAAGCAGTCCCTGGAGTCAGCCACTGCAGGGGTGGCGGATGCTGTGGGAGGGCTGGGATGATGCCCCTGCATACCTGCTTACTTCTTCATTCCAAACACATCTGCTTGGCCCTATCAGTGTGCCATTGTGCTGTGCCAAGGGCTGGGGCTACGGAGATGAATAACACAGCACTTTGCCCTCAGGGAGCACACAGTTTACTAGCAGGAGACACTTGTAGACCAATAATTACAACTGAGCCCAGGGCTCAACTGCCCTGAATGATTAAGCTCCATGGGAGCTCAAGGCACCCCATCATAGTGACACTGTCACGACCTATGTGGGTGTCAGAATGTCACCTGGGCTGTCCTCCCCACTGCTGCGCTGTCCTGCTGAATGACTGCCAAGAAAGGAATGTCCAGTTTCTGGGGAATGCCCCTTCCCCAGGCCTCCCTGACTCCAGCAACGGGGCAGAGACCAAACCCAGGTGTCCTGGGGCCCACCACCCAGGTAGCTTCCCCGACCACAGCAGCCAGAGCTCCTGGCCAGATGCGCCCCAACCCCCCCCCCCCATGGCCATGGCCACACCCCTTAGGCTAACAGAACAGATCTTATTTCTGATCTGGTCAAGAGGCTTGGGCAAGGAGTGGCTTAGAGATCGAAGGCTCAGAGGGACTCACAGAAAAGAAAGGGCTTTTCCGGGCCATCCTGGGTGGGTGAGTGGGTGGGTGGTGGAGGAACTGGGACAATGAGGAGGAACTGGGACCACGAGGGAGGGAGGAACACCACTCCCGCAGAGTGCAAGCAAGTCATTTGCGGAGCCTGGGGCTCTTCTCCTGTCCCTTCCCCCAGGGTGGCGTGTCCCCAGGAAGCCAGGGATCAGCTGGAGAGAGCTAGAGCTCCATGAGCACCTGCCGGGCCAGACATAGCGGCTGAGCTTGCTGCAGCGGGAACCCACCTAATCCTGGGCTCCTTGGAGGAGAAGGTTTGCTGCGGTCCTCACAGCGCAGATCCCCTAGCCAGGATGAAGCCACCAGCCCCGGGGCCCACAGGGCTAAGAGACAGCCGCCAAAGCCTAGGTTTCAATGATGGCTCTTTTATGCCAGAACTAATGAATACTAATTATCACCTTTATAACACGCTACAACGAGTGAGCGAGGGCTTTTCACGCATTGGCTCATTTAATGCTCACGATTGTATGAGGTATGTGGTACCATTAGCCTCATTTTACAAATGAGAAACTGAGATTCAGAGAGGTTCAACCCTGGGAAGGAGCCGAGAGAAGGTCTGAAGCCAGGCGTCTGGCCCAGGGTCCGAGCTCATATCACAACGAGTGAGTGGGTGATGTGTGCCTGGCCATGGCCGGCTCCACCTCTCCCCCACAGAGGCCCTGCCAGCCTCTAGGGGTGTCCTCACCGAATTATTCACTTGCCGAATAAAAATACAGGATGCCCCGTTAAACGTGAGTTTCACATAAACAACAAATCACTTGGGACAGACTTAGACTGAAAGATAGTCTAAGACTATCTGAAATTTGAATTGAAGTGGGCATCCTGAATTTTATCTGACAAGCCTGTCTCCCCAGAGCCCCTGGCGTTGCCTGTGCCCCTGATGCTCCGCCCTGCCCCTAATCCTCCCAGTGAGCAGAGCCCTGAGTGGGCACAATCCTGTTCCCTTTCCTCCCGGCCCGCACGCAGCACCAAGTGCCCCGGGGGCAAGAGGGCTCTCCCTATGGCCTGCCCAGGATGTCTCCTGCAGGGTGAGTGGGGCTGCCGTGCGTGGAGTTGGCAGGTGGGGGTCCTGGCAGGTGCCTGGCCTGACGGCAGGGAGACCTGGACAGCCGTTCTAGCTAGGCCTTGTGGTTAGGCTGTCATGCCTTGTGGCTTCCCTGGCCTCTCCTCCTTCTTTAGCTCTGGGGAGGCCCTCTCCTGCGACCTCTGCCCCCAAATAGGCTTCATACCTGTTCTGGCCCTGCCGGAAAGGGTGCTGCCACCTTTGTCACACTGTGTCTGGCCAGGGACAGGAGAAGCACTGCTTGCCTTTCCTGACTTTGTTGACTCTCCGAGGAATGTTATGGAGTCTGGCGCTGAGCTCCACTGGGCCCTCGCCCCGGGTGTGGCGGCCTGCCCAGGCAAGGGGGACATGCTGGGTACCCGAAGAGCTGGCGCTGCCTGCTGGCCAGAGGATTAGGGTGGGAGGGCGTTTGGGACCCCTTACCATTGTGTGCTCCCTCCCAGAACCATCAGGAAAAGCTTCTCTCCCTCCCCTCCCCCACTTGGCATGAAGCTGTCAGCTGTTGCTGTTCCCTGCATGTCTCACATTCCTGCTGGAGCCCCGTGTGCCCTTCCTGAGCGTGCACTGGTGCAAGCACACATCCACACATGTGCGCACACACACATACACCAGCACACACACCCTATATGCACACTCAGCCTGACACACACCCTTGCTCGAGACTTCCCACTTTCATGCCCTGCTATGAAAGTAATATGCCTACATATTACCCCTCTTGTCTACACTCCTTGTAACCACATAGCCCACCCACCCTCACCTCCCATCACTGGCCAGCTCTGGCTTCTGCCCACCCCCTACGTGGCCCCTGTGTCCTTCCTTGGTTTGGGTGACCCACACTATTGTCAACACATACAACCTACCCTCTCATAATTCCAGTGGCCCATCTATGGAAAGGGGTGGAGATGGGGGGTTGAGGATCAGAGATGGATCAGGCTTCTTTCCCATGACCCCTTCCAGCTCTGTCACTGAACAGTCTCCTGCCCTTGGCCTTGGCCGCCAATACGGAGCTGCTCACGCCTCAGACCACACACAGACCAAACCGCCCAGGCTGAAAGGTGATAGTTGGGAAACTGGGAGGTGTCCATTCCTCACCTCCCCCTGGCCAGTCTCTGGAGGCTGAGATAAGCATTTGGCCTAGAGGAGGTGTCTGAGTCCCAGCTGACAGCACTGATCTGGGCTGGACAAGGGCCCAGCTGGAGACCATGGCTGAGGAGGACGTATGGGAACATGCCTGGGTCCTTCTTCCCTCCCGGGCCACCGCCTCCCTTCCCTTTATTGTAATTTAGTGAGTGCCCACTGTGGGCCAGGCCCTAAATGGAGTGCACCTTGGCATTAGCTCATTGGAGCCACACACAGCCCTTTGGGGGCTTAGGCACCCTCCAACTCTCAGTGCATTCTAGATCCACCACCACCTACAGACCCAGGACCCTGGATAAGTTAGCTGCTCTGTGCCTCTTGTATCACTTTATTGAGATATTAATTCACACATCATACGGTTCACTCATTTAAAGCATACAGTGGTTTCTGGCATATTATGTTACTTTTTAATTAGCAGTAAAAATATATATCATAAAAGTAGCCATTTTCACCATTTCGAAGTGGCTAATTCAGTGGCATTAATTATATTCACACTGTTACACATTCACAATGTTGTGCTAGTCCCCGAACTTTTCCATTACCCTAAACAAACAACAAAAACCCCTCTGCCATTAACCAGTCATTTTCCCCTTCCTCCCCGCCCTGGAGCCCTGGTAACCTCTAATTACACTCTGCCTCTGAATTTTTTTTTTTATTGAGATATATGTGACATATAATGAGTCTTTATGAATTTGACTATTCTAGACATCGTGTGTAAATGGAATCTTACAATATCTGTCCTTTTATGACTGGCTTATTTCACAGTGCTGCCAGGGTTCATTCCCTTTGCAGCTGAATAATATTCCACTGTATGTCTATACCACCTTTTACTTCTCCATTCATCTGTTGCTGGACATTTGGGTTGTTTCTATCTTTTGCCTATTGTTCATCCTCATTTTTACTGCTGTGGTTTTTTTTTTTAAGATTTTATTTATTTATTCATGAGAGAGACACACACACACAGAGGCAGAGACACAGGCAGAGGGAGAAGCAGGCTCCATGCAAGGAGCCCGATGTGGGACTCGATCCCGGGTCTCCAGGATCAGGCCCTGTGCCAAAGGCAGCGCTAAACCGCTGAGCCACCCGGGCTGCCCTACTGCTGTGGCTTTATAACTGTTTCCTCTCTGGTCAGTCAAGGTGGTCATGATACTGGCCCAGCCCAATTCCAGGTTCCAGGCAGAGATGTTTATTTTTCAATTTTTTAAAAAAATATTTTATTTATTTATTCATGAGAGATGGAGAGAGAGAGAGAGAGGCAGAGACACAGGCAGAGGGAGAAGCAGGCTCCATGCAGGGAGCCCGACACAGGACTCAATCCTCGGTCTCCAGGATCAGGCCCTGGACCGAAGGCAGCGCTAAACCACTGAGCCACCTGGGCTGCCTAGGCAGAGATGTTTAGATAGATACCCATGGAACCCACAAGAGGCAGCTTGTACACCTGCTCCAAGCAGGGAGGAATGAGGCTGAGGAAGCATCTGTGGGTTTGGGCCCTGACAGGACCTATAAATGTTTACTGGGTGCCAGGGCAGAGAGCCAGGGGCCTTCCAGCGCGTCCTCCTGACCTCACCCCTTTACCTCTGTGGGCCCCGCCCTTCCTGTCTGGAATCCTAATCCCTTCGATCCCCGAGGGCTCAGAAGCTGAAGCAATGGGGAAATAGTGTTACTTGCCCAGGGACTCAGCACCTGGCTCAGCCTGGCATTGAACTCTCATTCTGTTTGGCTTCTCCACTGTGAGTGTGGTTGGGAGGCAGTGTGGTCCAAAGAGCAGTGCCATCCTGAGGCCAGTGCTGGTTGGGCAGGCAGCCTGGACTGTCAGCCTTTCCCTCACCAGGCTCCTGGGGAGCGTGTATGTGTGTGTGTGTGTGTGTGTGTGTGTGAAGGGGGGGCCCTCAACATGGGAACCTGTCCCAGCAGAGGGCCCATCAGAAGTTTAGTCTCCCTGTGTCCATGTCCTGTTTGTAGAAGACTCTGGACAAAGCAGGCCCTCGGTGACTCACCTCCACTTCCGGCCTTAGTCATTCACCAGCTCCCCCCCTCCCAACCCTCCCCAACCACGGGCTTGGCATTGGAGGGCTGGCGGGGTCAGGGGAGGTGGCCCCAGCTGCAGAACATGGTTGTCACCGGAATGAGGAGTTCCTTTCCTATGGCTGAAGAGGTGGAGGAGGGGTGGGCTCAGTTGTGATGGCACTACAGGTCCCCCCAATGTCCTACCCGCCCCCCAGTTCACTGCTTCTCAGGCTGAGGGGATTCAGAAGTTGCCCACACATGGGCGTGTGAGTGCAGAGGGCTAAGGGTCTGCTGAGTTTCTTGGCCTGGTGCTTGCGGCGTTCTAGCCTCTTGTTTGGAGAGAGGAGGATTCCACCTCCACTTCCCAGCTAGGGAGCACTGATTGGCACTGACCCAAGAGGCCAGTCTGAATCGTGAGAGACCCTTTGGAGCCATTAGGGCCACAGGCAAGCCCCAACGAGGACCAGGACCGTAGGCTCCTCCAGGTGGCAGGTTTCTCCCCTGGTCCTAAAACCCTGATTCTCCATCACAATCACCCTCAGAGTCACAGGGTAGGTTTTTAAACATAGAAACCCAAGTCCCAACCCACACCTGCTGGACAAGAATCTCTGGGCTGTGGGTTTTGCAACCTCCTCCAGGTAATTCCGATCACAGCCAGGGTTTAGAAATCCTGGCCCGTGAGGAAAGGACAGATCGGGAAGGGCTGGCTGGCGGTAGAATGAGCTTAGTTCCCCACTTGTCGGTACATCTGCCGACATGGCTCGTCCTCCCGTTTCAGAAAACACTGGCTGTGAGCCTGGGTCTGGGATGAGCCCTGAACTATGGATATAAGACTCTGTCCCTGTCCTTGGACTTATTAAAGTTCACCGAAATTACAATTTAGGTGGGGTGTTTGTTTTAAAATAAAAAGTGCTGTTGGTGACCAGGGAGGGAGAATGCCCATCTGAGGACAAATCAAGGAAGGCTTCCTGGAGGAGATGGTGTCTGAGCTGATCCTTGAAGGAGTTCTGTGTGAGGAAGAGAAACAGGAAGGATCCTACAAAGGCTCCCAGAGAGAGTGAGAAAAGGCGGCCCAGGGATTTAGACTTGGTTCCATAGGTGAGAGTTTACAACAAACAGGGGCCTTGGGGGCACAAAGCCTAAAGCCAAACCCAGTACTGGGGGCTTGTTAAAATAAAGGGAGGAAGATACACCCATTGTCCTGTTTCATTTGGCCCACACAGTGGTGTTTTAGGGGCTTTTTGTTTCAATTTGATTTAGTTGCCAACATTGAAAAATCCGGAGGCTTCACATACAAATCCAGCTTCCTGTTCTCTAGAGACTCTGGGCTGCCCTCATCCACTCCTGGCTGCCCTGCTCCTTCCAAAGGGCATGGACCCTCCAGTTTCAGTTTGCCAGTTTTCCACTCTTCCTGTTGTCCCCTGGCTCAGAAACCTTTGGTATTGACCTCTTACAAGACAGATGAGAGCAGGATGTGGCCCCCTCAGGATGGGTGGCATCTTGACTGAAGTTTGGATTTTGCTGCAGGGACAACTGTGGTGTCTGCACTGTGTGCACAGAGAACATGAGGCTCAGAGCAGTCACGGGTTACTGCCACCAAGGCTGTGTAACTCAGAAGTGACAGTGTTGGGATTTGCCTCCCTGGGCCCCTGAATTTATTAATTTTTTTAAAAAAGGTTTTATTTATTTATTCATGAGAGACACAGAGAGGGAGAGTCAGAGACACAGGCAGAGGGAGAAGCAGGCTCCATGCAGGGAGCCCGACACAGGACTTGAACCTGGGTCCCCAGGATCACGCCCTGGGCCAAAGGCTGTGCTAAACGGCTGAGCCACCCAGGCTGCCCCAAGGGCCCCTGAATTTAAATTCTGCACTCCCCACCTGCACCCTGACCATGACAGCAAGGAGGAGGGACAGAGGAGCAGAGGGATTCAGTGTGGTGGCCGTGGGCAGGGGTGCTGGGACCTGACCTCCAGGGTTTGAAGTCCCCTTCCACCACTTGGTAGCCGTGGCATTCTGGCAAGTTAGTTCAGCTTCTCTGTACTTGTCCTCTCCTGTGTTAATTCATGAGTAGGGGCTGGCATGTGGTAGAGGTTTTGTAAGCATTTCTTCTTCTTAAGGAAGGTGGGCAGCTGGAAGCACATGTGGGGTTACGTGGGATTGTGACAGTGGCTGGGCAAGGGTGAGTGCCAAGTGTCACAGGAGACCATGCTTTCAGCTGGACACAGAGAGGACACCTGGATGTCAGCCACAGGCTGGCCTGGCAGGGCTGGTCCTGGGGTCCTTGGCCTGTGACCCTGGAGCCAGAGTGGCCTCTATTGTCTTTGTCTTGGGGAAAGCAGAGGTGAGGAGCTTAGGTTGCAGCAAGAGAGATTTAGGTTAGATAGTGAGACTACCTTCTTGATGTCAGGGCTTCACATCAAGGGAAAAGGCTGTTGGCGACAGATTCGGGTTGAAGTCTGGAGACCAGGATGGGAGTGGCAGAGAGGGGGACCTTTAGGGAGGCCTGAGTCCCAGGCGCTGCCTAAGGGGTTGCTCTGTTTGGAGGGCCTCCTACTCCCCGGAAAAGAGGTACTGGCACCTCCCCAGGGGGGCCTGGCGGGGACACACCAACCGAGGCCTTGGGGCAGAAGAGCCCAAGGCCAGACCCAGTGCTGCGGTCGCGTCCCCAGCGGCCTGTGAGGGCTTGTAGGGCAAGGCGGCTGCCAGCTGGGAAGAGGGCAGAGGGGCGCGCGGCCAGGCCCGGCCCGACGCCCCGCCGCCTGCCGCCGCCCGCAGGCCTGACGGAGGACGAGGACGTGCGCGCCATGCTGCGGGGCTCCCGGCTCCGCAAGATCCGCTCGCGGACGTGGCAGAAGGAGCGGCTGTACCGGCTGCAGGAGGACGGCCTGAGCGTGTGGTTCCAGCGGCGCGTCCCGCGCGCGCCGTCGCAGCACATCTGTGAGCGGGGGGGGGACAGCGGCCGTGGCGGGGGGGGGGCAGCGACCCGGTCCCTCGGCCCTGACCCGGCCGCGCCTGCCCCCCCCCGCCCCAGTCTTCGTGCAGCACATTGAGGCGGTCCGCGAGGGCCACCAGTCCGAGGGGCTGCGGCGCTTCGGGGGCGCCTTCCCGCCGGCGCGCTGCCTCACCATCGCCTTCCGGGGCCGCCGCAAGAACCTGGACCTGGCGGCCGCCACGGCCGAGGAGGCGCAGCGCTGGGTGCGCGGTCTGGCCAAGCTGCGCGCGCGCCTCGACGCCATGAGCCAGCGCGAGCGCCTCGACCAATATCCTGGCGGGGCGCCGGGGTGGGGGGGCCGTGCTGGGGGGCCCGCGGGCCGAGCCAGAGCCCCTGGTCTTCAGGGCGGAGGGGGGCGCCGCGGCCTGGGGTGTCTGGGGACCCCGGCCCTGGAGGCCGCGGGCGGGGGGAGGTACAGCCCCGAGGTCGGGCGTCCCCGCAGGCACCTGGGGGGGGGGGCTGCCCAGCCTGTCGCGGGTATTTCCTGAGCGCCCACACCTGGATCCACGCCTACCTGCACCGGGCAGACTCGGACCAGGACAGCAAGATGAGCTTCAAGGAGATCAAGAGCCTGCTCAGAATGGTCAACGTGGACATGAATGACATGTACGCCTACCGCCTCTTCAAGGTGGGCTCCCACCCCCACTCTGACCCCAGTCACCCCATCCGTCCTCACCGCCAGCCTTGGTGGGTGGAGCGGCCTCCGCCTGCGGTCGGCCTCATCTGGGCCTGGGTAGCCTTTTACACTCCCCGGAGGGCGCTGGGCCAGGATGGGAGTGCGCCCCAGAGCATCGGTCCTCACCCTCAGGCAGGGCCAGGGAGCCTGCTCACCTGGGCCGGCACCTCCACCCGGACTGCTCTGCGTGTTCGATTATTTGTTACTCATTGACCCCTGGTGTGAATTTGGGGATGCAAGAACCCTATGTGGGAGGAGGAATTATGGCTCGTCCTGCCTCTGGGTCACTGTTTTTCCTCCCACATCTTGATTTTTGGGGGTAGGTAGGTCATAGTACAGAGAGACAGGCGCTGAATCCAAGAGACCTCCCCTAGAATCCCCGCCCGCAGTTTACCAGCTGTGTGAGCTTGAGCGACACCCAGAGCCTCGCTAGCTCCCAGTTTTTCTACCTGTGCAAGACACCTGCCTGCCCAGCGTGGTAGATGACAGGTGTGTCCGTACAGGTGCGGGACACCTGCCTGCCCAGCGTGGTAGATGACAGGTGTGTCCGTACAGGTGCGGGACACCTGCCTGCCAAGCGTGGTAGATGACAGGTGTGTCCGTACAGGTGCGGGACACCTGCCTGCCAAGCGTGGTAGATGACAGGTGTGTCCGTACAGGTGCGGGACACCTGCCTGCCCAGCGTGGTAGATGACAGGTGTGTCCGTACAGGTGCGGGACACCTGCCTGCCCAGCGTGGTAGATGACAGGTGTGTCGGTACAGGCCGGCTTTCTCCTTCCCTGAACTTCTCCCTGTGCCTTCCAGGAGTGTGACCACTCCAACAATGAGCGGCTGGAGGGTGCTGAGATTGAGGAGTTTCTGCGGCGGTTGCTGAAACGCCCCGAGCTGGAGGAGATCTTCCATCGGTACTCGGGTGAGGACCGCGTGCTGAGCGCCCCGGAGCTGCTGGAGTTCCTGGAGGACCAGGGCGAGGACGGCGCCACGCTGGCCCACGCCCAGCAGCTCATCCACACCTATGAGCTCAACGAGACAGGTGGGGGTCTCACAGATGGGGCTGGGCTCGACACTACCCTGTCTGGGCATCTGACAGATCTGGGTTTTCAGCTAAGTGGGCTCTTCAATTTCTGGCTGTGGGTGCCATCTTGGGTGGGTTACCTTGCCTCTGGGAGACTCACCTGCCACATCTGGAACGTGGCATAACATATAGTATCTTCCTCACAGGGTTTGGCTGAAGATTAAATGGGCATGACTTATGGGGGTGCCCAGCTGGCTCAGTTGGTTAAAGCATGCAACTCCTGATCTTGGGGTCATGAGTTCGAACCCCAAGTTTGGTGTAGAGATCACTTTAAAAAAATAAATGGGGGAATCCCTGGGTGGCTCAGTGGTTTAGCACCTGCCTTCAGCCCAGGGAGTGATCCTGTGGTCCCAGAATCGAGTCCCACATCAGGCTCCCTGCAGGGAGCCTGCCTCTCCCTCTGCCTGTGTCTCTGCCTCTCTCTCTCTCTCTCCCCATGTCTCTCATGAATAAATAAATAAAATCTTAAAAAAAAAATAAATGGTGGGTGCCTGGGTGGCTCACCCAGTTGGTTAAACATCTGCCTTTGGCTCAGGTCATGATCCCAGAGTCCTGGGATTAAGTCCCACATCAGGCTTCCTGCTCAGCAGGGAGTTGGCTTCTCCCTCTGCCCCTCCCCCCTGCTTCTCTCTCTCTCTCTCCCTCAAATAAATAATTTTTTTAAGGATTTTATTTATTTATTCATGAGAGAGAGAGAGAGAGAGGCAGAGGGAGAAGCAGGACCCATGCAGGGAGCCCGATGTGGGACTTGATCCCGGGACCCCAGGACCACACCCTGGGCTGAAGGCAGGGGCCAAACTGCTGAGCCACCCAGGGATCCCCCTCAAATAAATAATTTTTATTTTTTTATTTTTATTTTTTTTAATTTTTTTTTTATTTATTTATGATAGGCACACAGTGAGAGAGAGAGAGAGGCAGAGACATAGGCAGAGGGAGAAGCAGGCTCCATGCACCGGGAGCCCGATGTGGGACTCGATCCCGGGTCTCAGGATCGCGCCCTGGGCCAAAGGCAGGCGCTAAACCGCTGCGCCACCCAGGGAACCCTCAAATAAATAATTTTTAAAAAGATTTTCTTTATTTATTCATGAGAGAGACAGAGAGAGAGGCAGAGACACAGGCAGAGGGAGAAGCAGGCTCCACGCAGGGAGCCCGACGTGGGACTCGATTCTGGGATCCCGGGATCACACCCTGAGCCAAAGGCAGATGCTCAACCACTGAGCCACCCAGCTGTCCCAAATAAATAAGCTTTTTTTTTTAAGATTTTATTTATTTATGAGAGAGAGAGAGAGAGAGAGAGAGAGGCAGAGACACAGGCAGAGACACAGGCAGAGGGAGAAGCAGGCTCCATGCAGGGAGCCCGATGTGGGACTGGATCCGGGGTCTCCAGGATCACACCCTGGGCTGCGCTAAACCACTGAGCCATCCGGGCTGCCCAATTAATAAGCTTTTAAAAGAATCTTTAAAAAAATAAATGGGGGCAGCCCCAGTGGCGCAGCGGTTTAGTGCCACCTGCAGCCTAGGGCATGATCCTGGAGACCCGGGATCGAGTCCCACATCGGGCTCCCTGCGTGGAGCCTGCTTCTCCCTCTGCCTGTGTCTCTGCCTCTCTCTCTATGAATAAATAAATAAAAAATCTTAAAAAAAATAAATGGTATAACTTATGTAGAATCTAGTCAGTAGGTAGGTGCTCTTTATTACTAGCTGAGTGAAGTTTGTTTTGAGGGCCTGTGGGGCCAGACGTGAGGATCCTCCCTGTGGCCTGATGATTTCTTTTGCTCATCCTTGCAGCCAAGCAGCATGAGCTGATGACACTGGATGGCTTCATGATGTACCTGTTGTCACCTGAAGGGGCTGCCCTGAACCCAGCCCACACATCCGTGTTCCAGGACATGGACCAGCCCCTCTCCCACTACTTCATCTCCTCCTCACACAACACCTATCTGACTGACTCTCAGATCGGGGGGCCCAGTAGCACCGAAGCCTATGTTAGGTACTGCAGCGGGGGATGGTAGGGGCGAGCACACCTGGGAACCCAGCTTGGGGAGCTATAGAGCTCAAATCTCACTGTGGGCTTCCTGAGGGGGGAAGGAAAGAGGAGGTGTGGCTACCTGGCTCACCCTGTCCCTTGCTGTGCTCTGTGGCTCCCACATGATGGACATCTTGCCTGCCCATCTGTCTCTGCAGGGCCTTTGCCCAGGGATGCCGCTGTGTGGAGCTGGACTGCTGGGAGGGCCCAGGAGGGGAGCCCATCATCTATCACGGCCACACCCTCACCTCCAAGATCCTCTTCCGAGACGTGGTCCAGGCTGTGCGTGACCATGCCTTCACTGTGAGCTGCTAGGACCCCCTGCCCAGAATATCACTCACCAAGTGCTGCTGGGGCAACTGGCCAATGGGGTAGAAGAAAGCTGAGGGAGAGGCCCTCTTCCTCCATCCTCATGTTTAGTAACTACATTATTTTTTTTAATCTTTTTTTTTAAATTTTTATTTATTTATGATAGTCACACACAGAGAGAGAGAGGCAGAGACACAGGCAGAGGGAGAAGGAGGCTCCATGCACCGGAAGCCCGACGTGGGATTCGATCCCGGGTCTCCAGGATCGTGCCCCGGGCCAAAGGCAGGCGCCAAACTGCTGCGCCACCCGGGGATCCCTAGTAACTACATTAAAATCACAAAATGTCCAGGAGAAAACCTTAAGAGTAGGGAAGGACATTTTTTTTTTTTTTTTTTTTTAAATAGAGGAGTGGATGATCCAAGCTCTATTTTTTTTTATTTTTATTTATTTATGATAGTCACAGAGAGAGAGAGAGGCAGAGACACAGGCAGAGGGAGAAGCAGGCTCCATGCACCGGAAGCCCGATGTGGGATTCGATCCTGGGTCTCCAGGATCACGCCCTGGGCCAAAGGCAGGCGCCAAACCACTGCGCCACCCAGGGATCCCAGGGAAGGACATTTTAATCATGACTCCCAAAGAGGAAGCCATGAAAGAGAAGTTCAGCATGGAGTCTGCATAAAATTGCAACTTCTGTCAAGCTATACGTAAATCTTATCCTCAAAAAATGATGGGCATGGGGGCGCCAGGCTAGCTTAGTCAGAAGAGCGTGCTACTTTTGATCTTGGGGTCATGAGTTCGAGCCCCATATTGGGTGTAGAGGTTACTTAAGAAAATCAACTGAGGGAACCCTGGGTGGCGCTGCGGATTGGCGCCTGCCTTTGGCCCGGGGCGCGATCCTGGAGACCCGGGATCGAATCCCACATCGGGCTCCTGGTGCATGGAGCCTGCTTCTCCCTCTGCCTGTGTCTCTGCCTTGCCTCTCTCTATCTCTGTGTGTGACTATCATAAATAAATAAATAAATAATTTAAAAAAAAAAAAAAAAAAAAAAAAGAAAATCAACTGAAAAAAGTATGGGCTTGGGGAGAAAAGTGGGTGACATAAACAGCACTGGCCAATGTCATTAGGCTATGAAGGGCATTTATTAAAAACAAAACCATTCCTGCAGCTGTCCTCAGCTTCCCAGACATTCCACCTTTACCAGACCCCAGATCTGACCTGTGTTCCCCTACAGACACACCTGCCCCAGAGTATATCCCACCTACTTAGCTCCCCAGAGTGCCTTTGCCTGCCTGTCCTGAAGAGGGTTGGGGGCCAGGTACAGTAGGGGTCCTCGTAGGGGGAGAGGGAAGTGGTTCTGAGCTGTTGCCCTTCCCCCCCAGTTGTCCCCATACCCTGTCATCCTGTCCCTCGAGAACCACTGTGGGCTGGAGCAACAGGCTGTCATGGCCCGCCACCTTCGAACCATCCTGGGAGACACGCTGGTGACACAAGCGCTGGATGCCCAGAACCCTGAGGAGTTGCCATCCCCAGAGGTAATGAACGCCCCAGACTCAGCCTGGTGGGGGGAGGATCTGGCTGCAGTCTACCATCCACCCCTGCTATGCCACCTCCATGTCAGGACCCCTTCCCTCTCTCTGCCTCAGTCTCCCCCTGCTCCAGCGTTCATTTGACATCAGCCCCCCCCCCCCCAGGGTCTTGTCTCTTTCCTACCCACCAGACTTGACTAGACCCATCCCACCCTATTCTGGGCCTTCCGTGCCCTCACTCTCACCTCCCTGCTCTGCCTCCCTGCGTACAGAGTCCCTGCAAACTCAGACATTCCCACCTCCAAGGTTGGGACATTCTTCTCTACCTGAAGCTCCCTTCCCAGCCATCTTAGACCTCTAGCTCAGTGTAAACCACCTCTTCCTGTAGCCTTAGAAGCTTCCTCAGCAATCTGGCCTGGGGTGATTTTTCCTCCTAAACCCCAGAATGTTTTATCTGCCTCCTCAGGACGGTTGTGTTTTTCTGGTTCCTTGAGAAAACTCTCCTACTCTCAATCCAAATATGCAGAGAATGTTGACTCACCTGTGTGTGTGTGTGTGTGTGTGTGTGTGTGATTTCTTTCTTTTTTTTTTTTTAATATTCAAGAAAAAAACGATTAAAAAAAATTGAGCTGGGGGCACCTGGGTTACTCAGTGGTTGAGCGTCTGCCTTTGGCTCAGGGCGTGATCCCAGGGTCCTGGGATGGAGTTCTGCATCGGGCTTCCCATGGGGAGTCTGCTTCTCCCTCTGGGGATCACAACCTGGGCCAAAGGCAGACGTTCAACCACTGAGCCACCCAGGTATCCATTTTTTTCTATTAGAAACATCACGCGAGGGGATCCCTGGGTGGCGCAGCGGTTTGGCGCCTGCCTTTGGCCCGGGGCGCGATCCTGGAGACCCAGGATCGAATCCCACGTCGGGTTCCCGGTGCATGGAGCCTGCTTCTCCCTCTGCCTGTGTCTCTGCCTCTCTCTCTTTCTCTCTCTGTGACTATCATAAATAATAAATAAAAGTTTAAAAAAATTAAAAAAAAAAAAGAAACATCACGCGGGATCCCTGGGTGGCGCAGCGGTTTGGCGCCTGCCTTTGGCCCAGGGCGCGATCCTGGAGACCCGGGATCGAATCCCACGTCGGGCTCCCGGTGCATGGAGCCTGCTTCTCCCTCTGCCTGTGTCTCTGCCTCTCTCTCTCTCTCTCTCTGTGACTATCATAAATAAATAAAAATTAAAAAAAAAAAAGAAACATCACGCATCTTTGTGTGTCCTTCCCGGCTCCCCCCAGTCAGCCCCTCACGTCTGGTGGTTGTACGACTAACCCAGGGGCAGGAGGGCATAATCTTTCCCTGTTTGTGGGCCCCGACAGCAGCTGAAGGGCCGGGTTCTGGTGAAGGGCAAGAAGCTGCCGGCTGCTCGGAGCGAGGATGGTCGAATTCTATCCGACCAGGAGGAGGAAGAGGAAGAGGAGGAAGAGGAGCCAGAGGCCACAGAACAGAGGCGGCGGGTGAGTGGGACCCTTGGGCCGGGAGGAGCTAGGTGGAGCAGGGCTGGAGCCAGTGACCCTCGCTGCGGCTCATCTCCCAGGCCAAGCAGATCTCCCCTGAGCTGTCGGCCCTGGCCGTGTACTGCTGTGCCACCCGCCTGCGGACCCTGCGCCCCACCCCGGTCCCGCCCCAGCCCTGCCAGGTCAGCTCCCTCAACGAGCGCAAGGCCAAGAAGCTCATCCGAGAGGCAGGTAGGAGTGGGGACATGGGGGGCAGGAGGCACCCTGGATGCCTGGTGGGGCGGTAACCTGAAGTTGGTCTGGAAAAGAGACTGACAGGACTTTGGGGCCAGTGAAGGGGTCAGGAGGCCCCCAGATTGGGGCTCAGGGAGTGAGCGCCCAGTGCGTGCCTAGCACCGGGCTGGCATGGATGGAGGGAAGAGGGCCCTGGGAGGAGGGGGGCTGCTGCCTGCCTTTGCTGGACTCAAGCCTAGTGGCAGGGCCAGGTGTAGACGGGAGTGATGGTGCAGGGTGATCAGTGGGCCATTGGGGGGTCCAGGGGAGCCCCCGCAGAGGCGGTGAGATCAGGGAAGGATTCTGGAGAGGTGATGCCTGTAAAGACCCCAGAGCAAAGCATAGGGTGGAAGCAGCCAGGTGAAGAAGGGGAAGGGGTTTCCAGGCTGGAGGAACAGGTTGGATGAAGGCCTGGAGGCATGACATGCAGGAAGAGTCCTGGGAACCCGCAACACAGTTGGAGGAGTGCATGTGGGATGAGCGCTGGATGTCTGCCTGGGGCCCCTGTTCCAGGCCTGGAGGTAGGGGGGATATGCAGTGCTGGGGTGTGGAAGGGGGTTCTTGACCCTCTCTGGGCTTCCAGAGCCTTCTCCAGAAGGTCCTCTCAGCCCTGGGGCAGAGGGAGTTCAGCCTCTGTTCCCAGCTTGTTCCTGGAGTTGGGGTAGAGGAAGTTACAGGCCGGATAAAGGACACCCCCGGGGCCCCAACTCTCCCCCAGGGAACAGCTTTGTCAGGCACAATGCCCGCCAGCTGACCCGAGTCTACCCCCTGGGGCTTCGGATGAACTCGGCCAACTACAGCCCCCAGGAGATGTGGAACTCCGGCTGTCAGCTAGGTGAGTGGGGGCAGGAGCATAGAGCAGGCAGGGTGCTGCCGCGTGGGGGCGGCCTCCAGGGACCCATGGGAGACCCCGGGCAGTGATGGGGCCGTATAGTTATCTGGAAGGTGGAGAAATGTGTTTTCTTGGTAATAGCACTTATTAAAATAGTTGGGAAAATAGGTGGGAAAACAAATCAGACTCATTTCTTCCTGACAGTGTGAAAGTCTCCCATTTTTTTTTTTAAAGATTTTTTTTATTCATGAGAGACACATAGAGGCAAAGATACAGGCAGAGGGAGAAGCAGGCTCCCTGTGGGGAGCCTGATGTGGGACTCGATCCCAGGACCCTGGGATCACGCCTTGAGCCAAAGGTAGACGCTCAACCACCCAGGCGCCCCAGTGTCCCATTTTTTTATAAAGGCGAAAGCTCAAAACCTCTACTCCCATGAGTCCTCTGACACACACAGACATGCACACACCCCACTCCCTAATGCCCCCTGACACACAGAGGTGTGCACACACACCCCCCGCCGGGAGTCCCACTGAATCAACACTGACAAAAGTGGGCTCTGGAGGGACGCTGAGCCCCAACAAAGGAGCAAAGGTAGGGGGGAATATGGTCCCTTTGAGGGCAGATATGGAAACCCCAGCCTTCCTTGGGCCCAACTCTGGCCCAGACCTATTCCCTGCCCCACCCTCTGGCCTCGAGGGATACCAGGGATAAAGTGGTGATAGTGGGGGCTGGGTCCCTTGGCTGCCATGATGCCCGCCCCCCAAGCCCTGGTGGGGGTGGGCAGTGAGACCTGAAACTGAGCAGCAAGAGGAGGGCTGCTAAGAGCCCCTGCTCTGACCCTGCTATGTCCACAGTGGCTTTGAACTTCCAGACACCTGGCTACGAGATGGACCTCAATGCCGGGCGCTTTCTTGTCAACGGGCAATGTGGCTACATCCTGAAACCCGCCTGCCTACGGCAGCCAGACACCACTTTTGACCCCGAGTGTCCCGGACCTCCCAGAACTACTCTCACCATCCAGGTCAGCAGCCTGGACCAGCCCTACCCTGGGGTCACCCTGGGGTCCCAGCTAGTCCCAGCGAGGTCCTCCCTGGCAGGGCACCAGACAGCAGTGGCCTGGGGGCGGCCTGGGGTGTGGGGGAGGGCTGGCGGCTTCCTGCCTGAGCAGAGGGGCCAGACTGCAGCTCCCCTTCCTTGTCCCCCACAGGTGCTGACTGCACAGCAGCTGCCCAAGCTGAACACTGAGAAGCCAAACTCCATCGTGGATCCCCTGGTACGCGTTGAGATCCACGGGGTGCCTGCAGACTGTGCTCGAAAGGAGACCAACTATGTGCTCAACAATGGTGAGTGGATGTGCTGGTGGCAGTGGGGGTGCTTGGGGCCAGCAGGCTCCTGACTGCCCTGCCTGCACCCTAGGCTTCAACCCGCGCTGGGGGCAGACCCTGCAGTTCCAGCTGCGGGCTCCTGAGCTGGTGCTGGTCCGCTTCGTGGTGGAAGATTACGATACCACCTCCCCCAACGACTTCGTGGGCCAGTTTACGCTGCCCCTCAATAGCCTGAAGCAAGGTGGGTGGGGATGGAAAGGGAGGGGGTCTGGGCCGCCAAGACCCTGTTCACCTGGGCCCTGGATGTCCTCTGAGAGCTTGCCCCGAGCCCCGAGGTGGGAGGTGGTCTGTGCCCCCACGGCCCTGGCCCTGAAGGGTTGGGAGTTGGGGTGGGCAGAGAACTGGACACGTGGCTCCCCTCCCCACAGGGTACCGCCACATCCACCTGCTTTCCAAGGACGGCGCCTCACTGTCACCAGCCACGCTCTTCGTCCACATCCGCATCCAGCGCTTCTGAGGGTGGGACGACCCACGCTGGGGCTCCTTGGGTGCCAGCCTGCCTCCTGTGGCAGAGGCTCTGTTCTCCTCAGGAGTGGGGGGTGCAGGGAGGACTAGCTCCTCCAGCCTGCTCGCTTTGCCCACTCCACTCTCTGGCCCCAGTGGAGCGCTAGGGGCTGCCTTGGTCCCTCTTGAACGGGCCGCCGCTTTGCCCTGTGACCCCAGAGCCTGGAGACGGCCCCAGCTCCTCGGATTCTTGGCTGGCTCCCTCCTCCCGGCTCATGAAGAGCCAGGCCTGTGGCTGCCAGAGTTGGGGAGGAAACCTGAGCCTTTAGCTCTTCTCTGCCCCCCTGGGGGGCATCCCAGCCGCCATCCCCAGAGTAGTTCAGCCCCTTCCTTGCCCCCTCCCCCACCCCAGGTATTATTAGCCACCCCCCAGGGCCCTCCCCTTGCCAGGCTTTCCTGGGCTCCCCACTGGAGCTCGACTTTGGGCTGCCTTTCCCAGGAAGCCTACGAGTAGGTTTTCACTTGTGTCATAGAAGGGACCTGAAGAGGACAGGAGATTATCGATTTTAAAAAATAAAGAAACAAGTTTACTACTGCTGTACGCTGAGCACCTGAGGTCATACCCATAGGACCCTGAGGAGGGATGTGGGCAGAATCCCTTGGGCCCCCTCCCCCAGCAGGGCTTGGATTTAAGCCAGCCAGGGAGATGGTACAGGTGGGAGGGCAACAGGAGAGGAGGCCCCAGCTCAAAATAGCCTGACCCCTCCTCTTGGCTCCGAGCTGCTTCCAGCATCACAAGACTGTGGGGACACCAACTCATAGGCTCCCCCTGCCCCCATCTCCACCATGAAGGGCCTTGAATGGGGAGCTGGCCGGTGGGGGGGGGGGGGCTTTTGCCAGGGAAGAACTGTTATGGCCCTAAGGGGATGGGACAGACTGAGGGAGCTGACAGGCCCATGCTTTCTGGGTTCAGCTGCATTTGAGGCCCCTGTCCGTTCAGTAAATGAATCCCAGAGACTTGGGGCTCTCCTCCCACCAAGCAACCAGCCTTTTAGATGATGGCCTGGAAACCATCCCGCTACTCGGGGCTGCCTGGAGTGGCTGGGAGAATGTGCCGAGACACCAGATGGCAGGATCCAGAGAAAACCTGCCAGAAAGGGGACTATTTACCTATCTAATCTATTTAATCTATCTTATCTATTTATAATTGGAGTTCAATTTGCCAACATATAGCTTATCAGCCAGTGCTCATCCTGTCAAGTGCCCCCCTCAGTGCCCATCACCCAGTCACCCCAACCCCCCCACCTCCCTTTCCACTACCCCTTGTTCGTTTGAAAGGGGACTTTTTAGGCTTCAATGTGGCGCCCTGACATTTTGGGTTCCATCAGGCAAAAGCACCAACACTGAACCAGGACAGAGTTTGAAGACTCTTGGCTTGGGGATGGCGCTGGGCTGGGGCTTGAATGTGTCCCAAGGAACCCGTCCCAAGGAACCCCGGGGCTGGGCAATCTCACCTTCCTGCAACCTAACACCCGATGCAAGAAGTGAGATCCTCCCCCTGCTCTCTGTTCATGCTGAGAGTGGACTTTGGTTCTGATGAATTCAAGTGTCTGAAAGGGGATGCTTACACTCTGAATGGGCTCAGAAGCCTCTCCACGCAGGAACCACAAAGGAATGGACCAGGCAGCCCGGACACCTGGCAGCCAAACCGCAGGCCCGAGGAGGGAGCACAGCAAAGCTGAGTCCATTTACGATGTACATGGAGCAGTTAGGGAGTTGCCCTGTTTTCCGAGGGCCAGCTCTGGTCAGGGCCTGCACTGAGGGTCCCACGTCAGGTGAGCACTAGACTCTGGGCTCAGCCCCCGCTCCTGCTTCTCTTCTTTGGTTTGGTAAAGCCCAAGGAAGTGTTTCATGCTAGAGTGAGAGCTCCAAAGCAGGGAAGTCAGCCTTGAAAGGGCAAGTCTTCAGTGTAGGAAAATTGATGGGAATGGATTATGGGAAGTGGAAGCAAAGAAGTCAGTTGTTACTCCGGAGGTCCCTGGATGGCCACCCACAGGGCTGTTCTCAGCCCATGTCTAAGGGGAGAACAAAGGCCTGAGCCCTCAGGGGCTAGAGTGACCTGCTGTGGGTGTGTGTGGGAGACACAGGGATGGGTTTAGGAGGGGTCTCGAGTGCTCTGGGAGGCGCCTCACAGATGACCCTGGGGTAGGTCTTGTGTCCTCTCAGGTGCAGCCCAGGTCCCCTGCCAAGGGGCTCAGAGGCACCAGCCAGAGGGAAAGAATGGGGGTGGGGTAAATTTGGGAGTCTAAATTTGGTTAACTGGGGCCCTTCCTTGGAAAACTGGTTCAGTAGGTGTGTAGCGGGACCTGGTGACCAGCAGTGTTAAAAAGCACCCCCGGTGGCTCCGCAGAATCACCTGGCCGCTGGCCGCTGGAGATGTGGCACCTGGACAAGCAGGATAGGGCAGTGCCTGGGCACCCCCCAAACCCCCACAGGAGCCACTGCTGCTCCGGGCTGAGGGGGTGCTTTGCTCCCAGCAGCGGAAGCTGGGGACTGGCTCCTCTGCCAAGGTGCTCTGATGTTGGCCCAGGGCCCAACTGCTCCTCTTACGTGGAGCAAACCTGGGTCAGTACTGACTCCTAGCTGGCAGATGGGAGAAGTCAGGGGACAAGAGCCAATTCTGCCCTGAACGGAGAACCTTACCAAAGTAAAGTAGCTGCCTCTGTGGAACAGTCAGGAGTGGCTTTCCTTGTGGGGCTCCACTGCCACCCGAGAGGGCGCTCCAGCCTAGGCCAGCGGCTCCCATCTGTTCCACTGCCACCTGCGGACCCCAGGAATGCAAGGGCAGAGAGGTTTGGTTCAGCTGCTTCCTTTATTAGAAACAAGTGAGATGTAACCAGTGGAACTACAATGCATTTGGTACTTCCTCCCCCACCCTGGAAATGGATGCCCCTCCCACAGCCCAGAGAAAAGCTCAGACAAAAAGTGAAGCTTCCCCCTCCTGTTCCCAGGTTCGGCACACCTTGCCTGCAGTCAGTATCTCTGAATTTAACTGAATGATAATGTCCCACACAACCTCCTAGGAGACAGACAGCCTGTTGGCGGGCCTGCCTTCACTTTGCTGTAGGGCAAAACCAAAGATGATTTGCGTCTCCTCTGGTTCCGGAGCAGGTGGGTCAGGCCACAAGAAGGCCGCCCCCTGGGGGGGTGGGCACTGGCCAGGGATATGCTCATGCATATGCTCCCCTGGCCTGACAACCAGGTCCTCATCCATTCCCAGATTGCAGCTTCGTGAAGCTACAGGCCTTTGGGCCATCCCTTCAGTTGGTTAAATGCTGGTCATCTTTAGGCAAAGAATTCAGATCGCAGGGACCCCCATGCCTGGGCTTCAGTGAGCCAGCGAGTCAGGGGGTCAATGGCAGTTAGGTGAGAGTTGCAGGCAAGGCCTGAATTTCCCATAAACTGGGTGTTGAGGTGGCTTGGTGTGGGCCAGCCTTCAAACTGGATGTGTCTTTGAAAGCAGGCATGGTGGGGGCAGGGGGACGAGCCCTATATACGCCTCCACCCAGAGCCAAGGCCTCCTTTCTACCCAGCTCTCTCCCTAAACAGAGATCAGAGGCCATAAGACTGCCCAGGTGTCAAATGTAGTCAATCCAAAGGCAGAGGTAAACATCTGGAAACATGGGAGTCCAAAAAGCCCAGTGGTGCGAACAGGGAGTACTGGTGGCAGAGAGTGAGGGCCACGCCCAGGAGGCCCTCAAACAATGGCTGCCTAAGGCAGGTCCCAGGTGAAGAGCTTGGAGGCCCCAGGGTCCTTCCCTTGTTTGATTCACGCTGGCTGGGGCTCCACCATCCTGCAGGGCTCCTTATGAGGAGGCCTTGGACCCCAAGCAATGGTTCTCTCTGAGCTTTCTGACCTGAAGTCCTGGAAGGGGTGGAGTGAAGAACTCGGGAACTGTTTGGACAAAAAGATGAAGAGCAGGGACCAAGCTGACTCCTGCAGCCCGGGGAGGCGGTGCTCAGGGCTAGGGCTGGGCAGGGTCCCTACCATGACACAACAGCAGAGTCCAAGAAGCAGGCCACGCGGTCTTGGAGGGAGATACGGGGGGCCTTTCCAGGAGACCGGTTTCTTCCAGAGCAGCCGTGGACTTCTGGTTTCCATCCTGTGGCCTGGGTCAGCTGAGGCAAAGCTCACTCCAGAGGCTGCTATGCACGCCTAACCTCAGCAGCAGCTTGCCCTGGGACCTGGCCCAGAGCTGACCAAGCCTAGCACAGGAAGCCTTTCCAAGTTCCAGGTCCTGCCCCAGGTAGGAAAGAGTCGGGCACTTTGTTTTCTGATATCCTCAGATGCATGCACAGGGTAAGCTGCTCTGGGACTCGGGGTGTTGGCTGGCTGCTGTCTGTGAGGCTGTAAAGGCAAGCCCCTGCCTCTCCGACTCCTCCTGTCTGTGGAATGCAGTGCACATCTTGCTAAGAACAGCAGCTTCTTTGGTCTGGGTATCTTGGAGTCAAGGAGTCACAGGTCAGCCATGCAGTTTGCAGCACGGGAACAACGGGGAGAAGGGAGGCCCCTAGAGGCCGCTGATGAGAATGCAGTACAGTGGAGCGCAGGCTGGGCCCAGCAAGCCATCTCCAGAGCGGGTGGCGCAGGTGGCACAGCCCCCAGCCCCAGCACACGATTTCCTCCAGCTCTGGGGACTCTGCACAATTAGCCTTCTGGCAAACCCAAAGCCTGAAACTCAGCTCTGTTAGCCTGCAGAGCATGGCTTCAGTTTATGAGAGTCGGCTAAAACTTCCTCCCCACCAGAAGTGGCCGAGAGGTGAAAGCAGCCAGGTCTCGCTCACGCACATGCCCTGCTCTCCTGTCTACCTTCTCCCAATGCAAAGTTATACACAAGCCTGGATGTGGGTTTCTGACAATTCCACAGCTCAATGCTCCCCAAGGGACTTGGCTGAGCACAGCTGAGGAATGCCTACGTGGACAGCCACGTGACCTGAGGCTCCATCGCTTTTGGAGAAACTGGCAGCATCAATAACCGTCACCGTCACCACCACCACCACAAAGATCCACAAGACATCACCAGCGAAAATCAGATTCAGACAATGGCGACACGAGATCATTTCTGCTGTCAAATCCAGATCGGCGTCTGGACACCGCTCCTTGCTACTACTTGCAAGTTATGCATCTTGGAAAGGAGCACAAGTGATGGCTAAAGGATTGTGAAGGCACAGGCCAGGGGCTGGTGGCTAAAGGGGTCTGGGTATTGTCCCCATGCCAACCTTGGCCAGCCACCCTAGGGCTATCAGGGTGCTGGCTCTTTGCTCTATGATGAGCTAAGCAGGGATTGCACTGGTATGGTCTCCACAAGGTCCCAGATGCTACAAGGAGGTCAGAGGTCCCCTTCAAACTGCCAGTCACCCCAGGCAGTGAAAAACAATGTCCCATGCGACTCATCCCTATAAGGTTGGCAACAGCTAGCTAAAGAGCCCTTTAAAATCAGTTGGCAGGACGACTTCCCACAGAGCAGGGCAAGGATGGAAGAAGGGACCCCATAAATGAAATCTGCTTCCACAGATGGTCCCCACTGCCCAACGTCAGGATGCAAAAAAGGCCTGGCTCCTGCAGGACAGCCCCAGTAGGTTCAGCTCCACCCAGGACTCCACCTGCAGTTCTGTGACCTTTCAGCCCACCCCCAGCTCGGCATTGTCCCTCCACCTGTCCTTGCCTTCTCAAAGCTAATCATTTCAGCCCATCCAGAAGGGGGACTAGATAAGATTCCCCACATTCTGTTTCTCCTGCTCCCCC
The DNA here is from genome assembly GCF_905146905.1 of Nyctereutes procyonoides. Classification (NCBI taxonomy): domain Eukaryota; kingdom Metazoa; phylum Chordata; class Mammalia; order Carnivora; family Canidae; genus Nyctereutes; species Nyctereutes procyonoides. Next base: position 233,173 of record NW_026575020.1, read on the forward strand.
AAGAAAAGTCAATGCCTGCTTTCAGAACAAAACAATTCACTGTACCAACATGTATTTCTCTGGCACTGTCCTTGGATTCTAATTCTGAGGAATGACCTGGATTCAGTTTTTCATTAGAGACCAAACATCCTTGTACATTTGGAACAGGAAAGATATTTAAAATATTTATATATATATAATATATATATATATATATACTTTTATTATTCACCCGTTAACTCCATAATATGCCAATCACGAGCTAGTTTTCAGCAGTTACATTCCCTTGATCACGGCTGCAGAAGGATGTGATTAATTGGAAAACAGGGAGACCAGAAACACGGCCGGAGGTGACATCACACGGCCGGAGGTGACATCACGCAGCCTACGCCATTGCAATACAATTGTCAAGTTCAGCGGCGGTTTGGTAAAGCCGGTTCAGTTCTGTTCCCTTTGCCAGGGATTCTCACGTTTGTGAAAATTGGACCAACAAGTGGTGGGGTTCCATTTCCTGGTGTGACTTCTCAGTGGCTTTATCCAGACTCTCACTGGCAACTGATTATTGTAACACCAGCCCAACCTAGGAGAGCCGATGGGGAGAGGCAGAGTTGAGTCAACAGTTGTCCCAAGTCTGTCCCACTATTCCCCACCCCCCGTCCACCTGACTTGAGAAGTCCCAAAGGACTGAGTTGGCACAGTGCCACTAGGCTGAGCCCAGGAGCTCTTACTCAACCTCCATGAGGGGCGTCCTTCATCTATCAGATCTTTCAAGGAAAGCAATTGCCAGCAACCCGAGCAACACTAGTCACAAGGCTTCCCTCCAGCTCCTCTATCACTATTTTGTAAATGCTGATGACACCATTGGCTGAGGCTGCCCTCTGGAGCTGGCAAAGGAAGGGCTGAGGATTACACTGGAATGCGGGCAGCTGCCCAGCAGAGGAAACCCCTCAGATCCTTAGACTAGAACCTTCCCAGCTAAGCACAGGCAGCTGGACTTGCAGTTCCCTGAGGTGGTCTCCAATGCCCTCCCAAGGTGGCTCATCTTGTGGGGAAAGAAGTTGGAGACAAGCTTCCTGCCTTTGTGTGGCTCCAGGGTCAATCTCCTCTGCCACCCTCACGCCAGCTGCTGAAGAGGAATGTGGACCCTGCCAGTCTGGCCATCAGAGGGAGGTGACTTTCTGGGGGCCCAAATAATGCTGAGGCTCAGACCTATGGCACCATCTCTGCTGGAGACAAGAACTCCCTGACCCCAGCTGTGCTCAGCATTGGACGACATACCTTCTCTGCTCCCATGCTGGGGCATTTCCAATTGTAAAGGTAATACTGCAGGTTGCCGTCCCCTATGCCAAACTTGAGCTTCTCCAGGAAGGTTTTGTTCTCCATGAGATCCAGTGCATTGAACACATCAAACCCTTTCTGCAGGGCAGCAGGGAGAAATAAGAACAGATGAACAGAGATAAAAGCTGCTTCGCTTTCCTGCCCATTCCTACCATGGCACGGCCATACAGCATGGGTGGCCAGGACAATCCCTTCGGAAGCTCCGGCTGCTTCCAAACTCCAAACTCCAGCCAGCGCGGGCTATCTAGGGGCGGTGCTTGCAACACTGGGAGCGCCACCCCACCAGGCCTCTCCTCGGTGTCCCACCAAGTGCATACTTGTGTATGCAGCATCTAGATCACTGCTCCTGTTGTTCCATGTTATGACTCCCCAGAACACCAGTCATTTGCACAGTCTTCTCTGGAGACCAAGCCTGGAAGTACTTCCTTTGAGAAGCTGGCTCCTATCAGCTGCTCACATTTGTTCTGTCCCTTTACACCCCAGACACCCCAACTACTAGGCTTTCGCTGTGTACCCTGTGACTTTCCGGCAGCTGATATGCTGTTTTGAGGCTGTGACAAAGATATTTCCCACATTTCACCAAGTCGACCAGAAGGTCTTACAGAGCACAGGCTGGATGGGCTCCCATCTGGCCAGCCCAGGTGGACTGATCTCAGTTCAGGCAGGACCCATGATGAAGGGCTGACGCTGACCTCTTTGGGTGTCAAAGAAGCCTGGGCCCCACCCCCCCATGCGCTATAGTCAGCCGCTCCAGTGACTCACCACGACAAGAGACCAAACTCCCCATTCCCACGCTGGGGAAGTCGTAAGGAGAACCCTTTTACTCCTGGAGCAGGCCTGGCTATTCAGGCTCCTTGGCAGCGCCTCCCGTGAGAACGAAACTCACTGAAATAAATCAGGAGTTCAATGCCTTCACTTCATGTGGATGCTCCTTGCTCTCTCCTAGTTCTGAGCTGCTGGCTGAGAAGTGCTGGGCCCCTTCCTATGCAGAGCACAAGGCCGAGGAGGGCTGGCAGCCCCAGCCCGTGGGCAGCTGTGCTCACCACTGCTCCCACTGCCCCATCCCCACGCATCTCCAGGCCCTCCAGTCTGCTCCTCACCATTTTGGCGAGGACAAGGGCGTCGCTCATGAGGTCTAGAAGAGGGGTCTGGGTGTGGACGTTGTAGAAAGAATAAGCAGCCTTTAGACTCTTGTGGGTTGGATGGTTCATGATGGTAGAGGGAAGCGTATAAAAGCTCAGGAAATCTGTCACCTCACCATTCGCATTCTAAAGGGAAAACAATAGAAGGAGGCAATGTCACACATGCATGGGGAACCTACAGCCAGGGAACGGAATGTTTCCTACTGCTCTCATACCACCCCCAGGACAGCCCTGCCCTAGATGAAAGGGTGCACACTGAAATAGGATGTGCAGGCAAAAGAGAACACACTGGCCAAGGGCACTTGGGGACTGAGCCAGAAGGAAAATCCAGGACAGACTGTGGGCCGAAGTTGCTGAGCACTCTCCCTACACATTGTCAGGGGCTGCTTGCAGCCCACAATCCCCCAGATTGTGTCCCTGATGTCTGGCCAGCATTCCTGCAAGCATGACAGGCAGCACTCAAAGGCTTACCAGAGGAAGAGGGGACTAGTGCTCTCTACTTCGCCATCCACGGAGGCTGGGGGTAGGGGCAGAGGCAAGAAGGGCTCACGCCAGTCCAGAGGATTATCATTTTAGCAAGTGTAAGCTACAACCTCCAGTCTTCAGGGAGGACCAAGCAAAGAGGACCAAGGAAGTCTAGGTGGCGACACTGCCATCTGTCATTTGGGTCTCTAGTCACCAAGCATGGGAACCCTAGCTGCTTGAGGAGAATGCCTCTTGGGGGCCCAGAACAGCCCTCCCCACTCACCTCCACCACAAAAGTGTCAATGATATTCTCCTGGGGATAGAACCAGTGCTCCACCTCCTCCTGGCTCATGACTGGCGTGAGGTGGAACTGCTTCAGGTACCTGGTGAGGAGCTGGTGCACTACTGGAATGTCCTTTTTTTCCATTGGTCGCAGCCCAGCTGTCTTGGGAGCCTGGAAGGAAGAGAGACGAGACAGCATCAGATGTGCTGACACTGAGCATCTTGGTTCCCTCTCAAGTCCTGAAGGTACCAAAAACTTCACACTGTATCCCTTCCTACCTAACCCTGGAGGCATTCACCGAGGCCCTCAAGAGAGAACCCCCAGTCACCCCCGAGAGTGAGAGAACCACTCCCACCCACTGCCCCCAGGCACACAGGCATGAGGCCTGCCTCGTCAGTGTCTTCTGGTCCCTCCCTCCCAGGGAAGGCCACACTCTCTGGCTGAGGCTATTGCTTCAATCTCTTATCCACAAGGCCCAGGCTACCTTCCAAAGAACACAACCCATCAGGCCCCTCCCTTCCTTCAAACTCCCTAACATGGAGCAGAAGACCTTCCACCCACTGGACCAGTTGGCAGTTCTCACTGTCCTTTCCATCCTGCTAGCCCAGTGGGTCTCAACGGGGGCAATTTTGAGTATCTGACAATACTGTGAGACATTTTCAGCTGTCACAACTAGGAGGAGGGGGTGCTACTGGCATCTAATGGGTAGAAGCCAGGGAAATAATAAATATCTTTTATTTTCATTTAAAACGTACTTATTTATTTGGGGGGGAGGGGGGAAGACACAGAGATAGTGAGAAAAAGCACCAGCAGGGAGGAGAGGGAAAAGCAGGCTCCCCACTGAGTAGGAAGCCTGACAGGAGGCTCAATCCCAGGACTCTGGGATCCTGACCTGCGCCAAAAGCAGACATTAAGTGAATGAGACTGACTGAGCCACCAGGTGTCCCACTACTAATTCATTTTATAATGAATGCCCCATAATAGAATTACCCAGCCCCAAATGTCAATGGTGCCACGATGGAGCAAAACCCTCACAGACGTGCTGGAGTGGGCCCAGCTTGGGGGATACTCACTGACCTAGTGAAGCCCCGCTTGGCTCTGCTCCTCCAAACCCTCGCCACCTTGTCCCATTGAGCCATAGCTGATCTCCCACACTGGTCTCTCTCCCAGAGACTCAGAGAGCACTTCACAGAACAGCTTCTCGCCTAAGCATGTTGGAACCCCTGGGCCCAGCAGAGTCTATACCAGATGCCCATCTGTCTGTTCAGACCCTGCTGCACCAGCCTGCTTCCAGCAGGGCCTACTGCCGGTTAAATTCAGAAGAAAAACACCAAACTCCTGGGGCTTCATCTTAAACTGGGATCCCACCCCACAGCTGCTTTTTCTTAAGAAAGGCTTCAGCGGAATGAACCCATGTGATGCTCGGGAGTGAATACTGGGGCTGCTAGAACATCCCCAAAGGCCCAACACACAAAGGTGGGGTCAGCCAAAGCTGAAAGCAGGGTGGAGTTAACAGTTTATATACCTCGCTCACTGCGTAATACAACTGCTTCCCTGTGTAGTAACAGTTTTTAAAAAGAGCTGCTCCGGGATGGCTGGGTGGCTCAGCAGTTGAGCGTCTGCCTTTGGCTCAGGGCATGATCCCAGGGTCCTGGGATCGAATCCTATATCATGCTCCCAGTAGGGAGCCTGCTTCTCCCTCTGCCTATGTCTCTGCCTCTCTCTCTCTGTGTCTCTCATGAATAAATAATTGAAATAAATAAATAAATAAATAAATAAATAAGCAAGCTGTTCTAGGACCTCAGCCATGTAAATTCCTCACTAATCCTGAGGTCTCCAGGGAACACTTGCTGACCTCATTTCTACATGGCAGCTCCCACAAGGACACCTCAAATTCTGCCATTGGAAGGGGCTAGCACCCATGGTGGGGAGGTCCAGAGACATTCTTCTGGCTGTGACATCACTTTAAGAATGCTCTCTGCCGGGGCAGCCCTGGTGGCTCAGCGGTTTAGCGCTGCCTTCAGCCCAGGGTGTGATCCTGGAGACTGGGGATTGAGTCCCGCATTGGGCTCCCTGCCTGTAGCCTGCTTCTCCCTCTGCCTGTGTCTCTGACCGACTCTGACACTCTCTCTCTCTCTGTGCCTCTCATGAATAAATAGATAAAATCTTAAAAAAAAAAAAAAAAAAAAAAAAGAATGCTCTCTGCCTGCCTAGAACTCAGGACAAATCTGTCATTACAACAGGAGGAGGGGCACCTGGGTGGCTCAATGATTGAGTGTCTGCCTTTGGCTCAGGGTCATGATCCTGGGGTCCTGGGATCGAATTGAGTCCCATATCAGGCTCCCTCTCTATGTCTCTCATGAATGAATGAATGAATAAATAAATAAATAAAACCCTAAAAACAAACAAACAACAGGAAGAGACACCCATCACAGCCCCTGTTCCCAATCTGTTTTTCGGGGTGGTATCTGTCACAGTTTCTCAAAACAGGACACCACTGACCCAGGCCCAGTGCTGATCAGCCCACTCCCAGGGTGATTAAGCCGGTGTGGTGGCTGACAAATGCAGGCAGGCAGCCCCTTGATCAGTAGGTACCCAGTAAGCATGCTGACATGGACCAGAGAAGCTCTGTGGGAGGAAAAGCAACTTTCAGGTCATTAGGGTCCTGAAACCAGGCACAAGCAGAGAATGAGAAACAGCATTCCTTTCATGGGAAAACTAGGTAAACTGAGACCCAGAACAGAAAACCAGCTGATTCCAGGCTGCCTACTCCTTTACCGGCCAAATCTGGATCAAGGGCACTGGGATTATAAATCTGGGCTTCCTCACAGGCTGGGGTCACCCCTCCTTTCCCTGACTGACAGAGGCCAGGCTGATACTCTGTAGCTTATTTACATGGGCTCTGGGTGGTGTTGCAGTTCAGCTAGCAGGTTCATCTTTCTTTTATTTATTTTTTAGAGATTTTGTTTATTCATGAGAGAGACAGAGACAGGCAGAGACACAGGCAAAGGGAGGAGGAGAAGCAAAAAAAAAAAAAAGAAAAAGGGAGGAGAAGCAGGCTCCATTCGAGACCTCCGAGATCACGTCCTGAGCCAAAGGCAGATGCTCAACCACCGAGCCACCCAGGCATCCCCAGGTTTATCTTTCTATTTATGCTTCACCTGGGCTACAATCACAGAGAATAGGTGTTCCCTGAGCTCATCAACAGAGGACACAGAAGTCCATCCAGGTGCAGACACAGGAGACCAAGAAAGTCAGACTAAAATAAAATTCTTGCTATAGACAACAGAAACAACAGAGACAGAAAGTCCAGGAATTCGGAAACCCTGAGTTGGGCCACTTTTCTGACACCACCCCCCTACTCGCCCCGCCCCACCAGAGCTCACTACGGTCCTGCTGAGGGCCGGGCTCTCCTCAGCCTCTCCCACCCCTGCCCATCGCCCCCAGCACCACTGGCCTCTGGCAGTCGGTAGAGCTTCATGGTACGCTGCATGGTCATATTTCTGCTCAAGTGGGAGAACTTCACTTCAATCAGCTTCCGTGGGTTCAGGGACCGATGCCAATACCTGTGGAGGACACAGATGTCCTGTCCTCAGAGGACTCTGTCAAGTTCCACTGAGGGAAGGCATGGAGCTCTCTAGATGGCCGGCAGGTGGCGCGAGAGACACACCAGCCCCCCCCCCCCCCCCCCCCCCGTGAGCGCCAGGGCCGGTGCTGGGCTCTCCAACTTCCCCCCAGTAAATGCAGAACTGCCACAGCTCTTCCTGAATTTTCTTTCTATTTTTCTTTCCCAATTACAAGAGCCAAGTCCACGAAAAGACTTGTAGTCTTCTCGGAATGTGTATCCTCCTCTCCTCTACTGCATTTGCCTGGGGTTTCACTTCTCAAATTTTTGAGGCAGAGACTATTCAACTGCTTCACACAGCTTTCTGAGGTCCAGAGGCTGTCCTTGAATCACAAAGGGATCAGACAGGGATCTGATCCCACAGGGAGCAGATGTGGGCTCTTTGGCCCACATAATATTCAAAACAAAATGGAGCCAACTGCTTAAAAGTCTTGAACTTTTACCATCAAAATCCAGTTTTGTGCTGGACTTTAAAAACTACAATAAAACCCCAGCAGAATTACGTTCTGCTTCCAGAAGGCAGGATTCAGCAGGACTGGAGAATGGCTAACCTCTCTGGATAGGGCACTGGCTCTCCAGTCTGTTCCTACGATCTCCCCCTTCATTTCCATACCTCCTACCCAGCTTCTGTGGGAACCTACCAGCCATCTTATCAGACAGAGAGAAGCAAGACACTCTCAGGCATGCACCAACCGAAGGCCAGAGCTGCAACTCAGTGACACAAGCTCCTTCAGCCAAAGCAGGCACACCAGGACCCTGAGTGCCTCTCAAGAGATCTTTACCTGCAGGTGCCAACAGGCTTTGGTAATACCACCCCGGCAGTGTAAACAGCTTGGAAAATGCCCTCCAGGTGAACTCGCCGGGTTATCTCCCGGATCAGGACTGGAGCCACCCTCTTGGAGCGTAGCTTCTTGTGGACACACAGGAAGTTGATCTCTACCATCTTCTTCTCTCTGGAGAGAAAAGGAAACACCCCAGTGACCAGGCTTTTAAAGGGGAAGGTAACCCCTTCAGGACCTTGGAGCAACCATGGGTGAGGGGGCTTCAGCTCAGGCATGCGTTCTGCTGCCACCTGCACCCGGCAACCAGTACTCAGGCTCCTCTTGTTCCTCGCTGCTCTGCTGCACCAGGCAAGGAACCCAGTCTTTTGAACCAGACCCCACTTTCAGAGATAGGTGGGACTTAAGCCAATTCCTTTATTTAAAGGTACCACCAGGATATGCCCCAATAGCAGGGAGAGGAGTCCCACCTTGAGCTGGCAAGGCACCCCAGAGTAAGTCAAGGGCTATCCAGGAGTTTTAAGGGTTCTGACTCCCACAAGAATCCCAGGCCTACAAAGCCCAGAGAACTGTGGCAGATGGTTCTGGTGTTTCCAGGGAAAATAAAGAGCAGAGCTCACAAGCCCTGTGACTGTTTGGATGTTGAGTCACAGTGGCTTCAGGCCTATTTCTGAAGCTGCTCAAGTGCACCACCATGTGACAGGTTCAAGTGCAAACGCGGAGCCCCTGTGCAGATAGCACCCAGCCCTCATGGTGGACCTCATCCAGCCCAGATCATGAACAAGAGAACGAGCAACAACACAGAGCAAAAGGGACAGCTCCTGTTATGAGCTTCTATTCCCAGCACCTGAATTCCTCTTCACCCTCTTTTGTGGAAGATGGGGTATCTTTTCTTCCCCCACTCTCAGACCAAGCAGGATGGTGGGGAGGTGGGGGGTGGGGGGTGGGGGTGGAGTTCCCGGTGCTTACGTGTCATAGATGTGGATGTTTGCTGGGATGGCACTGATGAACCCAACCAGTTTCCGACTTGAGACCACTCGAACCCCGCAGTGCCACTGGGGGAGCCAGCCAGGTGGCCGGAGAGCCCTAGAGGAGAGACAGAGGCCGCAGCTGCAGGTGACCAGTGGGCTGGGCAGGCTGCCTGCACTCTCCAGCTGAGTCTGTTCTCACCCCGTTTCACTTCCCTGGGCAGCTAAATTCTCTTGAGGACCAAGCCCTCCTGGACACCAGTGGGATCAAGCCAGAGGCCTTGTCTGCTGCTCAGCCCACCTGGCCTACTTATCCACCCAATCCAAGGCTGTCATACTGAGGACTTTGTACCTGATCTCATTTCTTTGTGCTCACTCACTTTGATAACTGAAGTCAGAGGACCGGCCTCACTGGCTCATCATCCAATGGGTCCCCTGGTTGTGAAGTCATCATGGAGCCCCCGGAGCTCTGGTTTCCACCTGCCCTCCGGGTATCCTCACCCCCTCTTTCTGCCTGCCCAGTCTTCCTTTCAGGCAGTCCCTCTCCAGTTCAGTGCTGTGTCTCTACATTCCTGGATACTCAACATGGCACTGAGAGGCTGCTTGACTCAGCCGAGCAAGTAACCATATAACCAAGTGTGCTCAGGAACTGGATAGAAAATGACTTTTTTTTTTCTTTCAAAATCTCAGTAGGTCTTTTCTTTCTTTCTCACACCAAGTCACCATATAACACAGCATCCCTTCTTCTGGGTACTGATGCTACAAAGGGTCTCCTTCACTTGCCTTAAATAAGATTTCGATTCTTAGCTCCACCGGAAACGAGATTCCTTCAGATGTGAGAACTCAAAACGGACACCCTAATTTGCCATTCAAAGGCTGGTTCTTAGCAGGGATGAGGTGGGCCCACCATGGCAGCCTTGCCTTGTGCCCCACCCAAAGCCACCACCAGGAAGCCCTCATGGCTCACCATAGCAGAAAGTCCGGGGAGTAGTCAAACCGGAACATATTGTCATCATCCTCCACGTAGTTCTCATTCAGGAGGCCATAGAGTTCTTTCAGCTGCAGAGATATAAGGGGCTGCCTCAGAGCCACCCTGCCATGGCTAGGGGTGAGGGAGGGCCCAACCTCGACTCCCTGGGGCTCTACACTTTCCAGAAGGACAAGGCAAACCATGTTTCATCTCATAAATCCTTTTCGATCCAGGCATGGCAGGGACTCTTTCAGAACAAGTACCCTAGTTGTACCAGGAAACCGAGCCACCGAGGATGGCAGAGCAAGAATGTCATCCAACTAGCCGGCTGCTCCATTGTTAAGACACAGAACAAATGAATAGATGAACGAGGAAAACACATGCATGGCAGAAAGATATCACCTTGGGGAACTATCAACCTGCCTGAGAAGCCAAGTGCTAGTTAATGGGGCATCTTGGGGGCACCTGGCTGGCTCCATCGGTGGAACATATGACTCTTGGGTTTGTGAGTTTGTGCCCCGTATTGGGCATAAAGATTACTTAAAAAAGAAAATCCTAAAGAGAAAATGTGGCATATCAGGCAGGCCTCAGAGGCAACAGATTGGGGGGGAGGGCTGGGATGGCAGGTGTGCCTGCTCCAACCTGCTTGGATTGGCTCTCAAGAGAGTCCTAGAGGAAGGACTGAGTAGTAGCTATCTTCATATGGTGGCAGGGCTCATTGAAAGTCGCATCCAATCCACACTGCAGCCTGGCCAGCCTACTCACCACACCACGGTCCCCCAGGTCCAAGGCATCCCAGGTGAAGCCCTGGGGCAGGGTGTAGGGCTCCCGGCGGATGTTGTCTTTGTCAGGCTCCACGGGACCATGGGTGTTCACCACTTCTCCTGGAAGAAGAGCATAGCTAGGAGCCTCACCCCATCTCAGGGGGCGGGAAGGGGCTCAGCTCAAACACTGACCACAGCACATTCCTCCTGTCCCTAAGAGCCCTCCGTCTGAAGGACACTCTGTGCTTGGCAACTACAGACCATCTCTCCAGCTACCCTTAGTCCTCAGCTGAGAGCCAACTCCTAGCAAAGCCTCAGAACAATCACTAAGATCCAAGGTGGTTGGTTTTTTTTTTGAAATTCTTTTAAATCTCCCTCTGGTTACTAAATGGCAAACATTTATCTTGACTAATTTGGCATCCTGCCTCCCCGCTGGTATAAAGAGGACTGTCATGGTCCTGGACCAGACCCATCAACCTGGACGGATTTATAAGGAGTTGCAACAAGGCTGCTTTTGTGTCAAAAGCAACAACAATGTACTGCGCCCACTGCTGACCCAGAGGATGGCATTGAGGCGCCAGGCTCAATCTTGGCCCTGCCAGTCTTGGCTTTCAGCAATGTGGGCCACTTAACTACTGCTGCCAACTTGGTTGTTTGGTGTTTACAGAGTCCTACAAGCGTCTTTAGGCTGAATCATGGAAGCCACACTGCTGCCGGGAAGTTACCCACTGATTTGACATCCCCACACTGGACAGATGCCCCTCTTCTGTGGAGCATGTGGAGAGTACTAGGGGTGCTCAGATGATACAACCCTGATACCCATGCACAGCCAAATCGGACTCATGTGACACACTTGAGCAAATCGACCACTTAATTTTGGCCCTCAGAATTACTCAGTTTCTACAGTTCAGAGCTCCTTCATATTCACATCTGGAAGAATGCAATGTTTACCATATCCTGCAAACTGAACCTTTGAAAGGAACCCACTCAGTACACTGCTTGCTCCCAGCATCAGGCTCTGTACACACCAGGCATTAAATTTATGCTTTTACTGATTTTCAGGCCCCTGACCCAAATATGTCATTCTAATGTGTAATAAGCAACGACAGACGCTTCCAGTAATGGATCCATGGGGCAGATGGAGTGGAAGTAGCTGCCTCAGGCCATGAACTGAGGACAACGCCATTAGGACTGACCACCTAATACTCTCTCTCAGCACCAACCTGTATCAGACACTGCACTAGGAAACAGCAGGGGAAAGACAAAGTCCCTGTCCCCACAAGATGTACCATCTTCTGGCGAAGTATTTAATAAATAAGTCATTACCAACATCACAGACTGGAAAGTGCAGGCAACAAGGGAGACACATAGCAAAGAAGCAAATGGCTACCTCCTTTTTACCATCCAGCTCCCCAATAGGTTTGCTTCGGAAAGAGGTTATATTTTTCTCCCCTAGTTTATTTTTTTTATTTTTATTTTTTTAAAAGATTTTATTTACTTATTTGTGAGAGACAAAGAGAAACAGGCTCCCCTCGGGAAGCCCCACGTGGGATTTGATCTCAGGAACCTGGGATCACAACCTGAGCCAAAGGCAGACACTCAATCACTGAGCCACCCAGACACCCCTCTCCCCTACTTCAGAAACTGGTCTTTTGATTTATTCATAAACTAGCCCTTGTGAATTAATTTAAGTCAATCTACTTCCAATTCACTGTCGTGTAAAATTTTGGGGGCCTACAAAGCCAAGAGGGCTAGACCCTTAGAAAGTACCAAGGATTTCTATGCTAGTTTTATCAAGGTGCTGGTTGGTTTCTTACTCTGTACTGAATTTATACCTTTTCCAAGATACATTTTACTTCAGAAGCTGCTTCTCCTTTTTTAAAAAGATTTTATTTTATTTATTTATTCATGAGAGACAGAGAGACACAGGCAGAGAGAGAAGCAGGCTCCATGCAGGGAGCCCGACGTGGGACCCGATCCCGGGACTCCAGGACCATGACCTGAGCCAAAGGCAGTGCTAAACCACTGAGCCACCCAGGCTGCCCTTCTTTTTTCCTAAAAGATTTCCACAGGCAAGATACTGGTAGTCTTCCTCACTGTAGCACAATAATCTCAAGGCTAAATCTTTTCAGTTATGCTCCTTACTAGACCCTGCATACAATGAGTATTTCTATTCACTCCTTTACCATGTATCCATGGAATCCCAGAGTGCAGTAGTTCTGGGGCAGAGCTGGTGAATGGGATGGCATAGGCCCTCAGCATCATGGGCACTCAACAGACAGGTGAGCAGACACCTGTCCCCCAAGCACGATGAGGGCCCCTGACCTGCTAGACAGCTGTCACAGGTCATCTCAAGGCTGACCTCTGCAAGACATAGCTGACAAAGGAGTATCAGGAACAATGAGAAAACTAACATCACTTTTAATAGGTTTACAGTCTGGGGTGCCAACGAAGCTGAGGAGTGGCCCTGGGCTACTGCACTGTCCTCCTGCCAGCACCCAGCATCACAGCTTCCACCTGTGGGACAGGCCAGTCTTCCACCTTTGTAGGGCTTTTGAGCACCTCTTGCTATGTAGGTGTGGGAGGTTGCCACAGAGAACGATTGGAGTACAGCCAATGATCTCTAGGCCACCCAAACCCAGTAACTGACTGAGGATGCTGGGAACTTTAGAAGAAAATCCTGGACTTTCAGAGGGTTTTCTTTCTGTACACTCTCTCCCTGAAATTCTCTCTGCCTTCGACATCAAAGATCCCAAACCATGCACCACAGCAACTGTGAAGGACTTAGAAGCAAAGAGTGTGAGATTTGGAAGAGTTTAAACCTTATGAACAGCGCAAGGAAGAGGCTGAGAGTGGGGATGCTTCTCTCACACAGCTCAGAGAAACCACGTACAAGCTGAGTTCTCCTCTGGGTAGATACTTGTACAAATGAATCTAAGGGTGGTGAGATTCCAATCCATGGAGACGAGGGGGAAAGGATTCTGTAGCCCTCTACTACGGTGGAAAATGGATGACTTTGAAAAAGTAGAATGACATGATCTGAAAAGGGGATCCAAAGTTTATTTGGGGGTCGCCTGGGTGGCATAGTCAATTAAGCATCAGCCTTTGGCTCAGGTCATGATTCTAGCATTCTGGGATTGAGCCCCACATTGGGCTCCCTGCTCAGCAGGGAACCTGCTTCTCCCTCTTCTCCCCGTTCCTGCTCTCTCTCATTATCTCTCTCAAATAAATAAATACAACCTTTAGAAAAAACAAGTTTATTTGGGAACGGAACTGTGTGTGTGTGTGTGTGTGTGTATTTGGGGACACAGAATTGCCATACAGCCTAAAACAACTGCTATTCAGAAAGCCCTTTGATGGAGAATTTAGGATCATGAACTTCTGAAAAATTCCAGGTCTCTGTAGTGGAATACAACCTAATCACACCTCTCCTGACAAGGTGGGAGTAAACAGCATAACTGATAGGCTTCCAGGCCACCGGCACCGTTCCAGTGGGAAAAATCATGGCAAGAAGCTGTAAGTCACACTACCCTGAGGAGAATGAGGCTGGCACCTCAGTCACGCCGACCAACCGAAGCCTGTGATGTGGTGCCCTCTGCGCACTGCCTCATGGAAACAACAGAAGCCTTCCTGTGGGCCTGACCACGGACCTGAAAGGGAGACTGGTCAGGCGCTCAGAGCAACGGCGCTTCCCCAGAGCCCCACACCGCATATGGCCCAGGAGGCACATCCAGAAGAAATACAGCTGAACTGGTTCCACCTTCCTCAGGACGTCAGGACTCCTGTGGCAACTGGGCGGCTTTCTCACGAACTTTCTGACAACGAACCTGGAGTACTCTCTCCATTTACAGGTGGAGAAATGGAGGCAGACAACATAGAGTAGTAACTGGACTAATGAGGAACAGAAGTCCATGGACCCCAATTCATCTCTTCAGCAGGTTCCATGTCTATGAAGAATGGAGCTAAGTTAACCATTTGCAAATTCTTAATGAAAAATAAAATCAGACCAAAAAACTCCAAAGCCCCATCTGAAAACTGGGCCAAAATGCCCGGCAGCCACCACAAAACGCCTCATTGTGCATTTCACTCAAAGGTGGAATTCTTCCTACTTCTTGGTGGGGAGTTGTCACCAGGACCCAGTCCTGGTAATGCCCTACTAACCGCATTACTATGACCCAAAGCCTTGCTGGAGAGATTAGCCAGTGGGCCTGGGACCTGGCTGACTTGGGCTGCCTGACAGACAAGGTGGATGGGTCAGGACAGGGTTCTGGAGGAGTGCTTGCCACCGATTCACCACTCCTTACCATCCAGGCAGTGCTTTGCTTTCCACCCCGGGGGGGCATATCTCAGTTTGTCTGGATTGTGACTGAACTGTTCAAGAACTGCATCTGCTCTACAGCAGTTTCTGAAACTTGCAGAGTGGACACAAATCCCCTACAGGTTCTGATTCCATAGACCCGAGGTAGGGCCTGAGAGTCCGCACATTTACAAGTTCTTAGGCAATGCCCACCCTGCTGGTCCAAGGACCACACTTTGAGTAGCACTGCCTTCTATCGCATACTCCCCACCCCTGGAATAGACCACCTCTGTGGGTACAGCAGCCCCTCTCCCCTCTCGAGTCACTGGTTCTGCCCTGTCCTCACCCCCCCCTTCCCACCAAGGATTCTGGAAGAGACCAATCACACGCACAATCTGAAGGCCACTTACATTTGGTGTCTCATGTTTTCTCAACACACTTTCTCGGTCATAGAGAAAATAGGAATTGGGCCATCAACAGGCCCAGAATCATGGTGCAACCACTCTGGAAATTTTTTGTCAACAGCGACATCTGAAGTTAGTCATCAATGTTAGCTGTGGCTCAGCCTCAGCAGGCATCTCTAACTCTGCTATGTCGTCTCTCCAGAATCCTTTTAGCTTTTCTGCCTGTCCTACCCCTTTAAGAGCTCAGTATAGCTTTTCTAAAGGGTGTCAACCAGACCTGCAGAGGGCATCCCGGGGGCTGAGCCATCACTCTTGAGCAAAATGTCAAGTTATGTGCAGTTGGTAAGTGTGTACTGGCTGAGGGACAAAGGGAAGGGGCTGGAGGACAGCCCACCCCAGGATCAGACATCTGCCCCATAAATGAGATGGTCTCTCTATAAAATCTTTGTGGGGGGAATCCCTGGGTGGCTAAGCGGTTTGGCACCTGCCTTTGGCCCAGGGCGTGGTCCTGGGGTCCTGAGATCGAGTCCCACATTGGGCTCCCTGTGTAGAGCCTGCTTCTCCTTCTGCCTGTGTCTCTGCCTCTCTCTTTCTCTCTGTGTCTCTCATGAATAAATAAAATCTTTAAAAAAAACATGAAATAAATAAAATTTTTGTGGGAACACAGACCCCTGGGCACACAACCCTACTCAGCGTGTACCAAGATATGGTTTTTCTTTGTAGATTTAGAGTAGATGATGATGGACTGGAAGGAATCAGTACTTGTTCTCAATATGTACTCCTGTGACATGGTAAGGTCCCTGAACATTAGTGTTTTCTATACTGCACTTTAAAGACTGCCCTCTAAAAATAGCCACCAAAGAACTCCCAAACCCTACCATCCTTCCCTCACTAATTCAGTGTGGCACCCAAAGCTAAGACACATCCCTTCCCTTCACCCAGGGAAGAAAGCATATACATACCCAGTTTGGGGACAGGCTGCGTGTCCCAGAACTGGTAGCTTCGCTTGCTAGCCTCCTCCATGGTTTTGGCAGGCCCTGGCCCACTGAGAATAGTTCAATGGCCTTCTGTATTTCCTGGATCCTCTCGGCTGGCAAAGAGTTCATCTGGATGAGACAAAGTTGGGGAGAGAAAAGGCCCATTATGTTAACAAACACTTTTGATTAATCACAAGTGCAAGAGTTAAGGGGTGCAACTCAAGGAAGGGGTATGATCCCAACCCCAGAGGTCAGATGTCATATGACAACCAAAGAGTGGTTGGTGATGGTTTTTTGAAGGGTGGGTGCTTCCTACAGGGTTTCTCCTTCTTAGTCTCATGTTTGAGGGCAAAAGGAATACATGCTCAGTGTAAAATTTCAAACAATGCAGAAATGTATAATACATATAGAAAGTAAAAACCCAACAATCCCGCCCCTGAAATATAATCCTTATCACCAAAAGTCTGAATTTAGGAGGTAGGGTGAGAAGAGGCAAATATAATTTCAGACTTTTTTGCATGCAAGCTCCAAACACACACACGCACAATTTTCAAAAACTAGAACTGGGTCATACGGTATTATTCTACATGTTGTTCTTTAAATACGGTCCTAGAGACCTCTCCATGTGGACACACAGATCTGCTCATTTGAACTGAGTCCACTTTGTGGATGGACCACAATATATTTAGCAAGTCCCCCGCCGATGTGCATTTTCGTGGTTTTGTTCTTCAGCTTTACAAACAATCCGTAATGAAGTTTCTTGTACATCTATTTTTGCTCACTGGAATATATATTTCTGTAGGATAAAGTCTATGAAAGAGACTTTCTGGGTCAAAGGATATGCACATTTGAAATTGTAATATAGGGACGCCTGGGTGGCTCAGCGATTAAGCATCTGTCTTCAGCTCAGGGCGTGATCCTGGAGTCCTGGGATCCAGTTCCATATTAAGCTCCCTGCATGGAGCCTGATTCTCCCTCTCTGCCTGTGTCTCTGCTTCTCCCTCTGTCTCTCACGAATGAATAAATAAATAAAATCTTTTAAAAAAAAGAAATTGTAATATATATTGTCAACTTGTTCTCTAAAAAGAGAGTATCCATCAATAACCCAAGGAACAGTGTGTTCATTTAACTAGTATCAACTAATAACCCAGTGAGCACGTGTTTCTCTTGATCCTCATCATTAGATTTCCCAAATCTTAAAGTTTCCAACCAAGGAGGGAAAAAATATTAATTTTAATTTGTCAATTTAACTATCTTTTCATACACTGTGTCAACGTGCATTTTTAATTTTGTAAACTGCCCACTCATTTCATTATTTTAAATTGACTGACTGATATATTACAGATGTTTTCCCAGTCTATTTATCTTTTTAACTTTTACAGAGAGGATTTAAATTTGTCAATTTTTCTTTTAAAAAGAAAAGCTTTTTGGCTTTTATGGCTTCTGGGTCTTACATCAGGCTTACGATTATATAAAAATACTCAGAATTTCTTCTGGTATTTTTACTATGCTACTTTTTTTCCCCATTTATATTGAGGACAGGGAGAACATAAACTAAATGCTTATACTGCTTATTCTTGGGAGGTAGGACAAGTGCTTTCCATTTTCTTCCTCTTGTTAACGTTTTTCATAAATTCCTTTTTTTTTAAGATTTTATTTATTTACTCATGAGAGACAGAGAGAGAGAGGCAGGAAAAGCAGGCTCCCTACTGGGAGCCTGATGTGGGACTCAATCCTGGGACTCCAGGACCACAACCTGGACCAAAGGCAGACAGTCGCTCAACCACTGAGTCACTCAGGCACCAGGTCTTTCCTAAATTCTTGACAATGAACTGCACCCCTCTCACAAAGAGGGAAAGGGAGATTATGTAAACGGTATTTTGTTAAATGTTTCTGATTTCAAAGTGAATCATTTTGATACATGCTGGAGCTCAAATCCCCCTGCAGTCTCCAAACACCCACCTCCAGACAAACAATGAAACAAAAGTTTCTAAAGCTAAAGCACAGGCTTGGGCTAGAATCCTTGGCCCAAAGACCTGGCTGAGCCATTGCTCTCATCCTTAATTTTTTTTTTTTTTTTTTAAAGTAGGCCCTATGCCCAACATGGGACTTGAACTCACAACTGCTAGATCAAGAGTTGATCTTTACCACCTGAGCCAGATAGGCATCCTATTGCTTGCAGCTTTAAAATAAGGAAGACCCCCCCCCCCCCCCCCCCCCCCGCCACCTCCCAAGTAGGGATGTTGAAGGTTTGGGGTTAATTTAAATGAAGTGCCTGGTGGTCAACAATGGTGGTTTGGAGGTTTTTTTCCATAGTGGATTTAATACTGAGAACAGTAAAAAAATTACTTGAAGCCATTTCTCAACAAGGTAGGAGATTCAAGTTGAAGCACGGTATTTGCGACATAAAAAAAGGTGAGGGTATACTGGGGTGAGACTGGATCTCTTGTGAAGCTTCTAAGAGAGGGATTCTATGTTTAAGCTTCTCCTGGAGACAACTCTGAAGGGGGCAACACTTAGCCTGAAATAAAGGGTTTTCTTTTATAATTTTTATTTATGAAATAAGCCAATCCCTGCCCGTACTTTTGGGTTTCAGGTCATGTGTCAGTTTTAGTTGTACGGTCTAGGCCAGTGGTTCTCAATGGTGGACCTCAGAAATGGACCTTGTGGGACTCACAGCTTCCATTACAATGACTACAGCAATAAGGGAATGCTCGCAATACATAAAGATTGGCCTTAAAAAAGAACAGGCCCTTTCTTCTCCCAGTGCTGAGGACTTAAGACAGAGGTCTGAGAACCACTGCTCTAGGCAGCAGGGGCTGTTTAGACAGAATTCTCTCCAGCACCTAGCACAGCAGCACATGCAGTTCTGTACCTGGACATACTGAGGGGACAACATGCTTGGGAGACAGCGTCTAACCTGCTGTGTCTCTTAAGGTACCAGGAGCAGTTTCATCACCTAGGTCTAGGGCAGCAGAGGGCAGCAGAGGGATCCAACTCCTCCATCTTGAAGCAATACCAGTGGAGACTGTCAATTTGAATTGTTCCTATACATTGACCCCCAAACTCTCTCATCTGAGAAAGCGACTCTTGGTCACAAGAAAACAGAGCGTCCTTGTTACCTTCACAGGCTGATCCTGGGCTGAATCTGTCTCATTGCCTTTCTCTTTCTTCCTTTTTTGTTTCTTTTTCTTCTTTTTGGCTCCAGTGTCATTGGCTGGACTCAAACCACTGTAAGACAAAATAAAGACTGATGCAGGGCTTTTAAAAAATCATCTGTTTGGAGCTACACTGACAAAGAGCTTTCTGGGGAGCCAGACCTTCCTTAATCAGGCCTGTTGGCTTCAGAAGCTGACTAGAGAATCCAGGTCCCAGAGGGGCATTTGGAGGACACCAGCAAATGCAGCTCTCCTCACTCCCACCAAGTTCTGGGAGGTGTGTGTGTGTGGCGGGGGGGGGGCCTGTGCAAGAAATATCTTGTTTGGAAGGACCTTTTTAATTCTTGCTTTTATTTTATTTCCTTCAGATTGCAAGAGTGCTGGCACCAAAGGCAAATGGTTATTGTTAACAGGGCATTCATACCACCAACACTTCCTCAGAGCCCTGAATTTAAAACGATGACAGCCCAAAGTGGTCTTTTTGGAAACCCTTTCTCGCCCCCACTCCCATCCTCTCAGTGCATAAGGCTTATTGAGATTCCCCAGCTGGATCTAAAGCTCAAGGCAGTACTGCAAAGGGAGGGAGGGAGGGAGGGAGGGAGGGAGGAGGAAGGAAGGAAGGAAGGAAGGAAGGAAAAGGCAGTTAAAAAAAAATTCAAAATTAGTAGTTCCACCTGAGAATACAGTGAATTCTAATCTGCAGGATCAGCTAAGTGTAGGGTTTTTATTTTTTAAAGATTCTATTTATTTATTCAAGAGAGACACACAGAGAGAGGCAGAGAGAGAAGCAGGCTCCCTGCAGGGAGCCTGATGCGGAACTTAATCCCAGGACCCCAGGATCACGACCTGAACCAAAGGCAGACGCTCAACCACTGAGCCAGCCAGGTGCCCATAAGTCAGGGTTTTAGCTGTATACTCTAGATAACCAATTTTAAAAGAATTAAAATAGTATAAAATACATTTTCCATACTATTATGATAAATTCCATTTACGCTTTATTTTATAATTCAGAAAGTCTTCTTGGTATTAAAATGCCTTGGGGTGATTATGAATATTAATTGTCTTCTCATAGCAAGTGGTACTGTGTAGGGAAAAGGCAATCTGCAGCAAGAGCTGCCATTTCCTGTGGGAGATGTACCTATTCCTACTCCTGGGAGGAGTGCTGGCGTTTAGACTTCATGACCTTACGCTTGGACTAAAGTTACTTCCAGCCTGTGCTGAATCTCCCTGACTTCACCAACTTTCTGCATCATTGTCAACTCTAGTCAGCTGTGGGACGTAGCTCTGTGAAAAGGCTTTCCATGCTAGAAAGTTTGTCCCTCCCATGCTAGAAAGCCTACAGTGAGAGCAGCCTCTTAACCTAGAAGGTACTGAGCCCAACTTTTCCCCAGGCCCATAACCCTCAGTTCCTAGCTAGGTCATTCACTCTTCCCCTCACCCTACTCTGGTTTACCTGCCAGCACCCATCTGCCAGGCCTCTCAAAGGTCCCTGCTGCAGGGAGACTATGAAGTCAGGGAGATCCAGGAAAGGCTGGAGGTCATGGGACGCCTGGGTGGCTCAGTGGTTGAGCGTCTGCTTTTGGCTCAGGGCATGATCCCAGAGTCCTGGGACTGAATCCCACATCGGGCTCCCTGGATAGAGCCTGCTTCTACCTCTATGTCTCTTTCTCTCTCAGTGTCTCTCATGAATATATAAATAAAATCTTAAAAAAAAAAAAAGGCTGAAGATCACTTTAGTCCAAGTGTAAGGTCATGAAGTCTGGACACAAGAGCAACTCCTAGGTATTATCTTAATGGGATACAGAAGGCATACTATGAAAGGAAGACCAATAACATTCAGAGGAGGAATAAGGTGAACTCCTAAAACCAGATGCTCTCTGCAAAACCCTCAAGGCCATGGCAAAGAACAGGAAACAGGAAGTCATTTATGGCCTAAAGAAAATTCTTTCCACTTAGTAATTCAATGTTGTTATCATCTACAGGCCTATTTGCAGCCTATAACAATTCTATGTGATTTTAAAATTCCAGACATATTCTCACTTTAGTCTCAAGATTATATGGAACATTATAAAATTGAAAAACCAGTTGATGTTAGGAAACAAAGTGGTGTCCTGCCACTGATACAATGTATAAGTCCTCGTTCATTTCAGCTTATGGAATGAGTTACCTGGTCCCTGTATATGAGTTACCATAAAAATACATATTTTTAAAATAATTTTATGGATTAAAAAAGGTCAAGGCAAAGAATTGCTGTGTGTTAACCTTTTGGATATTTACTAAACACATTTTCACATAAGGAAAACAGAAGAAATTACTTCCTCCAACTTCAGAAATCTTTCCAAGTAAATCACTAAGAAATCACCTTCCTGCCCTTGCTCTGCTATTCAGTAGAGACACTTCTGTGCAGCCATCACCTCATGAACCTGTTTCTGTGGAAGGATCTTTAGATCGAACTCTTGTTCTGTTTTATTATGCATGATCAATATACATGCCTGACAAACTCCAAGACCCAAACTAAATGCAGAGAGTGAATTTCATTTTCCTTTTACTGCCCTAAATTTGAATACATAGCTACTGAGCAACAATCTTGTTTCAACTTGTACATCAAATATAGAGACAGATGAAGAACAAAGGAAAGTGAAAAGAAAGAAGAGTCCTTTTCACAGAGCTGCTAGGTACTGAGCTACAGCCACGAGAACACATTATGAGCTCACCATGTCTCACAGTCAACAACCCAGAAAGGACAACTGACTCAGAGATTTCCTTTTTTTAAAAAAATTTTTTATTTATTT
Source organism: Nyctereutes procyonoides (assembly GCF_905146905.1). Lineage (NCBI taxonomy): Eukaryota > Metazoa > Chordata > Mammalia > Carnivora > Canidae > Nyctereutes > Nyctereutes procyonoides. The sequence continues at coordinate 255,114 of NW_026575020.1, forward strand.
ATGACAGTCACAGAGAGAGAGAGAGAGAGAGGCAGAGACACAGGCAGAGGGAGAAGCAGGCTCCATGCACCGGGAGCCCGACGTGGGATTCGATCCCGGGTCTCCAGGATCACGCCCTGGGCCAAAGGCAGGCGCCAAACCACTGTGCCACCCAGGGATCCCCAACTCAGAGATTTCCAAAGAGTTCACTAGGGTTTAGTTTTCTTTTCTTTTTTTTTTAAGATTTTATTCATTTATTCATGAGAGACACAGAGAGAGAGGCAGAGACATAGGTAGAGAGAGAAGCAGGCTCCATACACGGAACCTGATGTGGGACTTGATCCTGGGACTCCAGGATCATGCCCTGGGCCAAATGCAGGCACTCAACCATTGAGCCACCCAGGCGTCCCTAGGGTTTAGTTTTCAAGGTGATTATAGTAATACTAATTACTCAAAAGAGACCAAGCTCAGAGGCCTTGAGAGTAAGTCTTCAAGAAGCCTCCTAGGAAGCCAACACCATTTCAGAGAACAGCTTCCATTTGGATTTGCGGAGAACCAAACCAGGCGATCCACTGAAGCAGGCTAGTCCTTCTCTAAGAATTCAGGATAATTTTTAAAGGGACCTGAAGTCCACACCCAGCAGGTGGGTATCTCAGGATGTATAGTGATTCTGCAAATTGAAAGAGCAATCTCAGAGTGCTCTAAGCCTTCCAGTCACCTTAACACACTCCAAAGAGATGGGCCAGAATCATGGAATACAGAAAATCAAAGTCTGACTTTGGTTCGTTTGGTTCCAAAAAAATGAGCAAAGAATCAGTGAAATCTGCCTTCCTGGGGAGAAGGAGGCTCCTTACAATGGAAAAAGACATGAAAGTTAACATAAAAATTTTGAAGTTTACACTTTAAAGCTGATAAGCTCAAGTCATTAATGACCAACCTAGTGAATATGGGACAAATTAGCAGAATGACAGAGCCAGGAACGGGGAAGACAAGTGATTTAAAAAATGTCTTTAAAAAACTGGGGAGGGAGGAGTGCCTGGTTGGCTCTAAGTTAAGCATCTGCCTTCTGCCTTTGGCTCAGGTCATGATCCCAGGGTCCTGGGATTCAGCCCCGCATGGGGCTCTCTGCTCAGCAGAGGGCCTGCTTCTTTCTCTCCATGCTGCTCTGCCTACTTGTGCGTGCTCTCTCTCTCTCTCTCTCAAAGTCTTAAAAAAGAATTTTTTTTTTTTTAATTTCAGTAGGCTCTATGCTTAACATGGGGCTTGAACTCCTATCCCCAAGATCAACAGTCTCATGCTCTATTGACTGAATCAGCCAGGAGTCCCAAGAAATGTCATTTTTTAATGAAGGCCAAGATGTTCTAAGTTCAAACTAGAAATCCCATGGATGCTCTGGTATAAATCAAGGCTTGGGGGAGGAGATAGAAAATGAGCCTCAGTGCTGATTTCTAGAAACAGAATGCAATGCCAGGATGTGGAAGTGGGTGGGAGGAAGGGCACGCTGACATATGAGCAGCATGAGCACAGAACTTCCAGATAACATGACAAGCAGTAAGGGTCCATAACATAGGCCTCCTCTCCATCCTACTGGGTAACAAAATCCACTCAAGGGTGCGTGGTTGGGGAACAGAAAGCTGTTCTTGTGGGGGAGTGCAAGCTCAGCCAGCAGCTTGCTGAAAAGAATCTCAGGGCCACCCAGCTTAACTTGCTGTTTACAGAAGAGGAAACCAAGGCCCAGACATGTGAGACAAACTGGTCACCAACTAACCAACTGGTACCCAGGGACAATCCACCAATTTCTAAAGACTTGGGCCATTCCATCCCAAACACTACAGTCTTGTTTCCATGGGAATTTATCTGAGACTCCTCCAAAGTCAAAAGAACACTGTTTCATCACACAGGGCCTTAAAACAAATTTCTGTGTATCAGAGGAGCACATATTAAAGGCAAGGAGGAAATAGTAAATAAATAAATAAAGGCCAGGAGGAGAGTGAGCAATGCTTTATCCAGAAGGCCTCCTCTGACTACACTAGCTCTCACTGGTATCTGGCTAAGATTATGATCTCCCAAAAGATTTAATACTTCACATATAATGTGTTGTTTCCTACCTTCCCAGTAAGATTAAAAATTGCCTAGCATAGGGACATCTGATACAGCTGTTTCCTGTAGCACCTCCAGTTGCACCGAGTGCACAGTTAAGAGTTCAACAGATAACGTGCTTGACTGACACTTTTGAACATAATAGACTAAAATAAAATCCTGGAAAGCTAGAGCCCGAAAGGGGGTCAGCAAATCATCTCCAATGTTTCCATAGGACAGGTATGTTAACAGTCTATGAAAGTGTGGAGATGCTGTGCTCTTTTGAACGAACCACTGGTTGAGATTTTAAATAATCAACTTTCTTATTAAATTATCAATTTTCTTATTTATCATCTTCTCCCTCGTTAGGACCTGTCCTATTTCTATAAAGTTATAACAAAAAAGCTCCACTAAAACTATTTAAAATGGTTCCAACGTCTTAAATACAGACAACAGGGTTAGTTTTGATTATGGGATCAAAGAAAAAAAAAGTCCAGAAAATAAAATTCATAGCTTTTGGTCACTTATTTTCTACCCTAAAAACTGGAATTCTTTGGGCTAAAATTCAACATTTTCAGAGAAACCTATTTAAGCCTAGGTTCTGATATCTTTTGATTCTACTTTTGGATATCAGGAAATCTTTCTGCAAATCTGTTTACTTACAAGGTGTGGTATGTTCACCAATAATCCTATCGGGGGGATCCCTGGCTCAGAGTTTAGAGCCTGCCTTCAGCTAAGGGTGTGATCCTGGAGTCCTGGGATCAAGTCCCACATCGGGCTTCCTGCGTGGAGCCTGCTTCTCCCTCTGCCTGTGTCTCTGCCTCTCTCTCTCTCTCTCTGTCTCTCATGAATAAATAAATAAAATCTAAAAAAAAAAAAAAAATCCTATCGGTACTCAGAAGGCCCAAAGAGGTGAGTGCAGTGGCATACAAGGGTACCTGGGTGCAAAGCACATGGTATGACTCAGTCTCAAATGTCTATCCTCTGTACTGCTATGACTGCAGGCTCACTTACAGTCATACTCCAAAATCTGTAGTCCCACCCATTAGTTAAAGAAAAAACTGTGTAAATCATAGATGATGGGAAAAATAAAAATACTTTAGTACTGCCATCAAGGTACCCAGAGAGGCCTGTGAAAAGAACAGCAGGTTGTGGGAAGGGATTACAAAAATTGCTTTTACTGACATCCCCTGCCTTTCCTGGGACAGGAATTTTGAAGGTGAACAAGTCAGCTCTTGTCATGGAAGATAACTGGTTTTGTTTTTTTTTTTTAGGGGTCACAAAAGCTCTGATATACTAAACTTTATTTTTCATTTTTTTAAAGATTTTATTTATTTATTCATGAGAGAGAGAGAAAGAGAGAGAGGCGCAGAGACACAGGTAGAGGGAGAAGCAGGCTCCATGCAAGGAGTCCAACATGGGACTCGATCCCAGGACCCTAGGATCACACCCTGAGCCGAAGGCAAGTGCTAAACCGCTGAGCCACCCAGGGATCTCCATACTAAACTGTTTAGAATGGGACTGAGACAAATGTAAATTCCACATCCTCTGGGTTGCTTTGGTGAGCCACCCCATAACCTGCAACTCCAAGGTCAAATCAAATGCTGTTTAGAGACCATTTTCAGTAATTTTCTGAGCAATGACTCACTGCTGACAGAAATTTCACACACTAGAATGATGTGAGGAAAAGATACTTGTCCATTAAGAAAAGTTTAAAGGAGTCAGCCATCTCCATCACCAACTGACTCCCTAGTCTGGGAAAGTCCATGGGTTACTGAATGGATCCAAAGACAGGACTCACATTGCTGCAGTCAGGAGGCTGAACTCAAGGCAGTAGGAAAAGAAATCCAGCAAGTCCAGCAACAGAACCTCCACGATGTCAAAGGAAGAGGTAGAGACGCAAATCCCAAGCCTCACTATGAAAGCTAATTCAGTCTTTGTAAGTGAAGTCTAGGAGATAATCCATGGAACAGGCTTAGCACAGTGGCCAGAACTTAGTAATAACAACAGAGAACATTTATCAAATACCACAATGGTGAAACCTTTTCAGCTGTCTCTCAAAGTTAGCAGAAGTAGAAAACATTACTAAGCAAGTACTGATTCTATCGAAGAATTTTAGTTTAGGTTTTGTTGCTGTTTTGTGTGTCTTAAATGCAGTAACTGCAAGAGCACTTTCCTTGAGGAATCAGAAGAGAGGCTTGCAGGGCAGAGATTTTAGACAAGGTTACAGAGAAGAGCTGAAAAAGCTCCTCCTAAAGTTACTCAGTCTACGGTCCCCAAATCTATGGACTCTGAAGGCAAAGGGTTAACTGCAGACTTAGTAAAGCTGGGAAATTTTAGAGTGAGCACATTAGTTAAACAATGTGAAAAATCAGCAAAACTGGTGTGCCATGAGCAGCAGTCTCCCTGAAATAGGCTCTCATTTGCTTTTCATTTCTTCTGCTTTCCAGTCTCTTCTCTTTGAAGCAGTTCTTGATTAGTTTCTTTTTTAATTGCCACTTAATTGGGAAATAAAATTAGAACACTTATTTGATATCAGTGATGAGGTTTCTCTTTTCATTTCTGCTTTGATCTAGTTTTGAAAAACCAAAAGCTGAAGGGAGAAATTAAGAAAAAGGCACAGAAAAGATTTCTTCTTTCCAAGAGCTAGATGCAGCTATATGCCACCAAATAAATATGGAAAGAACCACTCTCAGAGAATCGGAAGAATAAAACAAAACCAAGTAAAGCTGGCTTTATGGAATTTCCTTTCAAAAAGGCCTCTTTTTTTCTCTTAAGTTTCTTCATAAGAGGTAACAGCTCAGGACTAGTGAGAAAAACTTACAAGAACTCATCTTAACCTGTCCCCATAGAGTAAGAAACCAGGATAGGAAACCGACATTTGACATTCGTATCAAAGGGATGGCTTAGCAGCATCTCAGCAGTATCCATGACATTGCAAAATAAATTCTAAAAGAATCCTAAAGAATCCTAGGGGTGCCTGGGTGGTTCAGTTGGTTGGGCATCTGCCCTCTGCTCAGGTCTTGATCCCCTCAGGGATGAGGCCCCATATCAGGCCTCCTCCCCAGTGGGGAGTCTGCCTTTCCCTCTGTTCCTCCCCTAGCTGGCTCTCTCTCAAGTAAATAAGTTTTTTAAATGAATGAATGAATGAATCAATCAATCAATCTTAGGAACAAAACAATATAAAAGTCTTTTCCTGTTCCAATCATCCAAATAAACTTTACTTGTTTGCTAACCCAAAACTAAAATCTACTGCCAGCTAAAAACGTTTATTCCTTAGCAACAATTCTTGGAAAGCCTTTCACTAAAAACAAACAAGCAAATTAAAGCTTTAGATGAATGATGAACTGCAGGGGGCTACACTATTAAGATAAGATAGTCTTAGTCTGAGGGCACCTGGGTGGCTCAGTAGATTGAGCATTGATTCTGAATTTCAGCTCAGGTCCAGGGAGCTCTGAATTCAGCAGGGAGTCTGCTTGGGATTTTTTCTCTGCTTCTCTCTTAATTCATGCATGCACCCACTTGTGCACATTCTCTCAAATAAATTAAATCGTTAAAAAGAAAAAAAGATTATCTTAGTCTGACTCTACTCTCAGTTGCTCAGGATAACTTATGTCAGGCAAGCAACTGGGGGATAAATGCTGTCTGTTTTCGTTAAGTGGATTAAAAAAATAGCATATAGAGAAACTGTAAAGATACATATATATAAAACACATAAAATAAAATATATACACACATTGCGTGTATGCATGTGCACATATATGTGTATTTAAATATATATGTGTATTTATAGGAATATAGATCTCATCAAATGTTTAATTATGGAAGAAACACATGATGCAAGAAGTCAAGGACTAACCTTATATACAAAGGGACACAAGGAACTACCACAACTGTATTTCCTATTATTCCAGTGTACGGATGTAGTTCATTTCATTAGTGTAAAGTACTGTGAGCCCATCCTGAAAGGAAGGCCTTAAAGGGAATACAGGTTGGCTTGAACTATCATTAACTTTTATTGCATATTAGACTCATCAGCATAAAAAGCAGGTGCTCCCCTTCTATTCTTACATCACTTTTTTTTTTTTTACATCACTTTTGAAAACATTTTAAATAATATTAAGACAAGAAAAATTTCAAGAAGCCAAAAACACAGGGGAAAACTTTCAGGACAAATTGGGAGGATCCCTGGTTTCTGTAGGTATTTCACAGAAAACTGCAGAAAGGCTCACAATGAGGCTGATGTGGGGAAGCAAAATGTGTAAGACAAATCTGACACTCTTCCCCTCAGTGAGAAGAAACTCCACTAACACTGAACTCTGAGTTTTAACATTTGCCATTTGTTCATCCAGTAAGTAATCACTAACGCCCATGAAGTGCTAGGCGTCTCAAAAACATGGTCCCTCTACTCAGGCACCTTATAGTCAGGTGAGGCAGGGACTGGATACATTTAACCACTATCATAAAAACTACAAAAAACAAGGTATGTGATAAGAATACAAGCTGGAGAAAGGAAGAACAGGGAAGATTGGAAAGAAGAAGGGGAGGGAGGGGCCAGGCTGTATTCTGGACATTATCTCATTTAATCCCTATAACTGGCCGTTAAGTAACTTTCCCAAGGTTACAGGATAAGTGTCAGAACCAGGCTTTGAACTCAGGTATGAATGACCCCTAAATCCATGCTCTTTCCGTGCTACACTGCCTCTTTCCCAAATCATTTCCTCTGACAATTAGTGGGGAAATACTGACTCCACCTCAGATTCCAAGTGCCAAAAGTAGCGTGTCCTCCAAGCTAGGTCCTTTGTTTTTCACCTGCCACCTCCAAATTTATTTACCAGATCGCTAGATTTGGGATGCTAATAAATTTGTTCATCCAGACCACATATAACCATGTACAACAACAAAACACCACCAAAGTTTTTCTTAAGGTTATCATTTTTTGTACTATAAATAAAACACAGAACTTTCTGCCAAATACTTTTTGCAAAAGATCATAGGGAATATAAAACGAATTAAAAAGCTACAGATGCTGGTCAGGACAACAGTTTAGTAGAGAAAAATAAAAGCAACTACACACAGAGCAAAGAAAAAGCCATACTTTCACTTCTGAAATGACTTTCAAATTCATCAACTCTCTCATCTATGATTAGGATTTCTATGCAGGAGGGGTGCACTTTCCCTTCTTCCTTTTCCTATTTCCTCTTTAAAAGTCCTTCCTTTCTTAGCAATCTCAAACTTCAAGGCTTTTGTTACATTAGATCTATTGCAAGTTATAGCACTCATAAAACCAGATCTGACAAACTTCCTTTTCCTCTACATTCTTCTTGTGAATTTTCTTTAAAAGATTTTATTTATTTATTCATGAGACACAGAGAGAGAGAGAGAGAGAAAGAGAAAGTAAGAGAGAGAGAGAGAGGCAGAGACAGGCTCCATGCAGGGAGCCCGATGTGGGACTCGATCTCTTGATCGCGGGATCATGACCAGAGCCATAGGCAGACGCCCAACCTCTGAGCCACCCAGGCATCTCTTGTGAATTCTTTTTTTTTTTTTTTTTATGATAGTCACACAGAGAGAGAGAGAGAGAGAGAGAGAGAGGCAGAGACACAGGCAGAGGGAGAAGCAGGCTCCATGCACCGGGAGCCCGATGTGGGATTCGATCCCGGGTCTCCAGGATCGCGCCCTGGGCCAAAGGCAGGCGCCAAACCGCTGCGCCACCCAGGGATCCCCTCTCTTGTGAATTCTTAAGGCTGGTCCAAGAACATAAAAGCTAGATTTTTTAACCTAAGGATTTATCACAAGCAGATCATAAACTACTTAATTAATCATTTGCTTTTCCATCTCTCCAAGACAGTGTATTTTAAGTTTATTCAAAGATTTCAACCTTCTACCTTTACCTACAGGACTTCTGCTAATATTGCAAATGACTTGATGGCTATAAAAATGGGACCACCCCCCCCCACACACAATCAGACTTCCACAGACTCAAAGTTATACATCCAAAAAAGTCTCTCCTAACTTAACGTTCAAAAACATATACGTAAAAACAAAACAAACATAATCGTAAATATAGACAAGGACAGAGCTTCAGTACCAGCTACTGTAACAAAACGAAGAAAGAAGAAGGATAGGGTGTGGCTCAGGAGAATGAAAACTGATGTAGGAAAAGAACAACACTGAAATGCCTGATGAATTTCTTCTCCCCAAGTAACAGTTACTAGTAGTCAAGACTCTGAAGTACAGGAGATACAGTATTAAACCCAGTTCCAATCCCTGTCTAAGATGCACCATCACTCAATTTCTTGAAGCTTTGAGGCTATTTCACAAAATTAATAGAGGGAAGATCCTGGAAGATCTAATTACACACTGTTCAGGAAACTTATGGATTATTTGGAACAACGGGCACTGTATACATCAAAACATTATCATACAGTAATTACATGTCGGGTTTATAAGGTAAGTCTGTATTTTGAGATTCTCCTGTTAGTGATATTTTACAACATAATTATGGTTTGTACAAGCTGATTTATTTCCTCATTGAAGGTGAGCTGCAGCAAAATGTTTTATTATTCGTTTATTGCTAATCACGTTGTTCACACATCTAAGTAACGTTCCCTTTGAACTGTAGTTAGATTGACTCGTGTTGTGCCATCGAAACCACAGTCCAACATGCTCTTTTCCCTGAACGCGGGTGAAGCACACGAGTGGAACATTACGCAGAAGAACTTTTATATAATAAAAGTATTGAATGTCTCCGGCCCTTAATATACTGAGCACCCACCCTGGTAAATGACAAAGACAGCAACCAATCGCCAGGCAGGATCCCAATGTCTCCGCCAATAAGAATGTGGGGGTGGGGCTACCCTAAGCTCCCGGTGACTTCCCCGCACCCCAGAGACCCAGGTTGTGGGAGACTGGACGGGAATTGGACTCCGAGGATATCGTTACCCCCGGCTGTAGCTGTTGTCCTCCTCGTTCTCGCAATCGCTGCAGTGCTCATGGCCGTTTCCGTTCCCTTCCATCATCTGCGGCAGCGGAGGTGCCGGCGGCTTCACTGCTGTCTCACTCTCGTCCGCCATCTTGAGTTGCGAGAGCCGGCCTCCGCGCCTCGCTACATAGGGGGTTCCTATTGGACGAAAGGAACTTGCGGTTTATTCTGGGTTTTGTAGTTTTTGTGGCGAAGGGAGCCGTAACGAGGAACACCTCATTCCCGCGAAACCGGAACAAAGTGACTACAATACCCAGAAATCATGAAGGGGGCTGTCCTGGCTGGGGGCCAGCACTACCCGGAAGTCCTGGGCGATCAGCCGCGTTTTGAGGAAAGAGGGGCCCCAAGGTTGGCGGGGCCGACGCTCCGCGATGGGGCGGCCGCGTGGCATGCTGGGAATTGTAGTTCGGTCCTTGCTTAGGGTTTCGGGATGAGGCGCCAAAATACAAGGTTTGACCTCAGCCTGCCCTTGTCAGTGCCTGGGCCACAGGTGAGCCGTTATTGGCTGCCGTTAAGGACCGTTACCATTCCCGGGTAAGTAATGAGGCCTGAGGCCTGCGGGTGGTACCCACCGGGAGCCCGAAATGCGTCGGGCCTTCTTGGAAAGCCTTTGCTGTAAGAAGCCAGGTTGGCTCCTGGCCGCCTCTCCTCTCTCGGGACTCTAGGTGGCCCATCTTCCTTGGGAATCCGAGGCCTCTCCAGAGGCGGTGGATCGTGGTGCGCAGAGCACTGATCCTGAGCCAGGAGCCCTGACTGCTCTGTCAGGCTTTGCCGCTTCTTGGTCTCCACGAAGCTCACACAGTGCCCTTAGGATTCTCTACATCCACTTTTTTTTTTTTTTTAATTTTTATTTATTTATGATAGTCACAGAGAGAGAGAGAGAGGCAGAGACACAGGCAGAGGGAGAAGCAGGCTCCATGCACCGGGAGCCCGACGTGGGATTCGATCCCGGGTCTCCAGGATCGCGCCCTGGGCCAAAGGCAGGCGCCAAACCGCTGCGCCACCCAGGGATCCCTCCACATCCACTTTTTAATGAGCACTTCTATGCCAGGCTCTGGGGTGAGGCTTTTCGTATATCACATTTAATCCTCTCAACAAGCTGAGAAAGTGCGTTGTATTATTATTACCCTTTGGCACAGGCAAAGAACTGTGGCCCAGATTGGGTGGTCAATCATACAGTCACAGCAAATAAGTGGCAAAATCAGTGTACAAATTTGGATCTGTAGGCCCCTTTGGCCCTCTGAATTCTTTGATACTACAAAAGCCCCATTGTCTGTTTCATCCACCCAAGGAAATCAGTTATTAGAAAGTAATTGTGACATCTTAATCTAGTTTTAGCATTGACTAAATGCTTCAATCCCTTGGGTCTCACCCCTGTGTTTGAGTAATTGCACCTGAGTCTTGAGGCCAGTGCCCACAAAAAAAAAAAAAAAAAAAGGACTGGTCTTTGCCATCAGGAAACTCTCAAGGTAGACAGAAAGAGGGAGAAACAGGGAAGAAACCCTTCCCATTTGACTCAGGGAAATAAAAAGGGAGCTAAATATTGTCCTGCTTCATTTTTCTCAGTGGCAAGAACAGAAGTAAATATGATCCGAAACAACAGATAATCCCCAGTCATTTATCTCTGACTTACACCCACTCAGTTTGAGTGCTGGCACCCATACTCATCTCTCCAAAGACCAAGACTGCAATTGATATGATGTCTTATATGCAGCTGCAGGCCTGAGGAAGAGGTCAGAGATAATAATAATAAAGCATTCCGTGTGTTAGATGGCTTTAACTTGTACGTGTTCCACCTGCTGTAGCTCATGGGACCTTGCAAAGTAGGGAGGGAAGGGGACTTGAAGAAAATTGGGACTTGCAAAAAAAAAAAAAAGAAAAAAAGAAAAAAATGACGATACCTAGTAGCAGAACCAGAACCCACATCTGGTATTCTAATTCCCAACCCTGTCTTTTCTTTTCTCACTGATAGGCAGATGTTGAACAAAAGTGAATGAAACATGACCAGGGAAGAGTGATTATAGGGTCCACTGTGGACCCTGTCATTCTTGCAGTTCAAAGCTTAAGAAAGATATTACTGTGTATTTTACTGCAAACTGAGCAGTTTTTGCTCAGTGGAGAGTCTTTCTGGGAGGTAGATAGGTAGGCAATGTGACTGTCATGCCCAAGCTCAGAATGCAAGTACCAGTCCAAAGTTCTGGAATCCAGCACCTTTGAGAATTTGAGTTCAAAGGCACCTGAAAGGCACTAATTCCCCCTCTCAGGATCTTTCAAATTAGAATGCTCACTTAGATTTTGTAGAATCCATTCTTTCTCTGTAATAAAGTTTAAATGTTATGATTTTTAAAAGAAATTGAGTATATGTGATACTTTTTAAAAATGACCACCGAAAAATGAATATTGCTACATGTGATTTTAGTATGTAAGTTTACTTCCGAGTTTATTGTCACGTTGGGAATGATCATCAAAAGCAGTACAGTGTAATTTCCTAAATTGGGTCTATGGATGGTTTTTTGGGATCCCAAGAGTTCTCATATTTGTTCCTTCTCCCTACCCCCATAAGAGAGAGACTTCCACTTTCAGACTGTTTTCATTGGTGGAAAGTTGGGCAAGTTCTGCCTTATGCAATTAATGTGGAAGCATACAATCCTTGCCCTTTACATAATTGTTACATGTTTTTCAATTGATTTCTAGTTCCCTAAACTTCTTTTTCCAAGGTAAACACTCCCAGCTTTCTGAGTGCCTCATCACATTAAAATAGCAGGATTCTCCCGTCTGCTCTGCTGGCTTTTTCTATTACCCCCGCCCCCCCCCCCCCCCCCCCCGCATTCTGGCAGAAGCATTCTACAAAGGCAGTGGGGTACAGCATGGCCCAAAGAGTGGCTGAGGAATGTGCCTGTGAAACTTTTGCAGATTCTGGAATTTACTCCCGACTGTGGATACATCTTTTATCCCCTCACAGTTTTTACTGAAGACAGTAGAATATACTGATTAAAAGAACAGGCTTCAGAGTCTTAACTCCCTGGGTTCTAAATCCTGGTTCTACCTCTGCCTAACAAGTGACCTTAGGCAAGTCACTTAACCTCTCTGAGACTCAATGTCCTCACCTGTAAAATGAGACCATGCAGGCAAAACAGTAAAGTGTCTGAGACAGTCAATACCTAATAAATTATTATTTCCCTTCCCAGGAGGTCAGCATTACCTGTGATAAAAACTTTCTCATGACATCCATCACAGATCTAGGCCTTTGCTGTAGTCCCAGTGTATCAGAGATCCATTTCTTCTAATGGGCCTAGGAAAGCATGGGCCAGGTTGTGATTCATTTATTCAACACCTTGAAGCACTCACCACTTGCCAGGCTTTATTGCAGGAACTAGAGAATCTGGATGGAACAACACAGTCTCCGTCCTGGCTTTGCTCCACAAGTTGGTAGCTACGCAGATTGACATTTATGGCACAGTGTGTCAGAGAGAGGGAACACCAGATGTAGCAGGAGCCTGGAGGGACCCTTAACCTGGGGAAAGGGGTTCTACAGGGGAAAAGATGAAAGGGAAAGGGGAAAGATGGTTGAGCTAAGTTTTCAAAGGAGAACCAGACAAATGGGGTGGGGGGAGGGCAGAGTTGGATGCTGTTGAGGTCCTGCAGTGAGAATTATATGAGCATTTTGGAGGTTGAGCCTGGAGAGGCAGTCAGGAGTCAGACCAGGAAGGGATGTGGACACCACACTAATGGAGTTGGGCTTTATCCTGAAGACTCTTGGAAGCTGCTGAAAGATTTTTAGCTGGGGAGAGAGATGATAAAATTTTTGTTGTGGAGAGATCATAACAGGGAGCAGCCTGGCTGTCCTAAGGAAGAGAGTTTTTCTTCTCTGAAGAACAGGGCTAGTGTGCTCAATTCTGAATAAGGGACAGGGAGATGGTCTTTGGCAGCTTCCTATCTCCCCTGGAGCTTTCTCTCAGGGGCTCCTATGACAGCCCCTGAAACATGGGTCTGGAACACAGTGTGTCCAGCCTTCTGTGGCTTAAATCTGTGGGATTTAAGAAAAAGTGTGCCAGGGATCCCCTGCCCAGAAGGCACGTAGAGCGAGTTGGGAAAAGGAGGTGCAACTTGAAAACAAAATAACAAGGCCAGACTGGGGATGATTAAATGAGCTAGATTGAGAAGTTAACTGAAGTTTAGGGTGGGGCAGAGGGTGCATGTCTTTGGGGCTGCGTTCTTAGAAAGGGCTTCCTGGAGAAAGCGGACTTTGAACTTGGCCTTGGAGGCAACTTAAGTGCCGGATCCTCCATTATAATTGAGGATGGGGCCCTGTGGACCCCATGGGTGAGCTGAAATTGCAGCTACCGTTTTGCTTTTTTTGTTGGTGCAGTTATATAGTGTGCAACCATTTTCTCCCACAAGACCCTCTGTTCCATGAAGGCAGAGAATATGTTGGATTTTCCTCACCTCTATATCCTTTGGGCCTGCACAGAGTGGGCCCTCAATTAATATTTGTTGGATTAATGTATTAATGAATGGTGAGAAAGAAGGGTTAAAAGCTTCAGATGTGGAAACGTTACAGGTGAAGGGCAGAGGCAGGAACACAAAGCATGGTGACCCATTGTGTTTGTATAGTGTTTATTGCTCACAAAATATGCTAGTACATTGTTTCATTTGATCACCATCAAGTGTCTTGTTTGACACTATGCAATGAGCAGGTCAGGTGTTATTCCCATTTTACAATGACAAAACAAGAAGCTCAGTGATTAGTCCAAACTTTCAATGCTAGTTAGGGTGAATTCAGACTTGAACCTGATATTTTAACACAAAGTCTGGTGCAATAATTAGATTGCTTTCCTTCTTGGCCTTTCCCAAGGGAGAACATACAGTGAGACATAGGTCTAGAGGGGTGATTGGGGCCAGGTCACAAGAAGGCCTTAAGTTTCAGGCTAAGAAGTTTGGACTTTATCTTCCAGCTGGTGACAACCTATGGGAGGTGTCTGGGTTTTTTTTTTTTTTTTGAAGCTGTTTAATAAAGGATAAATATTAATGGTATTTGTAAGGTATGGCATAAATTTAATTGCATATTAATATTTATTTAAAATAAACATAGGGAAAGTAAGTTTAATTTTAAGAACCAAGAGTCAAAGACCCAGGAGTCAAAGGAGTCATCTCTTCTAATGGACTCAGAGGGTTGTTCATCAAACAACTTGAAGCAGCACTATATTCCATGCATCATGCTTAATGCCAAGGACACCAAGGTGACTGAAATGCAGGTCATTGTCAGGATGAAGTGAGACCGTGTAAGCAGCCAGAGCCAGTCTGTTATTGCCATCACTAAAGGAGGATATGTGTTTGAGCTGAAAACCTTGATGGCATCACTTCCAAACTGCCAAGGTGGAGCTTCCGCTCCTAAGATGTGCCTGGGTTGAAGGCTCTTCATCATCCTTTCTTCTGGGATCATCCCAGCAGAGATGTACAGCAGCTGCTGTTAGCCCACTGGACCACAAGGACACCTACTTTAAAGATAAGGTCCCGGCCTGTACACCAATGCTCACAATACTGTAAGGGTGTGTGTGGGAAAAGCAGATCATCTATCTGCAGGGGTTTCCTAACAATATGCCCCTAAAAGAGCTTGATAATTTGAGAGAGGGGAGGGTATCTTCCTATCCCAGTCATTACCATGGCAGCCAGGGTTACTAATGGGAGTTGTGTATTTCTCTGACATGTTATGAGTAGGGAAAAGGTTGAGAACCCCAAAACTAGGTTATGTCAATTGTTTGGTGCAAGACGGGAACCAGGCCCTTAGATCTGGCCTTATGAAATAGGAATTATAATTGTCCTGCATGATCCCTCAGATTAGAACTAGGGGAGACATTGTATTACCTAAGGACAAACTCTCTTACTGCCAGGCCTGGACTTCAAGTTTGGACAGTATGAAGCTCTCATGAAAGACAGTTCCCTGACACCCGGCATGGTCAAGATTAGACCGCAGGGATGATATGGAGATTCAAATCCTGGATTGGTGTTTGGACAAAATGGGCCCTTTGACCATGAGATGCAAGCCTGTATATTGGGTGATGACAGCCAGTGCTGTTGACATTAAGGAGAAAGGTTTCGGGGCCCGGAGTGGTTAGAGAAAGATGTTGAATTACTTCATTTGTCAATGTATGGGATCCCTACGCTGCTGGGCACTGTTCTAGGCACTGGGGATACTGGCGGTGAAGATAAGACAAGCTTCCTACCCTAAAGGAAGCACAAAGCAGAGGTACAGGTGAGGGAGAGGGAAAGGAAGCGGGTAATTGAGTACCACCTACTATACGTGAGGCACCATTAGATATTTTTATGTATTTCTAATGCTTTCAACAAACGGCAGAGTGGCGATCACCCCCTTTAATAGAGGAGAGGGGGTGAGAGGCTAAGTCACTGCTGGGCTCTAACTGACACTGTAACAGAGCAAACGGACCGTAACCTCTGAAAGCCAGTTTCCTCTTGTGGTCACAGGGACGGTGACCGTCTCCACCCCAAGTACTGGGGAAATTCAATGAACCCACCGAATGTTCTTAGGACCCGGCAGGTTGAAGGCGCTCAGTTACCTGCCGTAGCCACCGCCAGGCGGTGCACAGCTAGCGATGGCCAAGGCCACAACGGGAAAATACAGTCCCGGTTTTTCCCCCCTCGGCTAGGGAGGGCTCCCGCTCCGGAGGCGGAAAAACGGCGCGCGCGGAGGCCGCGGGGCTCCCCGCCCACCCTCTCCGCCGGCCGGAAGTCCGGTCCACGTGCGCCCGCTCCCGAGGCCCCGCCCGCCCGCCGGGAGCCACCCAGGAAGCGCCTCTGCGATTGGGCGAGCGGCGGCGGCGCAGGCTGGGTCAGAGGCGGTACGTAGCGCGCGGGACGCTGGCCGCGGCGGGACCCGGGGGAGGGGAGGGGCGGCAGCGGGGCTCCCCGGGGGTGCTCTGCTCGTTCCGGTCCAGCGGGCCGGGTCCACCCGGAGGTCCCGCGGCCCGGCCGCCGGCCCGGCTCCGGGCGCTCGGAAGCGCGATGGGGCGAGGGTGTGCGCCTCGTTTCAAGCCTCGGCTGCAATTTGTTGAGCACGTACTATGTAGCAGCCCCTGGGTTAAACGCCCTGGCATCCGTGGCTCATCCGCCTTGACGGCACCCCGGCTAAGCGAGGTGTTACCTTCCCTGTTTTACAGCCGTGGAAATGAGACAGGTGGTTGCAGATACAGGCAGGTTCGGTCCAAAGCCACTAGGACTCAGAACTCTGGTCAGATCTTATTTATTTATTTTTTTAAATATTTATTTATTTGCTCATGATAGACACAGAGAGACACAGGCAGAGGGAGAAGCAGGCTCCATGCAGGGAGCCCGACGTGGGACTCGACCCAGGGTCCCCAGGATCACACCCCGGGCTGCAGGCGGCGCTAAGCCGCTGAGCCACCCCGGCTGCCCAGATCTCTTTTATATTTGAATCTAACCTCCGCCCTTTCCATTTCTGTCAACTTGGCGTACCTTTCCGACTCAGTTTGCTCATCTGGAAAACGGGAATGGTACCTATCTCATAGAGTGAATTAAAAGTGCTTCGCTGGGTACTTCTGTTTCGCTGAGTGATCATCTCCACTTTTCAGAAGGCTTCGCCTCCCCTTACCTTTTCCCCAGAGGCTGGACCGGTTATAAAATTTTAACAGAAGACACCTCTTTCCCCCCGGGCCTGGGTGGCAGCATGGGATTCCCACCCATCCATTAGGAAAGAGGATGGCATGTCTGCCTACTTTTCTTACTTCCCCCAGGTTCCTAAATGGAGACATTGGCGCCTCTGTCGTTGGGTTTGCTTATGAAGTTTTATTTCTCCCTTAGCTATGGGAAAGTTATCACCCGAATGAACCTTGACATTAAATCCTAAATTTAAAGATGAGGAAATGGAAGTCTTTGAATATGGATTGAGGGGAGGGTGATGGCTGGTTTTACCTAAATAATTCAGATGTATCTGGCAGGGTGCCGACCTAGGTTTTGGGGAAATGATGAAATACTAGAGCTCTGACTGATGAATAGAAAGTAGACAGATCGGTTGGGGTGGTTGTCTCTTCGAAGTGCCATAAATTCCACTGGATCCTCTTCTGTCTTGTGCAAGGTCTGAATCTGTCCTCCTGAGTAATATGTTTAAAGGGTTCAAATCCTTTCTTGGTGCCTTGCCTTAGGAGAAAAGATTAGGGCTGGTAACTGAAGACAGGAAAGCAGTGAACTTTGGTGTGTTTTGAAAACTACCCACTGGCAACTTTTTAAATAGCTAAAGATTTTCTCTGAAATTTGCAAAGATTATGAGTTTTGGTTAATTGTAAATACTGACTCTTTAAAAATGAAACTTTTTTTAATTTTTTTTTTTAAATTTATGATAGTCACACACATACAGAGAGAGAGAGGCAGAGACACAGGCAGAGGGAGAAGCAGGCTCCATGCACTGGGAGCCCGACGCGGGACTCGATCCCGGGGCTCCAGGACCGCGCCCCGAGCCAAAGGCAGGCGCTAAACCGCTGTGCCACCCAGGGATCCCAAAAATGAAACTTTTATATTAGGCATGCGAATCTCTGCAATGGAATCTCAATACCTTAGTGATTTGATTTCCCTTATCCTTTGGAAAATATACAAACCAGGTTAACCTTTGAATTTTTACATTGCTGTTTTTTTCTCCTTCAACTTATATTTCCACCTAATTTCCTCCTCAGAATCTTTTTCTAGTATGATACATTTTATGCTTGAAAGCGTTTGGTATATAGTCCTACTTCTCTGCAACAAACAACAAAAATGTATATTAAAACTGAAACATTTTTGAAAAATGTGGTCATAATATTAAACAATCTCTCTTGGATTGTGTTTTTATAACTGCAAAATGTATAATTGATCAAAACAACTGGTTTTGATCAATTGTCAAACAAGTTTTATTTGAAATGCTTCTCTTAATAAGCTGAGTGGAACTTTTTAAACAATCAGTAGAAAAAAAAGAATCAGAAGAGCTTTTATTCATGGCTATGAGCACTGAAAAAGCTGGTTCTTGTAAATAAATACACAGGACTTGAAGGCATTTTGTTGTGGTAATAGTACTCAATTCTTTGAACACTCTGAGTTATGGGCCAAAAAAAATCAGTGATCTGTCATTGAAATCAATTATTAATGACCTGTCAGCAGACAGTTCTTTTAGGTCCTCCTTGAACTTTATTGAAGGCAAAGATTTGGAAACCACCTGACTCAGCAGGAAGATTTGTTACACCGTCACTGTAGGCAGGCACATCCTTAGCATGAATACTGATGTTTCCTAGTGCCCCTTTATGGTGCCAGAGAAATCTTGCACTAGGGACAATGCACCTTAGCAAGATTTGGCATGAGTGGGTAGTTGTGCCTTTCTTGGAAACCTGGGAGTTAGAAGAGGGTGAAGTAGGACCTGGGAAAGGAGAGGACGCAGGCACACTCCCAAGCTGGTCTGTTCCTGTTGATAGAGGCAGTGAGCATTGATTTGGAAATTTATTCCTCCTAAACTGTGCCTTTGTGCCCATTGGAAGATCTTCAAGCATGCCCCAGGTGTCCTGGGACTACCATGGGCAAATATCTAACTTCTTTTAGCTTTCATTTCCTCACCTTTAGAATGGGCATAAACCAAAGAACTGACTTCACTGTGCTGATCAGACTGGATGAGGGAATGTCCCTGGCACATAGTGCTCAAATGGTGGGCATCTAGTCTTTTTTTTTTTAAGACAGTATTTATTTATATGCGAAAGTATGCCCAAGTGTGCACACAAGTGGGAGGATCAGAAGGGGAGGGAGAGAAAGAGGGAAAGAATCCCAAGTAGACTCTGTAGACTGCACTGAGCCAGAGTGCAGGGCTCCATCCCAGGACCCTAAGACCATGACCCCAGCCAAAACCAAGAGTTGGTTGGCCACTTAACCAACTGAGCCACCCAGGTGCCCCATGGGCAGCTACTCTTATACTCTGGTGTTCAGCCTGCTGGAAACCTCACCTTCCTAGGCACTCTCTGCATTAGTTTCCTCATCTGTGAGCCCAAGATATTGTTAGCCCAGAAATGTAGAGGTGAGAAGTGATGTGGAAAAGGTTTTGTGGTTCTCATAGTAGGTTTTCTGAAACAGATATGCTGTTATTTTAAAATAGTCCATTTTGAGGGACACCTGAATGGCTCAGTTGGTTAAGCATCTGACCTCAGCTCACATCATGACCTCAGGTCCTGGGATCAAGCCTGTGTTGAGCCCTGCCATTTAGCCCTACATCGGCTCCATACTCAGCAGAGTCTGCTTCTCCCTCACCCAGCTCATGTGCATGTACTCTTTCTTTCTTTCTGAAATAAATAAAATCTTTAAAAATAATGAAAATTTAAAAATAAAATAATGTTGAGTTCCTGCTTACTTTGAGCTGGACATTTTTCTGTGTGCTTTATGTACTCATTCACCAGATATTTTTGAGGGCCTTCTACTTGTCAAGCCCTGTTCTTAGCACCTTGGATACAGTAGTGCCCAGATTCTGGAGTGAAGCAGATTACAATAGATAAACATGTAGATATGTAATACGTTGGGTGGTGATAAGTTGGTAAATGCTTTGAAGAGAAGTAGAACAGCAAGGAGATTAGAGAGTGAGATGAGGGTTCTATTTTATATATTCAGGGCAATCTCTGATAGGGTGATGGTCAGGCAGAGGAGGGAGTAAGCCATGAAGCCTCGGGGGGAAGAGCTTTCCATGTGGAAGGATCAGTATATCCACAGACCCAAGTGGGAGTATGCTCAGCATAGTCAAGGAGCAGCAAGGTGGCCAGTGTGTCTGGAGGGCTGAAATCAAGGGGGAGAGTGGTAGAAGGTGCTGGGAACAGGGATGCCTGCATCCATCATGAAGCACCTGTAGGACCCTGTAAGGGCTTGGCTCGTGTTCTACGTGAGAGAGGAACCCTTGGAGGGTTTTGAGCAAAGGGGTGAAATGATTGGCTTGCATTTTTAAAGGTTCACAGTAGCTCCTGTATCAGGAGCAGACGACTGGGAAGCAAAGATGGCAGCAAGGAAATTGCTCAGAGGCGACTGAGGTAATCCAGGAGCAAGACTGGTAGAAGGGCCCAGCCTGGTCCCCGTGGATTGTGAAGGCTGCAGGGAGCACAGCCAGCAGGGGGCGCTAGTGGAGTGGGATGAAGAAGAGGAGCCACAGAAGTTTTTGGCCTGAGCAACTCAGAGGGCAAAAGTGTCCTTTGGGGGAAGTGGAGTAGTTTGCAATGACTGTGACGAGTAACAACCTGAGTTGAAGAAGATGAGGTGACCATGACATATGTCACCTCATTCAATCTTGACAAAACCCATGAGTAGTCACTATTAATTATATTTTATGTGCAAGGAAATAAGCCCCACAATGCCAAAGTTGCCCAATGCCACACAGTTAGTTAAGGGACAGAGCTGAGATCTCAGCTGAGGCCCTTGTGACTCTGAAGCCCCCGACAGTTGGCATTCCCTGTGATCCTGCTGCACAAGCACCAGCAGAGTCGTCCAGTGGAAACAACCTCCCTGCCCCTGGACTGATGGTTTATGCTTGGAGAGTACTTGAGAGGAGTGACCTGTTCCCTCCCCTTCCCTTGGTGTCAGTGGGGGAGAAGGGAGGGGGTGTTTAGCGTGGACACTTTCCCTTGTGGCTTCCTCCAGGTAATTGGCAGCTTGGAGGAGGTAGTGACTTAATAGGTGTTGCAGATAAGAACTTGGACTGAGGTTTAAACAGCAGCCTCTCCCCAATAATGAAAGATTAGGAGTGGGGAAAGCATAGATAAAAATAGCACTTACTAGTTAACTGGAAAACAATATATTTTTGCAACCACTGGTTCCACGAGAAAATAATTGGGTCCCAAGGCAGGGAATGACTCGTTTTCATGAATGATTATATTGATCATTGGAGCAAAATGGATACATCCCCTTTGGAAAGCAATTCGAAGGAGAATCATCTGGCAGGTCAGGTATGCCCAGTGTGAAATCCTGGGAGGCTGCCGGAAGAGGAGGAAAGGAAGCTGCAAGATAATGAGAGAGCCACGTCCTGTGCCCCCCAGCCCTATAAGCAGGTTGGGGCTGTTGATTAGGAGATGCAAAGCAACAGAACTTGCTTCCAAGTTAAGTCCTGAGCTTTCCCAAGGGAGAGAAAAAAGCATGTCCATTCAAGTATCAATTTCTTATTTTATTTAACCCATTGGGGATTGTGTTTATTTCCTTTTTTTTTTTTTTTTTTTTTTTTTTTTTCAGGAGGGATATACTATCCTCAGGCAGCATGCTCTCATGGAAAAGGGAGCAGGCTGGGAGGTTGGTTCCAGCACCCTCTTTGCCACTGACAGGAGAGTATGACCCCAAGTATTTTCTCTCCCCTTCCTGGGTCATGGAGCTATTCAGTCGTTCATTCTATAATGAGCTTTCAAACACTTTCTCATAACTAATAATGCACTGAGTGTTTAGTGCATGCCAGGCACTTAGAAGCAAACACTTTATATGTATGAGCTCTACTCTTCACAGCAACTCAGGGTAAGTGCCATTAGCTCCATTTCACAGATGAATAAACTGAGTCAACAAGAGGTTAAGTAACTTGACCAGTATCACTTACCTGGTACTTGATGGATAGACATTGGATACTATGCTAGGTGCTAGAGACAAAGGGTTGCAAATGACATGGCTCATGGCCTCATGGAGCTTATCTAACATGTTGAAAACAGTCACACAAACAATGGGTACAGGGAAGGAAAAGAATGATTCAGAGAGGTCAGGGGCCTGATTTGAGTTGGAGGATGGACAAAGCTGCTTTGAGTGGAGCTATGATGTCCCCTCTTGCTACTTTCAGGCCTTCACTTAAACCTCTCTGGTCCTGATTTAAAACAACCCCCTGCGGTGCCTGGGTGGCTCAGTTGGTTAAATATCTGACTCTTGGTTTTGGCTCGGTCATGATCTCTCGGCATCATGAGATCGAGCCCTGCGTTGGGCTCTGCGCTCAGCTTGGAGTCTGCTTGAGAGTCTCTGCCTCTCCCTGTACCGCTTCCCCCAACTTGTGCACATGCTCACTCACTCTCTCAAATAAATAAATAAATAAATAAATAAATAAATAAATAAATAAGTAAATATCATTAAAAAAAAAGACAACAACCCTCATTGCTCTTGATATGCTCCCCCACTAACATCACCACACATATCATGAGCTTATTATATGTCTTTAGCAACCCCCCCCCCCCCACACACACACACAACCGATTGAGTGTAGACTTTGCTTTGAAGGGGGAGGCACTCTTGTTTTAAGCAGTGCCTGGTGCCTGATTGGCTGAATGTAAAATAAATCTAGGAGAGTTAGCCAGGAAGTGAGCCTAGTGCAGAGGGAACAGCATAATACACGGAAGCTCTGAGGTGGGAAAGAGCCTGCATATTTAGGGACAGAGAGGAAGTGTGCAAGGCACACAGGCATGGACCAGATTCCTTGACTGGGGGGTAGGTCACATGGGGCCCAGAGACCTCTGTGGAGGATAGGAGGAGAGGGAAGAAGGCAGTGAAAGTTTTAAGCAGGGAGTGACATCAGAAGAAGGCCACTGATCCTGGCCATTTTGGGAGAAGCCAGACAGGGACTGGAGGATCGAGTCAAGAGGTCCCTGGAAAAGTGGGTGCAGGGCGATGGGACTTAGGTTTGTAGGGTGGGCCTAGTAGAGTCGGAACAAGGTCAGACAGCAAGGGCCAGCGGGGCTTTTTGTCTAGAGGCCCATGAAGCAGGCCACTCTCATTTTTCCCTAAGAAGCACTGCCAGAGAAAATTCCAAGAGAGACTTTTTTTTTTTTTTAAGATTTTATTTTTAAGTAATCTCTATACCCACTGTGGGACTCAAATTTACAACCCTGAGACCAAGAGTCACACGCACCACTGACTGATCCAGCCAGGTGCCCCAAGACTATTCTTCCTTGAATGTTTTTTCTTTGTCTTCTCAGGGCTGTTGGGGCCTAAGAGGTAAAAAATGAAAGGTGGTTTGGGGAAGCTCAATGAGAGGGACCCACCACTTACAGAGCACGATAGAATTGGCTCCTTAGGGCAGCCCGGGTGGCTCAGCCGTTTAACGCTGCCTTCAGCCCAGGGCCTGATCCTGGAGGCCTGGGATCGAGTCCTGTGTGGGGCTCCCTGCATGGAGCCTGCTTCTCCCTCTGCCCCTCTCTCTCTCTCTCTCTCTCTCTCTCTCTCTCTCTCTCTCTCTCTCTGTTTCTCATGAATAAATAAATAAAATATTTTTAAAAATTGGATCCTTAATAGCCTGCAGACTTCACTCTGATTCAAGTCCCTACCCTTTTCTTTTCTTTTTTAAGATTTTATTTTTTCATGAGAGACACAGAGAGAGGCAGAGACACAGGCAGAGGGAGAAGCAGCTCCCTGTGGGGAGCCTGATGCAGGTCTTGGTCCCAGGATCCCTGGGATCACACCTGAGCCAAAGGCAGATGCTCAACCTCTGAGCCACAGTGCCCCCACCTTTTTTAAAAGATTTTATTTATTTATTCATAAGAGTCCCTACCCTTTTCTTTATACCCTGCTGTCCTTCCGCCAACAGGGAGAATGAGGGAGAAGAAAGGATTTGGATGTGGCACCCTTGGGACTAGAGTCCCGCCTTGGCTGATGAGGCCAGGCCTGGGATTATTTCCCAGAATCCAGCTTCCATTCTCCTGTGCTGGGCATTAGCTTTTCTCTGTTACCATGGGACTCAGTGCTGTCCTTCCTCCTCCAGCCAAGCTGGCTCTGGGAACATCTTTTGGTATTGAGGAGGAGGTTTCCTGGGCCACCAGTGGTCTTGTCACTCATTTGTCCCCAGGAGAACATCTGACAGCTCTGCAAAGTGCTGCCCCACAGAAGGAAGGAAGGAAGACCCAGTGTGCCTCATGGCCCTGTGAGTATCAGCTCCTCCCTTACAGGTGTGGAGATAGGATCAGACAGGGGCAGGCATTTGGGGGAATCAGCTTTTTGTCATTTATGGAGCACTCACCACCCTGGGCCAGGCTAGTGAGAAGGCTACCACTGTCACACAGTTTTATGGCAGAGTGCAGAGAGATTGGGACGCAAGCTGCTTGACTTCCAGTCTATAAGCTTTCATTCTAACAGTGGTTCTGGTGCCCACCTGGCTGGGACAGTAGGGTTGGGCCTGGGTTTCTGTACCTTTTTTTTTTTTTAAGATTTTATTTATTTATTCATTAGATACAGAGAGGCAGAGAAATAGGCAGAGGGAGAAGCAGGCTCCATGCAGAGAGCCCGATGTGGGACTTGATCCCAGGACTCCAGGATTATGCCCTGAACTGAAGGCAGATGCTCAACCACTGAGCCACCCAGGCATCCATGGGTTTCTGTACCTTTTCTAAGGTTTCACAGGGGATTCATATCAGGGCCAGGCTTAGGAATTGCTATGAGTTCCCACTTCCTGCGTGTAAATGGCGGTGTAATGAGGGGAAAGGAGCAGATTCTGGAGAAGGACATTTGATCCAGAGCGGGAAGAGGGTCGGGAGCACAGTTTACCAGAGGTGGTCGCTTCTCCATGGGTCTCCCTGGGGAGGAGCTGCCAGACAGGTCTCGATGAGTCTTAAGGGCAGTTGGGAACCCAGCCTTCTTTTCCTCCTCGGTAAGCCTTGAAAGGACATGGACTCCTGCTCGCTGCAGCTCCCTCCCCGGGCAGGTCCACGAGCAGACCTGTGAGCACACACCCAGGCAGGTGTGCACACATGCACCCAGGCCCAGGGTGAGTACTAGGTGATTACTCTGGCTCACCTGTTGGTGCTCTGTTCTTCTTGGCTGGTTTCATTTGTTACTGTCTCTCCCCCTCCAGTTTTCCTTTTTTTTTTTTAATTTTATTTATTTATTCATGAGACAGAGAGAGAGAGAGAGAAAGAGAGAGAGAGAGGCAGGGACACAGGCAGAGGGAGAAGAGGCTCCATGCAGGGAGCCTGACATGGGACTTGATCCCAGGTCTCCAGGATCACACACTGGGCTGAAGGTGGCGCTAAACCACTGAGCTACCCGGGCTGCCCAAGACCTAAGTTTTCCTTTGGTTACCCAAGAGGTCCCCAATGGGGACCTGCAAGGCACAGAGGAGCTCTGTTAGTGGTTAGTGAAGGAACGAGTTATGAACGGCTTCCTGGATGGCAAGAACAGCTGTTATTTGTCTGGCCCCTTTCAGCCAGGGGCCCACGGTCTCCCAGGGCATGTGTTCCTCTATCCCCTTGGCCCTCCTGACAGAGGCCAAGCAGCTGTTGGTCTGTTTCCACAGATGGTCATCCAAAGCACAGAGAAGGGAGGATATTCATTAAGTTACCCCAAGAGTCTGGGACAGAGCTGAGCCTGGAATTTACATCTGTGCCCTGGTTGCTGTCCCTAAGACCTCACTCCCTATTCTGCAGAGGGAAAACACCAATATGATCTAGAAATCATTTTTTCTTTGGCGCTGAATTGATTCACCTATAGCCATATTCACTGTCCTCATTTGCTGTCAGTAAAGATAAATTAATTTTTCATTTCCTGAGTATGTTAAGGCAGGAGTCTAGACTCAAAGGTGGGAACCCTGAATTCATTTCAGGCTCCACTAACAACTGTGGCCCTGGGCTAAGTCTACATCTCTCTCTGGTCTTTAATCTTCTCACTGTAAATGAGGAACCTGTGACACAGCAGAACTGTTCATCACTAGAGATTCTGATTCAGTGTGTCTCAGGAGGGATCGTGGTCCTGTAAGTGGACAGGAGCCAAGTCACATGCTCTTCTAGGCCCCTTCAGCCAAGTCTGGCAAAATTGGGTGACCCGGTGACAGTGGCTTGGCTTTCAACAGTGAGGGGCCAGGGCCCAGTGGAGGACTGACCCTTGCCCTTTCCCTCAGCCACTGCCCGTTCTCAGGTCTCACTCCCATTATTCTAAATTGGTCTTTTGCAGAGAAAGGTAAGCTCACGGGTTTAGGGACAACAGGACGGAGCTAGGATTACAATGCTGTTGCTGGATTTTCCATTTCAAAGCTTCAGCTGAGTGAACAACAACAAAAAATTTTTTTTGACAACTGAACCCTGTCCTTAAGTCCTCTCTGTGTAAACTGGAGGGAGACCACCTGGGGGCGAATTCAGGCTCACCGAGATTGAGGAGAAAATGGTTCGTAAATGGTTTAATAATTGAGTTAGGTCTCTCCATTTGGATGACGACTCTGGTGGGTATTTTCCTCTCTCCTCCCTGGCTGCCCTGGGAGAATGAACCTGGGCAGATTTAAACTTGTGGATTGGTCCCCTCACCACCCACATCTGAGCAGGTGCCTCCCTCGTCACTTGGTGTGTCCTCAGAGGAGGCAAACTCATTTCAGTATAAGCTCAAGCGAAGTGTAATTAGGACAGTAAATCTGCCGTTTTACAAAAAAAAAAAAAAGTCCCATGACAGATTTCAAGGTCCTAGAGAAATGATTTGATGCTGGGGGAAGGATGGGAGAGACTTGGCCTTCAATTTAATTTCTTCCAGCCTGGGAGCAAAGTCCGAGACATGGTAACCCTATTTACTCCAGAAAATGCAACACGACTTTACAATTCTTTAGACTTTATTTATTTATTCATGAGAGACACAGAGAGAGAAGCAGAGACATAGGCGGAGGGAGAGGTAGGCTCCCTGTGGGAGCCCAATGCGGGACTCGCTCCCATAACCCCAGGATCATGCCCTGGGCTGATGGCAGGTGCTCAACCACTGAGCCACCCAGGCATCCCACGACTTTAGAAGTCTTTTGCGAGATAGTCTGAGGCTGTGAGAATGGGGACGTAACTTCACGAACATCTGTTTTAGTGTCCATGCCTTGCAATGTGACTTCAGCACCCGCCTTCTATCCCCCAGCTCCCTTTTCAC
Source organism: Nyctereutes procyonoides (assembly GCF_905146905.1). Lineage (NCBI taxonomy): Eukaryota > Metazoa > Chordata > Mammalia > Carnivora > Canidae > Nyctereutes > Nyctereutes procyonoides. The sequence goes on from NW_026575020.1 coordinate 282,013, forward strand.
TCCTCTCCTGAACAGTCACCGTAGAAATGGCAGTGTCCGGAGGGCTTCCTATGTGTTTTCTTATCCAGCCTGCAAACAACCTTCAGAGATAGATTCCATCACCCCCATTTTATGGATGAGAACACTGAGGTTCAGAGAGACAGGCCACTTGTCCAGGGTTGCACAGCATCGGAAGTAGGGGAACTGGGTCTGAGGGGCCATGCGCCTGACCTCTGCTGCTGCTCCAGCTGAGAGCTGCACATCCCCATGCCAAACTCAGAGTACCCCCTGTCCCCCGCCCCCCCACTGCCGCAGCAGCCTGTCATCCTTCCCTCAGATTCCTCCCCAGCAAGTTTGACAAGACCCTCTGTACACCAGTCAGGCCTCTCAGGCCATGGAGCCACTGCTTCCTCTGAACTCCCCATCTGGGCCTTTTGGTTGAGGAGGGAGGATTCTTCTCAGTGTAGAGTAGCCACCCAGGCAGTGCTGGTGCTGGGGAGGGGGGACAGGCAGGACATTCTTCCCCTTGAGCCTCAGTATCCCAGACTATAAAGTGAAGGCTGGAGTGGGGGGTTCTGTGGGCATCTGGAAAGTGCTTTGGGTTCACCACAGAGGGACAGGTGTTCCCTTCCTAGGCAAAATTTGCAACAGGGTACTGCTGCCTCCAGAAAGCACTCTGCTTAACAGCACCTGACCTTGTTCTGCTTACTCAGCATTTAGATTGCTAAATTTGTACAGTGTTGGTTTTGTTTATGAATGTTTTCTTAAGACTACTGGAGGCCTCTCCTGAAACAGTTTTCTGTCTTAGGATGGATCCAGAGTTTGCCAAGCTCAGAACTCCACTCTGCCTGGACAGGCCCCATCTCCCTCCCATTACTTTGCCTACCCCTTCCCCCCCTTCCCCCCGTCTCCCTTCCCCCCCTTATCCCCATCCCCCCCCCCCCCCCCCCCCCCCCCCCCCCCGTCGCTCAGGCCCAACACTCACATCAGGCCTGCTGTCGTCCCCAGGCAGGTCCTGCTGGCATTCCCAGGGTGGGCCGTCCCATCCAGCCAAGTGTGCCCTACTCCGGTGATTCCCCGGCTCCTGGTTTGGCATTCTCACTGGCCACCTCTTTCCTGGGAAGATGTTCCTGGTGGGCCTCACAGGGGGTATTGCTTCAGGCAAGAGCTCGGTGATTCAGGTGTTCCAGCAGCTGGGCTGTGCAGTGATTGATGTTGATGTCATCGCCCGGCATGGTGAGTTGGGAGGGGCAGGTGGCACCCCTTTCTGCCATCATGTCTCACCTTTTTCTAAGTCCTTTCGAGGCCTCGGAGGAGGGAAAGGCTTTCCCGTCAGCCCTGATCTGACTTCCTGCCCCCTGCCCCACACTTGCCCTCTAGCCCCAACATTTCCTCTTCCCTCTCCTTCACCTCACCCAGTGACCAGCTCCAGGGGTTCTGTGCGCTGACTGCTTTTCCTCTTCTCATTTGGTTTTTGATCAACTGAAAGAGGCACCCATGGGTTCCCCCATCATTTTGACTTTAGTCATTTGGGGGCCTCTGGCTGGCCTGGAGGCTCTAGAGAGTGACCCAGCCCCCTCCTCATGCCATAGTCGTCCAGCCAGGATACCCTGCCCACCGGCACATCGTGGAGGCCTTTGGCACCGAGGTCTTACTGGAGAATGGTGACATCAATCGTAAGGTCCTGGGGGACCTGATCTTTAACCAGCCTGACCGGCGACATCTGCTCAACACCATCACCCACCCTGAGATCCGCAAGGAAATGATGAAGGAGACCTTCAAGTATTTCCTCCGAGGTAAGACCCAGGGCCTGGGGTAGGGGTGAGACAGGCCTCTCCTCTCAGGGCCAGGACCCTCCTCCTCTGTAGAAAGGTTGGCCAGGGAAGAGGGGAGCTGGCTGGCCCAGCTGTCGAGTTCACACTGTTCCTTTGCACCCCCCACGCAGAGCCCCATGCAATCCCCAGAGGAAAGGTGCACATGTCCCTCAGCATTTAAAGAGGTTGACAATTGAGTGAGAAGAGACACTTGAGGCTTTTGAGACACGATCCCCAGGAAGTAAGTTGATTTTTCTGGCAGGGTTGGGAATAATAACAGCTGACGAATAATGGAGTCTGGAGACTCGAGGTTAAGTCCTGGCCTCAAAGCTTCCAGCTGTGTGACTTTGTCAAATGAGCTAGCCCCTGCTCTGCATAGTGAGGCTAATAATGCTGACCTTGAGAAGCTATTGGGGGGACCGAGTTCACATTAGTGACTGTCTATCACCACATGGTATAAACCGTGGTCAGAGTCAGATTTGGTGCTGGTCGAGCTGCCTCTGAAAGTAAGCTTGCAGACTGGACACTGGGGAGAAACCAGGATGGTCAGGACAGGTGCAGGGCTGTGGCAGCAGCTGCAGCGGGTGGGGGTGGGGGGTTCCTATGCAGAGGAGAATCCTTCAGGGCTAGGGCTCCGCGGAGAGTTAGTCTGGCATGTGCTGGGATTGAAAGAAGGGAGAGTGAAAAGCCAGGTCTGTGCTCCATTGGCAAGAACCTTTCCCAAGTTACAGCCTGGGTGTCATTCTGTTCTTAGAATGGTTTGGGGCCCAGGTGACCTGATAAGGTGCAAGATGAGGTCAGTCACCAGCAGTGGAAGAGGAGAGAGCAGTGGCTTCAGACCAGGTGGGAGGCTTGCCTGGGGCCCCTGTGGATCTGCCTGCCAGCCTTCGGCGTACATGGCTGCCAACCCCAGGCGTCAGAATGGAAGGCCTGGCTGCTTGTCTCCCCATCATCAGTCACAGTGCTGAGACTGGTCCTGGAGGGTATGGGGCAGCCTTCTAGGTTTTCTCAAGGCTTCTGTACTGTGATCCTGGCCTTATTTTATTCTCTCATACATCAAGTTCTCATGTGGATTGGGGGACCTCTCTCCACCCATCTCCCTCTGGCCTGTACCTCCCTTCAGAAGAAGAGATAACATGATAGACATCCATGGTGTTGACCACCACCCCCCCCCCGCCCCCCCGGCTCTGTCCAGGGTGGAAGTGGGCTCCGGGCACCCTCCCTGCTGGACCAGCTTGCTCTGCGTCTCAGGACCTTGGTGCAGACCTCCCTCCCTCCCTCCGGCCTCAGGGAGAGTCTCTGGGCTCTTCCTGCCTTTGTCCTACCTCTTGTGTCTGTGCGAGGACCTCATCTGTCCCCCACCCAGGAGTGAAGCCTTCTGTCTTTCAATCGTGCCCTTTCGCATTCGCTCCCCGGCCAGTTGCAAGTACATCTGCAGGGCTTTGAGGCGGTGGCTCTCCCCTTCTGAAATTAAGCAGTGGATAATGTCAGCCGCTCCAAAGTTCTCCTGCTGTGTCATCCGCCCAGCCTCCCCTCTCCCCAACCACCACCACTTAAATAAAAGCCAGAAAGCTCTTTTCAGCTCGATAAGGTGAAAAATGGGGACGACAGCTGTGGCTTCCACAGTCCCAGCTTTTCCCTGATGAGTATAACAAATACAACTGTCAAAGTTGGTATAATCAAACGTCAGATAAGATCACCAGCTGTTGGGGAGGTCTCTGTGTAGGCAGACGGATGTCTTAATAGAGTCAGGATAGTTTGCAGAGCTTATCAAGCAGGAGGGATGTGACAGCTGAATAGCCCTTTGCCGGTGAACCAAAGAGCTGGCCATGAGCTCCCGAGGGGGGCCGAGGAGAAAGGACAGTGAGGGGACTGGGATGGGTGGGGGCGGGGCAGGACAGGGAGATAAGAGGCCCAGAGAGGATCTGGTCTTGGCTTCTGTTCTGAGCCGGGAAGGAAGTGGGGAAACTGGAACTGTGCCCCCCGCTTCTTCCAGGGACCGGTAGTAATAATAACCATCATTTAGGGAGCTGCTGGAAGTGTCTGAGTGAGGTGCTGAGTGGTTTACATGCCTTCGCTTGTTTGATCCTTGTTGTGTTCCTGGGAGGGAGGTAGCCTTCACTCACAGATGAGGTTGGTTCAGGGGGACAAAGTTACATGGTGGGAAAGTGGGGGGCTGCAGAGCCAGGCGTGTCACCAGAGCCCATTCTCCAACCCCCTCATTCAACTGAAGGTTTTTCTGGGGCTTCCTGAGCAGCAGATTCTAGGGAGCAGGAAACCCCATAGCTTGGGTGCTCAGCCCGGTTCCCTGCATCACCCAGAGTGCCAGCTTCCCTGCAGCACCCCTGGAACTGGTGCGATGTATGTCTGGCCCTGTGGTCAGAAGTGTTGACGGTGGGTTACCATCCAAGCCAGGCAGGCATCTCTGGGCAGAAGCAGTGCCCACCCCTTTCCTTCATGGCTCTGGGACCCCTGCCAGCTTTTTACATATATGCAGGAGACACTGGCCCAAAGAGAACGAGGACTGTAGAGCCCGTGGTATGTTGGGGGGGGGGCGGGTAACCAAGGGACTCGTCCTGTCATCGTGGGTCAGGGTGCCATCCTCAACTGGCCTCAGCTTGTAGTGGGAGGGCCAGCCAGTGCCTTTTACCACACCAGAGTGACTTCTATTTTATTAGTCACCACCACCCACTACCTCCAGACCTGTCCCTGCAATCCCTGGCTGGAGGCCTGCTTCTGACACAGAGGAACAACCTCTTTCCTTCTGGGGCTACTGCTGCCACCCCCACAGGAATCTTTCATGAGGAGCTGGTAGAGATAGCCATGTGGGACTCTTCTTCAGCAGGGGACCACACTTCTATTTTTGTTTCTTGGGTTTCTTTGAGCAAAGATGGGTGAAGGAGGGCAGAAAGGGCCCAGTTCCTCCTGGAAACTTCCCAGCCTCCTCCAACTCTGACCATGTCGTTTCCTTGCTCACAAATAATTCTTTATGTTCAAGATCAAGGCGAAATCAACCTTTTGTGCCTGCCCTGCTCACCTCCCCAGCTTCGCCTCCCATTGTGCAAGACCTCCACAACCTGAGTTCCCCATTCCCGGAACCCTCACCTCCAAACATGTCCAAATATAAGAAGCCCTACCTGCATTTCAAGGCCAGTACAAATGTCATCCCTCCTGCAAGGTCTTCCCTGATCATCGAGGCAGGAATGACTCTGCAGCAGTCTGATCTGAATGGCATTGGAACTGGCTAGTGTTAGGCCTATCCTGGCAGGGTCTCCCCCTGTGCTAGGGAGCTCTCGATGGTAGGGGCCAGTGGCTTCAATTCCGTCCCCTAAGCTGACATGCAGTCCTTAGTGTTTGCTTGCAGAATTGAACTGTGGGTTTCCTGGCTTCTTCCAAGGATACCGCTATGTGATTCTGGATATTCCCCTGCTGTTCGAGACCAAGAAGCTGCTCAAGTACATGAAGCACACCGTGGTGGTGTACTGGTGAGTGTGTGTCATGGCCCAGCCTGCCCAAGACTGGGAAGGTGGACCCCTGGAGTAAAACACATGCCTGAGAAATCACTTTGCCCTTACCCCACGGGGCGACTAGGAGGTTTGGGGGCTTTGGGCGGCTGTGTCCAGAACCTATAGGCACCACTTCTGTGCCTGACCCAGATAGGCCCCCAAGCAGGTCTGAGAAGTGAAGGGCCCCAGGCTTCTCTAGTTGCTTGGGAAGGGCTCCCCCTGCTGGCCACTGGGGGCACTTCGGCCCAGGTGCCCTGAGCTACCATGTTGTTAATCACTTGATCCTTTTCCTTCCTGTAGCACATTCTACCTTTCCAGGAAGCTCCCGCACTTATTACTTCACTCAGTTTACCTTTCAGCATGAGATGTTTAGGGCAGGAGCTTATACTTCTGCATTACAGAAGAGAAACTGGAGGAGGGAGTTGCTTGAGGGGGTGTCCAGGGTCACCCACCGGCAGCACCAATGAATGGATAGTTGCCAGGAGGGTACTGTCGGAGTCCAACTAAGGAAGGAGCTTTATTCTCAGAATCCCTCGGGACATGAAGCAAACCAGACGCCAGGTTTGGCAAACAGAGCCAGATCAAACTGTCAGAAAATGAGTCACAGTCCCAGTGAGGTGAAAGAGTAGATGAGGATGTAGGGTGTCTATGCCTCCCAGAAACTTCCTGGATGCCACCCACAAGTACGACAGACACAGAGGTGGGCCCTTGGCTCTGTGGGTATTTTGGGCACAGGGTGGCTCTCCAGAGACTGGTGCGTGGGAGGCTCCTAGCACACTACAGTGCTCATGCCCTGAGCTTCACCCTGCCCACCTGGCAGCTTACCCCCCTGAGGGCTGCCTTTTAAGCCCAGTCTGAATCTGCTGAGCCTTCTTTAGGGACTCAGGCATCCTGATAGCTCCTCCACTGGCCCGTGTCTCCTGTGTAAACCCACGACCTCTCTGGCTTTCTTATTCCCTGTGAAGACTGGCCTCTGAGGCCAACCACACTGCATGAAGACTTGGCCGTGGAGTCTTAATACCATTGGAACTTTGCACCAAGAATCACAAAAGGGTGTGGTAGGGGGGATCCTCCAGCAGAGGTGAGAACACCGGTTGTATCTGCAGTCACCAGACAACCCCATGCCTGCCCTGCCTTGCTGTACTTTCCTTCCAGCTTGGTCTGTTCACTAAGAGCAGAGAGAGCTATGGCTTCTGGCAGGTACATTGGGTTCCATGGATTTGGCTTGTTCTGCAGGAGATCCTCCAGGCCTGCTCACTAGCCAGAGGAACCTCTGCCCAAATCCTGGGTGCTGCTCATGCCCCACTTTCAGACTCAAGAGAGAGGCCAGAGACATGTGAATGAGTGATTATTTGCTTTTCATAAAAGGGATCCACACTGTACAATACTAAAGATACCCTCATGGATTCCTTTAACTATTAGACTATCCCTAGTGCATTTGAAATAATATGGATTCCTTTAACTATTCCTTTAACTATTAGAATATCCCTAGTGCATTTACCAAGATGTGACTATACCATAATAGGATTAGATTATTCACATTTGAGAAATTTGCCAATTGCAGGCCAAGTGTTTGGGTAAAAATCCTGTTACCACAAATAGCATCAGTCCTTGAGCTAACCATGTAGGATTCTCTCTGAGTCCAGAAAGGGCTGTCCAGGAGCTCTACTTTCATGTTCCAGGAGGCCCTCTGGTCTAGGCCACACCTTCTGAAGGCTGCACCCTCAGGTGGCCCTAAGACAACTCCGTTTGGTCACCCAGATTTCCTCAGCCCCAGATTATTCAGTCTTTGTTTTTAGTTAGGCCAGGATTGGCCCCATGACCTTGACAGGATGATGTCCCCTCCCCAAAACAAATGAAATAAGAAGTCCGGCCTACTTTTCAAGGCCGGTATAGATACCATTCTTCTACCAGGCCTTCTCTGATCAGCCAGCCAGAAATGATTTTTCTGGAACATTCTCTTCTGAACGGCATTGGAATTGACTAGTGTTCAGGTTGTATCTGTCCTTGGAAGGTGTGTCTTCACATGCCCAGAGGGCCTCTGGTCTAGGCCACACCTAAAAGGAGACCGAACTATAGTGATCAGATCCTCTCATCTCACAGTGGGGGGAGCTCAGGCCTAGGGGCAAAGCAGACAGACCCCAGATGGCTAAGGACAGCTGCCACAGCCCACTACCTCTTGTCCCCCCCAAGGGGCTCAGGTAGCCACAGAACTAGAGAAAGGTGAGAGATGACCCCCTTCCAGAGGACAGCCCAGCGGTCCTGTGTAGCCAAAGGAAAGACAAGAAATTTGCCAAGGAAGGATCTAAATGGTAATATCAGAGTGGGCAAATGACCTATTCTTTTGAATCCCCTTCAGAGTTGGGAGACAGGGTGGTGTCTGGCTTAATCCGCAGCGCTTTGTCCTGTCCCGAGGACCAGATCTGGCTCTCAAGTCCTTGCTCCAAGGGGAAGCACCTTGGGGCTGGCCTGTCCCACTCTGTTAGTGGCATCAGCTACAGCAGCCACTGTCTTGGCTGTACACGTCCAGGGCTCAGGGTGAGAGGGAAGGAGAGGGGTCTCTGTGGTGGCTCAGGAAGCTATTTTGGATGCAGCAGGCCCCAGCCGCAGGGGAACTACAGGAAGCGACTGGCTTGCAGGCACAGGCCTTCCAGTAAAGGTCACCCATCCAGGGACCCAGGATGTAGCTGATGCCAGATGACCAAATCTTCCCATCTTGTAACTGGGAAATCGCAGCTATGGCGAGGCAGAGAGACCCCAGATGGCAGAGAGCACCTGCTGCAGCCCTTCCCCCTCCTGTGGACATGAAGGGGCTTCCAGGGCCCGTGGTGCTACTAGGGTCCTCACAAAGCATAGGGTGAGGTGGCAGCAGCCTCCCTCCCTAACTGTGGACCCCAGAGATTTGAGGGAAGGGGCCGCCCACCCCCATGACTTGCCAGTGGGAGGGAAGCCGGGGCCCACGGTGCCTGAGCAGCCCTCCTATCCTGTCCTCAGTGACCGGGACACCCAGCTGGCGCGGCTGATGCGGCGGAACAGCCTGACCCGGAAGGACGCGGAGGCCCGGATCGAGGCCCAGCTGCCCCTGAAGGACAAAGTTCTAATGGCCCACCACGTCCTGGACAACTCGGGGGAGTGGAGCTCCACCAAACGCCAGGTCCTGCTCCTGTATGCCGAGCTGGAGCGCTCCCTGGACTACCTGCCGCTGCGGCTCGGGGTCCTGACTGGTCTAGTGGGCATTGCCAGCCTCCTCTACCTGCTTACCCGCTACCTCCTGCCTTCCCCCTAGCTGGCCTCTCCCAATGCAGAAGGCCCCAGGCCTCAATCTTAGAGGCTGAGGCACAAACCTGTCATCTCTCTCTCTCTCTCTCTCTCTCTCTCTCTCTCTCTCTCTTTTTCTCTCTAAATCTGGGCTGAGCATGGTACTGGGGTGACCCTTCTTTGAAGTATATCCTGTCTGAGGCAGAGGAACAACCCTGTCAGTGGCACTCCTCCCCACCTTCCCTAGGGCTCCTCCCTCTGGAGCCACCCACAGAATGGTATCCACGATGGGGCACGAAAGCAGTGGTAGAAAATTGTTGTAAACTTCTTGAGGGTACAGGTGAGGAACACGGTCTCAGTGGCCAATGGCATGGCAGTGTTCAAAGCTGGGCGGCTCCCTGGGCTTGAACCATCTCCAAGCCCATGCCCCATCATGACACACACCTGCTTCCTGGACCGGGGAAATAATTTTGGACCAAGGGCCACCACCTTGGGACAGCATTCTCCCCCAGGTTGAAGCCCTCTTCAAGATGCAGTGAGGCCCCCTCTGTAAGTACTGCTGTGGTGGGGCCTCCTGTGGGCTGACCCACTGCCCCCCCACCCGTGGCATTTCTCAAGCATTCCCCATACCCACTCACCACCTGCCACCAGTTGCCTCCCACTCCGTGTCCTCTGCGTCCTGAACTCAGTAGTCCACATGCACCAGGCTGTTTCTTGCCTCTGTGCCTTCGGTGTGCTGTTCCCTCACCCTTAGTTTTTCTACAGCTGGGTAACCCCCAGCTCAAGCACCATCCGAAGTCCCAGGCTGGGTCAGGTGCCCTGGGGACTAGTCCCTCCCTGTTTTAGTTTAACCCACAGAACTGTAATCAGCCGAAAGCTGGTTGGTCTCTCCTAGACTGTAAGCCACTTGAGGGCAGGGACTGTGTCTCGTCCATCTCTGTGTTCCTGCTGCAGAGCCTCACCAGCCATTGGTGCTTAATAAAATAAAGTGTGTTGATCTGAAATGCCCCGCACTAGCACTGTGGACTGACAGGTTCCCTGACTTGGCTGATGCCATTTGGGCTGCCACTTGGCCTCCTCCCACACCGAGACCTGGGTCCCTCACTTCCCCAGGCCCCAGAAGTTTCAGTGGCCCTCTGACAGTGGCCTGAGGCCCCAAGAGGGTTCCAGCCAGGCCCAGGTGTACCCTCACAGGAGATGAGTAGAGGTGTGGGGGCAACATCCCACTCACTCACTTCATCTTCCTTCCCCAACCAATTAGGTCAGTGTAGACCTCCGCTTTCTCTTGCCACCACTGGCAGACCTGCTGAGATGCTGATCCTGCTGGGCAGCCTATTAAGGCCAGGAATGAGCATGACAAATGCTAAGGCTGTGGTGGCCGTATTTAGTGCCCCCTTTCCCAGAGCTGCTCGTACCTCAGAGACTAGCTTGTTAACGCACTGCACACCTCCCAGGGGCAAAGAAAGGCTCAGCAAGGAGGTGTCTGACTTCAGGGTGACCGGGAAGGATGGGAAAGTGGAAGGCAGCTGCCTCCCCAGGTTCCTGGGACTTAGCCAGAGGAGGAAAAGGAGGAAAGGTATGGAGCCCTGATAGTGCCCTGTCACCCCAGTCGGTGAGAAAATGACTCTTCACGAACCTGTGACATTCTGGACGGTGTGCTGGAGGTGTAACACCCTCTGGGTGATGTAACTCTGATTCCAGGCCCAGAGAGGTGGAGGGATCTGATTTGGGTCACAGCCAGGCGTTGGGCCTCTGCCACTGTGCCCCTGAGCCTCATCAGGGAGGAGCAGCCCTGGGATTACACTGGGGCTCTGCCTCCTTAATGGGACCTCCCGACTGGTGTTTCTTTGATCAAGTTAGCTTCATGATGCCTACGTCAAAGAATCTAAAAAATGGAGGGCAGTAAAAGCCCTTTGCAAACTGTGAAGTTCCAAGGAATTATTTTCTCTTCTGCTGAATTGTCCGAGGATAGCCAGACTGGCAGGTGTGCAGAAAACAGGGGCCAATCTTCCTGGTGCCCTACCTCCCACCTCCCCGTCATGCCTCCGTCCTGCCTTTCCCAGGCTTGGTGGCCCAAGTGAGCCTTAGAAGGCCTACCGGGGCACCTGGCTGGCTCAGTTGGTGGAGCATGCGACTCTGGATCTCGAGGTCCTGAGTTCAAGCCCCTTGCTGGACTTAGAGCTTACTTTAAAAAAGAAAAGAAAAAAATGAAGACTGAGGCCTGCTTTCCCCAGAGCCTGACTTCAGGGTTAGGCCTCTCCTGGGGCCCTGGAGCCACGGCAACAGCAGGCGCCCGGCCAGCGGGGAGCCCAGCCCGGCGCCCCAGCGGGCGGCCTCCCCTCCGGCCGGCAGGTGGCAGCACCCGTCCGGGTTGGGGTCGGGTGTGTGCGGCGGGCGCTAGCGGAGCGGTTACCAACTTTCCCGCGGCCGCGCTCCCGCCTCCGCTCCGGGACCGCGGGCGCCTGGGTCCCCGGCCAAGCGGCTGCGGCGGGAGCGCGGACGCGCCGCCTGGCCCCGGGCGCTAATTAAAAAGCTGTGCTGCTCGCCGCGTCCTCGTGCAGGAGCTGGGGCCCCGTGAGCTCCTGGCGCCGCGGGGCGGAGGGATGCGGCCCCATCCCACCCTCGGGGGGACGCCCTGGGACCCTGCCTCCTACCCTCCGGCCCCGCGCTCCATCCCAGACTCTGGGCCTTACCCACCCCACGCGGAGCAGCAAAGACACCTGCCACGGCCTCTGTCCTCTCGGTGGGGGCGAAGGAGACAGGCAAAGCCCCCCAAGCCTCCCCCACCCCAGGCTCCGGCGGCCCTAGGGTAACTAGCAGAGCTCCACGGTTTACAAAGCGCAATCACGCAGTTCTCTCCTTGAAATCTACCAGCTTGGTCAAGGGGTGAAGGAAGCCGGGCTAGAATTTATGGTCGAACCCCCGGGCCCAGGTAACCAACAATCGCCAAGCTTCTGGACATGCCCCTGCCACCCCCTGCACTGCCTCGTTAATTCCCCCTTGACTCTATGTCTAGGAGTTCCTGCCACCTCTTCTTCAGATGTCCAGTCTCTTCCTTCCCTTGGAGAGGTCGCAGAGCCAGGGGGAGATTTGGGACACTCCGTGATGAGCTTCCTTAACTAAGACACTGGGTGGGAGAGAGACAGTCATGTCTGCTAGGTGTCCCCTAGTTCTCACAAAGCCACTTTAGGTCAGAAGGGCAGGAGAGGGAATGGGGTCGCAGTGATGACCCAAGGCCTCGGGGCCACACAGAGGTGGGACCCCCAGAAATGGCAGAAGAGAAGGAGCAAAAGGAAAGGGGTAGTGAGGTACTCTGGGCTGCCTTCCTGCTCCTTTCCAAGAGATGTGGATGTAGCCCAGCTCCTCTGTCTCACCCACAGAGCTGAGGCTGCACCAAACTGGGGCCCAAAGAGCCTCCTCCCTTTGCTCCCCACTCTCCCCTCCCCATCACTCAGATTCCAATACAATTTCCAGCTAACCAGCATGTCGATAGAACAAGTCGGGCAGCCGGATTGCTGGCCAATTACAGGAAATCATTCTGCTCCACAGCTCAGCGCCCAGGGAGAGAAGGGCCGGCAGGCGGCGGGAGGGGATGGGAGCGAGCCGGTGCCCAGCTTGCAGGCTGGGAAGCGGGTTGGCTTCAGCGGAGGAGTGCAGCAGCCCCTAGGAGGGACTGGTGGGGGAGCAGGGGGGGTGGGTGAGGGGGAGGCCTACAGGCCCCCAGCTGGGGGCTCTTCCTCTCCTTACACTGAGCTTTGGGTCCTGCTTCTCTGTAATAAAGACCTATGCTCCAAGCCACAAAGAGAGAGGACTGGGGACTGAGGGCCCCTGAGGAGGGCCTGGGGAAGTGAGGCTCGGAGTAGAAAGGGGACAGAGGGAGGGGTGCTGAGACCTATCTCCCCTAGAGCCCTGAGTTTGGGAATGGGGATGGCACCCAGGTCTCCCTAGCCCAAGGGAGCCCCGTAGAACCACCTGAGCATCTGGAAGCTTGGCACAGAGGCAGTGCCTGTGCTTCCACACCCAGCCACGAACTGAGGGGATCCTGGGAGGCCCTGGGAGACGGGGTTTGAAGGGGAAGAATGGTGGGAAGGGGCTGCAGCCTGCAGCTGAATGGACCAGCAGCGGCCTCACTTGGTGATGGGGTAAGTCTCAAAGCCACCCTTCTACCCTAGAAGGTAGGGCACAGCAATAAGGGAGGGGACGAGTGCTCCTCACTTACCCTCCCAGCCCCTCTGCCTTACTTCCCACCGCTGGCCCTCAAGAAACTTTCACTCAGATGGAAGGACCCCAAAACTCCCCTCCACTGTCAATCCATCTGAACCACAGGGACCTGGATGTCTCTTTGCTACCCCCACCTCCATCCCTCATCACATCTTTCCCAGAACTGTCTTGACCACCCCCCAGGCAGCCCACCCTGAGATCCCTCTTCTTCCCAACACCAGTGATTGATTAGCTCCCTGTCCCAGCTTTTAGGGTCTCTCCCAGCAAAGAACTGAAAGATCACCGAGGGACAGAAACTTTTCTGTGGAATAACCTTGCCCAAGTGAATGACTATTGTTGCTATGTTTGTCTTGAACCCCAAAAGGAGGCAACTGTGACCCGAAGATCCTTCCTCTGCCCCAGGCTGTAGCCATTTCCCTAGAACCCCTGCTCAGTTCCCCCAGGATCTCCCCGCTCCTCCCAATATCAAACCCTCTCCCTCAGACCCGCCAGGGGTGGGGCCTGGGTTGGATTCGCTCTCCTCGCTTAGACCAACCCGAGGGTAGACAAATGGACAGACATAGGAGACGAGGTGCACCAGCGACGCCCAGCGCAGGCCGCCGAAGGGCAAGGCCACCATCAAAGTTCCTCTGGTGAGTGCCCCGGGAGAGGGGGTCAGCGCCCTGGGGCGCCTCCTTCCCCGGTCCCTCCCCGAGTCCACAGGCTTGGACGTCCGGAGTGGGGTGTCCAGGCGGGCCCTATTGGCGTCCCCGGCTTGGCACACAGTGGGCGCCCCGCGCTCGGCCGAGCTGACTGAGCCGCAGCTCCGGGCTCGGGCTCGGGCTCAAGCGCCGCCTCCGCCGGCCTCCCCGGGCTCTGCCTCCCGCGGGCCGGGCGCCCGGGGCTCGGCGATCCGGAAGAGGGCGCGCGCCCCGCCCGCGTCCGCGGTGGCCCCCGCCCGGCGCGCCGCGCTCGCAGCCCGCAGGCTCCGCGCCATCGATCGGGCCGCGGGGACCCGGCGCGCCGCCCCCCCCCCACCCCTCGCTTTTCGCTTTTAATTGAAGTTTGTTTGAGCAGAGTGCGGAGCGGGCAGAGGCAGAAACCAAATATTTAGTTGCTGCAAATTGGCACCTCCAGATCAATTACCCGGCCCGTGTCAGGGCCTGCGCCGCCCCCCGCGCCCCGCGGAATCTCAATGCCGCGCTGCCCCCGCCCGCGCCGCCTGCCTCCGTTCCGCGGCACGTTTCTCATCAGCTCCAGCCATACATCACCCGTGGCCGCGAGGGGAACAGACTTTCAATGGGAAAAGTTCCCCGGGAGGGTCCCCGTTGCTGATTCCCGCCGCGCCCTGCGCTGTCTGGCCCCAGCCCTCACTCGGCCTGTCTGATGGGGGCGCCCCCCCACACACACACAAATAGTGAGCTCCGTGGTGGGGGGGGGGGGGGAGAGTGAGCTCCAGAGCAAGGACTCTGGGTCACACGGACTTGACCCAGTCCTAGTAACTCCTCTCACCCTCTGAGTGATCTAGGAGGAGTTACTTATGCTTCCTGCGCCTCGGTTTCCCCAACTGTAATAAAAGGCTCAACCTTCACCTTGAAGTGTTGTGCTGGAGGTCAACCTTGCACATGGTGGCTCGCCATAGATCTTAGTTCTCAGCCCTGCTAGGGGGTAAAATAGGTTCCAGAATGAAGTGAGAAACACTGAGTTGGAAGTGACTCAGTCAAGCTGCTGGAAAATACCAAAAGGAAAGCTGGGGGCAGCCTGCGTCTCAGAGTCCTCCGCAGAGGCTAAGCACACAGCAGGACCCCGTCAGGCTCCATCCAGGAAAGGTTTGAACCCCCAGCCCAGGTGACTCTGGGTACAACCAGAAGAGGAACTGCTTCTCGGTGTCAAAGACTCAAGGATGGAGAGTTAGCTTCGCCTGGAATCAGCTGATAGAGCCATGACCCCAAGAATGGACCAGGGAAAAGAAAGAGGCCGGCAGGGTTCTGAAGGTCACCGAAGGCTGAGTGCCAGGAGGCTGCGCCCATGGCTGAGGGGAGGTGGTGAGCCCTGCAAACTGTGTGAGGAGGCTGGGCTGTAGCTGAGGCCTGCCTTGTCCCTGCTGTATGACCCCGGGGCAAGTTACTTAACCCCGGGTTCCCCATGTGTAAGATGGAACCAACCTCCCAGAGCATTTATGAAGAACAAAGGAGACAAGGTATGTGACGTCACCAATAGGCATTAAGAAGATGGTGCTGGGGCACCTGGCTGGCTCGATTGGTGGAGTGTGGGACTCTTGATCTCAGGGTTATGAGTTCAAACCCTATGTTGAGAGTAGACATTACTTAAAAAAATAAAATAAAATCTTAAAAAAAAAGAAGAAGAAAGTGGTGCTGAGTTTGTGAGTTCTCATGCTCAATGTTCCAAGAGCCATTCCAAGAGCCCCTTGAGGGAACTGGAGTCAAATAGTTTGGCATTTTTAAATGACGGCCTCGCCAGACAGAGTGACAGGCATGCTGGGTGGGAGGAGAGGTGTGGGGGAAGGCTGTGGGGCCCAGCTTAGGGCTCAGAGTCTTTCCAGCCCCCGTCTTACCTAGAGAATGAGAATCTCCAGACTGTCTCTCTCCTCCCCCTGGCTTCCATCACTACCATCTCTTTCCAGGCAGAGACCTATGTGCCCACCTGGAGTCCTTAGGGCAAGGGGCCCCCATACCTGGAAGAAAGGTTCTTTCCTGTCAACTTCAGAGTCAGGAAGGAGAGCCGAGGCTGATGTGGACTCTGGAGCCCAGGTGGGAAACAAACTCACTTCTCAGCCTCATGATTTTCCCAACTGTGAAATGGGACCATAGCCGGGTAGTCACTACTTACAAGGTGCTATTTGGACTGGTGGGTGACCTTTAGAAGTTACCCAATCTGTGGCCTTACCTTCCACAGAGGCTCCTGCCCATCTCTCCCCCCACCTGCAGCAGGCTTATCTCTGCTGGCAGGACAGCTCCACCAGCCTCCTTGGGGATGCAGCCACTGTCCAGTCAGGAAGTCCTTCCAACAGTCTATCTTAAATCTCTCATTGCCTCCTTCGGGGAAAAGTTTTTTTTTTTAATTTTTATTTATTTATGATAGTCAGAGAGAGAGAGGCGCAGAGACATAGGCAGAGGGAGAAGCAGGCTCCATGCACCGGGAGCCCGATGTGGGATTCGATCCTGGGTCTCCAGGATCGCGCCCTGGGCCAAAGGCAGGCGCCAAACCGCTGCGCCACCCAGGGATCCCTCCTTCAGGGAAAAGTTAAAGAATGAACAACACAAGATAAATGCTTTTGGATAGGCAATGCCACACTATTAAAAAAAAAAAAATACCCCCAAAGAGGGCAGGGGTTGGGAATTAGCTTCGGACACAATGCTCTTTACACTAAACATCTTGGCGATAAATATAGCTGTGTAATTCTTTTTTTCTCCTTGGCAGAGAGAAAGGCTGAGGCTGGGCAGAAAGGCAGAGGGACCCAAAAATATAAATCAATATGTGACTTTAATATATGTGTTCTCGGTGTCTGTGTGTGCTGGGGGATTATTAGTAACCTTGATGCCAGCTCAGTGTCCATGTGAGGCGGGGAGACGCGCGGCCCCCGGGGAGGAGAAGAGAAATTAGGAAGCCAAATTCTTCTCCTGATTGACACCTGGGTAAACATTATCCCGGCAGAAGGGGAAGAAAAAAAGATCAATGCCGGGTATTTTTATCACGTTCCAGGGACGGACAGGGGGGGAAATTAAAGAAGCAGTCCCCTGGCATCGAATATGCTCATCTCTGGCAGACGGAGTGGAACCCAGGTGGACAGGGTCAGCAGAAGATCAGGATCGCAAGTGGAAGAGAAAGTGGGTGCGTCCCAGGGAGCAGTGGTCGCTGCTTCTTTTGCCCTGGGGCACTTCCGTGAGTGGCAGCGGGTACAAAAGAGGATGCTTTTAATGATAAGGCAAAGGTACCAGCTTTGATGGGGAGAATCACAGGCCACAGAGTCTAATATGAAATAAGACTCTGGCTTTGGTGGATGGCCAAGAGGCATCAGTCTTGATGGGGTTACCAGAGGGATGTTTCTAGTGGAGGTTCTCATAGCTTAGGGAGGGGAGAGTGGTTTTGGCAGGGCCTGCCCCAGAGAGGGGGGGTTGGGGAGGGAGGGCCAACGCCAACGTGGAGAGAGAGGCGTCTTTCTGGATTGTCTTGGAAAGTGGTTCTCAATTCTAGAGTCAGGAAAACCTGTCTTCGTATCTGGCCTCCACCCCTTCCTGGCTGTATGACCGTGGCAAAGTCATTTGACCTCACTTTCCTCATCTGTCAACAGAGGTGGGTAACCCCCACTCCTCTGTCACAGTTTTCAATGAGATTATACAAAAAGGGTGAGGCGCTACTGCTATCTAGAGTGGCACCATCCAAAAGAAATAAAATGCAAGACGCATATGTGCTTTTCAGTGTTCTAGTAGCCTAGTTGAAACAGTCCTGAGAAATACAAAAATTAACTTAAATCATTTTTTAAATAATTTAACCCAATATATCCAAAATATTGTAATTTCACCCTATGGCACTAGCCACACTCCAAGGGTGGTCACCACATGTGGCAAGTGGCTACCACATTGGACCAACACAGATCCAGAGTAAAACACCAAAGGATAGGGGCTTTTGCTTCTGCGACAGTGGGGAGGCAGAGGGGAAAGTGTGCCCCTGTGATCTAGGAAACAAATTGAGAGTTGCTGTGGGCGGGGGAGGATAACTGGGTGATGGGCATTAAGGAGGGCACTTGACATAGTGAGCACTGGGTGTTAATATGCAACTGAGGAATCACTAAATTCTGCCTCTGAAACTAAAAAAAAAAAAACAATAAAAAATATTGTACTGATAGGATAATTCAGGAAAGTCATCAAAAGTATATAAAATAAAACTTCTGGGCAGCTCGGGTGGCTCAGCGGTTTAGCGCCACCTTCAGCCCAGGGCGTGATCTGGAGACTCTGGATCGAGTCCCGCATCGGGCTCCCTGCATGGAACCTGCTTCTCCCTCTGCCTGTGTCTCTGCCCCTCTCTCTCTCTCTCTCTCTCTCTCTGTGTGTGTGTCTCTCATGAATAAATTAAAAATATTTTATTAAAATAAAATAAAACTTCTATTTATTGCCTTAAAAAACTGCTTTTATGTAAAGAGACCCCAGCACCCCAGCAGGAGGCTTTCTGGGGAGAAGCTGACCAACGGCAGAGTCTTCCTTCAGTGAGTCCACCACAGCCCCCCAGCTCTCCTGGGCAGGACCTGGCGCTGGGTGGACACCGAGCTTTCTGGCATCCCTTGGCACTTGGCTCAGTCTGGTGTGGAGGGACAAGCCTGCCAGTTGAACTGGGAAACTCCTTTCATTCCTGGTGCCTCTGCTTTCTGGCTGTGGGACCGAAGGCAAAGTCCCTCCTTGAGCTTCACATCTTACCAGTGGGGATGGTCAAGCCCACTTCAGTCAAAAAAGAATGTATGCTCTGTAAGCCATGAGCATGTGTGAGAAAAGGAGAAAGTGGGGAGGATGGGCCACTCCTACCAAGGCCACCCCTTCTGTGGTGGCTATTGCTGGCTGTGTTCTCAGGATCTGCAGGGGCCATCCTACTCCTGGGGGAGTCAGGCTCCAGCTGGAGGAAGAGAGCAGAGGCCCGGGAAGGGTAAGATTCTCCAGGAGCCACACAGCAAACCCAGAAATGGCTTAGCTGAAGCTTCTAGGTTTGGAACCAGGACACCTGGGTCCTGCTTCTTCAGCTGCTCTCAACACTAGGATTTGTGGGAAGGAGTGAACAAGGCTATTTCAGGGCACTGCGAAGGGTGCACAGTGCTGGCAGGGAGGCAGCCCTCCTGGGTCTAGCCTGACATTTGTGGAACCACAGCACATCCCATGCTGTGAACTGGCAGCCTGGAGCCCTCACTCCTGGGCTGGCTGGTCCTGTGCCCAAGTGGCTCCAGCCCTACTGCCTAGCAATACTCCTGGTCCTGGCTGCAGAACCATCCTGCCAGGGGACAGGTGTGGGGAGAGGCACCCAGCTGCTCCAGACCACGTAACCCCAGTACTCCTGTGGGGTCCTGAGAGCCATTGAAAGGTCTCAGTTAAAGCTTTTGCAGACTCTACAACTAAGGGGAAGAGCCGGGATATTAGGAGACCTAAACCCTAGAAAGTCCAGCAAATGGACTTCAGCCGATCCAAGGGCATGCCTCCTGTCCCCTTCATCAAAAGCAAAACCTATGTTCATTTTTCTAAGCCAAGGGGTCTAAACTTCTGTGAAGGGTCTGTGACTCCTCAAAGGGTAAGAACTGCTGCTCTAGACACACACACACACTCACAAATACACACACATAATATAGACACAGTCATGCATATACACAAATGCATATACACATACACGCATATGCATGCACATAGGAACACACACATATCCACACAATACATATCTATACATGTGCACATGTGCACATACACACGTACACACATACACGCTCTCTCTTCCTGTTTCAGATGTCTTCCATCTTTCCATCCTGCACAAAGCTTCCTCCACATGCATCCTCTCTCGGAAACTGCTTCAAGTCTGTTCTTCCCAGCTAGAGACTCATGGTGATCCCTAGTGCCTACCAGATGCATTTCAGACTCTTTGGTTTGGCAGTCAAAGAGCCCTCCACCATAAAGCTCTGTCTTCCAGACACAGACAAGAGCCTCGTTTCCAGGCCAGCTTGCCAGACTAACTGACCCTGCTGGGTGCCACGCACGTTCCGCTCCCTCCTTTTGTCCAGACAATTTTCCCTTCCTGCAACAGCCGTCCTCTCCTTGCCCACTTCCACTTGTTGCGATCCCACCCATCTGCAAGCCCTTGCTCACAGGCCACTTCTTCAGGTCAGCCTTTCACAGCCTCATCAGAAATGCCTGCCTTCCTCCCATTCATCCCCCATAGTCCCTTGCATGGCCCAGGTTCTGGACCCTTATCTCTCAAAACCTTACACTTGGGGTCTCCAGGGACTGCATCCAGCTTGCTGCCCTGTGCAAACTAAGCCCCTGGAGGGCAGGGTCTGTCGGGGGTGTGCATGAGTCCTCTCTGAATCCATAGCTCACCATCACACTTCTACGCTGCGCCCCCCCCCCCAAGGTAATACCAAGGTCAGACATGAGAAAAAAATAGAGGAAACAACATTTTGCAAATCACAGCGTAAACTCCATTCAGGTGCTCCCCTCCTCCTAATACTCTTCCTGGACTCCCGCCTGCCCTTGGCTCGGGTCCCCCTGGCCTCTCCCTGTCCCTCCAGTCCAGATGTCCAGAGCCTGAGTGACTCAACTGGAGAGACTGCGTCTCTCTGTCTCTGAGTCTGGATCTCTGTCTGTGTCCCCAGTAAACATCTGATCTCCCCATCAGACTGGGATCACTGGGAATATGAGGGCCTACTTTTTTTGTTTTGTTTTGCTTTGTTTTCTTTCTTGCCTTTCCCTACTCCATTCAAATAAAGATTTCAAACAGCTTTCAGACACATGTGACAAGATAAAAAATGAGAGAGGAAGCCAGGGGTGGAAAAGGTCCTGCCTTTCCCTTCCCTGGTCCCTGTCTCTGGCTCCCAATGAAGGGCACCCTTCATTGTGGGTCTTTGCTGAGCCCATTCATTCTCGTTTGCAGTGACCTCAGGTATGGACTTGGCCAACACCCTCCTCCCTCACCAAACCACCAGACTCTGCTGCCAACCCTGGCCCCGCCAGCTGCAGCTCACCTGACCCAGCTCTTCATGCTCTGGCTCTTTTTCTCCTGCCTCCATCTGCAACCACAGCACATCCCAGCTGTCTGATTAACTCAATTGATTAATTAAGCTCTAATGAGAGCTGTGACTCACCCCTGCAGCTGCTGACCAGGAGGCCAGCCATGCCAAGAAAGGCTTGGGGGCCACAGGCATGGGCCTTGGAGGTCCCAGTGGACAGGAAGCTCAGTTGTTGCTGCCACTGGTGAGGGAGGCACTACACTTACCCATGGCTAGGTCTCCTCCACAGACCTTGGGGGTGAGGGGGTTCTGTGGGCTCTTGTGGCCAACCAGTCGGCTCCAGGATGACATATCTAGCACCAACCTTGCTGAAGGCAGGGAGGGCACAGTGGGGATTGATTGGCTGAGATGTGCAGGGAGAGGACTAGATGCCCTCAGTCTCACTGTGAGTAGACTGGGGCAGACCAGGGCCTGGACTCCCCAAGGTCCAGAAGGCACTGGCCACGTGGAAGCTGGTCACCAACCACAAGGGGCTACCAGCTGGGCAGTCTCTTTTTCTTTTTCTTTTTTATTATTTTTATTTATTTATGATAGTCACACACACAGAGAGAGAGAGAGAGAGAGGCAGAGACATAGGCAGAGGGAGAAGCAGGCTCCATGCACCGGGAGCCCGATGTGGGATTCGATCCTGGGTCTCCAGGATCGCGCCCTGGGCCAAAGGCAGGCGCCACCCAGGGATCCCCAGCTGGGCAGTTTCTAGCCCCTACAACTCCCACTAGAGTTCTAGAGCTCCGGCTGCCGGCTCCCAGTCCCAGGTAACCACAAGAGCTCTGCAGAGCAAGTTCTTAATTCATTGCCCCCTGCCTTCAGCCTGCCCCACCAAACCTGACCACCAACCTACCCTCCCCCGGGCTCTGACCTCTTATCTGGGGTGAGGGACAAATGCCCCCTGTTAACAACCATAATCATCATCATTTTCCATCTCACAAAGAACATCCATATCCATTCTTCTCCAGAATCCTGTGAGGCAACAGATGGAGTAGGGAGTCCATGCTAGCGATGAAGAAACTGAGGCCACCGCTTGCCCCAGATGACACCTGGTTTTTTCTTGCTCCTCAGCCTTTGCATTCATTTTAGGAAAACACTGCTCTTCAGCTTGGAGGCCTCAACTTAGGGGTCACTTAGACTGGGAAGCCACCTGTCTTCCCAGCTGTAAGAAGGATCTTCCTATCACATCACATTTGGTAACTTGTTCACATTGCCCATCAGGCCATGAGGGCAGCTGCCACTCTGTCTATCCCTACTTTTCCCTGGCGTCCTGCTCAGGGCCTCACATGTAATAAGGCATAATGAATGTTTTCGGGAGGAAGCAAAGAAGGAGGAAATGAATGAGCCACCACAAGTGACAGATATTCTGATTCCCAGCCTGGTGCTGGGAAGAAGGATGCTGCAAAGGATAGGGCAAGTCCTATTGGTGTGGGCATTTTGGCTGAGGGTGTGCAGGGAATCTACAGCAAGAAAGGACCAGAGCCACAGGACCAGAGGCAAACACCGAAGCCCCTTCCCTTCACCACCCACCCCACCCACAGAGAATATGTGGTGGGCTGATGGGAGATGGTGGGTGCAGAGCAGGAGAGGGTGGGGAGCACGCAGCTCTGGGGCGCTGGAGTTTCCTTCAGGGTAGAGAGAGCACTGGCTGGAGAGGAAGACTGGGTTTAGAGTCCTAGCTTTGCTTGACCCCCCTTTGGGTGACTTTGGGCATGTGGCCTCCCTAGCGAGGCTGCGAATTGAGAAAGTCTCATGATATAGGCTCAGGATCTATCATCCTCTCCTGGTCTGGGAGGTCTGCTGCCCCAAGAGACATCTGTGACCAAGGGAGTGAATGAATGGTGATGGACAGTAGGAGCGGGGGTTGTGACACAGCCAGAAGCCTCTGATCCCTGGGAAGAATCCCCGCACTCCTCCCAGCCCCTCAGATTCAATTACCAGCTCGGCTTTCAAATCGGGCTCCAGCCAGTAACTTTACTAGAGAAAATGACTATGTGATTATTGCAACCTTGCTCCAAACACCATTTTAATTGGATCTGGGAAAAGGCTATTTGGGCATGGAGGGGCCATTTGGGGGGCAGGAGCGGAGCAGCATGGGAATGTCAAGGAGGAGCCCATTAGCCTCTGAGCCTTGAGCAGCAGTAGATGCTTCTGAGCCACTCCTTCCAGACCCCCACCCTCTCCCTAGATATTCATCCTGGACCTGGGGTTAGCTTTAGCAGTAAAGAAAAAATTTGTGGTGGTAGTGGGGGGCTTCACAGACAAGCAGGTGTGGGGGGGGTAGGCGATTCTAGCACCTGAGTTTCCTGCCCAAAGCAGCCCACACCAACTCAGGAAACTGCCTTTCTTCCAATCTCCTTTTTCTGCCTTCAGCCCCAGCCCACCTGGGAGTAAACTTTTGCTCAAATACTGGCCCTACGGAAGTATAATTGGAAAGAACATCTGATTTTCCAGAATCCAGCAGAGTCTTCTAAAGGGATTTGGGATTGTCTACTCCAGGGATCACTCTGCCAGCTTTCTCCCTATTAGGCAAATAATTGGGATTTGACTACATGCTAATCTTTCTGAGCTTCAGCTTCTCCAACTGTCGAAGGGACAGTTGGTCCTAGGTGACCCCTAAAGGTCCCCTCCCAACTCGGAAGGAAGCCATTTGAGCTGACTCCCCATGTGTCCTCCACGTGACTGGAGAAGTCCAACCCCAACTCCTCAGGCCTGTGGGCTCCAAGCCTTGCAGGCTCCATCAACCCCAGCAGCTGAGATGTCCCTCCCTACCCCTGAGTCAGAGCTCGGCCTGGGGCCAGGTGGAGAGCATGAGGCTGGAATCGGGGCAGGAGGGTAGGGGTGGGATGTGCCCCAGGGGTTGAAGGTTTGGGAGGAAGGATACAAGCAAGGAAACCCCCACCCTCTGCCCCCGACTCCATCTTCATGTATCTCAGGATCTAGCCTTCCCAGGGCTCTAATGACTTTTTCTCATCACCATAGCAAATACTGTGTCAAGACTTTTTTTTTTTTAATTTATTTATGATAGTCATGGAGAGAGAGAGAGAGAGGCAGAGACACAGGCAGAGGGAGAAGCAGGCTCCATGCACCGGGAGCCCGATGTGGGATTCGATCCCGGGTCTCCAGGATCGCGCCCTGGGCCAAAGGCAGGCGCCAAACCGCTGCGCCACCCAGGGATCCCTGTGTCAAGACTTTTTAAAAAATTGCTTAAAAGCTGCCATATTGGTGAATTGCTCCAGGAAGCTACATGTGGCAGTAGTGAATGTGCCCCCCTGCACCTCCCAGGAAAACATGGATGCTGGGGCTACAGGGAGGACTGGCCGGGCCTTGGCACACCCCCCGGCAACTACCAATCACCAGCAAGCACTTACAGGGCACTGGGTGGACATGGGTGGAGGGATAATGGGACAAGTACAAAGGGAATAGAAAATGTTGGTTAAATTCATCCACCTGAATTTAGCATCTCCTGGTGCCAGGGATGGGGCCAGTGTGGCCCCAGGGAAGCTGACAATCTTGTCTGAGAGGCAGGACACCCCTTTCCTGGAATAACCTGGAACTTCAAGAGGGTGAAGAAATGAGGCCCTGAGCACTTAGGAGGCATCAGTGTCCATAGGATGAAACCCAGGAGGACTTCCTGTAGGAAGGAGGTCTGTGTGTGGTTTGGCCTTGGGGAAGTGGGAGAAAAGCAAGCAAGCGAGCTGTATCTTATGCTCGCAACACCCCGAGAGGGGGCAGTGATTACCTCCATCTTCCAGACTAGAATCCTGAGACGAAGACAGGCTCACACACTTGCTAGGGCCACACGTAGCCGGAAGGGACAGAAAGGTCTTCCTGGGCCTCTCCCTGAGCCCTGAGAGGGTCAGCCTCACGCTGAGAGCACCAGTTGCCAGAAGCCTAGAGCTCCGTTGGGAATTAAGAGGCCAGTGCCCTGGGGACTTCTGGGATCCTTGAAGATCCAGGAATCAGATCTGAGACAAACAGGACCCCAGCTTTCCAGGCGAGCGCCTGCTTGGAGTGGGGCGGGGAAAAGGGCTTCAAAGGCACAGATCAGGGGGGAAATTATATCGTCAAAGAGGCAAGCCAGTACTGCCATCCCTCTTTCACTCATTAATTTCTGGGGAAGTATTAGCTGTCAGCAAGTAGCGGTCCTCCAATTCAAATTACAGAATTTGAATTCTTAATTTCTCCTAATCCATCAATGAGCTGCCTTCCTGGGCTAATATTAGCAGCGCTGGTGAGGCTTATAGCACAGTCATCGATGTCTACCCCCACACACCAAAGAAGCCCTAATCGATAGGGCTGGGCCTGGGGTGGGCCCTCAAGAGGCAGGGACCCCCTCCCTACTCTTCTGCCTCCAGTCCCAGGAAGAGTGTGGAGTTTGGGGGAGGTCCCTGGAGAGTCAAGAGAGCAACAGAGAGGTAGGAATGGAAGAATCAGAGCCTGAGAGACTTGAAACAAGAAAGGGAGGGAGGCTGAGATGGGGGTGGGGAAAGACAAAATTAGTGAGGCAGAGCAATGGGGAGATTAGGCCAGAGGCCCAGAGAGATGGAAGGAGATAAGGTGGGGAGGAGGTGGGGAGCCCTTCAGAAAGTGGGATCAGAGCAACCCGCACACTGACTTTGTTCACAGGAAAAGCACAGCAAGCAAAATGCAAGCCCTGTGGGGCCCCACAGGATCATGGGGGTATTGTGTCCCGTAGACCATGTGGAGCCCATAACACTGGACCCCATAGTCCACTTTGCCTATAGATGTTCTGGAGTCAGTCACCTCAAATCAAATCATAGCTCGAAGGCCTCCTCTGCCAGGAAGCCCTCTTGCTTTCCATCCAGTAGCACTATCTCTCTACCTTCGGGCAGTAGCACCCTCCCCTGGAGACACTCTGTAAAGATGCTTCTTTTCACAGGTGGATTGAGGAAGACAAGATGGGTGAGATGGCTGCTAGGCAAAGCACCTTCTGTGCATTTCTATTTCTCTCTTCAACAAGGCTATAAAGTAGGAACAGTTCTTACCCCACATTTAGTAGGCAAGGAAACGTGTTAAGTCATTTGCCCAAGGTCATGGGGCAATGAAGCAGCAATGTCAGGATTTGAACCCAAGCTGGCTGACTCCAAAGCAAGATGGTTAGTTAACACCATGTGACAGGATCTTGAGGGAAACCTCCAGGGGATTATACATGGTGCAGTCCCTGTCTTTGTTGAACTATGGAAGGGTGAAGGACATGTCAGGCTGGCCTCATGACTGCCTCACATGACCCTGCTTCCATCAGCCAGTCTTCTTATTAACATCCAGACAGCCTGGTACCTCCCAGGCCCCTTGACCAGATCACACTTCTCTCTCTGGCTTTTCTATCTCCCCCAGATCTGACCCTTCATCCAGACAGGCCTGGTTCAAATCAGGCCTTCAGCTGGAAGCCTTCCCGTAGACCCATCTCTGATCTCAGCAGCCTGTCCTTCCCTGGCCCAGTTCTATTACCATGGAACCCGGTCACTCCTCGTCCTTTATGTGACTGTCTTGCCTCCTCAGCAAGTTGTGAGGCTCTCTGTGCACAGCCTGGGTGCTCTCTGATGTCCTAGGAACTCAACCTTGCCCAGGCAAATGCTCAGTAAATATTTGTGGGCTTATCTACTGATTGATTGGTGAGTGAAGGCAGGAGGGATGAAGTCGCCTCAACTGAGCAGTGTCCCTCCCATCCTGGGCCCTAGGGAAGTGCCCAGGAGCTGAGGACATGCAGGTGGGGATTCCAGGCCCTGGCACATGTGAATAGCCCAATGTGGACAGAGCAGCTCTCCAGATTGCTCTCCCAACTGTCCCTTGGGGGATCCCATCTCCCCAGGCTGGAGGATTTGGGGATGTGAGTGGGGAAGGGAGGAAGGGGGGCCCCTCAGCTTGAGAAGGGAGCCCTGCAGATGGCTCTTGAAGCTCCTCTGCCCTCCCCCAGGCTCTGCCAGGCACCAGAGTGGAGGCAGACTCCAGGGTCTCCCCCAGGGTTGAGGTCACCCACTGCCTTGGCTGCCCCAGCTACTCCTCCTCCCCTATCTGGGAGGCTGGGCCCGAACAGAACTATTTCGGGCCAAACTTCTGAATTATACATGCTCTGGCCAGTGAGGCCATCACTCCTGATCAGTGGCAGTGGGGGTTGTGAGTAGGCGATCACTGCGTTTCACTTTGGGCTCAAGTATCTGAGCTCATGCCCATGCCAGAAGGAATGCGATGGGGTTGCATGCATGTGCTTGTCCAATTTTTGTGGCTAAGGGATTGTGAGTGTGAATGAATAATTGTGGGTTCATAGAAGATCTAGGTCTCTCTTTCTGAAGCTGCAGGATGATGCTGGCCCAGCACCTCGTGGTCTCCAAATCTGTGTGTGAGGCCAACATACAGGATGAATAGAGGTCCAGATTCCTGTGGGATGATACAAGAGAAATAAAGTTTAGGCCTTTAAGTGCCTAAGAATAATGGCAGTAATGGCCAGCACGAGTCGAGGACCTCCTCTGGGTTCAGACATTTTATATATATGGACTGAGTTAATTGTCACAACACCTCTATGCCATATGTATTATCATCCCCATTCTACTGATAAGGAAGCAAAGGGTCAGAAAAGCTAGGTAACTGGCTCAAGATTGCACACAAGGAACAGCAGAATCAAAATTAAAATAGCTAAGAAAATAATAGGGCAAGCCACAGCCTGGGAGAAAATATTTACCATACCTATATCTGACAAAGGAATCGGATCCAGCGAACTCAATAATAAGAAGACAATCTCGTTTTTTTTTTAAATGGATCAAGAGAAGATAGTGAATGACCAATAGGCACATGAAAAACATATTCAACATCATTCATTATCAGGAAAATTCAAATTCAAACTACAATAAGATACACCCATTAGAAGTCTGGCCATGCTAAGTGTCAGTGAGGTTGTGGAGCAACTAGAACTCTCAGACACGGATGATAAAGATGTACAATGGTGCAACTGCTTTAGAAAGGAGTCTGTCGGGCAGCCCTGATGGCCCAGCAGTTTGGCGCCACCTCCAGCCTGGGGTGTGATCCTGGAGACCCGGGATCGAGTCCCACGTCAGGCTCCCTGCATGGAGCGTGCTTCTCCCTCTGCCTTTGTCTCTGCCTCTCTGTCTGTCATGATTAAATAAATAAAATCTTTAAAAAAATAAAAAAGAACTGTTTTAAAAAAAAAAGAAAGAAAGAAAGGGGTCTGTCAGTTTCTGAAAAAGTTCAACATTCACTTACCATAGAACCTGGTCATTCCAGACTTAGGTATTTACTCAAGACAAATGAAAATATATATTCACACAAAGACTTGTCCACACACATTCATAGCAGCTTTATTCACAACAGCCCAAACCTGGAAACAACGCGAATGGCCAACAACAGGTGGCCAAATTCTCACCTGTTCATACAGTGGGCTCCACAGTGATAAAAAGGTATAAACCTCCTGACACAACAACACGGATGAATCTGATAAACATTATGAAAAGTGAAAAGCAGCCAGACATCAAGAGTACATATTACATAATTCCATTTATATGAAACTCTAGAAAAGACAAATCTAATCTATAGTGACAGAAAGCAGATCGGTTGTTGCCTGGGGCTGGGGGAAGGCTAGGGATCGACGGGGAAGGGGCACCAGGGAGTTTTTGGGGATGATGAAAATGTTCCATATCCCGATTGTAGTGGTGGTTATCTGTGCATATAAATTTGTCAAGACTCATCAGATTGAACATTTAAAATGTGTGCATTTTGGTGTATGTAAATTATACTTCAATAAAATTAAAAACAGAAATCCAGGTAAGCTGAGCTAAAATCCACACCTGTCACTGTTATGTTCTGTGTCTCTTGAGATAGTGGCAGGTGAGTAGTGGGCAGGCAGGGGAGTAGGAGGAAGAGAAATATGGGGATCCAGAATTGATTACCTGTCCCCACCTGGAAGAAGTATCCAGCTTTCCTCTGTGTTACTGCCCCCCCACCACTCAGGCTGTCTATGGCTTTCCTTATAACCTGGGGAACTGACCACCTGCAGGTGTCTAGTCTTCTGCTGGAGAGTCCCTCTTTGACTCATAGCTTCCTCAAACAGCATCCTGCTTGGTGGGTCAGGAAGCCCCAGGAGGTCAATATTTTGTTTCCTTCCACCTTTAAGGATCAAGTCCAACCTGCTCATCCCCCTGAGAGGCCTCTCTCACCCCAGCACTGAGAGGACTGGTTGGCGATGGGTCTCCAGTGCCTTGAGAGGGGGCATGGGCATTCTGCCCTGGGGCAGGTATTAGGCTCACCCCTCCAGGAACCCCCAGGAGAGGCCAGTGTGCCAGTGCTCAGAGCCCTTGGCCCTTGCTATTATCATCAATAACTTCTTTTTTTGAGATTTTATTTATTTGACAGGAGAGAGAGAGTGAGAGAGAGAAAAAAAGCAAGGGGATTAGCAGAGGAAGAGGGAGAAGCAGGCTCCCCACTGAGCAGGGAGCCCAATTCCGAGCTCCATTACAAGACCCTGGGATCATGACCTGAGCTGACAGCAGACGCTTAACCCACTGAGCCACCCAGGTGCCCCACATTAACCGTTTCTTGAGTGCCTATTGGGTGCTAGGCTTTGAGTTAAACCTTACGCCTCCATTTTCTCTGGTGATCCTCTGGGTAACCCTAGGAGGCTGAGGCTGTTATTGCCCTCATGTTACAGATGAGAATGTTGAAGCACAGGGAGGGTAAGTAAGGGCACACGGCTAGCGGGTGGAAGGAAAGCTGACAGCAGCCAATGCATTTAATTTCCCAGCCATATCTGTACCAGCTCCATTCGAATCCCTTGAAGGGCTTTTTAAAAATACAGATTTCTCAGCCAATGCTTTGATTTGTCCCTATTTCCTCTAGATTCTCAGGAGCATAACGGGATAGAGGATCAGCCCTGGTCCTTCCGAGCTGTGACACGCCCCCAACCCCAGGTACAGAGCACCAGGCTCCACTTGGCTGGGCGCAGCGCCAGTCCATCTGACTGAGGAGGGAGGCAGGGCCGAACGGGGTCTGGACAGGCTAGGGTTGGGGGCTGGCAGGGAAAGAGGATCTACAAATAGCAGCAAATTGCTCATTGATTTCTGTCCTGTTGGGGGGAGCCCTGGGACTCCAGTAAGAATGGGATTGGGTTTTAACTAGAGAAGTGGAAAAGGCAGGCATGCAAAGTCAGCAGGCAAGATACCAGGGCCCCTGTGGCCCTTAGGTACTAGAGCCTGGTGGTCCTGGGGAAGTAGTACCCCCACCTCCACTCACCCCTGGGGATGCAGGTTCCTGGAGGCCGGGCCCAGAATCTAACTGGTGTGATCTGGAACCAGGGAAGCGGTGAGGAAAACACAAGAGGAAAAATGCTCCACTGCCAAAAATACCCGTTTTTCTGAGATGACCCATATTTCGAACATCTGCCCCATCAGACCCTTAAGCACACAAACCAATCACACCAAATGTTCGGATTTGGGGATCAGAAAATAACCTTCGTGCCTGGAAAGAGTATTTGAGAGATCCCCTAACAATCTTCCACATCCTGCCCGCCCACACTCCAGGCTCCTTGGAGTTGGTTACGTGTTCTGCATGCCCCCGCCAGCCCCTCTGTGTCGCTCTGCACAGGCTCTTCCTTCTGCCTGGAACATCTCCCCCCATCTCCCCTCCACCAGTCCATGCCCTGTGCCATCCCAAGGATCCAGGCTAACTCTTGCTTCCTGGTGAAAACTTCCGAGCGGTCAACAGCCTTCTGCAGTTCTTCCTCCCCTGAAGAACTTCACAACTGCCATCTCCTTTGTGTGCACTCATGTGTGTGTGTATGCGTGTGTGTTTGTGTGTACATGGGGAAGCTCAGTGAATGCTGCACTCCTGGGGTTTCTTGGGCACGAGTCCCATTTCCTTCACTGGACAGTAGGGGCCCAAGCACCAGGAACCACGTCTTAAGCATCCCCGTCATGCCCACCCCCAAAGCAGACATAGACGCTGCATGGTCAGCCTTAGACTCATGGCCTCAGAGACCCCTGCACCTGGAAGGAACCACGACGGCATCCTGTCCCTTTCCCCCTGCTCAGAAAGTCCTAGTGATGGAGGGCAGTCCTGGCAACACTCTAGGAATTTCTGTCCCATCATCTGGAAGGGGTGACAGGTGTCTTGACCTTGGTCTGCCTTTCCTCTCCTCCATCTCCAACTCCTTCAGCTCCTGAGGCCCCTTAGGATTCTCCTGACCCGTCCTCTGTCGGGACCCAGGGGACCCAAGCCCACCCTCCCTTTGTGCCACAGGAGGCTGGTGACTCTTCTTGGATCCCCGAGATGGGAATAGAGAGCAGGAAAAGAGTGGAGAAGTTAGAAGTTATTGCCATCAGGCTCAGACTTGTTTCAGCTGAGGACAAGTTACGGGAGCCTCTGGCCATGCCCAGGAGAGGAGGGGAGGAGCCCAGACATCACCGCTCAGGGCAGCAGGGGTGGCAGCCTTCCTCATTGGAATGATGGGGAAACTGAGGCCTGGGGGAAGGACCATGACTTGACCATGGCTGCACATGTCGGAGTCCAAGCCAGGAGCCAGGTTCCCACCTGGGATGTGGGGTCTGCTGCACCCTGGGTCCGAGGTGGGCAGCAGTCAGGGCCTCATGATTGGCATGTGAAGGTCCCTGGGCAAGCCCCACAGAGGGTGAGGGGAGCCTGAGGCTGGGGCTGGGCCTGAGCTTCCAGGGACAGAGTGATTTCCTGTCACTCGGCCCCTAAGCCCAGAGCAGCTGCTCCCTCATCTAATTAATGGCCCTGGTTCCAAGTCCTTGATGAAGGGGGATCATAAGCAGTCACTCTGTATGAGCCTCCACGGAGCTTTCCATTAAGCAGGGAACCAGGAGCGGCCGGGTGCAGTGGGGCAGCACACAGGCTGCCATGCCGAGGGCTGTACCCCCTTCCCACCTCGCATCCTCTTCTCTGCCCCTGCCATTCCTCAGCTCCTCACTTCTTCCTCCCCTTGGCCAGGTCACCACCCATTCACTGCCCTTACAGGCCTCCTCTGCTTCCAGTTCACCTTATCTCTCACCACTCCTCAGGACCTGCCTCTAACTGCTTCACCTTGAACCCCTTGCCTGGCTTCAGGAAGGGGGTGGACAAGGAGAGGTGCCACCTTCCACCTACAGCTTGCATTGAAGGCAGCAGTCTAGAGGCTTTCCCTATGAGATCAGCCCAGGCCAGAGCCATGACGTTCCACGGACTGTCACTCTTAGCAGCTAACACCCTGGAAGGAGGTGGGGGATGCAGTGATGTAGGCATCCAGCAAGCAGCAACCAGACTTTTCTGGGGACAGTCCAGAGACAGTAAGGAAAACTCTCTCAACAAAACTCTGCAGCACGGGCTGGGAGAAGTCCCTAGGGCCTGGTCTGATGAAGAGGAACAAGACTAGAGACCCAACAGTCCACCACTGGCTGACAGGACAGGTCCCAGGAGCCAGAGGAAGTTTGGATTAGGGCTCAGTTAGGGTTAGGGCTGTCCAGCTCTGAGCAGCAGACATCTGAAGAGTTGTAGGTAAAGCACAAGATCCGGCAGAAAGCGACAGATGACAGTGACTATGGGGTAGGGTCTTTTTTGGATACAATCTTGGATGGCCAGTGGAGAATGGGTTGGTTAGTTTGGGGTGGTCAGCTGGGGGAGATCTGTATGGAGGATCACTCCTGGATGTTAGGGTAAAGATATTGGGGTGATGGTTGGCTAGTGTTGAAAGGATGTATTAACATATTGATGGGGGCACCTAGGTGGCTCAGTGGTTGAGCATCTGCCTTTGGCTCTGGTTGTGATCCCAGGGTCCTGGGATTGAGTCCTGCATCAGGCGCCCTGCTTCTCCCTCTGCCTGTGTCTCTGCCTCTCTCTCTGTGTCTCTCATGAATAAATAGAATCTTAAAAAAATATATATTGATGTTGGGTCATTAGGTGTGGCTCGTCAGTGAAGAATGATTGACATTGACTAGTTGGTTGGGCTGGCCCATCAGTGTTGGGAGGTTGGACCTGGGTCAAAGGGTGGTCAGAGGGATCCCTGGGTGGCGCAGTGGTTTAGCGCCTGCCTTTGGCCCAGGGCGTGATCCTGGAGACCCAGGATCGAATCCCACATCGGGCTCCCGGTGCATGGAGCCAGCTTCTCCCTCTGCCTATGTCTCTGCCTCTCTCCCTCTCTCTCTGTGTGACTATCATAAATAAATAAAAATTAAAAAAAAATTTTAAAAAAACAAAGGGTGGCCAGGACTGCTGGAGATGGTGACTTGGCTTGTTGGTGTTAAGAGGTAGATGTTGAATGGTCAGTATTTGGAGGTTGGGGCATGCAAGCCCTTTCCCACTCTGCATGATGCCTGTTAAAGCAACACTGAGTTCAGCCCCTGGTTCCCTGCCCCAGGGCTTCCTCCAGTTCCAGGCTGCATCCCTAGCTTTGTCAAAGCAAAGTTGTCCTGGGGCTGAAGTGAGGGCTTAGTCTTTCAGGATTACAGCAGACCCAAAGGCAGGTCAAGGCCCCTAGACATGATGTGTGGGGCATGGGGGGCAGGGAGCCAAAGTGCTTAGAGTTGCAGCAAAGCTCCACGGGAGCTGTGGGCCTCAAGGCCAGGATGCTCATTGATGAATTGATTCCCATTACTGATGCTGCTTGGAGAAGTTTCGAAAGATGGAGCTGGGGGAGAGAATGGAGTTCTCCCAGAGAAAACCATAGCTCTGCCTGGCCACTTAGAATACAAATAAGGCCATCTGCTCACCTGGCCCTTCACAGCTGCCCCCTGAGGTGCTGAGGGGAGGTGGCCAAGGTGGCATACACTTGGCCATGCAATGAACTGCAGATGTGGGTGCTAGGGGATCCAAGGTCAGGCTTGGGCTACAAGTCTTCAGTGAGGCACCACAACTCTGGACAAGCTGCTGACTAGCAGGTGAATGTGCACGGAGTGGTGTCAGGTTTGCATGCAGCAGTCACAGGAGATGGAGTTTGACCACCTGTCAGAAGTTTTTCCCAAAAAGCTGGTCGTTCTTTATAAGAGAAAGCTTCCCTACTTCTAGAGCCACTGAGTGCCCTGGACTGAAAGTGTCCAGCAGAGTTTGGAAGACCCCACTCAAGAGTCCCCCAGTCCAAAGGAAAAGACTGTGCCTGTGCCAAGTGTATTCATACCTTTCGAGGAAAACAAGAGACAGGTTGTCCCCAGGGCACCAGACTGGCTTAGTTGGGGGAGCAGGTGACTCTTGATCTCAGGGTTGTAAGTTTAAGCCCACGCTGGGCGTAGAGATTACTTAAAAATGAAAATCTGAAAAAAAAAAAAAAAAGAGGACTGGAGAGAGATGGCAGTGCCCCAGACCTGGGACCAGAGGCAGGAATGTGGAGGCCACCCTGGTGCCAGGTCTGTAGGGAGAGGAGCAGGCTGAGGACCCAGGCCTGCTGACTTCCTGTCTCAACTTTCCCAGGGACTGGCCTCAATTCACCACCACTTGCTGTCACACTCTCTGCCCCACCTTCTGCTTGCTGTCCCTCGCTCCTCTCTGTCCCCAATGAATTATTGAATATACTCAAACCAGCAGGAGGCCGGGGCTGCCACTCCCTGGCCGAGAGGTGGCATTCTCTACCTGTGCCTGCCCTGATTCCACACCACCTCCCAGGAGGCATGTCAGTCTACCTCTTCACCCCTCATTCAAGCACCCCACCCACAGGAAGTCTCCCAGGGGATTTGGGCTCAGAAGGGCAGCAGCGCCCTCTGCCTCAGACCTGAATCCTCAGCTGTGTTCTGGCAACTTGCTTCGTCACTTCAGGCAAGTCCCTTGCCCTGTGTCCCTCTGGACAAGTGAGTGGGCCTCCTAGGTCCCTGCAAGCGCTAAGTCTCTGAGCAGGAGTGATTAGGAGCAGTCTCCACTTGAGGCTCTACATTAGCAACATGTGACCTCAGGTGGTGACTGAACCTCCAGGAGCCTCAGTTTCCTATAAAATGGGAACAAGGGAAAAATTGGGCCTGAGGGTTGCGTTTGCCTCCTGGGATCACGGTGAAGAGCAATGAGGGATACCTCGGTAGCTCAGTGGTTGAGCATCTGCTTTCAGCTCAGGGTGTGATCCCGGAGTTCCGGGATCGAGTACCGCATTGAGCCTGCTTCGCCCTCTGCCTAAGTCTCTGCTTCTTTCTGTGTTTCTCATAAATGAATAAATAAAATCTTAAAAAAAAAAAAGAGCAATGAGATAAAGGCAAGAAAGTGCTTGGTACAGGGCCTGGCACGTGGTTACCCTGCTTGATAAACATTAGTATGGCTCTTGTTGTTATTATTCTCCTGCCAGGAGTAGTAACGTCTCTGACCAATCTTCTTTGGACGCCATTCCCCTTCTCCAGGCAGCGCAGCCATGGCTGGGCCCACAGCCCGATTCTTGTCCCGTGTGATCAGAGCCCACACGGCCTACCTACTGTTCCATTTCCTTAAGTGCCACCATCACCAGGTCCCCTTCCCAGGGACAAGGCTGTGCAGCCCCCTCGCTCTACACCCGCTACCACTCCTACCACTCAGAGGGCCCCCTCGCAGCCCCCCTCTCCTGCAATTATGTAGAGCAAACAAGAGCAGCTGATGGGAAAGGAGCTGCTATTAGCTTAACCTTTCGGGACTGGAGCTGCTGGGACAATGCAAGGAGGCCCATGGGGAGGGGGCTCCTGGCGCAGGTGGGGCTGAGAGACGAAGGGAGGTGGGGGGCACCCTTGCTCTGAGCTACTAATGGGTAGGATGCGGGCCCAGAAAAAGCAAGAAAAGGGACAGAGAACGAAAAGAAGACATGGAAGTGGAATAAAGGAGACTGGAGCAAAGAAATAAGTATGGAAGGGAAGGCAGAGAGAGGCTGGGAAAATAAAGGCTGGAGCTGTGCTGAGAGCTCCTGCCACGTCGTAAGAGCACACTGTCCCTTCACACTGTAGGGCGGGACGTAAAAGGCCATAGACAGCTTTCTCCATCTGTCACTATGGCAGATGGTATTGTAGAATGAGGATTGCCAGTGCTGCAAGATGGCCTTGGACACCCCATGGCCCAGCTCTCCCACTTTACAGATAGGGAAACTGAGACCCACAGAGGGCTTTTGCCTCTCCCAAAGTCACAGCAAATGCTCCCTGAAACCAGACGAACATTGAGTTTCCTGAATTCATGATGCTGAGCTCTTCCCTCTATATCATTTCCCATTCATCCTTCGGTCTCTCCATCCATCCATCCATCCCTCCATCCACTCATCCATCTCTCTGAGCAGGCCAGCCAGGTTCCCAGTCCAAAGGAACTTAGATATGGTGGGGGTGACATCACAAGGAAACAAAACACAGGATGGAGAGAGTCCCACAGAGAGACAAATTTCCCACCGGGCACGATTGCCTCTCCTCTGTAAATTTAGTATTATGAAAGTGTGTCAGTACGTACTGTGAACAAATATCTCCTCCTGTGTGAATCAGGGAGGCTTTGGGAGGAGGTGACTTTGGTGTGAGGCTTGAAGGATGAATTGGAGGAAGCTGTGACAACGGCGACTTTCCCAGCAGAGCCAGGCTCAGGTGCTTCTAGAAACTGGGGACTCAGGGAGGCCCTTCCTCCTTTCTCCTCTGAGTTCTGGGAGGGAGAAGGAAGCAGGTGTTCAAGGAGATAAGACCTTGGCTGCATGCAGGCCTCTCCATCCTGAGGTGGGCAGGACGGTAGGTGGGGCTGTTGGTGGGAAATTGGTCAGGAACTGTGGGGAAGGGTCACTGAGGGTGGCTAGGTAGCAGAAGGGGACTTTTGCCTTTCTTCCTGGTCCCACCCGTGTCTCATTCCCAGCTCAGGTGGTCTCTGAAGAGGGGGTGCTGAGTCAGAGACCTGTGAAGCCTGGGCAAGAGCCTTCCGCCTGACCTGGGCCAGGCCAAGCCCTGAGACTGGCTGTGACCCTTCATCCTGCAGCCCACTCAGGGGGCCGGGGGGGAGGAGAAGGGGGGTGGGAGGCTTGACTCACACTTAGCCCACAGCCTCGGCGAGACAGCAAGGAATATTTTTAGGAGCTCATTAAACAGGGAAGAAAGAAAGGGAAGGAAAGGAAGGAAGACGAGGATTATGCATTATTTTTCATCCAAGTGACAGCTCTGAGCATCTCCACTGGAACTGTCATGCAAAAGAAATGGCATGTCTAATATTATTACGGAACGGGTGTGTGTGTGCATGTGTGCATGCGTGTGTGAGCTGGTGTGCCTCTGGTGTGCAACTCTGTGGGGTGGTAGGCCCTCAGGTGAACCCGGCGAGCCCACGTGAGTGACACCAGGCCAGAGTGCTGTGTGCACGAACAGCAGTGGAGCGGCTTTGTGTGTGTGAAGACGGTGTGTGCACTGCGTGAGGGGATGGGAGCCCTGTGACTGTCACTGTGGGGGAGATTCTGCGGAACTGTGTGTAATGGGGCATGCAGACTGTGTACAACTCTGTGTAATTGGGTGTGTATAACTCTGGGTGCGTGAGACAGCACTGTGAAGCTTGTTTTCCCCCTCCCCCGGGGGGCTGTGTGGGGTGGGCATGGGGGTGAGGGAAGGCACAGTATCCCAGGCGAGGGGGCAGCAGGGATGTGCACCAGGGTGGGGGTGCACAGATAGGAGGGGAGAATGGGAGCAAAGGTGATTCAGAGTCATGCCCCCATAGGTGATGGAGAAACAGGAGAAGTGAGGGGGACACTGGACCCACCTGCCCGGTCCTAAGTAGGGCTCACGCCCGTCCCCAAGAAACCTGGCTGACTATGCAAATGGAGGGACCCTGCCCTGCTGGTGCGAGCCCTCGAACTTTGGTAGGCACCTGGGGAGATGTCCTTGGCTTTCCACGGCCCTGTGGTGAGGCAGGGACTATCATCCTTCCTGTTTCATGAGTAAAGTGCTCATGAGCTGAGGCTCAAAGAGGTTCAAAAGCATCCTTGACCTCCCAGAAGCCGGCAGAGAGCTGAGCTGGGATTTGAACTGGCCTCTGCTGAGTCTCCATGTGCTGTGGCCTCCAGGGTTGCAGAGCTGAGTCCGAGGTGCGGATCAGCAGGAGGCGGGGTCAGCCAGGCAGGCCGTGATCCTGAGCTGGGAGTTTAGAGAGCCTGGCAGGGCCTCCGTGGGGGTTTTCAGGGGTCTGACTGTATGACAGGCGCCCAGCAGGGGAGGGGCCGCCAAGAGCTGGTGGGATGCGCAGTGGGGCCAGCCTGGTGGGGTGTGAGAGATTCGCTGCTGTCAGCGGCTGAGCTGTGGCGCGGGCCCTGCCGACTCGGTAACTAAAGCCAACCTCGTAAGTGGCTAATTGATTTCTGTTCCCTGATTAAATGTGCGGCACTTTACATGGCAGCAGAAGGAGGTCAGCGCTCCCCCCACTTCTCCAGCGCCGCGTGCGGAGAGACAAAGAAATTGATTTTCCAATCGATGCTCTGAGCAATGATTAAATGTTCTCTGCACAGCGGGCCTAATGAGTCCCCGAGGGGCGTGCCGGTCCTTTAATTAGAGACTCCCATGGGGGCCTGGGGTAGGGGCTGCCCTGGGGTGAGGGGGTCCGGCCGGGAGCAGACCTCACCCCCAGGGGCTGATGGGCGGGGCCCCTGCGGGAGCACCCTGGCCTATGAGATGCTGTCTAGGGGCCCCTGGGCCTAGAGACCCTGTGGAGGGGTCCCTGGGGGCTCAGGCCCATGCCAAGGTGTCTCTGCTCCTTGCCCCCCAGCATCCACATAGCCGGCGGTTCTCCTTCCCGTGGGTCAACCCAGCTCCTCCTGGGCGGTGGTGGTGGCGGTGGTGGCGGCGGTGGCGGTGGTGGCGGCGGTGGCGGCGGCGGCTGCAGCCGCGATCAGACCCGACAGGAAATGAATCCCCTGTAAGCGGCTGCGTTTTCATTACCCGGCTGCCCCATTGGAGGACTAAAGACTTTAGAAATTCAAATGAGGCTCTCGGGGGAGAGCGGGGCTTAAACATTCCCCTGCGCAGGCGGCTTTATTGAAGGAATAAACTATATTTGCAAAGTAAGATATTGAGGCTGTCAGTTTCTCTTAGGGATATAATGAGATCCTGGGAGGGAGGGAGGCCGGCAGGATGGAGCTCCCGAGGGCGCGAGCCCTAGGCAGGGACTGGGGTGAGCTGCCAGCCTTGGGCCAGGCGAAGGATCCCCCTCCCCTATTCTGTGACCACC
Organism: Nyctereutes procyonoides; assembly: GCF_905146905.1. Taxonomy (NCBI): domain Eukaryota; kingdom Metazoa; phylum Chordata; class Mammalia; order Carnivora; family Canidae; genus Nyctereutes; species Nyctereutes procyonoides. The sequence continues at coordinate 320,655 of NW_026575020.1, forward strand.
AACTGGTGGAACCTAGACTTCTTCCACATATCCATGATCCCCACCTCCCTTGTCAGAGCTCCCAAGAGAGATGGAGGCAAGAAGATAGCCAAATGTCACTGCTTGGTCATAGAAACCTCAAGACAGTGGAGCCCCTTAAAGTCCCCCCCACACACACACCCACCAGCTCTCTTGTATGTATAGAGTTCTGCCTCTAGAGTCAAAACTCTAGTGTGGGGCTGTGGCTGAGTCTGAGCCTAGGTTCTGCTACTTGCTGGCTGTATGACCTTAGGCAAGTTACTTAACCTCTCTGTGCCTCAGCTGTCTTTTTCTTTTTTTTTTTTTTTTAAGATTTTATTTATTTATTTATAAGACACACGGAGAAAGAGGCAGAGACATAGGCAGAGGGAAAAGCAGGCTCCCTCTTGGGGAGCCCGATACGGGACTCGATCCCAGGACCTGGGATCATGCCCTGAGCCAAAGGCAGATGCTCAACCACTGAGCCGCCCAGGCGCTCCTCCTCAGCTGTCTTATCTCTAAAATATTAGTGACTGCCTCACAGAGTTGTTGGGAGGATTAAATGAATGATTACACATAAAGTACTGAGCATGCACTTGTTTTATGGGTGACAATAAATAGTAGCTGTTATTAAAGAGGTGGGGAAGAGGTGGGGGAAGGTAGTCATCAGCCAACCACCAGCTCTCTCCCCCTCCCCCCAGCTCCAGGAGGCCTTATCTTATTCTAATCATCCAAGAGCTATTATCACCAGACCTACCAGCACCACCATCATCACCAGCTTCACCACCAGTTCCACCACCTCCACCACCCCTACCACCTCTACCACCATCACCACCACCTCCACCATAACTACCACCTCCAACAACAACATCACCACCACCACCACCACCACCATCACCACCACCACCTCCAACATCATCATCCCTGTGACTCAAGACTTAAGAGTCAGTTACATAGTTTTGAGATGGGGTCAGAGGGAGTGAAACTGTGTGGGATGAATCCCAGAAGGCTTCCTGAGGGTGGAAGTGTCTGAACAATGCAATCTAGGTACAATTCTTTCACTCTTCTCCTTTTTTCACTAATTCCTGGTGATTCAAGGTGGAGCTACCTTTTTTTTTTTTTTTTTTTTTTTTTAAGCAGGAGACTAAGGTCTAGAACCAGAAAAGAATGGGGATAACAAGACAACTGGACCTCTATGCTCACCACCTCAGAGCTCAGACAGGGATATGCATAGAGGGTGCCAGCCCCTGGTCCCTCCTTCTCAATGTTAGTCAGAGCTGCTACAGTATGGTGCCCAGGCCAAAGGAGCCTCACAGTCAGATCTGGGGGAGAAGGTGTCAAGTATAATGGGTCAGGCAGCAGCTGGGTATCTGTCACTCTCACTCTGATGCTAGCAGAGGAGACTGAGTTGACAGTGTGCAGGGCCAGGAGGACAGCAGATACAGAGCCTGCTCCAGAGGATTGAGGAGGTCTGGACTCTGGGCCTCTGTCAGGGGCATGAGGAGTAATGTGCTGGTGGTCCTCCCATCCTCCTCAGTGAGAACCCAGTCCCTGGTGATACAAAGGCTGCTAAGACCTAGAAGTAAAGAGAAAACGGTCACTCCCTGCTTCTAACTGTTGCATGACCTTGGGCCAATCAGGTCATGTAGCAGTTAACCTCCCTGGGTCTCCATTTCCCCTGCTATGAAACATAGGTAGTAGCATCATGATGGTCTAGAGAAGGAATATGGAGCTAGGAGTCAAAGGACCCAAGGTTTAAATACATCTCTCTACGTCTTACTAGCTGTGAGCTCATAGCCAGGTCACTTGTTATCTCTGGCTTCAGGGCCCTTATTTGCAAAAGGAGACAGTAATCTCTGTGTATTGCTATGGAAATGAAGCAAGTACCACAGGACCTGGCACATAGTAGGGCCTCAGTAGATTAGCTGGAACTGGGCCCTTTTCTAGCTCTCAAAATCTAAGCACAGGGTTCTGAAAAGAACTCCTATACCACCATCATCTACCACCACCAGTACCATTATCACATCCATCACCACCTTCACCGTCATCATCACCACCTCCATCACCATCAACACCACCTTCACCATCACCACCTCCACTGTCACCACCTTCACCATCACCAGTACAATCAACATCTCCACCATCAACTCTATCATCATCAACACCACCATCCCCACATTCACTGCCACCAATACCATTATCCCCTCTACCACCTCCATCACCATCATCACCACCTTTACCATGACCAATACCATCAATACCTCCACCCATTACCTCCGCTATCACCTCCATCCTCACCACCACCACCACCACCAATACCTTTATCACCTCTACAACTTTCCCCATCATCACCTCCACTATCACCAATACCATCAACATCTCCACCATAACCTCCATCACCACCACCCTCATCACCACCTTCACCGTCACCAATACTATCATCACCTCCACTACCATCATCACCACCTCCATCACTATTATTTCCACCTTCACCAACACCATCTCCATCATCACCTCCATTACCACCACCATCTCACCAGCACATACGCACACAATAATGCTTTTTAAAATTTGAGAGCCAGAGAGAGGGGAAACAGGATGAAGAAAAGAGCTGTATCTCTGGAATATTCAGATAGTCCAGGAGGCAAAGCCAGCCTCTCTACCCTCTTAAATAAGAGGCTCCCCTCAGAGCAGATCTGGACTTCCAGGGAGGATGGCCTGAAGCATAGATTCACAGTGTATGAACTGCTGGTTTCTCCTGCGCGCCCCCCACCCAAACTTCTTCCCCCTGCCAGTGAGAAGAGATGCAATGTATGACACTGGAAAGGGAGTGGGGGAGGAGCTAGCATAAATTGAGACCCTACTGTGCACCAAACACCATCTTTGGTGCTTTATATACTTAATCTTTTTTGATGCTGTTGGTACCTCTGTGATGGGTATTAGTTACTGCCTTTTAACTGAGAAGGACACTGCGACTGGGAGAGATGAATGATTTGCCTGAGGTCACCCAGCCAGTGAGTGTCCAAGCTGAGATTCAGTCTCACCTTCACACTCTGTCCACCATCCTCAGATGGTCTGGCTGCCCAGGAGGGGAGACCTGCAGATGTGGGAGACGGGTGAGAAGGGGATGTTAACCCTAGGATGAGAGAAGGATTCTGCATCACTTGAAAGCATTCAGCTGGAAGAGCAGGACATCTGGGTCCTCAGGCGAGGCACATGGACACTGCTCCCTGGCCTCCTGGGGGCATGATGCTTTGTTGTGCATTTGTTTGTCTCCTTCGATCAACTCTAAATACCGCACAGGCAAGAAGAGCCTTGTCTGGCTTTTGCGCTGGCTCCCAGGACGCAGCACAGAGCCTGGCACCTGGATGAATCATGCCTGTTGAGCAAATACATGAATGAACCGTGAAAGCATGAATCAATCAGGACGTCAAAAGCTGGGTGGAAGGCTGCACTGACGATTGAAAAACAGGAAAACAGTAGCCAACGCAATTTTCGCTGCCTATTATTATTATTATTATTATTATTATTATTATTATTATTTGCCTTTCTGATTTTATAGAAATGGTCATTCTCAGATTTCAGAGCACAAACTGACTGGTTGATGCCCTAGAACTAATGCCCTGAGACAGACCCTAGGGGAGAGGGGTGATTATTTAACACAGCACCCGGGGGTCACAGGGTGTGAGGACGTCATTGTTGTGCCCGGTAAAGCAGATGAAATAAGAAGTTTATACCAAAAACATGTTTGGCTCCTCATGGTGGCTTTCTTCCCCAACCCCCTCTACAAGCCCCTGCCTCATGCACAGGTTCCTGTCCATGGCTGGTGGATCCTGGGTACCTGGGAACAGAGAGCCCATGGTTCCCAAGCTCAGACTCAGTGGCCAGGGGCCTGGGCAAGGTCTTTTGAAAAGGAGGGTCCAGTTGCCTCCCTCCCCCTGCTGCAGTCCTGTGAGGTAAGGGCAGCTGGGCTGGTCACTGGTCTCATCTGGGCCCCTGTGGGTGATGAGATGGGCACTGATGGGTGAGTTGGCAACTGGGCCTGAGTGGCACAGTCAGCTGCCCTAGGCACTGTCTTCTCTGCTTGTCACCACTCCCGGCTGCCCAAGCAGCAAAGCAAAGCCACAGTGACAAGATCCAGAGGGGAGAGGCTCCAGCTGGGGGGTGGTGCTGGTCTCACAAGCCACTGGAGCAAGAATGTGACAGCTTCTTATCCAGGGGGGCCCTCTGTCCCCAGTTCCTGCCCCATCTGCCCTGACCCAGCTCAGTCTCCTTTTCCTTGTTTTGCCTTTGTCTTGCTTCTGTTCCAGGCTGATATCTGCTCTGAATGGCTTTTGGTCCCCACCTCTATCCACTCCTCCTCCCTCTTCCTCACCCCCTGACCACAGGGCCCCACTGCTTCCTACAGTGCTTGTACAGGCAAGCACACATGCAGAGCCCACCTCAGACAGAAAGCAGGAGGTTCTCTCCCAGGACCTGTGATTAAGACCTGTGGGCAGTGGCTCGGACCTGGGAATCCAATGAGATTATGAGTGTGAGTTAGTGTGTGTGCAAAGGTGTGAGTACATGTGTGTGAGAGATCAGTGTGGATGTCAGAAAGGGCATATGTACACATGTGAGCGTGACAGTGAATGTACCTGAGTGTTGAAAGGGTATGTGTGAAAGCAGGTCAATGTGGCAATGGGTGTGTGAGAATGTGGGAGCTGGCCGGGTGCTGGAAGAATGAGAGCAACTCTGAGTGTAAAAGCAGTGCCCAGTGGCGGCTGAGAGACAAATGCATCCTTTGAGCTGGTGTTTCTGAATGTGGAGGCTGCCGGCCCCATGCCCTGCTTGATCACCCCCATCTCTGTCATCCTGGGCTCCCTCAAATCAGGTTAGGGTGTGGGGAAGGGGGAATGAAGCTGCTGAGCTCCAGGCAGGGCCCCTGCCCGCTCCTTGGGCCTGTCAGCCACTGATCTGTTCCATGTTCCTATAAATATTTACAAATCCCAGCTGCTGAGGAGCAAGACATCCTCCACCAGCTGGGGCTCCCAGCCTGGAAGCTGAAAGGGAGGGAAGGTGTGGGATGGAAAGGTGGGGCTGCACTGGAGAGGCAGGGGGCCAGTACTCCTGGGTTCAGCTCGCAGTTTTGCCAAAGATTAGCCCGTATACCCCAGTGTGTCTGCATCAGGAGCTGTGAAGCCAGAAATCTCAGCTCCTCTGCTTCAGGAAGCCTCCTACCTGACAGGCGGGGGGTGGGGGCTCCTTTACAGCCAATCTCCTGCTTCCTATTAATGTCTCTCCATTAGGGGTAAAGGGAGAGGTCTTACTTTTAAAAAAATGAAGAATTCTCCCTGAGTCCCTAGAGGGTATAGTCTCTCTGAACTCAGAATCTTCCCCAGGACACCTTGATAAATCTATATGGATCTTTCCAAACTGGAGGCTGAGGACTTGCAGCTAGATGGGCGACTCCCATCACAAGAGCCTCTTCTGTAGCCCCTGGCAGGAGCTAAAGGATTTCCATCCGACCTCAGGCTCTGCCTCAGCCAGCTCTGTTACTTCTGGAGGAGGTGATGTTAGGTGAGACCCAGGAGAGGGCTCACTTGCCGCAGCCCAGGCTGATGGTCAGACACCCTGAGGAACCAGCCCAAGAGACTATCCGGGGGGGCAGGGATTGACTATCAATTATTGATCCTCTATGTCCGGTGTCCAGTGCAGTATCAGGCATAACACAGGCCCGTGAGGATTTGTACGGAATCATCAGCCATATGCCAGGATCTCCAAGTCGAGCTTTCCCAACAGCACTTGGTGGTGACTTCCAACCTCCAGACCCAGAAGACATTGTGTCTGGGGGATGATATCAAAGTCCAAGGTGACCCGGGCCACCTAGCTCAGACACAGGAATCCCCAACACTGAGGAAGCTGAGATCCCTTCCCCTATCTTAACCAGAATTTCAGATTGATTGATTCAATATCTTCTTTAGAATTTCAGATTTATTAATGGAGGCCCCTCCTGGGCCCCAGTAGGACTTCCCTTGGCCTTGCCCAGGTAATACCTATATCCTGACCTAGATTTGTCCAAGAAGCCAGGCATTGGAGTGGGAGAAGAATGTAGGGAGCAAGAATCTCATGACATTGTGGGTTTCTGGCTGCTTGTGTGGGACATCCAACTGGAAACTTGGCCCTAATAGGGCATTAAAGACCAGCAGGCAGAGGCCTGCCAGGGTGGGGGTGGGGTGAGGGGAGTAGAGGTCAGGACTGTGGCTTCCAGTCTTCTCTCAGGGGCCCAGGCCAGCTGTTTTCACTGTGGTGGGGGAGCCTAACCATCCCAACTTCATAGGGCAATAAGAAGGAGCTAGGGAAATGCTGAAATCTGCCAGTCTCCTTAGGCCAGAGCCATGATGAAGGAGAGAGGGAGACGACACAGGGCAGGGCAAAAAGGGGAGTTCGGGGGGCCAGAGATGGGAGCTTTCCTTGGCGAGAGGCATTTGGCCTCACCTCAGAGAAAACCATGATCTTCTCAGTTTCCAGAGAGGAAAAGCAGGGACTGGGGAGGAGGGACCAGGAGGAGGACAGTCTGGAGCCGGCAGAGATGTCCGGTGATGGCAGTGGCACAGGAAGAGTTAAGAATATTCCTAAAATAGCCCAGCCAGAGCCTAAACCAGCCGGCTAGTGCCTCTCCTGGAGAGCAGATCTATAGCGGGAAAAGTCAGCCAGCTCTGAGCCCACTGCCTGCTGCCTTGGCTCAAGCTGCTAATTAAGCCTCCCACCCCACCCCTTGCCAGCCCCTTCTGCCCTAGCAGGGGCCAATCAGCAAAGGAACCATGTCTCTCCAAGGGACAGGGGACTCCAGCTGGGACCAGGAGCTCTCTGTCCTGGCACCCACCTTCATACACTCCACCCCCCTCCACCTGGGTCAGTGATAGGCACACAGATGGACAGACAGGCAAAGTGCAGGCCTATGGATGGGATGGGGACTGGCAGGTCAGAGCAGCCGGGTTCTCCCAACCCGACCTGTGCACTGTCAGCCATCATAGGGTGGAGACCTTCGGGAAGCCCTCAAATGCCAGCTTCTCCTGGCTCTGTGCTCCCCTCTGCTTGGGATATCCTGGGGGTGAGGTTGGGGCAGGGAAAAGCCAGGGGAGCCCTCCAAGAATAAACCACATCTCTGTTTCAGGGGCAGGACCAGCTATGTGATTTACAGGACCCAGCATGAAATGAAAACGTGGAGCCCCTGTTCAAAAATTGTTAAGAACTTCCAGACAGTGATAGCAAAGCATAAAACCAAGCGCAGATCCCTTCTGAGTGCAGAATCTTTGTCAGCACACAGGTTACAAGTCCTTGAGGCTGGCAGTGTTCAGGGTTTTGGTTTAATGAACATTTACTATGCACCCACTGCGCGGCTCCACTGGTCTACTGGCTCTTCCACCTCAGAGATCTTCAGCCACTCCGTTCTCAAATACATGGATATGGGGTGCTCCAATATGAGCCCCTGAACATGGAAATGTGACTGGATTACCCCTAACCCTGGTTGATTTGGGCCCTCCGAGGATTGTGCTGCAGACAGAGTTCCAACCTCCACACCCAGCTGTCAGACATCTCTGAGCTGCAACCTCCACTGGTCCATGGGGACTGCCTAGTACCCTGCCTGGGTAACCCTGCCACCCTGCCGTGGGTGAGCAATCAGCCCTCCTCCTCTTGCCTCCTGACCCCCACCAGTGGGGTCCTGAAAAGAGCTCAAGGGGCTCCCATCTGGCTCTGCCTCAAATAGGCATGACCCTGGGGAAGCTACTTTGCCTCTCCCAGCCTCAATTTCCCTGTCTGTCAAAGGAGAGGTCTCTAAAACCTTTCCAGACCTTAAGTTCTAGGTCTCCTGGGTTAAGAATGCCTGGGGAAGGCTATTCCTACAAGAGACAGAGCTTCCCAAAAAAAGTCAATCTGGGGAGCAGGGGGCTTTCTCCCCAGAACCCAGGAAAACCAGCTGCTCCCCATCAGCCCAGTTCCTCCTCCACCGCCCTCTCCCCAATCCTTGTCCACCTCCTGGCCTTCCACCACCTGGCCTGGGAGTTGGTGGGTGGGGGGTGGTCTGGAATAGTCAATGCCTTCATGAGGAGGCCAGAGGCATGCGGACCCTGCTGGCCAGGCAGGGGCCTTCTCCCTGCTGCCTTTGCAAGAGGCTCAGCATAATTGCACTGCCTGTCACTCCCATGTCCTGCTATCTGTCTCTCAGGCTGACCCTGCGCACCCGCCATTATATTGGTTCCTGTTGGGGCTGCAGAGCCTCATTACTTATACATGCAGCTGGGAGATGCAGGCTGGGCTGAGGGGAGGCACCTCCTAATAGGTCTCCTGTCCCACATCCCAAGCCTTCTCAGAGCTGCTTCCCTGGTGTTGGGTTGGGATGGGCAGCAGGCGGCGGCTGGTCTGAGGTGGGGGTTGCAGGAGGCTCCAGGCCTGAGCAAGTCTCTGGAGACCCCAGGCACAAAGCCGTGAGTTCTCTGGAGAGGGAACATGTGAAAACCTGACTATGGCTTGGGTATGTGGGCTCTGCCCCCCTTAATCCCACTCACTCCTCCTCCCGCTATGGAGCTGGGTGAGGGATTCCTTTTTTTTTTTTTAAAGATTTTATTTATTTATTTATTCATGAGAGACACACAGAGAGAGGCAGAGACATACACACAGAGAGAAGCAGGCTCCTCGCAGGAAGCCTGATTCGGGACTCACTCGATCCCCGGACAGGATCACGCCCCAAGCTGAAGGCAGATGCTCAACTGCTGAACCATCCAGGCATCCCTGGGGGAGGGATTCCTTTTTTTTTTTTTAAAGATTTTATTTATTTATTCATGAGAAACACAGAGAGAGAAAGAGGCAGAGACACAGGCAGAGGGAGAAACAGGCTCCATGTAGGGAGCCCAATAGATCATGCCACCCAGGCATCCCTGGGGGAGAGATTCCTGAAGAATGTTCCTCACCAACCTCTAGGCCCCAGCCAGACTGAGGAATTCTGAGTCCCCCCGCTGGTTCAATCCACTGAGGTGTGTCCTGGCCCTTCACCCGAAATCACAACACCACTTCCATTCCCCCTGCACTTTTTGACCAAATATTCCCTCTCCAAAGGGGGCTAAAATCATGGAGGCTTTTCCAATGGAGGATCTAGAAGGGTCTGAGTTAAAATATCAGTAAAGGGATTTTAAGTATTTTAATGGATGACAGTTGGATGTTTTCTTTAATATGAGAATCACAGCTCCTCAGAGCTCCCCTGGACAATTCTCCAGCCCAGAGAAAGAAATGAAAGGCCTTACATGTGATGAGACTTCCCCAAGCACATGTGGCAAGTTGATGGGCCCCATGACCTGGAAAGCCTGCCTCTGCCTCTTGCTTCCCAGCTCTCCACCTCCCCCGTGAAGTCTTCCTGGAGTCCTCTGGGCAGGGAGTTTTCATCTGTGCTTCCTAACGCCTAGTACAAAACCTCATCCCAAGCCTTAGTTTTTCCTCAGCTACAATATGGGGAAAATAACACTGCCTACCTCATGGGGTTATTGATATTAAATGATACAAGCCATGTAATAGTTTTAAGTCCAGGATAATAGGTTGTTAAATTTAAATAAGATAATCCACTTGGAACAAGATCTTGCCCTTAGTAAGTGCTCGGAAGAATGTTAATAATTATCATAACATTTACCATTGCTTGCTGCCTGAGTCACCTGTCAAAGAGTGAGCTCCTCAGGGGTATGGTTTAGGTCTTTCTCATTCGGGGCGCACCAGCACCACCACATTACAGTGCCTAGATCGACGTTTGCAATGAGTGGACAAATGAATGCAGATTTGCCAGCCGATGATTCAGGGCACAGCACTCCCGTCATCACTCACAAACCCAGACACACACTAACACAAATTGTCTCTTACATATTCACACCCACTCACATTCATTCAAAGAACCCCAAAATACCACAGAGCAGCCACCTGGTTTCCTAAAGTCAGCCATGTGTAAATGGAGAGTCTTACTCACTTTACACACACCCATAATGCCAGTACCCCCCCACCCCTAAAATGATAGGGGCTGTAGGAGTGGGGTGGGGCTCCCCCTCACAGGAAGGAAAGCAAAGCTGGGTCTTTAGCTCCCAGCATGGCAACATCCCAGCGGGGGAGAGTCCTGCTCTCCCTCTTTTCTAACAAGGCTCACCTCTTTCCCCTTCTGTAAACCTGGGTTCCCCTGTCCCCCTTCTGGCAGGTGGCTGAGGAAGAGGCTAGAATGCCAGAGCACCAGGGGTCCTTCTTCACTCATCTAAGTCTTGTCTCTGAACCTAGAAGCATAGGCCACTGTCTTCCTATCCTACACCAAACACTGCAACCTGTAGGAAGAAGGCAAGAGAAGGAAACCCAAGGCCTAGGGTGGTGGAAGGGCATTCTTAACCTGGGGGTGCAATGATTATATTAGCCACCATTTACTGGGTGCATAACCAGGGTCAGATACTGAGCCCAGGGCTTTACATCCATTATATCTCATTGAATTCTCACAACCCTTTTTCTGGAGAACACTTGAGGTGCTGCAGGTTAGACTATCCTAAGCAGGTCTCTAATTCTAGAATCCTCAACAGCCAAGCTCTAGAGAATTTGGGGTGGGAGGAGTGGGAGGGCTCGGGGGTCCTCAGTCAGTAAACTGGGGGACTCTCCTTCAGGCAGCGCCCGCCCCCCAATCGGCCGCGTCCTCACGTCCCCACCTAAGGAAAACGGGTGCCCTGACACCGACACCGCGGTGGGGGTTCGTCTCACTCGGGGGACCTGGGCGGGACCGAGGCGGGGCCTGGCGAGCCCGGGGGGAGGCGGGAGGCGGTGGCCCAGGCTCACAGGCCAAGATGGTTGTTAATTAAAGTGCTGGCACCAGCTCCTCTCTGCAAAGTTTGAAGCCGTTATTTTCCACTCCAGCGAAGCGGGGAGAATCCGGCTGGGCTGACAGAGACGCCACACCGCGCCAGGGAGCGGGCGCTCTTTCGGGGGGCGGGGGGCAGGCCGCCTGGCAGCGCCGAGCGCGCCCCTCCGACGCGGCGGTGAGAGCTCGGGGGTGGGGGTGGGGGGAGGGCGCTCCCGCCTCGTCCTCGTCCTCGTCCTCGTCCTCGTCCTCGGCCTGGGGCGCAGCCGCGCTTTCCCGGCAGGTGCTGGGAGGGCTGCGGGTGCACAGCAGACGGGAGACCGCTCTGCGTGAGAACCTGCCGGAGGGGGACAGTGCAAATAGCACGCTAAAGACCGCGCACCTTGTCCCTTGGGTCACCAGTCCTGTCGCTCTTCAAAGAGACATATTGGGGGAGACCAAGGTGGGGGGACAGGAGGCCTATTGACAGCTGAGGACTACTCTTCCTGAGCCTGGGGGTCTAGCTGCTCCGCCTAGCGCCCCCCTCCTGCCGGACTTTCCTCCCTTTGGACATTGAACAATACCTAGAGACCCAACCACCCGGGTTGGAAGAGCCTGGAGTCAGACTGCGGGTTTGAATCCCGACTCTACCTCTTATTAGTTGTGTGACTTTGGTCAAATCTCTTCACTTGCCAGAGCCTCAGTTCTCCATCTGTAAAATGAGAAAAGTGATGAGTTTTACCTCTAGGGCTTGATGTAAAGACCCAGTATGATCTTGTATGTAAAGCATTCAAGACAGGGCCTGGCACACAGTAAGCCCAGTGTAAATGCTATTTATTGAATTGGTTTAGCTCCCTCCTTGGTGGTTGGGGGTCCCTCCAACTGGGCTCTGCCATCAGGGCTTGGAAAGTCCTCTCTCATAGCCCCTTATTTGATATTTTCGTGTCCCTTTCCTCCTCCCATCTCTGGGTGGGGGTAAGCAGTCTCATCCTAGGGCAGAGAAAGCCAGAGAATCATAAGGACAGTTGTGACCAGTCAGCAGGGGAAGAGTGTGAGGTGGGAGGGGACCTCTCAGGAGAAAAGAAAGAGGCTGAAGGGTCATCTTTTAGCAGGGGCCAGAGGCCTCCAGAGGCAGAGCCTTCCATGTTGCTCTGGATAAAGGAGGAAGAAGGAGGAGCAATGGAACAGCATGAGTGGGGCCTCAAATAATGTGACAAATATTTTGATGGAAGCAGACACATTTCCACTTATGCAACCTAAACACTTTACTGCACTTGAGGAAGAGGACTGCTTCATGCAACCTGATGGGGAGAAGAGTTAGGGGGCTGCTGAGGGGCTGGGGGAGACCAATTTCCCTTCTTGAAGGCTGGAAAAGGGAGCTACCTTCCAGGGACTGTTTGTATTGGTCAGAATGAAGAAACAAGGTGGAATGCCCGCTTTCTTAGGGCCCCCATTTCTCTCTTCTCTAAACGCAGGAATAAGGGGAGTGATCAGAGGAAAATGGAGGACTAGCCCACTCCCAGGAAAAAGCAGCCTTGTCTGGCTTGGAGCTCGATGAGGAACAGGGAGGCAAGGAGGTATGGGTAAAAGATCCTGCCCGTCCTGAAGACGGGGCCAGGGAACAGCCAGGAGCCAGAAAAGAGGAGGAGCAGCTCCTCTCAGTTACTCGGGACTTCGCAGGACACTCCGACAGGCACACGATCCCTATATCTCCTGGACTAATGGTCTGTGAAGACCTGTGCAGAATGGCCCCTTCCCCATCTTCCTTTTGCCTTCCTCTCTTCTTCCCTCTCACTCTCTTCCCTCATTGCTCCCAATTCCATACTCCCCACTCCACACTCCCCTCAATTGCTCTCCATCCCCAGCAGGCTGGGGAACTGTCCACCCCAGCCTCCGCCCCCTATGCGCCATGGCCCTTAGAGCCTCCTCGGTTTTCTTCGCAACCAACCCTCGAGGCCTCTCTTCTCTGCCTCCCTCGGCGCTCGCTAGCTCTCCCTGTGGCCGTCTCTTCCATTCGGTCTTTGGTCCCTATTCTCCCCTTCCCTATAGGAGACTCTACTATTTCTTAGACTCAAGCATCCTCCCCATTTCCCAGTGTCAGTCTCCAGCGCCCAGTCTCCTGGTTCCTCTCCCGGCTCTGGCCTTCATCTCCGTGGCTCCGCCCCCTCAGTGGGCGGAGCCCCACCTCCAGCGGCCCAATTAGGTGCCGGCCCTGCCCACAGCCCCACCCCTCACGGGCGCCGAGCGGCCGGGAGCTGGCGGGGCGGGGCGGGGCGGAGGGGGCGGTGGCCCGAGCGCGAGGAGGCGGGAGGAGCCGGGCAGGACGCGGCTGCCGCCGCTCTCAGTCCGGCCGCGCAGCGGGAGGGAGGCGCGAGGCAGGAGCCGGCGGCTGGGCTCGGCGGCGCATCCAGCGCAGCGCGGCGCTCCGGGCCCGGCCTCATGCCCGCAGCCCCGCCGGACCGCCCTTGAGCGCGGGCGCCCTACCCGCGCCCCCCGCCCGCTGGCACCATTGCCCCGACGGCGCGGCCGGGCGGCCCGGCGCTCCCCAGGCTCCGCGCCGGCCGGAAAACGCTGCTGGCGGCCGCTGCGGGCGTGGTGATGCTGCTGGTGCTGGTGGTGCTCATCCCCGTGCTGGTGAGCTCGGGCGGCCCGGACGGCCACTATGAGATGCTGGGCACCTGCCGCATGGTATGCGACCCCTACCCCGCGCGGGGCCCCGGCGCCGGCGCTCGGCCCGACGGCGGCGACGCCCTGAGCGAGCAGAGCGGCGCGCCCCCGCCTTCAACGCTGGTGCAGGGCCCCCAGGGGAAACCGGGCCGCACAGGCAAGCCGGGCCCCCCGGGGCCCCCCGGGGACCCAGGTCCTCCGGGCCCTGTGGGGCCACCCGGGGAGAAGGGTGAGCCAGGCAAGACCGGCCCTCCCGGGCTACCGGGTGCGGGGGGCAGCGGCGCCATCAGCACGGCCACCTACACCACGGTGCCACGCGTGGCCTTCTACGCCGGCCTCAAGAACCCTCATGAGGGTTACGAGGTGCTCAAGTTCGACGACGTGGTCACCAACCTAGGCAACAATTACGACGCCACCAGCGGCAAGTTTACGTGCAACATTCCCGGCACCTACTTTTTCACCTACCACGTCCTCATGCGCGGCGGCGACGGCACCAGTATGTGGGCGGACCTCTGCAAGAACGGCCAGGTGGGCCCGGCGGGGGCATGGGGCTGGCCTGGGGGCAGGGCACCCAGGGAGCCCGGGACCTATGGGGACCGGCGGGCACAGGTGGAGACGTACAGCAGCCCCGCTTAGGCATCACACGCGGGGACGGTGGACCGCTTGGCACTAACTCCTCGGTTCCTGGGCACCGGCGCGCGGCATGGGAATGCGGGAGATAATACCAAATAATCAGAGCGCAGGGCTCCCAGGCGCGCGGACTGGTCCTTGGGGACCTGCCCTTGGGAAGCGATATCTGAGAGCTGGGATTGTGGTTGATACCAGCGGGCGATTAGGGGAGGGCAAAGACGGGCTCTGGGGAGAGGCAGCCTCTGGCGCCCGCGGGCGTCCGGGCGCACCGCTAAGCGCGCAAGCCTAGAAGGCAAGCTGTAGGAGATGTTTTGGACACAGGCAAAGGGAGCCAGGGGCGCAAAGCTTTAGCTGCAATACATCCTCGGTCCCTGAGAAGGGACCACTGGGCAGATCTGAAACCCTTGCAAAACACGGGGCAGCCCGGTGGCTTGGCTTCCCACAGTGTCAGAGCTACAGGCGCCAAGAAAGCCGCCTCCGGGGGGGAAAGTTTTTCCTCCTGAGGCCGGGCAAAGAGATGGAAACTCCCCCTCCCTTGATCTTGCAGCTGCTGCTCCTGACTCCTGGGGCATTCCCTATTCCCTTCCCAGGGACGGAAGCTGGCGCCAGGCTGCTGGTACTGGGAGGGTAGTGCATGGTGCTTTCTCTCTGAAACTCCTGCCTCAGGGCCAACATCGACCTAACTCTGCCACAGGGTGACAGTTTTGCCCAGTTCCCTTCCCTTTTGAAACCCCCTCCCTTTCCTGTACTCCCAGACCATGGTGGCCAAGCCCCCCACCCCCGGGGGTTGGGGGGGGTGGCTAGTGAGGCAGAGCATCCCAGTGGAAAAAGAGACCAGCAAGGGTCCAAACTAAAGCTAGGATGGTGGGAGTTGGAAAGGAATCTCCTGCGACTGGGACCCAAGACCCTGTTGGAAGCCTTCCCACTGCAGTACTACCCTGAGGTAGAACCTGGCTTGGGGGTTGGGGGAGAGGACAGGCATGGGAGTCAGCACGAATACTACCAGGCACTTGTAAGTCTACCCCCTCTTCTTTCTCTCCTGTCTGCCTCTTTTTCCTTCTCTGTCTCTTTTCCTCATCTCTCTCCTGTGTCTACCAGTCCTACCCAGCTCTCCTGGGTTTCTGGCCTCTGTCCCCTGGGCTTAACACCCCTCTCTATTCCTTGAGTGTCTCTCTCCTACTGGTGTTTGTCAGGCTTCCCGCATCTCTCCTCTTTGTCCTTGGTTCCTGACCAAAAGGGAGGCCTCAGTATCCAGGGAGGGCTCATTCTGCAGACAGCCCCACGATTCTCCTTATTAATCACCAATAAGGGATGCAGCAATGTCACCTTCATCAATGGAATCTCTTCCTTTCCCAAAGAAAGTTTGGGCTGGCCCCGAGCTGAGCCTTCAGGGGGTTCGGGGCCCATTTTGCCTGGATAGGGAGCTGGTCACCAGACCACCAGTGGGCCCTAGACCTGGCGCCACCTCAGGTGGTTGCAGCAGGGCCTCAGAGATGACCCCAAAGGTGATGTGTGCTTGGGCAAGGGGCACTTGCTTCAGTCACTGGGAGGTGAAACCATCTCAAAGCCTCTTCTTTCCCCTTCAGCAGAGCCTGCTGAGGAGGTACTCGCTGGAGGTGGGACCACAGGCTAGTAGAAAAAAGGAGGTGGCTTTAAGGAAGGGTTTCAAGACCCAGCATTTTTAACAGTGACTCAGACCATTCCCCCCCCCCCCCGACAAAACAGTGGGGCCTACACTCCTCTCCCCTACATCCTTTGTGACATGATCAGGACTGCTCAAGACTCATTAAATCTCACAAGTCATCCCACATATCCATTTTGAAGCCTTACTAGGAGTCAGGTTTGGAGCCAGGTAGTGGGGTGTGATCCACCTGCTCTCTGGGACCTTGTGGTCTGTGCAGGAGAGAGAGTAGTAACCACATAATACACCCCAGTGATTTGTGTGTCAGAGGAGGACTGGGAGCCCAGCTGGCAACTCTGGTCCCCAAATGTGTTAGCTGGAAGGAATGATCCAGTGGGGCCTGCCCCAACCCAGACCAACCTGGTCAAGGGAAAGGATGGCGAACCTGGGTCAGTCCCCAAGGTGAGGAGACATGGCTAGTGAGAAAATAAAAAGATCAATGGTAGGAAAAGGATGGCTTAGAGGTAGAAGGGGACATTCAAGTGAGCAGAGAAAGAATGATGGTCCTGGGCAATGTACATGAACAGAACCGAGGGGCTTCTGCCTCCCGTGCCTTCAAGACCAGTGGCAGTGTTGGGCTCTGTGCTTTTCCTTCCTGGCTTCTTGCCTGCAGAAAGGCTTCCAGAATTTCCTCAGGAAGGCAGAGCTGACACTGTTCCTTGGCCTTTCCCTGGACAAGACAGGGAGCGGGAGTCACTACCTTCCTGCCTGGTGTGGAGCACCCACCCCATCCATGCCTGAGGCCCAACCTGGTGGCACCAAGCCTTGCTCATGAGGACATGGAGATCTGAGGAGCCTGAGGAAGGGGCTGTAGGTTGGGGGCGGTGCCCTGAGTGAGGTAAGCTCCCTGCAGCTGCCCTGGGGGGTCCCCCAGTTCAGATGGATCAGGAAAGACATGAAATTCATAAACTGGGCCAGGAGAGAGGAGGCTGTGTGGGAATGGGCCAGGGTCCTTGAACAGGGTGCCAGTTGTCCAGGGCAGGAACTTTGGAAAGGTGAATATTACAAATGGGGAAGGGCTCGGTCAACAGGGCCTGAGTGAGGTGAGAGGTGGAGTAACATATACATTGAGGACTCTCATGTAGAGCTCCTCACTGGAGCTCAGCCTGATGCCTGACAGAGGGAGAGGGGCTCCTGCTGCCCTTTTCTAGCCTTGAATATCTTTCCGGGCACAGAGCATAGTGCCTAGCACAGCAGGGACCCAATAAATGGGGGACAGCACAAGTATGCCCTGTGGGCCAAGCTGGCTGCCTGGGGGAGCCACTCCTGCACATCCAACACTCTAGCATTGATCAGGGGGCAGGGGCATGTTTCCTGGGTTGTCCCCCCTCCTCCAATCAGGGCCCTGGTCAGATCACTGCCTCAGTTTCCCTTCTAGCAGCACTCTAGGAAGTGATTCTACAGCGCCCCCTCGTGACAAGTCTCAGACTTGCTTTCTTGTTTCCATGGCAACCTCAATTCCCCAAATTTCCCCTTGGCCCCCAGGAGGAGTTAGATGTCTCAACAGTTTCCAGTCTCAGGCAGAGAATCAGGACCCCTGGGTTCCACTCCTAGATTCCCCACCGTCTAAGGATGGAAGGGCATAAATTCTCCCTGCCTCCATGGATAATTAGGATAATCACAGCAACAATCATGGTGATGAATAAATAATAAACATAAGCATAACAGTTCTGATGCCTGTCACATCACCAGGAGATTCCTGATGACAGATGACTGTATTCTAATGGATTTGGCTATTAAGAAGCACACTGTTTTAATGAGTTAAGGCTAAATTAATCTGGGTAATAAAAATAATTGTTATTAGTAGTAATTTATTAGCAAAGATAATGAAATGCATGCGTAATAATAAATACTATGAGGATTAGGGCCCAGGGAACAATACAGAAGTTGGCTGCTTGCTTTGAGCGCTTGCCTAGTAGCACAAAGCCCCATCAAGATTAAAATTTTTTTTCTTCACCATCAAAAGGCTTTTATAAAGGTTGCAGTGGTGAGGCAGGATCTTCTCATCCATTTTCTAAACAGAGAAACTGAGCTTCTTGACAGACAGCCTCTTCCTCTCATTTGATTTTCTCTACCTTTAGCTGAACTGTGAGTTTTCCCAGCTAAGTGTGCCCAAACTGTTCCTTCCTTGGTTGAGGAAGAAAGAGGTTGAGGGCAGACAAGGGGCTGGAAGGATCTGGACTTTACCTGAATGACAGCATGCAAATGTGTTGGGTCCTCCTATGGCAGCATTGCTGCTGAGTCAGCAGCTTTGGCACAGCTGACCTGCAACCTCCTCCTCCCGCCCCAACAAGGAGAATGGGCCCTTCCCCTAATTTGACTTGGTCCAGCCCAGACTGTCAGCCCTTGGGGGAGCTACCTTCGGGGAAGGAGAAGGATGGAGAGGGGCTGTTATGGGAGCCCAGCTGGGAGAACCCCCTCAATGCAGCCTCCTCTCAACACCTTGGAGATGGTCCCTCTCTTCCCATTCTCCACCCAGGCTATCCTGGAGAGGCCCCAGATCCTCTGGCTCATGATGCCTTGTGTTGCCTCAGTTGTTGGGGAGGAATTCCTGGAGGGCATTTGTCCACCACCAACCCCCTCAATATCTTATGATTATAGTCAGAGCCCCAAAAAGTGACAGCAGGCTTCACACCTAAATGCCGGTGCTCTCTTGCTTCATCATCCTGCCCATCCCTCCCTTCTCCCATCAAAACAAGGGCCAGCAAAGATATCACATCCGCCTGAGGATCACAGAAAGATGTAAAGCCTGGATTCTCTTCTTCCCACCTACTTTCTACCACCCTGGGGTGACATAGGAGGAGCCAGAAGTCCCCTTTGGGTGGGGTAAGAATCACAGGTATAACTGACAGCTCTTTGGAGGCCAGTTGCAGGCTCAATCTGAGCCTTGGGAGGGGAAATAATTACCAGACCTTCCATCTCACTGCTCCAGTGCGAAAGACTCCAGAATGAAGTACAGACAAGGAGTTTAAAGATTGGGTTCTAGTACTAGGGTGGTTGCCTAGTAGCAGCCTGGCATTAGTCTAGCCACTTGACCCGTGGAACCAAGGTGCACCCTTGTGTCCATCCACTGATGTAAGAACAGGTAGGTATGGCTGAAATATAAGGCATTGTTGTTACAATTAAAGCAAAGAGGAAGGAATGATAAGGAGATAAGGTATGGCCCCCCCCATCCTCTGGTGTTCCAGAGAATTCCTCTTTGCAAAGAGGGAGCTCCAGGCTGGGACATCTCAGGGACATTGTTGAGGTCTTCAGCAGGCCAGCTGGTAAGACCTAAAGGAGTTAAGGAGGCCAGCTCCACCTTGATTCCTAATTCAGAACCAGATTACACCTGCCCTAGAAATCCAGGGCTCCTCTATAACCAGGTCCCCAAATACACAGTTATGATTGGAAAGGGGGGGGATGACCAGAGAGAAGCTGGCTGAGAGCTGAAGGCGGGGCTTTTAGGGCCTCCAAGATCCTCCCCAGGTGGCTGCCTTACCTCTGACAGTCCCCCTCCCTCCCCAACCCTACTTCTCTCCCTCCCTCCCCCGCTACCCTCTCACACACACCACCCCTACTCCCCCACCCCCTCATCCCCCCCGCCCCCCCTCCCCCCGCAGGTGCGGGCCAGCGCCATAGCCCAGGACGCAGACCAGAACTATGACTATGCCAGCAACAGTGTGATCCTGCACCTGGACGCGGGTGATGAGGTCTTTATCAAGCTCGACGGAGGCAAAGCGCACGGCGGCAACAGCAACAAATACAGCACATTCTCCGGCTTCATCATCTACTCCGATTGAGCTCCCCGCGTCCCCCTCTATCCCTTATCTACACTCTCCTCCACCCCCCACCCCGCGACTCCCCTCTGGGCGGGCTGAGGACAACCCAGCCCCCGGCTCCCCAGCCCTGTCTGCGGGCCCTCCCCGGCTATGACGCCCCTGGCCCGCCCTCGCCACCAACCGGGCCGCAGGCTAGGGTCTCCTGCCCGCTCGCTGCAGAGCCGGGTGCAGAGCGCCCGGTCCCGGCCCCCGGGAGGCGGTGTCCACCGCCCCCGCCCCCGCCCGCGCTGTATATTTGTACAATAGGACTGTTTATTGCTCACCCTGCTCGCCAGCCCGCCCCAGACTGGGGACAGGTCTCAGCGAGGACCCTGCCCATGCTCGGATGCGCTGCCCACCGGCTCCAGGGTGGCGCTTCCTGGGAGAGGGGTGGGTTGGGGCTGGATAGCGTCCAAGCACCTGCTAAAGCCCGAGCCCGACCCGGCTGCGCCCCGTCTGACCGAAGCTCTAATAAAAACACTTCCACCCCGCTCGCTTTGGGTCTGTGCCCTGGAGAGGAGTTGCAGGAGGGGACGGTGAACCCTGCCTTCTTCCAGAAAGGAAAGGGGTCTGCTGGAAGTTTCCGGTGGATCTGGGAGCAGGCAGGTGCCAGAATCAGAGTTGCTCTGGGAGGAGGTGGTCCAAGGGGCCCAATGCTCACCACAGCCCAAGAGCAGAAATGGGAAGCAGCCCAGTTGCATCATCATCTTCCATGGTGGAAATGTTCCATTTGTCTGTCCTTGAAGGTGGCATCAGCAAGGTTTAAACTGCGACACCCAGGTTCTCAATTTGGTACCACTGTGTGTGATCTTGGGCAAGTCACTCGTCTTCCAGCTCTGGGTTAGTGACAGCAATGACAGGAACGTATTTTGCACTAAAAGCTGGTTGACTTTGACCCAAGTGCTTCACTTCTGGGCCTCAGTTTTCTCATCTATAAAATGTTAAGTGACAAGTCCTACCTTGCTTGACTGAGGATTCAAGAGGTATCATGTACATGTCCAATAAACACAGCTTTTATTATTTATAACGTCACTGAAAGTTTGCACAACACTTCCAGGTATGGCATCTCACTCAAGCCTCCCAAGAGCCCTGAGAGTCTGGGTGAGTAGATTTTGTTCTTCCAGGGAGATGAAATATCTTTCTTCATGCGACACAGTCACCAAGTTCTGTGATTGCACTTGAATCCAAGGAGCCCGGCTCCTTGAAGACAACACCCTGAGTCTCCTTGTCTTGCCCCTGCCTCCCTTATCTCCTGCAACTGGGACCCTGACATTTGCAGTTAGGGCATTCCTAAATAAAATAGCTAATATTCAGGGGTGCCTGGGGACACAGTTAAGCATCCAACTCTTGGTTTTAGCTCAGGTCATGATCTTGGGGTCCTGAGATCCAGCCCCACATTGGGCCCTGGGTGTGGAGGCTGCTTGGGATTCTCTCCCTGCACCCTCACTCTTGCTTGTGCATGCATACTCACACAAGCACACTCTGTCTCTCAAATAAATATATAAATCTTTTTTAAAAAACACAAAAGCTAATATTTAGAGAGCACCCACTCTGCGTCAGGTACCACATGAGAACTTTATAAATACTATCTCATACATACGTGGGTGGGGTGGGGTAGACTGGCAGGAAATGCTTGAATGCCCTGTAACACGGGTACTGTTATTTTATCCATTTCAGTTGGGGAAACAGATTCAGAGACGTTAATAACTTGCCAGGGTCACAGAGTTAGGAAAAGGCAAACATCAGTATTTGCACCAGAGACCCTGCTCTTAGCCGGTATGTTATATTTCATAGAGAGTTGGGATCTCCAAAGCAGAATGGAGGAAGAATGGCTTTGAGGCAGCTCTGTCCCTGCTATGCACAGCCCTTCCACCCCCACCCCTGCCCTGCAGAGGCTCGATGGACTTATAAGCATCTGCATTGGGCTGCAGCCATGGGGTGAGCCTGTTGGAGAGACCCAAGGCTCTATAGTGAGCAAGAGTCCCACCTGGCCTCCCCTCTCCCAGACAGCTCAGCTGGAGAGACCGGAAGGAGGGGTGGCCTCCTTCCCAGTCAGGCCCCATGTATGGACCCTTGTCATGGCTGGCAGCCTTGAATGACTTTCTTTATCCTCCCTTCTCTCCCCTACTTCCCCCTACTGCCAGCTGTGGCCATTTAATAAAATTAGCTTAATGCTTGTTCCTTCCCTGTGGGGTCTGGAGATTGAAATCCGCGGGTCCCCACAAACCCAATAAAACCCCTGGCAGGTCTGGTTGGAATGAGAGTTTCCTCAGGAAAAGCGATTAGATTAGAAGGCGCTTCCCCTTGCCCTCGGTGCCACCCACAGCCCCCTGTGATTCTTTAATGGCCACATTGGCCTGGAATTACCCAGCCACATACCTGGGGGGCTCCCTACCCCTCCCCAGAGGCCATAGGGACTGGGCTGGGACTTCTGCTACAATAAAAAACATGTTAATCATTTCTGTAGGGAGTGCCTGGCTGGCTTGTTTGCTTTTATTTCTGGTGACCAGACAATCCTCATGTCGTTTTGAAAGATGGGCCTAATATCTCCATTTTGCAGATGAAGAAATCATAGTCCAAAGAAAATTCGTGACTTGCCCATGGTCATGCAGTAAGTGTGTGGCATAACTAGGACTGGACTGAAGCCAAGGACTTTTTTTCCTTTGCAGGGTACCAAGTGTATTCTAAAGTCACTCAGGCAGCATCCCAGCTGTGGTGGTGGTGCGGGAGGGCAGGGGGCATGGGGACTGTTTGGAAAGTGTCTCCCCCATCAGACAGGGGATCCCCAAGGGCAAAGTCTATTTTTTCCCCCTCAGACTTGGGATACCTGAGGGCAAGGACTGTGTCTCCACCATCAGAATGGGAAGCTTCCTGAAGGCAAGATCTCTGTGTCCTCCATCAGACTGGTGATCCTCAAAGACAGTGTTTTAAGTAAGCTGAGGGTAAGGTGTGTATCTCCACTGAAACCAGGATCGGGGGGTGGGGGTGGGGTCCTAGATGCAGAGATTGTGGCTCTCCTCTCAGTGGCTCTGAGGGTAGATACTGTCTTTTCTATTAAACTAGGGCATTCTAAGACCAGCCCCTGGGACTGGGGGTTCCCCAAAGGACAGACTCTGACTCCTCATCCAACTGGGGGATCTGTGAAAGCAGAAGCTGTGTCTCCCTTCAGACTGGGGGGCTCCCTGAAAGCAGGGCATGTGTCTCTCCTCCTCCTCAGTTAAGAACTTTCTGGCACAAGAACATTCTAGGGGGGCAGGACTAGCTGGGTGGTAGAAAGGAGGCCAGACAAGCAGAATGGAGGTCCCACTCTGGAGGAAGGAAGAAAGCTCCCCAGACTGCCTCCCCTTTAGAAGGATGTGTGATTAATTAACGAATAATGTCCCTGCCAGGGGGGTGTCAGGATGGAGGTGCCCCTGGAGCTCACCCACACAAGGAACAGTAGGCCATCCTGTGCCCAGGCAGCTGCTAGCCCTAGGAGCTAGGGCTGCCCTGCTTTCTGGGGTCATGGGCACCAGAGGGGACAGCAGGATCCCACCGCTGGGGACTGTCCTAATTGGATGACTTTGCAGGACGGCCAGGCAGGTGCGCTCAGCTCGCCGCTTCAGCTTGCTACAAACACATCTGCCACGGCGAGGTCTGGGGGTTAATTGCCTCCCGCCTCACTCCTGGTAACCGATATTCCATTTACTGCTCGGAGGGGGAGCTGCCCGGAGAATCAATCCTGGACAAGCATCCAGGAGACAGGGGAGCTGTGGAGGCATGGGAGCTGTTTCCCGGAGGATCTCTGAACACCAGAGGAGGAGGCAGGAGGCAAGGACCCAGAGAATGCAGCCGATTGCTCCAGGCTACTGAGGCCTCACCTGCACTCTGTTGACCCCAACAGGACCCCAAGGGCTAGAAGAAAATCCCAGGGGCACAGAGGCTGCGCTATCCTAGCTAGCTGTGCTGTTTCCCCTGCCCTGGTTCCTTCTGCATTTATTTATCTGAGTGCCCCCATAAGCTGCAGCAGGTTAGATGCTGTTAATAAGGTTATTTTCACAAGCAATGAAGGTATATTTGAAAAGCGGAACTGGAGGTGTGAGCTCTCTGCTCCCTTCTAGGTAACAAACCTTAAAATCCTACAAATGAAGTGATAATAAAGTGGAAGTGAAAAGTCTACACATGTTGGGAACTGGGAAGGAGTGGTAGGATTACTGAGAGGTTGCGGGGAGCTGAAGGGAGAAATGGGAGGCTATCCCTCATGCTTTCAGTATGCTCCCATTTGTTCCACCTGGGAAGCAAAACCACCGAACAGGTACTCCTATTACGCAGCCGGGAAAACTTAGACCCTGAGAGGGAGCCACGATTGCCACAGTTGGTTCAGAGCACAACTAGAACCAGAGACAGCAGAACCCAGTAGACACGCAGCAAGTAGAGACGGAAGTGGGATCAAGTCCTGGCCATGCTCAGTGTTTCAAGAAAAGACATATGACCTTTCTGAGCCTCAGTTTCTCCATCTATAAAATGGGGCCAGGACGCCTGGGTGGCTCAGGGGTTGGTTGCCTGCCTTCGGCTCGGGCGTGATCCTGGAGACCCGGGATCGAGTTCCACGTCAGGCTTTCCGCAGGGAGCCTGCTTCTCCCTCTGCCTGTGTCTCTGCCTCTCTCTGTGTGTCTCTCATGAATAAATAAATAAAATCTTAAAAAAAATAAAATGGGGCCAATAAAGTATCTACTTGAAGGGCTGTCATGAGGCAGTGCAAAGAACCTGTTTCATGGGGCATCTGGGTGTCTCAGTCAAGCATCTGCCTTCAGCTCAGGTCATGATCTCAGAATCCTGTCATCAAGCCCCACATTGGGCTCCCCGCTCAGCAGGGAGTCTGCTTCTCCCTCTCCCTTTGCCCTCTACTCATGCTCCCTCTCTCACTCTTTCTATCTCAAATAAATAAAATCCTTAAAGTAATAATAACAATAATAAAGTATCTGTTTCATAAGTTTTTAAAAAGATTTTATTTATTTATTCATGAAAGACACAGAGAGGCAGAGACACAGGCAGAGGGAGAGGCAGGCTCCATGCAGGGAGCCCGACGTGGGACTCGATCCCAGGTTTCCAGGATCACGCCCTGGGCTGAAGGCGGCGCTAAACCGCTGAGCCACCAGGGCTGCCCTGTTTCATAAGTTATTTTTTTTAAAGTTTTATTTATTCATTTAGAGAGAGAGAGAGAGAGAGAGAGAGAGAGAGAGAGAGAGAGAGAGAGGCAGATACATAGGCAGAGGGAGAAGCAGGCTCCATGCAGGGAGCCCGACGTGGGACTCGATTCCGGGTCTCCAGGACCACACCCCGGGCTGCAGGCGGCACTAAACCGCTGCGCCACCGGGGCTACCCTGTTTCATAAGTTATAAAGCAAAGTGCAAATGCATTATTAACATTACAACACCTGTCCCCTGAGTCTCATGATTTAAACATCTTTTGGTTGCACTTGACGCCTGGGTGGCTCAGTGGTTGAGATTCTGTCTTTGGCTCAGGTCGTGATCCCAGGGTCCCGGGATCAAGTCCCAAATCGAGCTCCCTTCAAGGAGCCTACTTCTCCCTCTGCTTATGTCTCTGCCTCTCTCTCTCTCTGTGTGTGTCTCTCATGAATAAATAAATCTTTTAAAAAAAAAAAAAAGAAAGAAAGAAAGCCTGGTAATGATGGTCATGGGAGAAGATGAAGATTCCTGGGTTGTTCACTCACTCTGTAACCCCAAAGTGAGTGTGGGGCCTTAGGGAAGGGGTCGGTTTGGGGTACCCAAGATCTAGAGCTAAGTGTTGAGAATGGGTACCCTGAGTGCCCCCATGTCCAGTGTGGACTCCCCCAGCCTTCTGTTCTATGGCTTCCAACTTGGGATGAAAGCATAGGATACCCTGAGGCTGTGATCCACTGCCTCTCCTTGCTCTGCTTGTCTCAAAATTACTAATAACCATCTTCAATGGGTCAGGCCCTAGCTTGGTGTGATTCCAGAGATGCCTAAGAAACCATCTAGAGATTCGAGATGGCACAGGAATCAGAGACATCCTGGACACAGTGCTATTGGAGGGGCAGGGGAGGCTTCCCAAACAGTCAGGAAGGGTTACTCTGAGGGAGCTGGGCTGAGTGGAGGCTTACAATTACTTACATAATGTCTGGAAAGGTTTTACAAGTGTCTGTTCCTTTGAAATCTCAGCCCTGTCTCCCTCCCCAGCAACCCCTCCCCCAGTCATTGCTGAAGCTGTCCTCTTGGGGATGGGGTTGGTGGGGGTAAGAACCCAAGTTGCTGAGAGTTTTCTCTTCTCTCATCCAAGGGCTTGGGAAATAATGGAGCTAGAGGAACGACATACACCCTCATCTCTGTATCAGCTCCTAAGTTATAAGAACAGCTTATGTACTATTCTAAGAACTTTGAATGCATTCATTCATTTAAGCCTCACAATGACCCCACAAGGTAGTTACCATTATCATACCCATTTTTTGGGACAAGAAAACTGAGGTACAGAGGGTGAATTAATTCATGCAAGATCACATGGCTTACCCTTTCCCGGAACAGCCCTCTTGACTGGCCATTCTCTGGAGTAGGAGAAGGGCTGAATCTCCCTCCCAGCCAGAGCAGTCTCCCCAATGAGGTCACCTGGCACCCCATCCCACAATGTTTGCTGCCTGGCCGGCTTGTGCAGGGGCAGGGCTCCTGCCTTTCCCCAGATGGTGAAGGGCAAATTTTAGGGTTCCTTCCCAGGCCCCCAGGACACAGGCCCCTTTGCTCCCTGAGTGAGGACCCCAGCCTGCATCAGGACAACTGCATAGGCCAGGCAAGTGACAGACCTCTCCTGCCTGCCCAGAGCCAAGGATGGATTGGCTAGGCTCGAGGCTACTTCCACTGCATGCAGAACACCTGCTCATTATTCAAAGCCCAGCTCTTTGCCTGCTCTTCCATGAAGGCTTCCTGAACTCCCCCAGCGGTCATCTGCTGGTCTCCAAGGCCATACTGAGAGCATCATCCACATAACAATGCCTGACTCAGTACATAACACTGTGCCTGCCACATAACCGTTCTACCATAATAGCAGCGATTCAAACATCTGTCACACTTCTAAACTACCTCCTGGTGATGGACGCTGTGATACACTGCCCAGGTCTCTCTCAAGACCGAAAGCTCTATTCCCCAGCTGCTGAAGGAGCTGCTACCAAGTGGCTCTCAGCTAGCAGCCCCCTTCAGGGATGGCCTCTGCTGATGGGAGCTGCTTCACCCAGTGTCCTGGCCACTTTTCAAGGCAGCCTGTTTACAGTGACAGATCAACATGGAGGTTTAAAGGCCTGGTCCCTTAGCAGAGCCTTTATACTCAGGACAACTCAGAAGACTCTTCCCAGCTTCAGAGCCCCCGGCTCAGTGTCCCTCGCTGCCCAGTCCTGCTTCCCTCTTTCTCTTCTACATGTGTTTGTTCCAAGAGCAAACCCGAGTAAACTTCCTGCACACCGATCTTCACCTCACAGTCTGCTCCGCAGAGTACCCAACCTGTGACACCTACCTCGGGTCTCATCCACTCACTAATTCCTTCAGCCAGCTTTATTGAGTACCTATCGTGTGCCAGGTTTGGCAGCAAAGGCAGGAGGTGGAATGTGAAAGCTAACCAGCCAATTGGTGATTATATGTCCTACCTCCCACCAACCTCTATGGTAAAATCCACAAACTTTTCTGCATCTAGTCCTCTCCTCTCCTACTCCTTTTTGCCTCCATGGAAATGCTGTTCCTGCTTCCAGGGCTCAGCCTGCCACTGTGCTCTGCATCCAAAGCCCTCCCACCAGGATGGCCAAATCTGTCCTTATTTGCGCAAGACTTCCTGGTTTTCAAATTGAAAGTCCTATATTCTGGTAAACCCCTCAGCCCCAGCTGGCCTAATCAGAATGGCTGACCACTGTATCTCCCAACTTCTCGGTGGGTTAACTTAATTCATAATCCCACCTCTCTTTACTCTTCAGCTGCTCACTCTGTATCAGCTCTTTCTCGTCATCATTTAAATCTCTACCTTTAAAAATCCTCCCTTGACCCCGCATTTCCTTCTAGCCTCTGCCTCCTTCCTCTGCTCCCCTTGACAGCCAGATGCCTTAAAAGAATAGTTACTGGGCAGCCCGGGTTGGTCAGCGGTTTAGCGCTGCCTTCAGCCCAGGGCCTGATCCTGAAGACCTGGGATTGAGTCCCACATCGGGCTCCTGCATGGAGCCTGCTTCTCCCCCTGCCTGTGTCTCTGCCTCTCTCTCTTTATCTCTCTGTGTCTCTCATGAATAAATAAAATCTTAAAAAAAAAAAAAAGAATAGTTACTACCTTCTCACCTCCCACTCCACTCTGGCTGCTGCCACTTGTCTGAAACTGCTCCTGCCAAAGCCACCTATAACCTCCTTGTTGATAAACAGAGTAGACACTTTCCATTCTTGACTTCCATGCTAGGCCAGACCTTGAATTATGTCTTGGACTTGGTTAAAGGACCTTCTAAAATTGATCTGTATCTGAAGCAGCAAATGCCACACCTAGGTGCAAAGAATGTGCAGTGAGAAGAGTGCAGGTGAGATGCTGTGCCTCCCCTCAGCCTCCTCTGAGTACTTAGGGTCGGTGATCCTGCCAGCTGCAGATCATGAGATATCCACACACCTCACAGGAGCAGAGAGCCTGTCACCTTTCACAACATATTGGTCATATCATCCCAGAATCATCTGCTACCATACAAAGTAAAAATTCTTCACCTAACCCTCACATCTGCGTTCTAGGCCTCAAAATTCTAGTTAGGCCAATGCCAGGCCAATCTCCCTTTACTGGCATCTGTAGTGTAGAGCTCAGGGGCTTTCCATTTGTGTCCACGAAGGTGGGCCTGGGCAGGCCCTACCAAGGCTTCTTAGCATCACAGGCTCCGTTGACTCTCTTACCTGCAAAATTCTTTTTCTTTGGCTTCTGAGATCCAAGGAACAGCAACTTTTGCTCCAACCTGCATGCCACTTTCCCCGACCCCCTTTTTTGTTCTCCTTATAGCCCATATATCACATCATTTTCAGTACTTGCTTAACTATTTTCTCCCATAGTTTGCAAGCTCCATGAAGGTAGGAGGTGGTGTTTATCACTCACCACTCTATCTTCTGGGCCTACCAATAAATACTTCTTGGATGAAGGAACACAAGAACACCTATTACCATTTCATTGGATGTCTGCAATGTGTTACATTATTTGTAATCTTTGTAACAAGCAAAGTACTTAGCTTGTTCCCTGCCTCACCTCATCTTCTCCAGCCAAGTGTCCAACCCAGGATTGAACCAAGGCAAGACCTGGCTGACAAGGACACAAGAGGAACCTGTACACTTGGTCACTCCTGGGGGCCCCAAGCCCTCAACCATACCACTAACCTCTGTTAAAATGCATATCCCTGTGAGAGGGGAGGGGATTCTTAAGCAGGAAGCCATTCTTTAACAGTTGTATTTCTCTTGGTTAGTGCTTATGGCAAGAATACCCTGGTTTTCCTTTTTTTGTTCTTTTAAGATTTTATTTATTTATTCATGAGAGACACACAGAGAGAGGCAGAGACATAGGCAGAGGAAGAAGACTCTCACAGGGAGCCTGATGCAGGGCTGGATCCCAGGACTCTGGGATCAGGAACTGAGCCAAAGGCAGACACTCAACCACTGAGCCACCCAGGTGCCCCAATACCCTGGTTTTCTTGTAGTTTTACAGTAACCGCACTTTTGCATCATTTCCTCATTTTATTCTCCCCAAAACAATGGTATTCCATCAAATAGCAGGCAAGGGAAGTCCAGATAGGTGAATGAAGAGTGGGTCAAATCAGCCAGGTATTAAATAGTGTCTCTATTATCTTTCTTTTAAAGATTTTATTTATCTATTCATGATAGAGAGAGAGAAAGAGAGAGAGAGAGAGGCAGAGACACAGGCAGAGGGAGAAGCAGGCTCCATGCAGGGAGCCCAACGCGGACTGGATCCCGGGACTCCAGGATCACGCCCTGGGCCCAAGGCAGGCGCTAAACCGCTGAGCCACCCAGGGATTCCCTTGTCTCTATTATCTTGATGTCAGGTCCACCAAGAGAATTTTGCCTTCTGCCTTCTCACAACCCTCAGACCTGCTAATCGTCCCAGTAGTGGGGACAGATCAGGTTAATAAAACTGGTGAGTAATTGGCTCCTGGCAGCCACCACCTGTTTTATCCTGATCCGATTCATACAAAGCTATCCCCTTACAAATGCTGGGGATTTGGAGGGTTTTCACATCCATGCCGTGTTAAGTGAGTGGGAAGGGGAGGATATTTACCCCACTTTATAGATGAGGAAACTGACAGAGAGCAGCAGTGACTAATTGGTGATTGAGCCACTAGTGACTGGAATTGGGCTTCCTGATTTCAGTGTAGGGCTCTCTCTCTGACATCCACAACCTCCAGCGTTGAGGATCAGCATGAGGTTTGAAGCAGCAGACGGTCAAGAAGGATGGAGACACTGCTACCCGGCAGTGCCCAACAATCAGTCCATGACACTCCTGACACCGTCAAAAAGGTAGACTTGCCATTTTCTGTCTCCGCCGGCTTTGCCACATAAAGGCTTTTCTCAAAGCTCATGCTTGGGAAGGTCGCGGAGCGAGAAGAGCCCCTGGAGGGACAGAGACTAAAAAGTCCCTCTTGGATCAGTAGATGCCGTCTTACCCCACAGACTTGGAAACATGTTGGGCATCTGGTTGCTGCAGCTGGCGATGAGCCCAGTCCCAGGGACGAGGGAGTAGATCGCGCTTTCCCGGTACCCCAGCCCCACACAGGTTTCCGCGGGTCTGCTGCGGCCAGCCGCCGACGCGAGCTCCGCAAACAGCGAGCGGGAAGGGAAGCAAGTGCGCAAGCGCACAGTTGACAGCGCCCGCCACCTCCGAGCTGTACTTTGTTACTTAGGAAACAGCCAATCAGCGACCGGGACGGTGACCAATGGGAAGCGCGGATGAGCCGACCCGGCTAATTTGAACGCGCCGCGCGGAGCGGAGCTTGGCGCGGGTGGGGCGGAGGGCGAGGGGCGCGCTCTCGGGGGCCTGGGGCTCGGGACTGTGGCGGAGGGGCCCGGCTGCGAGCGGCGACGGCAGCGGCGGGGAGCCGACGCAGGGTAAGTTCTGGCTCGCGGCGGAGTCGGCCCCGCAGCCCCAGCGCGCAGGTGGGGCCCGCCGCCCCGGGCGGAAGCGGCTTTTGTGCCAGACCCAGAGGTGCAGCGTGGAGACGGAGCAGGTCCTGGGTGGGTCCCTGGGAACAGGACCGGGGACGGGGGGGGGGGGCGGTGCGGGGGGTCGGGTCTTCCTTCCATAGCTGCATGCAGATCGGGATCCCTCTGCGAGTTTGTACAGGACCCGGACTGGGTCCACGCAGCCGCAGGGGGCCCGGGCCTCTGCATGTCCGCTGGGTGAAAGGTCCTCCTGCTCTCCAGAACTGGAGACCCGAGACCCCTGCACATCTGTGTGCAGTGGCTAAAGACCCTCTCCGCACGTCCATACGGAAGAACTAATTGCAGAGCGGCGCCAGCGCAGTCAATTAGCTACTGCGGCACTCAGTAAACCTGATTGAATAAAGGGAGCAATGAAAAGATTATCTGTATGACAGAAAACCATGCCTTCTGCTACTGCGCCTAGGGTGCCTCTCCTCTTAGCTTTGGCACTTTTGACCCTTTAAGTTAGAACAGAACAACAATATATGCGTAAGAAATTTTTTTTTTAATTTTTAAAAAGATTTATTTATTCATTCATTCATGACAGACACACACACAGAGAGAGAGAGAGAGAGAGAGAGAGAGAGAGAGAGAGAGAGGCAGAGACACAGGCAGAGGGAGAAGCAGGCTCCACGCAGGCAGCCCGACGCGGGACTCGATTCCGGGTCTCCAGGATCACACCCTGCGCTGAAGGCGGCGCTAAACCACTGGGCCACCGGGGCTGCCCAGGAAATTTTTTAAAGGAGTTTGCAGAAATTAATGAAATAGAATTTTACTGCGTATTGGGATTAATTTAACCAAAAGCTGTATCTGGGAAAAGACTAGTAAAAAAAAAAAACAAAAAACAAACGCCAAACCTGTGGCAATATTGATTAAGATATAAGGAAAAGAAACATAGAAGAATGATCTTAGGAATGAAAATAGGGGCATAACTTCAGTTACTTGGAGATTAAAGAGAAAGAGAGACTTCAGTGGAACACCCTTTTTGACAATGCTTTTGGACAATTTTCTAGTAAAAAAAAACTTTGCAAAATGGACTCAAGAAGTTATGGAAATTATGAACACATCTAGGACCACTGAGGAACTGAATTCATTTAAACTCTCCCCATCAAACAAAACAAAACTAAAAAGCATCATGAAGTGCAACCAGCAATTTATGAGCAATTAAAAGAAATTATTCTAATCTTGGGATGCCTGGGTGACTCCATGGTTAAGCATCTGCCTTTGGCCCAGGGTGTGATCCTGGGGTCCTGGGATGGAGTCCTGCATCGGGCTCTCTGCATGCAGCCTACTTCTCCCTCTCTCTGCCTCTCTCTGTGTCTCTCTGAATAAATAAATACATTTTTTAAAAGAAATTATTCTAATCTTATATAAACTCTCCCTAAAAAAGAGAGAACCTTTCCAGTCTATTTTGTGATACCAATAATCAAAGAAAGTTACCAGCTATCTTCCTTTAAAAATGTAGTTGTAAAAATCTCAAATAAAATACTAACAATCAGAAACCAGCAATATATTCATACATTATACATATACATATATATGTATAATGTATATATGTCATATCATGACCAAGTGGGATTTATCCCAGGAATATGAAGACGGTTTAACAATAATGTTAACTGTAAATACAATTTACACATTTACAGATTAAAGGAGAAAACATATCCCATTAGGAGCAGAAATATAATTCGATAAAAAGTCAGTACCCATCCATGAATTTTTAAAATTTTGGTAAACTAGGGGCACCTGGGTGGCTCAGTCAGTTGACTGGCTCTTAATTTCTGCTCAGGTCATGATCTCAGGGTGGTGAGATCAAGCCCCATCTCGGGCTCTGTGTGGAGTCTCCTTGAGATTTTCTCTGCCTGCCCCTCCTCCTGTGAGCTCTCTCTCTCTCTCTCTCTCTTTCTCTTTTTCTCTCTTTCTCTCTCTCAAAATAAATAAATCGTTATGGCGTGCCTGGGTGGCTCAGTTGGTTAAGCATTTGCCTTCAGCTCAGGTCACCATCCCAGGGTTTTGGGATTGAGCCCCGCGTCGATCTCTCTGCTCAGTAAGGAGCTCGTTTCTCCCTCTCCCTCTGTCACTTCTTCCCCTGCTTGTGCTCTTTCTCTCAAATAAATAAAATCTTTTTTAAAAATTTTAGGGCAGCCCTGGTGGCGCAGCGGTTTAGTGCTCCCTGCAGCCTGGGGTGTGATCCTGGAGACCTGGGATTGAGTCCCATGTCAGGCTCCCTGCATGGAGCCTGTGTCTCTGCCTCTCTTTCTGTATCTCTCATGAATAAATAAATAAAATCTTAAAAAAAAAATTTAGTAAACTAGAAATCGAAGTAAATTTCCTTAAACCAACAAAAAGTAAAGTAATAGGAGCACCCTTTATACAATTAGAAAAAAGATAAGACTGTTCACTATTGTTACTGACATTCAAGATCCGTACCGGAGGTCCTAGCCAGAACTGTGAGACAAGAGAAAGAAATACAAATAAAATTAGAAAGAAAGAAACAAAATAATCATCAGTTATAGCTTTATGAAGGTCTATTTAAAAAGGAAAAGAAAATAAAAAGCAAAAGGATACAGCTCCTTCCTCTAAACCACACCCTTAGAAAGAACCAGTGGTCTTTGGAAGTTGCCCTCTGGATACTAAAATAAGGGGAGGTAGGAATTGCAAAAGCCCAGCTAGAGGGCAGGATAGTCTAGGATGAAGAGTGATGCCTCTGGTGACAGAATAAGGTCAAGTTCTGGCTTTGCTACTTACTATCTGTGCGACAAGTCCTCTGTGGAGAGGACTGCCTGAGCCTCAGTTTCCCTTGTAGAGTAGGATTATAACAATTGTATCAAATAACTAGAGAATTAGATTGTTGTAGAAGTTAAATGACACCATTTGTAAAGCAGTTAGAGTGCCTGATGCACAGTTATGTGCTCACTAAATGTTAGCTATGATAGTAGTAACTTTTAAACATTTGGATACAGACCCTGCTCTTCTCTGGCTCTTATTCATTCATAGGACAAATACCATACAGCACGTACTACATGTTGGATCTGGTGCCTAGGTATCTGGCGTACACAGACTACATCAGAAGAGGGTCCTGCCCTCTCGAAGTCTGAGAACAAGAAACACACATGTGTGAGAGATGTAAGGGAGTGACAAAGAGGGCTATAGCGACCCCTATGAAAATAGAACATCGATTGGCTAGGCACCTTCTCCACCTTCCTAGCTCCCAATGTCTGCAGGCAGATCCCCTCAAGTCCTCAGAAATTCTCCAGAAACTTCTAAGGAGTTGGGGCTTGTTCAGCTTGTCCCTAAGAGAGTGAGCCGAAAAGCCTACCCCCAAAACAACCGAATCTTGGCTTCCCAGCCCCAGCTCGGCGGCGAACTAGCCTCTGGGTTTTAATGAGCTGCCCTGGGTTAGAAACAGGACGTGACTGTGGCTGGCTCAGAACCCTGAAGATCTTATTAAAGAATCATCTCCCTTGTAGTTTGGGCTGAAATGCTCTTTCCAACCGAGGATCAAAGCAAACTTGACAAACGTTCTCTCATTAATCTCCCCATCCCCCTGGGGTGGGAGCAGATCGGTAGCTGTTCTCTCCGGCTCTCAAAAGGGGGAAGCCAATGCGACATTGACGTGGTGTGGCTGCTGGAAAGAGCTCTCCCCAACCCCAGTCAGATGCAGAGCAGACACCAGGACCCAGGCCTCCCACCTGCAGCCCTGCCAAGTGTCACCCTACCCCCCACCCTGTGCCCCCAGCACAGTCTCAGGAAGAAGGAAAACATCTCATTAGGCAAACAGTCTGCCTCACTGGCCCTCAGGAGGCGGAGAGGAGAGGACTGGAAAGGTTATGTGCACTCGTTGCCAGTGCCCTTTTTAATTTCCTGCTTAGAATGTTAGGCTGCTCTGTGGCTCCTCCTCAGCTCAAACCCTCCCCATGGGGAGCTGGGACTGCCATTAAGGCAGCCAGCGTAGACCTAGATGGTGGGGCCGGTAACCCTCTGCCCTTGCTTCCCTGGGTGCAAGAGTGGGACTCCCTGGGGGCAAGAATGCAATGATGGGAGACAGAAACTCTCTGGGTGTTGAAAATTAGGTACAGTCCATATATCTGAAATTGTTTGCAGAATACATAATGCTAGTTACATACAAGGGATTATAATTATACAAACATGTGGGAATATTACAACAATGTGATCATGAGAGCATCATATATAATATTATAAGGTAGTATAGCAGGCTCTGCAGCCAGACCGCCTGCGTTAGAACTGAGCTCCATCACTTACTAGCCTTGGGACCTTGGGCAAGTTGCTTAAGCCTCTCTGTCTCAATTTTCTCATTGAAAAATGAGTCTAACAATAGAATCTGTCCTGTGGGATTACGATGGAGCTGAAAAGGAGATGGTACACATAAGGTGCTTAAAACAGCCCCTGCCATAGTGAGCACTTAGCCGTTATGTTTATTATGGCAGTCTGATGGCTGGGACAGGAAAAGAACTAAGTAGTGTAATAAGATGATTATTGGTTGATATCTTTCCCTCGTTCTGTGTGGGGAAGGAATTAAGAAGCATGGGGGTGGGGGACAAGACTTTCAAATCAGCTCAGTTCTGCTTCATTCCCAAAGGAAAAGATGAGTTATTTACCAGAGTATTAGGGAGAAATCTCACTTTTCTTTGCTGAATGACCTGTGTCCAGTCAGTGGGATCAATCTTTCCTGGGAAAACGTTCATCTATTCATGTCCCCCGGAAACAGCCCCTGTTGCTTAGCCTTGTTAATATATCCCTAGAGTTGGGCTGAACTTTTCCAGGATAGGCATGACTCCTGCATTTCAGAAATTCCAACTCTACCCTTGGTAGGCTGGCTTGAAGGAGAAACAAAAAGAATAGGGAGAGAGGTGTGAGCAGAATACAAGATGGAATAGATAAATAAGTGTTTGGAATCATTACCAGGTCAACATTAGGAAATCTGTCTACATCACTCCCTGTATTAACAGACTATAAAGGATGGGGTGCCTGGCTGGCTCAGTTGGTGAAGCATGGGACTCTTGATCTCAGGGTTGAGAGTTTGAGCCCCACATTGGGCATAGAACATACAAAAAATCCCCTAAAACTCCAAAAAACAGATTAAAGGAGAAGCACTGTTATCATCTCGGCCCATGCCAAAAAAGCATTTGATAAAATTTAATGCCCATTCCTAATGGGCAGTGGAGGGTAGGAAACTAAATATAGGAGAGCTAAAATAGAAAGTAACTGTCATTATTTGCAAACTATATCATCATTTAATTGAAAAACCTAAGAGAGGGATCCCTGGGTGGCGCAGCGGTTTGGCGCCTGCCTTTGGCCCGGGGCGCGATTCTGGAGACCCCGGATCGGGTCCCACGTCGGGCTCCCGGTGCGTGGGGCCTGCTTCTCCCTCTGCCAATGTCTCTGCCTCTTTCTCTCTCTCTCTGTGTGACTATCATAAAATAAATAAAAATTAAAAAAAACAAAACAAAACAAAAAAAAAAACCTAAGAGAATCAATGACAATCTATTAGAGAGATCAGTAATGTGGCCAGATACAAGATCTGCATCCAAAAAGCAGTTGCTTTCCTATATCCTGGCAATAAATAAATAAGTAAATAAATAAATAAGTAAATAAATAAATAAATAAATAAATAAATAAATGCAATTTCATTTATATTTTAAATATTTTATTTTTTAAAGATTTAGAAAGAGAAAGATTGCAGGAGTAGGGGGAGGGGCAGAAGGAGAGGGAGAGGAGAATCTCAAGCAGTCTCCCTGCTGAGTGATGAACCTGATGCAAGGCTCAATCTCATAACCTTGAGATCATGACCTGAGCCGAAATCAAGAGTCAGACACTCAACCAACTGAGCCACCCAGGCGCCCCATTAAAGATTTTACTTTCAAGTAATCTGTACACCCAGCACAAAGCTCAAACCCACAACCCTAAGATCAAGAGTTGTTCTACCAACTGAGCCAGCCAGACGCCCCTGAAAATGTAATTTTAAAAAGTGCCTATTCGGGAATCCCTGGGTGGCTCAGCGGTTTAGCCCCTGCCTTTGGCCCAGGGCGGGATCCTGGAGTCCCGGGATCGAGTCCCACATCGGGCTCCCTGCATGGAGCCTGCTTCTCCCTCCTCCTGTGTCTCTGCTCCTCTCTCTCTCTTTCTCTCTCTTTCATAAATAAATAAATAAATCTTTAAAAAATAAACAAACAAATAAATAAATAAAAAGTGCCTATTCACAATATAATAAGCACTATACAATAACCAGTAATAAACTTACCAAGAAATGGACAAAACTTATGTGAGAAAAGCTCATGAGGGATCCCTGGGTGGCACAGCGGTTTGGCACCTGCCTTTGGCCCAGGGCGCGATCCTGGAGACCCGGGATCGAATCCCACGTCGGGCTTCCTGCATGGAGCCTGCTTCTTCCTCTGCCTGCGTCTCTGCCTCTCTCTCTCTCTCTCTGTGTGACTATCATGAATAAATAAATAAAATCTTTAAAAAAAAGAAAAAGAAAAGCTCATGAAATTTTACTGAGGATTATAAAGTGAATAATGAAAAAAGATATGATGTTCCTAGATAGGAAGACGTGATATTATAAAGATGTCAGTTGTCTTCATATTAATTTATAAATTTGAAATAATCCCAATTAAAATCTTAAGAAGGTTTTTTTTCAAAGAATTCTGCAAGCTGATTCCAAAATCACATGCAAGACAAGACGCCCAAGAACAGTCAAGAAAAAGAACAAGGTGATGTGTAAGAGAACCACAGCAAGTTACTGCAAAAAGAACATATTAGTAGAAAAAAATGGAGAGCCCAGACATAAATTCATGTTCATATGAGAATTTAGTTCTGTTAAATGTGCCATTTCAAACTGGTAGAGAAAGAGTGCACTTTAATAAATGATATAATCACTAATCATCTGGAAATCACTAATCATTTAGAAACTTCATTCATAAAAAAAAAAAAAAAAGAATTCCATCTGGTTAAAGACCTAAATGGAAGGAAGAAAAAGTATCAGACAAATATAAGAGAATTACCCTGGGGAAGGAATGTCTTCTTAAATATGACATAAAAGCCATAAAGGAGAAGGTTGACACATTTAGCCATTTAAAAATGGAAAACTTCAGTATGGCCAGGGTAGGATTTTTTCCCAAGAATGCATGGTTGGCTCAATACCAAGAATAATATCAAAGAATTTACCACATCAACAAAATAAAGGAGAAAGAAAATCTACAGAAACATATCAGCAAGGGCACCTGGGTTACTCAGTGGTTCAGTATCTGCTTTTGGCTCAGTTCATGATCCAGGGGTCCTGGGATCGAGTCCTGCATCTGACTCCCTGCAGGGAGTCTGCTTTTCCCTCTGCCTATGTCTCTGATTCTAATGAATGGATGAATGGATGAATGAATAAATAAATAAATAATCTTTAAAAAGTATATCAGGAGATGCTGAAAGATCATTAAATATAATTCTAGACATTCCCAATAACAAGTCTAAGTTAATAAAAGTGGAAGGGATTCCTATTTTAATTAACTATTTGTCCAAAACTAATTTCTAAATAGTGAAGCGCTAATGCCAGTTCCTTTAAGATCAAGAGCAAGACAAGGATGCTTGTTATCACCATTATTGTTCAACACTGTTTTGGAAGTTCTAGGGAATGCAATACATAAGAAATAGAATAGTTGGTATAACCGTGGAAAAGAAAAGGTAAATATTTATATTTATATTTTCTGGTATATATTTGTGTACTCAGAAGAACCAACAAGCTTTAATAAAAAACAATTGGAATTAATCAGAGTTTAAGGGTGGTGGGTAGAAGACAAATGTGTAATTATCAGTTGTATTTCTCCATACTAACAATCAGTATGGACATGGGGGAAGATGCTCCATCCATAAGAGCAATTAAAGTACTTGAGAATTATATTAAGACAATTACAGAACCTATTTGAAGAGATGAAAAACTATAAAAGCTTAGGAACATAAGCAATATCTGAATAAACAAAAGGCAATAGCCATATTCTAGCATGAAAAGTGTTTTTTTTTTTAAGATTTATTTATTTTAGGGGAGGAGGGGCATAAGGAGAGGGAGAGAGAATCCCAAGCAGGCTCCCCTCCAAGTGCAGAGTCCGATGTGGGGCTTGATCCCACGATCCTGAAATCATGACCTGAGCTGAAATCAAGAGTCAGCTACCTAACCCACTGAGGCACCCAGGTGCCCTGCATGGAAAATTTTAATATAAAATAAATATGTAAACAATCCTATTCTGCTTGTAATAGAGTAGGAGGGTGTAGAGTTCTAGGTTGCGAATGGAATTGATAACATTTTCGCAAAGTCAAGTAGAACAACAAATGCCTGAAAATTGGGAAAATTATGAGCAGAAAAGACTAACTGTGGTGGTTGGGGGGAGAGGCGGTTTTTACCTTGCTAAATAAGCATAATGTAAAGGACTGGAACCAGAACAGTGTGGCATTGGTACAGGGAATGGACAGATTAGTGGTCTCCTGGGTGGCTCAGTGGGTTGAGCAGCTACCTTTAGCTCAGGTCTTGATCCCAGGGTCTTGGGATCGAGCCCCAAGTCGGGCTGGGCTCCCTGCTCAACGAGGAGTCTGCTTCTCCCTCCCTCTCCATCTGCCCCTGCTAGTGTGCTCACGTGCTCTCTCTCTCTCTCTCCCTCCCCCATCCCTCCCTCTCCCCCTCTGTCACAGAAATGGATAAAATCTTAAAAAAAAAAAAAAAAAAGATTAGTGGAACATAATAGCCCAGTCATGGGCCTCCAGAAAAACTCAAATCATTTGGATATGACAAGGGGGGCATCTTGTTTTTTCTTTGTTTTTTTTTTTTTTGTTTGTTTGTTTTTTAAGATTTTATTTATTCATGAAAGACACACCAAGAGAGAGAGGCAGAGACACAGGCAAGGGAGAAGCAGGCTCCATGCAGGGAGCCCGATGGGACTTGATCCTGGGACCCCAGGATCAAACCCTGGGCTGAAGGCAGCCCTAAACCACTGAGCCACCCGGGCTGCCCAAGGGGGGCATTTTGAATGAGAAAGATATTTATTAGTAATTGGTACTATCACCAATATTCTCATTCTCTTGAGGTGTCAAGGGAGATCAGCTGTTGGAGAAAGAGTGGGAGAAGGCCCTCAAATTCTAGTGAGGCTGAAGGGGTACCTTGTCAGGCCTGAGGTCAGATTGGTCCTTTCCATTGTATCTGTCCAGGTGTCGCCATGGTGATGGCGGTGGAGGACAGCAAGGTGCAGGTTGTGGTGCGGGTCCGGCCCCCCACCCCACGGGAGCTGGAGAGTCAGCGGCGGCCTGTGGTTCAGGTGGTAGATGAGCGAGTGCTGGTGTTTGACCCTGAGGAGCCCGATGGGGGCTTCCTTGGCCTGAAGTGGAGCGGCACCCATGATGGCCCCAAGAAGAAGGCCAAAGACCTGACATTTGTCTTTGACCGGGTCTTTGGCGAAGCAGCCACCCAACAGGACGTGTTCCAGCACACCACCCACAGCATTCTGGACCGCTTCCTTCAGGGCTACAACTGCTCAGGTGAGAGCTGGATCACCGAGGAGGAAAAGCCTTGGTTGGTAGCAGCCTTGCCTCCCTGCCTCCTTCTGATGGCTTCATGCATCATGTGACACATGCCCTCCTTCCCCTCAGCTGGGTACTTGCTGAGGAGGGTTCTGGCCCTTTGATTTCCTGTGAGTTCCCCTTTCATTCTCCTGTGTGTGCCCTTTGATTTCCTGTGAGTTCCCCTTTCATTCTCCTGTGTGTGAAGCACTCTCCTGGGCTCTAGCAGCAGGTCAGACCCATGTTCCTGCCCTCTTGATGCTTGCATTCTAGAGGGGGGAGAAGACGCTAATCTAATCGCAAATCACCCCCTCAATGTGTGATTGTAAGCTGAGGTAAGTGACATGAGGGAAAGAACCGCAGGCCTTCAGCAGAGGAAGCTGCCTGGCTTGGAGAACGCTCCCTTGGGGAAGGCAGAAGCTCCCACTCATAGCAGAGATCCCTTTGCCCTGGAATCCACGAGCCCACAGGGGAGCCGGGCCATAGGCCCCAGGAACTCCAAAGCTGCAGCGTGAACACGGCAGGGTGTGAGTAGGGAGGAGTGGTGGAACTGTGCACAGGAAGGCAAAGGAACAGGCCTGGGGATGAGGGGAGGGCCGGGCTGGGGGGAAGTGCACAGGGGGACCCGTAGGGAAGGAGGATCTGGCCCTGCCACCACCCTCTCCCCACTCTGTCCTCTACAGTGTTTGCCTATGGGGCCACCGGGGCTGGGAAGACACACACCATGCTGGGGAGGGAGGGGGACCCCGGCATCATGTACCTGACGACCATGGAACTGTACAAGCGGCTTGAAGCCCACCAGGAGGAGAAGCGATTCGAGGTGCTCATCAGCTACCAGGAGGTAGGGCTGTTCCCTCCCAGGCCTGGGTGGCTTCACCCCTCATTCTTGGAAGCCCCGAAGCTGGGGGAAGGGAAGTGAGAGTGGGGAGAGGGTGGTAGGAAGCAGGCCAACTGGGGCCCACTGGAAGTCCGGAGGGCAAGGATGAGGCTCTGAGAGAGACTGCATTGGAACTAAACCCGCTTGTCCTGCCCTTGCCACTTACCGTTGTCCTGCAGGGTGCTACTCCGGCATGGTGTCCTGTCATGCTTCCCCTGCCCTGCACCTCAGCCCTCCCCTGGCCTCTGGGGAGAGATTTCCTGAAGGGCCCTCCCTCACAGGCCTTTCCCTTGCCTCCTTTCTCCTCAGGTGTACAATGAGCAGATCCACGACCTCCTGGAGCCCAAGGGGCCCCTTGCTATCCGTGAGGACCCCGACAAGGGTGTGGTGGTGCAAGGACTTTCCTTCCACCAGGTGTGGAATTGGGCTCAGGTGGCAGGAGCAGCCTCATCGGTTCTCCCGGGTTCTCTTACTAGGCAGTTTGGGGATGCCTGGATCCTGGGATGGTGGCAGTAGCAAGGGGGTGATGTCGGTTCTGAAGAGCAGCTCTTCCTGTTGGGGGAAAAGCCCTGGTTGGGGAAGACCACAATACCCTTCCTGGGCATCTCCTCTGTAGCCAACCTCAGCTGAGCAGCTGCTGGAGATGCTGACCCGAGGGAACTGCAACCGCACGCAGCACCCGACGGATGCCAACGCTACTTCCTCCCGCTCCCATGCCATCTTCCAGGTGAGAGGGGTGGCAGATCGGAGCCTGAAGCTAGGGCTTCTGATGCCCAGCAGCACCACCTCACCCCTGCCATCTGCCCCTAGATCTTCGTGAAGCAGCAGGACCGGGTTCCAGGTCTGACTCAGGCCCTTCGAGTGGCCAAGATGAGCCTGATTGACCTGGCTGGTTCGGAGCGGGCATCCAGCACCCATGCAAAGGGGGAGCGGCTTCGGGAGGGTGCCAACATCAACCGTTCCTTGCTGGCCCTCATCAATGTCCTCAATGCCTTGGCCGACGCGAAGGTAAAACCTCACAGACCCAGGGTCCTCCTCTGGACAGCGACTGAGGGCCTGAAGCCCGGGGTCCTTCCCTCCAGCCCTGAGGCAAAGGCTGCCGGGTCCCAGCCCAGCCACCTCGCCCCATGCCCTGTTGTTGTCTCCCCAGGGCCGCAAGTCTCATGTGCCCTACCGGGACAGCAAGCTGACCCGTCTGCTCAAGGACTCCATTGGGGGCAACTGCCACACGGTGATGATCGCTACTGTCAGCCCCTCCAGTCTGGCCTATGAGGACACTTACAACACCCTCAAGTATGCCGACCGCGCTAAGGAGATCAAGCTCGCGGTATGTGCCAGCCAGAAATGGCCAACCTGTTGGCGGGGGGGAGGGGGCAGGAGGAGGAAGGCCAGGACCCACACAGATTCCTCTAGTACC
The DNA here is from genome assembly GCF_905146905.1 of Nyctereutes procyonoides. Classification (NCBI taxonomy): domain Eukaryota; kingdom Metazoa; phylum Chordata; class Mammalia; order Carnivora; family Canidae; genus Nyctereutes; species Nyctereutes procyonoides. The sequence goes on from NW_026575020.1 coordinate 363,317, forward strand.
TGGAGCAAGTATTTCCCTAAGGCAGGGAAGAAGTTCCCTTGCCTCCATCTTCAGGGAAATTCTTTGTGATAGAAGCAGCATAGTCTCCATCCTTGGGAAGACTCCAGGTGGGGGAGAGGCAGTATAGTTTCCAAACTTAAAAAAGAGAGTAATGTATCACAGCACTGGGATGACTGAGGCAGAATCGTCTCAAGAGGGAAACAGGAGGGCAGCCCCGGTGGCTTAGCGGTTTGGCATCACCTTCGGCCGGGGATGTGATCCTGGAGACCTGGGTTCAGGCTCCCTGCATGGAGCCTGCTTCTCCCTCTGCCTGTGTGTGTGTGTGTGTGTCTATCTCTAATAAAGAAATAAAATCTTAAAAAAAAAAAAAAAGAGGGAAACAGGAGGGAGTGGCCCAGTGCTGGCTGGTGAGCACTGTGCCTGCTTCCTCTGGGGAGCCCTGGTGCTCCTGGAGATGCTGCTCAGAAGCCCCTGGCCTGGTGATAGTGTATTGGACAGGGAGTTAGGGGTCTTGGGTTCAAAAGCATCCTTCTGCCTCTTGCTGTGGCCTCAGGCAAGCCACTGCCCTTCCTCGATCTGTTTCTCCAGTTGGGAGGGGGGTGAGTCTGGGGCACAGGAGTGAAGCATCTCACACAGTGCCTGCCAATTGGAAGTGGTTGCCAAAAGCTGCCTTGAATGAACACACATGTCTCTCTCCTGTGCCCCCATCTCAGCTTAAGAGCAACGTGATCAGCCTGGACTGTCACATCAGCCAGTATGCCACCATCTGCCAGCAACTGCAGGCTGAGGTGAGGAGCCCGCCTAGGGAGCTTGACCGGGAGGCAAGGTGCCCGGCACGAGGGCTGGAGAGTCAGAGAGGAGCAGTGGGGCGCAGCCAGGGCTCTGTGCCCACACTTCACCTCCTGTGCTTGTTGGGGGGCTCTGAGGGGCTGCAATGCTTTGATTACAGGTGGCCACCCTGAGGGAGAAGCTCCAAGTATACGAGGCAAGAGCCCAGGCCCCACCACAGGACCTCCTGAAATCCCCCAAATCGGGCTCTTCCCAGCAACTGTGAGTCCTGCTGCCATGCTTGCCCTCTTCAGCTCAGCAGGGAAAGTCTCCCTTCTCCACCCTCTGTGCTGCCACCTAGGATGGGAGTTCCCAGCCAGTGCCCAGCACACTGGTTGTCACTCTCAGTGACACTCTAGGTGACAAGACACCAATTGTCACTTCTAGGGCTCTCTCTCATTTGACACAGTGTATTCTAGACAGTCCTAAGAGCAACTCTAAGTAACATAAAAATTAAAAAAAAATTCTCCGTGTTGGATGAGTAAATGACACGTCCAGTCCATATAAGCAGCATATCCTATTTAAAAGAAGGTGAAGTTAAGGAGGGAGGCCTCATTGCTTCTTAGACCAGAAAATCACTGGCTCCTCCCACCCTCTGCTATTGCCTACTTGTTACCCAAGCTGGGCCCTATACCACCTGATGCACAGAGACCCCATCCCTCCCTGCTTTCCCACCTCTCACACTCCCTCTTTTCCCCCTGCCCCCCTAGCCTTCCCAGCCCACCCTGTACCCCAGAGCTCCACCCAGGGTCTGCAGTCCTTCAAGAGGAGAGCCTGGGGCTAGAGACCCAGGTGGGGAGGGTTATGGAAGAGAACCCTCCAGACCAGGAGCCACTCCAAAACGACAAGGACAAAGGCCTGGTGGAGGAGGTAGGACTTGGAGGTGGTGGAGTGGTGGAAGAAGTGTTCCCCCCGCCCAGCCCATAGAGTCTCTTCAGTTCCACATTCCCTACCTGGATGACTTGCATCTTAGTCCTTAGGGGGCTTTCAGATCCTGTGCAAGACAGGAAGTCCTCTGTGTCTGAAGTGGGGAGCAAGCCTTGTTACCAGAAGGGGAGCAGGGAGGAGGAGGGGCCTGGGAAAGAGAAAGTCCCAACTAGGACCCCAACGGTCCAAGAGCCATCATTCCCACTCTTGGAGGAGGGAAGGATTTTAAGATCTGCATATGCAGGGGAGGGTGGCCATCCAGGGCCTTCTACCTGTGACTCCCTTCCTCCTTAGGTTCTAATCCAGGGACCAGAGCAGACCCTCAGGCACCCACTGCCAACGTCCCCTGGCCTGACCCTGCAGCCCAAGCCAGACGTGGGCTGCCTCTCACCACAGAACTTGGACAGGGACAGTTCTAAGCAGTAGGTATCTTTCTTGTTCTTCTCTGGGGTTCAAGGTGGGAGGTGATGGGTTTCAGCCTCCTGGGGTGGCAGCCGGTGTTAAGTACACCGCAAAAGCTCTGGTTCTGCTCCAGTTAAGAGTCGAGTCTTTTTTCCTCAACATTGTCCCTTACCTGCTTTCAATGAAAACGGAGATTATCACCTACTCCAACTACTTACCGTCATCTCTATTCTTCCACGTAACTGGCAAGCAAAACATCAAATTCCATCCAGAATTTGGCTCCAGTCTGGGGGCTGAGCTGCCCGTCCTCTGCAGGGAGGAACCAAGCAGCCAGAAGAAGTTGGGTGGCAGGCTGAGGAAGGGACAACCTTCCAGAGCCAGGTGTTTATCCTGTGTCTTCATCAACAGATTATGGCCATTTCTTCTCAGAAGTAAATACAGACCACCACCCAAAGCCAAAGAGAAATGGATTCTGGATCCTTCTTTCTGTGCTTAATAGAGAGGTGCTGCTAGTACGTTTTTCCTTTGGCCCCTAGAACATAAATCCCCTGCCACTTAGCTTTGCTGCTGCCAACCCCACTCCTGCCTCCCCAGCACGCTTCACGCTAGGCAGTATATTTAAAGCTTCCGGACAGAAGGGCCTGTTTAATTTTATTTCTTGTTGGGGAGTGTCTGTTCCCGACTCAGCAAAAATGCTGCAGCCTGAATAATCAGCGGCTCATTATCTGTCTCCTGCTGCTGACTCCCCGGGGCCCCGGAGTGGCAGGGATGCACTGGCGGGGTGTCCCCTTGGCCACAGCGTTCCCACTGATGAGTTAGGGTCTCTGCACCCTGGTTCCCCCACTCTGTGAGGAGAAAGGGCACCAGGGTTCTGATTTCTCCTTTGCCTCTGGTTTTGAGGTCCCTGACAAGATGCTTCAGTCTTGGCTATGATTTGGGGATCATAGTTTTCATTTTCCCTACTTCTTAGAGCTAATAATAGGTACTAATAAAATGTGACAGAAGACCCTACGTATCAGGGGCTGCAAAACAGGCTAGATCATCTCCATACTCAGAAACACCCTAACAACCAGATAATGGAAAATCATTTCTCTTTGGCTGTAGCCTTTAGAATCCTAGACCACTGGGGCACTGAGTGGATCTTAGATTTTCCAGTTCAATGGTCTTTCAGAATTTTTTTTTTTAGCTATAACGTCCTTTCTTCAAATGGAATCTTATGCTGAAGTTTAATATGTAGAATAGATAAAGCCGAGCAACTCCATTTTAAATGTCCTCTGATGGGTTTCTTGAAACCTAATTTGGAAACACCGGTATAGACCAGCTCCCCCTTCACCAGATTGGGTACCGAGGCATTTGCCCAGAGCCACATGGCCAGGGGCACAGGGAGAGACCTGGGTCACCTGACATCTAGGCCAGTGCATTTCTCCCTAGACACCCACTTTTCTCAGTGGTCTAATCTTCTTATAATGTGTGGCTCAGGCAGATGTAGAATGAGTTTCTGCTATGTCCTTTTTAATTTATATCCTGCCTTCTTTCAGAAAGGCCTGGAGGCTGCTTTATAAAATGAGTTTGGATTCCCTGAGCACACACTGAAGGCAGAAGAGGGGGCTCAGAGATATCCAGGCAGGTAGTGCTACCTGAGGATAAATTATTGGCCATGAATAATCCCCACCGAGATAATTGTGTTCATTCTTTTATCATAGGTGTGCCTCACAGGAAGGAAATTTGCTTTATTAGAATCTAAATTTACAACATCAATAATCGCATTACCCTCATAATTCCCTTTAAATAGCCTCTCTGTGCATGTAAAGTGTGCATTGATTCACACGTGCGCTTTCGGGATCCCAACCACTAAGTAGCGAGTGCAAACTGCATGCGTTTTTGAGGGGGGCTTCTCAGAACTAAGACCAACTTGGCCGATCTCATCCCATCTCCTCTTGTCCTAACAAGGTAGATGTTTTCATTTTATGGAAAGTAGTTAACCTGACAGTGCTTTGTATGTGGCAGGTACTCTTTATATACTTTATATGTAAAATATTTCATTTCCTTTTCCCATAACCCTGAGATGTGGGTGCATTTGTCATCCCCATTGTAAGGATGTGGAGACTGAGGTTAAGTAGTGCTTCCAAGATCACACAGTGGGAAGTGTCAGAGCATGGATTTGAGCCGGCAGGCTGGCCTGAGCCTAGCTCTTCACTGCTGCTACCTTATGTTGCTCCTTGGGTCAATGAACTTACTCAAGATCACAGTGGCAGTGAGTGGCAGAGCTGAGAGGAAACTCAGGCCTTCTGGTCCCAGGCCATTTAGCATCCTTACCCTACTTTCCAGGTCACTGTCTTTGTTGGGGGACATATTTAGGGATAAACACCCACTACCGCCTTCCTTGCAGCTGTCTCTGCCAACCTCGGTCTCCAGTAAGAGTGTGGCTGAGCAGGAGTCACAGCTAGGGGGTTGGTGTGAGGCCGGCCAGCCAGTGCGGGACAAAGCAGGAGGGAGGCCTGGGACCTGCCCCCATGTGCTCCTCACCGCACCTGAGCAGTAGGGCCGGATGTGAGTAGGGCTGGGATCCCCTTCGTTCTCTTCCAGGTTGGCCCTGAAGATGCTGTGCCTGGCACAGCGGCAGTACTCCCTGCTCCAGGCGGCCAACCTGCTCACCCCCGACATGATCACAGAGTTCGAGACCCTGCAGCAGCTGGTACAAGAGGAAAAAGCTGAGCCTGGAGCAAAGGCCTCAGGCACACCTGGCCCAGCCAAGGGGGTACCTCTGGAGCCCTGCTCAGAGTCAGGTGAGTCTCACCCCTGCTCTGTCCCTCTCAGTGCCCTCTCAAAGGGCCAGCTGGTGCTTAGGGGTGGCTGGAGCCTCGGGTGCCAGGTCATGCTGTGGTACACAGAAGTTGCAGCAGACCTGTGGAGTTAGGGGTTCCTGCATGACTCTGTTGTCTCTCTCCCCAAAGTCTACAAATTTGCCTGCCTTATGGACAGTCCCTGATCTCCCCTCAGCACCCACCTTCTCTGTGCCCAGATTCTCCAGGCTATTCTGGCCCTGTGACCCGGACCATGGCAAGGCAACTAGGTGGCCTCATGCACACTCTGGGGGTCCTCCCAGGGTCTGACTGCATCCCAGCCCAGGTATCCCGGCGGCCCACAGAGAGGAGGAGGAGGAGGAAACCAAGCCCCTCAGAACCAGATGGCCCCCCAGCCCCGAAGCTGGGGACCAAGCGCCAGCGCCAGTCCTTCCTGCCCTGCCTGAGGAGGGGCTCCCTGCCTGAGGCTCAGCCTTCACTTGGGCCCAGCACCCCCAAAGGGGGAAAGGCCTCCTCCTCCTGCCACTCCCCTCGCATCTGCCCAGCCACAGTCATCAAAAGCCGTGTGCCTCTGGGCCCCTCTGCTGTGCAGAACTGTTCCACCCCCCTGGTCCTGCCTGCTCGGGACCTCAACACCACATTTGATCTCTCGGAGGAGGCCCCCTCAAAGCTGGGTTTCTGTGAATGTGCTGGCTGGGAGAATGCCCCCCAGGAGCTGAATGTGCTGGATCCGCCCCTCATCCCCAGGTGAGTCTCCCTCCAGGCGGGGCTCAGGGGTCAGTAAGGGACAGAGGTGCTGCCAAGAAGAGTGGAAGCCAGCTAGACTTTGGGAGCCAGAACGTTTGTTCTGTCTCTCCCTTTGGCCTGACCAGTGTCACTCCCCAGGCCCAGGAAGGCTGCTCCTCTCAGGGGCCCTGGCTTGTGTGTCCGTACTTCAAAGCCGCCAGCTCTGTGCTGATCTCTGGCATGCTGACAAGTGGCTGACGGGACCCCCTCTGCTCTGGGAGGGTCAGCAGGGAACAGGAATAAGGAGGGGCCTAGTCTTTCTATTCCTCTGCATCACTTGACCCTCTGGCCCAGTCTTAGTTCCATGTCCTGCCGAGAAATCCATATTTCTGTCATTTCCACCCTGGATTTTACCCTCCAGCGCGGCATCTGGAACTGGGAGGGGGATCCTCAGAAAACATGATTCAGCATTTTTCAGTGGGAAGATGAAGCTCTCACCTCTCCTTCTACCCACATGCCAGTGACCAGCTCAGGACAGTCCAAGGCCAAGAACAAACAGCAGATTGACCTTGTGCTTGTGAGGCTGGGGGCAGCAGGCTGCCCACCGCACCCCCTGCCCCTCCTACAGCCTGAACCACCTCCCAGTAACAAGCTCACAGCCAGGCAGGTGGAAGGGTCAAATTGTTTGAACTCCAGTTCCCTGAACGTGCCAGAACCTGACATCTGGATATTCTCCCAGAACAGGCCTGTCACTCAGCTGTCAGCCTCAGCCGAGTGAGGCAGGGAGAGGAATCCGACTCTAAGTAGGAAGAAACCTCAGAGGTCATCTCGTCCAACCTCCCCACCCGCCAAGCTGGGGGCTGGAGAGAGGAGGCCCCCTTCTCTGGTTCCCTCCTGATCTGCCTCCCTTCACCTTCCTCCCTCCTACAGTGGACCTGTGCCCCCGTTCACCATGAAAGGCCCCAAAGCAACCTCTTCCTTCCCTGGAACCTCAGCCTGCAAGAAGAGGAGAGTTACGAGGTGAGGAGGGGGAGAGAGAGAACTTCCACCAGGACAGTGGACACCGAGGCACCTGAGGGCCCTGGCTGTGTCTCTGAAGCCCTCAGAGCCAGAAGCAGGGGTCTTGTGAACAGGGCCAACATCGGGTTCTCCGACTGAATGAGGTTCCCTCGGCCCTTGCCAGTACAGGATTCTATCAGAGGGGAACGTATCTCCTTTAGTGAAAGGCTACAGGCTCCCTCTCTGTGACGGATACATTCAGTGTTGACTGGCTAAACTGGGGAACAGATACCCCTCACCTCTACTTCCCTCCCACTGCCTCTCCTGCCCTCAGATCTGGCCTCAGAAGCTCTTGGGGCTGGGCCTGGGCCTCCCCCTGCTCTCAAGGCTTAGTGTCCAGCTGTGCCCCCCACCCCTACGCTGTATCCCAAAGGCATGGCCGTGACCTTCCAGCCTTCCTTCCCACCCTCCCCTCAGCTCCTCAGCCTCCCAATCACTGAGAGTGGCCCGGGGCCGCAGCAGCCGCATTGCCCGCCTCCCCAGCAGCAACTTGAAGAGGCCAGCCTGGCCCCTTGCAATCCCAGGTAATTGGTCCTGGGGTCTAGACAGTCTGGGCCTTGGTGGCAGATGAAGACGAAGTAGGAGGGGACAGGGCGGGCCAAGCCTCAGGTGAAAGGAGGGCCTAGGGTATTTCCCAGTATTGCAGGGACCCTGTTGAGAGAGGCGGGAGAGGGCTGGGAAGGGGTGGGGAAGCAGAGCAGTGGGACAGAGCCTCACTGTCTTCCTCCCTGCCCGCCCCAGCCAACTGGCCTGCAGAGCCCCCCTCCAGTCCCCGCTGCCCTGGCAACCAGAGGAGCCAGCAGGAACCGATGGGGATTGGGGGAGCCTTGTCATCTGGGAGCTGTATCAGCAAGGCATCTTGACCCACCAGTCCCTTGTGGTCCCTGGAACTGCCTGCACCAGGAGCCCTGACCTGCCTTCCTTGGTCGGAGCAATTAATGCCAACACCCTCTTCCTTTCTTGACACTTGTCGCTAGCCACTCATTCTGCTACCTGCCCTCTTTATCAATTTCTCGTTATACTTAGCTTCTTAGCATGTATATATTCATCTTGAGTGTTAGCATGTTGCTATTCTAAAGGTGCAGCCATCATACCCCCCTAGTTCATAACACTCTCCATGCAAGCAGGTGGCTCTGGGGGGGACTTTGCTCCCCACATCCCATCTCAGGGCTCTATGCAGTCATGGCTGCTGTGCAATGGAGAAGGGATGAGGATGGCATGGGATGGGGATGGGGACCTGCTGGGGGCTCCCAGCTCAACTCTCCCTGGTTTGTGAGGCAGGATGGGGGGCCTTCAGCCTCCTCCCTGCAGCCTGGAGCAGGAAGCCCAGCCCCAGGCCACCATCCTGGTGATGATGCAGATGATAGTAGTGTCTTGATTTCCAAATGAAGACAGTTCTATGGCTTTTGCCTTATTGTAAACAGGATGCACACTCAGTGTAAAAAGAAGTGTAAAGAAGAATGGGTAATTCAGCTTTAATGCTACCACCTGGATAGAAGAGCTGTTAATACTCGGGTTTATATCCTCTGATCCTTTATGTCTGCATATATACATATATATATATACATGTAGATATAGATCTATTTTTTTATTATAATGATTAATAAAGCATCTCCATCCTTGGTGTGTGTGTCTTTCTGGACACCTACACAGCATAACACCATTTCTCCACTCTTGCAGACCTCGAAAACTTCGGAGAATAGAATATGCCCCCCACTGCCTCTTCCTGCCACCTTAGGTGGGGGTCTCGGGGTGAACCTTGCTCTTTACTCCAAGGCCTCACCCGCCTCTGCTCCTGAGCAGGTGAAGAAGCCATCATACCTACATGCCTGTTCCATCCTGCAGCCTTGGGTGTAGGTTGCTAACAGTCCTGCTGTTGAGACCATGTTTAGGGGCTCCAGGGCTCGGGTGAGGCCCTAGGCTAAGCCCTGACCGCTTGAACCCCCAGGCAGTCTTCCTCCCCGCACTCCAGAAGCCCCATTCCCACCCCAGTTCGAGGTTTTCCTCTGCACTCGTTTGGATTGTGATGGTTCAACCCAAGTTTACCTCTGTCTCTCTAGGAAGATGCGGCTGGCTGAATGAATTAATCGTGTAAACAGGATGATAGGAGTCTGTGTTTAACTTGCTTCTGAAAACAAACATGTTAAAGGTATTTAGCACATTGTGAGCAGTGTGTAAATAATGCTGCTAATTTCAAGTGAGTCGTTGCTGTTCTGGGGGAGCAGCCTCCTCCTCTACCTGGTGAGCCTTGCCCCATTCAGTTTTGCCTCCTTTTTGGAGAAGAGAACATGTAAGAGGAGCACTGGGGTCCCTCCTGGCTGGAGGCAACGCACAAAACTTCGCGACCTTATGAGGGATAATGAGGAGAGAGACCCAAGAAGGTTAACAGAACGTGTCCAGGGTTAGACAGAAGCAGCAGCGCCAGGATTCAAGACCAGGGTCTGGTTCTGTACATGACACTGAGCTGCTTCCTTCTAGAAGGGAACAGGCATCATTTCCTTCCACAAGCCTGTGGTTCCCACCTCTCCAATTAGTCTTAATGAGTTTTTTCCCCTGGTGCACCATGATTCCCACAGAAGCAGTCACAGCTTCACATCTGTAGCCCCCAGTGGCCTGGCATGGTGCCTTGACCTTAGGAGGCCTCGCTGAGCGCTGGTCGGATTCAAATTGAATAACTTGCCCGTTTCCTGGGGCCCTCACATATATTATCTCATTTGATGGTCGCCATCACCCCCTGCAAGCACCGAGGCAGCAGGCACAGGACAAGGAGGCTGGTAACGAGGGCCAGAAGGGCAATCCTCCCACAACAGGGTCCATTGCATGAGGCAGAATTTGCCTAGGCTGGGGGCAGCTGGCAACTGGAAAGGGTCACTCTTGACAAGGTTGCTCTGCAACCGGCCATTGGCTCAGCAAACATTTGTGGCTCCACGGTGCAAAATGTGCTCTCGGGTGACCCATTAAATGTACAAAGACTCTGCCAATGGAGTTAAGCACGTGTGGCTCCTGCCCTCAATCACAGGAGGTCGGGCTGAGAGTGCTCGCTGCATGGTGTCCTGCTGGCCGGGAGGCAGCCTGGCTGGTCCCAGCTTCACAGGGAGCTGGCAGGGGCTGAGGGGGCAGCGAGCTGACAGCCAGTTCCCAGCTGACCTCCGTGGGCGGCGATGAGGCTCTGAGATTGGATTGTTCTTACATAAAGAGTCATCCTTGAGATGCAGCAATCGATGGCTCCTTCATCCATGGCAGGCCCAGCCTGGGCTAAGGCCCCTCTTCCTGCTTCACCAGGCCTCGCCCACGTTGGGGGTCTGCACAGAGTCCCTCACTCACAGAGCCACCCCTGGCCCAAGGCAGCCCTCCTCCCACCTGGAAGGGGGAGGAAGCCCCTGCCCTCGAGGAGCTCCCATCTGAGAGCAGACCATGGGTGCTTGCATCATGGGGGCTCCCTCAGAAGAAACTCCCATTTCTGGGAGTTCAGAAATGCTCTCTTTGTGGGTCCTTTGGATTCATCTCCGTGCCCACCTCAGGCCTGAAGCTCGTGTCTGGGCCCCACCCTGGGGTACAAAGTCCTGCCCAGTCCAGAGGAGCAGGCTCAGTGCCAGGAGCTGCAGACACAGAGAGCAAGATATTGTCCCTTCACGGAGGGAGTCAGGATGTCCTGTCCCTGTCACCTGAGTGGAAGCCCAAACCTCCTTCGGTGTTGGGACCTGTCAAGGGGAGGGGACTGGACTCTCTCTTCTGGGTCCTCCCACCCCCAGCCATCCGCTTGGCTCCCACTGGGGTGGGGTGGGGGGGCTCTGACACCACATAGGGAGCCCCTTGGCAGCTGCTAAATCAAGAGTCCTCCTTCTCACACCCCTGCTCATCTGTCTCCAGGTTTTCCAAGGAACATCCCTCTGGCTTTTAGGTAAGTTTGGGCGATCCTGGTTCCCAGGCAGAGTCTAGTTTATGGTTGTCTTCCCCTCCTCCGTGGTTCTTTAGTGATGAGGGACCTCGGAGGGCTTGGGATTGAGGCTGTGGGGGGAGGAAGGGACCAGAGTCACCCCCGGGGTCCTGGAGACCATGGCTGTTTTCCAGCTCTCCCTAAGCGCCAGACCCCCAACCCCCCACCGGATCAGCCACAGCCCTTACAACCCCTGTTCCCTGGCTTATCCTGTCCATTTGGAGGACCACTGGATTGGAAATAACAGGCTGCCCGCCAGCCAGCCCTCTCCTCCCACCAGGGACACATCTGGCCCCCACCTCTTGCCCTCCCAGAGGGGCGCAGTCAGGCAGGGGGACGGAGGGGAGCAGGGAGCAGAACAGATCAGGGAAAGCAATTAAAAAGCAGGTCTCGGGGTTAGAGGCTGGAAAGTGGGGGGTAGGCTGGAGTGCCCAGGAGGGTTGGGGGAGGGGGTTGGAGAGAACAGGCACCAAGGTTATTAACCCCAATGAAGCAGCCTGGCCCCTGAGGCTGTGGAGGTAAGGGAGCTGATGCCTCCGACAACATGCTGACAAGAGGCCAGGGAAAAGAAAGGGGAAGGAGTCTGGGGGTTCATCCAGGAACCCTCCTATAGCCACAGGAGCTGGGCACTGCTCACCAGCCGAGCCAGTTCCGCAGAGGCTGACAGGTGGCAGAAGGAGCCACCCCTGGCCCAAGGCAGCCCTCCTCCCACCTGGAAGGGGGAGGAAGCCCCTGCCCTCGAGGAGCTCCCATCTGAGAGCAGACCATGGGTGCTTGCATCATGGGGGCTCCCTCAGAAGAAAAGAGAGTGTCCTGAGGAACCCTATCCTAGGGAGACTCCATTCTGATGGGAAGACATAGATCCTAACATCAGGAAGTCCCTATCCACGGGGGCCCCTCTCCTTGGGAAGCCTCAGGCTGAGGTTGCAGGGGAGACTCACTGCCATGGAACATGTTAACACACCAAGAGCTTCTCAAACTGATGGAATTGTGGGCCTCCAGTCTCTGGCTGGGGAAAGGCAAGGGTGGAGGGATGGAGAGTCCCAGGAGGGAGTCAAGGAGGTGAAAGCAGGCTGGGTAACAATCCTCTACTCTGAGGCTCCCCTGGAGCAGGTAGAGATGACTCCCGTGTGTTCCCTGGCAGACCCAAAGCCACAAACCACTAGTGGTCTAGGGGCAAATGGTGCTGCCTCCCACCTTCTCTCCACTGGCGGCTGCCAACCTGCATCCCTACCACACTTCCAGGTACCCATCCTGGGGAGGTACCTATACACTGTTCCCTGCCCACCCCTGGCGGAGTCAACAAGACCCTGCAGTGCCTCCTGGCAGGCCCAGCACGTACCCCTCCAGGACCACCCTATCGCTAACACAGAAATAGGTAAAGCACCAGGTAAGTGTTATTAAATTGAAGCTGTGATTTGTTGAGCAACTCCTGTGTCCAGCTTTCACTGAATTTATCCTCAGCGCTACCTTGTAAGCAAGTGTTTTGAGTCCCCATTTTACAGGTGTAGAAATGAAAACTCAGAGAAAGTTCCTGAAGTCGCCCAAGATCACATAACTATTGAATGGCCATGGCCCTGCTTGCCTCCAGAGGGCACTGTCATAGCAGTTAGAAGCAACTCTAGAGAATAAGTCTAGATCCCTCCAGGTGAGAGAAATGTGGGTTTTAGAATGCCTCCCTGCAGCTGTGAGACCTGCTTTCTCCCTGTGGACACGAGGCAGCTCTAACCTGGGCAGCTGAGCACTGCCATCTAGTGGCCACCAGGGCCTACTTCCCTTCCTTAGGGAAGGGGCCCATGTGGGATAAATGGGCTCAGTAGTAGCCAAGGAGTCCACCAGAGAGACCCAAGTTCTCTTCAGCCCACCCATGCTTGTGGACCACCATGATGTGCCAGGCACTAGGAATGAGACGAGGGCATAAGGGGAGCCGGTGGGCAGCAATCTAGTGGTTTGAATTAGAGGCTGGAAAATTTAGAAAATGCTGGCCACCCTTGCGGGTGGGTTGAAGCCACGTGCAGTACTGATCTGTTCCAGGAAGCAGGAGGGCATCCTGGCCAATTCTGATGCAGGGGAGGGGCATAGGGGTGAGAGACCATCCTGTCCCCACCTCGGCTTAAAGCAGGGCATGACTTGACTCAAGGCCCTGAGTAGAGGCATCCAGGCATCCAGGCATCCTCCCTCCAAGGCCAGGAGCTTTCTGCTATTTATGCAGAAGTCTGTCTAGGAATTGGCTTGAGACTTTAGGGGTTGAGGCCCTTAGATTAGGGAAGCAGGAGAAGAAGGACATAGATGGGGCCTGAGCCAGGCCAGGAGGATGGAAGTAGTCATGGAGGCTGGGAACTGCATCTGCCTGGGGCAACTATGCAGCATAGTGTAATCTAGAACAGAGAGAGAGAGAGAGAAAGGGAGGGAGGGAGGCAAGGGAGGGGGGGGGACAACTGTGTGTCTAACAATAGGGCTTGGGTAAATTAACGCATACAGTGGAAAACCATGCAGCTGTTAAAATGATGATGTAGATAAATATTTATTGATATGGAAAGATGTTCACAACATATTGCTGAGTAAAAAAAAACAAATTACAAAATAATTTGTACAGCATGAGCCTACTGGTTAAAAAAAAGAATTTATATATATGGGGGGAAATCTGGTAGTGTTTATCTCCAGGTGGCAAAATCATGGCTAATTAAATTTTTTCGTTTTGCTTATCTATATTTTCTGATTTTCCTACCATGAAAGTGTAATATAAAATAATGAAAGTTTGGGGCAGCCTGGTTGGCCCAGCGGTTTAGCGCCGCCTTCAGGCCAGGGCGTGATCCTGGAGACCCGGGATCGAGTCCCACATCGGGCTCCCTGCATGGAGCCTGCTTCTCCCTCTGCCTGTGTCTCTGCCTCTCTCTCTCCTCTCTGTGTATTCTCATGAATAAATAAATAAAATCTTTTAAAAAATAAAATAATGAGGGATCCCTGGGTGGCGCAGCGGTTTAGCGCCTGCCTTTGGCCCAGGGCTCGATCCTGGAGACCCGGGATCGAATCCCACATCGGGCTCCCGGTGCATGGAGCCTGCTTCTCCCTCTGCCTATGTCTCTGCCTCTCTCTCTCTCTCTCTCTCTCTCTCTCTCTCTCTCTCTGTGACTATCTTAAATAAATAAAAAAAATTTAAAAAAAAATAAAATAAAATAATGAAAGCTTGGCAAACAACCACAACCATGTCTGTCTACCTCTCAGGTTCTTGTGTGGACATCTTTGGACAGTTAAGGAGTGAGGGTGGGGAATGGGTCTGGGTCAGATGGAGGTTGAAGATGGAGCAGCAGGTCCAGGGAAGTGGCTGAAACGGCTAAAGGGCGGGAGCGAGGGGGCTCTCTGCTACTGCTGCTGATATAAGCCTGGGTCACACACACACACACACACACACACACACACACACACACGTCACTGAGTCACTGGCAAGCCCTTCCTGCTCTTGTTCCATCTTTTCCCCTCAAGACTGCTTTACACTCATTTCAACTAGATTTCACCAGAACAAAGAGAGAAGGCTGCATACTGTGACTTGCCCCAAGAGCTAGGACACCCCCTCCCAGTCACAGAGAGTAGTTGCGAAGAGGGTTTATCCCATCTTGTTCTTCCTTTAATGCCTCTGACATTTCTCTGCTCCTTGAGCCACAACAGGATCAAAAGTCACAGGGCATCCCCTCCCCCAGAAGTCCCCTCCACTTGTTACTGCTCAGGTTCCAGCGGCAGGTGTGGCTGAAGACTTAGGGACCCTCACCTTTCCTCTCTGTGCTGGGACTCACAGGGAAAAACATAGGCAGGCAGCCCATAACATGCCCAAGTGGTGAGTGTCTCCCCAGCGTGGGGTAAGAGGCATTGCCCTGCCTGGAGCTCAGGGGTGTGAGCTGGCTCTGGGAGCTGGGGAGGGGGCAAGCAGCCAGGCCTTGTCTGCAGGGCTGGGCTGGCCCCCACCCCCTACCAGGGCCTTTGCCTTGTGCCCACTGAATGACTCACCTTGGCACAGACACAATGGTCGGGGGTGGGCACAGAGCCTGCTCCCCACTGCCCCCGGGGCCCCCTCAGATGCTTCCGAGAAACTCTTTGAGCTGGGGCTTGGGCTGTACTCTGCCTAACAGCCTGGCATCTTGGGATAAAAACAGCACAGCCCCCCGGGGGTTGCCCTCTCCATGTGGTGCCCTGACCAGTGGTGGAAAACAAGGCTCTATTCAGCAAGTGTCCAGGAGAAGGGATCAGAGGCCCAGGCATTGGCCTCAGTGGGGCGGGGAGAGGAAGGCTTCCCAGAAATCCAAGGACACAGATGGGTGAGGGGCCTGGGTGAGGCTCTGGCCCCATGGGATCAGAAGAGAAGGGTGGATGGATCTGAAGTGTCAGGCTACAGGGCACCAGCCTGGGCTCCTAATAATGACCCAGTGGCTCCTGGGTTCCCAAAATGACCCATCCCCAGAGGTGTTTCCCATCCTCTCAGCCTGATGTGTGGGAACTCAAAGGAGATAAATCTCCAGTGTGAAAGTGAAGTGAGGGGTGGTGGGGAAACTGGGGGATGGAGCAACAAAGATGGGAGCTGGGACAGCCAGCTCATCCATAACTGCTTTGTGCAGCTGTCTAGACCCAGCTCCAGGCAGGGGTACAGGGAGGCCAGGCACGGGGGAAGTGAACTTGGGGGGACAGAGGCAGGGGCTTAAGTGTGGTCCAGGGAGAAGGCCAGGGAGTCCAGCACCTGCCTCTCTTGCCCCTTCAAAACTTCTATGTCCCTTCCTTCACCACCACCCCCCACTGTTGGACAGAGGCCTCAAATGACCCTCTAGACAAAGGGCTGGTGTCCAGTTCCAGCCCACAGCCCCAGACCTCCGGGAAAGGGGGAGAAAGCAGAAATGCAGGACGCCTGTGTTCAGAGCAGAGAGGTCCAACAGTCCACTAGGATCGGGGCTCAGCACTGTAACACCGGCTGCTTCTTGAGAGTATGGAACACATTTGCTGTTCGCAAATTCCAGCACTTAGCAGGCACTAGGAGGAGTGCTGAGCCGAGAAGGCCTGCTTTTTTTTTTTTTTTTTTTAATTTATTTATGATAGGCACACAGTGAGAGAGAGGCAGAGACACAGGCAGAGGGAGAAGCAGGCTCCATGCACCGGGAGCCCGATGTGGGATTCGATCCCGGGTCTCCAGGATCGCGCCCTGGGCCAAAGGCAGGCGCCAAACCGCTGCGCCACCCAGAGGTCCCCAACCTGCTTCATGGGATCTAAGAGGTGGAAAGCAGTGGAAAGCAGGTCAGAGGTCATCTAATCCAGCCCTTTCTTGGCCCACCTTCCCAGAGAAAGGGCCTCCTTGCCTAAGTGGTCAGGGCCGCAGATGGAGCATCAGGCCCCAGGCATCGCCCACGAGCACCTGTCTGTGACCCGGCTGGGGTTGGCGTGCCCACGAGGCCCAGCCCCTGGGCACAGTGACCTCGGTGGGGTGAGAGGAGCCCCCCCCCAGCGAGCTGCGGCCCAGCCCCTCCCCTCAGGCCATGCCAGGGGGCGTTGCCAGGGGCAGCTGGGGCCTTGCCAGGCCAGCCCTCGCCTCCATAAAGCCCTCACTCCCCGGGAGCAGGCAGGGCCAGCATGGAGAGGAGACGGGTCGCCTCGGCCGCTCGCCGCTCCTACGTCTCTTCGTCGGACATGGCGGGGGGCGGCCTGGGCTCTGGCCGCCGGCTGGGCCCGGGCCCCCGCCTCTCCGTGGCTCGGATGCCGCTTCCGCTCGCCCGGGTGGACTTCTCCCTGGCCGCGGCACTCAACACCGGCTTCAAGGAGACACGGGCCAGCGAGCGCGCCGAGATGATGGAGCTCAACGACCGCTTTGCCAGCTACATCGAGAAGGTGCGCTTCCTGGAACAGCAGAACAAGGCTCTGGCTGCTGAGCTGAACCAACTGCGGGCCAAGGAGCCCACCAAGCTGGCCGACGTCTACCAGGCCGAGCTGCGAGAGCTAAGGCTGCGGCTAGACCAACTCACTGCCAACAGCGCCCGGCTGGAGGTCGAGAGAGACAATCTGGCACAGGACCTGGGCACCCTGAGGCAGAAGTGAGGAAGGGGCCGGGGTGAGGGACCTCCTGAGCAGGGAAGATGCCCGCCCCTCGCAGGCCCAGGACCTCAGGCGGGGGCTCTGACTCTGTGATCCTTGGCTCCTCTGTTTATCCATCTCTGGGAGGGGAGGGCTGTCCTTGCTCCCCAAGATGATGGGAGGAACTGGGAGGAGGCCGAGTCCCAAGGATCTGACTCCCAAAGACCTCTTGCAGAGGAGCCATGGTGCTCTCAGCACCTCCCCTTTGGGGAAAGCCATGTGGGAACAGTCAGGGACCCCCATAGGCAGGGTCTTCATATTTCATTCGCTGCTGCTGGGCCTGGTGCCCTTGCAGAGCCCAGGTCCGTGGAGTGGAGGAATGGGAAGGGAAGATTGGTGTTCACTAGGACGGGGCTCTGGGGCAAAGGAGGAGGTGAGGCAAAGAGCAGGTGAGCCTGGCTTGGGAACACAGGTGATACTGCCTGTCACCAGCTTATGATCCTGGTCAAGCCACTTTAGCTTGCAGTGCTATGAAGTAGAGATTCTAATAAACCTATTTCCAAAGGTCAGAGGAAACCCCAGGGACGTGGTGTTTTGCTGAGCTGGCAGGGCAGGCGTGTGTGCCCTCAAGTAGGAGGATGAGTGTGCATGCAGCAGTGAGCGTATGTTGGTGAAAGCACCTGTGTGAGCAGGAGCAGGTGCACCAACCTTGATAAAGCACTTTAGTAATGAGTTAAAGCACAGGCCCTTATCTGCTCACCCTCCTGGCCAAGGCTCTGTCTGGGACCCTCTGCCCTTCACTCCTCCTGCCATTCCACTGGGCCCAGGGGTGGGGGTGGGGGTCTCTCTGGCAGCTACCTCCAGGGAGATTGGGGCAGACACCCGGGAATGTGTCCCCCTACCCCAGGTTCCAGGATGAAACCAACCTGAGGCTGGAGGCTGAGAACAACCTGGCCACTTATCGACAGGTGAGGGGGGTGGAGGGGAGGGTGGGGGAGGGGGGTAAAGAGTTGATGGCAGCTCACTCACACAGCCCCTAAGCCCAGCCCTCCAGAGCAATGTGCTGCTCTCCCCAGCCACAGAAGGAGGGACCAGACAAGACATGGGAGTGGGAAGAAGGAGTCTGGGGTCAGAGCAGCCTTTTGTCCCTCCCTGCTCCAGGAGGCAGATGAAGCCACCTTAGCCCGTCTGGATCTGGAGAGGAAGACTGAGTCTCTAGAGGAAGAAATCCGGTTTTTGAGGAAGATCCACGATGAGGTAAGGCCCTCAGAGAGGTTGAAATGGATAGAGACAGAGACAGAAAGAAAGAAAATAGGCATAGGGGAGACAGACATAGAGATAAGAGAGCATCCTTAGCCCCTGGTGAAATCCATAGACACACACCACTTACTAAGAATTATAACAGAACTTGTTGCCCCCCCCCCTTTTTAAAAAAGATTTTATTTCTTCATGAGAGACATAGAGAGGCAGAGACATAGGCAAAGGGAGAGGCAGGTTCCCTATGGGGAGCATGATGTGGGACTCGATTCCAGGACCCCAGGATTAAGACCTGAGCCAAAGGCAGACGCTCAACCACTGAGCCACCCAGGTGCCCCACCCCATTTTTTATTTCACAACAGCCCTGTGTGATAGAAACCCTTCCAGTATTATTTCCTTTTCACAGAGGAGGACACTGAAGCCCAGATATGTGACTTTCTGAGGTCACATAGTTAGTCTCTCTGACATCACTCCCACTGCCACCTGTCTCCATTTAAATGTGAGCCATTCATTTTAAAAAGACACCACTGAGATCTGACTTCAGATTATGGATTCATAATCTATGATGCCATGGAACCTGGGACCCTGCAGACACACCCACACCACAGGGACTCAGTTGCTCTCCATAAGAACACAGGCACACTTTCAGTGCTCCTGCCTGGTGGAACCTGGGAGGAGGACACCATGAGGCCCCCAAACTACCCTCCCCTGGCCTGGGCCATGCCACTTCCTCTAACTAGGACTGCCCAATTTCCCTTAGCTAACATCAATGTCCAAGGGGCAGGCAGGCAAGGACATGATATTGTGGGGAAATGCCAGTTGCAGCCTAGGCTCCAAGCCCTGGCATCCCTTCTCTCCTGGCCAGGAGGTGCAGGAGCTCCAGGAGCAGCTGGCCCGGCAGCAGGTCCATGTGGAGCTGGATGTGGCCAAACCGGACCTCACAGCAGCCCTAAGAGAAATCCGTACGCAGTACGAGGCCATGGCATCCAGCAACATGCATGAGGCAGAGGAATGGTACCGGTCCAAGGTAGCGCTGACTGTGGGCCAGGCTGCTTCCTCCAGGGAGCCCTACTGGCTCTATACAAGAGAATCAGGGAACAAGGGTGGGGGAAGCTGGGAGGGGATCCTCTCCAGGTCATTGACCTTCACCAGAGAAATGAGGGGGCTTGCCCAGGGTCACACAGTCACATTTACTTGCAATAAGTACTTTTTTTTTTTTTTGCAATAAGTACTTTTTAAAAAAGATTTTATTTGAGAGAGAGTGTGAGCAGGGGGAGGAGCAGAGGGGGAGGGAGGGAGGAAGAATCTCAAGCAGACTCCAGGCTGAGTGCAGAGCCCCACACAGGGCTGGATCTCATGACCCTGAGATCATGACCTGAGTTGAAACCAGGAGTCGGATGCTAAACCGACATGTGCTCCTCCAATAAGTATTTATTACTATTACTATCATTATTATTGTTATTATTACTATTATTAGCCAACATTGTATGCCAGGCCCTGTGCTTTGCATACATTATCTTACTACAAAGAAAGTAGTGTTCCTCGACAGATGAGAGAACTGAAGTCCAGAGAGGTTAACTAGTTTGACCAAAGTCACACAGTTCCTAAGTGGTAGAGCTGGATGTCTAACCCTAGCCATCACACTTGGGAGCCTGCGTTCTTGATGCCTCTGTTGTCTGTATCCTGGGTCACTGGGCATCCACTGCACTGCCCAGGATACAGAGACCTGTCAAACCAGGGAGATGTGATGTGCACCCAAATATGGTGTCTAGAGGGAACACTGCTGGGCAGCTTATATGCAACATGGGGAACATACCATAGAAGGGAGGGCATTTGGGCTAGGAAAGACTGGCAGCCAAAGAACATGAAGAGAAGAGGGGAGGGGCATTCTGAGGGTAAGAAAGCACAGAGAGGCAGGGGTCCAGAGATGCCAGCCCAGCGTCCGAGCTAAGGAGTGTGAGTGGCAGAAGCCAGTGATGGTTCTGAGAAGGTCAAGGCCTGATGGAGCCATGAGAGCTTCACTGCCAGCTAGGGGGAGAAAGAACTTTTAGAACCCAGGGTACTGCTCACCAGAAACCCCTGTCCATGGTGGGGGTGGGGGTGGGGTGGGGGGGCCGGGTTCAGGCTCCTGGAAGGCTGCCAGCACAGGAGTTTCTGAATTCCGCTGCCAGCACCGTTGGTTTCTCCACTCCCTGCCCAGGCACTGTGCTAGTTGCCGGAGCCCCAGCAGGGACCTTCTGTGCCTTCTGTTCATGGGTCACGGTCACTGGGAATAATCCCACCCAGGGCCGGAGTCCCGGGGAGACCTGGACACCAAGCCTGGGGTCCTGGCCATCTCCCTGAATTCCCAGAGACCCACCAGCCCGCACAGCTCCCTCGACAGTTCTCCACAGAGAACTAGTGCTCTCCGCCCTAGTTCGCGGACCTGACCGACGCCGCTGCCCGCAACGCCGAGCTGCTCCGCCAGGCCAAGCACGAGGCCAACGACTACCGTCGCCAGCTGCAGACCTTGACCTGCGACCTGGAGTCCTTGCGCGGCACGGTGAGCGCGGGCAGGGCCGCAGAGGGGCAGATGCTGGTGCGCCAGCCTGAGCCTGGGGAACCTGCCAGCCAGGGGCGGGGACGGGACGGAGGGCAGGGGCGCTGCACACTTACTGGGCGGGGAGCCACAGGGCAGGCTGGGGATCAGGCGGGGGCGGGCAGTGATCCTTCCCCGAGGCACCTGCCGGCTCCACCCTGCAGAACGAGTCCCTGGAGAGGCAGATGCGGGAGCAGGAGGAGCGCCACGCGAGGGAGGCGGCGAGTTACCAGGAGGCACTAGTCCGGCTGGAGGAGGAGGGACAGAACCTCAAAGATGAGATGGCCCGCCATCTGCAGGAGTACCAGGACCTGCTGAATGTCAAGCTGGCCCTGGACATTGAGATCGCCACCTACAGGAAACTGCTGGAGGGCGAGGAGAACCGGTGAGAGGCCACCGGGGGCGTGGTTGGGGAGGGGTGTCCTCCCTGCTGCCCCTCCCTGGAGTCTCCTTGCTCCCGTCAGGGACTGTCATATTCAGTTTGTGTTGTGCCCCCTCCTATCCCAGTGCCCAACACAGTGCTCACCTAACACACAGTAGGTACTCATAAATGTTTGGTGAATGAATTAATGGATTCCATTCAGTTGGTGTTGGTGAGGTCATAGGGTGAGGACTTGGGTTACCTCCCCCAAACTAAGAGGCTTACCCCCTACCCTCCCAATGAAGATTGGACTTTTCCCCTGACCCTCTCTTTTGCCTCCTCAGAACTTTCTTCACCACTTCCTCTCTCCCTCTGCCATCCTCCAGGCCTCCACTCTTTCAAACAGAGATGTGCCTCTGGCAGACAACACCCAAGCCCCTTGCAGACTCTAGGAGCCCCAGGGAGCATGTAGGCTGCTGGGGAAAGCCAGGAGATGGGTTCAGCTCTTCCTGGCAAAAAGAAGAGCTTGGAGGCTGTCCTGATAACCCTAGACCAGGACCTGGCCCCAAGGATGTCCTTGGACAGCCCGGTCACTCTTCCGCCTTTGCTATCTTTCAGCATCACCATTCCCGTGCAGACCTTCTCCAACTTGCAGATCCGAGGTCAGTAGAGTAGGGCCTTGTGGGCAGGGTGTTGGATTCCTGCCCCCTCCCCCCATGTGGGCAGCTGCTCTGGCCTGGGGCTGAGGACCAGGGCAAAGGGGTCCGGTCCAGGGCTTCCTTGGGGGCCTACATAATTCACCGCAGAGCTTCCAGCCAGAACACAGCAGCTCAGAGCATTCCAGGTGGGGCTTGCAGCTGCTCCTGTCCTGCTCTGCCCTGTGTCCCATTCCCTAACCCTGCCACCCCATCCTACAGCAGAATTGGGTGAAGGTCTCCATCTCTGTCCTGTCTGCAGATCCCTGAGCAAGCTCTGCCCATCTAAGTGTTTTATGTTTTTGTTTTTGTTTTTGTTTTTAACTGCTTGTCACTACAGGGGGCAAAAGCACCAAAGAAGGGGAAAGTCACAAGGTCACAAGACATCTCAAAAGCCTCACAATACAAGTTATACCAATACAGGCTCACCAGATTGTAAATGGAGCCCCGCCGGCTCTCGGTTAGCAGCCTGCCTCTGACACGGTGCATTTCTCAGCTTGACAGGGAGCGAGCCTCACCAGGCCCATTTGCCCTGCCCTCCTGGGCTCCCCCCTCTCGGGTTTCCCTAAAGGGCCACGCTTGTGTCATTATCTCAGCAACTTCAGTGCCCAGCCCAGGACCTGGCACAGGGTAAATGTTGGTTAAACTAGCAGAGCTGGCTGGTGTTCAAAGTGATATATCCTCTGGTGCTCAGACGAGATGCTCTGGGGCCTCTCAGCAAATGCCAGCCTCTGCCTCACCTCTTCCCCATCAGTGGGAGGGCCCCTTGGGTTTTGCCGTGCCTGGTGGCCAGGTTCTTTGCTCGATACATCTGTCCCTGAGGCTCCACAGCTCAGCTCAGTGCTGATTCAGCCCAGAGGAGTATTTCCCCCTAGACTGCTGCTCTTGGAGTGAATACAGTTTTATGCTCCCTTCTCTTAATTTTAAATATTAGTGAGAGTGACATATTACATTTTTCTCTCTGAGGGGGGGAAAAACTAAATTACTTCTTACTTGTATGTGGCCCTCACATGATTCTTATCTAAGAGGAAAAAAATTCTGCTCTAGAAATCTAGGAACCCTAGATCTGCATGTCCTGGGGCTCAGTTCAGCATCGGAAGTTTAACCAGGCAGAGCAGGTCAAGGTAATACTGCCAAGTGCCAAACAGTAAAGGGTCAGTAGGGACCAGAGAAGTGGCAGAAAGAAGTAGAAGGGAAGGGGAACAGGAAAGGGACCCGTGTTTATTGAGCACTAGTATGTGCTAGGCACTTAACATGTATTATTTCAGTAAACTGACTCCTTGCTCCCACCTAGAGAAGTAGATACCATCACCCCCATTTTGCAGATTAGGAAACTGAGGCTGGGAGAGGTAAATTACCTTGCTCACAGCCTTGAGGCTGAGCTGAGACTTGAGCTCTGGCCTACCTGATTTCAAAGCCCGTGTGTTCCTTCCTCGGCACAGCACTGGGTTGTCAGAAAGCCAGGTGCCAGGTCAGAGCTGGCAGAGGGACCAAAATGCAGCCAGGCCAGGGAAGTGAGCAAAGCACTGGCTGGAACAGCTAGGTCTTGCCTAGCACTGTGGGAACTTGGGGGGTCTCCAGCCCCCTTGAAAGAGCCTAGCCCTCTCTGCCTGGTTGGACAGACTCAATTCCCAAAACTGTGGGTTTCATAGGGAAGCTGGCAGTGGGGGAGGATGTTTAGTGGCCCAAGAGCCAACAAGGGGCCTCCTGTCCCCATGATTGCAGAAACCAGCCTGGATACCAAGTCCGTGTCAGAAGGCCACCTCAAGAGGAACATCGTGGTAAAGACCGTGGAGATGCGGGATGGGGAGGTAAGGTCAGATCTGAGATTCTGGCCCTATCAGGCTCTGGCTGCCTGCAGGAATTTTCGAGGCCAGACTTTGGAAGAAAGCCTGAACTGGCACATAGAAGGTTCTCAATTACTCAGAAGAGCTTCCCAGGGAGGCTCTGGAAGAGGGGAAGGAACCGGGATATAATTCAATTCCCAATCCTCTCCACTGGCAGTTCTAGGGACCCTGGGTGTCTAGGCCACCGGATGGAGTCCTGATTTGGACTTTCTCCCTGTCTCACCCTCAGACTCAGGTACCCTCAGACTCAGGTGCCCTCAGACTCTAGCCTGGGGAGAGAGAGAAAGGAAAATAAAGTTAGTAGCTTTCACTCCCAGCTTTCAATTTCCAGCTTGATAAAAGGAACCTGCCAGAGGAACAGGAAGGGGGGATTTGGCATAGCCCCTCCTTGCCACGCCAGCGACAGCAGCTAGCTAACTTACCACATCAGCTCACCATGGGCCAGGCATGGTGCTAAATGCTTGCAAGTATTCCCTCATTTCCTGGCAGCTGCGTGATGGGGTTCTGGTTACTATCACAGAAAAGAAAAACCCAGGAAAGCTGGAGATTTCTCCAAGGTCGCATAGCCTAGCAGTGGTGGACCTGATGTCTGTGTGAGCCCCTAACTGTTATGCACTTTTCTCTGTACCCTGCAGGTCATTAAGGAATCCAAGCAGGAGCACAAGGAGGTGATGTGAAGCAGGACCCACCTGGTGGCCCATGTCCCACACAGCCTGAGGGGTCTGAGCGGATGGGATTGTTGCCCCTCCTCTATAGCTGACTTCCCCAGACCTGAGTTCCCACCTGCCCCAGCTGCTCCCCTCGTCCCTCCACCTCTATGCTAGCTTGCTGCTCTAGGCTCCATCGGTACTAGGCCTGCCAGAGGGCACCCACCCTGCACCCAATAACTCCAACTAACAAGTCACTCCCCACCCAAAGGGGTGGTCTGGAGGGGTGTGGCCAGAAGCTTGGGTTAGAACTGTGGGAGGAAGAAGTTGAGGTCAGGGGACCCAATAAATCACCCTCCATAGCCCTAATCCCTGTTGTCATGGCAACTGTTGCCAGAACTGGAGGTCCCTGGGGGTATCTGGGAAGTGGGCCTTAGAGTTTCCTTAGGCTGTTGGAGGAAAACAGAGACTCAGACAGGAAGGGCAACTCCCCACAGGCAAGATAGCCCTGGTCAGAGGTTTCTTATTCTAGACTGACCCTGAGCAGTCTGAGACTGGGTGGGGACATCCTGCCACTTGGAGTAGTCCCCAGACAGAATGCCTGGCCTGCCCAGATCCCAGAGGGGCCTCCTGAGTGACAATTCAAATGTCTCAGTCCCACTGAGCTGACATGTGGGCACGCTTTGGGCATGCCATGGGCGTGTGGGAGCTTGATTCTCAGCACTTGGAGGATCTATAGTGTAAGTGGAGAGGGATGGGGTGCTGGGAAGGAGTAGAGGGGGGCTGCCTGGCCCCTAGCTTGGATACAGAGAGGTCAAGCCCAGGAATCCTCCCTCCATAAGGCTGGAGGGGGAGGCAAGAGGAGAAGGTAGAGGAGGCAGTTAGGATGATGCTAGACATCAGAGTAGGGGGTTATGGGCAACCAGATACACTTGGCCTCTGGGTCATGGGAATCAAGGAAGTGATTCATCCTCTTGAAGATGCTGACACTAGAGAGAGGGGCTGCTGTCCCCAGGGGCAGGGCACACTTTGTTCCTATTTTAAAGCCTCCCTCCTTGCTGCATAATTCCCCCACCCAGGCCTCTGAGCCACTGTAGCTGCTGCCTCCCAACCCCAGTAACACTGCTGGGTGAAGCCACTGTCCTACATCAGATACTTCCCACCCTCCAGTGACCTGCTGTTTTTTCCTAACCCAAGGGCTCTTGTGGTTCCCCTCCTACTCCAATCCAAAATGTACCCTCATACTGTAGGTAGCACTATATTTTATTGTTTGGGGAATGGAGGCACAAACAGAATGAAGACTGGTTTGTGCTCTGCTTTCTATGGGAAGACTGGGGGTGAGGGGCAGGCACAGGACTATCTGTGCCCACAAATAGGGCTGAGAGGGCCTGCTCCAGGGTCCTCCTCACCCCTCCAAGGCCAGAAAAGTGAGAGTCCTTCCCTCTTTCCAAGACCTGGTGCCCTTCCCCTCACTCCCTCCTGCCACCCGCTGCTGCTAACCCTCGGGGTACCACTGCAGCCTTTACTTACTAAGGTAAATAAAGACAATTGCTGTGGCCTTTCCCAGAGTGGACTCTGATCTTTTCAGGGGAGGCTGGGGCTGGGGGAGAGGGCAGGAAGTAGCCTTGGGCAAGACTCAACTTGCTTCTTATTGCTGATCATCTTGGGACCCCAAACCCCCAAGCAGCAGGCACATGACAAATCCCAGCTCTAACCATGCTCCCCCTGGCAGCCCTGGTGCCCCCCGCCCCTCTTCTCACTCAGTCCCCAGCCCTGGGAAAAACCCTGATGTTGAACTCCACTTTCCTCACCCATTTCCCCTGTATTAGTCTCTACCTTTTCCCTCAAACCTGCCATTGTGGAGACAAGAACATATATGAGGCTCCCCCACTCCCTCTTCCTCTCCCTGCTACCCCTAATTCAACCAGCGGCTGGCTATTTAGCAATCCTCCAAGACAAGAAAATAAAGCACCTCAAACACTCTTCCAGCATCAAAAAGGCCACTTGATAAATATTAGGTTCACTTCTTCCTTCTCTGAGCGTGAAGTTGGAAGACGTGCACCCTAGCTACTTCCATACTGGCCTCAGCCCCCCTTTTCTCCCACCTGCCTCAGGCTTCTCCACCTGCCAGAGCAGGTTGTAAGTAACAGATTTGTCCACACCCCCCCTTGCCACACAGCCCAGCCCGGGATGCCCACCCAGAGGCATCCGGCATCATTTAACAAACACATCTGAGCATAGCTGGTCTTCAGAGGTGGGAAAAAAGGGGGATCTAAGGGGAGAAGTTGGGACAACAGTGAAATAAGTAACAGCAGCACCTACAGAGGTGAATGGTGACAAAGACAGCCGTGATGAACAGGTAGCCTAGTAGGGTGAGCTCCATAGCAAAGCGAGTCTCTGGGTCTGAGAATGAGATCCGGTAGCGGCCCCGAGATGCAACACCCAGTCGGAACCCTGCAACCCGCACCCCCTGCCGCCAGCAATAGTAGATGCCCCGGTCACTCAGCTGGGTGAAACGGATGTGGAGATGGTTGCCGTGGTCGATGAACACTCTCATGGACCTGTTGACGCCCTTCAGGTACTGTGTGCGGTAGAGGTACTGGTGGTCCTTGTCCCAGGCCACAGCGTGCTCGGGCCGGGACCCAGGACAGGAGATAATGAGTCCATGGCCCAGCCTCTGCTCATGGAACTGAATGGGGACCTCAGGCACCCAGGGCCGGCTGCCCACCTTGGCCACATAGCTGAAGATGGCCATCAGGCCGTCCTGAACCTTCTTCTCACAGGGCACCACACAGCTCTGGACCAGTAGTTCGGGTGTATGCTCCCTGGTCTGGGCCCGAAGCTTTCTGGGCACAGCCTGTGAACCACAGGACACCACGTCAGGCAGTGTCTTGTGGTAACGTGGGGAGAGATCTGGGCTCTGCAAGTAGCAGAGGCCAATGCGCCACTGCTCCCCACGCACCCCACAGCGGTCACAAGGGGTCCACTCCCAGAAGGTGGTGAAGATGTGGAGGCTCCCGCGGTGCTCATCTGCAACGGGCTCCTGGCCCTGGTCCTTGAAGGTGGCCACCATTCCCTCACTGCTCTGGATGTCCACATCATAGGCATAAAAGTAGTCCCCCTTGCGGGTGCCACAAAAATACAAGCCCGAGTCCTCAGGCTGGGCCCGGAAAACCAACAGGCTGAACATGCGGATGCTGAAACGAACCAGCATGTCGCTGCCCACACGCACCTGGGATTCCTCTGTCAGCACCCGCCCGTCGAAGTCTGTCAGCACTTTGGTGTGGCGGCTGCCCAGGTGCTTTTGATAGTACCAGACCACAGCAGACACCTCCTCAGGCTTGCAGTGGCAGGGAAGCTCGAAGCTCATGTCGGCCAGGTAGGCTGCATTGTCAAACATCAGAAATGCTGGGCAAGGGGTCCTCTGAAAAATATTCTCCTTCTCCACAAGTTCAAAGGCCTGGAGACTCCCCCACACCCACAGGAGCACAGTGGGGTGGGCCATGTTCATGCCCACAAGAGGCAATGGTCAGGGGGGCAGGGCAAAGCCAAGGCACTGAAAGGCCTACAGGACTTCTAGAAATCACTTCCAGGAGCGGGTATCTATATGAGAAAGGATTAAGTAGCCAGGGAGAGAAGCAAGAATCTGCAGAGGAAGTGGCCAAAGGCCAGGCAATTTATTCCCAGCTGATGTACAAGATGCCCTTCTCATATTCCAGATGTGATCTTGAGGGAAAACCATTCTAGAACCTAGCCCTCTCTCCCCTTTCTAGAACACTGGCACTCGCCCAAGAATGGGTCAAGAGAAACCGGAATGAGAAGCAAGGGCACAGGTGCCAGAACAGGAAAATCTCTGCCTTCCTGCTTCAGGCCCTACCTGCCTGGTTAGTGGAAAGGTCTTCCCTTTGGTTAATCCAGGAATTGAAGAAGACTCACCTGCCTGCACATCTGGCCATCTGAAGCCTGGGAGGCTGGCCAGACCTAAGCTGATGGCTTGGGGCTTTCCCAGGCTCCCCAGTGCAGGAATTCAGCCCCTGAGGAAAATAGTATACCTCAATGAGGTAGCATCTGATTATTTGCCAATTAAATGTCCATTCACTGGTTTGGGATATTCCTGTTAAGAGCTGTGGAGATCAGTATTTGTTTACCATGGAAGATGAATGAATTTGTTTTTTATTTTTCTTTTCTTTCCTCTTCTTATTTATTACTATTATTACTATTACTACTGCTACTATTATTTTGAATAGACGCTTCAACGGGTATAGCCAGCATTTGGTTGGACACACACTCATCTCTCGGAGCCTATGGGAGGCTTGGTTGACTCTAAGGATGGCAAGCAAAATTCTTTCAAGTTCTTGGGCCCTTGTCCATCCTGTTGATCTACATAGTACAGAATATTGTGCCTCCAGGGTGCCCTGAGAAATGGGGAAGATTCGATTCCTGCATCTGCTCTGAAAATTCCAAGTTGAGAAGGGGATTAGGTGTGGGCTTCTCATTACAGTCCTGAAGAGCCCCCTTCAACAAACAAAAAATGCTTTCAGGGGCCACTGGGGTCCTCTGAAGGCAACTGACCCCA
Organism: Nyctereutes procyonoides; assembly: GCF_905146905.1. NCBI lineage: Eukaryota > Metazoa > Chordata > Mammalia > Carnivora > Canidae > Nyctereutes > Nyctereutes procyonoides. The sequence goes on from NW_026575020.1 coordinate 392,006, forward strand.
TCAATCCATCCGGTATACCCCTAGCAGCTCTTGCAGGAGCCTCTCCTCATCCTGGAGCACACCAGGCTGCTCCTCCAGACCCCACTCCGCCTGACTGAAGCCCCCCTTTGTGGATCTGGGAGCACTCATGGCCTGCAGCTTCTGAAACAGGACTCTGCAGCTCTCTCTCTCCGCATGGCTCAGCAGGCTCAGGTTCAGAGTGAAGCGCCCAGTGCCCGCCAGGCTGCGCAGGATCCCTAGTACCACCAACCGGTCGACTGGCCTCACATGATCAGCCAGTGCCACCAGCAGCTCCCCTAGAAGTCCAAACCCCACGTCCGTCTGGAAGAGATGACCCAGTTTTGGACCTCCGAGCTGCAGCAGGGCCTGGTAGCGCTCTGGCCCACTCCGCAAATACCGCCGCCAATCACGGTAGAACTCTGCGGAGGTCTCAGGCTGGAAAAGTGTTTTCACCTGGATCACAAGGAAAGACAGGAAGTCCTGAGCTCTTCCAGCTGCTCTGTGCCAATGAGGCAGTGACAGCGAGGGGAGCCTGTGGGTTTTCATCTTAGCTCTAGTGTTGCTCTCTGAGCACTGGGTAGGCTGTGGTCCCTGTGAGCCTGGTTTTCAGATCAGGGAACTGGGAGTGGCATAGGGAAGGAGGGCCCAAGGAACCCAGGACATGATTTGAGGATCTCAGGTGTACCATGATTTTCCCACTGATGAATGTGGACCTAGCCCTGTTCTATGAGTGTAAGTCAGGCTTTACTCTGAGCAGGGCAGAGGGGATGGTTGGACACCTCAGAAAGACAAAAAGGAATTCAAGGCAAGTGTTAAAAATCTGACAGACTGGGTCTCTCTCTTAACATTGCCACAGGATCATTACACTATATACTATATAACCTGGGGGCAGAGCAACTCAAATCTGATCTGGGAGCACAAGTCAAAGGAGTGAGTGGAGAAGACCTGCATAACCCACCGTTCCCTTGCCTTTTTTTAAAAAAAGATTTTTATTTATTTATTCATGAGAGACACACACACAGAGGCAAAGACACAGGCAGAAGGAGAAGCAGGCTTTCTACAGGGAGCCTGACTTGGGACTCGATCTCAGGACCCCGGGGGTCATGACCTGAGCCAAGGCAGACACTCAACCACTAAGCCATCCAGCCCGGTCACCTTTCTGACTTGTTCTGCCCAGTTTAACTCACCCTCATCATCTGCTAGTTGCTTTTCTTTCTGGGATTGGAGACAGAAACCTGCCTCTGTTGGTTTAACAAGAACTATGTATTGTAAGAAGACCAGATTGGAGGTTCAGAGCAGAGAATCCTACTGGTCTGAAAAGGTTAGGCCTCACCTACCTGGGTGATTTCAGTGGTCTCATCCTGAGAGGTCCCTCTCTGAGTAGTGTGACAGTTCCAGGGTACAGTCCTCTTTCCTCCTATCTTGTCCTTCCGCTCCAGTGGCTTCAGATGTGATGCAAGGACAATACCCCTGTGGGCAAAGGACAGAGTGGAGCATAGTCTTATTGCTATCTGTGGATGTGAGGTGGCTGGACTTTGCCTAACAGAGGTGAAACCTACCAGCGAAACCTAACAGCAACAGTGGCTGACAGTTTTTGAGCACCCCCATGTGCCAGATATCGTGCTTGAAATCTTACATGTAATAATTTATTTAATTGTAAAATAGGTTATTCTCTTTTACACACGAGGAACAGAAGCTTCAAGAGGTTAAATAACTTGCATAAGATCACACAGGTAGGGGCACCTGGGTGGCTCAGGTCGCGATCCTGGGGTCCTAGGATCGAGTTCTGCATCAGGCTCCCTGCAAGGAGCCTGCTTCTCCCTCTGCCTATGTCTCTGCTTCTCTCTATGTGTCTCTCATGAATAAATGAATAAAATCTTAAAGAAAAATAAATCACACAGGTAGCAGAAGGCAGGGCCAGCACTGACACTAGAATTGTCTGACTTCAAAGCACATGCTCTTACCCAGTATCATCCATTGTAATGGGAGGGTCTGAGAAAAACAGCATTAAGCCAACCTGAATTCCTCATAGGAAGCCACCTTTTGTTCCACTGCCCGTAACTTGGCAGCATTCTCCCGTTTGTATTTCTCATCAGCGGTGAGCGCAGCCTGCAGCTCTTTCTCCAAGGCCTTGAAGTCAATGATGTCATTCCTTTCCATGGCCTGTTTCTAGGAAGGCAAAGGGAATGGACATCTGTGGATGACATGTATCAGGGGGAAGGACGTGTCTGCATTTTTTGCCAGCCTGCAAAATGATCCCAAAGCACTATGAATATCTTTCTACTTATTTTGGAGGGTGTTACAACAATCTAATTCTCCACTACTTTATTGAGGGGAGCTGAGTTGCACAGTGAGGAGTTGCTTAAGACTTGTCACTGGAAATAGAACACAGAGTTCTGACTTGCAGTTCGGCTTCCAGTGGTAATTTTGTTCTCTGCCTCTGAAAGCATTTCAGTTTTGGAGCTTCCACTGAGGCGACATTTGGATCTTGGAACTAAGTCCCTTCTCTCTTCCACATGGGCTCACTCTATAGTGAGGAGCTATGACAAAGGACCTTCCACAAAAGCAGAACTACTGTTAACTATGCTCCTGAGCCGAGGGATGAAATTTCACCCATCATTTAAATTTTGTCATGGGGAATGATAGTTTTCACCCAAACCAGATGCAAGGACTAAGTACGAAATCACGCAGAAGTGGCAGAGAAGGGGCTCAATGATCCCTCTGTTCAGACAAATTGGAGCACAGGTCACTTGAGCAATGGCTTTAGTTCTGCCCCGGTACTTGCGACCTCTGCATGTGAGGCTGATTGATCTTTTCTACAGGGAAATCATCTATGCAGGTTTTAGAAGTGGCTCTGGCATTTACTTGCTATGAGACCTCTCTGAACCTCAGACTTTCGGTGCGTTGACCTAGATTTTGTGGTGGTGTCATCATCAACAGGGCAGGGAAGCAAGAGGTCTGCTAGCAACCTCATAGAGCCTTTTCCCTCTACCCCAGCGCGGTAGGCCAGGAGGGGGAGGGGCTGGGTAGGCCGGGAACTGAACTCAGGTGTCCCGGCTCCTGTCCAGTTCTGAGCCCTCCCCAGTCATTGATGAGAGAGAACAACTAACCCTCCGCCCCCCAGCCCTTCACCCCAGGACCTCAGGCCTAGATTTCCTTGCTTTCCTTGAGAATACTCAGTTACACCGCCAGAACGGCACGGCTCGGCGTAGACCACGCCCAGCAGCCATGGTTGCTCAGCAACTGCTCCAGCAGCCTGACCACGTGATCATCCCGAAGGCCCCCCTTTCAGGGTGGCTTCGAGGCGCCTGACCAGATTCGTGCCTCCTCAGGCGTCCGTCTCTTTGGAGCAGCCCACACCTTGGCTTCGGGGCCTACGACTCCACGTCGCCGGTTCCTGGATCCGCCGCGGCCGGCATTCCTCCTAGCCGGTCCTCAGGCAGAGGGCTGTCTCGGGGCAGCAACGCGACGGCGGCGTCTGCGGGGTCCTTCCGTTCGGCGGGCGCAGCGGTGCGGCGGCGTGGGGCGGAAGCGCGGTCTCGGGCGGCGGACTTGGAGCTTTAGGCCGAGCGGGCGGCAGGTGAGCTGGCGCGTGGGTCAACGGCGGAGAATGTTGCTCCGGGCGGGATGGGAAGTAATGTCCAGTCTGGAAGAGACATTGTAGACTTTCTGCCCCTTTCACTTTGTAGATGGGTAAACTGAGGCGTGGAGCGGGAAAGGAAAGACAGCACTTACCTCTATTCCGGGAGCGTGGGGAGGGAGGGCATAAATGTTGACCGTCCGTAAAAACCCCTTCCCTGGACAGAGGTCGTTGTCTTACTCCCTCTTCCATCTGTGCGTTCTTCACCCCTTCTTTACCGAGCTCCTTTCGTCTTTATTGTGTATTCGTTTGAGAGCCTGCGTTATAGCGGGAAGTTGCAGTGAGGTTTGGTCACTAGTTTTGTGCAGCTGTTGACAGGTCTGCTATCTTCTCTGTGCGCTGTTGGAATCATTCATTCAGCAAATACTTATGGAGGTCTCATTTTGTACCAGCGTAGTTCTAAGTGAAAAAAAGTCCTTGCTTAAATTTTAGTTGGGGAAATGACAGTGAAAATGACCTGAATATGTGAACGAGGGTCTAGTACTACTAGTAAAAATAATAATAAAACGGTGAGAGTAGGGACGCCTGGGTGGCTCCTTGGTTGAGCATCTGTCTGCCCTTGGCTCAGGTCGTGGTCCCGGGGTCAGTCCCCCTCAGCGAGGAACCTGCTTCTCCCTCTGCCTATGTCTCTCTCTCATGAATAAATAAATAAAATCTGGGATCCCTGGGTGGCGTAGCGGTTTGGCGCCTGCCTTTGGCCCAGGGCGCGATCCTGGAGACCCGGGATCGAATCCCACGTCGGGCTCCCGGTGCGTGGAGCCTGCTTCTCCCTCTGCCTATGTCTCTGCCTCTCTGCCTCTCTCTCTCACTATCATAAATAAATAAATAAATTCTTAAAAAAAAAAAAAACAACAGTGAAAGTGGGGGTTGGAAAGTGTGTGTAGTAGGGACTATTTTAGAGTTACATTCTCCGGTGACATTTTAGTAGGGACCTGAGTGAAATGAAGTAACAAGGTATAAATATATCCATGGGAAGAGCATTTCCTTTTTTTTTTTTTTAAGATTTTATTTATTTATTAATGAGAGAGACAAAGGCAGAGGGAGAAGCAGGCTGCCTGCAGGGAGCCTGATGTGGGACTCAATCCCAGGACTCTGGGATCACAATCTGAGCCAAAGGTAGGCACTTACCCACTGAGCCACTCAGGAATCCCAGGAAGAGCATTTCCGAAGAGAATTTTTTTAAATTTATTTGAGAGAGAGAGTTTGAGCAGGAGCTGGGGGAGGAGCAGAGGGAGAAGGAGAAGCAGACTCCCTGCCAAGCAGGGAGCAGGATAGGGGGCTCAATCCCAGGACCCTGAGACCACGAACCCAGAAGAAGGTAGATGTTTAACTGACTAAGCCACCCAGGGGCCCTTTGGAAGGGAATTTCAAGAGCAGTGGCCCTGGAGCAGAAATGAGCTTGCTTTGTTACAAGCTGCCTTTTATAAAAATGTGTGCAGTCACTTCATGGATCTTGGGAGAATAAAACGAGCACAGATGTTGATAGCTCTTGGGAAGTAAAAAGAATCTCTGCAAATGAAAGTTACCATAATAATTTACATTTAAGTCCTTAGAGCTAGTCCTTTACTTGAGTTAAATATCACTATCTCAAAATTAAATATTCCATTCAGTTAACATTTATCCAGCTCCTTCCTATGCAAGGTACTATATTGGGCATTGGCAAGTAGGCACAAGGAACACAGAGTTCCTGTATTCAAGAATGGTCAAAAAATAATGCTTCCTAACATTTACTGAGCCTGGGACTGTGATAAATTGTTTACATAGACTGTTTTAAATCTCATAACTTTTTATGCAATGGGGATTACTCACTCCATTTTCCAGTTGAGGAAATAGATTTGGAGATGTGAAGTAACATACCTGAAAGTACATAGTAAGTGACAAAGTTAGGATTCAGATCTGGGTCTTTCAGGGCACCTGTGTGGCTCAGTCGGTTAAGCGTCTGCCTTCAGTTCAGGTCATGATCCTGGGATCCCAGGATGGAGCTCCAAGTCAGTCTCCCTGCTCTCCCTCTGCCCCTCCCTCAATTCATGTGCGCTCTCCCTCTCTCAAATAAATAAATAAAATCTTTAAAAACAAAAACAAAACAAGTCTAGGCCTTTCAACTCCAGAGCCGTACCCTTACTCTGCCTCTGATCTGTTATTACTTATAAACTGTACAGTTGTTGGGGAGGGTAATTAGTTAACTGCCATTCAAGGCAGAATTAAATGCTGATTAAGATACAAAAGGCTGGGCAGCCCTGGTGGCTCAGGGGTTTAGCACCGCCTTCAGCCCAGGGCCTGATCCTGGGGACCTGGGATCAAGTCCCACATCAGGCTCCCTGCATGGGGCCTGCTTCTCCCTCTGCCTGTGTCTCTGCCTCTCTCTCTCTCTCTCTCTCTCTCACTGCGTCTCTCATGAATGAATGAATGAATAAATAAATAAATAGATAGATAGATAGATAGATAGATAGATAAAATCTTTAAAAAAAAAGATACAAAAGGTTATAGCAGTGTAGGGGAGTGAGAAACTAAGGATCTAGAAAAGCTTAAAGAGATGGCATTTGAATTGTTACTTGAATAGAATTTCAGTAATTGAAGTGGAGAGAACCCACAGAATACTTATCAATTACAAAAAAAAAAAAGCAAGTAACTTTGGAAAAGCCTGGCAGACACCACCATAATCAAGTGATTAAATTAACATCATTACTAAAGGGATAGATTAAAACCATGTACCACTTAATAGGAGATGCACTGAAAAGGACACCCCATTACTTCTGAGATATTCCTGCCCATGATGTAAAACCTGACTCCAATCATGAGAAAACATCAGACAAACCCAAATTACGGGGACATTTTACAAAAATCAATAGCCTGTAATCTTCAAAAGTGTCACATTGTAAAAGTCAAGGAGAGACTGAGGAGCTGTTCCTGAGTATAGGAGACTAAACACATGACTGTTAAATGCAAACATGTCATCCTGGATTGGATCCTTGCTGTGCAGGACATTGTTAGAACAGTTCATTCTGGGGGTACCTGGGTGGCCCCATCTGTTAAGTGTCCGACTCTTGGTCTCAGCTCATGTCTTTATCTCAGGGTCATGAGTTCAAGCTGGGCTTTAGGCTCCACACTGGACACTTGGAGCCTACTTAAAAAACAAACAAACAAAAAAACCCCAGTTTGTTCTAATAATGGAAGTCTGTGGATTAGGTAGTAGTAATGCATCACTATTAATTTTCTGATTTTGATTGTTGTGTTCCGGTTTGTGGGAAAATGTCCTTGTTTGTAGGAATCATACACATTAAAGCAGAGGTTGGCAAACTTTTTCTATCAAGGGCCAGATAGTAAATATTTTAGGCTTTGTGGGCCATATGGTCTCTGTTGTAGCTACTCAACTTTGCTGTAACAGTGTGAAAGCAGCCATAGACATTATAAATGAATGAGCCTGGCAGTGTTCCAATAAAGCTGTTTTTATAGACACTGAAATTTGAATTTTATGTAATTTGCACTTATCATGAAATATTCTTTTGATATTTTTTAACTATTTAAAAATGTAAAAAGCATTTCTAGCTTGGGGGCTGTATGAAAACAGACAGCAGGCCAGATTGGCCACAGGCCATAGTTTGCCAACTCCTGCATTCAAGTATTAGGGAGTGATGAAGCATTGTGTCAGCAACTTCTCCTCAAGTAATTTAGGAAAAAGAAAATTATTTGTGCTACTTTGCAACTTCTCGGTATTTTAAGTTAAAATTTTTTTAGTATTATAAGAGTGGGAGAAAATGTAAACAGGGACAACAGGTAAAACAGTGAGGAGGGGAAAGTACAGGGCCTTGGGAGGAGCAGTCAGTAGATTGGTCCAGCTGAAGAGATGTGTGAAGGGATATGGTCAGCCATAAGGTTAGAAACGGGGGCTGTGGGTAGAAGCTTCAGTTACCTCGTCAGAATCTAATGCCTCATTTCCTTGAATTTTAGCATCATGGATACTGACTTGTATGATGAGTTTGGGAATTATATTGGACCAGAGCTTGATTCTGATGAAGATGATGATGAATTGGGCAGAGAGACCAAAGATCTCGATGAGGTAAAACAAATATATTGCTGTTTTCAATCTCTTTCTCTTTAAAAAAAAAAAAAAAGTACTGAATCTTCTGTGTTCCCATAATATCCTGTGGACATCTCTCACATTGTACCTTTTAAAATGAGTACTTGTTGGGGTCTTATGCTTCCCCTAAAAAGCTTAGCTACTAAAGTTCCAAAAGGTGATATAAGGTGGTTCCATAGGTGGGGTGGTTTTTTATTTTTTTAGATTTTATTTATTTATTCATGAGAAGCAGAGAGAAGGTAGAGACTTAGGCAGAGGGAGAAACAGGCTTCATGCAGGAAGCCCGATGTGAGACTCAATCCCGGGACTCCGGGACTGAGCCACCCAGGTGTCCCTAGGTGGGGTGGTTTTGTAATACAATCTCTGGTTCATCTGGTAGTAGCTCTCCTTCCACTTAACCTGACGTTCTTTTTGACAGTTAATGAGTAATACCAGCTTAGAAAAGGTAGTCAGTTTTTCCAAGTGCAGCTGCACTGGCAACTTCTTCATAAGCTTAGCTCCTGAAAGATGAATAAAAGCAATAGAAAGGTAAGGTACAGGGGCGCCTAGGTGGCTCAGTCAATCAGTCATTGTCTGCCTTCGGCTCGGGTCATGATCCCAGCGTCCGGGGATCAAGCCCCACCTTGGACTCCCTGCTCAGTGGGGAGTCTACTTCTCCATCTGCTCATGCTTGCACATGCTCTCTCTCTCTCACTCTCTCTCTCAAATAAGTATTAAAAAAGCGGGGGGGGGGGGGGGCTACAGATTCTTATGACTCCCTTCAGGAGAGCTATGGCAGATGAAGTCCAAAGTGGTCTAAAGTTTGCAAAAGATATCAAAGGTAGCTTTTATGTGTTAGCAATGTTCAGAACAAGATGAACAAGAAATAGATGGGCCTACCACTTACCAGTGGAGGCATGATACTAACAGTACAGCAGGAAAGCAGAACAGGGGATCCATGGGTGGCTCAGCGTTTAGCGCCTGCCTCCAGCCCAGGGGGTGATCCTGGAGTCCCGGGATCGAGTTTCGCATCGGCTCCCTTCATGGAGCCTGCTTCTCCCTCTGCCTATGTCTCTGCTCGCCCCCCTCTCTGTGTGTGTCTCTCATGAATAAATAAATAAAATCTTTAAAAAAAAAAAAAAAAGTCCTGGTTGGTATCTGTCTTCTCCATTAGGGAAAATGCCCTTCAAATAAGAAAAAAGTAGAATAAACACTAGAAGAAGAAAATTGAGGCCATCTAGGTAAGGTAAAAGAGAGCATCTTGCATCTTTAGGTGTAGTCAAGTCTCTAGGCCCAGATGAATTATTTCCTGGGTTGGAGTGGTGGGGTAAGCTGAGAGAGCCATTGTGGTCATCTTTAAGAAACTGGGGAGTGACTGTGGTGCTAACAAGTGAATCAGGCAAGTTTTTTACTTTTCAAAGATGGAGATACAGCACTGCATCAGAAACTACCAACTAGTTAGTGTGATGTGCATCAACGATAAAAATGATGGAAGGAATTTTATTCATTCATTCATTCATTCATTCATACATTCGAGACACAGAGAGACAGGACCTGGGCAAAGGGAGAAGCAGGCTCTCTGCAGGGAGATGCTCAACCATTGAGCCACCCAGGTGCCCTGATGGAAGGAATTTTAAAAGAAATGATTGTTGAACTCTTAGGTAGTAGCTCATATGAGTTTTATAAAAATGATTTTCTTGGTATGGTTACTAGATTGAGATATAGGTCAGAGGTATACTGTAGATTAGATATTACGTATCTTGATTTGAGCAGGGCATTTAAAGTTTTTAATTTTTTTATAAGCCAGATTTTTCTTTTTAAAAATATTTTAAAATGATAGTTTTCATTTTACAAGCAATTTGAATACATTCTCATGCAGATCAAATACATAAAAAGTCTTGTTGGTCCTTATTCCATTTCACTTTTCCTAAGGTAATCATTGTAACTTATGATGTCCTTATGGGAAGAATACGGGTTGAGTCATAATGTATTTAGGAGAGCTCGCAGCTGATAGAACAGTGAGACCCTAAGAGTGCTGATTAATGGATCACCACCAGAGGTAACATGCCTCAGGCATCTGTGCTTGGTCCCATTCTTTTTTTTTTTTTTAGATTTTATTTATTTATTCGTGAGACACAGAGAGAGAAGAGGCAGAGACATAGGCAAAGGGAGGAGAAGCAGGCTCCATGCAAGTAGCCTGATGTGGGACTTGATCCAGGGACTCCAAGATCATGCCCGGAATCAAAGGCAGACACTCAACCGCTGAGCCACCTAGGCATCCCATTCATTAAGTATTTGTAATCATTTACTATTTCCAAACAATCATGATACGGAAAGAGCTGAGGCACTATATCTGCTCTTTAGGAACCTACTTTCGCCGGGGGAGATGAAGTACAAAAAAATATTTATAGTATGAAGCCGGGAAGAACGGACAAGTACCATTTAAGATTATTTATGATTAGGACACCTGGGTGGCTCAATGGTTGAGTGCCTGCCTTCAGCCCAGGGTATGATCCTGGAGTCCCAGAATCGAGTCCCACATCCGAATCCCTGCATGGAGTCTGCTTCTCCCTCTGCCTGTGTCTCTGCCTCTCTCTCTCTCTGTCTCTCATGAATAGATAAATAAAAAATCTTAGTAATAATAAAAAAAAAATCTAAAAATAAATAATCATAAATAATCTTTTTTAAAAAAGGTTTTATTTATTTATTCATGAGAGACACAGAGAGAGAGGCAGAGACACAGGCAGAGGGAGAAGCAGGCTCCATGCAGGGAACCCGATGTGGGACTCGATCCCAGGTTTCCAGGATCACGCCCTGGGCTGAAGGCAGCGCTAAACCGCTGAGCCACCCAGGCTGCCCTGTTTCATAAGTTGTTTTTTTTTTTTTTTTTTTTTTAAGATTTATTTATTCATTTAGAGAGAGAGAGAGGCAGAAGAGACATAGGCAGAGGGAGAAGCAGGCTCCATGCAGGGAGCCCGATGTGGGACTCGATCCTGGGTCTCCAGGATCACACCCCGGGCTGCAGGCGGCACTAAACCGCTGAGCCACTGGGGCTGCCCAGAAATTTTATTTTTAAGTAATCACACCCAGTGTGGGGCTCAAACTCACAATCCTAAGACCCAAGAGTTGTGGGTTCCACCAACTGAGCCAGTCAGGTGCTCCATTCAGATAGTTTTAACTTAGTACTGTAGTAATGGTTAATAAAGAGGGGGATCATTTCTGCCTGGGATGACCAAGAAAGGTATCTGAGGAAGTGACATTCATAGTGGAACCAAAGACTAAGTAGGCATCTGTAGGGATAGGACGCAGAGTGATTAGTGGTTGCCTTTGTTTTGGGGCATAGAATTGGGGAGTGATGGCTAAAGGATACAGGTTTCTTTTGGGGGTGACAGAAATCTGACATTGTTTGTGATGATGGTTGCACAGCTCTGAGTATACTAAAAACCCATCAATTTTGCATTTTAAGTGGGTAAACTGTGGGGACGCCTGGGTGGCTTAGCAGTTGAGCATCTGTCTTCGGCCCAGGGCATGATCCTGTAGTTCTGGGATCGAGTCCCACATTGGGCTCCCTGCAAGGAGCCTGCTTAACAAACAAACAAATAGGTAAACTGTAGAATGTGAATTCTGTTTCACTAAAGTTGTTAAATCCTTTAAGAAAAAGGACCGCTTAGGCCCTGTGTGCATGTGTTCACCTCAGTACTGAATGTTAATATCATCCCACTCTCATTCATGCTCCTCAGTATTGTTGCTTGTGCTGTCTCTGCTCTTGTTTAATTAATTTATTAATTCCTTTGTATCTCTTTCTCATACGTATGTATGTATTACCGTAGTGATTGTTGTAGCATGTGTGTGTTTGTCTTTGTTTTTATGAGCTACAAAATGCGAATGGTTTTGGTAATATAAGTACTTGAAGTGGTATCGGTTTGTCTGCATCATTCTGCTTCTCACTTTTGCCACCCAGCATTGTGGTAAGTGATTTGGTTTAGGATCCATCTCTGGTGCTGTGTGTCTATCTGGTCTGGCATCTGACTGCTGCTCAGTAATACCTGGTTGCATTACTTTCTTAGTGATGGGCACCCAGGTGACCTGCCACCAGCCTTTCCTTGATACAGATAATGCTGTAATGGATATTCGCAGATATGTACCCCCTGCACCATGTGAAAATGTCTTTGAGTCAGCAGAACTGCTGATTACAGGATCATGTACATAATTAATGTGTTTATACTTAGTAAAGGGGTTTTTATTAAGTGCAATCAGATTGCTCCTCAGCTTGCCAGGACTGGTCCATACTCCCCACTAGAATGAGCAATCCTGTAGCCTCCTGGTCCACATGGGGATGCACAGATTTTTTTAAAAAAACATTTTTTATCTAAATGTATTATAGTAAAGAGATGCATAGGATTTTTTTTTTTTTTTTAAATTTTTTTATTTATTTATGATAGTCACAGAGAGAGAGAGAGGCAGAGACACAGGCAGAGGGAGAAGCAGGCTCCATGCACTGGGAGCCCGACGTGGGATTCGATCCCGGGTCTCCAGGATCGCGCCCTGGGCCAAAGGCAGGCGCCAAACTGCTGCGCCACCCAGGGATCCCCATTGCATAGGATTTTGATAATGGAGACCAGAAAGAAGGAAGGACATTCTCGAAAGAAGTGCAGTGAGTGGGGGGTCCAGAGGTAGTGTGTTAAGAGGAAATGATTTCTCCTCCCAATTGCCAAAGTGTAGTCTTTGGAAGATGGCTGTAGGGGTGAGGCACAGAGGAGGGATGAGACCCTGGAAGGCACTGAGTGGAGAACAGGGAAGAAGAGGTGACATGATCAAACAAGATGCTGGGGCCCTTCCTTTAGTGAATTGGGGGATCAGGAGGCCAGGAGCTCATCACACTGGAAGGGTGCACAGGTGTGGAGTTGGGGGGAAGAAATTGGGGTGAGTGGGATGATTAGTGGAACAGTGGTTATTAACAGACAAATAGAAATGAGAAAAGGACGCTTGCATAGTTTTATTTTAGACTTGTCAGGTTCAAGTTACCAACAGGACACCCAATTGGAAATAATTACAGGTAGTTGGAAATTATTACACAGATCCTTCAATTATTTTTTTAAGATTTTTATTTATTTATTCATGAGAATACACAGAGAGGAGAGAGAGAAGTAGAGACACAGGCAGAGGGAGAAGCAGGCTCCATGCAGGGAGCCTGATGTGTGGACTCGATCCCGGGTCTCCAGGATCATACCCTGGGCTGCAGGCGGCACTAAACTGCTGAGCCACCGGGGCTGCCCAGATCCTCCAATTAGATGGAAAATGCATTTAGCAGGATGGGGCAGGAGGAAACTAACTTAATAGCTGTTTGGGGCCCCCTGCTAGTGGGATAGGTACAGCTATCCAAAGAGCTAATGTAAGGTCAGGCTACATTAATAGAAGCAGAGCATAAGGATGGAAGGAAGTGGCCAGTCAGCACACGACTGGAGGGTTTTTGTTCTTTTTATGAAAGAAGTTGACATGCTGGAATTTGTGAGAAGGGAAACGGGCTCCCACCAATACCTCTACCCACTTCTGTACATCTGTGCTATTTGCCTTCCCTCCTGCTCTTATGAATGATTTGTCTATCTGCTAGAAACTAGGTCCTATCTCTTCTCAACTGCACAAGACATTCACCCTAGCAGTTCTCCCCTCTCCTGTATCCATTTTCCCTTTACTAGATCATCCCCATCAGCATACAGACACACTGATCCCATATCCCCCTTCCTATTGCTCTCCTTCCCTGTTCAGCACACTTCAAAAACAGTTTTTGATACTTGCCTCCCACTTTCTCTCAAGCTAATTTCTGTCCTCTGCCTCTCCTGTTCTGTCCCCTGCTCATCAGTGACTTCTGTCCCAGACACTGTCCTCATTTCACTTGACCTCATCTGACCTGCTCACACCCTCTTTCAAATCCCCTCTTCCATTGGTTTCCATGGAACTCTCTGGTTTTCCTTCTCCTCACTGGCCATCCCTTCTCCATCTTTGTTGCTGGTTCCTCCCCATCTCCTTGACCTCTAAATGTCAACAGACCCCAAGGCTCCTTTCCTCACACCTCTTCTCTTAGTAGGCTCACTCCCTGGCAGTCTCATCCACTCTATCAAATCCATTCTGTTCACTGAGGGCTTTCACATTTCTGTGCTGTTCTTCCCATCCTGGCTTCCTTACTAATCTTGGCCCAGATTCTTTGCATTTGTTGTTCCAGCCAATTAGAATACTCTTCCTTAGCCACTTGGAGAACTTTCTCTCTTCCTTCAGACTTTTACTCAAATGTCATCACCTCTTTTTTTTTCCCCCATTGCTATATTATTAATAATGGAGAAGTGCCTGGCACATAGTAAGTGCCCAATAAGTATTTGTTGAAGGGCACCTGGGTGGCTCAGTCAGCTAGCTAAGCTCTGACTCTTGTTTTGGCTCAGGTCATGATCTCTGGGTCGTGAGATTGAGCCCCGTGTTAGGCTTCACATGGAGTTGGCTTTATTTTTTATTTTATTTATTTTAATTTATTTATGATAGTCACAGAGAGAGAGAGAGAGAGAGGCAGAGACATAGGCAGAGGGAGAAGCAGACTCCATGCACCGGGAGCCCGACGTGGGATTCGATCCCAGGTCTCCAGGATTGCGCCCTGGACCAAAGGCAGGCGCTAAACCGCTGTGCCACCCAGGGATCCCCTGGAGTTGGCTTTAGACTCTCTCTCCCTCTGCCCCTTCCCCTGCTCACTTGCACTTTCTATTTCTAAAATAAATAAATAGGGCAGCCCGGATGGCTCAGTGGTTTAGCACTGCCTTCAGCCCAGGGCCTGATCCTGGAGACCTGGGCTTAAGTCCCATGTCAGGCTCCCTGTGTGGAGCCTGCTTCTCCCTCTGCCTGTGTCTCTGCCTCTCTCTGTGTCTCTCATGAATAAATAAATAAATCTTTTTTTAAAAATGCTTTTATCATCCCAGAAAGAAACCCTATACCCCCTAACCATTGCCCTGCAATTCTCCCATTCCCCCAGCCCTAGGCAACCACTAGTCTACTTTCTATCTCCATAGACTTCCCTATTCTAGACATTTCATCTAAACAGAATTATACAACATGTGGCCTTTTGTGTCTGGCTTCTTCACTTGGTATCATATTTTCAAGGTTCGTCTATATTGTAGCAGGTATAAATACTTCATTTTATTGCCCAATATTATTCCATTGTCTAGATATACCACATTTTATTTATCTAGTCCTCAGTTGATTGACATTTGGATTGTCTCCACTTTTTGACCATTATATATAATGCTCCTATGAACATCTGTTTATAAGATTTTGTGTAATACAGATTTTCGTTTGTTTGGGCATGTATTAGCGAAATTGTTGAGTTGTATGATAACTCTGTGGTTAACATTTTGTAGAACTACCAAACTGTTGTCCAGAGTGGCTGCCCCATTTTACATTCCCACCAGCAGTATCTGAGGGTTTCAGTTTCTCCACATCTTCACCAACACCTGTTATTTATGTGTCACAAAGGTCTTTTTCAAAAACAGTTCTAGGGGAATGTCTGGGTGGCTCAGCAATTGAGCGCCTCCCTTCAGCCCAGGGCATGATCTGAAAGTCCCGGGATCAAGTCCTACATTGGGGGATCCCTGGGTGGCGCAGGGGTTTAGCGCCTGCCTTTGGCCCAGGGCGCGATCCTGGAGACCCAGGATCGAATCCCACGTCGAGCTCCCGGTGCATGGAGCCTGCTTCTCCATCTGCCTGTGTCTCTGCCTCTCTCTCTCTCTCTCTGTCTCTCTGTGACTATCGTAAATAAATAAAAATTAAAAAAAAAATAAAAATCACATTGTTAAAAAAAAAAAAAAAAAGTCCTACATTGGGTTCCCTGCGTGGAGCCTGCTTCTCTGTCTGCCTGTGTCTCTGCCTCTCTCTCTATGTGTCTCTCATGAATAAATTAATAAAATGTTTTAAAAACAAAACAAAAACAGTTCTAAAAGGTATGGACTTGTTCCCAGTTTCTACCTCTGGTTTCTGACTCCTGCCCTTGAAGAAAGTTATTTTTCCCCTTAAAAGGGTGTGCTGTGATAAGCCATTTGTTTTTTCCAATCTCAATCCACTTGTGGACTGGTGGCCCACGTCTAAAAAGGGGCCAACTTGATACAGGAGAGCCATCGGTAGCCATGGCTTACTGTGAAAGATCATGCAAGAACTGGACCTGTCCTGCTGATTCCTTGGCACAGAACTCAAAATAAGAAGCTGTCAAGCCTAGGGATTCATTGCTGTTAACTTGTATAATGTAGATAGTCACTGAAAAGGAAGGATATACACCTCTCCTGACCTCCTCCCCTCTCTTGCTCTTAGATGGACGATGACGATGATGACGATGATGTAGGAGATCATGATGAGGACCACCCTGGGATGGAGGTGGTGCTGCATGAGGACAAGAAGTACTACCCCACAGCTGAGGAGGTGTATGGCCCCGAGGTAGAGACCATTGTTCAGGAGGAAGACACCCAGCCTCTCACCGGTAAGTCAGGAGGCACTGGGTTGGGAGAGGTGAGATGGATCCTAGAAAACTTCAGTTCATAGCTGTCGGCAGTGTTGAAAGTTCAGTAAATGAATTGATTGGCTTCTCTCTACTATTTTCAGGTACTGTTTCTGGATTGAGATTCCTTCCACCCTGTTTTAATATTCAGTATAACTCTTAGCTTGTTACTAAGCAAATGGGAGTTACTTACTTATTTACTGAATATCTGTTTAGGTGCTTAAAGATTATTTTTGTTTGTTTTATTTTGGTTTTTTTTTTTTTTTTGGTTCTTGTTTTGTTTTTTATGTAGGCTCCATGCCCATTGTGGAACCCGGTGTGGAGCTTTAGCTCACAATCCTGAGATCAAAACCTGAGCTGAGATCAAGAGTTAGATGCTATATGTTGGCAAATCAAACTTCAATAAAAACAAAAAACAAAAAAAGAGTTAGATGCTTAACTAAGTGCGCCACCTAGGTGCCCCAACTTAAAGACTGTTTTTTAAGTTCTCCCTCTGGTGTTACCTGTTTTTCCATCCAAATAATCCCAGCTCCTTTAACCAGCCTTCATAGTGCTGATTTTCCACTTCTTTAATCCTTTGCATTGATCTTCTGGGAAGTGGTTAGATTTTATAAATGCAAGGAGAGGTTTTGAACTGACATTGACCTCAGCCTATATCCAGTCCCTCTCCCCTCCTGCCACAAAATGAAGTCCAAACCCTTTAGTCCACAGTTTGAGATCCTTCACTGTCTTGTGCCAGACAGCATTCTCAGAACTTATCTCAATGTATGAGTGATCCTTGATTATAACAAATTGATGTCACATATCATACATTCTGAAAGCTCAGTCTAGGGGCGCCTATGTGACTCATTCGGTTGAATGTCTGACTCTTGGTTTTGGGTCAAGTCATGATCTCAGGGTCATGAGCTCAAGCCCTGCGTGAGGCTCTGTGCTCAGTGGGGAGTCTCTTGAGATGTTTTCTCTCCCTCTTACTCTGTTCTCCCCCCCTTCCCCTGTGCTCGTCCGCGTGCTCTCTCAAATAAATAAATCTTATTTTTAAAAAAAATGAAAGCTCCGTCTAATGGAATGGGGCTCTGCATTTTTATGTTTCATGCCAACCTGTACATCACTCCTTTTTTTCTCCCCTAGAACCTATTATTAAGCCAGTGAAAACCAAAAAATTCACTCTGATGGAGCAGACATTACCTGTCACGGTGTATGAAATGGAGTAAGTTATAAGTGTGTGTTAATTTTTCTGTGGAGGTAGTTTATGGTTGAAGTACCTAGTAAATTGTAAAAGTAAAAGTCCTCTCCTATAATTTGCCAGAATTTTCCTTGAGCATACATGTTTACTGGAATGTGTAGAGTCCATCTTAACTTTTCTCCTGCCTCTCCTTCAGATCTCAGCCTTTTCTCTTCCAATTCTTTAGTTGGGTATTAGAAGCTGGCCTTTGAGACAGAACTGGGGATTGTAATCATCAATGTTGGGGCAACCAGAGCCTATTTTGACTTGGTGAGAATGCTGTTTGGGGAATATAACGTCTCTTTATTGTGGAAAGGAAATATTCTACATGTGTAGAGTACTTTAGATTCTTTGTACTGCAGATTTTCTGAAAATATTTTCATTGATGAAATGCACTTGTAAGGTCCTCATATATTGAAGTGCTTGGAACTCATTTACTAGATAATTAAACTTTTCTTTGTTTTAAACATGTTGAAATCTAGTGTGTCTAAAAGAGTGGGATCCGGGCAGCCCGGGTGACTCAGCGGTTTAGCACCACCTTCAGTCCAGGGTCTGATCCTGGAGACCCGGGATCGAGGTCCACGTCCGGCTCCCTGCATGGAGCCTGCTTCTCCTTCTACCTGTCTGTGTGTGTGTGTGTGTCTCATGAATAAATAAATAAAATCTATTAAAAAAAAAAAAAAAAAAAGAGGGTCCCGGGGTGGCTCAGCGGTTTGATGCCTGCCTTTGGCCCAGGGTGTGATCCTAGAGACCTGAGATCGAGTCCCACATTGGGCTCCTGGCATGGGGCCTGCTTCTCCCCCTGCCTGCCTCTGTCTGTCTGTCTGTCTCTCTGTTTTGAATGAATGAATGAATGAATGAATAAAATTAAAAAAAATAAAAGAGTGGGATCCCTTCTGAAATGGTCAGCCCACCTGTCAACATTCAACCATTTTTGAAACAACTTTTCAGTTATCTTTAGAACTTGCTTCAGATTCCTGTATGTTCTCAGTGGTGGTTTTTAAAATCTCCAATCTTTTAAAGTGGGCTTGATATTTCAAAGAGTCAAAGTCCTCTGAGTTAATGTGGTAATAAGCAAGAAAGACAGTGCCAGTTCTGATCAAGATGGAACTCCTCAGCATCATTAATGAGATGGAGTTTTCTCAAAAGTTTTGTTAACTAGCTCTAAGGGCAGTTTCTTTTTTTTTTTTTTTTCTTTCTAAGGGCAATTTCAAAGGAGAAGCTGGGGTGCCTGAGTAGCTCAGTCGGTTAAGCATCTGACTCTTGATTTCAGCTTGGTTCACAGTCTCAGGGTCATGGGGATTGGGCCCCACATCAGGCTCTGCACTCAGCCTGGAGTCTGCTTGTCTTTCTCCCCCTGCTTCCCCCTCCCCTCTCTGCTCGCTCATGCTTGCTCTCTCTCGCTCTCTCTCTAAAATAAATTTTAGGGATGCCTAGGTGGCTTAGCAGTTGAGCGCCTGCCTTTGGCTCAGGGCATGATCCCACGGTCCCGGGTTCAAGTCTCACATCGGGCTCCTTGCATGGAGCCTGCTTCTCCCTCTGCCTGTGTCTCTGTCTCTCCGTGTCTCTCATGAATAAATAAAATATTTTTTAAAAAATTTATTTTTAATCTTTAAAAAAAATAAAAGAGAACCTCTCAAAGTGGTTTTAAACCCCCTTTGCATTAATGAAATAAATGTGTGGTATCTAATCTGAGGATTTTGAAAGGGACAGTGCTTGTGTATGTGCATACATGTGTGCTTCTATTTGGTTTTGCCTTTCTTTCTTACTTTTGAAATCTCATGATTTTGCTGTTGAAACCCATTTCATGGGTTGTGTCATGTCATGGATAAGTCTGTTCCATTTCTAGAGCCAAACCCATATAGATGTAGAAATTCACATCTGCCTCTGAGCATTCTCCAGTTGGTCTGAAAATTGTTCCTGACAAAATTCATGAAACACTTTTGTACCACTTCCCATTTGGAAGCTTTTGCCAAAGTCCCTTTTCTCTTTTCCTTTCTCCTTTCAGCTTCTTGGCAGATCTGATGGATAATTCGGAGCTCATCCGAAATGTAACCCTCTGTGGCCATCTCCACCATGGCAAGGTGAGAGAACTTTCAGCTACTTGGAACAGGATTTCTCTTAGTTTCTGCTCATTTATTCAGGCCTCAGAGTCACAGTTGGGATTTGAGGCCATCATGATGGACCTCTGATAATGGGGGACCTCCATGCTTAGTGTGAAACTGTGCTATGAAATTCTAGCTTTTCCTGAACAGTGGATGGAGCCTGTTTCTAAGCCACTTGCAGCCTTGTGTCTACATCTATACAGAAGAGGAGAAATTGAGCCTTACTCTGATTTTATAAGTTTTCATTTCCTGGGGGAATGCTTGTCCAAGAAAGATTTCATCTTTCATTTGAAGATAATCCTATGGCTTCAGTGGCTTCAGTATTAATCCCTTGCTGTCCCATAATCCTCCTTGCTCTCCTCTTCCTCTCTTTATCCCTAAATTAGGTGGTGTTTTGGGCACTGAGGGAAGGGTAGAGTAGATTTTCCTTTGTGCTTGGCAGATCTTAACCTTCTCTTCTCTTTCAGACGTGTTTTGTAGATTGTTTAATAGAGCAGACTCACCCGGAAATCAGGAAGCGCTATGACCAAGATGTAAGTAGAAATTCTGTGGAAGGTTTAGGATGAACCATTCAGAATATACAGGGGTGTCGCTCTCCTTCCCCTTCCTTCCCACTCTCATTATAAATAATGACGCCTACAAAGTGCTGCTTTATAATTGTAATCTCTATTCATAGCCTTAAAGAAAGTAATTTTAACTTTCTTAGGAGACTAGAGAATATTAACCTGCAGTATTTTTGGATGATCTGTTCTGCACTTGGGATCTTTCCTCTGTTCTGATATATCCTGACTTTTATAGCCTATTCTTTCCTGTCATGGTATTAATAGCCTACTCTATAAATATAATACAATTGAACCTTGTTGTTTTCTGTGATAAATTTAAATGCCTGTGAATGAGGCCAAATGTGGCTGCAGGTCTCAGCGCAATAAATGTTCCATGTCTGCTAGATTGAGTGTTTTGACGTGTGGGGGGTTCCATAAAGGCTGGATGTGTCTCCCTTTACTACTTTAGGATTCAGTGCATTTGATAGAATTTAGCTTTCTCCGGCCATACCTGGTCCTCAGGGACCACCCTGACCCCCTCCTAGCCACCCCCCCCCCCCCGCAAAAAAAACACCCATCCGGGAGCATTTTCTATCTGAGAGGGCCTTGGTTTTATTGTCTAGAATTTCTGTAGGATACCTTTCTGTCTTCCATCTAACCTCCTGAGATAGAAACCCTTGAGTTGGGAGCTGGTGGGGGAAAGTGATTGATGGTTTGTATGGGAGAGGAGTCTGGAGTCAGGTGGTAACAGCACTTCATTTTTTTTTTTTTTTTTTCCAGCTATGTTACACTGACATCCTCTTCACAGAGCAGGAGGTAAGTGTGCCTGGGGAAATCTAACTGTTGCTCACACCAAACCCAGCAGGAGTTTTTCAGGGAATGTGGGGGAGCCTTTATGCTAACACTTTGCTGTGTACCACACCCCTCTCTCATTGCCACCTCACACCTCTTTATCTTGCTGCTTCTCCCAGTCATCCCCTGATCTAGTACTTGAAAGAGAGCAGGGCAGGCAAGCCACAGAGTAGGGGGAGGACCTTCCTGCTGTTGACTGGATTTAATTTGGCCCAGTAGGGCAAATGCTAAGAGGTGATGTCTAAATTTATGCTGTAAGTGGGGCACCTGGGTGGCTCAGTTGGTTAAGTGTCTGCCTTCAGCTTAAGTCATGATCCCAGGGTCCTAGGATTGAGCCCTGAGTCGGGCTTCTGGCTCAGCGTGGGGTCTGCTTCTGCCTTTCCCTTTGCCCTTTCCCCCTGCTCATACTCTCTCTCTCAGATAAATAAATAAAATCTTAAAAAACAATTTACACTGTAAGTTATACCGAAACTCAACAGAATTTTTTAGATGACATCATCCTTAAAATCTAGAAGATGATTCTATCTATATGATGATCTCTTTCCTAGGAGTAGTGTCTCTTTGAGAGTAGGTTCCTTTGTCTTTGTGCTTCTCTTCTGTGTAAAGCAGTGAGCATACATCGCTGTCTCGTTCCAGCTGGTGGGTTTTTTTTTTTTTTTCCTATCTGGATCTTTCCCCTACTCCCTGACCCCTGTCTTTCCTCTCTCCTTTATTTCTACCTCTTTTTCTTAAATAACCACCTGGAGAGCTCAAATTTGTAAGTATAGTTTACTAAATGAAATTTGAACAGTGCAGGCTTATGACGAGTAATCAACATTTTATCTATTGTGTTTTAATATGTTCAGCTACAGTTTTTGTTATAACTTTTTTTAAGTCGGCTCCACCTCTAGCATGGAGCTCAGAGTGGGGCTTGAACTTAGAACCTGAGATCAAGGGCAGCCCAGGTGGCTCAGTGGTTTAGCACCGCCTTCAGCCCAGGGTGTGATCCTGGAGACCCGGGATTGAGTCCCATGTCAGGCTCCCTGCATGGAGCCTGCTTCTCCCTCTGCCTGTGCCTCTCTTTCTCTGTGTGTCTCTCATGAATAAATAAAATCTTTAAATTAAAAAACAAAAATCCTGAGATCAAGAGTTGAATGTTTAACCAACTGAGCCACCCAAGTGCCCCTAGCTTTTTCTCTATAGATTTTTTTTTTAAGTAATCTCCATCCATCAATGTGGTACTCAAACTCAAACCCCAAGGTAAAGAGTCTCATGTTCTACTAAGCCAGCTAAGAGTCCTTCTTATTATAGCTTCTGTGTGTGTGTGTGTGTGTGTGTGTGTGTGTGTGTGTGTGTACACTTTTTGTTTTTCAAGGTTTAATTAAGAATTCCTACAATAGATCGCCTGGGTGGCTCAGTGGTTGAGTGGCAGAGGGAAAAGCAGACTCCTCGAGGGAACCCCCACATGGGACTCGATCCCAGGACCCTGGGATCACACCCCGAGCCAGAAGCAGACACTCAACCGCTGAGCCACCCAGGCATCCCGATGCTTTAGTTATTATTTTTGTTGGCGGTGTATAAAGATGGGATAGTAGGGCACTGGATTCACTGTTAGGTTAATCCTACTTTATTTGCTTGTTCATTTTTATTTTTGTTTTTTTAGTATTTGAACCAAACTCTTGCAAAAATGATGTTTAACACCAGTAGATTTTGTCTTCAAGGGTCATTCTGGTTAGAGGTCTAGATAAAAATCACACTCAAGGAGAGACATCAATGTAACTTACTAGCAATAGGCAAGCTCCAAGAGCAGAAGGAAGCCCTCTTGCATAGGAAGAAGTCTTGACCATTCTGTCTTTGTGACTTTCAGAGAGGTGTTGGCATCAAAAGCACTCCTGTGACGGTGGTCTTGCCAGATACCAAAGGAAAATCTTACCTCTTCAATATCATGGACACTCCGGGTAGGATGTTCCTTTTATTATCTGGACCTTTCCCTCTTTGTTTTTTGTGTTCTCACTCTTTCCAGAACAGAACAGCGTTTCATTGTTGTGTTTACATTCCCTTCACTTCTCCTTTCATTGAGATAATTTCCGTTTTCCACAGTCTCCTTTGCTTCTGCCTAATTAATTAGCAGGCATTGTGCACCAGGCGTTCTATTTTGTTCCTCTCTATGCTCTTCTCTAAAATACTTAAATATGGAGGAATTTCATTCATTTACTCATTTCAGCCTGTGTCAGGCCCCATCCTAGGCACTTGGTAACAAGGGTGAATCAGACATGCCCCTGGCCTCAGGCATTCTTAGTCTTTTGAAGGAGGCCACGGGGTCTACACACAAACTAATGACATAAAGGTCATCATAGGAGCAGCATAAACCTTGTGCTGTAGCTGACTCTGTCTTCATCTTACGGAAAGGACCCACTCAGGGCAGAGTTTTAAATAGAAAAATTGGAGTTTTGACAGATGGACCTTCTCACCTTCAGGTGCCCAGTGCCTTGGAACATCTCAGCCCCTGTCCACCACCAGCAGCACCTTGCCAGAAATTGTCTCCCATGCACCAGGCCCTTCTTGCCCGTTCTGCCTCTGAATTGTCCTGTGCCCCACAGAACTCTGCTTATTGCTGTTGAGACCAAGCTGAAGTGTGAATGTTGATATGTTATGCCCTCCCAGGGCATCCAGAACACTTCATTCTTTTTATGTTTGGGGACTTAGTGTATGAAAGTTTAATCCAAGCATGTGACTAACTGATGGAATTTTATATACCTACAGGGAGCTGTAGGGAAAGAGAAAGGGCGTTTTGGGGGGTTTGCATGCTTAGCAGCATTCCCTTAGACTGGTAGTGCAGTCTACCAGTGCAGGTAGTGCAGGTAGTGCACTTACTTGGTATTTGTTTTACAGGTCACGTGAATTTTTCTGATGAGGTCACGGCTGGCTTGCGCATCTCAGATGGAGTTGTCCTTTTCATCGATGCTGCTGAGGGCGTGAGTCTGCTTCTACTCTCTTATGACCCTCCTCCCTGTTAGGTTGCCCCCACTCAGTGCCAAGAGCAGAGTGAGCTTGGAGTCAGAGAAGATTAAAGTCTATGGGATTTTCTTTTCTTTTTTTTTTTTTTTAAAGATTCTATCAAAAAAAAATAAAGATTCTATCCAGGGGACGCCCGGGTGGCTCAGTGGTTTAGCGCCTGCCTTCAGCCCAGGGCATGATCCTAGAGTCCCAGGATCGAGTCCTGCGTCAGGCTCCTTGCTTGGAGCCTGCTTCTCCCTCTGCCTGTGTCTTTGCCTCTCTCTCTCTCTCTCTCTGTCTCTCGTGAATAAATAAATAAAATCTTAAAAATAAATAAATAAGTAAATAAAGATTCTGTCCACCCATTCATGAGAGACACAGAAAGAGAGAGGCAGGGCAGAGCGAGAAGCAGGCTCCATGTGGGGAATCTGATGTGGGACTCGATCCCAGAACTCCAGGATCACGCCCTGAGCCAAAGGCAGACCCCCAACTGGTGAAGCACCCAACTGTCCAAAGTAGTCTGTGGGATTAAGGCTCATATTTGCTCTGATATTTAGGCAGCATATAAAGTTTAAAATGAGTCCTCAGTATGAGTCCCTCATTTCTGCCCATTGAAGCTCAAAGTGATAGGACTCAAAATAAATGACAAATGTAATTAAAAGAGAAGAAGGAGAGTATATTCATGTAAATGGATTTTAAATATTAATGAATTTTTCTAAACTGAAGAGATTGAAGTTAAAAAGCCCAAAGTGTCTTTATATATTTCCAAATTGAAAGATAATTTGGCTAACTTCATTCATGTTGTCATTGGTGAGATAGCCAATAGAGGGAGCCAGAGTTGCTTTTTCTTTTTTCCCCTAATTGACTTCATTTGGGAATAATTTCAAATTTATTGAAAAGTTGCAAAAACGATACAAGGAGTACACTACCATCTGCTTTGTGATTCTCTGTACACATACTCACATGTGTGTGTATTTTCCCCTTGAATTGTCTGAAAGTGGAATACTTCCGCAGGTTAGCAAAGAAAAGGACATTCACTTACATGACCAAAATACAGTTAACGGGCATTTAACATTGATACAGTATTGTTGTGCGAATGTTTTTCTCTAGACCTTATTGAATTTCACTAACTGTCCCAGTAATATCCTTTATATAAATGATTTTTTTTTCCCGGTCAAGGATGCTGCCTAGCATTCAGTCCTCATGTCTCCTTAGCCTTTTTTTTTTTTTTAAGATTTTTATTTATTCATTAGAGAGACAGAGAGAGAGAGAGAGAAAGAGAGAGAGGCAGAGACACAAGCAGAAGGAGAAGCAGGCTTCACACAGGGAGCCCGATGCAGGACCTGATCCCGGGTCTCCAGGATCATGCCCTGGGCTGAAGGTGGCACTAAACCGCAAGCCACTGGGGCTGCCCTCTCCTTAGCCTCTTAATTGGAACTATTCTGTAGCCTTTCCTGGTCCTTTATGATGGCATTTTTGAAGAGCGTAAGCTATATTTATTTTGTAGAATGTCTCTCCATTTGGGTTTGTTGAATGTTTACTGATGATTACATTCAGGTTATTATTATTATTTTAAGATTTCACTTATTTATTTGACAGAATGCACACCCACAAGCAGGGAAGTGGCAGGCAGAGGGAGAGGGCAAAGTAGACTCCAGGCTAAGCAGGGAGCCCCATGTAGGGCTGGGATCATGACCTGAGCCAAAGGCAGATGCTTAACTAACTGAGCCCCCCAGGTACCCCTTTCCACATTATTTTTGGCAGGAATGCTGCATAAATGTAGTTGTGTGTTCTTAGTCCATTGCATCAGGAGGCCCATGGTGTCACCTTATTCCATTACTGGTGATACTAACTTTGATCGGTTGGTTGGGGTGGGTTTGCCAGGTTTTCCTACTGTAAAGTTACTGTTTTTTTCTTAGTGGTACATATGGAGCTATACTTTGAGCCTATTTATACATTCTCTTTTCCAAACTTTGCATGTTAGTTTTATCATTTATTACTTTTTTAAAAAAGATTGATTCATTTCAGAAAGAGAGAAAAAGCAAATGCGTGTGAGCAGGGGAGGGGCAGAGGGAAAAAATCCCAAGCAGACTTTCCACTGAGCTCAGAGCCTGACAAGGGTTCAGTTCCACAACCCCTGAGATTGTGACATGAGCTGAAACCAAGGGTTAGACACTTAACTGACCAAGCCACCCAGGCACTCTACTTTTTTTTTTTTTTAAAGGTAAATGCTACACCCAACATGGGGCTCAAACTCACAACCCAGAGATCAATAGTCACACTTCACCAGCTGAGCCCGCTAGGCACCACAAGTTTTATCCTTCATTGGTTATTGCAGGTTTATTTCTGTAGTAGTTGCAAAAGTTGATTTCTCTAACTCTTATTATTCCTTCTATATTTTTTGGTTGGAATTCTGTTGTAAGGAAGGACTTTATCTTCTCCCTTGTTTGGTTAGTTCTCATCGGTATGGGTACATGGATTTTTATTTCAGTGGGTTATAATCCATTGCTATCTTTCTGATACTCTAGCTACCCCAAGATTTGGTTAAGTAGAGCTCCTTCAGGTTGGCTTCTTTGTCCTTTTGACATGTCCTATCTTTTTTCAAGTACTTCCTTCTCTTACACACAAAAAAGATGTTCTAGACTCATTTTGTGCATTCTCTGCCCTAATCCTGGAATCAGCTGTTTCTTCAAAGAATTGTGGCTGCTTGTAGTGGGGACTGGTATTTAGAAACAAAGGTCAGGGTGTATTCACTGCTTTAGGGTCCAATACTTCTAGACCCTTTCACTGAACATAGTACCTACCCCCACATATCTGTAACTATTTCTATACATGTATATGAAACGTGATTATCAAGAGTAAAGAAGAACTCATTTGTGTGTCAATATTGATATCCACATTCCATTAAGCACCACAGGTGCTTCCTAGCTTTCCTCCACTCCTCTAGAGCCGAGAAACCTGCCTCCCAGCATCACCAGTGTGTTTATTCATTTCTCAGTCCTGCCAGGTACCCTCTTCACATTCCTGAATCAGCCTTTGGGCAGAGATACCCTCTGCTTCCACCCAACAATCTCTTTCCCCAGGTCCTCTTTTCCTCATACTTCATTTTTTTTTTCATACTTCATATTTTCATATAGTACCCTCTTTGACTTTGCTCTGAACGTTTCTGCCCTTTTTGCTCTGATCACCACCTCTGGGCCTTGTGTCTCTCAGGTAATGCTGAACACTGAGCGGCTGATCAAGCACGCAGTGCAGGAGAGGCTGGCGGTCACTGTGTGCATCAACAAGATTGACCGGCTGATCCTGGAGCTGAAGCTGCCTCCAACTGATGCTTATTACAAGCTGCGTCACATCGTAGATGAGGTCAATGGATTAATAAGGTATAGGACCCCAGGAGTCGATTTCCTGTCCTAAGGAACTCTGTTTTTTACCTTGAACTCCTTTGGAGGGCAAATCTGATTTCCTAGAGTGAGTAATGAGCTTTTTAGACAAGGCTAAGGACGCTTTCCAGGGCCCTTCAGGCTTTGAGGGGCTTCACTGATCCTGTGCCCTAACCAGATATGCGACTTAAGACACATCTTCATTTCTGCATTGTTTCTAGAGTTGTTCTCACTTTCACCTCATACCAAGTTGTGAACCTGGGCAAGCGACTTAAGCTCCTAGAACCTCGGCTTCTGCCTTTGTGAAAAGAGAATATGATTAGATTTGTCTAATGGGTTGTAGCAAGTAATTAGATAGGGGTGCCTGGGTGACTCAGTTGGTTAGTGCCTCCCATTCAGATTGTGATTCCAGGGTCCTGAGATCAAGCCCCACATCTGCTCCCCCTGCTTATGCTCTCTGGTGCTCTCATTGTTTCTCTCTCAAATAAATAAAATCTTAAAAAAGAAAGAAGAGAGGGAGGGAGGGAGGGAGGGAGGAAGGGAGGAAGGAAGGAAGGAATTAGATAGATATTTGATATAACACGCTTAGCACAGTGCTTAGCATATAGTACCTGCCTGGTGAATCATGTTAGTTGCTGTTACCTTCTTTTTTTTTTTTTTTAAAGGTTTTTATTTATCTATTTATTAGAGACACACATAGAGAGAGAGAGAGAGAGAGGCAGAGACACAGGCAGAGGGAGAAGCAGGCTCCATGCAGGGAGCCTGACGTGGGACTTGATCTCGGGTCTCCAGGATCAGGCCCTGGGGTGAAGGCAGTGCTAAACTGCTGAGCCACCTGGGCTGCTCTGCTGTTAACTTCTTTTTTTTTTTTTTTTAAAGGTTTTTTATTTATTTATTTATTTACAATAGTCACAGAGAGAGAGAGAGAGGCAGAGACACAGGCAGAGAGAGAAGCAGGCTCCATGCACCGGGAGCCCGACGTGGGATTCGATCCCGGGTCTCCAGGATCGCGCCCTGGGCCAAAGGCAGGCGCCAAACCGCTGCGCCACCCAGGGATCCCTGCTGTTAACTTCTAAATGCAGACTCAATAATTGAAACTATTGGCTTTTGTTTCTGTGGACATAGCTGCTTTTCAGCAAGATGCATCTTATGTTTATATTAATAAGTTTGAGTGATGACTGGGAGACCTTAGAATACAGTATTAAGGTGACTTGGAAGAACAGATTAAATATATCCCAACGACAGTCTTATCTGCAGGCTGATGCAGATGACTGGATGACTTCTTGAGGCCCCTCAAAGGGCCACTGAAGAGGCTGTCCTATTGAAAGAGCACCTCTCCAGTTAAGGACTGAGGATAGTATCCCCATGACTAGAGTCAGATTTACCTTCAGGAGCATCCTCAGGCTGTGGCCCTAATTCTTTTTTTTTTTTTTTTTTAAGATTTTATTATTTATTTATTCATGACAGACACAGAGAGAGAGAGAGGCAGAAACACAGACAGAGGGAGAAGCCAGCTCCATGCAGGGAGCCTGACGTAGGACTAGATCCCGGGTCTCCAGGATCAGGCCCTGGGCCAAAGGTGGCACTAAACTGCTGGGCCACCGGGGCTGCCCTTGTGGCCCTAATTCTCAACAGCAGTATCCTCTCCCTGGCTCCAGAAGGGCTGACGGTGACTGGAGACTAAAGTAACATCAGGAGCCCCCAAAATGAAATGTTAAACTTCTTTATGTATCTCCTTAAGAGTGGGGGATAGGGCTAAATCCTGATCACCAAAATAGGAAGTCAGAACTCAGCCCTAAAACAAGTAATAGCAACATAAACATATTCTTTAGAAATGTAGGGCAAGTGCTCTGAAAGCTTTAAGAGTTGGAAGTAGTTCTCTCTGGGGAGCATAACTTGAGAGAGAATGGGGTAAGGTAGGGAACTGCTCTTTATAAGCTAATACTTTTACTTCCAAAATAAGAAATTCTGTAAAACAGTCGGTCAGTAAGGCTAAGGTTGTGGATTGGATTCCCGTGTACAACTGATTTTCTTTTAAACATTAGTGAACTTAGGATGCTGTAGTTTTGTGCATGGCTTTTGGAAAAATTTTAACATGAATTTGTATAACGAAACCAAACAAAACAAAATAAAGAAGAAGGCAGTGAGAGTGGGGAGCAAAGTTGCCCTTTTGTTGATTGTCCACTTCTGTGTTTCTGTCTATATTTGTAAAATTGAGATTTCTCTAAAATATACTCTTTCACATTAGATTTGTTTCCTGTGTTCAAAGATCTTTGTCTCTGACCTCCAAGTTTCCCCTTGTCTGTCCGGTGCAATTAACTTGATGGTATTAGAGGATCCTGCATGAAGTTCCCAGTTCTGGGAAATCAGCTTGTTATTGGGAGTTAGGGGATAGCTCCATCATGTCACTTTCTTGGGCCAGTCTGGTGGCAAAGTTGTGTCTGATGCGAGCCCCTTCTGAGGGCAAGGGCTGTAGAGAAGCCGTGACCCTGAGTCCCTGCCCTTCCCCACTGGTCGTTGTGTCAGTGTTGCTGCACAGCCTGGCTCTGCGCTCACAACTCTCTCTGTTTCAGCATGTATTCCACTGACGAGAATCTGATCCTTTCCCCACTCCTGGGCAACGTCTGCTTCTCCAGCTCCCAGTATAGCATCTGCTTCACGTTGGGCTCCTTTGCCAAGATCTATGCTGACACCTTCGGTAAGCTCTGCCTGGCAGTTCGCCTCCCAGCTTCCCCAGAGTCATATGTGCCTTTCCTGCTGAAGAGTTTAGAAATGGCTTCATGCCAGAGTCCCCTGTTGGGGGAGCATTTTATCAACTGTTACTGTCACAACTATTATTGTCACTCTTTTTGACCCCTAGACCCTTTGTTTTGGCTAAGTAGTTTCTAAAGAACAGAAAAATAAATGTGCCTGCATAAGAAGGGGGTGAAGAGAGAATCATTATAGGAATAAGAATCTCTCCCAATGTGAGAGAGATACCATCCAAAAGGAATGGCCCATGCCCACAAAACCCTTTCAGACCTTTCTGAAAGATATAGTCTCTCATTACTGATGCTTCTAGCTGTCTTTCTGACCGTATCTAGGTACATCAACTGTTGTGGGCCTACTCAAGAGCTCACATTGGATTTGCAGTCCTCTGGGATGCTCAGCTGAATGATTTTACAGTCCTTGGAACCTTGACACTAGAGCCCTGGGACCCACTTCCCCACTCAGGAGACTCTGGCACTCCCACATCCTTGCCTCCCAGTTCCCTCAGATTCTGATAACAACCATGTCCTGAGTGTCCAATGCTGTACCCCCTAAGGGGGTCATTATCACCCCGCCTTGAGAGCTGAGGAGAGGCTCTGTGAGAGGTCTCGCAGCTGACAGGCGCTAGAGCTCCAGTGTTTCTGTTCATCCACCCAGTTGTCCTTCATCACTCTCTTGTTTGCTTTTGTGAGAAAAATGGGCAAATACAACTTTTAAGAAAAATGTACATATTTACTATATTCTCAATGTAGAAAATAGAAGATATAGTAAAATCTAGTCAAGAAAGCAAAATTCACCCTTAACCTTATTACCATAACTATTGCAAACATTTGTTAGAATTCTTTTTTGTTTAGTGTTCTGCATAAATGAGATCACATTTTTTTTTAATTTTTATTTATTTATGATAGTCACAGAGAGAGAGAGAGAGAGAGGCAGAGACATAGGCAGAGGGAGAAGCAGGCTCCATGCACCGGGAGCCCGATGTGGGATTCGATCCCGGGTCTCTAGGATCGCGCCCTGGGCCAAAGGCAGGCGCCAAACCGCTGCGCCACCCAGGGATCCCCAATGAGATCACATTTTATAGAGAAAGATATAACAGATACATAACACAAGATAAATTTTCATTCAGAATTGGATTATAAGATTTTGCCTATTAAAATTCATTTCTAAAAATTATTTTCTAAAGCTGCCTATTGCTCCACTATATAAATGTATTATAATTTAACCATTTTACCATTAGACATATATTTTAGTTGTTTGTAGATGGCTCGCTTATTTATTTATTTATTTACTTACTTACTTAAAGATTTTTATTTGTTTTTTTCATGAGAGACACAGAGAGAGAGAGAGGCATAGACACAGACAGACAGAGAAGCAGGCTCCATGCAGGGAGCCCGATGTGGGACTCGATCCTGGGTCTCCAGGATCACGCCCTGGGCTGAAGGCAGGCGCTAAACCTCTGAGCCACCCAGTCTGCCCAAGATGACTCTTTTAAAAAGGAGAAAATAAGGCAGCCCTGGTGGCTCAGCAGTTCAGCGCCACCTGCAGCCCAGGGTGTGATCCTGGACTTCCAGGATCGGGTCCCACGTCAGGCTCCCTGCGTGGAGCCTGCTTCTCCCTCTGCCTGTGTCTCTGCCTCTCTCTGTGTGTGTGTCTCATAAATAAATAAACAAATAAATAAATAAATAGATAGATAGATAGATAGATAAATAAATAGATAAATAGATAAATAAATAGATAAATAAACAAACTTTAAAAAATAAATAAATAAAAAGGAGAAAATAGATGGACAACAAATGAAACTCATCTGGGCAGGTTTCTGAATGTTTTTTATATCAGCATGTGAAGCAAAACCCAAGAGAGTTTCTGTAACTACAATGTGTTAATGATTCAATTTCTGATTGAAAATGGCCCTAATAAGCCTCAAGAGTATTACCTATCCTTGGAACCCATTGTTCATTTACAAAGGAGCCAGCAATGGGCTCCAACATCATCTTGATGAAAGCCATGTATGGGCTTCTAGAAAGTCAGCTTTAAAAGGAATATCAGAGATAATTGAGTCCTTCCCTTTCATTTCATATATGGGAAACTATGTCCAGGGTTGCAGAATCTACTGATGGGCTTGGGACTAGAATCTACTTGGGATTTTTTCCATTACATCCTACTGCCACAGTTGATGCCTTGTCCTCTAAACTAAGAATCTGGTAGGGCGTAGGGAACAATCTGTGACTTCTAGGAAATCTGTCCAGGCAGTTGACAGAAACCCACACAGTGATGAACAGTGTCTGGGATCAACTTTGGAAGGAGATGGGGTTTGGTGGACGGGTGGAGAATAGAGAGCTGGGAACTCCAGACTCACAGTGTTGGGCAAGAAGGCACAGAGGCAAGTGGTTTGGACCCATGGCTTGCTTAATAATACTGGACCATTTCACCTAGGAGAAGAGGTGAAATAAAACTGTGGGCAGGCTGAATTGGGATCACATTGAGGAGGGTTTGGAATGCCAGGTTAAGGAATTTTTACTTTATCCTGTTGGCAGTTGGGAGCTATTAAAGATAGAGGTGGGCTATAGGCCACATGGTCTCTGTCTCAACTATACAACTACTTAACTTCCCTTATAGAGCACAAAAGCAGTCACAGATGATGTGTAAGTGAATGAATGTGACCATGTTCCCATGAAACCTTATTTATGAGAAGCGAAATATGAACTTCACGTGTCCTAAAACACTCTTCTTTTGGTTTAGTCAACCATTGAAACATGCAGACAGAACCTGTGCTTTCCTAGAGGGACATGCATAGGCCATGAGCTGAATTTAACCATCAGGGACGGTACCTGCATAAGGCTACCCCACACTTAACCTGAGGCACTGACCCTCCTTACCAAACATGCAGAGGACACTCTGAAGTGGGACGTGGAAGATTTCATGCACAAATCAGCTGCCTCAACTAATTCTCCTTTCCCAGAAGCTAGACTTCCTGCATGGTGGCCAATCTAAAACTTTCTGACTCTGTATGCTTTGGCAACGTTTCCTCCACGCTGTTCCCCCTGTTCAAACATCTACCCCAAAAGTCCTCAAAGAAGGAGATGGTGCCCCTGGGCAGAACAAAAACCTGTATCCCAAAATGGTTTCCTCCTCTGGCAGCTTCCTCCTCAAGCAAAAGAGACAGGAAATTCATGTCCCAAGGCCACTTAGTATCCTAGTCACAGCCCCTGTAGTGTCCTGGCATCTGTATGTTTTTTCAGGATCCACTTTCTCTCTTACAACCTGTTTAGGAATGATGTGCATAAAATAAATGAAAAAATACCATAAAATTATGTTAAAAAATAAATAAAAACAAAGATTAGGTTGGGCTGATGAGTGCAAAGCTGATGGAAGATAGGCCAGAGAGAGGAGAGGGTGGAGGAAGGAACACCCATTTAGAAATTTTTTGCCAGTATTCCGGTACAAAATTGTGAATATTGGATTCCTGTTATCTATGAAATTGGAAAGGAGGGATTGGGTTAGGGAGACATTCACCTGTTCTTTCAGTGGCACACTGGACCTGGTTCCTGTGAGTACTCCAGCAGCTCAGTCCAGGGAGTATGCTGTACCATATATTAAGTGCAGTAATGGAAGTGTGTAAAAGACATATCAGTTCAGAGGAGAGAGTTTCACTAATGTGAGAAGGAAGGGAAGAATTTGGTAGTTAACATAGTGAGGAAGAAAAAGATTTTGAGCTTGGACAAGGTGCCAAAGGTAGCCTCACTGAAAGAATAGTCTGAAGGGAAGCATAGCTTTAGGGAAAAGATGATAAATTCCCTTTATGCCATCTTGAGTGAGAGAGAACAGTCTGACATCTGGATAGAAATACTCTTGAGTTAGTTGGTGATGTCAGTGATCCAATTGACTGTTACAGGAGCCCTTGACTGAGAAGATCTTGAATTTTAAAAGCCACCATCGCTTAGCTCAGTCTGACCAGAATTAAAGGTTACAGTCAAACTAAAAGGATTAATTGGTAAAAGATGAGACAAAGGTTGGCTTTGGTGTTTTCTCTCCAGAGGACTAGATATCTGCCTTCCAGAGGCTGAGGGCTAGTTGGAGCTTTAGCATGGCACTGCAGCTGGGAGATTGCCCACACTGGAAGCAGATAGCTTCTGTAGATCAGGAAAGAATGAGGGAGCCATTAAGCTCCACTTCTGGAAGGAATGGGGTTTAGCGGCAGACAGAGCATAGCATTTTGGTGATTGAGCCTGCTTTATCGAAGGAAAAAGTATAAACCATTCCCTTGTCCATAGCTCAGTTTTTTGCTCTCTAGACATGGAGTCACCTGGGTGCTCATTTTGGCTCTAGCATAGTCTTGTCAATTTTGGAGTCCTGTCCTTGTCTGTGCCTCAATATTCTTGTCTGCCTGCCTGGGTAGGAGGAAATGTCCGGACCTTGGAAAGGAAGCTGTTAGAATTACTCATCTGTAAACCACTTATGCACCTGGAACAAACTTTCTTTTTTGTTTGTTTGTTTGTTTGTTTGTTTGTTTGGAACAAACTTTCAAACAGTACTTAGGTAGATTATAATTGTATCTCTTCTCTTATAGGTGACATTAACTACCAGGAATTTGCTAAAAGACTCTGGGGTGACATTTACTTCAACCCCAAAACGTAAGTAGAATGGGAAAATGACACTCTAGAGGGGGATCCATTTTCCCAGGAAGTGAGAACCAAGTTCCTAAGGTTAAAACCTACTTTTTTTTTTTTATTAGACGTGAACAGTCATCTTTCCTCCTCTAAGTGAATTGGCTTCATGAGCTCCTAGCAGGATGTGGATATTTTTCTTGAGGGCTTCACAGCTTGGCTCGGGCATGCGTGCGAGTCATAGCCATATGTCTTCTCAGGAATCTCTTTGGAAATGTTATGATCATACACACATTCCTTTCCCTTGACCCTACAGATTCAGAACTTAGGAGATTCACCCTTGGGGTCAGTGACACTGCCTTCTCCTTGCTGGGTCACCCATAACTCTTTTTTTTCCTCCTTAGACGAAAGTTCACAAAAAAGGCCCCAACCAGCAGCTCCCAGAGGAGCTTCGTGGAGTTTATCTTGGAGCCCCTTTATAAGATCCTCGCTCAGGTGAGTGTGTCAGGCCTCTTGATTCAGGGCTGCCCTTCTAAGCACAAAGTGGAAAAGCTAGGGAACTCCCACTTCCCCTTTCCCCTAAACATGCTCAGTTTTGTATTACTAAGTATGAGGATAGTTGATCACTAGTCTTCTAGATCTAGGACACTATGGTTCTCTAAATGCTGTTGAATTCAGAGTGAAGGGGGAAGGTACACAAGATAAAAAAAAGCACTGGAGAAATTTCATGTGAATATTTTGTCTATTCAAAAGAAAATGGGGCAGCCCGGGTGGCTTAGTGGTTTAGCGCCGCCTTCAGCCCAGGGTGTGATCCTTGAGACCCAAGATCAAGTCCCATGTTGGGCTCCCTGCACAGAGCCTGCTTCTTCTCTGCCTGTATCTGTGCCTCTCTCTCTCTCTCTCTCTCTCTCTCTCTCTCTGTCTCTCA
Source organism: Nyctereutes procyonoides (assembly GCF_905146905.1). Lineage (NCBI taxonomy): Eukaryota > Metazoa > Chordata > Mammalia > Carnivora > Canidae > Nyctereutes > Nyctereutes procyonoides. The sequence goes on from NW_026575020.1 coordinate 427,587, forward strand.
TGAATAAATAAAATCTTTTAAAAAAGACACTTGAAAACTAATAATTTCAGTTGTGGGAATTTGACTGACAATTATAATTGGGAAAGTCCTCCAGGCTATATGTATATATATACACATATATATAATGTGTACGTTAAAGCATTATTTTTAACATAAGGGGGGAAAATTGAAAGTAAGTTGCCAATGAGAATCTGATTAAATGAATTAGGCACATTTCAAGTATTTTGCATCCATTAAAAGAATGGCTGTATGAGCTTGCTTTTTTTTTTTTTTAAGATTTTATTTATTCATGAGAGACACACACACACACACAGAGAGAGAGAGAGGCACAGGCAGAGGGAAAAGCAGGCTCCATGCAGGGAGCCCGACGTGGGACCCGATCCCGGGCCCCCAGGATCATGCCCTGGGCCGAAGGCGGTGCTAAACTGCTGAGCTCCCCGGGCTGCCCTGAGCTTGCTTTTAATGACTTTTCTGGACTTGTATGTATATGATGTTTGTCAGATTGAAAAGGATGCATCATGGGCACCTGGCTGGCTCAATTGGTAGAGCAGGTGACTCTATCTCTGGTCATGAGTTTAAGCCCCATGTTGGCATATAGCTTACTTGAAAAAAGAAAAAAGGATGCATCAGACAGTGGTGGTAAGGATGTAGTTAAATGGGATCCTTGGGTGGCTCAGCAGTTTAGCGCCTGGTTTAGTGCCTGCCTTCGGCCCAGGGCATGATCCTGAGGCCCCAGGATCGAGTCCCACATTGGGCTTCCTTGCATGGAGCCTGCTTCTCCCTCTGCCTGTGTCTCTGCCTCTCTCTTTCTGTGTCTCTCATGACTTAAAAAAAAAAAAAAACATGTGAGATGCTTCAAAGAAAAGAGTATGGCATTGATTGCATTTGCATGAATTTGTGCTACCTTAAAGGCAGCAGCGAAAGGATAACATTGTATGGGAATTTTCAGAGCCTTTTTTTCCACGACAGTTATAAAATATTCAGATGTTTAATAAGCACTGTGCACAGTGGACACACACATATACACAAAATGTGTGTGTTCCAGTTGACAAAAAGGAAAACATGGCAACAAGACAAAAGAGCATGATTAAAATTTATTAGTGCTGAAAAATACTATCTTGTGTCAGACTGGAATGGATTAATAAAAGAAATTTATAGAATCTGTCTCAGTAGAGACCTTGAGTCTGCTGAGGATGATTTAGCTTGGCCTTGCCCTACCAACAGATGGACTGCCAGGTGACCTTTTTTGGTTCCTTCCAGTGCAGTGATCCTCTAAATCTGAGAAGTCTCTAAAATAGGGAAGAGTAAGGGATTTCCTGACTGGGATGAGATGCTGCTTTTCAGACACCAGGGGGCAGCGCTGAAGGTCCATCTGAAAGGGCCAGGCTTATTGGCTGGTGTGGGCACGTATGTATTTATTTATTTATTCATGAGAGAGCCAGAGACACAGGCAGAGGGAGAAGCAGGCTCCATGCAGGGAGCCTGATGCAGGATCCGATACCGGGACCCGATCCATGGACCCCAGGATCACGCCCTGGGCTGAAGGCAGGCACTAAACCGCTGAGCCACCCAGGCGTTCCTGGTGTGGGCAAGCCCTTCTGTTGGTTTGAAGAGTGGGTACCAAAGATTTCCCTGAAACCAAATGGTTGTCCTTGCCAAAAGCTCTTCCTATAGAAGAGAACTTAGTGCAGTGACCCTTCAGATTGCCTTCTGGCCTTCCTTGCCCTCTTTAGCAGGCACCACACTGAGGCTGTCACTACAGCTGATGTGGTTGGGAAGCCTGGGTGGCTCAGCAGCTGAACCTTTGTCTCAGGTCGTGATACCAGGATCCTTGGATTGAGTCCCACATTTGGCTCCCCGCAGGGAGCCTGCTTCTCCCTCTGCCTGTGTTTCTGCCTCTCTCTCTCTTTCTCTCTGTCTCATGAATAAATAAAATATTAAAAAAAAAAAAAGCCTTTTACAGCTGATGTATCTGATACCCATACAGGTTGTGGGTGATGTGGACACCAGCCTCCCCAGGACTCTGGACGAGCTTGGCATTCACCTGACCAAGGAGGAGCTGAAGCTAAACATCCGCCCCCTGCTCAGGCTGGTCTGCAAAAAATTCTTTGGAGAGTTCACAGGTAACAAAAGAGCTCATGGCCCCTTCCCATCACCATTATCATGTTCTGCCACGTGTATCATGAGAATCTTTTCCTCATCCCACAGTGGTGTTCAGAGATGTCAGGTTCTTTCAAATAAACTACAGGCTGGATGTATAGCACCTGGATTTTCTACCTAGCTCGCTTCTTCAGTGGACACTACCAGGAACTCTGTCTTGGGAAACAGAAGCAATTAAATTTCCCTACCAGGAGGAGCGTGCAAATAAAGGAAATGGGGAAGCAGTATTTTTGCCAGGGAGCAGTCAGAAAAGTAGACTCGTGAGTGATGTGAAATATTGGGGAAAGCACCAGGTTCAGATTTCTCTTTCCCCTGAGCTCCTGTATCCTCTATTTGAATGGCACAGAAGGCAGGTAATATAGTAAACCACGCCCTTGGTTGGTTAAGAAAAGATCCAAGTCTTGCCTCTGTAATGGCCCCAACCCTTCCATGTAGTGAGAACCTGGGCCAGCCACCCAATTCTCTGTGACTCGAATATCTCAGCTCTAAAATAAAGGAGGCGTAGAAGGTAACAGCTAAGGTCCCTGTCCCCTCAGCAATCTCTTGATTCTGAGTCTGGTGGGAATGAAGTGTCAGAATCCTCCAAGTGCATAATTCTAGTAGTTTGGGGACGTGTGGGTGGCTCAGTGGTTGAGCATCTGCCTTTGGCTCAGGGTCTGATCCCAGATTCCCGGCATCGAGTCCTGCATCAGGCTCCTTGCATGAAGCCTGCTTCTCCTCCCTCTGCCTGTGTCTCTGCTTCTCTGTCTCTCATGAATAAATAAATAAAATCTATAATAATGATAATAATTATTGTAAAAATTATTTTTACCATTATTATCATTATTATTCTAGTAGTACATTCTGGATGACCATCAGTCTGACCAGGAGATACCAACTGAAAACAGATCTGCCTTCCCCCAGGTACTAATGGAGGTCATCCTCTCTTGCATGGCTCATTAGCCATTAGAAAAACAGATACAGGGCAGCCCTGGTGGCGCAGCAGTTTGGCGCCGCCTGCAGCCTGGGGTGTGATCCTGGAGACCTAGGATCGAGTCCCACGTCGGGCTCCCTGCATGGAGCCTGCTTCTCCCTCTGCCTGTGTCTCTGCCTCTCTCTCTCTCTCTGTGTCTCTATGAATAAATAAATAAAATCTTTAAAAAAAAAGAAAGAGAGAGAGAGAGAGAGAGAAAGAAAGAAAGAAAGAAAGAGAAAAAGAAAGAGAAAGAAAGAAAAGAAGAAGGAAGGAAGGAAGAGAAAGAAAAGAAAGAAAGAGAAAGAAGAAAGAAAGAAAGAAAGAAAGAAAGAAAGAAAGAAAGAAAGAAAGAAAGAAAGAAAGAAAGAAAGAACAGATACATGTGTAGAATAGAAACGTGTGCAATCTTTCCCAAAGGGAAAGAATCAGTTCAGGGATTGTTCTGAGTAGATCCAAAGAGATGAAATACTTATTTAATTTAGTGTAAGTGCTCATATTCAATAAAAAATCATAGATTCAGGGATCCCTGGGTGGCTCAGCTGTTTAGCACCTGCTTTGGGCCCAGGGCATGATCCTGGAGTCCCGGGATCGAGTCCTGCATCGGGCTCCCTGCATGGAGCCTGCTTCTCCCTCTGCCTGTGTCTTTGCCTCTTTCCCTCTCTCTGTGTGTGTCTCTCATGAATAAATAAATAAAATCTTAAAAAAAAAAAAAGATTATAGATTCGTAGAGATACTCGAAAATTTTTGTCAGCTGAGTTCCAAGCAACCACTGAGCCCTGCTTCTTGCTCCTCCCTGGCCTCAGTGTGACATCTTTTAGAACATACTCCCAGGAAAGCAGGATAGTACTGCCCTCTGAGCTCATGGTGCTATAACTTGAAGAGCTGAAAATGAGTCTTTTCAGTTTTAGCTTTCTGGAAATCACAAGTAGATCCATACCTCAAGCCGCTCACTTACTCCTGTGAGAGTGTATAGTAATGGCTTGCTCTTCTCCTTCCACAGGCTTTGTGGACATGTGTGTGCAGCATATCCCCTCTCCAAAGGTGGGCGCCAAGCCCAAGATTGAGCATACCTACACTGGTGGTGTAGATTCTGATCTCGGCGAGGCCATGAGCGACTGTGACCCTGACGTAAGGGAAAGCCCACCATTTCTCTTGATTTTTGTCCCCTCCTGTATGAGTCCCCTGTTTTCTGGTCATAAGAATAATGCCGTCTTTCCATCCTTGCTTTTCACTCACTCCCCATGAGCAAAGTCAAACAGACCTGAATTCAAAGCCTAGTGTTACCACTTCTAGTGGTATGATTTGGGGAACATTATTTAATCTTTCTAAGAGTCGTGGTCTATAAAATGAGGATTAAAATATGTATGTGGTTATAAGAATTGAATGAGATAGGGAAAGTATTATAGTTGTTCAGCATGGTACCTGAACTAGTAAAGATTCAACAAGTGTAGCTGACCTCATCAGTCTTGGGCTTTAAAAAACATCTTTCCCAGGGGTACCTGACTGGCTCCATCAGTAGAGCATGATCTCTGAGTCATGAGTTCAAGTCCCACATTGAGCGTTCAGCTTACTTAAAAAATAAAAGTCTTTCCTAGTCGTTCCTTAGTCAGTCTAGTTTCTCAGCATAAACATACAACCAGTTGAAAATTGTGAGTTATGTCTTCAGAGGGAATGTGGGGTAAGCACGTCTTATAACCTTGCACTGTAATGCAGTGCCAGTCCGGCATCCTAAACCTGCTTTTCTTTGCCATTGCCCACATCTCCCTAGAGAACAGGAAAAGAGGTTTTTTTTACTATGCCTGTGACATCTATATACTAAGCAGGGGGTAGGGCATGACTTAGAATTTCCCAGGAGATTGACGCATCTTCCTCTAGGTCTGGGCTCTTCACAGAGCCCATGTCATTGCTGTCAAGGGAGGTGGAGACCATGGCATTTACCCTGGGAATATGTGTGGTTGAGCCTGTGCTCTGTCCCCACCTCCAGGGTCCTCTGATGTGCCACACTACCAAGATGTACAGCACAGATGATGGAGTCCAGTTTCATGCCTTTGGCCGGGTGCTGAGTGGCACCATCCACGCTGGGCAGCCCGTGAAGGTCTTGGGGGAGAACTACACCCTGGAAGATGAGGAGGACTCCCAGATATGCACTGTGGGCCGTCTTTGGATCTCCGTAGCCAGGTAATGCCAACCGTCACCTGTAGAGGTATGCCTTGGCCTTATTACTGGAGCTGCCACAGGAGCTGGAAGAAGTGGTCCTCCCTGGGAGCACAACAGCTTCATGGCCCCCCTACAGGAGGAGATCAGCCCATTCTCCCTCACATCTGTTGACTTCTACTTCTTACTACCCAGAGTTGCTAGGGCCAAAAGGCAACTACTATTGGTATAATGCCAAGAGCCTTGCCTTCACATTTTGAAGGCTTGTATAAACTTTGTAGCAGGGTTTCTATTTTTACTCTTAATCCTGTTCCTCTTCTGTTTTCCTAAGTCATAACCTTTGTGTTTCTTCCCAAACAAAATTGTCTCCCAGCCTCCACTGACTATTCTTTGACCAAGATAGAAGATTTTGCTGGATCCCTTGTAGCTTCCCCATCTGCAGAATCAGACTTAGCTTGAACCTCTGGGCTGCTCATGAGTTCATAAGTTTGGCTTCTCAGCCAGCAAGCAGAGTGCAGGAAGTTGTGTTCCTGACGTTGCCTGCTGCACCTGGCCCCCAGCCCCTTCCCCCACTCCAGATTCACCCGTTCCCTAGAAGGCAGAAGATTGATGAGCTAGGACAGTCACAGTATTTTCTGTGATGCTTTTGGCATCTCCTTAACATTCTACCCCTGGGGCGCAGTGCCTTGCTTACCACTAGTATCCAACTGGAATTCAGTTTTCCTCTTTGTCCCCTTACAATACCATGCGTTTTTCTGTCATGGGCTAATTCATTAATTTCTATCTCCAGTTGGCCCTTGAATAACACAGGTTTGAACTACATGGGTCCATTTTAATATGTTTGTGAGGTGTTTTTTTTTTTTTTTCAATAAATACACTATAGTTCTATAAACGTATTTTCTTTATCTTATTATTTACTTAGTATTTTCTCCTTTTAGCTTTCTTTATTGTAAGTATAGAGGGCGCCTGAGTGGCTCAGTTGGTTGAGTGTCTGCCTTTGGTTCAGGTCATGATCTTGGGGTCCTGGGATGGAGCCCCGCGTCGCTTCTTCCTCTCCCTACCCCCTGCTCGTGTACTTTCTTGCCAAATTTCTCTCTTTAAAAAAAAAAAAAAAAAAAAGGATTACAGTATAGAATACATATAGCACACAGTGTGTGTTGATTGTTATCAGTAAGACTTCCAGCCAACAAGAGACTGTTAGTAGTTAAGTTTTGGGAGGAGTCAGGACATACACATGGAGTTTCAACTGCATGGGGGATCAGCACCCCTAACCTCAGTGTTGTTCAAGGGTCGCCTGTCCACATATATGAGGCTGTATGATTGTTTATGGTATCCTTCCCGTCCTGGAATGTGTCTGTTTGGCTCACCCCTGCTCCTGACTCAGTGCTTTGCACTCTTCATTTTGCTTATCTGTTGCTCCAGGTACCACATTGAGGTGAACCGTGTTCCTGCTGGCAACTGGGTTCTGATAGAAGGTGTTGATCAACCAATTGTAAAGACAGCAACTATAACTGAACCCCGGGGCAATGAGGAGGTAGAGTTTTTAAAAAGGCAACGGGATTAGTTTATTAAGCTAGGATGTCACATAGAGCCACACCACACGTGAGCAACCAGTAGCAGAACTATCAGGGTACTAACCCAGTCATGGCCACTTCCTGGTTCCAGACCTCAGCATGAGCTCAGTGTTCTAGATCCGACTCTGCTCTCTTTTCCCTATACTCTCCCTGGATGCTAGGAATTGGGAGGGGTGGGCCTTTTATCTTTCCCTCTCTCTTTGTTCTGCCAAAATGCATGGGAATAAATGGCTCTTCAGGCTGCCTCTAAGCAGCACTATGGCTCCTGGTTGGGGAATGGTCTGCTCTGACCTCTGCACCTTTGGTGCCTACTCAGGCCAGGTGCCCTCACTCTTTTGCATTTTGAATATCAGGCTCAGATTTTCCGGCCCTTGAAATTCAACACCACCTCTGTTATCAAGATTGCTGTGGAACCAGTCAATCCCTCAGAGCTGCCCAAGATGCTGGATGGTCTGCGCAAGGTCAACAAGAGCTATCCATCCCTCACCACGAAGGTATGCGCAGGACCTGCAGGAGCTACCAAGCCCCAGGGCCTGTGGGTCTGTGCTGCCCACTGCTTCAGGTCCACCAGGTGTCTCTGATCTGCTTCTGACAGCCTATGTCAGGAACAGGTATTCCTGTCTAGTACTATCATTTGAAAGCAGGACATGTTTGGGGGGGATGGGACACAGTGAAAGTACACATGGGTGTGTTCATATTCCCTAGTATCTTTCAATGTGAAAGAGATGTGTTTTGGAGAATACACTTCGAATTGATTTCCCAGAAATTATAGAGGGAAAAGTGAATCATTCTGATCCTTCTACATTCTTGAGCCATCTAGCATACTTTTCAGAGTAGTTGGCCTGGGCTAAAGGGTCAACTTACATCTATAGACATAGGGCCTAGGCCCTAGCATTGATTCTGTTGCTAGTTGTTGCTGGCACAGAGGTCTAGGCCATGACCACCAGGGCTGTTGCATTTCAGGTGGAAGAGTCTGGAGAGCACGTGATTCTGGGTACTGGGGAACTCTACCTAGACTGTGTAATGCATGATTTGCGGAAGATGTACTCAGAGATCGACATCAAGGTAAATCAGTGTTTTCCTTTCTTGAGCTCCTGCCTGGCCAGGAGCTTGACACTCAGCTCTAGACTGATTTTATGAGCAACCAAACCTTTGATTCCCTTGGAAGACCTGAGGGAAGAGGGGGGGCACTAGGGGAGGAGACATGTTTGGGAAAAACATGACCTGTTGCTCCCTATATGGGAAGGTGTTTGAGATCTGGTTTGCCCCTTTCTGCAGGGTTATTCTTAATGTCAAACGTTTCAAGTCAGGGCTCCCAAGCCAAAGTGATTCTTAGTCTTTTGTTAAGAAAACAGTTACATAGTTAACCCATCTCTGGTGATTAGGGCTCAGTGGATGTTTCAGGACGTGAGGACTGGCTCTCGAGCCATGATGTGGCCTCTTAGTTAAAGTGTGCTTTGCATGACTCCTGTCTCCTAATTGGTACACATATCTTCTCCTAGCCCCCATGGAAGTGGGAGTGAGTGCTCTCACATAACTGTCTTAGACACTTCTTCTGATGTGACGGGGACCAGTGCTCTCTGAGATACTGAGTTCTCCAGTAGTGGACCACGTGGGAGCTTCGGGGAGGAGCTGTGCTACCCAGAGCCAGGGGTTGAGAATGGAACAGGGGTCTGCTGGGCAGGCCCTACTGTCAGCTGCAGCAGAGCCATGGGAGGTATTCAGTGAATGGCAGTGGGATGGCTGAACGGATGTTGAAAGAGACCTTCGGGGACTATCATTTAGGGCCAGGTTCGACTCGCACTTTGTCTTGACTGAGGAACATAAACTCCATACTCTGCTGCATTTCTTCAGGCTTCTTAGCACTGGCACAGACTCTTAGCCCACTATTGTACTTGCTGCTGCTGCCAATAAGAGCGGAGAGTTGTTGCAGAGGTAGTGCAAAGGGGAACTCAGGATTCCCGTTGTCAGAAGATTGTCCTTCCGACAAATTTAGACCTTGCCTGACAATTTATTCCATTTCGCAGGTGGCTGACCCTGTTGTCACATTTTGTGAGACGGTGGTGGAAACTTCTTCCCTCAAGTGCTTTGCTGAAACGCCCAATAAAAAGTGAGCTGTGGAGTCCAAGTGACCCTGGGACTGACGGGACACTCTCCTCCCCACCCCAATCCTCTCTGTTCACAAGTGCTTTAGAAATAGAGAGCTCCTAAATCTTGGGATGGAATCTTAGGATGCTTCAGTTTTATGCCAGTGCTCTCATCTTTTAGGCCTGTAGATGTGATGCTGTGGATTCTTTGCCAGTACCCTAAAGATGAGTGTCCTAATTGCCACTTGTTTCTGTATAATATAATCATCTTAAATTTGCCTTAGCAGCTCCACTGGCTTTTTTTGTTTTGTTTCGTTTTTTTAGATTTTATTTATTTACTCATGAGAGACAGAGACAGAGGAAGGTAGAGGGAGGAGCAGGCTCCATGCAGGGAACCCGACATGGGACTCAATCCCGGGTCTCCAGAATCACACCCCGCACTGAAGACGGCACTAAACCGCTGGGCCACTGGGGCTGCCCAGCTCCACTTTTTTTTATTGTTTGTTGTTTTTTGTTTTTTAAGATTCTATTTTTAAATAATCTCTGCACCGAACATGGGGCTCTAATTCATGACCCTAAGATCGAGAGCTGCATGCTCCACTGACTGAGCCAGCCAGGCATCCCCAGACCTCACTTTTTTAAAGAGTGATAGATTCGAATGAAAGAAGACAGAAGATGAACCCTTTTTGCTCTTCTCTGGCCCTCTCACTTTTACTGATAACACTGGTTTGTCGGCCTTTTCTTAGGAATGCCCCTTCTGCCAGTTCTGCTGATCCTCATCATTACCCATTTCCTTTCTGACTAGGAACAAGATTACCATGATTGCAGAGCCTCTTGAGAAGGGCCTTGCCGAGGACATAGAGAACGAGGTGGTCCAGATCACGTGGAACAGGTGAGAGAATGTGGCCCTGGTTCCAAAGCTGAAAGGGGTTGAGGCACCAGGTGCCTGGGTGGCTCAGTTGGTTAAGCATCTCTTTTTGGCTCAGGTCATGATGGTCCTGGGATCAGGTTTCACAGCGGCTCTCTGCTCAGTGAGGAGTCTGCTGCTCCCTCTGCCCTTTCCCTCCCCCCACCCCCTGCTTGTGCTCTGGAGCACGTGCACATGCTTTCTTGTGTGCACTCATGCTCTCACTTACTCGCTCTCACATGCGCAAAAAATAAAATCTTTTTTTTTTTTAATTTTTATTTATTTATGATAGAGAGAGAGAGAGAGGCAGAGACATAGGCAGAGGGAGAAGCAGGCTCCATGCACCAGGAGCCCGACGTGGGATTCGATCCTGGGTCTCCAGGATCGCGCCCCGGGCCAAAGGCAGGCGCTAAACCGCTGCGCCACCCAGGGATCCCAAAAAATAAAATCTTTAAAACAAAAAAAGACCAGCTGCCATAGCCTACTTGTTGAGTCTCTCATACCACCTGTCCTGGGAAGCAAACTGTCCTCCAGGAAGGCAGAATCTGTGACCCCAGCAGGTAATAATCGCAGAGCTGCAGGATACCTCCATTTTCTCCTCCTTCCCCCAGGAAGAAATTGGGAGAATTCTTCCAGACCAAGTACGATTGGGATCTGCTGGCTGCACGTTCCATCTGGGCTTTCGGCCCTGATGCCACTGGCCCCAACATCTTGGTAGATGATACCCTGCCCTCTGAGGTACAGCAGAACTGGCGGGAGCCAATGTGGGGTGCTTTCTTTGCTATTGAGTGGAGGAAACTACAAAGTGTACTACTTTCCCCAGAAGTATGTTGTGGCTTGTCGTGAATCTTCTTACCAGTATATCTACCTTCTCGTCCCTCTAAATTCTGGTTGTTGCCATGGTCAGTGTGCTCACACATGCCCTCATGTTCTGTGCAGGTGGACAAGGCTCTTCTCGGCTCAGTGAAGGACAGCATTGTTCAAGGTTTCCAGTGGGGAACCAGGGAGGGGCCCCTCTGTGATGAGTGTAAGTCCCCCCAGCGCTTCTGTGTCCTCAGCTACAGTCTTCTAGGCTCCTTGTTCCTGGGCATATGAGGTGGAATAGGCTCACCTGTGGGCCCTGGCAGGAGAGGCAGCTCAGAGCACACAAGGCTAGCCTGTGTCCTGGGGCAGCCTCCTCTCTTCTCTCTCCTCTCTCCCTGTCCTAGTACTATTGCTTGGGACATCCTGGATATACAGTTATTTCTAGGCTGACATTTGCTCTTCAGTCCTGAGAAGAAATGTGTTTGAAGAGAAGTATCAGGAGGAAAATGTATTGGAATAGTTTATAGACCAGGATTGGATTTAGTGGGAAGAAATGTGCAATTCCTTGAATTTATTCTCTATCCAGAAATAATTAAATACCTGCAGAAAATGCACATAAACTAGGAAAGCTTTATGATGTCTGGGCATGACCTGAAACGAACACAAAGAATGTGTGCTTAACTTCTATCCTCTGCTTTAGGCCATGGTATCCTATCAAAACACCCATCTGCAGGATGATTTTGTGCCATAGCTTTTGTGGCCTCAAGATAGCTCCCATGCTGCTAGAGGCTCTTTGCTGCTCTGCCCTTGGGCCCTTGACACCTCAATTGCTCCTCACTCAGCAGTTTCCCCATCTCTGTTTCAGTGATTCGAAATGTCAAGTTTAAGATCCTGGATGCAGTGGTTGCCCAAGAGCCCCTGCACCGGGGTGGGGGCCAGATCATCCCCACAGCAAGAAGAGTCGTCTATTCTGCCTTCCTCATGGTGAGTGGGTAGGGCCAGCCTGCTCCAGGAGGGCATTAAGTGCAGGTCCAGGAGGTCCAGGCTTTGGGGCATCAAGACTACAGTCCCTCCAGCCTTTTCTTTACCCAGGTCCTCAGTGGTCAGCCTTCCCCAAGCTGAGGAAACCTTTCATCTTGCCCCACTGCAGGCCACTCCTCGTCTGATGGAGCCATACTACTTTGTAGAGGTCCAAGCCCCTGCAGATTGTGTCTCTGCTGTGTACACCGTCCTGGCCAGGCGCAGGTGAGCCACCAGCATGGCACGTCAGGGAGGGTGCAGAGAGCAGGAGCCCAGCAAGAGGTAACTGGGTTCCTGTGTGGAAGGAGATGAGCCTCCTACACTGTATTTGCTCCTTAAAACCTAGTGAGCTAGTTTTTTAGAGGAAGTAGGAAAGATTTGAGGCAATCCCCAGCTTCACTGCAGATACAAATTTGAGGTTTCCTTCTTGGGCCCTTCTCAGCCCCTGGGGAAAGTACTGAAGTGTGTCAGTAGGGGGAATGTCTATAGGACCTTGTCCCATCAGAGTTTCCACTCTTGCCTAGCAGTCACTGCCCCTTTGACTGCCACAGGAAATGATACTGAGGGCCCCAAGCCTTTTCCACCCACTATAGCATGATTGTGGTTATTCTTTCTTTGGTGGTCACTCTGTGTTGTGGTACATTTGGGGCCAGATTCTTTTCTCTGCTTTGGGTCTCTGTAGGACAAGGGACTCAGGTTTTGTTTTGTTTTTTGTCGCAGGGGGCATGTGACTCAGGATGCACCCATCCCAGGCTCCCCTCTCTACACAATCAAAGCTTTCATCCCCGCCATTGACTCTTTTGGCTTTGAGACTGATCTACGGACTCACACCCAAGGGCAGGCCTTTTCGTTATCTGTCTTCCACCATTGGCAGGTGAGAAAATGGTGCAGACTGGCCAAGGTGGCCTCCCACCTGTTCAAGGCCAGCCCCCACTGATCTGTTCCCCTTCCAAGCCCCAAGTGAGATTTCTGGCATCCTAGAGAAGATCCCTAGACCGTCGATAACCACCTTACTTTTTAGATTGTTCCTGGTGATCCTCTGGACAAGAGCATTGTCATTCGCCCCCTGGAGCCACAGCCTGCTCCTCACCTGGCCCGGGAATTCATGATCAAAACCCGTCGCAGGAAGGTATGCATCCCTGAGGCCAATGGCCAACCCTCAATCCTAGGGCTCTTGGCAGGAGTTGGATCTCTCTTCATTTCTAACTTTGGGACCTTTCTCCCAAAGACTGAAAGAACTGTTCACTACACCATGCAGAGAGGTGCAAACTTTACAGGCCTCGGGTCACTGGCCTTCTGGGACCAGTCTGGCTGGAAAGGGAGCACCTTCTCCTCCCCAGTGGCAATTCCTGAATAGCTGGGCAAAAGTTCCATCTCCCACCATCCTCCCCCTCCAGCACAGGTCTTGGGCAGTCCCCAGCTCTGGTGGCCACCACATAGGGCTCTTTCTTGCATCTGCCCCCATTCTGCAGGGCCTGAGTGAGGATGTAAGCATCAGCAAGTTCTTCGATGATCCCATGTTGCTGGAGCTCGCCAAGCAGGATGTTGTACTCAATTACCCCATGTGAGTGCTGGGACGCCTGGCAGCCCCTGCTCCCTGCAGCAGGCTGTATCCTGGACTTAAAGCTGGGACCTGGTGTGACCCGGACTCCCATGTTGTCAGCGAGCGTCTGAGAGCTGCTATGGCCATTTTTAACAACCCCAAGCCCTCCGACCCAGAGTCCCAGCAAGGGAGGAATATTTGGCCTCCTCGTTCCTCTGCGGCCTCTGCCTGGCTCCATTCCCAGGGAACAGAGTGGAGCTTGGGCTCAGAAGAAGGGGATGAAGTGTTTAACCCCAAGGGGCCCTGTCTTCAGCATTTACGTGGAATTTTTTTTTTTTTTGTACAAGTTTGACCTTAGACATGGTTTTTAACTGAACAGAACATTCTGACCTCTGCCTTACTCTGTTCTTTTCATCCCCACACCCCCTCCCCCTCCCCCTCATCCCCTTCTCTCCAGCGTATTCTGGTCCTGACACTTGGGTTCTGAATATATGTCTCCTGTGTCTCTTCTCCCAGCTGTAGTCTTCCTGCCCGGGTCCCCAGGGCAGCAATCTGTGGTGAGATGGATGCCTGCCTCTTAATTCAGTGTTCCCATGAATGTTGAGGCCACTTTCTTGCCTCCACCTTTCCCCACCCACACCTGTCTTTCTGTTATGCTTTTTCTGGGTGGGACCTGGGATGGCTTGGGAGATGTTAGGCTTCTGGAACCAGAGGCCATTCCCATTGAACAATCTCCCTTGCTCTGGAGTTGAGGGAGCCAGAACTCTGATTTCTAGCCCTTTCTCTAATCCCTCCACCACCACCACACATACACCAGCCACTACCAGTACCTTCCTGTATCCCCATGTGAAGAAGAGACTTGGTTTTCCTCAAAACTGCTTTATTAGGAACATACCAGGGATCGATGGAAGAGGCTCTGGCTGCCCCAGGCCCTACAGGAATCCTACTTCTCCCCATCATCCTGTGCTGTTCGCTTGATATAGTCTCTGTACATTGTATACACAGCACCTGCGAGAAGGAGAAGGGAAAACATCCCATAACACGGAACCCTGCACGCATCCTCTGGCTCTCCTGGGACTGACTCCAGCCATTCCCCTGAGAGTCCAGCTGCCCTGCTCATCTTTCTGCTCGAGATCTCAACAGCTGCTGCCAGCACCTGACCACATGGCCTAGGGAAACCCCCCCCCCCCTTGACCATTCACAAAGCCCTTCCACATAGATCACCTATCGGAGAAACGTCACAGCAATCTGTGAGGTCAGCAAGCCAGGCTGCTTATCATCATGCTGTATACAGGGACACCGAGGCTCAGAGGAGGGATTTGTCTGCTGTCACCCAGCTAGTAAGTAGCTGTCTGCCTCTTGACCCACAGAGGAAAAGAAAGTCAGCATGCGTTCTGCTGTGTGATTTTGCTCACCTCTAGGACAAACTCATGAAACCAACTGTACCATCCCCACTGGCCCTGGGACAGGAGGTAAAACAGGGAACCCTGAAAATGGCTTGGCTTGAGGACTTCACCCAGGGCTTGCTGTGGAGCCGTCCGGAGGGGGCGGAGGCTGAAATCATGATCCCTTAACTGTCAGGACTCCCAGGCAGATTCTTCCTCATCAGCTGTCCTGTTCTCCTAGGGCCACCCACTCCCTAGCAGCCACTCACCTAGCATGACCGCACCCACAGCACAGGCCTGCGCTGCCACTCGGGTGTGAATCAAGTGTATGGACATCTTGGTGGAACCACGGGCCTTCAGCCGATAAATGCGGTAGACTGCCACTGCCAGGCAGCCGCCTAAGCCTGTGGGCAGAGAACGTGATGGTTGGCCCTCAGTCACCAACCACACGGCTCCCCTGATGAGAGACCCCTCACCAGGCAGTTGGGCATCTAGACAAACCCCTACTTTCCTGCCACTGTACATGGCAAGGGGCCGGCATCATCAGAATATTGAGTTGCTGCCCCCCTCCAGTGATCCCTGTACGTATGAGTAGCCCATCCTGAGCCTCCTACCCCCATCATCTCTGTTGGCTCCCCCAACTACTTTCATACTCTCCCAAGGCCATGAGGAAGGAAGCCCTGGGAGATCCCAAACTGCTCCTATCCTGATGCTGGTGCTAATGCCCCACCTGTCCCCACACCCCAGGTCTGCAGTTGGCCTCCACCTCCACCCACTCAGACTCCCTCATTTCATTGTCAGGCATGTCCCTTTCTCCCTTGGCACCTCTGCTGCTGGTTCACTCCTCTCCTAGCTGTTGACTGCTTAGTGGGTATGACACTTGAGTTCTCTGCTTCATTTGAAAAGATGAGACCTCATCTCTGAGGGAAAGCCCCTCCTCACCTTCATTCCTTATTGTCCTACTCACCTATAGGCACCAGCGGAGACTCCCTGGTCTTCCTCAGGAACTTTTGAGACACACTGTCTTCACCCTCAGGTGGTACCCACCAACCTTTGTTAGCAGACATGATCCTGGCCCCAGATGTTAGCAGCTGGGGCTCTGAGGCTTCAGCCGAGACCTAGAAGGAGGGACCCCACAATAAGAACTCCCGATTCTCCTCAGTTTGGGGGAGAAAGGAGGGAGTTGCCTGCTAAGACCCTCTCTTACCATGCCTCAACTCAGCCGCTACTTGAAAAGATGTCCCAAGTGCCTTGTCTCAGATGGCTGGACCACGAGTGCCATTTCTCCCATTTCTTCCTAACATTTGCCTCTTCCCCAGCTCATTCTGACTAAACTGGTTTTCCTGCCGCCGCCCCCCCACACACACACCCTTCCATCTGTATCCCTGTGTGATCCTTGGATCAAGAAAAGCAGCTGGAAAAATCCACAGATGAGAGTGGGAGGAACAGGCCTTGAGCCCTGGGACCCCCACTGGCCTTGAATCTGTGACGGTGGTTCCTGAGGGAGCTACAGAACAGGATCTGGCCCCGGGGAACCAGAGCCATACCGGACAGTGTTCCAGCACTGGTTACTGAATCACCAGATCCAAACATGAAAATGATTAGACATTGATTTGTGAATAATTTAGCATGGATTTTGGACATTAGTACTAACAGAACTAATTCTGGTCCCTGAACTCCCGTTTTCATCTCTTGGCAGGTTCATTGCCATTGCCAAACCCTTACCTCGTTCCCAGGATAGGTGATCCCTGTTGCTCTACTTGCTAACCCAGTAAACATCTTCTCTGACTACAAATTAGACTCCCAGAGTCCTGGTCCACAGACCAGGGCTTTTGCCTATGGGGTGCCGTCTAGGTCTAACCATGAGACAGACTCCCTGTGTGAGGTGACCTCTATTCCTAGTTGCTGCTTCTCTCCTGGAGAAGCAAGGACTGTCGGGCCCCACAGGTTCTCAGCATGCTGGTGCTTACCCTAGGAGATGGCTAGAAAGTAGAGTGGGAGCAGCCCAGCCAGGGCTCAGCATCTGCTGTTTTGAACTGGCCAGAAGTCGATGATGGAGCTGCCACTGTGGGGTCAGGGAAGCAAGCTTTAATGGGGACTTTGAAGTCAGGAATGGAGAGGGGAGGAGATAGGCCAGGGCATCAGTCTTAACCCCCCACTTGCTGAGTTCCAGGCCAGGGTTACAAGCACTGAAAAGTAATGAAAGATGAAATGGTGGGAGCCCTTAACTAGATTCAGTCTGTTTATTCCCATGGATGTAAGGGGCTGGATCAGACAGGGACCTGCTACAGAGAGCTGAGCTGGGAATATAGAGGCTAGGGATCCTGGGTCCCCCCACCCAAGCTATACTGCTTCAAACACTCATGAACAATGTGGGATACAAATAAAACGCCCCCCCCCCCCCAAAAAAAAGCCCCAGTTGTGGGAGGCAGGCCCTCTGGTCTGGGTCTCGATCCTTTCAAGGATGCTTTCAGGACCAAGGAGATTCATCCAGTTTGTAACCACTAGGATTTCCTCCATTTCCAGGGCTCCTTAAACTGACTCCAGGTAAGATGCTCACTCAGGACAGAGGTGACAACAGACCTATATTGTCTTTTTTTTTTTTTTTTTGAGGTATTTACATTTCGGGCCTTTAAGTTGTTCTACATGATAAGTAGCTGTTTGTTCATAGAATGGGAACTGAGCTAAGAGGCTAACTTATGTTAACGGTGGACAGCTAGTAAATGACAGTCATGATCTGAATCTAGGTCTGAATGGCTCCAGAGTTTGTACTTCTATCCTGCTTCCCATAGGCTGGCCAAGCAGAAACCCTCTTTCTCCATCAAGGCTGAAGTTTAGGAATGCTAATCAATTGTAGTACCCTGGATTCAGAAAAGAGGAGGAAAGAACCTTCTTGCCAATAAGCAAGTGAAAAAAGATTGGAGTACAGTATGGAGAGTCCTGTTCCATCCCAGGCCTTTGTTCATTCCCTGGATCCTCAGCCCCATGTGTCTGTCTAAAGGGGCTTTTCAGCACTGGAAGTCCGTCCAGCAGCTGATGTCTTTTTTCTCTCCCCAGCACTCACTGCTCTAGGAAGAGATCCAGGGTCAGAGCAGTTCCCCAGGGCCCTCACATATCCCCAGCGTCCATGGGAACTCTCGTCCCAGTCATTCACACACACTCTCTTGGGCTGCCTCTCCTGGTCCCAATGGTGGCCTGAATTCTCAAGAGATGGATGGTCTGGGTCAGAGGTGAGATGGAAATGCCTGGATGAAACAGAGCAAAAATCAAGATCAACTCCAAGCTCTTTGGAGAACAGAGGCCAAGCAATGGAAAGTGAAATTCAACTTCCTTGAGAAGTTCTCCCTTCTTGGGCTTCTGCTGATGCTCCTATAGCAACTCAGCCCAGATTGGAGAAAAGAGTAATATACAAAGTTGCTATGAGTTTTCTGAGTACCTGTGGGGAAGAAATATGCTAATTGCTTTAATTAGGTTATTTTATTTAATCCTCACAACTCTGTAAGGTAGGTACTATTCCTGTTTCACAGATGAAAAACAGGCTTGTGTTAAAGGCCTTGCCCCAGGTCATAGTAAGGAACAGAAAAAACCTCCAGATTTTAACTGTTCCTAAAGTCAAATCTCACTGCTCTGGACTAATGGGAGAAGGATTGTAGAGTGGAAAGAAAGTCTTGAAATAGAAGAAATAAAATTGTTTTTTACTTCTGAGAACACACAGTAACTAAAACTTCAAGGAACAGATTTCTATATAGAGTCCTACTTCAGTAAACAGCTATGATAAATTATAACATTTTTGTTATGCCATGTCTTCAATAATTATTTCTATTTAAGCATTTCTACTTTAGTAATTTACTTAGTAAATCTTTTTTCCTTCCAGGTCATGTCAGACTCCTAGAAATTCTAATTTAGAGGAGTCTAATTGAGGGATGCAGACAGATTTAATGGATCCAGAGTGTAGGCCACAGTCAGACATGGGGTCAGTTAGCTGCTTGAATGACCACTCTGAATACTTGGTCTTATGCCTCTCAAACCTTTTTTTTTTTTTTAAGATTTATTTATTCATGAGAGATGGAGAGAGAGAGAGAGGCAGACAGGCAGAGGGAGAAGCAGGCTCCATGCAGGGAGCCCAATGTGGGACTCAATCCTGGGACTCCAGGATGAAGCCTTGGGCCGAAGGCAGGCGCTATACCACTGAGCCACCCAGGGATCCCAACCTCAACTTTCTTTTGGTTCTATGCTATGTCTGTAAAATAGAGGTAGCATCTACTCATAGAATCACTGTAAGAGTTAAATAAGATGATTGTTAGAATTCCCCTGCACACTGCTTGCTCCTCTTCCTCCAAAATGAGCAAGTGTCAGGGAACGGGTAGCAGGCTGCGGGAGAGGTGGAAAGTCCCTGACAACAGATAGAAAGGTTACAATATTCTAAGTGGTCACAATTCAGCACAACCTTGCCCCCCTCTCCAAGTTTCTTTTCTTTCTCGGGCTTCCTGACCCTAACTAAAAGCTTCAGTCTTGTTCTCCCTATTGCATTGGCAGGGGGTAGCTAGGACTCGAAGTGCTACACAATCTAAGACACTGCTGTACTATATATAGTCCAAGGGAGCTAGGGGCCTTGAGCTAAGGAGTGCTGTGAGTGAGGGGATGCTAAAGAATGAACTGGACAAAGAACAGAAGACGATGTTTGAATTGGAAGGACCCAGGCTGAAGGGCTGGGGGAATCGCAGGAGAGAAAGCATTAGGCCATATATAGTAGTGTCTCAGGGACTTGAGGTGCTAGGAATCGGGAAACAGGAACAGGCTGGGGCAGTGGAAGTTTCCAGATAACGTGCCTAGGCTGAGGCAGCCTCTAGGAAGTGCCTGGGGTAAGGAGGGTAGGACATCCCCTCCCTTGAAAGCAGGCAGTGAGTTCAAAGGACATTGCAGTATTTGTCCAAGGACAGCCCCAAGAGCCACAGGCCTGGGGCCAGGAAAGTGCCTTGATGCACCACTAATCTTTCTGGGGAGACTACTCACATATTGAAAAAGCTAAGAGGGTGTGGATAGAAGTGATTGGAAGGCTGCATCCGACTGTAGTAATGCTGACGATGTAGAATCACGTCTTGTGAAGGACCAATTTTGAACTGCGTATTAAGACACACCTGTATCAGATGACGAATGGATGCTCCAGAGATTTGCAGTGTTTTGCTAAGATCCAAATTACCTGGCTTCCTCTAAAGAACACTGGGAGGGGACTAATGCCTTAGGAGCCTACAAGGTTTGGCACTTAATATATTTTACCTAATCCTCCCAACAGCCCCAACAGATGGATTTCATGATCCCCATTTTACAGATTAAACCATGGCTCACAGAGGTTAAGTAACAGCCAGATGGCACAGCAAGTTAAATGGCTGAGCTATCCAACCAATAATGTTAACCACTATAGACCAATTTACAGTGGAAAATTAACACAGCAAGTAATAATGGGACTTCATGTACATTTCACCATCACATTCTCACACCATCTTAGAAATATGAGTAAACAAGTACAAATAGTTGGGCAGAGAGAACTTCCAGAAATTCAAAGACTGTACACCTACTGCACTGGTTCTTACCAATGCAGGGTAGTTCCTGAGCCAGCCCACTGTGTTCTAAATGCATCCAAAAGTCCTTCCCTAGTGGGTAGTACCAGAACAGGTCCTCTCCCATACCCTTCTCCCCAACCCCCATCTCCTGCACACACTTCACCTATCCCTCATTTACAAGTAAGTTGACCTTAATTTAAATTTCTTCATTAATACACAGGAACTGCTAACTGAGCTCAGGGAAGCACTGGTGGGGGTCATCTTACTGTTCTTCTGTACTACTTGTATTACCATATTCAAAAAAAATTTTTGACAACAACAAAAAAAATCTGCCTTACCATCCCTGTGGCTGAGAGAAACAGTATAATGTGCCCCACAGGTCAACTGAAACTGCAGGGGATTACTCGGGAGAGGGATGTGCTACAAACACCCGCCTCCCCATCAGCACGTGCAATCAAGAGTTGCTTTAACAAGAAGCTTCCTCACTATCCAGCCAGTCGGGGGCCCTGGCCCCGGAGGGCTTCCTGTTGCCAACAGGGAGCTTTCTGAAAATTCTACCTCTCTGAGCCTTTTCTCCCATCCCCCAGGACACAACAATCTACTCTGACTTTATCAGCCAAGTAGGGACCCTGGAAAATGTGTAATGGAAATAGTGACACACTGGAGTCTTCAAGTTGACCCTGCAGTTCCCAAACCGCAGAGCCCCAGGGTGACTCTCAAGTTCTCAAACTGGATTTTGATCCTTTCCTGCCTGAGCCCCATGTGAATAAAAAGCAATACGGTTCTCACAGCACCCGCCTGCACTGCTCTTTGCCGAAGGCTTGGAAACCAGACCCATTCCCTATTTGAAGCTTGGGGCTTTTTTTCTTTTTCCCCTCCCTCTCGTAGTCCTTTTTGTGCTAGCCAGACAAGCTCTGTTACTCATTCACTCTGCATATACTTGCTAAGCACCTACTATGGGCTGAACTCTATTCCAGAAGCTGAGAGGCATTGGTCCTGCCTTCAGGGAACTCACATTCTAGTAGTTGCCCTGGTTTGCTCCAGATCCTGGTTGATGAAGGAGCAGAAGGCAAACTAAAGACAAAGCACAAGCTGACACCGCCACAACCACCCCCTAGGTGGGATACGTGTGACATTCCTCAGGCACCCCCAGCTGCTAAGGGAAGGAAACATATATAGAAATTATATATTTCTAAATCCTGCAAGACAAGAGTCTCCCTCAGTTTACAAATGTCGTAGTGATTTTTAAGAAAAAAAAATTCTTATCAATAACCTAACTTCCAGAAGGAAGTGTGCTAAAATTAAATGTCCTGTAGCCCATTGACAAATACTTGAACCAGGGAGACTATAATGTTCCTCCAGGAAGATCCCTACTGTCTTAATGCTAATGCCTTGCTAGAGGGAAAAAACAACCTTAACTTGACATTGACAAGCCCTCCAGTATCTTAAAGATCCTCTTTACCATATGAAAGTTCTTCTGAAAACTTCCCTTTTCCCTCACCTCCCCCAGCTTCAAGTATGTAATTAATTGCTCCTCATAAGCCCAGTGCAGCTCTTTCTGTCCACTTGTCCTGTCCCGTGCTTTAATAAAACTACCTTTTTGCACCAAAGACGTCTCAAGAATTCTTTCTTGGCCATCAGCTTCGAACTCTAGCATCTTTCCTACATCGCTGCTGACTGCCTGGATCAGAGAACCCATTAAAAGATGTCACTAGCTAGCAAGGTGATAGAAGAAAGAAGAGTTATATTTCTGGTTTGTTTTTTAACTTATCTGCAGGTAAAATAACTTCCTTGGGTATCATTATTTCATCTTTAAAAGGTTCGTCTACCAGAAGACAGATGGGGCTACAGGTTTGGTAGTAAGGTAAGGTATTGTTCCCAGTCTCCATGAAGAATGGGCAGATAGGAAGCCTTCCTCAGCAGTTTCATCCATGAATTTATAGGAGAATAATACCTAATGTACATTCAATGTATCTTTTTTTTTTTAAGATTTTATTTATTCATGAG
The DNA here is from genome assembly GCF_905146905.1 of Nyctereutes procyonoides. Classification (NCBI taxonomy): domain Eukaryota; kingdom Metazoa; phylum Chordata; class Mammalia; order Carnivora; family Canidae; genus Nyctereutes; species Nyctereutes procyonoides. The sequence continues at coordinate 449,744 of NW_026575020.1, forward strand.
AGAGAGAGAGGTAGAGACACAGGCAGAGAGAGAAGGAGGCTCCATACAGGGAGTCTGATGTGATCACGCCCTGGGCGAAGACAGGCGCTAAATTGCTGAGCCACCCAGGGATCCCCCACCTTCAATATATCTTATTTACATATAATACATGCATACATAATCAAATGTTTTAACGCCACTTTATATGCTTTAAAGATTTGCTTATTTGAATGAGAAAGCGTGCGGGGGCAAGGGGCAGAGGGAGAGAATCTCAAACAGCCTCCCTACCCAATGCAGAGCCTGATCCCAAACCCCTGAGATCATGACCCAAGCCAAAACCAAGAGTCAGACGTCCAACCGACTGAGCCACTCAGTATATGTGCTGCCGAAGAGAGCACTGACTGAGCCACTCAGGCGCCCCACACTTTAAAGGTTTTTATTGAAATCTTAATATGCTGCACAAAAGTGTACTATCAAAAGTGTACAGCTCAGGGATCCCTGGGTGGCTCAGCAGTTTAGCGCCTGCCTTCGGCCCAGGGCGTGATCCTGGAGTCCCACATGGGGCTCCCTGCATGGAGCCTGCTTCTCCCTCTGCCTGTGTCTCTGCCTCTCTCTCTCTCTCTCTCTGTGTGTGTCTCTCATGAATGAATAAATAAAATCTTGAGGGAAAAAAAAGTGTACAGCTCAGATGTGGTAATTAAATATATTCGTGTATTCAACATCCAATCTAAAACAGGACCAGTCCCCCAAAAGCCCCCTCATGCTCCCTGTGACTAACCTTACCCCTAAGTAACCATTATTCTTACTCCTAACAACAAGGGGTACTTTTTTTTTTTTTATGATAGTCACAGAGAGAGAGAGAGAGGCAGAGACACAGGCAGAGGGAGAAGCAGGCTCCATGCACCGGAAGCCCGATGTGGGATTCGATCCCGGATCTCCAGGATCGCGCCCTGGGCCAAAGGCAGGCGCTAAACCACTGCGCCACCCAGGGATCCCAACAAGGGATACTTTAACCTGTTTTTGAACTTCATATTAATGGAAAGTTTTGTGAGATTCATCTATCTCATGTAATTGTAGATCATTCATTGTCGTTGCTGCAAAGGTACCATTGTGTGACTATAACATTTCACATATCCTTTCTACAGTTGTTGGACATTTGGGGGGTTTCCAGTATTTTGGCTATTACAAATAGTGTTGCTATGAACATGTTACTACATGTATTTTGGGAAACATCTGTGCACATTTCTGTGGAATTTCCATGGAACTGCAGTCATAGTGTAGGCATAAGTTTAGCTTTAGTAGATACTGCCATTTTCCAAAGCGATTTGTACCAATGTAGAGGTGCACTAGCAGGATATTAGTTTTAATATTTTAATCTATATAGTGATGTCTCCTGTGTTATTTTAGTTTGACTTTTTTTTTTTTTAAGATTTTATTTATTCAGGAGAGACAGAGAGAGAGGCAGAGACATAGGCAGAAGGAGAAGCAGGCTCCCTGAAGGGATCCCAATGTGGGACTTGATCCCAGGACCAGGGACCACAACCTGAGCCTGATTCAGGACTCGATCCCCAGACCCCAGGATCATGCCCTGAGCCAGAGGCAGACACTTAACCGCTGAGCCACCCAGGCATCCCGAGTAAGATATGTTCTTTATCGTATCTTCATATATTTACAGGGTCCTCACACTTGTCATTTTAAATACATTTGTAGAAAGGTGATGTGATAAGGGGGGGGGGTGGGAATGACTAGGGCATGGCAAGTTTGGGGGGAAGAGAACTTAAATACAGAGGTCAAGCAGGTAATGAAAATGATTCAAACAGCTAAATGGAGACAGTGCCTGCCCTAAATAAATATTACTCAGAAGTAGGCACCCATTGAAACTAGAGGCTCAAAGGGCGCATTTCCCCTCCCACTATTTGAGAGAAGCCAAAATTCTGGATTTTAAACTTTCGGCAATTAATTCATACTTTTAGAAAACATTGTACTGGCCAAACAAAACTTTTGTCAGTGGGCCAGATGCCCAGCCCTATGAACTAGCCTTTAGTTCCGGCCTGGCTTTCGGGATGGGAGGGTTTGACCTGTAACAAGTCACCTCATTTGTTAGAGCTTAATTTCCTCTGTGGTCAAAAGGGTAAAGTGGAAGCCTATCCTTTTGTATAGTGATGGTCAAATGAGTTAATTCAGGAGTAGTCTAACACAATACCAAGTACTCTATCATCTCCTTAGTACGACTTCCGTTGTTAGGCACGGACTCACTGTACTTAAAAGCATTTTTAAGGAGTTTCCAGATTCCTCAGAGGCGAGGAAGTTTAAGGCTGGAGATTCCCATGCGTGCAAATCTTCAGAAAGTCCTTTGAATGGGATCCTACTGGGATGCAAGGGGTTAAGAGGAAATGGCCTATTAGGGTCTTGCAAATCCGAGAAGCCCAGGACCTCAAAAGTATCTAACCTCCTTTTTTTTTTTTTTAATTTTTTATGATAGTCACACAGAATGAGAGAGGGAGGCAGAGACATAGGCAGAGGGAGAAGCAGGCTTCATGCACTGGGAGCCCGACGTGGGATCCGATCCCGCGTCTCCAGGATCGCGCCCTAGGCCAAAGGCAGGCGCCAAACCGCTGCGCCACCCAGGGATCCCACCTCAAAAGTATCTAGAACGCCACTAAAAGCCACGACTCAAAGGAGCGAGGATGGGTAGCCCGACGACTGCCTGTAGGAGCAGAACCTAGACCAGGGCGTCAGCATCCTGATGTGTCACACTGGACCCAGGCCTCGGCGGAGCGCACAGAAGACAACTCCGAGGCTCGTAGGACCGACCTAGGATGCCCAGGTAAGGCGTGTCCTCCCGCAGAGACAGAGGCACAAAGCGCAAAGTGAGGCGCTGGCTGCGGAGGGCTGCTGCCCCAAGGAGCAAGCTGGAGGAATGAATTGTCCTGGGGGCGAGGTCTGCGCCCACCCGGGGCCAGACTCCACGCGGGTGGCACCCACACGCTCCGCGCCTCCGGGGCTGCCCGGGAGCGCGCGAGGGCCCGCCCGCGGAAAGTTGGACGCCCGCGCCGCCGCCCGCGCGCTCCGGGGCGCCCCCTCCCACCCGAGCGCCACGTGCCGCGCGCCCCCTGCTCCCAGGCCGCGGCGGGACGCCCCCGCCCCCACCGCGGCGCGTAGTGCGCAGGCGCCTCCCCGCGGGTCCGGGCGGCGGGAGCGGGAGGCGGCGGCGGGAGCGGCTTCGGCCTCGGCTGGAGACTGAGGCGAGGGCGGCGGCGAGAGTTGGAGGAGAGGTGGCGGCGAAGGCGATGGCGACGCGGGGCACATGAGGCGGCGGCCGGTGGGACGGGCCGAGGCCCGGCGGAGGAGGCGGCTCCGGGGGAACACGCCGCCCGGTGAGGGGCGGCCGCAGGGCCGGCTCCGAAGCGGGCAAGGGGCGGGGCTGGGGGGGCGGGAGAACTTGTGCGGAGGCCGGGGGAAGGGGCTGCGGGGGGGGCAGGGGTCCCGGGAAGTGTGCGGCCGCGTGGGGGGGCGGGGGGGCTGCTGCCGAGACTTCCCGCCGACCCCCGAGGGGCGTCTGCCCCGCGGCCCGCCGCCGCCCCCGGCGCGCCCTCCCCCTTTGTCCCTGGGCGCGCGGTTCCCAAATTGGGAGGGAAACGGCCCGGGGGTGGGCCCGGGCGGCGCCGGCCGCGCTGGGTGGGCGGGGAGCCCGGAGGACCCCGGGCGCGCACTTGGGCGGCGCTCGGCGGTGCTCGCAACTCCTCGGGGCGGTTAGGGGCGCAGGGCCGTGCCGGGGCCGCCCCTCGCCGCCCGGGCGCTTCGCGGGCTGGTCTTTGTCTCCCGACGCTCGGCCCCTGACATCCCTCCGGCGGCGTGCGGTTCGTGAGACTCCTTCCTCCAGCCCCGCGGCTGGGACTCCTGCCTCCTGTCAGTGTCTCGGACAAGCTGTAGCTGGGAGGGCTGGCAGAGGGGAATCGGGGTGCGGGGCCACGGCGCGGTCGCCTCCTGATTAGCATGTTTCCTTTACTCACGATGATTTTCCCCCCCTCCTGCGTGAAACTTTGGACGACTGTTTTGTTTTCCCTTTAGTCTCCAGATTCAAAATTACGAGAAGGCGCTAAAGCTGCGATTGTGGCCAATTGTGTGGCTGGTGGCTGCGTTTGGAGCTTTCGAGTTGAAAGGATTTACGTGAATGTGTGGTTTGGAGTTTGCGTTGCTTTCCTCCGCTTGCGACTGTTTCTAAAATCGGGATTACTTTTTCTTTGCGAGGCGGGCGGGTGTGGATTTATCGTTTGAAGGAATGTTTGTTCCTTGAGAACCTGCAAGCGGTACAGATTTCATCGTGCTCACGCTTTATTTTGTTGGTAGCATCAGGACCGTACTTTGTGGGATCGAGTAAATCGAGGTAGAATAAGTTCTGGACTGGATGAGCGTGATCTTGTGCCGGATTCGTCTAAAATGATTGTACGTTTCGTGTTGTGCAGCCTTGCAAGTGAGTGAGTGTGAAAGCGCTATAAAAATCAAGCTGTGTAAATGAAGGGGATTTTAAATTCCCGATAAACGGAGGAACAGCACATCTCGAGTACATAACCTATCTGTAGGGAAGGGGAGTAATAATTTAGGAATCAAGCCCTTTACCCCCTAAAGAAAGTTTAGGTATTGTTCAGAGTAAGAATGCAGAAAAATAGACTTAATTCCAGAGCTTCTGACTAAATATACTGTGAATCGTGGTTGCGACGTTTTTTCCGGAGTTTAGCTGGTTTTATTTTTTGGAATTTAGCATAGTATATTGCAGTTGCTTTAGATTTCTTCAGTGGTATAGAATGACAGGATTAAACATGAACTGACTCTTGTGGGTAAAAGGTAAAAAGGTGTGGTAAACAAATCTGCATCTTCGTGTTCGCCAGGGCTTTGTGAGCAGAGTATTGTAAGCAAAGGACATTTTGAAGAGAATATATAGGAGCTCTATGGAAGTTCTCCCTATTTTGTCCTGATTTGTAATGGTTTGATGACTATTTACTGCTTGTCTTAAACTGTCGTGCGCTTTTCCAGAGCATTTCAAATACCCTTTCTAAAAGTCATTGCTTTTAGCTTTTCTTTAGGTTGTGTGACTTCAGAATTGGTTTTCTATCTGTGCTAAGTAACTACCACAATTCTTTCAAACAAGAGCAAAGGACCCTGAGACTTTCAGTTCAGTTCATGAAGGTAGAATTGACTTTTAGCCTTCAGTCCAAAGGATTTAAAAAGTTAACGTATCTTCAGCGTAACAGTCTTACTTAAATACTGTCACCCCTTGATGATATTTATATTCTTATTTTATATTTGTATAAATTAACCAAAGGGAAGGATTGGATGATCTGTCTCAGGTTAGCCTCACCACCCACCACCATATTTCCAGGCTCTCCCTATCAATTCAGTAATTGGGATCCTAGAATACAAAATATATCATTAAAATCTAGAGTTTCATTCTCTTAGTAAGTCCATAATTTGTTCCATGCCTAATTCACTGCGAAGAGATGAATTCCAAAAAGCTGGGCTTTTTATTTGAAGTTTGCTCACATTTCAGAATAAATGAGCTGTGTTCTCTTCTTTTTCTTTTCTTTTTTCTTTTTTTTTTTTCATTATTATTAGTCTGGACAGTTAGTGCAACTGGGAATATACTTATTTCCAAATTAGTGCATTTTTTTACTTACTAATGTATTTATTTTTATTGATCGGTGCTTTTCTTGTAGCATAGAAATGTGTGACTCCTAGCCAAAATACCTGATAGAAATTTAGGGAAAGAAAAATGCAATGGGGCGCCTGGGTGGCTCAGTCGGTTAAGCATCTGCCTTCTGGGATCTAGCCTCGCATTTGGCTCCTTGCTCAGCAGGGAGCCTGCTTCTCCGGCTCCCCCTGCTTATGCTCTCTCTCAAATAAATGAAATATTATTTAAGTAAGAAAGAAAAATGGGATGATTTTTTTTAGACCATTTCTTTTAGAATACATATAATAGATTTTAGCTGATATTTTAACTTAAAACACAATTAGGAACTGTTAATATCAGCTAAGTGCCAGCAATTTTCAGATATATACTGCAACTGATGAGTTTGATTTTTGTGAAAGTAAGGACCTATTTTTTTAAGTCTGAGCATTGCTATTTTCTACAGCTCCTTGGAATGAATGACCAGACGGTCAATACTGGCTGGCATATGGTGGTAGTACATTCTTGAGTTTTGCAAACACTATAGGTGTTGACAGCCATCAAGTTTGTCATTGAGACCTGTGTGTGGAATGTGTTGCCCAAAGAGTTTTTTCCCCTAAGAAAAGGATGAGATCTCTTTGCAGATTTCATTTAATTTCTAAAGAAAACAAGTGTTATGTAGAATGAGTAGAGCCCTCAGTTAGTTTGGTTTTTGTTTGTTTTTGTTTTTAGCTATATTGCTTGTAGCACCAGCGCAATTTGGACAAAAGTACTCTGGTGCCATTCATTCATTAGTGAACTATTTCTTTTCATTTGAGTATTTGCTAGACACTAAACTAGACACTGAAGATTAAGTACTATGGTTTTGCTTTCAAAATGCTTACAGTTTAACGTGCTAGAAGATTTAACAATTTGGAGATTATATGAAATCTTTGAAACAAAAGGAATGTATAGGATTTAGGAGAAAGTTTTTATAGAAATGGAATAAACTTCACACATCCCTATTCTCTAATTTGTATTCACGTCTCATAAAGAATATTTTCATGTACATCTTTGTATGATTTTTTAAAATTATTTTATTTTGAAGATTTTACTTATTTATTCGTGAGAGACACACAGAGAGGCAGAGACACTGGCAGAGGGAGAAGCAGGCTCCATGTAGGGAGCCCGATATGGGACTCGATCCTGGGACTCCAGGATCACACCCCGGGCCAAAGACAGGCGCTGAACCACTGAGCCACCCAAGCGTCCCTGATCTTTTTTCTTTTTCTTTCTTTTTTTTTTTTAAGAATTTATTTATTCATGAGAGACACAGAGAGGGGCAGAGACATAGGAAGAGGGAGGAGGCGCCATGCAGAGAGTTTGATGCCCCAGGATCACGCCCCGAGCCAAAAGCAGATGCCCAACCACTGAGCCACCCAGGCATCCCTCTTTGTATGATTTATTAGTTTTGACTGAATTTATTGTTACTTAGCTGAATTATAACATTTCTTTTGGGAATGTTCAGAATAAGGTCGATTTGGACTTCTTTTTTAGGGAGTTCCCTTTGACTCATTCTTGGACTCCTGATACTTTTTTTTTTTTTTAAGATTTTATTTATTTATTCGTGAGAGACACAGAGATGTAGGCAGAGGGAGAAGCAGGCCCCCTCCAGGAAGCCTGATGTGGGACTCAATCCCAGGATCCCAGGATCACAACCTGAGCCAAAGGCAGACGCTCAACCACTGAGCCATCCAGGTGCCTGGACCTCTGATTCCTAATTGCCTACTTCAGAATAGGTGTTTATTTGGATTCAGAAATTTCCTTCCTGAAGTGCTCTTTTTTCTTGGTTTCTGATTCCTGCCGCCCCTTGCCCTTGCTCTCTGATTGTTCTTTCAGGTTTTTCCCCCATCCTCTCTACCAGATCTTTAATTGACAGTCTTTCTCAACTCTTGGTCCTCTAATCTAATCCATTCTGTGGCTTCAGTTACCATATGTATTTTTAATACTCCGAAATTTTTGTCTGCCTCCAAAACTTCTTATCCCAGCTGCCCACTCAGCATCTCTACTTAACTACTCAGAGGTACTTTTTTTTTTTTAAGATTTTTTTTTTTTTTTTTTTATTCATGAGAGACACAGAGAAATAGAGAGGCAGAGACACAGGAGGAGGGAGAAGCAGGCTCCATGCAGGGAGCCCGATGTGGGACTTGATCCCAAGACCCCAGGATCACGCCCTGGGCCGAAGGCATGCGCCAAACCCCTGAGCCACCCAGGCGTCCTTTTCAGAGGTACTTTTTTGAATTGAGTTGCCCAGACTGACCTCTTGATTTTGGCTTCAAATAGACCTTCTCCACTGTACCATTTCATTAAGTGGCTCTATCAACAACTTACTGACTCTTGTGATTTCTACCTTCTGTCTTCCTTTTTTTTTTTTTAAGATTTTATTTATTTATTCATGAGAAACACAGAGATGTGTGAGAGAGAGGCAGAGACAAAGGCAGAGGGAGAAGCAGGCTCCATGCAGGGAGCCCCATGTGGGACTTGATCCTGGGACTCCAGGATCACGCCCTGGGCCAAAGGCAGGGGCTAAACCGCTGAGCCACCCCTACCTTTTGTCTTCCTATCTAGTCTAGGTCACCTTTTTCTAAGACAATTTATAATCAATTATGAATAGTCCTTCCTCATTCACTCTTGTTTTATTTTTATTTTTATTTATTTATTTATTTATTTATTTATTTATTTATTTATTTATTTATTTATTTATTTATTTATGATAGTCACACAGAGAGAGAGAGAGAGAGAGAGAGAGAGAGGCAGAGACATAGGCAGAGGGAGAAGCAGGCTTCATGCACTGGGAGCCCGATGTGGGATTCGATCCCGGGTCTCCAGGATCGCGCCCTGGGCCAAAGGCAGGCGCCAAACCGCTGCGCCACCCAGGGATCCCTCACTCTTGTTTTAAGGGTAGTTTGAGATATTTAAGACAGAAAAAGTAATAAAAATAATACTACAATAAATACTTTAACTACCTTGCAGCTTAGGGAAATAAAATATTACCAGTAAAGGTCAGGTCTTCTGTGTTTCCCCACCTGATTGCATCCTCCTTCCCTCAACCTTCAGTGTCGGTAATTCACCAATTGAATTTATTATTACTTGCATTTCTTTATACTTTTACTACATACGTATATACCCTAAGCAGTATGTCCTCATCAGCTCTTCTCACAGCAGCTATAGTTGTCTTTATAAAACAAATTTATTTTAAAGATTTTATTTATTTATTCATAAGAGACACAGAAAGAGAGGTGAGACCCAGGCAGAGGGAGGAGAAGCAGGCTCCATGCAAGGAGCTCATGGACTCCTGGGAATCAGCGATTAGGCCCTGAGCCAAAGGCAGAGGCTCAACCGCTGAGCCACCCAGGCATCCCTTTATAAAACAAATTTTTTTTAAATACTTTTTTTTTTTAATTTTTTATTTATTTATGATAGTCACACAGAGAGGGAGAGAGAGGCAGAGACATAGGCAGAGGGAGAAGCAGGCTCCATGCACCGGGAGCCCGATGTGGGACTCGATCCCAGGTCTCCAGGATCGCGCCCTGGGCCAAAGGCAGGCGCCAAACCGCTGCGCCACCCAGGGATCCCCTATAAAACAAATTTAAGGAAGTCCCTCACTTACCTGAAAACTGTTTTCCGTTTTAGGCCTTCCCTCTTCATTTAACAAGGTTTAATCTGGCCTTGCCTCCTTCTCCAGCATCATGTCTTTGTATTTACTTTCTTGTTATGAGTGGTCTAGTTTATTGATCTTTTCTTTTCTCTTTTCCTTTCCTTTTTTCTTTTCTTTTTTTCTTCCCTTCCCCTATTCCTTAAAGGTTCAAAGCTCACCTAAGGGCTTAGAACATGCTGTAGCTAATTCTTCTGCCTGAAAGGCAGCTCCTCAGTTCTTCAGAATATGCTTAAAATACTGCTTTTGTGGAGAAACATTTTCTGATCCTCCTAGATTCAGTTAGGGAACTCAATAACATACTCTTATGGCATCCTGCACTTCTCTTGCAAAGAATTAATTTTGATTAATTATTTGTATGATTCTTTTACCATTAGACTGTTAATTATTTGTATTATCTACCATTTGACTGATTATTTGTATGACTTTTACCAGTAGACTGTTCATATTTCATGAAGTCAGTAGTAATATCTATCATCAGTACCTAGCTTGTAGTTCATTTCTGTATTCAACAATTATTTGAGTGCTTTACTAATTTCTTTTTTATTTATAGTTGCTGATATAGCAGGTAACTTCTGACAAAGCTTTTATTCTTCTAAATAAAAGCCTCATTATTTTATGTTATTTTTTACACTGTTGGTCTTCTATGCCAATACAGTGCTAGTTCCTTGATAAATACTTATTGGTGTAAACTTACTAATAGCCATGACCTGACTGATCTTCGGTTTTAATAGACCAAAAATATAGTGGGCACCAATGATATAGTATACACAACGTGTACACTTGCCTCCCAAGAAAATAATCATAGCTAGCTTATATAGGCTGTCAGCTATAATAAAGAAATTGGAGATTAGGTTTTTTCTTTGACATTCTTTTTTTTTCTTTTTTTTAAAGATTTTATTTATTTATTCATGAGAGTTCTAGAGAGAGAAAGAGAGGCAGAGACACAGGCAGAGAGAGAAGCAGGCTCCATGCAGGGTGCCTGATGTGGGACTCGATCCCGGGTCTCCAGGATCAGGCCCTGGACTGAAGGTGGCGCTAAACCGCTGAGTCCCTCGGGCTGCCCATCTTTGACATTCTATATCTAGTTCTGATTTTTATTTCTTCTTATTTGCTGGGTCAACCTTCAGTATAATTAATGACCCAAGAAACTGGGACAGTTTATACATTAAGGCCAATGTTGACAGTTTTTCTTTTTTTTTTTTTTTTTTTTTTTTTTTTTTTATGATAGTCATACAGAGTGAGAGAGAGAGAGAGAGAGGCAGAGACACAGGCAGAGGGAGAAGCAGGCTCCGTGCACCGGGAGCCCGACGTGGGATTCGATCCCGGATCTCCAGGATCGCGCCCTGGGCCAAAGGCAGGCGCCAAACCGCTGCGCCACCCAGGGATCCCTGTTGACAGTTTTTCACTTGAGTATTTTACTTCGTAGACTCCTTAAAAATTGCTTTTTGGAGTAGGTAATGTATTATGTAGTATAAAATTCTAAGTCTTCCTTTATTCTCCCTCAGTCACTTTTTTTTTTCCTGAGGCAATTATTATTTACCCTTTTCTGTGAATTCCTCTAGAAGTATCCATACATTAGTAATTCACATGCATGCATAAATAGCGTACTGTAAGTACTGTTCTACAGCCTGCAATGCTCACTGATATATCTTAATTTATTTCATATCATTATCTCATGCTCTTTGACTACCAGATGTGCTGCAATTTCTTTATTCAGTCCTTTCCTGATAGACTGTTAAATTGTTTACAGCAGGGCAGCCCTGGTGGCGCAGTGGTTTAGCACCGCCTGCAGCCTGGAATGTGATCCTGGAGAACCAGATCGAGTCCCACGTCGGGCTCCCTGCATGGAGCCTGCTTCTCCCTCTGCCTGTCTCTGCCTCTCTCTCTCTGTGTCTCTCATGAATGAATAAATAAAAATCTTTAAAAAAAATTGTTTACAGCACATTATCAGCAGTGCTGCAGTGAATATTCCTGTATGTTATTTTGTATGTCTGTGAGTGTATTTGTTAGATGAACATTGAGAATTGGAATTGCTGGGTCAAAAGGTATGTTTATTCTTCATATACCAGTTGTTCATCATACCACTTATAGTAAAGCACAAAGAATGCTTCTATACACCCTTCCTTGTCAATGATCTGTTGTCAATTCTCAAATCTTTTCCAATTGGATAAATGAAAAGTAGTATGTTGGTATAGTTTTAATTTGTAAGTCTTTAATTGCAGATGATATTAAATATCTTTTCACATTATTAAAAGGCATTTGTTTCTTTTTCTGAGACCTCCATATCCACTGCACATTTTTCTATTGAGTGGTCTTTTTATTATTGATAGAGTTCTTTATGTGTTAGAGAAATTAGCCTTTTATTCTGAGAACTGAAAATCATTTTAAGCATTCGGTACATCTTTTGAGTTGTTTTTAGTTTTTAGGTTTTCTTTATTTTGTTTGTTTGTTTGTTTGTTTTGCTTTCCAAAAATTATACTGTGTATAAATGAACCTGTCATTTCTTTCATTTGATCTCTGGGTTTTGTGTCATTTTAGAAATCTTTGCTTCTCAGATTATTAAGACAAAAATGTCCATGGTTTTGTCTGACTTTCATTGTTTTGTTTTTAATTTTAAATCCTTGATTTCATCTGAAATTCAAAGACCCAACTTTAATTTTTTCCAGAGAGCTACCCATGGTAGTTCTTCATCATTTATTGAATATTCCATCTTTTGGGGATCCCTGGGTGGCGCAGCGGTTTGGCGCCTGCCTTTGGCCCAGGGCGCGATCCTGGAGACCCGGGATCGAATCCCACGTCGGGCTCCCGGTGCATGGAGCCTGCTTCTCCCTCTGTCTGTGTCTCTGCCTCTCTCTCTCTCTCTCTCTCTCTCTGTGACTATCATAAATAAATAAAAATTTAAAAAAATACATTTGAATATTCCATCTTTTGTCCTTTGGTTTGAAATGCCACCTTATCATATGTTAAATTTCCAAATGTATTTTGGTCTTTCTGAACTTTGTGTACTGTTCCATTCCAATGATCTGTTGATCTCTTTGCCAGTTCTACCTTTTAAGATTATTAGAGCTTTATACTGTATATCTAGAGAAGCTTGTATGCCTTTCTTATTCTTTCAGAAAATTCCCAACTATTCTTAACTATGTTTTTTTCACATTAAACAGATTTATGTATTTATTCATTCATTCACTTATTTGTGTGTGTGTGTGTGTAAGTAATCTCAACAACTAACATGGCGTTCGAATACAGGACCCTCAAGAGCCACATGCTGTTTTCACTGAGCTAGGCACCCCTTCACATTAAATTTAGATCAGTTTGTCTGGGGATGCCTGGGTAGCTCAGCGGTTTAGTGCTTGCCTTTGGCCCAGGGCATGATCCTGGAGTCCCAGGATCGAGTTCCACATAGGGCTCCCTATGAAGAGCCTGCTTCTCCCTGTGCCTATGTCTCTGCCTCTCTCTCTCTGTGTCTCTATTTATTATAAATAAATAAATAAATAAAATCTTTAAAAAGGGGTGTGTTGAGGGGGAAATCCCTGGGTGGCTCAGCGGTTTGACGCCTGCCTTTGGCCCCGGGGTGTGATCCTGAAGTCCCAGGATCGAGTCCCATGTCGGGCTTCCGGCATGGAGCCTGCTTCTCCCTCTGCCTGTGTCTCTGCCCCTCTCTCTGTCTATCATGAATAAATAAATAAAATCTTAAAAAAAAAAAAGAGTCAGTTTGTCTGGTCCTTAAGAAATTCTATTGGCATTTTTAGAAATCAAGATGATATTATATTTTAGATCAGTTTAGGGAGAACTAATATCTTATGATGATTTTGTTTCCAAGAACATGTAATGTTTCATGTCTAAAGCTTTGAAGTGTTTTACATTCCTTGGCAGTAATTTTTTTTTAAGATTTATTTATTTATGATAGAGAGGGAGAGAGACAGGCAGAGATACCGGCAGAGAGATAAGCAGGCTTCATGCCGGGAGCCCGACGCAGGACTCGATCCCGGGACTCGATCCTGGGACTCGATCCCGGGACTCCAGGATCGCTCTCCCTGGGCCAAAGGCAGGCACTAAACCGCTGAGCCACCCAGGGATCCCCCTCTTGGCAGTAATTTTTAAGTGTTTTTTATTTAAAAGATGTATATTTTTTTCTTAGCCTTATTCCTAAGTATTTCATCTATTTGTTGCTCTTTTTTTTTTTTTTTTTTTTTAAGATTTATATATTTGAGGAACACCTGAGTGGCTCAGTGGTTCAACGTCTACCTTTGGCTCAGGTCATGATCCTGGAGTCCTGGGATGGAGCCCCGCATCAGGCTCTCCAGAGGAAGCCTGTTTCTCCCTCTGCCTATGTCTCTGACTCTCTCTCTGTCTCTTGTGAATAAATAAATAAAATTTTTAATTAAAAAAAAAAAGAAGTGCATTAAAAAAAGACTTATTTGAGAGAGAGCAAGAGCAAGGAGGCTGGGGGAAGGGGCAAGGGGAGAGGGAGAGAAACTCAAGGGGACTCCACACTGAACATAGAGCTGGACTCAGGGCTTGATCTCATGACCCTGATATCAAACCTGAGCCAGATCTAAGAGCCAGACAGTTTAACTAACAACGTTACCCAGGCACTCCTACTTGTTGTTGTTTTAAAGGGGACTTTTCTTTAGTTATATTTATATTGCTTGTATTTTTTTCTTTAAGATTTTATTTATTTATTTATGGGAGACACAGAGAGAGGCAGAGACGCAGGCAGAGGGAGAAGTAGGCTCCATGCAGGGAGCCTGACGTGGGACTCGATCCTGGGTCTCAGGATCACACCCTGGGCTGAAGGCGGCATTAAACCGCCGAGCCACCTGGGCTGCCCAACCTTAGCATTTTTTATTTTTTTATTTTTATTTATTTATTCCTTAGCATTTTTTTTAAAGATTTTATTTATTGATGACAGGCACAAAGAGAGAGAGAGAGAGGCAGAGACACAGGCAGAGGGAGAAGCAGGCCCCATGCAGGGAGCCCGATGTGGGACTCGATCTTGGGTCTCCAGGATCACACCCCAGGCTGAAGGCAGCGCTAAACCGCTGGGCCACCAGGGCTGCCCTACCTTTGCATTTTTTTAAAAGTAAACTCTACACCCAACATGGGGCTTGAACTTACTACCCCAAGATCAGGAGTCCCACATTCTACCAACTGAGCCAGCTAGCTAATCCCCTGCATCTTAGCATTTTGAACCTCTTTTAATAAAAGTTTATTTCCTCCTAGGGTGTCTGGTTGGCTCAGTCTGTGGGGCATACAACTCTTGATCTCGGGGTTGTGAGTTTGAGCCCCATGTTTGGTAAAGAAACTTAATTTAAGAAAAAGAAGAAATTTATTTCTTACCTCATTTTCTTTATCTCAGAAAACTGTTGTTTTGGTTTTTCTTTGTGGTTTGAAATTACATATATATCAAAATAGTTATTTGAGGTAGGAAAGTGGAGATGAGACTCCATGCTCAGAATAGTGGTCTTATTAGATTCCAGTTTAGCTAATCTTCAGAGCCTTAAAGTAATAGATAATTTTGCCCTTTTTTAAAAGTTTGTTTATTCATTCATTCATTCATTCATTCATTCATTCATTCATTCATTCATTCGAGACACACAGAGTCACAGACAGAGGCAGAGGGAAATGCAGGGAACCTGACATGGGATTCAATCCTGGGTCTGGGTCTCCAGGATCGCGCCCTGGCCCAGCGCTAAACCGCTGAGCCACCCAGGCTACCCGATAATTTTGCTTTAAATAATTCATCTAGGGACACCTGGGTGCCTGAGCAGTTGAGCATCTGCCTTTGGCCCAGGGCATGATCCCCAAGTTCCGGGATCAAGTCCCACATTGGGCTTCCTACCTGGAGCCTGCTTCTCTCTCTCTGCCTGTGTCTCTGCCTCTCTCTCTCTCTCTCTCTCTCTCTCTCTCTCTCTCTGTGTCTTTCATGAATAAATAAATAAAATCTTTTTTAAAAAAATTCTAGGGCAGTATATTAACACTTAGCATTTTCTCTCAGAAATATCTCTTGGGTTTGTACTGAATCTCATGGGCATAGTCTTATCCCAACAGAAGAACCCTTGAAATGAAGGAGAAAAAAATGAAGTGGAGTGATTAGGACCGAAAGTATGAGTTTTATAACATTTTTATATGGCAAATGAGGATTTAATAGCATTCATTTACAGTGGAGACTGGGGGGCTTGGTGGGTTGTCTGACTTCATCTGACTTCAGCTCAGGTCATGATCTCAGGGTCCTGGGATCCAACCCTAATTGGGTTTCCCTACTCAGCAGGGAGTCTGCTTGTTCTTGTCCCTCTGCCCTGCCCCCTGCTCGTGTCCTCTCGTGGGCATTCTTTCTATATAAATAAAATAAAATCTTTATAAAAAAATAATGAAGACTGGTTAAGTTTTTGGTGGCTATTTTAATAATCATTTTCTCAAATAAAGGTAACTTGCCAAATACTCAATATCAGACATTCAATAACCAGCAGGTAGCAGTGACAACTACTATATTTTTCAAGGGAATATTAGATATGTTAATTTTCTGTGTTGCTTCTGAACCATTTTATAGTGAGTTTATAAAGAAATGCAAAGAACAACATTATGATAATAAACTGCTGTATATAAGACATCATGTCAGAATACTACTCTCTTTTGGGGCTCCTGGCTGGCTCAGTTGGTGGAGCACCTCACTGTTGTTCTTGGGGTCATGAGTTTGAACCCCATGTTATATGTAGAGATTGCTTAAATAAACTTTTAAAAAAATCTTTTAAAAAATACTATCTTTTGATATATCCTTACAAATTAAGAATTAGCCTCTAGACTCGGTTTTACTCTGGAGTGGAATTTTACATAAGTTCTGTCTTGAATCTCTTTATGCAAGGGGGTGTAGTAACTGTATCAAAGGCTCTATGAGATAGTTTTCTGTGATATATCCCTTACTTAATTAGGTCTTTATGAATGTATGCAAATATGGAATGTGTGCCCCGACCTACTTTTAAAATTTCCCTCAGGGCTTTTGTTGCATAGGAAAGCTTTGCCAACTCCTTTATTAACATGTTTATTGTAGAAAACACTGAAAAGCAAGTAGAAATTGTTCGTAGGCCATTATCAGTGTTGGTGTATTTCCATTCATGTATATTATGTTACTGGAGGTTTTTTGTTTGTTTGTTTGTTTGTTTGTCTCTACTACATATGAGCATTTCCCCACATAATGAAATATTCTTTTTAAACAGGTCACAAATTGGCAGGCTTTATTTAGCTGATAAGATATCTGGCTCAATGTTATTTAAATGTTGCATGCCTGGGTGGTGCAGTTGGTTAGGTGTTGGAATCTGGATTTCAGCTCAGGTCATGATCTCAGTGTTTTGAGATTGAGCCCCTCATTGGGCTTTGTACTTGATATGGAGCCTGCATAAGATTCTTTCTCTCCTGGAACACCTGGGTGGCTCAGCGGTTGAGCGTCTGTCTGTCTTTAGCTCAGGGCGTGATCCCAGAGTCCCAGGATTGAGTCCCACATCGGATTCCCTTCGTGGAGCCTGCTTCTCTCTCTGCCTATATCTCTCTCATGAATAAATACATAAAATCTTAAAAAAAAAAAAAAAGATTCTTTCTCTCCCTCTGCAAAAAAAAAAAAAAAATCCATACATATATATTTCTAATTTTTTTTCTATTAGTTGCTTACACGAAAGAAGAGGAAATAGGTAGGAATGTAAATTGATAAAACTCTCTTTGGAAAAGTACTAACTTATTGAAGCTGACATGACAATTTACTTCTAGGTACTCAACAGGAATTCATACATGTATTCACTCTAAGACATATGGAATGTTCATAGTAGCATTATTCATATATCCTCAAACTGGAAACGGCTCAAATGCCCATTAGCAGTAGAATGGATAAATTGTGATATGGTCATACAATGGCAATATAGTAAAACAAAGAGAATGAACAGTCTAGAGCTAAATGCAGCAAAATTGGTGACTCAACAGATGCTGAACAAAAGAAGTCAGACACAAAAGAGTATGATTCTGATACAAGAGAGTCCATTTTGTATGATTCCATTTATATCAACTTCAAGAACAGGTAAACCAGTGGGTCTCAGTGTAGTGTAATATTGTTCCCCATGGGGCATTTGGCAGTGTCTGAAGACATCTTTGGTTGCCACAACTGGAAGAGACCAGGTATGCTGCAAAACACCCTACTGTGCACACAGTTTCTCACAACCAAGAACTATCCCTGGGCTAAACTAATCTATACTGTTAGCCAAAGGATGGTGGTTTCTTTTGGGTAGGAATGGGTATGATTGGCTCTGTGTGGGTGGTAATGTTTTGTTCCTGATTTTAGTGCTGGTTACAGGGGTGTATTCGGTTTGTGCCAATTCATTGCACTGCATGGTTGTATGTATGCACCGTTTTTTTTTTGTTTTTTTTTTTTAATTTTTTATTTCTTTTTATTTATGATAGTCACAGAGAGAGAGAGAGAGGCAGAGACACATAGGCAGAGGGAGAAGCAGGCTCCATGCATGGAGAGCCAGACGTGGGATTCGATCCCGGGTCTCCAGGATCGCGCCCTGGGCCAAAGGCAGGTGCCAAACCGCTGCGCCACCCAGGGATCCCGTATGCACCGTTTTTTTTCCCCAAAGATTTTATTTATCTATTCATGAGAGACAGAAAGAGGGGCAGAAATATTGGCAGAGGGAGAAGCAGGCTCCTCACAGGGAGCCTAATGCAGGACTCAATCCCAGAACCCCAGGATCACACCCTGAGCCAAAGACAGATGCTCAACTACTGAGCCACTGAGGCTTCCCTGTATGCACCTTTAAAAAAAAAAAAAAAAGATTTTATTTATTCATGAGAGACAGAGAGGCAGAGACACAGACAGAGGGAGAAGCAGGGTCCATGCAGGGAGCCTGATATAGGGACTGGATCCCGGGACCCCAGGACTATGCCCTGGGCTGAAGGCAGGGACTAAACCGCTGAGCCATCCAGGGATCCCCAAGCCATCCAGGGATTCCCTGTATGCACCTTTTTTTAAAAAGAAGATTTAAAAAAAAAGATTATTTATTTTTGAGAGAAAAAAGTGCACAAGTCGGGGGACGGGAGTAGTAGAGGGAGCAGCAGACCCCCGCTGAGCAGGGATTATAGGACTGTATCTGAGGACCCTGGGATCATGACCTGAGCCAAAGGCAGATGCTTAACCCACTGAGCCCCCCAGGTGCCCTATTTATGCACCTTTCTGTAGGTATTTTCCACTTCAATCAAAAATATACATAAAAATCAGACTTCACATAAACATCCACATTGAAGATTTCTTTTGAAAGATTTGACAGTCTTGGGGAGCCTGAGTGGTTCAGTTGGTTGAGTGTCCAACTCTTGGGTTTTGGCTTAGGTCCTGATCTCATGGGCTCTGAGACTGAGCCCCACATTGGGCTATCTGCTGAGTGAGGAATAGGCTTGAAGGTTCTCTGCTTCTGCCCCTTTCCCCACTTGCATGTGCACACACACACTCTGTCTCTGAAATAAATAAATAAATCTTAAAAAAAAAGATATGACAGTCTGATAACTCCCATAGCTGTAGTTAACAATAAGCAGTAGCCCCCACTTTGGTTGATGTCTACTTTCCATGCCGCATTTTCTTGTTTTGGTTACTTATATCCCCTCACTGGTATCTAAACATTTTAAAAGTGACTTAAAACAGGGACGCCTGGGTGGCTTAGTGTTTGAGCATTGGCCTTCAGCTCAGGGTCTGATCCTGGAGTCCCAGGATTGAGTCCCACATCGGGCTCCCTGCATGGAGCCTGCTTCTCCTTCTGCCTATGTCTCTGCCCCTCTCTCTCTATGTCTCTCATGAATAAATAACTAATCTTTAAAAAATTGTTTAAAAGTATCTTAAGCAGCTTGAGTGAGATAATTCATACACTATCCAGTCGACCTGTTTAAAGTGTACAATTCAAAAATTTCGGTATATTCACACGGTTTGTAACCATCACCAGAATTTAACTTTAGAATATTTTCATTTCTCCAAAAATAAACCCCACACTTAATAGCAATCACTCCCTATTCCGCCCCTGCCCCATCTCCCTTTCGGATCTAGGCAACTACTAGTCTACTTTTGTCTTTAAATAATTGTATACATCTGAATTTTGTGAACTTCTTTTTTTTTTTTAATTTCATTCTTTTTTTTTTAATTTATTCATGAGAGACACCCAGAGAGAGAGAGAGAGAGAGAGAGAGAGAGAGAGAGAGAGAGAGGCACAGACATAGGCAGAGGGAGAAGCAGGCTCCATGCAGGGAGTCTGATGTGGGACTCGATCCCTGGTCTCCAGGACCACACTCCAGGCCAAAGGCGGCGTTAAACTGCTGAGCCACCTGGGCTTCCCGTGAACTCTCTTTTTTTTTTTTTTTTTTTTTGAACTCTCTTCTAAAACAGGATTTGTAGTAGTAGTTGTGCATTATTTCATCATGAAGTTATATCCTAAATTGCATAAAATTTGTCTTATATTGGGCATTTACTTTAGATTAATTACTAGATGTGAAATTGCAGATCAAAGGATGTAGACACTTTAATATTTTCATTTTTAATTTTATTTTTTATTTTTTATTTTTTATTTTTTTTTAATTTTTATTTATTTATGATAGTCACAGAGAGAGAAAGAGAGAGAGGCAGAGACATAGGCAGAGGGAGAAGCAGGCTCCATGCACCGGGAGCCCGATATGGGATTCGATCCCAGGTCTCCAGGATCGCGCCCTGGGCCAAAGGCAGGCGCCAAACCGCTGCGCCACCTAGGGATCCCCCACTTTAATATTTTCTTTTTTTTTTCCTAAAAAAAATTTTTTAAGTAGTCTACACCCAGCGTGGGACTCAAACCCACAACTCCAAGATCAAAATATGGATGCTTTTCTGCCTGAGCCAGCCAGGCATCCCAGGACGTAAACACTTTAAAGTTCCTGAATATTAACCACAATACCTTCCAGAAAGGTTTTGCCAGACTGTCCTCACCCATCAGTAGATGATAGTTCTTTTTTTTTGCAATTTTTTTTTTTTTAAGATTTTATTTATTCGTGAGAAAGAGAGGGAGGCAGAGACCCAGGCAGAGGGAGAAGCGCATGGAGGGAGCCCGATGTGGGACTTGATCCCAGGACTCCAAGATCACATCCTGGGCCAAAGGCAGGCGTTGTGAACCTAGTCATATTGGAAATGTTACACGTTTTTTATTTTGTCTTAGACATGTTCATTCTCAGACTGATCATTGTTCAGACAGTTGATTTGACCTAAACTCAGGCTGTTTGAGACAAGTGTACCAATACTGTCCTTTTGTTTTACACGAAGACAGTACCACTTACAATGTGAATGAATGCATTATCCGCTGGTTCCTCATACTTCTCCAGCTGGTTCCTGAAGGTTCTTACATCTAAATAGAGTGGCTTCTTGCCAGCACAAATTGACACTTCAACTCACAGTGATGTATTTTGTTTCTTTGTTGGTTGATAGAGCCGATTTCAAACTACTTTCTCTCTACTAGGTTTTATAATTTGACTCACAACAAATTATATTTTGTGTTTCTCAAATATTGTCCATAGCCAAGAGCTCTTTTGAAAACAAGTTGTTTTTATGTTTGTAACACATAGATTACTGTTTGCTAGTGAGCTGCCATAATACTTTTGCTTAGAAATTGTCACTAGCTAGTTATTAAACATCTATTATCGCTCATGCAAAATTAACTTCCACTTAAAACATTCCAGTTAAACAAAACTTCATTGTAAACCCTTTAATTGATTCCTTGTCTCTGCACATAAAGCCGTCTCATTCAGGAGTGTGAGTCACTAGCACAATTCTTAATGGATTGTTCAGCTTATGATCTGGGATGCCCAGATAGTTAATACTTTAGAACTATGGTGAGTCAATATTGAAATTTTTTAGTTTGACTCAACTACAGATTTTCTGGGATGACTGTTTGGGAAGTGCTTTTTTGACAGTTTGACATCTTACCATTGTTTAATTTCACTATAGTTACTTCACCTCTTTCCTGTTCTGTAGAGTTCTGAATTCCACATAATTTGTTGGTTATTTTTAAAAATTTTATTCTGCCTGAAGTGATTTTCATCAAATGTTAATAGACGGGACCTTAGAAATCATCTGATATTCTCCACTTATTTCACAAATGAATAAATGGAAAGAAATACTCCTGAAGTGCCTGTTAGAATCTGTTACCTCCTAGTTCAGTGCTTACTCCATCTTGGACTCATAAAATTCAAGGTTAGGAATGACTATCCTAAAAAATTAATTTTAGTTAATCTTGGGCTTTTTTTATTTTAAAAAGGAATTAAAATTCTTAAAATCTGGTCTATCATAGGTTTGGGGTGTTTGCTTTTTGGTTAGAAAGAGATTAAAACTTGGCTCTGACCCATTTGGACTTGATTGTTGGATTTGCAAAACATTTAGAACAACACTACTTACCTTAAAATTTTTAATTTCCTGATTATTATAGTTTAGTAAGATTAAAAATTGACAGGGGACAAGTTATTGAGTTTTTAGTTGTTGATCTGGAACCCTTGGGAGCTTTTTTAACTTGAGTCTACTAGAGAGACTTTTCCAAAGAAATATATGAAAGTGATATTTTTGGAATAACTTGTTTTTGTGGCCAACATAATAGTAAAGAGCTTGCAATGGAAAAAATGTATCAAATAAACTGAAAAATAAAGCATTTCCCTATACCGTTACCACTATAAAGTGCTTAAATTTTAACAGATGATTCTAGTTAGCTTCCTCTAATCCTCTATTGCTTAGCATATATAACTGTACATTAAATACCTCTTCAATACAGCTATAGGTTTTTTTTGTTTTTTGTTTTTTTAATATTTATTTATGATAGAGAGAGAGAGAGGCAGAGACACAGGAGGAGGGAGAAGCAGGCTCCATGCCGGGAGCCCGAGACGGGACTCTATCCCAGGACTCCAGGATCGCTCCCTGGGCCAAAGGCAGGCGCTAAACTGCCAAGCCACCCAGGGATCCCCCAGCTATAGTTTTTTTTTTTTTTTAATTATTTATTTATGATAGTCATACAGAGAGAGAGAGAGAGAGAGAGAGAGAGAGAGAGAGAGAGAGAGGCAGAGACAAGGCAGAGACACAGGCAGAGGGAGAAGCAGGCTCCATGCACCGGGAGCCCGACACGGGACTCGATCCCGGGTCTCCAGGATCGCGCCCTGGGCCAAAGGCAGGCGCCAAACCGCTGCGCCACCCAGGGATCCCTATAGTTTTTAAAAATGTTTGTAAATTTCTTATAAACTACTAGATTGCAAGCTTCTTGATGGTAGTAAGTACCAGTTGCATGAATGAATTTTAGTTTAAAACTTTTCTTAAAGATTTTAGGGAGCCTGGGTGGCTCAGCGATTTAGAGCTGTCTTCAACCCAGGACCTGATCCTGGAGACCCGGGATCGAGTCCCACATCGGGCTCCCTGCATGGAGCCTGCTTCTTCTTCTGCCTGTGTTTCTGCCTCTCTCTCTCTCTGTCACTCATGAATAGATAAATAAAATCTTTAAAAAAAAAGATTTTATTTATTTATTTGAGAGAGAGCTCATGAGCGGAGGGAGCAGGAGAAACAGACTCCCTGCTGACCAGGATCTAGACTTACAGCTCCATCCCAGGAGCCTGGGATCATGATCTCAGCTGAAGGTAGATACATAACTGATGGAGCCACCCAGGGGCTCCATAGTCTAAAACTTTTATTATCCTTTTTTTTTTATCGTGGCAAAATATACTTACCATAGGATTTATCATTTTAACCAATTTTTTTTAAGTGTATGGTTCTGTGGCATTAAGTCAGTTTACATCATTGTGCAGCTATCTCCTAAACTTCTGAATCTTCCCAACAGAAACTGTACCCATTAAACACTAGTTTCCTGTTCCTCTCAGCTCCTGGCAATCACCATTTTATTTTCTGTTTCTGTGAATTGCTTACTGTAACTATCTCATGTAAGTGGAATCATGTAACATTTATCCTTTTGTGACTGACTCCTTTCACTTAGCATAATGTTGTGCAGGTTCATCCATGTGTCAGAATTTCCTTCCTTTCAAGGCTGAAGAATACTCCATTGTATATTACAAAATGTCCTATTTTGTTTATTCATCTCAGTGGACACTTGGGTTGCTTCTACCTTTTTTGGCTCTTGTGAATAATTATACTGTGAACATGAGTATACAGAATCTGTTTTGAGTCCCTGCTTTTGTTTCTTTGGGTATATACCCAGAAGGAGAATTGCTGGATCATATGGTAATTGTATATTTAGTATTTTGAGGAAATTGGGACACCTGGGTGGCTCAGCAGTTGAGCACCTGCCTTTAGCCCAGGGCATGATCCTGGAGTCCTGGGATCGAGCCCCACATCAGGCTCCCTGCATGAAGCCTCCTTCTCTCTCTGCCTGTGTCTCTGCCTCTCTGTGTGTGTGTGTCTCTCATGAATAAATAAATAAAATCTTTAAAAATATATATTTTGAGGAAATTGTAGCCATACTGTTTTCTCTGTAGCAGCTGCACCATTTTAGATTCCCACCAGCAATGCCCAATAAGGGTTTCACTTTCTTCACAGCTTTGTTGGCCTTCACAGCTTTCTTCAAAGCTTACTCTTTTCTTGTTCTGTAATAGACATCTTGGTTTTTTTTTCTTTTTTTTTTTAAGATTTTATTTATTTATTCATGAGAGAGAGAAATAGAGGGAGAGACAGGCTCCCTGCGTGGGGAGCCCAATGTGGGACTGGATCCCAGGACCCTGGGATCATGACCTAAGCCAAAGGCAGATGCTCCTCATAAATAAAATCTTTAAAAGGGGGGGGGGCATCTGGATGGCTCAGTGGTTGAGCCTGCTTCTCCCCCTGCCTATGTCTCTGCCTCTCTCTCTGTGTCTCTCATGAATAAATAAATAAAATCTTAAAAATGCAGATGCTCAACCACTGAGTCACTCAGGTGCCCCTGTAATAAACATCTGATGGGTGTGATGCGATATCTCATGTTTTTTATTTGCATTGCCCTAGTGATTGTGGTAGTCTAAAACTTGTTATAGTTTAAACTCTTATTAATGTAAAGAGTTTTTTTAATAAATTTATTTTTTATTGGTGTTCAATTTGCCAACATACAGAATAACACCCAGTGCTCATCCCGTCAAGTGCCCCCCTCAGTGCCCGTCACCCATTCACCTCCACCCCCCGCCCTCCTCCCCTTCCACCACCCCTAGTTCGTTTCCCAGAGTGAGGAGTCTTCCATGTTCTGTCTCCCTTTCTGATATTTCCTACCCATTTCTTCTCCCTTCCCTTCTATTCCCTTTCACTATTTTTTATATTCCCCAACTGAATGAGACCATATAATGTTTGTCCTTCTCCGATTGACTTATTTCACTCAGCATAATACCCTCCAATTCCATCCTCGTTGAAGCAAATGGTGGGTATTTGTCATTCTAATGGCTGAGTAATATTCCATTGTATACATAAACCACATCTTCTTTATCCATTCATCTTTCGATGGACCGAGGCTCCTTCCACAGTTTGGCTATTGTGGACATTGCTGCTAGAAATATCGGGGTGCAGGTGTGCCGGAGTTTCACTGCATCTGTATCTTTGGGGTAAATCCCCAGCAGTGCAATTGCTGGGTCGTAGGGCAGGTCTATTTTTAACTCTTTGAGGAACCTCCACACAGTTTTCCAGAGTGGCTGCACCATTTCACATTAAACTGTTTTTTTTTTTTGTTTTGTTTTGTTTTTTTGTTTTTTATTTGCTCATGATAGACACAGAGAGGCAGAGGGAGAAGCAGGCTGCATGCAGGAAGCCTGACGTGGGACTCGATCCCGGGTCTCCAGAATCACACCCTGGGCCGAAGGCAGGTGCTAAACCGCTGAGCCACCCGGGCTGCCCTGTAAACTGTTTCTTAAAAAATATTTTGAGGGGATCCCTGGGTGGCTCAGTGGTTTAGCCCCTGCCTTTGGCCCAGGGCGCGATCCTGGAGTCCCAGGATTGAGTCCCACATCGGGCTCCCGGCATGGAGCCTGCTTCTCTCTCTTCCTGTGTCTCTGCCTCTCTCTCTATGTCTATCATAAATAAATTAATTTAAAAAATACATATATTTTGAAATCATTGGTGAGGGAGTGAGGAAACCAGCATTTTCACCTGATAGTGGAAATATAAATAGGTACCAGCTATTTGGAGGGGTAATTTGGCAATACAGGGCAAAAACTTTAGAATTTTTGGAGAGAAAGAGTGGGCAAAGAAGACCTTTTCCTGTAAACACACACACACACACACACACAATTTTCACAATTCATACAACTGTTGACCAGCAATTCTTTTAGAAGTGTATCCTAAGGGGCACTTCGGTGGCTCAGTTGGTTAAGCATCTACCTTCAGCTAAGGTCATGATTCCAGTTTGCTGGGATCCTTGTTCTGCAGGGAGCTTGCTTCTCCCTTTCCCTTTGCCTGCTGCTCCCCCTACTTGTGCTCTTTCTCTCTCTCTCTCTCTCTGTCAAATAAATAAAATCTTAAATAAAAATAAAATAAAAACTAAGTCTATAATTGAGCCTGTATACAAAGTTATGAGTATTATAACAAGCCACTGTAAACAACCTAAATGTCCAACCATAGAAGATTAATTGGATTCTGAATTGGTGGGCCTGGGAGTGGGAGTTGGGTAAATAGGACCTGCAAGTCAGCACTTTGAACATTGCCCTCTGGATAATTCTGATAAAGGTGGTCTGTGGACCACATCTGAAGTACCTTTACTCATCACTACTTAAATGCTTTAATTTCAGGTTCCATGGTATACTAAGACTCCCTGCAAACTGATGTGCCTTCCCTTTTCAGCCTTCTCTGCAACCATTTCCAAACATCCTCCACCATATTCCAGTCTAAGAGGCTTCTTGTGCAGCTTCTCACTCAGACCATTTTCTGCATCTCCCTTGCCTTTGCTTCCCACCCCAGCTCTGTCTGGTGAAACCATACCCACCCTTCCGACACCCACTTGTCTTCTGCAGTGAACTTTTTTTTTTTCTTCCAACTTCACTGAGATATAATTGACCGCTTGTACTTTTTTAATTCATAGGAATTAGTTTCTTTCCCTTCTCTGATTATTATCACATTTGTGCTTTTATACCATTCATTGTATAATGAAAATATATTTCCTGAAATATGATTGTATTAGTAAACATGTTTTACATTTTCCACTTCATACAAATTCATTCAGATCTTCTGTTCAATATAGCACACATTCATTGCGTGCTTTCTTTCTTTCTTTTTTTTTTTTTTTTTTATGATAGAGGAGAGAGAGAGAGGGGCAGGCTCCATGCACCGGCAGCCCGACGTGGGATTCGATCCCGGGTCTCCAGGATCGCGCCATGGGCCAAAGGCAGGCGCCAAACCGCTGCGCCACCCAGGGATCCCCATTGAGTGCTTTTTGTATCGTGGGCAGCATACTAGGAGCTAAGTGTCCAGAAAATTTATTTATTTATTTACTTAGATTTTATGTATTTATTCATGAGATACACAAACACACAGAGAGAGAGAGAAAGAGAGAGAGAGGCAGAGACACAGGCAGAGGGAGAAGCAGGCTCCATGCAGGGAGCCCGACGTGGGACCCGATCCCTGATCTCCAGGATCACGCCCTGGGCTAAAGGCGGCACTAAACTGCTGAGCTACCCAGTCTGCCCAGTGTCCAGAAAATTTAAAGAAACATGGACTTTTGGGGATCCCTGGGTGGCGCAGCGGTTTAGCGCCTGCCTTTGGCCCAGGGCGCGATCCTGGAGACCCGGGATTGAGTCCCACGTCGGGCTTTCGGTGCATGGAGCCTGCTTCTCCCTCTGCCTGTGTCTCTGCCTCTCTCTCTCTCTGTGACTATCATAACTAAAAATAAAAAAAATTAAAAAAAAAACATAAAAAAAAGAAACATGGACTTTTCAAACAGCAGGGAACTCCTGTTCCAGCAGAAGAAACCAGTATCACTAATGTTGATTTCACAGAGTAAGTCCTGATATTAGGGGAATAAAGAACTTGGGCAGCTCTGGTGGCGCAGCGGTTTAGCGCCACCTGCAGCCCAGGGCATGATCCTGGAGGCCCGGGATCGAATCCCACGTCGGGCTCCCTGCATGGAGCCTGCTTCTCCCTTTGCCTGTCTCTCTCTCTCTCTCTCTCTGAATGAATGAATGAATGAATAAATAAATAAATCTTTAAAAAAAGAAGGAATAAAGAATTATTAGAGCTTTCTGGGGAGCATATTGATTGAGGAAGTCAAGGAAACTTGAAGTGGGGATCCCTGGGTGGCTCAGCAGTTTAGCACCTGCCTTCAGCCCAGGGTGTGATCCTGAGGTCCTGGTATCAAGTCCTGTATCGGGCTTCCTGCGTGGAGCCTGCTTCTACCTCTGTCTGTGTCCCTGCCTCTCTATCTCTCTCTGTCTCATGAATAAATAAACAAATAAAGTCCTTTAAAAAAAAAAAAAGGAAACTTGAAGTGACCCTTGACCTAGCTCTTAAGGAATGAAATTTTTTTCAGGTAGGAAATTGTGGAAGGACAATTTTTTTTCTTTCTGTGTTTTTTTTTAAGATTTTATTTATTCTTGAGAGACACAGGCAGAGGGAGAAGCAGGCTCCATGCAGGGAGCCCAATGCAGGACTCGATCCCGGGACCCGGGATCACGACCTGAGCGGAAGGCAGAAGCTCAGCCACTGAGCCGCCTGGGCGCCCCTGTGGAAGGACAATTTAAAGTGGAGGAGAAGCGTGCCTGGCAGGCTTAGTCAATGGAACATGCAACTCTTGATTTCAGGGTTGTAAGTTTGAGTCCAAATGTCTCTTGAGGAGATTACTTAAAGTAGAGGAAAATCAATGAGCAAAGATTCAAATTTTTTAAGTCTTAAAATTAGTAGTTATTGATCACCTGCTGAGATGTTCATTGTTGTAAATGCCTGAGATACAAGAAAAAAGTCCTTATGATCAACAAATTAACAAATAAAAATATGTTAGGTAGTATTAATAAGTGTTCTGAAGGAGAAAGGCAGGGTGAAAGTATAGAAAGTGATGGAGGGATGTTATAGGTAGGTACTCTGAGAAGGTGTCACGACAGGAGGTGGCCTCTGAAGAGAAACATAAATGAAGTGAGGGAGGAGCAGACATGAGGGTGTCCAGGGAAGTAGTATTATTTTTGTTGTTTTAAGATTTTGTTTACTTATTTTAGAGAGAGCTCCTTTGGGGGAGGGGGCGGAAGGGGCAGAGGGAATCTTCAAGCACGCCAGGTGCTAAGGGCAGCACCCAACACAGGGCTCAGTCTCACAACTGTGAAATCATGACCTGAGCCAAAATCATGAGTCAGACTCTTAGCCAAAAAACAGAGCCACCCAGGTGCCCCAGAAGAAGTGGGTTTAATAAAGGAAACAACAGGGATGCCTCGGTGACTTAGCAGTTGAGTGTCTGCCTTTGGCTCAGGGTGTGATCCCAGGGTTCGGGGATCGAGTACCCTGTTGGGCTCCCTACAGGGAGCCTGCTTCTCTCTCTGCCTATGTCTCTGCCTCTCTCTCTGTGTCTCTTATGAATAAATAAACTCTTTTAGGGGATCCCTGGGTGGCTCAGCGGTTTGGCGCCTGCCTTTGGGCTGGGGCGTGATCCTGGAGTCCCAGGATTGAGTCCTACATCAGGCTCCCTGCATGGAGCCTGCTTCTCCCTCTGCCTGTGTCTCTGTCTCTCTCTCTCTCTCATGAATAATAAAATATTTTTTAAAAAATAAAAATCGGGAGCCCTGGGTGGCGCAGCAGTTTAGCGCCTGCCTTTGGCCCAGGGTGCAATCCTGGAGACCCGGGATCGAATCCCACGTCGGGCTTCCGGTACATGGAGCCTGCTTCTCCCTCTGCCTGTGTCTCTGCCTCTCTCTCTCTCTGTGTGTGACTATCATAAATAAATAAAAATTTTTTAAAAATTAAAAATAATCTTTTTTTAAATAAAGGAAACAACAAATCATATATGAAAATGCATAGTGTAAATTAATGTAAATAATGAATTTTTCCTTTGAAGTAAAACAAATTAAGATGAACACTTTATTAGGGTAGCTCTGTCGATTAAGCGTCTGCTTTCAGCTTCGGTTATGATCCCAGGGTCCTGGATGGAGTCCCACATTGGACTCCTTGCTCAGCAGGGAGTCTGCTTCACCCTATCCCTATACATCTCTCCCTGCTTGTGCGCGTGCACTGTGTCAAATAAATAAAATCTTTAAGATGAATACTTTATAAAGAACATTTGAGCTTTTGAAGAAAAATTTAATGTTAAAAGTTTATAAAAGGGTTTTTTAAAAATCTCAAGCAGACTTTATTCTATAGGGCTTGGAATGCCTTTAGAGGTGTTTTCCTTTAAAAGCCAATATATTCATTTTGTTCAAAAAAAACAATACCTTATGGAAAGATACATAGGGGCATCTGGGTGACTCAATCAGTTGAACAACTGATTCTTGGTTTTGGCTCATGTCATAATCTCAAGCAGGCCCCACATTGGGCTCTGTACTCAGTTGGGAGTCTGAGATTCTCTCTCCCCCTGCCCCTGCTCACATTCTGTCTGTCTCAAATATTTTTTAAAAGAAAAGATATATAATCAGAAGTGTTGGTCTGCTAGTTTTTTGTGTGTTCTTGTGGCTTTTTTTTTTTTAAGTTTGCTTATTCAATTATTTAATCTACACCCAATGTGGGGCTCAAACTCAAGAGATCAGGAACCCTATGCTCTTCCAGCTGAGCCAGCCTGTTGTACCCCTGTGTTTCTTTATAGAAATAAAAGCAGGGATGCCTGGGTGGCTCAGTGATTGAGCATCTGCCTTTGGCTCAGGTCGTGATCCCAGCGTCCTGGGATCAAGTCCCATATCAGGCTCCCCACAGGGTAACCTGCTTCTCCCTCTGCCTATGTCTCTGCCTCTCTCTGTGTGTCTCTCATGAATAAATAAATAAACAGAAATAAAATAACACAGATTGCAGTTTTTTTTCCTCCTTACATGAAAGACAAACTTGTATACACTTAATATACCTACCCTTTTTCACTGATTAAATATCTTGGTGTCTTTCTATGCAGGGATAGCATTTCTCATTATTTGTATAGATAGACCATAGTGAATTTAACTATTCCCTAGACAGTGGATATTTGAGTCCTTTAGAGAAACCATGCTCTAGGGGCACCTGGATGTCTCAGTCGGTTAAGTGTCTACCGTTGGCCCAGTCATGATTCCAAGAGTCCTGGGATGGAGCCCCACATCAGGCTCCCTGCTCAGCTGGGACTCTGATTCTCCTCCCCCTGCTTGTGCATGTGCTTTCTCTCTCACTCTCTATTCCTCTCTCCCTCCTCCTCCCTTCTTACCTCCCCCCCACCAAGTAAATAAATAAAATCTAAAAAAAAATGCTATAATATGATTCTTTTTTAAAATTTTTTTTTATTTATTTATGATAGTCACACACACACACAGAGAGAGAAAGAGAGAGAGGCAGGGACACAGGCAGAGGGAGAAGCAGGCTCCATGCACTGGGAGCCCGACGTGGGATCCGATCCCGGGTCTCCAGGATCGCACCTTGGGCCAAAGGCAGGTGCTAAACCGCTGCGCCACCCAGGGATTCCATATGATTCTCCCCAAAAGTCAGATTACCTGTCAAAGGATAGATGCATTTATGATGTTGTTAGATACTGCCAAATTTCCACAAGAGGTTGTACCACTCCCAACAATGATGTATGAAAACATGTTTCTTCATGGCCTCCTCAACTTTTGGATTTTTTTTTTTAAGATTGTATTTATTTATTCATGAGAGACACACAGAGAGACAGAGAAACAGGCAGAGGGAAAAGCAGGCTCCTCACGGGGAGCCCGATGCAGGACTCGATCACCAGACCCTGGGATCACGCCCTAGTGGAAGGCAGACACTCAACCACTGAGCCACCCAAGCATCCCCCAACTTTTGGATTTTTGCCAACACGATAGAAGAATTGTATCTCAAAGCAGTTTGTTTTATTTTTGAGATATAATTCACGTGCCTTAAAATTTCATCCTTTTAAAGTGTACAATTCAGTGGTTTTTAGTATTCAGAGGGTTGTGTAGCTATCACACCATCAAATTTTCATCATCCCAAAAAGATACCCTGTATCCATTAATAGTCACATTCTATTTCTCAAAGCCCCAGACAATCACTAATCTTTCTGTCTCTGGATTTGCCTGTTCCAGACATTTCATATAAATGGAATCATATAATATATGGCTTTTTTGTGTTTGACCTCACTTAGCATTATTTTTTCTTTTTTTTTTTTTTTGCATTATTTTTTCAAAGTTCACCTATGTTGTACATTTTTTTTAAGGGGGACCTATAGGGGCTTTTGTCATGAAATGTCTGTTTGTGTTCCTTGCCCATTTTCTGTTGGATATTGGGTAGGTTTTGGTTTTGTAGGTTTCGGGTGTTCTTATTCTTTTGTTTTTATTTTTGGAACTCTATATAGCAGGGGAATTAGGTCTTTATAGGCTTCCTGCAGGGGAGCCTATTAAATTATTTCTTTAATAATAAAGATTATTTTAAAAGATTTTATTTCTTTTTTTTTAAGATTTATTTATTTATTTATCATAGAGAGAGAGAGAGACAGAGGCAGAGACACAGGAGGAGGGAGAAGCAGGCTCCATGCCGGGAGCCTGACGTGGGACTCGATCCCGGGACTCCAGGATCGCGCCCTGGGCCAAAGGCAGGCGCTAAACCGCTGAGCCACCCAGGGATCCCCAAAAGATTTTATTTCTAAGCAATCTCTATGAGGCTCGAATTCACAACTCTGAGATCAAGAACTGCATGCTTGGGGATGCCTGGGTGGCTCAGTAGTTGAGCATCTGCCTTTGGCTCAGGAAGTGATCCTGGATTCCTGGGATCGAGTCCCACATCAGGCTCCTTGCATGGAACCTGCTTCTCCCTCTGCCTCCCTCTGCCTCTCTTTCTATGTCTCTCATGAATAAATAAATAAAATCTTTAAAAACAACAACAACAACTGCATGCTCTACTAACTAAGCCAGCCAGGTGCCTCTTTCCTAACTCTTTTATAGGTTAGGGATCATGCCCTGGGCTGAGGCAGGCGCTAAACCGCTGAGCCACCCAGGGATTCCCCCAGATTTTATTTATTTATTAATTCATGAGAGACACAGAGAGAAAGGCAGAGACATAGACAGAGGGAGACACAAACTCCCTGCAGGGAGCCTAATGCGGGTCGTGACCTCAGGACCCTGGGATCACGCCTTGAGCCTAAGGCATATGCTCAAACACTGAGCCACCCAGGTTCCCCCATACTCAAATTGATCTTTTTTTTTTTTTTTTTTTTTTTTTTTTTTATCTTTTGCTTCCTGCTTTGAAGGTTATCCAGATATCAGCTGTTTTAGTCTAATACTTTTACCCATTTGTGATTTATCTAGATATCTAATGGGAGGTGTGAATTCTCCCTTTTTATCTTTTTTCCAGGTGGTTCTTGTTGCCCAAACACCATTAATTTAAAAGTCCATCTTGGGACATATGGGTGGCATAGTCAGTTAAGTGTTCAGCTCTTGGTTTCAGCTCAGATCCTGATTTCAGGGTTGTGAGATCGACCTCCCCCCTCCCAGCTCAACACAGAGTCTGCTTGAGTTTCTCTCTCCCTCTCCTCCCCCCCTCCAAATAAATAAGTTTTTTGTTTTTGTTTTTTTTTTTTAAGATTTTGTGTATTCATTCATGAGAGACAGAGAGAAAGGCAGAGACACAGGCAGAGGGAGAAGCAGGCTCCATGCAGGGAGCCCAATGTGGGACTCTATCCTGGGACTCCAGGATCACGCTTGGGCTAAAGGCAGACACTTAACTGCTGAGCCACCCAGGCGTCCAATAAATAAATCTTTAAAAGTCCATCTTTGCCCCCCTGGTTTGAGGAGCCACCTCCATTAGTGGCTTTTTGGCAAAGGAGTAACCATTTTAGAGAATTCTAGTGGTAATGTTCCAGGAAACAGGCTAAAGAAGAAAGTAGAATGGGTGTTGTTGATAGCCTTTCAGATATTTTAATTTTTTGTTTTCTTCTAGGATTTTTAAAAAAGTTATATATGTATGTGTTATTTTGGGGAGGGGGGAGGGGGCAGAGGAAGAGGGACAGAGAGAATCTCAAGCAAACTCCCTGGTGAGCATGGAGCCTGACACAGGGCTCTGTCCCATGACCTATGAGATCATGATCTGAGTCAAATGCACAAGCTGCTCACTCAACTGACTGAGCCACCCAGGCACCCCTCTTCTAAGATTTTTTAATGCATATATTTTATATGTTTTCTCAAATTTGGGATAACTCTGTTTTGTACTCTACATTTTCAAATAGTAAACCATGAACATTATTTTTCTAAATGTCTGAATTTATTTATTCAATAGATATTTATTGACAGCCTACCACCCTTTGTCAGGCCATGGGGTTTGTTTTTTTTTTTTTTTTTTTTTTTTTATGATAGTCACAGAGAGAGAGAGAGAGAGAGAGGCAGAGACACAGGCAGAGGGAGAAGCAGGCTCCATGCACCGGGAGCCTGATGTGGGTTTCGATCCCGGGTCTCCAGGATCACGCCCTGGGCCAAAGGCAGGCGCCAAACTGCTGCGCCACCCAGGGATCCCAGGCCATGGGGTTTTGATACTGGAAATAAAGAACAAAATTCTGCCCTCAGGAGCTTATGTTCTATAAATAGCTAAATTATAAACTAAAAATTACATGTATTATGTAAGTTTAAGTGCTTATAAAGAAAATTAAAGCTGAGTAATGAGACTAGTCTGGGGGAGGTTCTTTTCTTTTCTTTTCTTTTCTTTTCTTTTCTTTTCTTTTCTTTTCTTTTCTTTTCTTTCTTTTCTTCTTCTTTTCTGTTTTTTTAAAAGTAATCTGTATGCCCAACATGAGGATTGAACACACAACCCCAAGATCACGAGTGGCATGCTCAACTGACTGAGCCAACTAGGTGCCTCAAGTAATGTTTCATTAAGGAGATGACTTTTGAGCAGACTTGAATGAGACAATTCTGCCAGTAGCTATGAAAACAGTGTTCAAAGCAGTGAAAATAGCAAGTGCAGAAGAAGTCTTGAGAAACGCATGGTGTATTTGGTGCAGTCTGAGGAGGAGTGAGGATAGGATGCTGGTCCTGAGTCAGAATGAGCAAGAGGGAGAATGGAAGGTTTATGAGACAAGAAGCAAACTGTGGATGTATGATAGGGGATTTTGTAGACTGGTAAAGATTTTTGGGTTTATTCCAAAAGAGTTTGAGCAGAAAAGGGACATGATATGACTTAACTTTTTAAAAGCTTTAAGAGAAAATAAAAAATAAAAATAAATAAAAGCTTTAAGAGAATAGATTTGAAAGGGGTAAGAGCATAAGCTAGGAGACCAGGGCAGCCCCAGCGGCGCAGCGGTTTAGTGCCGCCTGCAGCCTAGGGTGTGATCCTGGAGACCCTGGATTGAGTCCCACGTCAGGCTCTCTGCATGGTGCCTGCTTCTCCCTCTGCCTCTGTCTCTCTCTCTCTCTCTCTCTCTCTCTCTCTCTCATTGTCTCTATGAATAAATAAATAATCTTTAAAAAAAAAAAAAAAGCTAGGAGACCAGTTAGAAGACTTTTGTTTTTACAGTAGTCTTGGTTAGGAATGAAGGTGGCTTGGATCAGAGTGGTAGTAATGGAGGTGGTAAGAAGTGATTGGACTGTGGATATATTTTGAAGATAGAACTAATAGGATTTGCTGATGATTTGGCTTGAGATGAGAAAAGGAGTGAGGCTGACTTAAAGGTTTTTGACTAGAGGAACATGAATGCTGGAGCCATTTACTTAGATTTGGCTAACTGAAGATGGAGTAGGTAGGTCTTCAGAGAATGGGAAGATTGGTTTGGGGTATGTTAAATTGGTGCCTATTAGACATCTAAGAGAAGATGTAGAATTTCAGGTCTAAAGTTGAAGAGAGGGGATCCCTGGGTGGCTCAGTGGTTTTGCGCCTGCCTTTGGCCCAAGGCGCGATCTTGGAGTCCTGGGATCAAGTCCCGCGTCAGGCTCCCGGCCTGGAGCCTGCTTCTCTCTCTGCCTGTGTCTCTGCCTCTCTCTCTCTCTCTCTCTCTCTCTCTCTGTCTCTGTGTGTGTGTGTGTGTGTCTATCATAAATAAATAAAAAATAAATCTTTAAAAAAAATAAAGTTGAAGAGAGCTGTTGAAACAAATGGGACATAGCTTGAATTCTGGTTTGAGGAAGCTGCAAAGAACACTGAGGAAGGGTAGGGTAATAAGAGAGGATAAAGATCAGGATATGTATTTAGAAGTTCGAAAAAGGAGAAGTGAGACTGAAATATAACCTGAAAAATAATAGCCAGAGGACTAGGTATCAGAGAAGCCAGGGGGGGAAAAGAAAGTATTTCGGAGAGGAAGGAATGATCAGCTGTATTAAATATGGCTTAAAAGGTTGAATAAGAGAATTGACTATTGAATTTGGCACTATAGAAAGTATCTTTGGCAAGAAGTTTTGGTAGATTGGTAGTATAAAGGCTTACTGGTATGTATACTGTTCATAATGTAGATGTTACCAATAGTTTTTTCACCACTCATCATCAATTAATAGCTATTTAGGTAGTTTTTCAATTCTTATGATATTTTAGATATTCAAATTCAGATGTGTATGATGATGTATTTGAGAGCATCATGAAGTAATAATTTATGAATTAATGGCTTATTGGCTATTGTTCCTAAGAAAATGGGATGCCTGGGTGGCTCACCAGTTGAGCATCTGCGTTGGGTTCAGGGCATGATCCCAGGGCCTCGGATCCCGTCCCACATCGGGCTCCCCGCGGGGAGCCTGCTTCTCCTTCTGTCTTGTGTCTCTGCCTCTCTCTCTCTCTCATTTTCTCTGTCTCTCTCTGTCTCTCATGAATAAATAAATAAAATCTCTAAAAAAATTTTTTTTTGAGAAGCAGAGAAACCTTACCTCCCTTACCACCACCACCACCCCTTTTTAAAGAATTTATTTATTCATGAGAGAGACAGAAAGAGAGAGACAGAGACAGAGGGAGAAGCAGGCTCCATGCAGGGAGCCCAATGTGGGACTTGATCCCTGGACTCCGGGATCACACCCTGAACCAAAGGCAGACGCTCAACCGCTGAGCCACCCAGGCATCCCAGTCCCCGCTTTTATAATGTAGATATTTAAATATTTCCTCAACATATGTTGAGAACCACATCAGATAGTGTTAGAAGTTTTGCTTCAGTAATCAATTTAGAAAACTCAGGGAAAAGGAAAGTCTGTTGTATTTACCGTATTTTTACTTTTTCTTTTCTTATGTTCCAAGATTCCTTAAATTCTTTTTCTTTCCCTTCACTTGAAATTATCTTGGTTTCTCCGTAATTCCTGAAGGATATTTTGATTGGATATAGAATTCTGATTGACAGTTGTTCTGCTAAAGCCCTTGGAAAATGCACTACTACTTTCTAGCCTCTGTGATTATTTTTTTTTTAGTACTTTTTTTTTTTTAAGATTTTATTTATTTATTCATGAGAGACACAGAGAGGCAGAGACATAGGCAGAGGGAGAAGCAGGCTCCCTGTGGGAAGCCCGATGCGGGACTCAATCCCAGAATTCTGGATCATGCCCTGAGTCAAAGGTAGACACTCAACCACTGAGCCACCCAGGCATCCCTCGACATGAATTTCTTTAGGTTTATCCTGTTTGGGGTTGGATCTCTCCTTGAATCTGTAGTTTTGTATTTTGCCAAATATGGGGAATTTTCAGCCATTATTTCTCTGAATACTCAAACATAGGAGACAGAGAGAGGGAGAGACACAGGCAGAGGGAGAAGCAGGCTCTGTGTAGGGAGCCTGACGTGGGACTCAATCCTGGGACTCCAGGATCACGCCCTGGGCTGAAGGCGGCGCTAAACCGCTGAGCCACCCGGGCTACCCTGGATACTCTTTTAGCCTCATCTTCTTTCAGTTCTCCATCTGTATCTCTGATGAGAGGATTCTAGATCTTTTGTTAAGATTCTTATAAGATCCCTGAAGCTGCTTCTCCCTGCCCTGTGCCCCCCACACCCCTCCTACCCCCAATCTGTTTTCTTTTATTCAAAGTGGATAATATATATTCTTCTGTCTTCAGGTTCACTGATTGTTTTCACTGTCCCTTCCACTGCCAAGCTCATCCACTGAATTTTTTATTTTGGTGATTATATTTCTTAATTCTATAAATTCTATTTGGTTCTTTTCTCCTCTTTTCTCTTTTCTTTTCTTTTCTTTTCTTTTCTTTTCTTTTCTTTTCTTTTCTTTTCTTTCTTTTCTTTTCTTATTTATTTGACAGAGCACAAGCAGGGGGAACAACAGAGAGTGAGGACAGACCAGGTTCTCCGCTGAGCAGGGAGCCCAATGTGGGACTCGATCCCAGAACCCTGAGATCATGACCTGAGCCAAAGGCAGACACTTAACTGACTGAGCCACCCAGATGCCCTTACTTTTTTCTTTTTCAAGTTTAAATCATTTTTTTAAATTAAGTACTGATTGTACAAAGGATCAGTCAAAAGGTGAGCTACAGGGCAGCCCTGGTGGCGCAGCGGTTAGCGCCGCCTGCAGCCTGGGGTGTGATCCTGAAGACCCGGGATCGAGTCCCCATCGGCATGGAGCCAGCTTCTCCCTCCGCCTGTGTCTCTGCCTCTCTCTTCGCTCTCTCTGAATGAATGAATAAATAAATCGTAAAAAAAAAAAAAAAGGTGAGCTACATTTACAACTTAGTTTGTTCATGTAAACTGCCTTCAACATCCGTGACAGCTAAAGTGTGCATAGGGTTTGACATGCATTTTGTAAGAAATCAAAAAGAAGCAATTGCCTTTTCAGTAAACTTGGCTAGTTTCACAGCTCTCTTGGTCAGTCATGCAAAGTCGGGGTAATCTGCACCTTGTATACATTGAGCCATGCTGGGTGATGTTTCATCTTTTCTGCTTGCAGGGCAACTCAGGACATAAAGCCAAATGCTGTCTGATTAGAATTTTTGAAGGAGAACTCTTTGTAGATGTCATCTGTCTCATTTAATTCTGACCATCCTGCTGCTTTAAGATCAAGTATAGCTTGGTTCCTGTCCTCTGCTGTCAGTCAGTGAGCATCTGCTGCCATGACCACGAAGCTTGGACATTGGCCCTGCAGAATCACAAGTAGGAGCCACAGTATTCCCATGCCCCCTCATTTGGCTTTACTTTTTATCTTGTCTTTCTGAGAGTTCTATTTGTTTGTTTCAGGTGTGTTTCATAATTACTCATTAAAGCATTTTTATGAAGGCTGTTAAAATCCTTGTCATGTAATTTTAGCATCTCTGTCATCATGGTAATGTTATCTATTCAAGTTAAGATTTTCCTGGTTCTTGGTATGACATGTGACTTTTGATTGAAATTTGGACATTTTGGTTGTTAAAGAGATTTTAGATCTT
Source organism: Nyctereutes procyonoides (assembly GCF_905146905.1). Lineage (NCBI taxonomy): Eukaryota > Metazoa > Chordata > Mammalia > Carnivora > Canidae > Nyctereutes > Nyctereutes procyonoides. Next base: position 488,497 of record NW_026575020.1, read on the forward strand.
CTTAAGTCTTCTATATTAGCACGTCTCTGACATTACTTTCTCCAAAGGAGAAAGGGGTACTCCTTCCTTACTGCCAACCAAGATTGGAAGTCTAGTTTCTCCACTTGGGTCTCTTGACCCTAAGGGATGATGATAGGCTCTTTGTTACTGCAGGGTGACTGTGGGAATTTAGACTTCCACTGGTGGGTGGCTGGGAGGGGCAAGGATGCCTCATTACTGTTCCTCATGTGACCTCAATTGATACTATGAGGAAGTGGCCATATTACACCTGAAGAGTAGTAAAAGTTGACTCTCCACTAGACCTCTGACACCACCCCAGCAGGGAAGTTCATCTTTATTTTTGAAAGATCGTTTTGCTAGGAATAGAATTGTTTTTTTCTTTCAGTATTTGAAATGCATTGTTATACATTTTCTAGCTTGAATTGTTTTTCTTTTTTTCTAAGATTTTATTTATTTAGAGAGAGAGTACATGAGTAGGGTTGGGGAGAGGAAGGGAGGAAATAATCTCGAGCAGAGTCCATGCTGAGTGTGGAGCCTGACAACAGGGCTTGATCCCATGACTCCAAGGTCACGACCTGAGCAGAAATTAAGAGTTGGATGCTTAACCAACCATTGCACCTCCAGCTTGCATTGTTTCTAATGAGAAATCTGTCATTCTTATCTTTGCACTTTATAAAATGTCTTTTTTTCTTATGCTTGGGATTTATTGAATTTTTTTGTTCTGTGGATTTATAGTTTTCACCAAAGATGTAAAATTTTGGCCATTATTTCTGCACTTTTTCTCCTCCCCCCTCTTTTTTCACTGGCATTATAATTATATGTATTAGAGCATTTAGTCGTTTCACAGCTTCCTGATACTCTTATTTATTTTCTGTTCCCCACTCCCTTGTTTTATTCTGGATAGTTTCTGTTGCTCTGCCTTCAAGTTTTTAAAAATCTTACACATTATCTCATCTTAGGTGTAACTTTCATCTCTAAAAGTTCAATTTGAGGGATCCCTGGGTGGCGCAGTGGTTTAGCGCCTGCCTTTGGCCCAGGGCGCGATCCTGGAGACCCGGGATTGAATCCCACATCGAGCTCCCGGTCATGGAGCCTCTTCTCCCTCTGCCTATGTCTCTGCCTCTCTCTCTCTCTCTCTCTCTCTCTCTCTCTCTCTATCTCTATCTCTATCTCTATCTCTCTGTGTGTGTGACTATCATAAATAAATTAAGAAAAATTTTTAAAAAGTTCAGTTTGAGTCTACATCTTCCATGTCTCCCTTCCATGTCTCCCTTTATAATAGCAGCTTAAATTTAAATGTCTTTGTCTCCTAGTTCTAAATGTATCATATTTTTCTGTGTGCCTGGTAATTTTTTATTGGATGCCAAACATTATGAATTGTTAGGTATTGGGTTTTGATATTTTGATTCCTTTAAATATTTTTGAGATCTTTGCTGGACTCCTTTAACTTCTGAAAACAATTTGAGTCTTCAGGGCTTGCTTTTAAACTTCGTTAAGGGGGGATGCCTGGGTGGCTCAGCGGTTAAGCATCTGCCTTCAGCCCAGGGAGTGATCCTGTAGTCCCAGGATCGAGTCCCACATTGGGTTCCCTGCATGGAGCCTGCTTCTCCCTCTGCCTGTGTATCTGCCTCTCTGTGTGTGTGTGTGTGTCTCATGAATAAATAAATAAAATCTTAAAAAAATAAACTTCATTAAGGGGAACTTAATTTTTTAAGGTATTTCTATTTAATCCATCATGGGACTTGAACTCATGGCCCCTCAGATCAAGAGTTGCATGCTCCTCTGACTGAGCCAGCCAGGCACCCCTGTTGAGGGGAACTTTAGAGTTTAGTCTAGAACTAATTATGCCCCACTTCTGAGGCATTACCTTTCTGAGTACTCTCTATGATATCCCATGTGTGAGGATGTCTTTCCCCTCTGGCTAGTAGGAACAAAAATTATTCCTGCTCTATGTGATACTTGGGGGTTATTCTATATGTTTTCTTCTAGTTTGCATCCCTTCTTTGGGTATTTTCCTCACTGGCCAGTACTCAGCTGATTGGACAGAGTTGAGTCCCATGCTGATGTCCAGAGCTTGCTCTCTCTGCAGCTTTGTCCTCTCCAGTACTCTGCCCTGGGAATTCTAGCTACATTGGCCTCACCAAATTGGGTACTCTGTCTCCTCAATTCAGTGAGTCGGCCAGGTGCTCTGGGTTCCATCCTCCCTGCTCTGTAGCCTGGAAAATCTCCAGGCAGTAAGCTAGAACTGTCAGAAGTCTCACCTGTTCATGTCCCTTCTCGCAGGGATTCCCTATCTTGTGCTGCCTGATGTCTGATGTCTGATAGGTACTGTTTCATATATTTTGTCTTTTTTTTTCTTCAGCTAAGACAGCAGAAGAGATGAATTATTGTACACGTGTTACATTCAGCCACAAATGGAAACAGACTTAGTCCTGAAAGTCACAGGTCCAGGGCAAAGGACCAAGGAGGGATGGTTTTGGTGTGATCAAGTCTGATCTCTCAGAGGTGGTCGTTGTAATCAGATGGTGATGGATGTTCTAGATCCCGTGAATCAAGCTCTAGAAAGTAGGCATGCAGTCCAGCAATTGGTACCAGCATCTCTGGCCTCTGGTTTTCCTTATTTCTGCTCCCATGGCTCCATGCATGCACAAACTAGCGGTTTACTTGGACCTCTGCCTCATCTTTCTTCTTTTACGCTTCAGCCTGCGCATTCGCTTCTTCCTCCACTTGGCTCTCATGGCGCAGAGGTTTCCAAGAAGATGGCGCTAAGGCCGAGAGTTGTCTGGTTTTTAAATAGGAAGAGAAGAAAGTTGAGAGCGTTTCCATCTGTTGGCACTTATTTCCTCAGTGAAGAGGAATGTAAGAGCATCTGAAAATTTGGAATTGGGCTGGGATTTGGGAATTTAAGGTAGAGATTTTGAAGAGAAAATGGTGGGAAACAGGAAAGGGAGACAACTTGGGAAAAGTAAACAAATGGTTTTCTGAAAGGTGTTGAACCAAAACAAAAATTTTGAAGTGAAAATTCTTAATTTCTAGCTCAGTGGTTTGCCTAACACCTGACTCCATACAACAGTCCATTTTCTGCTTAAACTGTCCTGTGAACCAAGATTCATTGCCTCATGAGGCTGCTGGGTTTTTTTTTTTTTTCTTTAAAAAAGTTATTTATTTTAGAGAGTGCACACACACCCATGAGCAAGGTGAGGGGGGAGAGAACCTAGGCTCCCCACTAACCATGGAGCCTGACATGGGGCTCGATCTCATGACTCTGGGATCATGACCTGAGGTGAAATCAAGAGTCAGACACCCAACCAGCTGAACCACCCAGGCACCCCAAGGCTACTTACTCTTTATGAACAGGCTGATGCAGTGGGAATATAGGTGAAAAATATAGAATAGGTTGTAATAAGTACAAAGCGGGTCCCGTCCCATAGGAATGCATTTATTCGTTTGTCAGACATTTATTTAGCACTTAATGTGTGCTGGTTATTGGGCTAGATGTTAGGGAAGCAGAGGTGAAAGAGGTGTAGCCTCTAAGAGCTTCTAGTTCAGATACAGTGATAAGCCCAAAAGTTGTAACAGCACTAGGAATAATAACAGTGCTTGCCTTGAGATCAAGCACAGCTCTTAGCTCTATTATTTAGTTTAATTCTGATGCCAAAGGTTGGGATTAGGTTCCCCCCCACCTTTCTGTGTCCACATGGAATCTATACATAGTTCCATCTGTAATGTAATTCTTTACTAGTGGTTAAGAGCCATTCTGGAGCAAGACTGACGGACTTCAGATTCTGGCTTCACTTTAATAACTGTATGATCTTGGGCAAATTTTGTATGTTTTGTGGATCTCATTTCTATTTTTATTTTTTTAGGATTTTATTTATTCATGAGAGACAGAGAGAGGCAGAGACACAGGCAGAGGGGGAAGTAGGCTCCATGCAGGGAGCCCGATGTGGGACTTAATCTTGGGACTCCAGGATCATGCCCCAAGCCGAAGGCAGACACTTTAACTGCTGAGCCACACAGGCATTCCTCATTTCTTCATTTTTAGAAAGGATCTAATTGTATAATCTACATCCTGGGATAATCCAAATAATATGCTTTATCTTTAATCTTCAGAAATCCTATGAGTTCTTTTTTTACAGAAAAATGTGGTAAGGGCAGCCTGGGTGGCTTAGAGGTTTAGCGCCACCTTCGGCCCAGGGCATGATCCTGGAGTCCCAGGATCGAGTCCCATGTCAGGCTCCCCACGTGGAGCCTCTCCCTCTGCCTGTGTCTCTACCTCTCCCCTCTCTGTTTCTCATGAATAAATATATATATTTTATTCATGATAGACAGAGAGAGAGAGAGAGAGGCAGAGACACAGGCAGAGGGAGAAGCAGGCTCCACACCGGGAGCCCAATGCAGGACTCGATCCCGGGACTCCAGGATCGTGCCCTGGGCCAAAGGCAGGCGCCAAACCGCTGAGCCACACAGGCATCCCCAATAAATAAAATATTTTTTAAAAAAAGAAAAGAAAAACGTGGTAAACTTTGACTTGATCCTGTTAAGATGTAACTGTGGAAAACTTCAAATACAAAGAATTTAGGAGGGAATTATGTAATTTATTACCATGTTTATGCCAACTAATTTTGAAAATTCTATTTTCTAGTACAAGACAAGGTAGATTTGTAACTTTCATTATTTGGTAAATGGGCTAAAAATAACGCATTTGATTTCTGTCCAATAAATGTTATATAAGCAAACATAATTTTCTTTAGTGTGTTGTGTGTGTGTGTGTGTGTGTGTGTGTGAGTCCTTTTGAATTATGGGCTACCATGAATTGCAGTATTATTTACTTAAAAAGTCATGCTAGAAGGAATAACTGAATAACTTTTCCACCTTTTAATTTATTCAAGAAGTTGACCCATGTGACTATATAAAAATAAGGAAATTTGAAGGAAGACAGTAAGCTAAAAATGTTTATATTAGGGGATCCCTAGGTGGTGGCTCAGTGGTTTAGCGCCTGCCTTTGGCCCAGGGCACGATCCTGGAGTCCCGGGATCGAGTCCCGTGTCGGGCTCCCTGCATGGAGCCTGCTTCTCCCTCTGCCTGGGTCTCTCCCGCACCCCTCATGAATAAATAAATAAATCTTTTTTAAAAAGTGTTTATATTATAGGTCAAATGGGGGGTGCCTGGGTGGCTCAGTCCATTGAGCATCTATCTGCCTTCGGCTCAGGTTCTGAGATCTGATCCCAGGGTTCTGAGATCGAGCAGCATCAGGTTCCCTGCTCAGTGGGGAGCCTACTTCTCCCTCTTTCTCTGCCTGTGAGAGTCTTGCGTGCTCTCTTTCTCTCAAATAAAATCTTAAAAAAAAAAAAAAGCCAACTGGTTAATGTCTGTACTATATTAAGAATACACTCTGCAAATAAATGGCCAAAGGGCTAGAAATAGTCCATGAAGGGGGTGGAATATGCGGGAAGCATGTCCTGGTATATTAAAAACATAAAAATTGAGAGGCGTCTGGTTAGCTCAGTTGGTAGAGCATGCAACTCTTGATTTGGGGTTGTGAGTTCAAGCCCCATGTTAGGTGCAGAGATTCTTTTTTTTAAGTTTTTTTTTTTAAGACTCTATTTACTCATGAGAGACACAGAGAGAGAGAGAGAGAGAGAGAGAGAGAGAGAGGCAGAGACACAGGCAGAGGGAGAAGCAGGCTCCATGCCTGAAGCCCAATGTGGGACTCGATCCCGGGTCCCCAGGATCACACCGCAGGCTGCAGGCGGCGCTAAACCGTTGCGCCACCGGGGCTGCCCCAGAGATTACTTTAAAATAAAATCTTAAAACATACAAATTGATACAATTTTGATATGTGATTTGCATCCTAGTGAAGTAGCATAAAGGTCAGTGCTGATGAGGTTGAGGTGAAATTATAATTGTTCTTTGCTAGGCATTATAAATTGCTAGGACCTTTTTAGAAAGTTGGATGACAAGGGTGGCTCCTTTGGTTAAGGGTCAAGGGTCCAACTTTTGATCTCAGTCAGGGTCATCATGAGTTCAAGCCCTGCATCGGCTTCATGCTGGGCATGGAGCCTACTTAAGAAAGAAAAGAAAAGAAAAGAAAGAAAAGAAAAGAAAAGAAAAGAAAAGAGAAAAGAAAAAAGAAAAAAGAAAGAAAAAGTTGGACGATAGTACAAAGCAAGAACCATGCAGATTTTCATTTCCTGTGGCCTAGTAATACCACTGCCTAGAATTTGTCTGTAGATAAATTCAGTCAGAGCATAAAGAGTATTATTTTGTCAAAAAGATATTAAGTACAAAAAATACATATCAGTTGGGGCTTTCTTAGTTAGCAAAAAACATTTAGGTATCTATCACCCCCCCCACCTCTCACCACCACTTGTCACAGGCTCCACTGTCACTTTCTCCTTCATAGATGGAGATAATGGAAATTATTCTTATTTTTTCATGAGAGACATTCACAGATTAATTGCACACTCTCCCTCCCCATTCCTTATCTATGTCTGTTTGCTGAAACAGAGAAGTCAGAGAAGACTATGGTGGAAGAGAGGGAACTGTAGTGGAGCAAGAACAATGAGACCACACTTGCCAATGACAGGTTCTGTTTAGAAATGTCAGTTCCGGAACCCACCCTTTCACTTGTTCTATTTTCTCTCCCTCTCTCCCTGCCTCCCTCCCTTTCTCGCCCTTCCACACCCTTGGAATAGTGTAGTCTGGTATATAAACCATTCTCTTAATGCTTGCAAGGAAAGGAAAGGGATTTGCAAAGAGTAGCAAAATCTGTTGACTCCCCAGTAGATAAAAGTGATGTTGCCATTCATTTTAGGAAGCCCATGGTTACTTTAGAAAGAAAATTCCAGTTACCTGTTTTATGACATGCTGGAATTAAGTTACTAAACGCAGCATCATTCATACTCAAGATACAGATATGGGGTGCTATGATACTTATCAATGCCCGTGGGAAACCAGGTTCTAAGGGTTCAGCATTTTTCTAGGCCTAGCCTACATCTTAACCAGTGTACAATGCCTACTTCTGTGTCTAAGTTGCGCTTTATAATTTACATAAGCTTTGAAGGACATGTCACCATTCATCCTCCCCCCAAAGATATTAGATTATTATATGAGATTCTGAACTGTTGAGAAATTCTTTCATAGCAACAATTAATAAAAAGATATTCATTTGGGTGGCGTGGTCAGTTAAGTATGGAACAGTCTGAGTCTGAACTTGGGGATATGAATCATTACAGAAGTTCCATGTTGGAAGCTTGACTTATGTCACCTTATTTAAAGATTGGATATTACTCCTTAGTGGTTTTATAATCTGTGTATTCAGTGAGAGAAATACTGAGCTCATCTAGACATTAGGAGTGGAAATGTATTTGAAGTCCTGTGGTGAGATGCTTGTGTGGTCAGATTCTGTACATAATCTTGATACTTGCATGTTATGTGAGTGCCAGGACTTCTGTCTTTTCTTATTCTTTCCCTGACCTTTATTTATGAAATTAAATGATAGGGGCTTCTGGTTGGTGGTGTTGGTTAAGTGTCTGCCTTTGGCTCAGATCATGATCTCAGGGTCCTGGGATCAAGCCCCCCACAGTGGACTCCCTGCACAGCAGGAAGCCTTCTTCCTTTCTCCTGCTTGTGCTCTCTTTCACTGTCTCTGTTGCAGTCTCTGTCTCTCTCTCTCAAGTAAGTAAAAATCTTTTTTAAAAATGATAGCAGATGAACGAAATTGGCACTTTATGCTATTCAGAGTTGGCAGAACTTATAATAAGCAATAATTTATCCTGGATATTTAAAAAGATTTTGAGTAATCTCCACACCTAGTGTGGGGCTTAAACCCACTGCCCCAAGATCATCAGTTGCACACTCCACCAACTGAGCCAGCCATGCGCCCCTGGCTTTTTTTTTTTAAGATTTTATTTATTTATTCATGAGAGACACAGAGAGACAGACAGAGACAGAGACACAGGCAGAGGGAGAAGCAGGCTCCATGCAGGAAGCCTGATGTGGGACTCGATCCTGGGTCTCCAGGATCAGGCCCTGGGCTGAAGGTGGCGCTAAACTGCTGAGCCACCCGGGCTGCCTTTTTTTTTTTTTTTTTTTTTTTTAATCACAATGCAGATGCAGGTGTTTTCTTTCTGTGAGCGGTCTGGTCTGTGTCAATCTATAAATCACCTTGTGTGGATTCGGGTGTCCCAGTGACTGAGAGCCAGCTGTTGGGTGTTTTAACTAAACAGCTTGCTCCTAGTTGGCTGTTCAAATCCCAGTGAGAGGTTTTAGCTGCTCCAGGGAATAGAACAGGAATAGAGCATCCAGGGTGAAGATTTTCGCAAGGCCTTTCGTGACCTGGTTTAAATTTGTTGAGACTTTCCTGCTTTGGCTTTTTCCTATAGGTGCCAGAGTTGATCTGCTTCAGATTTGCACAAATGACTCATCTTCCTGTCATATTTCCTTAGACTGCAATGACTTAAGATTATCTTTGGGTTAACAAAGATAGTTTCAAACAAACATAGTTTCTCTACCGCATGTGTTGGGAGAAATAAATAGTGGTATTCACATTCAAGCCTGTTTCTGCCTCATCCTCATTGATTCCTATGCTCCATAGAAAACTTTGTTCCTGATAATGGCATTTTAATGATTCATTATTTTCTGTGGGAGGAAGCTTGTGACCTTCTCTTGTCTTTTTTCCTTCCAGAGGAAATCTGGAAAAGTTGTAAGCAAAACATCGTTCCTCTAAGAAAATTCTGGATACCAGAAGTTCTGGATAACAGGTAAAGAATATTTAAACTTGGGTCATTCCGATAATCACCGATAATCTGCAAAAGTAAACTGGGAGAGAGAAGTGTGCTTTGGGTCAGGGGTTACATTAGGGATTTTTTTTTTTTTTTTATGATAGAGAGAGAGAGAGAGAGGCAGAGACATAGGCAGAGGGAGAAGCAGGCTCCATGCACCAGGAGCCCGACGTGGGATTCGATCCCGGGTCTCCAGGATCGCACCCTGGGCCAAAGGCAGGCGCTAAACTGCTGCGCCACCCAGGGATCCCTACATTAGGGATTTTATATATATATCACCTCATTTAAATGATTTTTAGCAGGATTCTGGGCATAGATCTAAGAATCTCAGATTCTGAGAATCTGAATCCTTCAAAATGCTGTTTTAAATGGATTTGCCTATTGATTGGATTTAATGTCCTCACAGTTTAGTTTGGAAACATTTTTAATATCTGCCATAAAGTACAGCAATACACAGGATCCTAGAATCTCCTATGCTGTGCAGCCCAGCTAGGGAGTGTCTATTTCCTTTCTGTCTTTTTTTTTTTCTTTGATCATTGCCAGTTATTTGTAGCTGTATCATCTTAATTCTTTTTAATACTTTGTCACCGAGTCCAAAATTTAAATTTCCTAATACAGCGTCTCTTCACACTGGAGTCTGCCCACGGCCCATGTGTCCCCATTGTGTTCTCAGTGCTAGTCACCATGAGTGGACAGAATAAGCCTTACTATACTCTGTTCTGTTTTTTTTATCTGTATCTCACAAAGAAGTCTTATGAAATAATAGTATACATAAAGAATCCAGTATGCTGGGTCTGAGAAATACATCTCAGATGATAACTACAATTTTACCTTTGGGACCAGGGAAGACGTGAAAGCTGACCAGACATCCTAGGATTCTGCAGGCCCAAACAAGTGCTCCATAGACTGAGGTAAAGTGTCCTACCTGACATAGGAGAGACTGAGATGCTCTTTCTTTTGTCATTCTAACATGAGCCTTGAAGTTAGATTTCAGGTATTCAGAAGAGTAGTTCCTAGAGGTATCATCAAAAAGTTTAAGTTGTTCAGATTTTCCTTTGGCATTTTCCCATTTTTATCAGGGCAAACCAATTCGGTCACCATGAGTTGGAGCTTCCTGACTCGCCTGCTAGAGGAGATCCACAACCATTCCACATTTGTGGGGAAGATCTGGCTCACTGTATTGATTGTCTTCCGGATTGTCCTTACAGCTGTAGGAGGGGAGTCCATCTATTACGATGAGCAAAGCAAATTTGTATGTAACACAGAGCAGCCAGGCTGTGAAAATGTCTGCTATGATGCCTTTGCACCCCTCTCCCACGTGCGCTTCTGGGTATTCCAGATCATCCTGGTGGCAACCCCCTCAGTGATGTACCTGGGCTATGCCATTCATAAGATTGCCAAAATGGAGCATGGAGAAGCAGACAAGAAGGCAGCTCGGAGCAAACCGTATGCAATGCGTTGGAAACAGCACCGGGCTCTGGAAGAAACAGAAGAGGACCATGAAGAGGATCCCATGATGTATCCAGAAATGGAATTGGAAAGTGAAAAAGAAAATAAGGAGCAGAACCAACCTAAACCCAAGCATGATGGCCGACGGCGGATTCGGGAGGATGGGCTTATGAAAATCTACGTGCTGCAGTTGCTTGCAAGGACCGTATTTGAGGTGGGTTTTCTGATAGGGCAGTATTTTCTGTATGGCTTCCAAGTCCACCCATTTTATGTGTGCAGCAGACTTCCTTGCCCTCATAAAATAGACTGCTTTATTTCTAGACCTACTGAAAAGACCATCTTCCTTCTAATAATGTATGGTGTTACAGGCCTTTGCCTGTTGCTTAACATTTGGGAAATGCTTCATTTAGGGTTTGGGACAATTCGAGACTCACTAAACAGTAAAAGGAGGGAACTGGAAGATCCGGGTGCTTATAATTATCCTTTCACTTGGAATACACCATCTGCTCCCCCTGGCTATAACATTGCCGTCAAACCAGATCAGATCCAGTACACCGAACTATCCAATGCTAAGATTGCCTACAAGCAAAACAAGGCCAACATCGCCCAGGAACAACAGTACGGCAGCCATGAGGAGAACCTCCCCGCTGACCTGGAGACTCTGCAGCGGGAGATCAAAATGGCTCAGGAACGCTTGGATCTAGCAATCCAGGCCTACAGTCACCAAAACAACCCCCACGGACCCCGGGAAAAAAAAGCCAAAGTGGGGTCCAAAGCTGGGTCCAACAAGAGCAGTGCTAGTAGCAAATCAGGGGATGGGAAGACCTCCGTCTGGATTTAGTCTTGGCTGGGCTTAAAACTTGTGCTTTTCATAGTTTATGGTAAGCAGCGGCTCACTGAATAATGACTTCCATTGAGTAAACATTTGGCTCTGGTTATCTTCAGAGATGCTGTTGGCTCATGATCCAAGCTCAGGGGACTCTGAAAGTGGGGCTGGGACAAGGGGAAGAAAAGGGGAAAACACAGTGTTCCTGGGCACATATTCCAGCAATAATACTGTTATGGAACTCTACATTTGTGTCTTCCAGATCTGGAAAAGAACAGATATATTTAAATCATTCTTGTTGAAAAGTTTTTGTATGTACAGTATTATGGTACTTTTTTTAGTATGAGAATTTTTTTTGTATTTGTATATTGGACCACTGTAGTTATACTTTTATATTAAAGGAAAAAAATCCTTAAGGTAATGCCTATCAGGCTAGTGTTACTACTTTTGTTCAGCAAATTCTACCCTGGGTTTAAAGTTTTAATAGATGCCACACCTAATAAAAGTGCCTCTTGTGTTGCAGAGAAGATTTCAGATATGTAAGGAGCCAGAGGAGGAAGCATCAATTTTCAGTCTTGGAAAGAAAATCCACAGTAGGAGGAGGTTGAGATCTTTTCTCCTTTACTTAAGAAATCTTTGACTCTCATTCATGAACCCAGACTTGAATCCAATCTTTAAAAATCTGTTCGTGTTTGCAAAGGATAGAAATGATTCACTGCAGGATTCCTTTAATTATCAAGTGTTACCCGTATAGGCCTTGTTGGTGTGTATATAATCTAAGTTCTTTGAAAAGGCTGATACACAAAGATATCCCCAGTCTGATAGCAGTGCAGAGACCCTGACCAGAGTTGTGACTAACATTTCTCTATTGCAAAGCAAAGCCACTCCTGGAAAATGAACCCCAGTACACTGTTTAGTTGTGGCCCTATTTGATTTGCCTTAAATCTCTATCCAGAAACTTGCCTCCCGGGTTTCTTAAGAAACCAGTGATATTTTATTTATATGTTAAATTAGAGATAAAAAAATTCCCTTATAGGCTAAGAATACTCAAAGCTACTTGCACTGCATATGACAGAAAGCCTAAGTCCGAATTCCTAATTTTTGTAATTTACTGTGAAGCTTTTATCATTTCTCTACTTCTGCCCATGTAGATTTTTGTGTGGGAACCAATCAGAACGAGGATTCTACCTGTAAATAGACCTAAAGAGAATTTCAGTATTTATTCCCTATAGGCATATCTTTTTGTTAATGGCTAGCATTAGTGTTCACATAACACCCGTAATTTGCAGTATTTTATTGATGTTTTTGGTCCTATTTTATGTTGGAGAGCTTTGCTCTCACATCATGTTCACATCATTTATCTCAGAGTTTATGAGCATCTGAGTAAGAGCTTGATAAAGATTTATAGGAAGGGGCCTTTTTTTCCCAGAGAGCATTTTTGTTTGAGTGTCTCTTTTCTAAGAGAAGACAAGCCACCTCTGACTTTGAAATTCTAAAAGTATTATTTTTTTATGTCTTAATTTTAGAATGTCAATTCTTTATTATTTAGGAGAATCCTGCAGCACCTTTGGGCATTTCTTTTTCATTTCTTTCTTTCTTTGTTCTACTCAATAGAAAATTTAAGCTTATTTTCTAGCCATGCATTAAACCTTATTTTGCTTTGCTTTGCTTTTTTTTCTTAAATTTACAAATTTTAGCCTAGAGAAGCTCCTTAGAATCTCTAAACATCTTAAGCGGGAAGTAAACTCAGGTAAGACCAAAGGGGAAATTTCAGAGAATGAGACACCTGTTGTGTCCTGGAGGATTAGTAGACGTGCAGAGTGTCCTTCATACCACATGCTTTATAAGGAAATTCAACTGATTCTTCTTAGAAAACAAGATTTTATTTTATTTTATTTTATTTTATTTTATTTTATTTTATTTTATTTTATTTTATTTTTTTTAGAAAACAAGATTTTAACACTGAAACTTAGCTTAGCTTAGCTTTGTATGACACTAGAGCTTCAAGGAGATTTCTTAATCAAAGAACAGAAAATACACATACACTCGAGTCTATCTGCGCAGAGCCTGAAAGAAAGCGGAGCGGCTTCACCAGCACTGTTGGGAAGGTTGAGGACCGAGAGGGAGCTGAGCCAAAATGCCCGGCAGAGACACAGTGTCAGGAGTGGGAACTCGTTCCCACAAGTGTGCCCAAGACCTCTCTTCTCAGCTTGTGCCAAAGAGAATGCTACATCGTGTCTGGATCATTTCTTTAACATCTTAAAGTAAATGGAAAGATACTTTCAGTCACTTCACATGTGCACACACTTTAAAAATCTATTTTTATTCTCTCACCGAAGTTTTAATTATGACATGGAGTTCCCAAGTCTCACTGCTTTCTTGGTATATTTCCTTCAGCCTTTGCACGTGGGAATTTGCCAAAGCCATTTTCCCGTAATGGCATGTCGAGGACCTCCATTAGGAAGATGGCCCTACCTGTGTCTAGCTTAGCCCATTAGTTGGGTCTACATTGAATCTAAAAATACCGTTCTGGTTATTCTGGAACTTTCAGGTATTAGTATAAAAAGCCTGTCAGCAGGGGTTGATAAAATCAACCTCTTTTTTTTTCCCCTATCAAAATCCTGTTCCTCTGAACTGCCATTGAAAACGGCCTTTGTCGCATGACATATACTTTCTAAATAATTGAGTGCTTAGTCCTTCATATACTGGAACCAGGGTATAGTCGACAAGTTTATATTTCTTAACATACTATTGGATTTACTCAGATGTAGTGTGTCTTTTGCTCATCATCTGTATTAAAATCTATTATTCAGAAAACACTTATAAAACAGGCTTTTTTCTTAGTTCAAATTGGAAGGGAGAATTAGATAACATTTTCCCCTAAAGAAATGTTAATGTTCACTTGTGGCTTTGTTTTTGCTTTATGACTTCGTTTTTCCTGCCTCTATATTTGCTTATTTAAAACCACAAGGGTGCTATCTCATTCGAGGTCATTTTTCTGGGGATTTTCCTTGACTAATGTCTATAGAATTACTTTTGATAAAAATGAACTTTGCCATCTAAAATGTTTTCACAGCCCCAACAATTCTCATACATGTCTTTCAGAAAGGCACCTATGTCTTAAAAGAGGAAAAAAAGTCCTCATTCTATACCTTAACTCTGTCATTTTTTCATGGTGTGAAATTAGGCAGTTCAGTTGAGTTTTTTTCCAAGCTTCAGGAGCTACTTACTTCTCCTAAATGTTAAGTAGTTAGATCCTCTGGTGAAAGGTATTAAAAAACCAACTATTGGTCATTTGTCTGAACTTGGAGCTTCAAGAAAAAAATAGTTGACAGAACTACATGATGGTAGTTCAGACATCCTTCTTGAGCACAGGAATCAGTGATGGCTTAAAACACTTGCTTTAGGGGATCCCTGGGTGGCGCAGCCGTTTGGCGCCTGCCTTTGGCCCAGGGCACGATCCTGGAGACCCGGGATCGAATCCCACGTCGGGCTCCCGGTGCATAGAGCCTGCTTCTCCCTCTGCCTATGTCTCTGCCTCTCTCTCTTTCTCTCTCTGTGACTATCATAAATAAATAAAAATTAAAAAATAAATAAAAAAAACACTTGCTTTAAGCAGTTCCTACCAAGAATGGATTTAAATGTTATTCCCATTAGTCATATCAATGCTTTACCCTTTCGGCTTATAAATGTCCATGCTTTATTCCTTCTGTCTCATTTAAGAGGCAGTACACCTCTAAAAATAACATTTACAGTTTATGATAAATTTTTGGCCCGCTAGCTTTCAATAAAAGGCAAGTATGCTATACTTGAACCTATTTCAAGAAATGCCTTTTTATAAAGGAATGGCCTTTCCCAACTGAAGAAAAGTACCCAAAGTCAAAGATACACAGCTGCTGGTCATTTTGATTGAAGATTCCTGGTATTAGATTAATTGTATCTTTATAATATCATGTAATCTCATGAAGAGCCTTACAACCTGAAAATAAGAAAGCCCTGGTGCCTATACAGTGCAGAGTTGGGAAATAAAATTTCGACTCATCTATATCCTAAATTTGTAATAGTTTATAGTCACCATCAGATGTTAGAATCATTAGGTTGAATTGCATACTTGTTACTCATTCTGGCCACACATCATGGAGAGATTAAAAGATTTTATTTGTCCCTAATGCAGTAGTGTTGTTTTTAATAATGATGTTAAGTGATTTTGGTTTGTGCACATTCCACCTTAATAATCATACTTTCCAAAGAGGCAATCCATAAGTATTTCCAAGTCCAGGAGTCCAAACAAAGGAAAATCTTAATTCCCATGCAGAATCTCTACAGAAATAAAAGGAGTAAGCGTTACGTATTTCAGGGTTGGCTTGTTGAACCAGCAAAGGCATTTGGCTCTATGCTTCTAAGATTGGAAATGTTTTTATTATACTCTCAATTGTGTTTTCTTAAATAAAGCTCTTAGAGAAGTCTACCTCAGGCACTAAGTACAAGATATGGTTAACATACTGACACTGAAAAACTTAGCTAGGACTTCTAGTTTTTTAAGATAATTTAAATGTAAAATTTAACTGTTAACCAGCAATCTAATGTCATGTGGTGTGCAGTCTGGATGTTGTATGAACAGCTAAGGAATTACCCGTTCTAGTGCCAAAGACCACTCATTGCTAATTTTGTTCTGTACATTAATGTAAAAATTTAATAATGGGGACAGACTCTGCTTGGGGCTTTTTCTCAGGAAGACTGGTCAGTTCCCAATGTTTTGTCGGTTCCAAATACAGTTTAGAAGATTCGTTCGTGGTCTGTGTATCTTTTCCCAAACTTGAAAACTCAGCTGCCAGTGTCATATTGAGGATTTTATCCCATTCTTTGTGTAAAATAGTACCCGAGAGCTTAATGGTTTGTACAGAAAACCTGATATGAAAACCTCTTCTAGTACTTTCACCTGTAAATTGATCTCAGTGGGAATGCACAAGCAGGAAATTTTCCAAGTAGATGTTTGGGCTCAAAACATGCCCTTTTTTTCATAGCTGAGTTACAACCCCTGGGAGTGCTGGGGCTGCCTGGATGGGCATATTTCTGGCATCATCATCTGGGAAGAGTATGTGGCCTTGTGTGGGAGGAGTGGAGAGGCTGAAGTCTAAGCGTAGACACTGGGATCCTACCCTGTCTAAGGCTCCCTTTGGTTCTCAGGGCCTTTTCAACAAGAGGAGTGCCTTCTGGGAGGTTAAGTGTAGAAAAGGGTAGTATCTATTGTATAAATACCCTCTTTCCCCCCAGACGCAGAAGGCTGGCTGGTAGGTCATGCACAGAGTGCACCCTCAGCACCACAGATTGTAAACTGGTCAGCCAGCCATATTTGGTAATGAACTTGTGAGCTGTTCAAAAGCTGTCAGAGCAGTGAAGGCACTCTGCTCCTTCTGAAAGTGGATTCTTGGGCAGATTTGCCATCAGAACAGAACTAATACCTGGAAGAGGTGTTGTCATCAAAGTTAAAATCTTTGCTACATGGAGTTTAAAACTTTCTAAAGCTTTTATGAATCTTAATATACAATATTTTATGTTACCCAGGGGCATGAAGAATATGGAAGTTGAGGCAGAGCTGAGAACAGACGCCAGGTCTGCACAGTGGCTCAATACAGCACCCTTAGCCCTTTTCCTGGGGGGGTGTGCAGCAGCTGCTAGTGGGCTTTCTCATCGGGGCAGACAGGTGTGTGGCTCTTTGCTGGGTGGACCTTGCTGTATCTATAGCATTTTTTCCAAATTTAACCGTTGAGTTGCCTATGGAAGAAGTAACAGGAATGCCTATTAAAATGTAGGTTCCAGGACGCCTGGGTGGCTCAGTGGTTGAGTGTCTGCCTTCACTCAGGGCATGATCCTGGGGTCCTGAGATCGAGTCCCACCTCAGGCTCCCCACAGAGCCTGCTTCTCCTTTTGCCTCTCTCTGTGTCTTTCATGAACAAATAAATACAAATCTTTTTATTTAAAGATTTTAGTTGTTCATGAGAGGCAGAGACTCAGGCAGAGGGAGGAGCTCCCATGCAGAGAGCCCAATGTGGGACTCGATCCTGGGAGCCTGAGCCAAAGGCAGAGGCCCAACCGCTGAGCCACCCAGGCATCCCACAATTTTTTTTTAAGACTTTATTTATTTATTCATGAGAGACACGCAGAGAAAGAGAGAGGCAGAGACACAGGCAGAGGGAGAAGTAGGCTCCATGCAGGGAGCCCAACGTGGAACTCGATCCTGGGTCTCCAGGATCATGCCCTGGGCTGAAGTCGACGCTAAACTGCTGAGCCACCTGAGCTGCCCCCCACAAATCTTTTTTAAATAAATGTAAGCTTTTGGGGCACCTGGGTGGCTCAGTCGGTTAAGTGTCTGCTTTGGCTCAGATCATGATCTCAGGGTCCTAGGATTGGGCTCCCTGCTTGTGCTCTCTCCCTCTCAAGTAAATAAAAAATCTTTTTTAAAAAAAATACTGATTCCTCAGATGCATCTCAGGCCTACATAGTCAGAACTAAGTTCTCTTGATGATTATTTAAAACCTTTTTTTTTTTTTTAAGATTTTATTTATTCACTTGAGAGAGAGTGTGAGCGAGAGTGCACAAGCCGGGGAAGAGGGAAAGGGAGAAGCATCTTCCCTGCTGAGCAGAGGGAGCTGATGCTCTCAGGACCCTGGGATCATGACCTGAGCTGAAGGCAGACACTTAACCGACTCAGCCACCCAGACACCCCTAAAAATCTTTTGCTAAGGCATAATTTACATGTAGTAAAATTCACCCTATTTACTTAGCATATAATACATAGTTACAAATGCATACAGTTGAGTAACCACCACTAGAAGGTGAATACATGCATCAGGCAACAATCCTGTATCACAATCACCACCTACATTGATTTTTGAGAACCACTTGTCTTAGGGAAAAGAAAAACTTGAAGTGTGTGCCAGGGTGAAAGGGGAAGGGATTATTTCCAAGGAGGTTTAGACCTGGCATAGCACATGTCTTCTCAGCCAGCCCAGAATGATGGCACCCTGGAGTGGAGGACTAAAGGGATGGACCGAATAATCCATAAGTGATTTGCAGGGGGTAGGTGCTGGGTAGCATGTAGTCCTGGACTCTGTGTTGTATAACTTTGTAAAACATCCAATGGTGGGCAGCCCCGATGGCCCAGCAGTTTGGCACCGCCTTCAGTCCAGGGTGTGATCCTGGAGACCCGGGATCGAGTCCCACGTTGGGCTCCCTGCATGGAGCCTGCTTCTCCCTCTGCCTGTCTCTCTCTCTCTCTCTCTCTCTCTCTCTCTCTCTCTCTCTCTCCTCTGTGTGTGTGTGTGTGTGTGTGTGTGTGTGTGTGTCTGTCATGAATAAATAAATAAAATCTTTAAAAAAAAATCCAATGGATTCAGGGCTTCCACTTTATGGCTATGACTAGTCCCATGCAAAGAGAACCACCTTCTGTGTCAATGAGTTAGCATTGTTACTTAGAAATTTCTCCACCCTATGTTGAATGACATCTTTGAGGAGATTAGAAACGGGAAATTGATAGTGGAAAACAAGAAAAAGATGACATGGTGACAAGCATTAGCTGTCTGTTGGTTTTCTCCTGCCCTCTCAATCCTGAGGCAATGGCACAGCATTTCTTTGCCCTGTCCTTGACACGCTAGGCCTATTTTCAACTAGATTCGGGGATTGTGAGAGAAAACCCAAGGAAGCCCACTGCCAGTGCCTGGAGGAAAAGCTGACCGGATTCCCTCTTTACCCTCGGCCAAACCTTCCACAAGTATCCTTGTCTGCTCTGCTCTCCGGGGCCATCACAGAGGGCATGGCTGGCTGACAGCCTTAAACCCCAGGCAAGGCAGAGCCAAGCAACTGTTCATAACTGATTTCCCTGCACAGCCAGTGACCTGAATGGGACCTGACCATGGGGAAAAATGATACAGAACTAGATCGCTTTTTTTTTTTAATTTTATTTTTAGTTTGTGTAGTCCTGTGAAAGTGAAATTTTATCTTTGCACTGGAACATTGAAAAGCACTGACAGGGAGCCCCTTTGGCCTGGCCCATTTTTCTGAAAGCACGTTGCAGCTGTGGCTTGTGCCCAGCAGGCAGAGGCTGATGTTCGATCCTGTACCCAGGTGCTGTTGACAGCAGTGACAGGCTACAGCCTCTGCAGAATGGTCTGCACGAGGATCTGGGCTCCCCAGATGCTCTTAGAGTCAAAAGCCCTGGAAATAGGATTAGTGCAGGTTGTCAGTGGATTGTTTACTTCATGTTCTGATGGGGAAATGATCGTGGACAAAGGTCTGCCTAGTTTGGCCCCCTCTCAGACCAGCTTGTGATTATGCTGTTTCATTCCAGTGGTCTGCTTCTGGGGACTTGTTGGCCTAGAAGAGACAGTGTGGGGTGGGGACGGCTTTTCGTTTTATTTATCTCATTGCCCTTAGGCAGTGAGTGGCCACTCAAGCCAGCTCTTCTGAGTAGTCTCTAGGATCCTAGGAAAGGGAAAGTCTGAGCTTTCAGCATGGGGTGTGGGGGTTCTTGTGAGGTCAGGAGTAATGTGACATACCAGAGCACAACCAGGGACTGCCAGAGAAGGCTGTGAACAGATTGACATAGGTTGGCCTGGAATACATGCGCTGGGCAGGAACCCATTACCTTTGATTTAGTTTGTCAGATAAAATAAAGATGCCTGCTTAAATTTGAAGTTCAAATCAACAGTGAATCATTTATTATATATTGCATCTTATATATGGAAAATATGTTCAAAGTTATCATTTATCCAAAATTCAAATGTGACTGAGGGTCCTATGTTATTTGCTAAAACTAGCAACCCCATCTTGATTGAAGTCAAACATGAGTTCTGAGGCCTGGTAAAAGGATAGAAAAGGCTTTAGTTAACTATCAGAAAAACCACCAGCATAAACTGCCAAGTCTGAACCACTTCGTGCAGAAAGGTAAGAAATCATGCTACCAGTGCGGAAGGCATTTTGGTGTTCCCTGTTTATAGCAATTCTCTGTTTAATACAAACCATTTTTTGGTTCTATGATTTTATCAGTAGCAATTTAATAGCCATATCAACCCAAATTCAGCCAGCAGCCAGCCTACTTTTTTAAAAACTCATTTGTTGGGGCGCCTGGCTGGCTCAGTCAGAGCTTGCAACTCTTGATCTCGGGGTTGTATTTTTCTTTTTTTAAGATTTTATTTATTTATTCATGAGAGACACAGAAAGAGAGGCAGAGACACAGGCAGAGGGAGGAGAAGCAGGCTCCATGCAAGGAGCCTGATGTGGGACTCAATCCCAGGACCCCAGGATCACACCCTGAGCCAAAGGCATACGCTCAACTGCTGAGCCACCCAGGCATCCCGATCTTGGGGTTGTAAATTTGAGCCCCACGTTGCACGCAGAACTTACTTTAAAAAGTAAGGGGGCGGGGATCCCTGAGTGGCTCAGAGGTTTGGTGCCTGCCTTTGGCCCAGGGCACGAGGCCCGGAGTCCCGGGATCGAGTCCCTCATCAGGCTCCCGGCATGGAGCCTGCTTCTCCCTCCCTCCTGTGTCTCTGTCTCTCTGTCTCTCTGTCTCTCTGTCTCTCTCTCTCTCTCTCTCTCTCTATGTCTATCATAAATAAATAAATAAATAAATAAATAAATAAATAAATAAATAAATCTTTAGAAAAAAAAAAGTAAGGGGGCACCTGAGTGGCTCAGTACGTTAAGTATTTAACTCTTGATCTTGGGTCACCTTGTGATCTCAGGGTCATGAGATCAAGTCCTGCATCAGGCTCTGCACTGAACATGGAGCCTGGTTAAGTTTCTCTCCTTCTTCCTCTCCCTCTGCCCCTCCCCTCCTCATACTCAAAGAAAAAAAAAAATTAAACTTAAGAAACAAAATAATTTAAAAAAACGAAAACAAAACAAAATAATAAAAGCATTTTGACCAATGCTAAAAGATATAAAACCGTAAAAGTCCCCCTCACATTCCTTCCTATTACTCTTCCTCAGAGTTAATCACTGTTTCCAGAAATATTTATGCACACACAAGCATATACACATGTTTGTTCTTTGCTTAAGCAAACCATTTATTATTTTTTGTTAAAAGTTTTATTTATTTAAATAATCTCTACAACCAGTGTGGGACTCAAACTCATGACTCCAAGATCAAGAGTTGCATGCTCTTCCAACTGAGCCAGGCAGGCGCCCCATTAAGCAAACTATTTATTCAACAGAATTACAGTTGTCATCTTTAGTAATAGGCTACAGGACCCCAGAGCCAAAATTGGTGACATCAAAATTAGAGAACTTAAATTTAATGAATTGTCCTGAAAGGGAGCACTTAGAAACTTAACAGGAGCATCTGCTGCTAGTACACATGAATTTACTTTCCATGAAGATAAGTTCTGTACTATAACATAGACTACTTAAAATGAAATGTAAGAGCTCTAAACCTTTTTTTAATTCCTTAAATGAACTTTATGGGGCATAACTTGCAGACAATAAATGTGCCCTTTTCCAGTATATAGTTCAATGACTTTTGTGATTTTTTTTTTTTTAATATAAATACCATTGCCTTCTGGGGTTCTTTTTTTTTTTTTTTCCTTGTTGACTATTCTACTTTAATGACATTTTATTCTAGTCATGAAGATAGTATTACATGCTCCTTATAAAAGACTTGGAAAACCCAGGAAGGAATAAAGAGAAAACAAAAGACATCAATAATTGCCCCATCCCGGGATCCCTGGGTGGCGCAGCGGTTTGGCGCCTGCCTTTGGCCCAGGGCGCGATCCTGGAGACCCGGGATCGAGTCCCACGTCGGGCTCCCGGTGCATGGAATCTGCTTCTCCCTCTGCCTGTGTCTCTCATGAATAAATAAAATCTTAAAAAAACACACACACACACATAAAAGTATGTGGGAAATAAAAATGGCCCACAACTTATATACTCAGAGAACCCTTGCTAATACTTAAAAGGTAATATACACTCATGTCTTAAAATTAGCACCTGCGCACCCAGCCTTGCGTGGTCTCCGCCGCAAATGGGCTCCGTGGCCCAGTGCCCCTGTCTGCGCCACCTGGGATCGCCCAAGGCCCACGGGGTGACCCCGCAGAGGTTTCCACCAGCCCACAGCACCCGCCGGCAGCCATCCCCTCCAGCGTTGGCTTGTGGCCACCCACCACTGTGAACCGGCACCGCCAGGTTTCCACTTCCAATGACAGGTCCTGTGCAAGGGCAGAGTATCCTGGGGAAGCCATCCCCCACCACACGGGTCTCCCCAAGGCCCACCCAAGTGGGCAGGCTTCTTTTTCAGGAAGTCCACTCTCCCGTCCGTGGCCACCGTGTTGGAGTCCCCAGAATGGTGAATCTACCCTCCCCGGGGCCAGCGTGGGAGACGGGGGTTGGTGGAAGCAGCCTCTGAGCACAAGCTCTCCCCTAGCTTGGAATCTCCCCCAGGCCTCCAGCAGCAGGATCACCTGTGACTTGGCTCTGGAAACCTTGAGGAAGCAGCCTGGTGGCCAATCTGGCAAAGCCAACATCGGACCCCAGTCCTAAATGGCCACTGCCAGGCATCAGGAGGCACTAGGCTCATCAGAGCCCCTCACTTCATAGACTACAGGCTGCAGCAAGAGGAAGCATCTGCGTTCTTTTATAGCAAAACACCAAAAAGGAAGCTGAGAGAAGCACCCCCCCACACTATAGTAGCCAAGCCACACGGAAGTCTTCATGACACCCTGTAACTGTGTGCCTTGCACCAGTTGGAAAATAAACTCCAAGAAGCCAGTAAGTAAGCAAGCAAATAAAATCACCAAAATGTATTAAATGAATGAAAAATAGAAATCCCTATATTGGGGCAGCCCTGGTGGCTCAGCGGTTTAGCGCCGCCTTCAGCCCAGGGCCTGATCCTGGAGGCCCGGGATCGAGTCCCACATCGGGCTCCCTCTGCCTGCCTCTCTCTCTCTGTCTTTCATGAATAAATAAACAAAATATTAAAAAAAGAAATCCCTATATCCCTTTCCCAGCAGCGTTCCTCCCATGTGTAACTTCTGGTCCATTTTTGTGAATTCTCCCAGTTTTTTCCTATGCTGGTAGCAGCCAACATGTAGGTGTCAATTTATAAGCCTTTCTGCATTGTGCTTTCTCCCTTAACCACATCTGGGAGTGCTTCTCATACCCACACCTGTAGACCTACCTCACTGTTTTAATGACTACTTGGCTCCATGGCCCAGCTGTGAATACCTTCAGCCTCAGATTTCCAGCAACCAAGAACAAGGCCTCACCTGGCTCCACATTCTCAAGAGAACAAGAGAGATCACTTCACAGAAGGGAATTTGCAGCACTCACCAAAAGAAAGACCATGCAGATCATTATTGGTGAGTCCTCAGCTGCCTTTTCAAGCATAACTTCCAGTGTCACCATGTAGTAAGTTCTTTGAACAGAGATTGACATGCAGTTTCTGGTTCCTTCCTAAAAAATAAAAGCTATATTAAATTTAGTTCAAAGAACTTCCTCAGGGACGCCTGGGTGGCTCAGTGGTTGAGCGTCTGCCTTTGGCTCAGGCCGTGATCCTGGGGTCTCAAGATTGAGTCCCGCCTCAGGCTCCCAGCAAGGAGCCTACTTCTCCCTCTGCCTGTGTCTCTGCCTCTCTCTGTGTGTGTCTCTCACGAATAAATAAGTAAAATCTTAACAAACAAACAAAACTTTCTCAGAGGCGCTTGGCTGGCTCTGTGGTTGGAGCACAGAACTCTTGACCTTGGGATTGTGGGTTCGAGCCCTATGTTGGGTGTAGAGATTATTTAAAAATAAAATCTTAAAAAATAATAACTTAGATTTCATGTCTACAGATTTAGGCCAAATCATGGTAAGATGATGGCCAATAAATACACATTGCTGATGTGGTCTGCTCAGGGCAGTTACTACTTCTGGAGAAATAAGATTTCCTTGTCAACAATGGAGACAGACCCACTGCTCTGGCTCTGCTGGGCACGCCACGCTGGGGGGTTCTCTCTATGTCTGAGCAGCAGGCTGAGGAAGCTCGTGGGTAGGTTGGGGGTGTGCCCAGAAGGTAATGGCAAGACAGGTTGGCAGGCCAGTAAGATGGTGAGGAGCACGTGAATTGGGAGGATCTTGAGCCTGAGGAAGAGAAGATTTGCGCCCGGGTCATACCCACAGTTTTCACACACTGAAAGCACTGTCCTAGGGGAAGGATACCAGTGTGGACAGATGGGAGGGAGGCCAAATGTGGTTGTAGCTTTTATGTTCAGATCAGGAATCTGTTGCTTTTTGAGGTGTGTGTTTCCCATCACTCTAGGATTTTTTTTAATTTTAATTTTTTTATTTTTTTATGATAGTCACACAGAGAGAGCGAGAGAGGCAGAGACACAGGTAGAGGGAGAAGCAGGCTCCATGCACCGGGAGCCCAATGTGGGTTTCGATCCCGGGTCTCCAGGATCGCACCCTGGGCCAAAGGCAGGCGCTAAACCGCTGAGCCACCCAGGGATCCCACTCTAGGATTTTATACAGGTCGGGTTGGGCAGTTTAGCATGAAGAGTCTGTGGGAAGCTGTACAGATAACTTTTTTAGGTCCCTTGTCTCTAGATTCTTTTTTTTTTTTTTTTACATTTATTTACTTATTCATGAGAAACACAGAGAAAGAGGCAGAGACACAGGCAGAGGGAGAAGCAGGCTCCCTGCGGGGAGCCCGATGCAGGACCCAATCCCAGGACCCCAGGATCATAACCTAAGCCAAAGCCAGAGGCTCAGCCACTGAGCCACCCAGGCAGGGGGCCCTTGTCTCCAGATTCTGCAATTCCATCTGATTAAGCAGGATTTCAGTCTCCCTTCCCTTTGCCACACCAGTCATTAGACTTTTTCCTTCACATCTTTTATTCTTTCCTCTTAAGCTCTTGGAGATTCTGGGCAAGTATTTTAGCAAATAAACACTATAAATCTTTGACATTTATGAAAGCCTCTGAAAGAGGAAGGACCATAAAAGTCCTTGGAAGGAAGCGGGGTCCTTGCAGGGGAGGTGGACCTGTTGTACCTCGCGCTCTGCTCCTCCTCTCTGGCCACAGGGATGGGACAGCACAGATGCCATGCGTCCTCCCCAGTGAGGTTATGTCAGGTGGTCCTGTGTAGGGGCTCTGGGGAAGATGCAAGAACAGAAAATGAAACTCCTGGGTGGCTTCCACGGAGTTGCAGAAGATAGGACCTTTACATAAAAGCGACAGTGTCAGACGGGGTGCATCCTCTAAGGCTGAGTGGGGCTGATCTGTGAAGTGGGGCTAGTCTTGGCCCCACCATGGTTGGCAAGTGAGGATCACGGGAGATGCTGCCCCAGAGCCTGGCCCACGGTGAGCACTCGGCTGGGGCTGTGACTTCTAAGGCCCCATAGACAGGGGGGGCCTGGTGCTAGAAGCATGATGTTTCCACTGATCCATCTGGAGAGGCTAAGAGAGAAGCTAGTTGGGGAGGGGATGGATTTGTAAATATACTTCTAATTCTTTCCTTACAGCAGCAAGTCAGTTTGTTCATTTGTTCTTTTCTTTTCTTTTTAAGATTTTATTTATTTGAGGGCACCTGGGTGGCTCAGTGGTTGAGCATCTGCCTTTGGCTCAGGTCGTGATCCCAGGGTCCATCGGCTCTCCACAGAACCTACTTCTCCCTCTGCCTATGTCTCTGCCTCTGTGTGTGTGTCTCTCATTAACAAATAAAGTCTTAAAAAAAAAAAAACAAAGTCTTAAAAAAGATTTTGTTTATTTGAGAGAGAGAGAGAATGAGCAGGGAAAAGGAGAATGAGAGGGAGAAGCAGGTGCCCCGAGGAGCAGGGAGCCCGACCTGTGGCTCGATCCCAGAACCCTGAGATCATGTCCTGAGCCACAGGCAGACGCTTATTAGACTGAGCGATGCAGGAGCTCCAGTTATTCCTTCTGTGCATTGGGAAAGAAATTTCCACCATGAGCACATGCCATGGTGTATGGTTCAAATGAAACTATTTTGCTTCCACGCCCCAAAGATCGCTCAAATTCCAGATTAAACTCCAGTTAAACAAAAACAGTGGTGAGCCAACTCGGATTTTCAGGTCCAATTTTATGTTCCTCCTTTTTCTCCTAGCCCAACACACAACCAGCCAGCCTGCTGTAGTCTTTGGATGACACTTCTTTTTTTTTTTTTTTTTTTTTTTTTTTTTATTTGACAAGCATTTATTGAGCGCTATGAATGTTGAGTGTGCTGGGAATATGGTAAAAGGCAGACCCGGGGCACCCTTCACGGAGCTGATGCTGTCTGTAGGGGAGCAGACAGGCCAGCAGGTAGAGCGTGCCAAGCGCTCTGACTGAGGAAGTAGACATAGGGAGCGCTATTAAGAGCCTGCAGGGGAGACACCCAAGCCAGGCTGGCTTTCTGGAGCAAGCAACATAAATTGAGAGCTGGAGGCAAAATAATAATTAGCCAGAAAAAGTGAGGGATGGAGTTGTAAATGAGAAGATCCAAAGCAAAAATTTTCAAGGAACTGAAAGACATTGGAGCCCAGAAGGGAAGATGGCCCTGAATGAGCTGTAGAGGCAAGTAGAAGGCAAACAGGTGAGCCAGAGCTCGGGGACTGAGGCAGGCCTGTAGAGGGCAGGGCCAGAGGAACAGAGGTGGCCCTTGTC
Source organism: Nyctereutes procyonoides (assembly GCF_905146905.1). NCBI lineage: Eukaryota > Metazoa > Chordata > Mammalia > Carnivora > Canidae > Nyctereutes > Nyctereutes procyonoides. The sequence continues at coordinate 515,190 of NW_026575020.1, forward strand.
AGGATCCAGGTGATGGAATGAGGGAGATGATTTGGAGTTGGCAACCTCTACTGTTGCTCCAAGGACTGGATGGGTGGTGAGGAAATGGGGCGGCCGGGGGGGTGGGCAGGTGGTTCTATCAACAGGTGTGGCTGTGAAGACGTGGGGCTGGTGGCCAGGGTCTGTTTTTGGTAGTGGAGGTCTTGTTTTTTTTTTTTTTTTTTTTTTTTTTTTTGGTGGTCTTGTCTTTAAGGATGGAAAAGGATGGCATTTCCTAGAATGGATTTCATACGGTCCGCCCTCAGTGGGAACACTGGAACGAATTCCTTACGGCAGAATTATGGTGTCACCTCATTTGCAGAGGCAGCCGGGACCAGGCTCAACCTGGAAGGAGTTCCTGGGGTCAGGCTGGAGGAAGCAGACAGTGAGTTTATTTTTAAACCCAAGTGGGCACTACAGCTGCCAGGGAGAAGCAGACGGCTCTCGGGGAGAATAGAGATTGGCATCTGGTCAGACACTTGTCAGGAAGCCTGCAGGCTGCCAAATGGGCAGGGGTTCAGATTGGCTGAAGGCCAGGCCTGTGCATGAGGGGTCAGGGTGGGGGTGAGGGGAGCAGCAGTTAACACTCTGGAGCCCAATGGGGCACCTGGGTGGCTCAGTCAGCTGAGCATCCGACTCTTGATTTCAGCTCAGCTCATGGTCTCAGGTTCGTGGGCTCGAGCCCCACGTGATGCTCAGTGCTCGGTGCAGAGTCTGTCTGAGACTCTGTCCCTCCCTCCACCTCTCCTGCCTCATGTGGTCTCGCTCTCAAGTAAGTAAATAAATAAATCTTTATATAAAACAAAACAAAACACACTCCAGAGCCCAGCGGAAAGTAGGGCAGCCCCGGTGGCGCAGTGGTTTAGTTCCACCTTCAGCCTAACGCATGATCCTGGAGACCCGGGATTGAGTCCCACGTCGGGCTCCCTGCATGGAGCCTGCTTCTCCCTCTGCCTGTGTCTCTGCCTCTCTAAATAAATAAATAAATAAATAAATAAATAAATAAATAAATAAATAAATATTTTAAAAAATATTAAAAAAAAAAAACCAAAAACAAAACCAGAGCCCAGTGGAAGCATTGCCCAAGGAGGCAGTGCAGACCCAAGGCCTGAGCCCCGAGGCAGCTTGGGCCCAGTGGGCATACTGAGCATGCTGTCGTCCCTGAACTCGGGGTGCGAGGTGGGTCAGGCTTCATCTCGGCTGGTGGTCGGATGGAGCATGTGAATGGCTGTGTGCAAAAGCAATGGGCAGCCAAGCATTAGGGGTGTTCTGCTGACACCCTGGACAACCGGGTGGCACCTTGTCCCCTTACAGCCGACCTGGAGGGCAGATGTGACCAAACGAAGGCTCTCGCAGCATGCTGCGTGGGTGACGTCGCCCATGGCTTTACAGCCTCATCGGTCGTCTCGTAGGCAGGGAGACACTTTTCTCCCAGGGGCTCCGGTGACAGCAGGTGCCCATGCCTCCTGCACCATTGCAAGGGCTGCCAGGGCACACTTCAGGAGTTGTCACCAGGGATGGTCTTTAGGGCGCAAGATCTTAGGGCTCTTGTAGGACACACCATAGCGGAAGCTGAGGCGCGGCGCTGACGATGCTTTCAGCACCAGAAGGCCTGAAGCGCCCCCACAGATGCTGGAGCCAGGGGCATGGAGGGTTTTGGGGTTCGGGGGGGGAGGGCCTCAGGGACCTGTGTGCGGGTGGGGTGCAGATCTCACTCCCTGTGTCTGTGGCTTCTCAAGAAACAAGAATGAATTTCCAGCTTCAAAGGCCAGAAGTTGACGCTTGAGCCGCAGCTGACAGCCCTTGCCTGCGGAGTGCTTTTGGCAAGAAGAGGCTTCCTGGGCACCGAGCCTCAGGGCCAGGGCTGTCCCTGGTCTTCCACTGCCCTTCTGAGAGGGGTGATCAAAGTCTCACTTTATCCACAGCGAGTTCAGCGAGTTCCCTGGGCCAGAGCCACTTTCAGGGCAGGGCGCATCTAGCTCTCTCACTCTAGATTAAGTTAAAATTCCCTAATCTTGCCAAGGTCATCCTAGCTCCTCCCTTGCCTCCTGGGAAGGCACACGCAGATTCCCTCTGAGTTTTAATGAGGTCTTGTCTTCTGCAGCCAAACCTGGTCTCTCCTGCCCTCATCTATGTCCTCTCTTCTGGCCTTTCCTCCTTTCAGAGTTTCCTGGGTTGAGATGATGCAATTCAGTAGTTCTTGTCTATACCTGCGCCATCCGGGATGGTAGCTGCTGGCCACATGTGGCTCTTGAGCACTTGAAATGGGGCTAGTCCAAACTGACATGTACCTGAAGTCCCAAATACAGTCCTGACTTCAGACTTAGTACAAAGACAAATTTTAAAAAACAACAACAATGTAACATTTCAATTATCATTTTATGTTGATTACATATTGAATTGAGAATATTTTGGATATATTTGATTTGTTTTTTTTGTTTTTTTTTTAAAGATTTTTAATTTATTTATTCATAGATACACAGAGAGAGAATGAGAGGCAGAGACAGGCAGAGGGAGAAGCAGGCCCCATGCAGGGAGCCTGACGTGGAACTTGATCCCGGGTCTCCAGGATCACGCCCTGGGCTGCAGGCAGCACTAAACCGCTGCAACATCGGGGCTGCCCTGGATATATTTGATTTGATAAGTTGTATTAATATTAACTTTAGGGATCCCTGGGTGGCTCAGCAGTTTAGTACTGCCTTCAGCCCAGGGTGTGATCCTGGAGCCCCAGGATCAAGTCCCACATCAGGCTCCCTACATGGAGCCTGCTTCTCCCTCTGCCTGTGTCTCTGCCTCTCTCTCTGTCTCTCATGAATAAATAAATAAAATCTTTAAAAAAATTTTTAAATGTTAACTTTAGCTATTTCTTTCTTTTTAGTGAAGTTACTAGAAAATTTAAAGACACCTACGTCACTTTCCTTTGTGGGTGATGTACATTATTCTATTGCACAACACCAGTTTAGACACTAGAATGGACCATAATGAATTTTTTTTTAAGATTTTATTTATTTTTTCATGACAGAGAGAGAGAGAGAGAGAGGCAGAGACACAGGCAGAGGGAGAGGGAGAGATGCAGGCTTAGATCGAGTCCGGGGTCTCCAGGATCACACCCTGGGCCAAAGGTGGCGCCAAACCACTGGGCCGCCGGGGCTGCCCCATAATGAATTTATAATCATTCTTTCAACTCAACAAACACACTCTGAGCACATGCAAGGTGCAGATGGGGCTTAGTGACCCCAGCTGTCCATCGTGGCCACCCTCACCTCAGGAGGGCACTGAGGAAGCCCACACATAGAACTGGGAATTAAAATCTGGACCCAGGGCAGCCCCGGTGGCTCAGCGGTTTGGCGCTGCCTTCAGTCCAGGGCGTGATCCTGGAGACCCAGGATGGAGCCCCACATTAGGTTCCCTGAGGGGAGCCTGCTTCTCTCCCTCTCCCTCTCCCTCTGCCTGTGTCTCTGCCTCTCTCTCTTTCTCTCATGAATAAATAAAAAAACTTTAAAAATAAAATCAAATCTGGACCCACAATCCATCCAGAAATTCTGAACAGGTGAGTGCTGAGTTAGAGAGAGTGACCCAGATTCAGCCTGGGGTGGTGATCCTATCAAAGGTTCTGGGAGCAGAATATATCAAAAATATATACCTGGGAATTCTCACAACTGTGACCTTCACAGCAAATTTTGAATTTCTGGTCCCACTGCATGCTCTTTAGGAACAACCCTGCCAGAACTGCCTGTGATGTGTCCTGAAGCCAAAGCAAGTACTTTTCCTGATGATCTGTTTGGACCAGATCTGGTGTTCCATTCCAGCCCACAGAGCCTTCCACCTGGGCAGATGGGAGGTGTGCTGGCATCAGAGGGCAGCCCAGGGGCAGAGGCTGAAACCACCTGCCTGACATTCCCAATGCCACCCGGTGCCCACTCTGCTCTGCTGCCCCCTGCTCTCTGGGCACGCAGAGTGCCTGGGTAACTCCAGGGGCTCCAGGGTTTGGTCTGAGGCAGAGAAGCAGGTGTCAAGAGTGACTGAGCAGACTTTCATGAGTCCCTGGTGACAAGCCTCAGCCATGCCCTCTGGCAGCAGCCAGGTTTGTCACCACCTGAAGGGTCAGCTGTGTGACCCATCAGAGTCTGAAGATCAGGACAGACTGAGGCGCGAGAAGGAAGAGCGGAGGAGAGGCAGCAGGAGTGGAGAAAGTGAAGAAGGCTTCCCATCCAGAGCAGACAGGGCAAGCGTAGAAGAGCAGGGACTGGCAGGTTTGAGAAGGATCCTGGGCTGCCAGGTTGGGGAGGCAGGAGGTAGATATTCCCAATATGTCGGGAGACTCAGATGTCAGAACAGGGCAGGGACCAGGAACCTAGGCTGGTACAGCCCTGAGTCCTACTCTCCCTGCATGAGAGCCGCGGTGGTCCTGGGAGCCCCTCCCCTCTGGGAATCTGGAGCTTCCAGCTGCTCCTTCTCTCTGGGCCCTTGACCGCTGCTATTTCTTGCTCACATTATCTGTACTCCAAATCACCTTGCTTTCGTTCTCTGCCCCAGCTCTCATCTTATCTGCCCCCGCCCCGAACAAGGGAACAAGTCGGGCTTCCAGAGTCAAGTACCTCCGGCCCCAAAGCCTCTGAAGGGGAAGATGGGAAGAATGAGAGGGGCTCTGAGCCTTGGCGGAGCTCAGCCCCTTCCTGCCCCAGGCATGGTGGGAGTGAGCAGAAGTGAGAAACAGCAGATTCTTTGCAGGCCAAAGAGCAGGTGCCCTGGGACCAGATTAGTGGTTTTATCCAGCTTTCTGGAATCTCTTGGGAGACCAGGAGAGGCTTCTCCGGCTGTAACCATAAAAGGGAAGTTGGGGCTCCTGCCTTTGAGTAAGATGCTTCCTATTCACCTCCCCTTCTGCTTTGCCAAAGCCAGAGGGAGGCAGTTATCTTTGCTGGGAGAGCCGAGGAAGCGGAAAGGCTGGCCCTCCACCCATCAGCGCCTATTTCCTGGCCGGGAATGGAAAGCTACATTCCTTCGTCCCAGTCTCCCAGCGCCCAGTCCTGGGTGCTCACTTCCCACCTCCAGTGCCCCAGTCATCATGCTCCCTCCAGGGCCAAGGAAGACAAGGAAGGGCCCAAGTCACAGTGCAGTCATTTATAGAAAGGAGAGACACAGGTTGGTGTGAGCTCCACGGAAGCCCCAGTACATGATCTTTAATTGATGCTCCTGTCCCTGCCTCCCCACCCCGAGCCCCAGATGACGTATTTACAAGATGCCGTATGGAGCCATTTCCAGGCCGGGGCCAATGCAGCCTCCACTCCTCCCTGGGTGTTGCCAGGGTGGGCCGGGAGGATGCAGACAGCTGGGAGCCAGGTGGACTGGTCACAGGAAGTCTTGAGTCCTCCACACCCCACGCCCAACCCCACGTGTGCGCACACACAGGCCTGTCTGCATGTGCAGAGGTATTCACACTTGTGCAGAGATGTGGATCCAAATGCTTGTGCCAGATGCATTACCAGCTGCGTGTACGCGTGTGCCACCAGAGAATGCCTTACGGTACCTCGGCAGCAGTTCCAAACCCAGCCCTTTCCCTCCTGCCCCTGCTCCAGTTCATGGGGCTGGCGGAGCAGGACTGGCCAGGGGGTGTCCCACTCACCCCCTTCTCTTGGGCAGTGCCAGCTCAGTATTGAGGATCCCACTGTAGCCGCATCCGGCCTCCCAAAGGGGTGTCAAAGGGTCTCAGTCCCCAGTTTGCCCTGAGGGGTGGTGCAGATAAACAGGGAGCCATTTCCTCCTTAAAGATGCCCCAGAAACAGAGGGACTGAACAGGCAGCTCAAAGGCCCTGGGGTGTCCAGAAATCCCTGCTGAGTCTGGGTGGGGTATTTCTGGGGTGAGGGGCTCTGCTCATTTGTGGCTTTCATCCATAAGGTAGCTTAACCCCCATCTTGCCCTTGCCGGCTGGTTTGTAGTAGTTGAACCAAGGTTCCGCCGTCCCATGGGTCCCATGGGTCATGAGGGAAGGCCACAGGCAGGAATGAGGAATCCCGCCCGCCTCAGCCTGTCTGTCAGGCTCAGCTGCAGTGGGGATCAGAGGACGTAATGGGGAGAACAACTGTAAACTTACTACTCAGCCCTGGCGTGAGGGTAAGGAGTCAAATTGGTCTGACAGGGCCTTGAGGACTTTCCTAGAAGCTGAGGATCATATGAGACCTGCCTTTTTTTTTTTTTTTTTTTTTTTTTTTACCTCCTCTTGGTACATCACAGGCAAAACCCCTAACCCTCCAGTCACTGGGCCCTCCCTGGCCTTTCCTGCTTGGGAGAGTCCTCCCTGGGAAGATGGCCCAGCCTGGGACCTCTAGGCCATGCTAGGGGGGCAGCTAAACCCTGAGTCAGCCCCAGAATCACCCTTCTTGAAAGGGGGGAGCTGTCATTTTATTTCAGGGACTGGATTTTCTCCCAAATACATACATCCTGGCAGGGACAGCAGGATGGTCATTTTGAAATTGAAGACAATCTGGGACATGTGGTCGTCGTACCCATAACCTAGGCCTTGGGCACAGAACAGGCAGCTTTGGTTTGAATCAGCATTCATTCTTCCCTCCAAGCTCAGCAGGGCTGGCCGAGGCGCACACAAGTGTGCCCTACCCCTGCCTGGCTTGGGGAGGGCTCCGTTCAATGAGAGGATTCCAGGTGTATCTTCCCAGGGGAGGGCCCCGGGGGGAGGGCCATGCCTCGGTTCCTCTGATCCCTCCCACAAATGTCAAAATATCCCCACAAATTCCCTCGCCCCAGCACCCCCAAAGTTACATTCATCAGTTAAGATTCAGTAAAAAAAAAAAAAAAAAAAAAGGTAGATGTCAGTCCCCTCCCCCTAAGTCCCAGAGAGCTAAAACCCTGGTCCCAGCTGCCTGGTTTTGAGGAGGGGCCGTCCCAGGCCATGGCCACTGGGGGGGGGGGGGTCCCCTCGCCACCCCCCTCCCCCGAGCTGTGGCAGTCTGTGATGATGGAAGCTACATTCACACAGGGAGAGTTGGTGTGAGAGGCCAAAGCCGCATGAGGTGGGGTGGGGGACCATGAGAGAAATGCCCCAGGCCTGGTCCACCCTGGCGGTGGGAAGGCCAGGGCCACGGCCCCACCCCCACCCCCACCCCCTCCCGTGGGGCCAGGAGCTGAAAGGCTTGGGCCCTTGGGCCCGGAAGACATTTGCACGGTGCCTCCCTCCGTGGCTGGGCAGGGGCAGCCTCGTGGTGCAGGGCGGAGAGACGGTGGGCGCCAGGCTCGGAGGGAGGGGGTGGCACTTAGGCCCCTCCGGACCTGGAACGGAGAGGGGGCGTCAGGGGAGGACGTGAGGCAGGGCCCAGAGGGAGAGCCCCTGAGCCGGGCCCTGGGAGGTCAGTGCTGGGCCCTAGAGGCGGCAAGTCACAGGCTGGCCAGGGAGGGGATCTGGTGGGAAGTTCAGACAGCGGTGACATGGAAGACAAAACAGATGGGACACAGAGGTAGGCTCCCCTCCCGGGAGCAGGGGGCTGCGGGGGACACAGTTCCAAGGCCCCACCTGGCCAGGATGGTCTGGCCGTAGGAAGGGTGGGAGTACAGGGACCAAGGCCTGGGACAGCGGGTGGGCAGGAGGAAGGGGCGAGGGCTGAGGACTTTCTTCCCGGAGTGGGGCTCTCCCACCCCTGTAGTGACAGCAGTGACAGCAGGGGTGGAGGAATCAGCCCCCAGCTCCCGATCAACAGAATGTGAGGTGACGAATGAGATGGAGGAGACAGGGACAGCAGGAGGGATGACGTGGCCGGCGTCACACTGCCCCCTGCTGGGTCGGGTCGTACCTTCCGCGGCGGATGTTTCTTCAGGAGCAAGGAGAGGAGGGCAGAGAGACAAAGGAAAAGGAGCCATTTGTGACCTTGCCCTTCTCTCAGGGAGGGCCTTCCTGGCTCCCATGAGACCCCTTCCCCAAGAGATGGGCCAGCGTCCCCAGGACCTGGTCACTAATGAGCGGCCTAGGGAGGACCTAGGCCCTACCTGGGTTTGAGTCCTGACTCTGCAACTAACTCCCCAAGTGACCCTGGGACTCAGGTCCCTCCTCTGCACCATGGAAGAATTAGACCAGCTCAAGGGCCCCAGCCCCAGGTGCCCACAGAACACCGAGGGATGGGGGGGTCTAGGGAACACCTGGAGCCTAGGGACAGAGGACACAGCCAGTTTCAGGTAGCTCCTGTTCCTGCTTGGCTCCGCCCCATCTCAGTGCCAGGATGCACAGAGGCCCACTCTCCTTTTGCAAGAAAAGCTGGGAACCAGGACTGTTAACTGGTTATCTTTTGGGTTTTTTGGTTTGTTTTTGTTTTTTAATCTCTTGGAAATGTGAGCAAAACGAGACCCTGCGGCTGGCCCACACTGTGACGTGCAAGCTCTGGCTTAGCTAACTTCTCAGGGAAGTATGGGGTTCGGGTGTGCCCCCAGAACGCTGGGGAATGGTGGGGGGTCACGTGTATGTCTCTTACTTAAATCCCCAGCCTGTGCCGCCCAGGACAATGGCTGCGACCAGGACAGCCCCCGCGATGGAGCCGATGATGATGTTGGTGCCGCTGGGACCTGGGGAGAAGGACGGGGCTCGGTTGGCAAGGACAGGTATGCAGAAGGGGAGAGACAGACCCCGACCCTGGCCAGCTCCAGCCTCACCCTTATATCTCTCTGTCTCCCCCGTGGGTGGAGACGTGGGCAGGGGGTTGTGAATGCTGCAGTCTTTGCCTGTCCAGTCTGGCTGACAGATGCACTTCCCTTCATTGCTGCAGACCTAGAGAGGTAAGGGCGCGGCCAGGAGAGGTGAGTGGGGGTCCTGCCCCTCTCAGGAGCCCCTTCCACCATCCCTGGCCTCCGGGCACCCACCCCGTGGTGGGAGCAGATCCGGCGCTCCCCGCTGCCCGGGCAGGTGCTGAAGTTGAAGGCAGAGGCTGGCAGGCACCGATGGTCCAGGCACAACATGTTGGGCCCGCAGGCAGTGCCATCCTCCACGTAACTTAGGTCGGAGCCATCGGCCAGCTGTACATGGCCACCCCTGGGGAACAGGCAGAGCCAGCCTCGACCCTTGCCCTCCCACCCCCATCACGGCTGCGACCTGCCCTTCCCCAGACACGGTCCCGCCCCAGACCTGCAGTCCAGCTCCTTGCCCTGGTGGTAGAAGGTAACACTGTTGATGTCTCCCCCTAGGTCCCCCAGCCGAGGAGCTCCGGAGATGTTGACGCAGAGGAGGAAGCCACAGAGCACATCCCTGTTGGGGCAGTGTGGAGACAGTGAGCTCCAAGTCTGACCTCCAACTCAACTGCTGTTACTACTACTGAACTCAAATCTGCCCTCTTCCCCACCACTTGATTTTTCACATATTCTCCACTGGGACTCATAGGCTCATCCTAGGACCTGCTGTCCCAACTCTGAACCACCTCCCCTACCCCCGGCCCTGCAAGCCGGGGAGACCAATCAGGAACCTTGGTAACTCACTGTTTATTGCACTGGACCCAGCCTGACCCCTTGCGCCCACAGTTCCCACGCTCCGTCCCCTCCACGTTCAGCTTCTCATAGCAGAAGCGATCAGCAGCGGCTGTAAAGAGATGATGCCAGGTGTCACCCACCCACCCCAGAACCAGCCCTAGGACCTCAGCCCTCTGCCTCCAACACTCTGGCCTGACCGCCAGTCCAACTGGGTCTCTGAGATCCTGGAGACCCACACACTTGGTAGAAGGTATAGTTAGCCAGAACATCCCCCTCCCCAGCCTCTTGACTCTGGGTCTTCCAGAGTCTCCTCTCCCATTCCGAGCCAAAGACTCACCATGGCCCCAAAGGGCTTGGCACTGCCGGTCCCGGGTTTTGCAGCGACCTCCGTAGCAGCGGCCCTAAGGAACAAACAGGAGACAAGGGACTGAGACCTGAGTAGTCCGAATGGACAGAAGACAAAAGACTGTATTGAGCCAGAGGGCCCAAGGGAGAGGGGCCCCCACCCAGGGGTAGGGGTCCCCACCCATCATACCTGTTCGTGATCACAGTAGTAACCATCCAGCTTGTGCAGGTTAGGGGGGCACTGTGGACAGAGGGGCTGGACTGAGCACAGGAGCCCCCAAGACTGGGAGTTGACGAATGAAGGGTGCCAAACGCCCCCCTCCTGGGGCTCATAGTACAGGGCTCTTCCAAGGCAAGGACAAGAGACCTGGCTCCGAATTCAGACCACGCAGATTGGCAAGTCCCATAGGCTCTCCTGTCTCCCTGTTTCCTGTAACTACATCACAGGGCTAGGAGAACTTACGGGAACTAAATACCTGGCATGTAGTAAGGACTTAAGAGATGTTAACTATACTATTATACACTCTGATCCCGAGCACACACCAATACCGTGCCAGGCCCTCGGAACCCCAGCCACACTATACTGACTTAATGACGGAAGGAGCAAAACCAGGACGCATGAAGAACCCGTTTCTCAGGCGGGGGAGTAGGCTGTCCAGCCGGGGCCACGCCAGCAGGGGAGCGGAGGGGTGCAGAGAACCGAGGCCCCGGCGGCGCCAAACCGAGAAGGACAGGGGTTGCCTCGCCCGGGGACCCTCAAGGCGGCAGGGCTGGACCGACCTGGCTCGAGTCCCCCGTGCAGGTCTCCGCGATGTCACACTCGTTCACGGCCTCTCGACAGGACACGCCCCGCGGCTCGTACTGGGAAAGGGATGCATTTTTCGGCGGAGGCCAGAACGGCGGACTCCGCGCCCGCCTTCCCCGAGGCCCCGCCCCGCCCCGCCCCGCCCCCGCCCAGCCCAGTCAGCCCCGCCCCCGGGCCGGCTCACGGTTCCGCCCCCCACCGCCCCTGGGCAGGTACCCCGCCCCCCTCTTCAACGGGCCCACGGACGCGCACGCCCCGCCCTTCCCCATCCCCATTGGCGCTTTCTTCGCGCCAAGTCCCGCCCCTGCACTTGCCCCGCCTCCAGCGGCTCCTCCTCCCCAAGTCCCGCCCTTTACCCCGAGGTCCCCAGCCTCGGGCCTCCTCCCGCCTCCTCCCTCCCGCCCCGGCGGGAGGTGCCCCTCACCTTGCAGCGGCGACAGCAGAGCCCGTCGCTGCACATGGCGTCGTGAGTCAGGGTGCACTTCTTGCAGCAGTTCCCACCCGCGCGGCTGCACTCCTGAGGGACGCGGGGACACGGCGGGCCGGGTGGGCGAGCCCTGACCTGCCCCACCCAGGCCTTTCCGGGCGCGCGCCCCCGCCCCGCACCTGGCGCCCGCACCAGCCTCTCACCTGCACCGACCCACAGTCGCACTCTTCCCCCGCCTCCACGAAGCCGTTCCCGCACTCTGGCGGGTCCAGGAGCTGCACCGGGAAGGGGTGTCGGGAGTCTGGCCGGGGCCCTGCCCAAGCCTCGCTCCCACACGTCCCCGCCTGGGGCTGGTACCTTGAGGGGCTTGTTGAAGAGGCAGCTCCCGCCGCCCTCCTGCAGAAACTGGTTGTACTCGTCGATGCTGCAGCGCGAGAACTTGCGGGGCAGGTAGAACCTGGGCAGGGTAAGGGCACGAAGCCGCTGAGTCCCCCCGCGGCCCCCCCCGCCCACTCTCGCTCCTTCTCAAGATTGGGGATGGGGTGCACTGGGAGACGCGGTCACATCTCGAGGAGGCTGAGGACTTAGGAGCTGGGAGGCGGCCCGATCCTCCTCCCGCCTGCCCATCAAGCGGGGACGGGCAGGGGGCGTGGCTCGCGTCCCCTTCCCCAAACCTCGGGACTCCAGGCGTGGCTTGGAGAGCCAAGGAGGGAGGGTGCCTCCAAATGAGGCTTTGGCGGCTCCTAGTGGCGACTGCGCACACTACAGTCTGGCAGTTTTTGCGTCGGGCCAGAGAACGTGGGTCTCCCTGGGCAGTGTCCGTGGAACACTGGGCTTTTTGAAATCCTAGGTGGGTCCAATAGCCGGGCCTCTTGAGGCCACTGGATCCAGACTGCCACCCAGCACTCCCTGTAGTTCTCCCTCGCCCAAGACCCTCCTCAGTTGGTCCCCAAGAACTCACCCGGTGTCTTCCATGATGCAGCCCAGCCAGTTGTCCGGACATTTGCAGTCCCCTGAGAGGTGAGCCAGGTGGATATAAGGGAGGGTGGAGGACTGACCCCCTCCCATGGACACCCTTTCCATTTCTAGGGCTGCTGGGAGTGGATCTGGGCTGGTTGTGGGGCCACGTGGGGGGTTTTCTTTGATACCTGCTGAGCTCCGGTGTTTATTCCACATCATGCCCAGGTTTTGCCCCAGCGTCTGGGCCAGGGTCACTGCCATGGCGCCCATGTTATCGTACTGGGGGTGAGGAAGATGGGGGACAAAGATGTCTACATCCCTCCAAAGGCACAGGGCTCATGCCCTTCACAGCAAGCACCCCTTCTTCCTTTAACCCCCACCACAGCCATGCCCCACACCGCTCACCTCATTTACGCCACCACCCCTGGACAGGGAGCAGATGCCCCCCACATAGGCAGCCCCGCTACTGCTGCTCTGGAAGGTCCTGCCCCTGGAAGGGAGGGGGGTGTCAGGAGATCCCAACTGCCTTGCCTGTGGTGGCTTCCGGAAGCTGTGAGGGGGAGACTGGGGAGCCTCCCACACTATAGCCCTTCCCTGGGGAGGGGAGCCAGATTTTTTCCCTTCTATCAGAGCCCTGAGTCCCTGAGGAAGGGATGCTGGGATAGTTTGAAAGGAGAAGAGGGGACAAGAGGGGAGATGATAGGCAGTAGAAGATCACTAGGGACCAGAAAAAGGGGCGTCAGCCTAAGACACAGGGAAAGATGCCCAGCCTGCTGCGAGTGTCTGGGTGGTGGGGCAAGAAGAGTCCAGTCCCCAGACTCTACAAGAGCACCTGGCACAAAGCAGGTGTTCAGCAACCCTGTGCATCGCAGCAATCAGCAGAGGCTGGCAGGATGTGTGGGGTGGCGGACTCACGAGAAGAGATGGGTGGCATCACTGGGCTCAGGCAGGCCCTCCCGCCGATAGACCATGAGCCGGGCTAGGGTCTCCAGGAGGTCATCCTGCACCTGGATCTTGTCCCCATCTGCCCATGTTTCCATGGCAACCAACACGATGCGGGTATTGAGCTGCTCCTTGTACATCTGAGCCCAGAGGGAAGAACATGAGGGTGGGGCTGGAGGGCAGGAGAGGGCGGGGGCACAGGGCTGGCTGGAGGAGGGCCTCAGCCTGTCTCTCGAGAAAGTGGGGATCAGAGGCTGAGGGGACCCTCCGGAGCTCACCCCAAGCATGTGTGCAACGGAGTAGGGGCGGAGGAGGAGAGGGAAGGGAAGGGAGATGGCTCACCACATCTGCCAGGTTCACAACCGACTTGGCAAAGTTGCTGGTGAGGACCACCGACTGGCGCATTTGCTCAAACTGGGAGGAAAGAGAGTGGGCGGGGGGCCAGCCTCCAGGTCTGCTTCGGCAGGGGCCCCCTCCCGGCGTTGCCCCCAGGCTGGGAACTTACCAGCTGGTGGTCATTGACCACGATCAGCTCCACATACTTGGTCTCACTGTGCACGGTAGGGTGGCCCCGGCGGACCTGGGCGGTGGGTGGGCACTTGGAATCGGTCCCCTCCATGCCTGGCATTGGGGCCAAGCCATGGGCAGACTCGGGGGTGCTGAGCTCCAGTCGGGGATGAGGCTGATCCCCCACTGGTGGGGGTCCCCTCCCTCCCCAGCCTTGGTACAAGGGCAGGCAGCCTCAGTTTGTCCATAATTCGGGTGGGTGTTGATACAGGCAATAGGAAATGAGGTGGGGGCTTCCTCTCAGGCACGGTACCCTGGCCCCCAGCCACACCAGTCTGAGCCCTCCTTTGCCCCCATCGTGGATGGGGTGTCCTTCTGCTCTGGACCACAGCCTGAGGTCTCTGCAGCCCGAGGTCTGTGCGGGCCCCCGTACCTGCCTTTTCCTTCTCAGCCTCGGCCGGTTCATGGGAGCAGTATGAGCAGGGGCAGCAAATAGGCAGCCTGGGGGGAGGGGGCAGGTGAGGGGGGCACAGCCGGCCCCCTCCCCAGCCCCATTTTCCCTCCCTTACCTGGTTCCCTGCATCCGAGGGGGGCTGGGAGGAGAGGGGTCCGGTAAATGAGGTGGGGGAGGGGTCCCTGAAATGAGGGGGAATCAGTTCTTGGGGGGTTGACCATGTCTGCTCGGAGCCCAGATGAGGGACAGCTCCAGCCCTCCCCCCCACCCCACCCCAAGGTGACCCAGAACTGGCCAGAGCTCCCATGTCGGATCTGATCTCCCAGATGCTCAGATTCCGGGGTCAAGACCTGGGGGCGCCCTGAGAGACAGGGGCAAAGGACACTGGAGCCCAATGGGAGGTTACTTGGGGGCCAGAGGGGACATTGGAGCTGAAGGCACATGGGGAGGGAACTAGAGCTCAGGTGATTGAGGAGGGCAGGAAGGCTGAGGTTACGAAGGGAGGAGGCAGCCACAAGCCACGAGGATGGGCAGCGTAGGAGGGCTGTCAGAGGAGCCTGGGGGGGGCTCACCTGGGGAGGCTCCTGCGGCCTGGCCATCTCACGGGGCTCCACGATGTAGGTGAAGTTGCCATCGGAGAAAACCCCACTGCAGAAAGAGAGGCACAGCTCTCCACCATGTATCCCCCACGCCGGCCAGGGCCAAAGGCTCTCCCCCCAACCTCTCCCCCCTACTCACTGCAGCCCCTGGCAGGTGGAGAGGGCAGCAAAGGAGTGGGGGTTCCCCCGGAGCTTCCCCTGGTAGTAGCAGTGGTCCCCGGCCCCCTGGAAGAGCAGCAGAACATCAGCGAACATACCCCCTGCCCTGGCCTGAAAGCACCAGGAGGGGTGAGGGCCACTGCAGCTGCTCAGGGCACAGGTGGCCCTCGTCCCTGGCTACACCTGGGGATCTGGAGCCTGGTTCTACTCTGGGCAAGTGCCTGGTCCTCTCCGGGCCTCCTTCACCTCATCTGTAAGATGAGGAAGTTGGGCTACACCAGTGGTTCTTGACCATTTGGTGGGGCTAGTACATGGTTCACAGGTTCCTTGGAGAAGGACTGGCACTCGTGTGCCAGGCACTGTTCTAAGAACTTACCATAGATGAGCTTACTTAATCAGATGAAAGCTGTGGACTCACCCCCAGCACACACACACCTGCACACACAGTGTGTTCACAGACACCACTGCCTCCATGGACCACCTCTGGACATGGTCTGTGGCTGAGGAAGTGTGAGCAGCACGTGTCCTCTTGGCCGGGGCTCTCGGGTCAGAGGGGACAAGCACCCCCCTCCCTGCTCCTGCAGAATTACTTGTGCTCCAGTTACTGAACTGGCTGGTTGTTTGGGGGGGGGGAGGCTATTTATAGACATTCATTCATCTTTGCTTAGGCCCCTGGGCCTCTGGGCCTGGGACCCTGATGTCCCAGGCAGCCAGGAATTCCCAGGGCCTTGGTGCTGAGTAAGGACATTTCCCCAAGTGCTGCCTCCTAGAAAAGTCTGGGCATGGAGCAGGGAGGGTCCTTGAAAGCCTCCGTGTCAGGCAGAGAGACCAGCAGAGTCAGACCTTGGGCACCGGGTGAAGGGAGCCCAGGCTCCATGTTGTTCAATACGTCGCTCCAATTCTGACTCTGACCCTTGGAGCCTCCATGGTGGGCAGAGATGGAGGGTCCCAAGGGGCAGGGCCCAGCCAAATATAGAGAACACCTTGGACCCCATCTCCACTGACCCCCTGTCCCTTCATTCCACTTCCCTGTCCCCTTTCAAAGGCACTCACGCTGCTGTGCTCGGTTGTCCCCTCCCGGCTAAAATGGCGCTCCACATATTGCGAGGAGAGGAGGTGACTGAGACAGACAGAGGGGGCAGGAGGAAGGACAGGGTCACTGCTGGGGCTGTGGGTCCCACTTGGGTCCCACCCCAATTCACATCCAGGTCCCATGAGCCGGTCCTGCTCCCATCTCCCCCCCGCCCGCCCCCACCTCGCCCACCTGCCTGCTGCCCTTCCTTCCAGGCCCAAGGCCGTACTCACTGGTTCAGCTCCAGATCCAGAGTAAAGTTTGAGTTGAAGGCTGGGATGACGAAACTCACTTGGGCCAGGTGGACAGGCTGGCAGTGGGGGGAGGACAGAAGTGAGTCAACGTGGGGACCCCGGAACAAGGAGTAGTGCTGGGGAAAGGATGGCCTGGCCCGGGAGCTGGGGGGTAATACTGATTTGGGGGCAAGAGTTCATCTTTCTCTGGGACCCTGTTCCTTCCCTGGGGGCAGGGGCAGGAATACACAGCCCTGGGCACAGCCCACCCTCTCTGGTGTAGGCACCTCCTGGGGCCGGTCTCCCTGAGCCGCAGAGACGGAAGGCATCTCGGCCTACCCGCTGCTTCATGCCAGGCCCTCCCTGCTGTTGGCAGGACCACTCCTGGCCTCAGGGGGTGTAAAGCGAGCCCCCCCCCCCCAGGAAGTACCTTGGGAAGGGGGCAAACGGGAGATGGGGTGCAGTGTGACCCCCGGGGCCTGGTAAAGCAGGCCCCTTCTTTCCTGCATCTGGGTCCGGTCTGGATTTATGGAGGAGGCCTCGCGCTCTGCAGGCAGGGTAGCAGGGGTTGTTAGAATGGGAAGCCGGGGTGATGGGCAGAGGCCATCCTGTCGGGAGGAAAGAACTTGGCTCCTCTACCCCCAAGTCCATTGCCCTCCGCCTTGCCCAAAGCAGCTCATCTTTAATATTTCAATCCCGTGGTTAATTTTTAAACACGGAAGTTTTCCTGATAAATTTTTCAGAGGGGCCTTCGCAGTGGGGCTGGGAGGCTCCAGGTTGTCATGGCAACGTACCGGCCTGAGCAAGATGGCTGCCCTACCCAGCGTCTGTGGGGAGTGGGGACTCCAGGCCTGGAGCTGCGGTGCCTGGAGGAACAGGGACCTGGACAGAACAAAGGGCTGGAGGGTCTGCGCTAAGGGGATGAGCGGGCCTTCGGGGCTCTCCCGAGCCCACTCCAAGCTCAGGCCTCACCGAACACCAGCAGCACGGCGAGGGCCTGAGAGGGACTAGAGCCTTCCTCACATCCGTATCCATTTAAGAAGACTGAAACCCAGACACCACCCCCACCCCCAGCGAGGGGCCCACCACTCGGCCATGCAGGTGTGGGGCTTTTGTTTGCCACCTTTCTTCTAGGCTGCAGGATGGAAGGGAACCCCAAGGTCACAAAATCTCATAGCCTGGTGCTAGTTGGCTTCCTTACCAACCACCTAGATTTCTCATTTTTACCGAGTGCTTATTATGTGCCGGGCACTGTTCTAAATACAAGTATTATCATCTTTGCTCTTCACAACTAGCCAGTGGGATAGATGCCACTGCTTTCCTCATCCGACGGATGAGGAGACCCAAGGACAGAGAGGCTAACACACTAGCCCAAAGTCACACAGCTAAGTGGTGGGGCTGGGATTCAAGTCCACAGAATCAGCTTCCATGGCTTCCTCACCTGGAAGGTGAAGTAAGATGGAAATGGCCCAGTGTCTTCAAGAGGCCCTAGGAGAGGGGGTGAGGTGGGGTGAAGGGCCAGCGCCCGGGAAGGCAGCCGCTGAGCCCCAAGGACACTGACTCGCCAGTCCCAGGCTCACTGAGCTCCAAGCTCCACCCTAAGCCCCTAGAGTGTCGATCAGACTTGAAATAGAAAGTCAAGGCTGAGGAGTCTCTGCTTTCCTCTTCCTGCCCCGGACCCTCTCTGCTTGCTTCCCTGCCCGGGCCTGGACCACCGGTACCCTTCCCACCCCATGCCCTGGCTTGGACCATGCCCACCCTCCTGCCCCTCTCCTAGGCTCAATCTATCTCTGCCTTCCCTACCCACCCCTGCCTGGACTACCTCTGCCTTCCCCTGCCCTCGAGTCTGTATGCGCTTGTTCTTTCTGCACCCCCACTGATAAGCCCCTATCTCTGCCCCGACTGGCCCCCCAGAGGGGCAGCCTGTCCAGACCCCTTGCCCTGTGTAGCTTCAGGGATGATGAAGCAGCCTCTCTGAGCCTCAGATATTTTCCACTGAAAATGGTACGATGAGCCCAGATGCAAGGCTGTGAAGCTGGCTTTGTGTGGCTGGGGTTCGTCCTAGGCCAGGAGAATTCTGGCAGCGTGGGCCCTGGTGCTAGCAGACTCTCCACCACTCAGGAAGCCAGCAGGCTCACCTCCCCATCTCTGTGCAGACCAAGCTGACCCCACTCTGCGGAAAGCCCAGACTGTTGGAAGAGCAGATGCTAGGTTCTTTTCATGCCCCCCATCTCCTGCAGCCTCATTCTGTCCCACCTGGTAGGGCCTCACCTGGGCTGGGCTGCCCCTCCCCCAGCAGGACACAGGGCGCAGGCCAGATAAGAGCAAGGGGAGCTGCTGGGATGGGGGGGGGCGGGGGTGCTGGGGCCAACGGGAAGCAGGCCCCGGGAGGGCTGGGGGAGCCAGCAAGGTGCTGGAGGAAGAGGAGGGAAATTGGAGAGCTGGGCAGGGGCTACCTGGGACAACCCCTGTCTGCAGGAAGAGAAAGACCAAGCAAACCCACCTCCTAAGACAGCCCCCTGGGCCAAGCTTCTGGCACCAATTCTGTCAAAGCCAAACCTCTCCTTGCTACGTCTGCCTTCTGCCCCTGACCTGCCCTCGACCTCCCCCATTATCCCTCAGTTCCTCCCCTGGGAGCCCCTGTCCCCTGCCATACGCCTGCCCTCCTCTGTGCCCAGCTCAGCGCTGCTGATGACCGGCCGGCCGAGCCTTGACCCCGTGCCCTGCTCTTGCCTCCTGCTCCATGGCCATCCGGCTCTCACATGCTCTGGCTCATTTGATCTCAACCCTCCCGGATCGTCTGGTGCTCATTTTACAAATGGCAGGCCAAGGCTCAGGGAGAGACACTTGGAGGTGACTGGCCCAGGGCCATGTTGGGGAGGTGCAGGGTCAGATCTCACCCTGAGGCTGGAGTTCAAGTCTGCTGTGGCAGCTGTGGCCACCTGGCTTCAGTGGCTGTGCCCTCCCCGAGGCCCCTCGTTACCAGCCCGGCCACCCCCTAGGCATTGGCTGATGACCTGTGTCAGGCTCAACCAGATTTGGGGTGCAGAAAGGAGGCAAAAATCCCATTGACATTCCAGAGTCACAAATACAGACAGACGCTAGGTCTCTACCCTAGACCCACAGAATTCCAGTCTTGGGAAGGGGGAGTCTGAGGATCTTGAGAGTTTTCAGATGCTCCAAAAAACTTGAGTGTTTAAGCAGTGCCCCTCAAACTGTCACCCCAAATCCCTGCTCCTGAACCTCCATCTCCACCCTGGCTTTTTTCCTCCTCACCCTTGCCTGCAAAGGTAACCCACAGAGGGCTGTAGCCCCCTCTACTTTTGGGTCTGTGAGCACACAGTTCTGGACATCTCTGATCACTGATTCAACTTTTCACAGGGTGACCTCTAGTCCCCTGAATACACGACACGCCTGTCTTTTCCCCTGCCCAGGAGCTCAACACTCGTGTTGAATGGAAAGGCAGCAGAAGCCCGAGCCTGTTTTCCCATCGGTAAAATGGGGTACCGTGAAGATTAGATGGAAACCCTTTTTAATGTGTAACTATCGCAAGGATAAGTAACCACTTTACTAATAATTGAAGAATGAAGTGTAAATGTTCCAGCTGAACAGGGCTTTGAGGAAACTCAATGAACCACATGGGCTGGGTGATGGCAGAAGACACAGGGCCCCACCTCGAGATATCCCCTCCCCACCGCCGCTGTCCCCCACAACGTGCTGAGGCTCAACCGATCGGCTGGACAGTGGGAATCCCAGACGGAGCAGTTGAACACATTTCTGATCATAGGATTTGACCTACATTTTTGAGGACAGAATCATTTCCTTAGAGGGTCATTAGTCCCTCAGGGGACAGACTCTGGGCAACTGGGTCCCTCTAGGCAGCCAGGAGCGGGAAATCAGGCAAGGCCAAGCTCGCAGGCCAGTGTCTGGCTGGGGAGGACTCAAGACTCTTGCGCCACCTGGAGCCTGACAGGTAACCCCCAAATGCCCTGGCTTCTGTCTCAGACACCAGCCCTCTCATGCTGGTGCCAGCTGCCCGCATTCCCCCCACCCCCGCCCCGACACTCAGGAGCGAGGGCAGGCCTCACAGATGTTGAACATCTCCTCTCGCCAGATCCCAGGGAGGACACCTGATCAACACCATCACCTCTGGTCCCCCAAGCAGCCTGGCAAAAGAGAGACGACTCCTAGCCCCATTTTATGGATGAGGAAGGTGGGATTCGGAAGGCAGCAGAACCAGGAGCCACCAAGGCTGCCCCCCTCTCCATCCCAAAACCTTTCAGACCCAAGCCTAGCCTCCTGTGTGAACCATCTCTCTGCCCAACCTCACTGCAGGGCTCAGTTCATGGCCTTGGCCTTCCCAGAGCAAGTGGGGCCCAGTGTGAGTCCCGGGGCGGCCTCTAGCCACCAGTCCCCTCCCAGGAACCGCCTCCTGCCTCCAATCCCAGGACAGAGCTGCGACCTTGGCTGCACAGACCAGCACGGCTGTGGCCCTAGTGCAGTATTAGGGCTCCAGGCACAAGGCCCTGTGGCTTCCTGCTGGTGACCGCCCTCCAGTAAGGGCTGGGGACTGAGCCTTGCCGGATCGGCCGCCTACAGCAAGAAAACACAAACACTGAAACACACACCCTCGGAGGGCTTCGGGGACAGTAGCATTGCCAGTAGATCCTGGTCTGGAAAACTTTCATAGGAGCTCAGCCTGTGACTGGGGTCCCCCCGCCCCCAGCTGGCTCTGACAAACCTGTCTCCTAGGCCTGGAGCCTGGAACCTCTCCACTCCCATTGTTTGCTTCCCCGCATCCTGCACTTTTCTTGGTTCTGAAGGAGTCTGAGTTCCCCCGGGGGGCAGGTGTGCCCACACAGCAGCTCTCTGTGGACTAGAGAGAGGGTCCCCGGGCAGCCCCAGTGGCCCAGTGGTTTAGCGCCGCCTTCAGGGTGTGATCCTGGAGACCCGGGATCCGAGTTCCACATTGGGCTCCCTGCATGGAGCCTGCTTCTCCCTCTGCCTGTGTCTCTGCCTCTCTCTCTCTCTGTGTCCGTCATGAATAAATAAATAAAATCTTAAAGAAAGAAAGAAAGAAAGAAAGAAAGAAAGAAAGAAAGAAAGAAAGGAGGGAGGGAGGGAGGGAGGGAGGGAGGGAGGGAGGGAGGGAGGGAGGGAGGGAGGAAGGAAGGAAAGAAAGAAAACCAGCCCAACTGTACACGGTGGCCCTGCTGGTTCTTCTGTCTCAACCTTCCGCTTCAAGCTCCCTGTGACCACGGGCTTCTACACTTCCAGAAGCTCCCCCACCTCTGTGGGCCTCAGGACTTCCAAACTGGACAGAGGTGAGGAGTTGAGAGCAGTGGCAGAGAGGGCAGAGGGTCCCCTGTGGCCCTCCTCACTCACTATAAGCCTGAGTGAGAGGCAGGCAGGCTCAGAGTATCCATCTGGGGTGTCGGTCTTGACTCTGCTATGTAAGTGCTGTGTGACCTGGGCTTGTTATCTCACCTCTCTGTGCCTGTCTCCCCACCTGTAAAATGGGAATAACCACAGCCCCATCTCTAGAGCTGTGATGAGCATTACATAAACCAATACGTGTAAAGGCATAACACTGCCCCAGTAAGGGCCCAGTAAACTCATTTCTCTAGCTTCTAATTCCTTTCTGGCCACCTTCTGTCTCCCCCGCCGCCCCTCCCATAAAAGCCAGGATTCCTCAGCACACAAAACCCTTTCTTATCACCACCTCCTGGAGGTGGATGAGGCCAAAATTAATATTAGCATCATTCTGATTTTAGGGATCAGAAAGCGTGGCCTCAGACAGGTGATGTGACCAGTCCCAGGCCAAAGCCGGCGAGCAGCCAAGGTCCCACCACCCAGTCCAGCCAGCCAGTGTCCCCCAGCCTCGCCACATGACCCAGAGCAAATAAAGATCTTGCTGCTGACCCAACACCTGGTTCAGCCTGAGGTCCCAAACCAATGCAGTAATTCTGGACTGAGCCCAGCAGCACCAGGGTGTGGAACTTCCCATTGGGACACAGGCTCCGTCATCAGCCCTGGATGGTCCAAAACCAGAAGTGCTTCAGGGAGAAAGGCCAGGTGGGAGGCAGGGGGTTGCAATATCTCCTTCCAGTCAGGGGGAGTATCTTGGACATGTCTTTTTGACTCCCTTGACCTTCTTCCACCTTGCGGGGTGGGGATGCCCCGGTGCCAAAACTGAAAGTCCCTGGAGGCAGAATGGTGCAGTGGGAAGCACCTAGCCTTGGAGGGGATTATTCCACTGCTGATGGATTTTGAGCAAGTTACTTAACCTCTCTGAGCCTCAGCTTGCTCATCTGTAAGATGGGCAGGCAAAAGTTCCCTGCTTTATAGAGTTGTGAGAAACCGGTCTCAGGAGAGCCTGAGGTACAGGTAAGGCAGGGCTATGAGTTGTCCCCTGGGGAGGCTGCAGGGAGGTCCCTGGGAAGGCTCCATGCTAGAGACTCCCCCACTGAAGGTGACCACTGCCCCTCGGATCCATGAACCCTTCACTCCTGCCCTTACCCCTCAGACACCCCGTTGGGCATATTCAGACTTGGTCACTCACACACACATCACACATGCACACATGCCACCCACTCACCCCACAGAATGACACTCTAAGAGACGCCCCTATTGCCTGCATACCCAACTCATCAAGTCCAGCTACACCATCCTGGGCACCTGCCCACCCCCCATACCGCACACAGTTCCAGGCACCATCATAGTCCAGACGACTCCCTCCCCTTTCTCCCTCCAGGAAGGACTGGGCTGAAGGAGTACTCCATTCTTCATCTCTACTCCGTCCCCATGCCTTCGTCCCTCCCCATCCTCTGACCCCACCATGGCATCACCGGATCCTCCATCTGGACTGCCTCTGAGGCACCTGCCAGGGATCCCAGCATTTGAGCTGAGCGGTTAACTCCTAGCCAACACAGGCTTGGGGTGCACAGTTCTCGGGGGTGGGGTGACCCTAAGGAAGAAAGTGGACCAAGGACCAAACCCAGCCAGGACACCTCATCCCTGGCCTTGGACCACCCTTACGGCCCATCTACCACCTCCCAAGGAACCTGGACAGACACCAAAGGCAGCCTCAGACCCCTTCCCTCTTACCCTTGTTCCACCCCCACCCCCACCCAAGCCTGCCTGCCCAGGACCATTAACCACCCCCTCCTTCCCCCGCCCTGCCTGGAGTGATGGTCCATCTATTATGCATGCTGCCTTCCTGCTCCATTCCATTTCCCGAGTATCTATCGCCCCCTGCACCCCCCCCTCACAAACCCCTCCACCCCCCCTAAGGGCTTTTAACCAAGTACATTAGGCAGGGCCAGATGCCAGTCTGACAGATGTCTGTAATGCTAGCCTCCGTTTCCCTCCTTCCTCCCTCTGCCCGGCCCAATTTACCTCCCACCACCCCCAGCTGCCAGAACTTCCCAGACCTGGGCTGTACCCCTCCTCTGAGTCTCTCCTCTACATCTCCCGTTTCCTTCTGCCAGGCCGTCGCCATCCCGCCCTCCGCCGCCCCCGTTGGCCTGGCTAACTTTCAGCTTCCAGCTCCTGGAGAGCCGAGGCGTGCTGAATGAATATTCCATCTGGGTAATTATTATTCACATGATATTAATTAATTATTAATTGCAATTAATCTCCTTCATTCCTAACCTTCCTCTGGGAGGCAGAAGGAGCCTGGTAGCTGAAAGGGACGGGGCGGGGGTGTGGAGCTGGCCTTTGTGGGTGAGCTTGGGGTCTCCAACCTCCTTCCGAGGCTCCACCCTTAGTGAGGACAGGAAGAATGACAAGCCTATCAGTGCACAGAGGGAAACTGAGGCAGAAGCAAGCGCTGAGCTGTTCCAAGAAAGCTCGCTGAGGGGGGCTGTGATGAGAAACCGTTGCCTGGGCTCTTGGCTGCTTCTCCCTGCCCTCTACTGCCCTCCCCAAGCCACATCTGAAGTAGAACCACTTGCTTTGGCAGGAGGGGAGTGGGGGCTGGTGGAAGGCTGACCCAAGGCTGGACTGAATCTTGGGCATTCCAGGATCCACGGAGGGCAGGGGACCCCCATGATGATTGGAGGGGTGCCTAGAGTGAGGCGAGGGCTCCCCACTAGTGGGCTCCAGCACCTGTCCGGTAGGCAGCCCATTGTACAGAAGGAGAAGCTGCAGACGCCAGCTTGCGGGGCGCACGCAAACCCTGGCTGCCTGGGGGGGCCTTCCTTGGGCTCCAGGCCTGCTCCAGCCCCCTGGCCTCCCCACACAGCCTCACTCACCGGGCCCCCTGGTGGCTCCTGGCGGACTCTGGTGTCCAACTGCTGCTTTCGGACCTCTCCCCCGGTGCTCTCCCCCACCAGACGGCTGGGCTCTGTGACCTCAGGGGCTCCCGGACGCCCCAAATGGGGTGAGACCCGCCAGCGCAGAGCCCCGAAGGGACCGCGGGTCCCAAGACCTGGGGAGACAAGGCCAGAGCTGCAGGCAGATGCCCGCCGAGGGGCAAGAGACTTGGGACGGGGTGAGCGCACCTCATCCCCCGCTGTGGCGTGGCCCTCGCAGCCCTGGGGTGGGGGGGCCGGGGGGGATCGGCTCCCCTGCAGAGGGAAGAGCCTGATGGGGAGGGGGCCAGGAGCTTCCGTCCCGCCCGCCGGTCACGACTGCCCCCCCCACCCGCAGAGACCTGCAGAGCCGGCGGGCCGGCGGCAGGGGGCTGGCCGCGGTGGGGCGGGCCAGCTGGGGACAGGTGGGTGCCCGCGCCCTCCCCGCCCCCCCCGCTCGGACCGGCCGTCACCCCGAGCACTGCAGGAGAAGGTGGCTGCAGCGGAGCGCCGCAAAACCCGGGCGGGGGCAGGGAGGGCGGCGGGCCGGGGCCGGGGCCGGGGGCGGGGGCGCGGGGGGCACTCACCCGGCGGGGGCAGCGGCAGCAGCAGCAGCAGCGCCGCGAACGCCCAGCGCCGCAGCCGCCTCATGGCTCGCTCATAATCCTCCGGCTCGGGGGCTGCGGCTGCGAGCGGCGCGGCGCGGGCGGGAGGCGGCGCGGGCGGGAGGCGCGGCTGCGGGCGCCGCGGGCGGGGGCGGGGGCGCGGGCCGGGCCGGGCGGGGGGCGCGGCGGGGCGGCGGGGCGGCGGGGCGGGCGCCCGGCTCAGCGCGCTCCGGCCGCGGCCATCCCCGCGGGGCGGCGGGCCGGGTTAAGAGCCGAGCGGCGAGCACGTGAGCCCAGGGCCCGCCCCCGCCCCCCGCGGGCCCCCCCAGCCGGGCCGGGCCCGGCCGGGGCCGCCGCGCCGGGAGGACAAAAGGGGCGCCGCCCGGAGACCAGCCTGCCCGCGGCTCGGTGGCCCCCTCGCAGGTGCGGGCGGGCGCGGCCGTGCGCCCCTCGGTGGGGGAGCTCGAGGGCCCGGGGCTCGGTAGGGGAGGGAGGCAGGGGGCGCGGGGACCCCGCGCTCTGACCCGGTGACGGCCCGCCTGGGGACCCGCGCGGTCGAGGCGCGGGGGCGTGGCTGCCCGGCTGGGGTTGGCCCCTCCGCGCCGCCCGGGAGGGCCCGGGCTCGACTGCAGGTTGGGAGGACCGGCGACGGGACCGAGGGGAGCTCTCACCCCCCCCCACCCCCGCAGCGGAGCCCGGCCCTGCGGGTCCTCCCACGCCCCGGGGCCAGGCCCCCTTCCAACCTGGCCGCTGGGTTTCCAGGCCGAAGATGCCCCTGCCTCCGGGAGGGCTTCAGGGATTGCTGTCACCAGAGCCACCGGCAAGGGCTCTTGGCCTACTGCCTCGGCTCCTGAATCCCTCACACAGGGCTGGCGCCCCTGTTCTAGCCCCTAAATATATAAATTAACCAGCTCTTTTACATGCTGTTAGCATACCCCATTCCTGCCCCACCCCCAGCCCAAATCTTTGAGGGGCAGAAGACACCTCTGGAGTCCCCCCAACTTCCCCTCTCAGGCCGGACTGGGTTGCACAGTCTGCAAACCACCTGACCTTTCAACCTTCTTCTCTTGCTCTGCACCCTAATTCAGCTCATGGGCTCCTAGTTAGGATGGGTCCCCATACTGGGGGCTGGAATCTGATCTCTGCTGGGGATCCCAAGAACCAGAGACCTGAGATGGATGGGGTGGGGGGGGTGGGGGGCTTGGGTACTGCTGGTGAGGTCTCATCATGACCTTGTGCCCAAGGCCAGAGCCTCCTCAAACCCACACTGGGCTGGGGAGCAGGAGTGGATGCAGGGAATCCCTTCCTGGGTCCTCTGCTTCCCTAGGGACCAGGGACTGCCAGGGATGGGGGAGCTGTCTCTGGCTCGTGACAGCATCCCCCCCCCCGCCCCCCCGCTCTATTTTAGGCTCAGGAGAGGTGAGAAGGCAATTTCCCGGGAGGTGCTGACATCAATGCAGGACCAGGGTGACTACCCCCAACAACCACCTGCCACTCCAGTACCAGATGCTCAGCAACACTGAGGCAATTGGTCCTTCACTCTGGAGACATCTTGGAAACCTCTTTCAGGGTGTAGGGGTGAGGGGCTCCCAGATATGAAAGCCTGCTGTGGGATAGTCCCTAGAAACTCAGTCAGAAGGGAGAGATGGTGCTTCTCCTTTCATAGATGGGGAAACGGAGGCTCCAAGAGAGAGGTGCCCATGTGAGCTTCCCAGAGTCACGGGTGACAGTCAGTCCATGAGAGGCCATCCAGCCTGCCTTCCACGGTTTGGCTCCCAGGTGCCCCCCAGATGAGTTCATCTTGCTCTGCCAGTTCCAGGGCCACATCAGTGAGCTGCCATCCAGTGTGCTTCCCAAAAGGACAGGTGGGGCTTGTCGTTTCACAACGGACACTCCGGCCGCCTCCCCCAACATGAGCAAGAGCACAGCATGCCCAGTCTGGGGCCTGGCCCTCCCAGCTGAGGTGCACTGCTAGGGTTTCTGTGAGGCTCTGGTTATTTGGGGTTCCTGTTAGGAGTCCTTCCTGGCCCCCAGACTGACTCCTCGCTGGTGGCATCCTGAGCCAGCTCCAATGATGGCTCAACTGTGTGGCCCTTTGACCCCCAACAGCCCCTTTCCCTGGGTTTGCAGCTTTAAGCAGGCCCAGCTGGTATCTTTTTTTTTTTTAATTTAAAGATTTTATTTATTTATTCATGAGAGACACAGAGAGAGAGAGAGAGAGAGGCAGAGACACAGGCAGGGGGAGAAGCAGGCCCCATGCCAGGAGCCCGATGTGGGACTGGATCCCAGGTCTCCAGGATCATGACCTGAGCTGAAAGGAGACACTGAACCACTGAGGCACCCAGGTGCCCCCCTCCAGTTCTGCTACAAGCTACACCTCTCCCATTTCTTTTCTTTTCTTTTCTTTTCTTTTCTTTTCTTTTCTTTTCTTTTCTTTTCTTTTTTTTTTTAAGATTTTTATTCATGAGAAACAGAGAGAGAGAAAGAAAGAGAGGCAGAGACACAGGCAGAGGGAGAAGCAGGCTCCCTGCAGGAAGCCCAACGTGGGACCTGATCCCAGGTCTCCAGCATCATGCCCTGGGCTGAAGGCGGTGCTAAACCGCTGAGCCACCCAGGGATCCCCCACCTCTCCCATTTCTCTCCCCTACCTCCTCTCCTGAACTCAAGAGCTGCAGAGGCAGGGGTGCCTGGGAGAATCGTCACCCCAGTGCCACAGCTATGCCGGGCTCCTTTGATCTCTTCTGCCCATTTCTTTTGCAGGAGGAGGACAGGACTCTGGACATCAGAGGCGGGGGCCACTATTCCATCTTGATGCTACCCTCTGGGTGAGCCCTGCTTGAGGGAGCTGGTAGGCTCTGGTCGCCAGCCCTAGCCCTCCCTCAGGAGCCTCTACCACCAAGAGGCCTGGGGTCTCCTTCCCCGAAGTCCTGCCCTTCAGCCAGTTCTTCCCTCACATTTTTCTGCACGGGGGCCAAGCCGGGCTGATGCGGGGCCAAGACGGAGTCCCAGCAGCTGCAGGTGAGGGAGGCGAGTCTGCTGCCCCCCGGCCCCCCTCCTTCCTTCTGCCCAAAA
Organism: Nyctereutes procyonoides; assembly: GCF_905146905.1. Classification (NCBI taxonomy): domain Eukaryota; kingdom Metazoa; phylum Chordata; class Mammalia; order Carnivora; family Canidae; genus Nyctereutes; species Nyctereutes procyonoides. The sequence goes on from NW_026575020.1 coordinate 543,142, forward strand.
ACTCCATCCCGGAAGACATGGGGCTGTGATTCCTGCCAACAGAGGCCGCCAGGCCCCATGCCCAGGCTGCAAGGCCTGTAGCAGAGACCATGTTGGGTGAGGGCAGGGTGGTGCCCCGCAAAGAGCGGGTATTAGGGCTCCAGGCAGCAAGCTGGTGTCCTAGTCCTGGTGAAGGGCTGTGTGACATTGAGCAAGTCTCCCAGCCTCCCTGAGCCTGTTTCCTATCTGTGAAATGGGGGTAGAAAGGCCCTTCCTGACAGCGCTGCTGGGGGCTAAATGAGTGGCTGGTCTTAAGTGCTCAGAGCCGGGCCGGTGCACAGAAAGCTCACTTGATCTGGGCTCACACTGTCTCTACGACCCTAAAGGTGCCAAGGAGAAAACTGGCTTCCTGACTCTTGTCCTGGACCCACAGGACCCCACTGTGGGTTGGGGCCTCATCGGGGTGCTCCACCCAGCACATGGAGAGATGCCTGCTGACCTGTTGCTGTGGGTGGGGGAGAGCAGAGCAAATGCCCAGAGCCTCGGGATCAGAAGACCCCAGCCTGGCGCCCCGTCCTCTCCACCAGGAGAGAGCCACTCTTCCTGCCGATAGCTCTCCTGAGGGAAGTCCCTCCCTCAGTGGTCCTTGGGAAGCCTTCCTTCAGCCTCTGAAGCTCAGGGAGGAATTGGAGGCACCGGGGTTCCCAGGACACTTATCCTTTGAGAGGCTTGGAGTGCACAAATGTCATGTTCCCAAGGGCTGAACACACCAGGGTTGGGGAAATGTGGCACCCATGCCCTTGCCCCCTTCCCCCCACGCATGGGATCCTCAGCTGTTGGAAAGTGGCGGGGGCTGGGGCCTGTGTGTCTCACTGAGCCCCTTAGCAGCTTCAGCCACACGCACACACACTGGATATGGGGCTGTGGGTCACAAGGTATATTAGTGAAAAGAAGCTCTATCGAAGGGTTTGGAGAAGCCTCACAGGTATGTGTTGGGCAGGGGGTCTGAGGGGTGGGCGGATCAAAAGTTTGCTGTGTTTGTAATGTGTTCTAGTGTTTATAACCTAACAGATGTCTCAAGATTTCCTAGTGAGGCAAAAACTACCATTATCTCCATTTTTTTTTCTTTTATCTCCATTCTTCATATTAAGAAAAGTGTCTCAGAAACCTTGCCCCAGGTCAGTGACAGGCAGGACTGGGATGTGAACTTGGGCCTGTGTAGCCTGCAGGCATACACTACAGGGTCCTTGGAGAATATGGAGCCTGCAGGGCCCTTCACTGAAACACAAGGAAACCGAGGCCCAGAGTAGTAAAGGGACTCCTCGAAGTCACGGCAGGAGTCGGGGTGCCTCCCCACCCAGCACAGTGAAGAGTGGAATTCAGAAGGGAGTCAGGGGTGGCGCTACTAACTCGGGTCACATCTGCGAAGTGTACAGAGGTGAGGACAAGGGTCCCAGGCCCAGGTAGAGGTAGCAGGGGTGCTGGAGGGCGGGTAAGGGCTCTAGGAGCCGGCTCAGGGCAGACATCTAGGCTGGTGCCTAACGAGGCTGGTGTAGAAGTCAGAGGCTGGCGGAGGGAAGGACCAGGCCAGCGGGGGGGGGGGGGGGGGGGGATGCGGGTCACGGAGCAGGGGAGCCAGGTTTCAAGGTGGAAAAGAGGAACCTGACTTTGGTAATTATCAGGTTCTCCGGTGACCTTGGGACAGACAAGCCCAGTGGAGTGCTTCAGGCAGAGCCTCCGTGGGTTTGGAAGGGCAAGGAGGTGCAGACATGGAGGCAGTGGCTGGAGACCACAGGAAGTAGCTGGAGAGCAGGGGGGAGCCTGCTGAATCAATGCAAGTGTCTTCCAGGATGGAGTTTTAGGGCAGAGGGAAGAAGAGATGGCAAATCCGAGAAGGAATTTGACCAGGTTTGAAGGGAGGGGGGGGGCGGAGCAGGGAGCAGTGACGGTGACTGGAAGGAAGGACACTGCTCCCTTTGCAAGAGTCTGATGTGGGAAGGGGACGGAGAGCAGGGGGAGGCAGTGCCTGCAGAGTCTGAGTCAAGGTCATCTGTGGAAGAGTGGAAGGGGGTTTGAATATCCCCAGGTCTGTCCTAGCTCAGGTCTCAGGTGTCCTGGGGTCCCTTCTAAATGTGTATCCTGAGTGCTGGAACCAAAATGCAGACGGGGAGACAACCCTGGGGCTTGGCCTGGCTGAGATGTGATGTCCAAGGTCATGATTGTTTGAGATGGGAGGGGAAGGCCAGTCGGCTGGGAGGTCCTGGGCAGATGGTGAGGAGGGTGTTGACACTGGGTGCGTTGGTCTTTGAGCAGCACATCAGGATATCCTGGAGGTCTGAAGGAGTGGGGAAAACTTCTCAGCCAGAGTGGCGGTGTTGTGGGAGAGGCAATGGGGATAAGGGAGGGGGCCCCTTGCAGGAAGGCTCCTAAGGGCAAAGGAGTTTCCTCAGCAGTGGGCTGTGGGCATGCTCTCCGTAGGCGACCACTCAGTGGGCAGCAGAACGTAGTGACCAACCAGGGGAGATGGGACAGATGCAGCCCTCAGGGACTGGGCCGGGGAGGGTGGTGGCTCTGACATATGCTTTCCCCCTTGCAGGGGGCACCCATCCTGCTGGCCACTCACTCTGCCCATATATGCTGGGCCCGCCACCCTGCTCTGGGTCACTGGATGGTGCACTGAGGCCTGACACACTGCACTCCAGCCTTATCCTCTGCTATTTGTTATTAATAAATTTATTTACAGTTCCGAACCAAGATTAATTGTGAAGTTTAACAGGAATGGCATAAAAAGGCCAAACATGACCTCTATGAGGGTTGTACACACAGTTGCTCTATTTCCAAAGTAACAACTCCGGTCCTCACCCACAGCTAGGCCCCCCTTTCTTCCTCCAAAATGAGACACAGAATAGCACCAGGCTTCTTGTAGCTTCAACATTTAAAGAAACAAACAGAGGCAGAGAAGGGTGAGAAGAACCACAGCACAAAATGTAATAAAAAAAAAAAGTGGCCAAAGAATCGATAGCAAACCCATCTCTGTCTGCAGATTAATGGCTTGGCTGAAAGAAATGGGGGGAGGTCCTTAGGGAAGGAGGGAGGGAAGATGGTGATGCAGAAGTTGGCAGGTGAACCGCTGACCCTGGAACAGCAGAAATGGCTCGAGGGGGGTGGGCAGCCAGGGAAGAGTGGAGGGGTCCCTAGAGGGGGCCATCTGGCCATAACCTGGGCTCAGGGGAAAGGTCCATTCAGTGTTGGGCTCCCACCAAATGTGGGGGCCAGGGAGCTCTGGAGGTGCTGCAGTCAGCCCCTCCTCTGCTTCATATGTTCCTGAGGATCTGTGTGCACGAGCGTGGGGGGCTGGGGGAAGGGACAAATAGGCATTTCAGAAAGCAGGAGAGCCACATGCTCCTGGGAAAGGAGGCTGGGGTGGGGGTGGGGAGCACCGAAACCCGGCTCTGCAAGAGGCGAGTGCCTACAGAGGGACAGGAAGCCAGGCCTGGGGATCCTGCTGCTCCTAGCTTCTTTGTGGTTCCTCCCCATGCCAACTTTGCCTCTGCCTCCAGGTGCGGGCGGCTGGCGTGGACAGAGGGGCCCACTGTAGACCTCTGCCTGCTCGGGACACAGCTGGAGGTGGGGGCAGAGGGCTGCCCCCAGCCCAGACTCTTCTGGTCCCACCCCAAAGGCCAGGGAGTGGGTGGACCAGCTCTGTCGACCCCACAGAGCTTGGCCATGACAACAGCTGTTTGCTTTGACTTCAGAGGCCAGGCCCCCTGGGCTCTTCTGGTTCTTGTGGGGAGCCCCTGAGGTGCTGTCCTCCTTGTGTCTGGTCTGCCCTGGCCGGGCGTGCAGTACTCAGCAGAGGTAGAACTTGTACTGGTGTATCTGGCCCTCAAGTCCAGAGTTGCTGCATGTCCCAGAGAACTCACAGGAGCAGTTCTCTGCTAGTGCTGGGAAACAGGGAGGTTAGGGGGCCTAGAACCACTGAGAACAGCTGCCCCCCCCCCCCCCAACTGGCTGGCAGAGGGCAGGGGACAGAGGTAGATTGGCTCTCTGCAGGTCCTCCTGTGGGCTGCACGTTAGCTGCCGAGTGCAGATGGGCTGACAGCTGGCCTGGAGCCAGCTGCGGACGGGCCGGGGGCTGCTTGCTCAGACTCCTCAGACCCGGGGAGCCATCCTCCCCCAGGCCAAGGGGGCTGTGTGGCCCAGCACTCTGCTGGCCTATCTGGGGGCTGCCAGGGGAAGGAGTCCGGGGGAGAGAGGCAGGTCTGTGGGGGACACAAGGGGAGGAAGGAGGTCAAAGGCCTGTGCTCATGACCTGGGAGGGGAAGGGAGAGGAGAGGCCTGCTACTGGTTGTCCTGGTGCCACAAGGACTACTGGCTCTCGGGACAAAGAATGAGGCTTGTGGCTGAGAGACCCCTGACCTCTTTTCAGGATTGCCATTGGGGAACTGAACCTTCCGCTTGTGGCCAACAAGTGCCATGTCCAGGCCTGAGAATTCTGCAGAACCAGAGCTTGTCAGGAGGCACTTGTGTACAGGGCTCTTAGACACTGGTGTCCCTGGGGGGTCTGCAATGACATCAACTGATCCCCCTAGCTCCTGGTAGCTTGCTGCTGGTCCCAGCATCTTGCCAGTCTCCGTAGGTTCTGTGGGTGACTTCATGCTATCCACTGTTCCATCTGGCTCTCCGGCGCCCGAGGCCTGGTGCTTGTCCTCCTCTTTCATACTGGGAGATGCTGCCTTGTATGGATGAGAGGGCTGGCTGGGAGGCAGAGTCTCAGGCCACAGAGGGTCACCATCTGAAGATGGGGAGCCTGGCTGCCTGTGGAAACAGAAGCATCCAGTGGGCCTCAAGGCTCACCTTAGAGCACACGGCAAGTTGGGATCTTCCTGGGGCAGGGCACCCATGGTGCTGCCCTCCTGGGTTTTGGTGTGAAGAGAGTGGCCCACTTTGGGGCTCTATGGAAGGTCTGTTCTCAGGCTGCCCCTGCAGTAGCGGCCACTACTATCTACACCTCTCTTGGCTCTGTGGCCTGTGGTCTGGGCTGGCCAGAGGAACAGGTTAGAGGCTGTTCCATTTAATAACTTTGCAGCGGAGGCTGTGCCCTTTGGCGGCTAGAGAATGCAGCACAAAGCCTGGCTTTCCAAGCTGAGCCCAGGGAGGTAAAGACTTGGCCTGAGAGGGGAAGCCACAGCTCTTTGGTCGGCAGCAGGGAAGGTGAGCTCAGAGGGCTCTGGGATTTTGGAGAACCCCCTGCAATCCTTCTTTCTGGGAGTAACTTCTAGAACGGCAGAGAGATCCCCATCTGGGAGGGACTCAGGAATTCCCTTCTCTGCTTCTAGAAGGTCACACAGGCACATTACCAGGCACATGCAAGAGCAACGGCTGAACTGCTCTCCCCACCCCCACAAGCACTGCAATGCCTGTGCATTAGGAAGGAGCAACGTGCTGGTGTGGGCCCAGTCCCTGTCAGCTGGAGCCACAGATGGAGGGCTCCCAACCCCCACCAATCCCCGAAAGAAACAGGACGGAAGATGGTGGTTAGGAGAAAAGCGCCACAGCCTGGTCCTTGGCGTCATCAGCCTGAGGGCTCCTTTTCCCCAAGAACGGGCAGCAGCGAGAGCAAGGATGTGGCTGCGCCTGCCTCGCCGGCAGGGCCGCAAAAGAAACACTCACCTGGGCAGGCTGGTCTGGAAGGGGGCATCAGCAAAGCTGTGGCTGAGCTGGGCGATGAGCCGATCGACTTCTGCATATGGGTGGGCTTCCGAGGCAAAGCCCTGGTGTTGGGTGCTCCAGAGATGCTGCCCAGGGTGAGAGGGGCACAGGGCATTCATTAGGCAAGACCAGGGTGGGATGCGAGTGGGGTGCAGGCTGGGTGGGAAAGGTGCTGTCAGAGCAGCCCGGGAGAAGCTGCTTGGCAGGGAGGGCTCACCGCATGGAGCTCCTCAAAGGCCTCTTGGCAGCACTCACAGAAGCCCTTCCTCCTCCTAGGCAGGGTGCGGGTGGCTGATCTCGGGCTTGGCTCTCGGTCCTTGGGTTCTCTGCAGAAAGCGTGGGTTGGGGGCGAGGGCAAGAAAGCAGTCACTGTGGGGGCCCTCAGAGGGGCTGACAGGCATTGGCAGGCCTGCTGACACTTCGGGTGTCCAGGGGTGACAGGAGTGCCAACGAGGAAGGTGAGAGATCTCTGTCCTGTCCCTGCCCTAACATTGCAAAGCACAGGTGAGGACGGGTGCCAGTGGCAGCAAGAAGGCCTCCTAGGACTCTTCCAGCTCGAGCTCACATCTGAACCTATGTCCATCTGCCCTGCAGGATGAAAGGGGAAAGGCCTCGGTGGCAGTGAGGGGACTGTGCTGTTCCTGGCCTCCCCTACTTGGACTGTCCCCTTCCTCTGGCTCAGGCTGTCTCCTCCCTCACGCTGGCTTGCCCTGTGCACAGCTGTCACCTTCACCGGGGACTTTCTAATCTCTTTCTTGAACCCGGCTTCTCGTCTGAATTTCAGGCCCATATTTTTAGCGGCTGCTTGGCTGTCTGAGCAAACTCAACAAAGTCCAAAATAGTTCCCTGTGAGGGCTTTCTAAGCATGATGCAAAACCCAGAAAACAGAAAAAAGCTGATAAATTCAACTACATGCAATCTAAAGAAATGTATGCATGGCAGAAAATGTAAACAGAAGACAAATCACAGACAGGGCAGGGTGTGAGTGTAGGAGTATTTATAATTAATAACACAGAGGGCTTGTTTCCCTAATGCATGAAGGGCTCCTTACAAATCAATAAGAAAAGCAATCAATGACTGAAAAGAAAAATGGATGAATGATATAAAGAAGGTTCACACAGAAAGAGATTCAAATAGTCAAACATACGAATGTACTTAACCTCATTCATATGAGAAAAAATGACCATGCAGATCATACCAAGAGACAGTTTTTAACCTAGCACGCTGGCGGAGGGTGGCACGGGGGACAGCTCTGAGTGGCAGCCCAGGCAGGAGGTGACAGGCCCAGGCACGATGTGAGAACCAATTTGGCTGTGTTTATCAACGTTATAAATGCAGGAACCCTTGGATCCAGCACCTCTGCTTTTAGGAATTTATTCTACAAATTCACTCTAAGACTATTCACCGCAGCATTATTTATAACAGCAAAAGCCTGGAAAAATCTAAGTATCCATCAATAAGGGATTCATTAAAGAAAACACAGTAAGACCATACAATGGAAGACCTTGAAGCCATAAAAGGGAATGAGGATGTTTTCTAGGTACTAATGGGAAGTTCATTTAGGATACATCAAGTGGGAAAGGCTAGGTCCAGCCCAGCCACTGTTCAACCCCTCTTTACAGAAGAGGAGCAAAGGATATGTGATGTACTTCCGACCACACAAACTCTCTCTGGACACAGCCACGATCTGGAGATTGGAGGGGAGATATGGAATACAGACTTTTCACCTTAAACCCTCTGTAATTCTTGGATTTGGAACCAAAGTATACTACTCACTTTTAAATTTAAAAAATTAAACACTTCCTCTCATAGATTTTCTCACCCCCCCAAACCTCCCATCCTGCCCCTGACCCCGGGCCGCTCTCTCCCCATACTTCTCCCATGCAGACACCCAACGCTTCACTATCTTTCTTTTACAACCTCTGCTCCTCTGCAATCTGCAGCCATCCCAGACCTGACACCACCCACTGGTGTCCCCTGCACCTTCTGGGAAAGGTATGCGGGGTACCTGGCCGTCACCTCGGCTTGTTCATGGTCTCTGTCTGCTGGGGGGACCCACAGGCCCTCCTTGGCCCTGGGAACTCTCATGCTGGGAATCTGCCTGGCCTGTTCTACTGTGAACTAACCCTGTGATCCAGAAGTTAGAACAGGTCCAAGAAGACATCTGGGTCCATCTCCCGAGCCATTATCCCTTCTGCCCTCTGCTCAGTGAAGGTTCAAATTCTCACACATCTGCAGAGAAGGAACACCCGCAAACCTACCAGCCACTCGGAGCTACACAATGTCGTAGGTCCCCAGATCCCCTGCCCCCAGGTTATTCCTGACGTTTAGCTACAAAGGTCTCAATTCTGATGTGCATAAAGATCACCCGTGGAGCTCATAAGAATGCAGTTTTCGGGGCTCCATCATCAGAGACCATGATTCTGTAGATGTGGAGTCTGAGAACCTACATCTTTAATGGGAGCCCAGGGGACTTTGGTTAGGGTGGTGTGTAGATCTGAGTTTCAGAAACTAGCCTGTTGCCCTCTGGACACAAGTCAAATTCCTTAGTAGGGATGGAGAACACCAAGTAAAACGGATGAAGACTCCTAGTATCTCTCTTCTCTGGGCGAAGTTCCCTGAACAGGCTTTGCCTCAGGAGTGAACACATGGCCATTCCCAAATTGGACCAGCAGACTCCCCGGGGGGAAGGACCCTTCCTGCAGCCAGCCCTAGGTACTCAGACCAGGAACACCCACCTGGTATGATGCAAGATGCTCGGGGTCATCAGGGCCTCAAAGGGGCTTGCATCTTTGGGTCCCAGAAAAGAAATTTCAGGAAAGGACTTAAACTGATGGTGGAAGGGACGAAACTTCCTGAAACACAGAGAACTTCATTTTGACTACTGTGGGGGCAGGAAGAAGGGGAGGAGAGGCCCAGCCCAAACTCTCAGAATCCTGATCCTGAGAAAGTGGCTTCTCCCCCATATACCTCTTCAGTTCTAAAACCAAACCCTCCCCATCCTTCTTGGTAAGACTGATGCACTCCCTGGCTACTCATCAAGCCGGTCTACTCTCTCTGCCTCATCTGAGCTGAGAGGAACAAGCAGTGTCAGCCCATTTTGCAGAAGAGGAACCGAAGCCCAAAACGTTTTGTGACTTGTCCAAGGGCTCACGACTGTTAAGTGGTCCAGACCAGGCAACAAGCCATGTCTTCGACTCCTGATCCATCTTTCCACTTTGCTTCCTGACCCTAACCACCTTGAGGACTCTAGCCTGGCAGCCCTTAATGAAGGAATATTTAAACCAGAACAGTGACTTTCCTATTCCATGAAGAGGAACATTTTTGCTCTGGGCTACTCCTCTGTTACCACCTGAGGGGAGGCATTCTGAATGGAAAAGAGAAGCACAGTGAAGGTTCTGGATAGTCAGACCTACACTGAGTGGTTCTGGTGGTTTGCCAAGTTGCTCACATTCAAGAAATGTTCAGGGCCAGGTCTGGTGATCTGTGGATCCTGGGCAAAGCCTGCTGCTGTAGCTGGCAGGCATGCTGCGTTTGGTTGTTACGGCCTTTGCTCCAGGGGAGATCACGGGCCAGGGATTCCTGGTGTGTGTGTTGGCCGGGGAGGGGGGGGGGGCATGGTGAGAGTCCTGTGGCCTCAGGGGTGAATTAATACATGAGTCTGGGCAGCCCGGGTGGTTCAGCGGTTTGGTGCCGCCTTCAGCCCGGGGCCTGATGCTGGAGACCCGGGATCCAGTTCCACATCGGCCTCCCTGAATGGAGCCTGCTTCTCCCTCTGCCTGTGCCTCTGCCTTTCTCTCTCTCTGTGTCTCTCATGAATAAATAAATAAAATCTTTTTTAAAAAAATACATGAGTCTTCTCAGGTCCTTAGGAGAAGGAGGCACCCTTCACAGCCACAGTACTATCTTCTTTCTTCTTTCTTCTCCTTCTTTGTTTTGTTTCTGCTCGGAAGGCTGCAAAGTTGAGGCTGGTAAGGCTACCGAGCTTCAGGAGAGTACATAAACAGAACCACAAGAAGCCTCATCTCCGCTCTCGCCTATGATGCCAGGGGCACACCAACACATGTATGCCCCTCTGGAAGTGCTGTGTGCCTGCCATGCTCATTGTGACACTGAGGCACTGGCGGTATGTACAAGCCATAACTACTTGTGTTTAACTGGTAGTGACAGGGCTGGGGTAGGGGACGTGTACCCTCCATTCTATAGGAACTGGAGAAGAGAGATCCTCAGTACCTCCCTGCCTTCCTTCCACTCATGTTCCGGCCACCAAAGCCAACTCTCCACTGTGTTCAAGTGCCAAGAAGGAAACCTAAGTCCCCTGGAGGATAGGCAGGCCCCCAGTATTGGGCCTTATAGCTGCCTATACTGAGACGAAAGGACCTAGAAAGCTCTGATTCTAAGAGTTTCTGCTGGGTTCATGTGGGCTTTTTCTTAAAGCAAAAACAGTGGAATCCCTGGGTGGCTCAGCTGTTTGGCGCCTGCCTTCGGCCCAGGGTGTGATCCTGGAGTCCCGGGATCGAGCCCCACATCGGGCTTCCTGCATGGAGCCTGCTTCTCCTCTGCCTGTGTCTACCTCTCTCTCTGTTTCTCATGAATAAATAAAATCTTTAAAAACAAACAAACAAAACAAACAAACAAACAAACACCCAACTTTTTATTTTGAAGTGATTATGGATTTACAGGTTTCTGATCTAGGACTTACTGGAGAATCAATGATAACCAAGGGGCCTGACAGCTCACAGGTTATCAACATGTCCCTCCTGCTCTAGATGAGAAGGGGCCCCACTGGTGGACAGACAGGGCAGGGTGAAGAGGACACCAGGCAAGGACACTAGGCAGGACCCTGGATGCTGACCTTGGGCTAAGACTCATTGGCCAAATGGCTGTATATAAGTCCCTTAATTTCTCTGACCTCAGTTTCCCCACTAGGCTATCCTCATGCCACTCTTTCCCAGGGTCCCCACAAGATCACATGTGTCAGAAATTGGTTTTGCACAGCCAAACAGAAAGGCTTCCAGTTCAAGACGATTGGACAAGGGAATCACCAGCACCACCCCCAGTACCCTGGCTTCAGCCAAGAGGACCATTCTAGCAGTGTCCTGGGCCAGCACAGGTCCAGTAGGAAGTGCCAGTGAACGCCCAGGGGGAAACAAGGAGCAATGAGCCTGGGCGGGACATCGTGTGCTCATAAAAGCAGAGCATTAAAAGGAGGTAATGCACACACAGGTCACTAACCTCTGACTCATGACCAAGAGGAGGGCCAACTGTGTAATGCCACCTTCAGAGGCTCCTCCTGGTCTGTTGGAGACTTCTCCAGGACAGGGGGAAAGAGCAGCTTCTGGGGAAGATGAAGGTGTAGGGCTGAGGGGCTCCATGACCCCATCAGCTTGGGGCCCCTGAGCACCTCTCTTCCATGCAGCCCGGTGGGCTGAGGGGAGGGAGATGGGGTCCCCCCACCACTCACCTGCTCTCATCTTCAATTTTGAGGAACGGTGCCTTCAGCCTGGCCACTGGAAAGGAAGAGTGCGCACATTAGCCATCTGTTGGCTACGGTGCCAGGCCCACGCCACACGCACAGGAAATGCTCAGAGGCGAGGCTCTGCCAAGGTCCAAGAGCTATGCAGAGCTGGAGCCCACGCCACCCCAAAGCATGCCTTTCCATTTGGCTGAGGTCAGGCACCTACCCCTATCTCCTCTGGCCTCTATCCTGGGTGACAGTTCCTTTACAGGAGAGAGGCCACGGAGTGCCCCCCACCCCAAAGCTGGACACAGGACCCTGCTCTGTGTGTGGGTTCTGGAGGCTGTCAGCTGAGGGTTAGAAACCTGACTAGAGCGAGGGTAGGGGCAGAGTTTGGCCCCAGCTGGTTTGGGCTAAAAGCCTCAGGTCCTTCCCCGACATTCCCTCTTGCTGCTTCTGAATCCTGAGGGGCCTGAGAACACTCTCAGGCAGGACACCTCAGAAGGATCCTAGGTTTTCTGCAGAAAAGCAGGGAGGAAGAGAGCTGGAGAATGTTTATGGATCATAGCAGTGGGGCAGAGATGGACAGGATCAAAGAGGTGCTGGGAAGATGAATTTGCTGTTAATCATGAGATTCAACCTCTACTAGCTGGTTATTCACATAGTTTACAAAATCTCTTAGGTATTAAGAGCCACTTCTACTTCCCACAGAAGCCCTGTCAGAAGGACACCCAAAGCAGGCTGGGAGCCGGGGCAGACCTAGCAGCCCCCAGATCCGCCTGGAGTGGCGCCTCCTCACTCACAGACCTGCTCGAGGTTCTGCTAGCGCCCAAGCAAAAAGCAGCCTCACTCCTCATAAGGCAGCAGCTCCCATTAATTACTTTTTGGGGGCGATTTCTTGTCTTTCTAATTAACTGAGACAGTGATTAAAATCAATTCCCCCACAGATTTCCTTGAATTTTGAATATGAGAGGTGCCAAGTGACTTTTCTTAGCTCCTGCTTGTGCATGAATAAATGCCACTTAAAGAGCATCTTTGGGAGAAACATCCAGGGGGAGAAACTCTCTTGCGGTCCAAGAGGGGCCGGGAGCCGGGCTGTCAATCTGCCTGTTTGTCAGTTTCAGGGAGTGTGGCATTTGGGAGAGTGGTAGGCAGCTGTCAAACTGCCCACCCCAAACTGCTCCTGAATCAGAAGGAAAAGGAGGCCGAACTTTGGTCAATGCCCAGGAATAGGCAGAGGGTACGAGAGCCAGAGCAGCCGTGTGGGGTCTTGGCGCTAAAGAAAAGCTCTGGCTGGGCGGCTCTGGGCTCGCTCATGGATACCCTTCTCCCGCCCTCTCGTCTTCAAAGCTCAGGCCCTGCAAACACAACAGGACAACACAACCTGGACTTGCTTCCTGCCGCAGAAAAGCGAGCAGATGCTGCCACAGAGGGAGCCGTGGGGAAGCGTTTAGGAGGGAGGGACTGCAATTAGATGAGGAAAGCTACCACACTGACCTTTCCGCGTTCTTGGCTCTGCTGGACATGTTCCCTAAATGGAAAGGGAAAATAGGTTAAGGATGCAAGGGAGCTAGAGGGTCGAGGAAGCGGGCCTGGTGAGGCGAGTTGCTGTGAATCTGCCCCACTTTGCTTCCTGCCGTTGGCTGGGCCCTGAGCTAGAACAGACCCAACACAATGGCTCCCTCTGCCTCCCCGGGGACGTGATGACTGGCAAGCCCCACGTGTGCATCTCAATGGCAGTTGATTTTGTGGAGGGAACGCAGGACACAGCGAAGAGCAGAAGGTACAGAGCCCCCGGACCTGGGTGCAGGCCCGCGCTGTGCAGCCCAGGGTGTGAGGAGCACCTGCCTGCCTCACTGTCGTGGCGACAATGGAGAGACAGATGCAAAGGGAGTAGGTGATAGACCTGAAGCAGAGCAGATGCCCATGCATGGCAGCTTTCATCTTCTAGGCACTGCTGTCGTTCCAGGTCAGCTTACAAGACAAACATGAAACGCATGCCTCTCACATTCCTGTGCCCTGTTTTGTGTATTTGGACCCTGTTGGTCAAGACCAGTGTTTAGGTCAAGGTCAAATAAAGCTAATATTACAAACTAAATGGAAAAAAACAAGAAATCAATAGGATTCAGCAGGGAGGGAGACAGGAGAGATCCAATGAGCCCATGACTGTACCTCTGGGCCCACAGAAGTTCTGAATTCTCCTCCAGGCCACACCTCCAGGGCAAACAACCCAAAGCTTTCCCTATCCCCTTGAATATCAGCAGACTGCACCCACAACTCACTCTGGAAGACCCAAGTATCTACAAAATAGATTAGTAAGTGAACAAAGCAAAGTAAAAATTCCCTGCATTTACATAAAAGGGGGGGACCTTTTGACCTATCTGCTTGTATAAGCCTGGATCCTGGGAGGATACTCAAGAAATGGTTCACGCTGCTTATCTCAGGGAGGAAGCTCAATGGCTGGGGAAAAGGAGTCACAGGGGAGAGAGACTTTCATCATACAACCTTTTGAATTGTGAACAATGCAAATCTATCTAAGCAGCAGTAGAATCCCAAAGATTCGCAGACCAGAGGGTGTGGGGCAAGGGGAACTAAGGTGGAGGGCTCCACCTTGCACGGACTGGTTTGCTACCACTGTTGGCCCTGCTCCTGGGTGCCAGGAGGCCCTGGGGTGGGCCTATAAGGCTTAATCCTTCCTCAGAGTCAGGCTAGGTGAAGACACCGTGGCTTTAAAAATCAGCCGGGGCTCTCTTGATGTGTGGTACACAGTTCTAACTCCAGCAAAGGAAGGAAAAGCCAAATAAGAATTTGGAAGGTGACAGCTCTTTCAAACTGCAACATCCCCTGCCCCCACCCATACAATCTGCAGGCTCATTCCTGGGCCAAGAGCTGTCCCCAGAATGGCAGCCTGGCCAGCAGGCCATGAGCATTTATGTTTTATCTAGGCCAGGACTACCCACAGGCAGTCCCTGGCCTAGGCCACGGTGAATGCCTCAGTGTATCATGGGAGATTTGTAGGGAGCACTGAAAGGAGAGGCTGTGGACACCAGGGACATGCTGAGAGGCTGCACTCCTTGTACTTTTTCCAGGATGGCCAGAAGACATGGCTTGCGTGGGTCATGGATTCACCAAAGTTGTCGCAGACTTCGCTGTTGCAAGCCATCCGTTTCCCTTCAGCTCAGTAGGACAACCTACCTCTGGCTTCTTCTCCAGCCCTTGTTTCTTCACACATAGAGCGTTGAGAGACAGTTGCTGCACATGCATCAGCATTTCTGTGGAGGAAACAGAGGACTATGGCCAAAGGCTCCCATTCCTTATTTCCCCAGCATGGCTCTTTCCTGGGGCTGGGGGCTAAACTTCTCAAGGCCTGGCCCACTGGGTCATACCAGCCTTGCCTGCCACCTTCTGGTTATGTGTCATCTCTGCACCTATTGATAATAAAGGGCTGCATCCTCTATCCTTGGAAAAGTACCTAAGCTGGCTTCACGCTATTTGGTAGCACTGAGTATAGCTCTTGAACAGGAGGTGCCTTGCTGCTCACAAGGGTTTTAGGTACCACTGAAGAGCTGCTTTCAGCCATGTGAGTTACTCAGATGCAGCCTTAGAAGGAAGTCCCAGCAGGAGCTTCTCTTACACACAGGAAGGCAGAAAATTAAACCATATCAGAAATGGCTGATTTTCCAGTGACAATAGATCCCCCCACATCCCAGACCAGGATCTTCCTGAGCACAGTTCTCTAACACTCAGGCACATCTTGAGCTGGATCTGGATCAGCCCCTACGATGTCATTAGGAGAAAACCCTAGGGGTGCTTGGGTGGCTCAGCTGGTTAAGTGTATGCCTTCGCCTCAGGTCATGATCCCAGGGTCCTGGGATGGAGCCCTGCTTTGGGTTTCCTGCCCAGCAGGAATCCTGCTTCTCACTCTCTGTCTGCCATTCCCCCTGCTTGCACTCTCTGTTAAACAAAGAAATAAAATCTTCAGCAAACAAAAAAAGGGTGGGGGGGGACCTCTGGACTCAAAGTAGAACTGGGTATGAGGGCCTTCACAGCCAGCCCATTCAGGACAGCTATTCTAATGTAAATTTATTACAACCTGCAAATAGGTGGTTACCTTGTGAGGCAACCCTACATAAAACAAAGAACATGAAAAAAAAATTTTTTTTTAAGATTTTATTTTTGGGGTACCTGGCTAGCTTGGTCAGTGGATCATTTGACTCTTTTTTTTTTTTTTAAAGATTTTATTTATATATTCATAGAGACACACACACACAGAGAGAGGCAGAGACACAGGCAGAGGGAGAAGCAGGCTCCATGCAGGGAGCCCAACATGGGACTCGATCCTGGTTCTCCGGGATCATGCCCTGGACCGAAGGTGGTGCTAAACCACTGAGCCACCCAGGCTGCCCAATCATTTGACTCTTAATCTTGGTATTGTGAGTTCAAGCCCCATGTTGGGTGCAGGGATTACTTAAAATAAATAAAATATTTTAGGGGCACCTGGGTGGTTCAGTTGGTTAAGCAACTGCTTTCAGCTCAGGTCATGATCTCAGGGTCCTGGGATGGAGCCCCTTGTCTGGATCCCTGCTTAGCAGGGAGTCTGCTTGTCTCTCTTTCCCCACCTCTGCCTCTCTCCCTACTTGTGCTGTCTCTCAAATAAATAAATAAAATCTTTATATACAAAAATAAAATTAAAATAGAAAAGAGTTTATTTTTAAGTAATATTTACACCCAATGTGGGGTTCAAACTAACAACCCTGAGATCAAGAGTCACATGCTTCACTGACTGAGCCAGCCAGGTGCTCTGAAAGAACATGAAATTTAGTTGGGTCAAACTAGGTTGGAATGTGGGCCACACTCCTCACTTCTGATAAAACTATGGATAATTTACCTACTATCTAAGACTCAATTTCCTCATATGTACAATGGGCAAGAAAGACTGCAGTGGGATTAATTGAGCTAATTCCCAACACAGAGTAAAACCTGATCAGTGGTTGTGGGCAGTAGGAGGATTTCTGTGTTTGTGAAACAGGATCATGACAGCAGCTGGAGGAGAGCTACATGTAGCGCAGTTAAACAAAGGAGCATCTTCCAGTACCTTTGCCCTGCTATCACTACCGCTGGTCTCCATACCCTGACCTTTGTGGGTCAACACAGTGAGCACATCTGCTTTCAGCTAGCTGACACTGGCTGACATCCCTCTAAGAGTGGATGTTGCCAGCCAGTCCCCACCTCCCCACCACAGAAGCCCCAGGTAGAAACCGTACCGTCCACATGCAGGATCCTCACTCCCCAGGAGCGGGCATTGGTCAGGAGACTACTGCTGCTCCCACCACCTCCTCCACTGCTGCTCTCCTGGAAGGATGATGCAGTCAGGCAGGAGCAAGAGACTCTCCGGGGCCTAAATGGCTCCGGGTCACCCCCTGAAGAGATGTTGTGGGAGGGTCTACTCCAAGTCACTGGAGGACCCTGTTCTCCACATGGGCTGGCCACTGCCGGATGGGTAGACCATTGCTCAGCCACTTGTGATCAGGAAGCAGCACAGGCTTCTCAGGGAGCTGTCAGGAGGGCCTCTGTGAGGAAAGCTCTCAGCACCCAGTAAGGACACAACAAACAGCAGCGACAGTCACCATGATCAGTCATCATGATTGGGCAGGAAGGTGTGACTGCCTCAGGCTGCACCTGCCCCAAGTGCAGCGACACCACCTTCCCCTGTCATAGCCCGAGCACCCTTCTCAATGTCACTACCCACTTTTCTCATAAGATCACCTTAACTCCTCCTCCCACCACTTTACTTTAATGGCTCTGGATCTTGCAAAAGGGATAAATAGTTACTTGTAAAAGACATACAAAGTCTGGCTTATGTACAGCACAGACGTCCTCCAACATCCCTTCGAGGTGCTCTTGCTGGGCTCTGGAGATGGAAGGATTGGGGAGTCAAATACAACTCTACCACTGCCACCCTGGGTGACTCTGGACAAATCACTTAACTTCTCTGAGGTCTACTTTCTCATTTGTAAGAAAATAAGGATGAGACATCTCACAAGTGGTACGTTTTATAGCAGTACTTGAGAAGACCCTCAGAAGAAAGGTTAAACCTCCCCTGTGCCGGAGCCGCCCACCTTCAGCCCCCTTCCCTCGACTCACCTGGTTTCTGATGGCCTTCTGCAGTAACTCCTTCCCTCTGCTCATAGGGACCTGGCAGGAGAGAAGAGCAATGAGGTGTGCACAAACAGATATTCCACACAGGCGCTCATGAGGTCTTAGGAGTCACGTCTCTTAGAAAGTTGGGAGCAGTGACAGCTGAGGAGCAGGGGAATGAGTGCCTAGAAAACCTTCTGGCATAAAGGTGAAGCCACAAACAGTTCCAGGTCACCCACCGGTGGCTGCAGCTTAGACCCAGGTGGAGAAGGCGTTCTGAACTTACCCGAGGTCAAAGTGTCACCAATGTTCTAAGACCTCTCTTTAAGTATCTCCACCCCCACCCCCACCCCCGCAGATAAGCCTGGGCCAATTTCAACAAGCCCTCTCTGGTTTACAGAGGACCTTCCTATTGTTTTGGAACCTCTGACATGGAAGTTCCAGGAAAAGTGAAACATACCACAGAAGGGAGAACATGGGGATAATGAGCTGCTGAGGTTTTTAGATCCAGAGCTATGATAACATATTTTCAGTCTCTGAATTCAAATGAGATTAAATTAAACCAGATGAAACTAAAGCTGGAGACCACCCCAAGGGCCCACTGAGGCTTAATTCCTTTGTTCAGAGAACATACCTTTCCTACCCGATGAGGTTCTTACCGAGTCTGCAGGCTTCTGTGAAGGCCTGGTGTGGCCATCCTTTGGATGGACTATGGACGGCGTCTGCCCTCTGACCTCGCTGGGGCTGGGGCAGCCTCTGGGGCTTGTCCCATTGCTCTCTGCCTTTGCCTCCCTACGGCTGGACACGATGTAACTTACTTCTTTGCTCAGAAAACCCTCAATTACCTGAAACCAGATCACAGAGGTGGCTGAAAACCAAAAGGCAGATGTAGAATCATCGACTTTGAGAGGTTAGGGAAGGAAATCTTGGCTGCCAGAAGTTTCAGAATCAATGTCTTTTAATAGACCAAATGCAGTTCTGTACTGAGCCCCCAAGAAGACATCATCCTGAAACATAATAGGGTTCATATATATATATATATATATATATATATAGAGAGAGAGAGAGAGAGAGAGAGAGAGAGATAGATAGATAGATAGATATAGATATATAAAATACAGGTTTTGTCTCCAGAGCTTCTTTTGACCCAGCAGCAGAAGGCCATGGGCTTTGTTATTTGACCGGTCTGAGTCTACACAGAGTAAGAGCACACTGACAGGGCCTGACACAAGAGTAGCTTAGTTAGGCCATGGCTTTCTTTCTTT
This sequence comes from Nyctereutes procyonoides, assembly GCF_905146905.1. NCBI lineage: Eukaryota > Metazoa > Chordata > Mammalia > Carnivora > Canidae > Nyctereutes > Nyctereutes procyonoides. The sequence continues at coordinate 561,694 of NW_026575020.1, forward strand.
TTTTTTTTTTTTAATTTTTATTTATTTATGATAGTTACACAGAGAGAGAGAAAGAGAGAGGCAGAGACATAGGCAGAGGGAGAAGCAGGCCCCATGCACTGGGAGCCTGACGTGGGATTCGATCCTGGGTCTCCAAGATCACGCCCTGGGCTAAAGGCAGGCGCTAAACCGCTGCGCCACCCAGGGATCCCAGGCCATGGCTTTCCTGCTAAGACACACCGGGGCATCTGGACACACTACCCAAAGAGGCAAAAATATGAAACAAGAAAGGGTCTGGCTACTACTCAGCTGCACAAGTACCTGCTTGTCCTACCTGTAAGCTCCTCACAGGCATTGAGAGGATCTGACACATCTTTGTATCCCAAGGGCCCAACACAGTGCCTGAGACACAAGGACACTTAACTCCCATTTGCGGGGAGTAGAAAAGATGGACATAAGCAGCAGTAAGGCACTGAATGCTTAATGACCCCCCTCTCCAGGGAAAAAGCCCTGCTTTGTAGTGTGTGCCGGTTTCTGGGGGGTGAATACTCTCACTGTGGTTGATTTCAAGCTACCAAAATGATGTTACTGAATGTGGAACTGGAAAGAGATGCTAATGGTTGGCTCTACCTCCAGCACACCACTAAAAATAAGGCTGGATGATGGCCGTCTCTAAAGGGTGACTGGTTAAGAAACTTGGCACTGAACTTAACCACCCCCCCAAAAAAAAAACTACACAATATCAACAAACATTTAGGTTCCTCAAAAAAGTTAATGTGGTCTACCACAGGACCTGGCAATTCTGCTTCTACGCATGCACCCCAAGGGACTGGAAACAGGAGCTTGAACAGATACTTGTAAAGCCATGTTCACTGCAGCATTATTTATAACAGCCAAAAAGCAGAAAAACCCAAGTGACCAACAGATGAATGGGTAAGCAAAATGTGATGTATATGTACAGTGAAATATTGTTCAGCCATGACATGAAGTTCTGACAGAGGCTACAACATGGATGAGCCTGGAAAAGATCATACTAAGTGAAATAAGCCAGACACAACAGAAAAATATTCATGGTTCCACAGACATGAGGGCTCTAGAATAAGCAAATTTATTGAGATAGAAAGGAGATTTGAGTGACAGGGGTTACAGAAAAGGAAAGTGGGAAGTTCTTGCTCACTGGTTACAGAATGTCTGTTTGGGGATAAAAAGCTGTGGAAGCAGTGAAGGCTGCCCAGCCATATGAATGTAATTGATGCTGATAACTGTACACTTACAAATGATTAAAATGGCACAGTTTATGCTATACACATTTCGTCACAATTAAAAAGGATCCTTAGGTATGGCTTGAGGGGTGCCTGGGTGGCTCTGGTTAAGCGTCTGCCTTTGGCTCAGGTCATGATTCTGGGGTCCTGGGATGGAGCTCCTGAGCTCCTTATCAGGACTCCCTGCTCAGCGGGGAGTCTGCTTCTTCCTTTCCCTCTGCCGCTCCCCTGCTTGCGCCTGCTCTCTCCCTCCGTCTCTCTCTGTGTCAAAAAAAAAAAAAAAAACTTGGGGCAGCCCCCGTGGCGCAGCAGTTTGGCGCCGCCTGCAGCCTGGGGTGTCATCCTGGAGACCTGGGATCGAGTCCCACATGGAGCTCCCTGCATGGAGCCTGCTTCTCCCTCTCCCTCTGTCTCTGCCTCTCTCTCTGTGTCTATGAATAAGTAAATAAAATCTTAAAAAAAAATCTTAAAAAATTTTTAAATAAAGTTATGGCTTAAATGAGCATATCTACCTTCTGTAATATGGCAAAAACAAATGTTAGCAAGTAGGAGCAGGGCAAAGACTTTCCCGTATGAATGGAGTATATGGTTTAATGGCTGCACATCCCTTCCACTCCAGTACACCTACCCCTTTGCAACATGACTTCTGCTCCTCCCATCAAGAGGCAGAGCCCATTTTTCCATTGCCTTGCATCCGACTCCTTTTGAACAATGCAATGTAGTGAAAGATGTTCTAGAGCCTACGCCTTAAGAGGCCTTGTAGCTTCTCTCTTCAACTTCTCTGAAAACTACCATGACACTGCTGTATAAAGAGGTTGGCTCAGCTTACTATACATGCATATGATATTATACATTCCTACAACATATGTGAGAAGCTTCTCAAATGACACATGAGAAGCCATATAGAGGCAACCAGCACCAACTGCCAGATGTGTAAGTGAGGCCAACTTTGGTCCTTCCAGCCAAGCTGACCCTCCACCCAAATGTAGCTGCAGGAGTGAGCCCTGATGACACCAGCAGAGAAACCACTCAGCCGATCCAGAGTCATGAGAAAAAAGACCTTTTTTAAAAAGTTAATTAATTTTTTTTGAGAGAGAAACTTGCATGCAAGCAGGTAGGGGTGGGGGAGAGGGAGAGGGAGATAAAGAATCTTAAGCAGGCTTCACGCCCAGTGTGGAGTATATCACAGGGCTCTATCTCACGACCTGAGCTGAAATCAAAAGCTAGACACTCAGCACAACTGGGTGGCTCAGTTGTTAAGTGTCCAACTTTTTTTTTTTTAAGATTTTATTCATTTATTCATGAAAGACAGAGAGAGAGAGAGAAAGAGAGAGAGAGAGAGGGCGCATGCGAGTGTGAGAGAGGCAGAGACAGGCAGAGGGAGAAGCAAGCTCCATGCAAGGAGCCTGATGCAGGACTCAATCCCAGGACTCCGGGATCATGCCCTGAGCCAAAGGCAGACACTCAACTGCTGAGCCACCCAGGCATCCCTACCCAAAGTTTTTCACCCATTATTTTAAAAATCTAAAATAACAAAATAATCTCAATGTCCATAAGGTAACAATTAAATAAATTAATAATCCACTCAAAGATATTATATTCTCACTATAAATAATGTATATGAGAGACAATGATAGGAAAGTGCTAATGTGTTAGGGATATGGGCAAAAAGTTGATAATCAAAAAAGTATTCATAATCATAGCTACACAGAAAATGAACAACAACAAAAAAGCAATGGGGCACCTGGGTGGCTCAGTGGTTAAACATGTTGACTCTTGATTTTAGCTCAGGTCATGATCTCAGGGCTGTAAGATGGAACCTGCTGTGTGGCTCTGAACTGGGTGTGGAGCCTGCTTAAGATTCTCCCTTGTCCTCTGTCCCTCCCTACTCTAAGTAAAATAAAATAAAATTTTATAAAGGGGGAAAAATACATAAATAGATGAATGCTTACCCAGGTTGGGGGTGTTTAGGAGAAACGGGGAGTGACTGACAATGGGTATGGGCTTGTTTTGGGGTGATGAAAATGTTCTACAATTGACTGTTGTACACTTCATTTTTATTTTTTATTTTTAAAGATTTTATTTATTTATTCATGAGAGACACAGAGAGAGAGAGAGAGAGAGAGAGAGAGCGAGGCAGAGACATAGGCAGAGGAAGAAGCAGGTTCCCCACAAGGAGCCCAAAGCAGGACTTGATCCCGGATCCCGGGATCATGCCCTGAGCTGAAGGCAGACGCCCAACTGCTGAGCCACCCAGGCGTCCCTGAATTACATCTCAATAAAGCTGTGAAACAAAGAGGGAGAAAGAAGAGTCCAGAAGAAAATACATCAAAATGATGGTTTTCACTTGGAACAGTTCTATGTTCTGCAAAATTTCTCAGATACTTTTCTAACTGGGAACAATTTTTAACTTTATTAAAAAAAAAAAAAAGGCTTATACTTAAAATTGCTTTGATCGTACCACTAAAAATACCTGGAAGTCACAGAGAGAATCTCTCTCCAGCTCCTGCCCTACAACTCCCAAAGGCACATATCGCAGGTCAGAAGTAGATTACGTACCCCACCTAGCTGCTGGATGGCCCCCGTCAAAAACTGGAGACTTTTGCCAGCAGGCAGATCCAGATAAAAGGACTTTCCAGAGAAGGGTTGCCTCCCAGCATCTGTTGAGGTCTTCCGGCATTTTTTCAGAGAAGCGGAAACTCCCAGCTGAGTCCCTAGGAAAGAAAAACAAAAGGTGCAAAGTGAGAAGCAGGGGCTAAGGGAGTCCCTGCAAGCCAAGCAATGCTCACCAACAGCCTCCGGGTGGTGTGCCCTGGCTAGGCCCCAGCACAGAAAGATGAATCTGAGACTAGCGTTCTTGCCCTCATGAAGCTTAGTTGTGGAGAACCCAGAACTCTCGTCCATGGACGGCAGGAATGTAAAATGTTGCAGCCACTTGAGAAAACAAGTTTGGCAGTTTCTCAAAATGCTAACCATTAAGTTAACACAGGACTCTGCAATTCCACTCCTAGGCATATGCCCAGGAGAAATGAAAGTGTATGTCCCGATAAAAACTTGTACAAGAACGTTCATGGCAGTGTGACTCATTTAACCCATACGAAATAATTCCCATGTAAATAAAATGGTAAGCAGAACGCAACACATGCAGTCAATGTACTATTACTGGGCAGTAAGAAAGACTGGCCACTGACACAAGCCTGCCACAACCACGATGAGCCTCAAACACATGCAAAATTAGAAAAGCCGGATACAAAGGACCACATACTACATGACTGCATTTATGTGAAATGCCTAGAAAAGGAAAACAGAGTGAGACAGAAATTACATCCATGGTTGCTTAAAGGCTGAGGGTGGGAATAAGGAGTGACATTTTTTAAAAATGGGCATGAGGTTCTTTATGGGGTGATGAAAATATCCTAAAATTATACTGCTATGTGTGTTGCACAACTCTGAATTAACTACAAACCACCAAAAGCAAACACTTATAATAAATGAATTTTATAGGTAAATTTTAAAAAAATATTTTATTTATTGATTCATGAGAGATGAGGCAGAGACGTAGGCAAAGGGAGAAGGAGGTTCCCAGCAGGGAGCCCAATGCAGGGCTCAATCCCAGGACCCTAGCATCATGACCTGAGCTGAAGGAAGACACTGAACCACTGAGCCACCCAGGCACATATTATATTTCAGTAAAGCTAACTCCCTCCAAACCCTCAATGAATATAATCTAGAGAATTGTGCGTTTCATTGCATATAAATTTGACATTAAAAGGAAAACACTATAAACAAATATGGAATTCTAGCATGAAATGCATGCTAAACTATTTAAAAGGAAGGGTACTAATGTCTACAAATAACCTGAAATAAAAAATAAAAGATAGAAATCCATTATGATAAAATAAGTATATTAAAATGTCAATGATAAAATCTAAATGGTGTGTCTATGTTTTGTGCTTACTGTAGAATTGTTCTGACTTTGTTGCAGGGCTGAAAACTTTCATTGTAAAATGTTAAAACTTGAAGAGATAAAAAAGATTCAAGACAACGTGACAAACACTGACTACAAAGAAGTTCTATTATACAGATAATAGGAGTTCCTGAAGACAAAAAAACAAAACAAAAAATCCCCAGGATACTAAAAACTTCCCTGAAATTAAAAAAATGTACTTGAAACTAACAAGTTCAAAGTGTCTGTTATGCTTGAAAAAATGGACCTAGAACAGCCAACACCACGATTTAGTTAATAATACTGTTGGATTTTATTTATTTTTAAAAATATTTTATTTATTTATTTGAGAGAGGGAAAGGGAGAGAGCATGAGCAGGGGGGAGGGGCAGACAGAAAGGGAGAAGCAGAATCCCTGCTGGATGTGATTCCAGGCCCCTGGGATCATGACCTGAGCTGAAGACAGACACTTCACTGACTGAGCCACTCAGGAGCCCCAAACTGCTGGGTTTTATTTTATTTTAATTTAATTTTATTTATTTAAAGATTTTATTTATTTATTTATCCATGAAAGACACACAGAGAGAGAGGCAGAGACATAAGCAGAGGGAGAAGCAGGCTCCATGCAGGAAGCCCGATGTGGGACTCCATCCCGGGTCTCCAGGATCATGCCCTGAGCCAAAGGCAGATGCTCAATCGCTGAGCCACCCAGGCATCCATTATTTATTTATTTTTAAAGATTTTATTTATTTATTCACAAGTGACACAGAGAGAGAGAGGCAGAGACATAGGCAGAGGGAAAAGCAGGCTCCATGCAGGAAGCCCGACGAGAGACTAGATCCCAGGACTCTGGGATCACGTCCTGAGTCAAAGGTAGATGCTCCACCGCTGAGCCACCCAGGTGTCCCTTAAACTGCTGGATTTTATTTATATTTATATTTATATTTATATTTTTATTTATTTATTTATTTATTTATTTATTTATGAATGATAGTCACACAGAGAGAGAGAGAGAGGCAGAGACACAGGCAGAGGGAGAAGCAGGCTCCATGCACCAGGAGCCCGACATGGGATTCGATCCTGGGTCTCCAGGATCGTGCCCTGGGCCAAAGGCAGGCGCCAAACCGCTGCGCCACCCAGGGATCCCCAAACTGCTGGATTTTAAATAAGGGGTTTGGATCAGATTTTTAAAAAGATTTTATTTATTTATTTAGTTAGTTAGTTGTTTATTTATTTATTTATTTATTTGAGAGATAACAGAGAGCATGGGTGTGTGCCTATGCTGGAGGGGGAGAAACCAAGAGGGTGCGAGGGACAAGCAGAGTTTATGCTGAGCATGGGGCCTATATGAGGCTCGATCCCCTGAGATCGTGACCTGAGCTAAAATCAAGAGCCATTTAACCAACTGAGCCACTCGGGGTGTACGCTTCTGCATCTGCATCCCAGAAGCATATTTTGATGAGAGTGGCTGTCTCCAGGAGACATGGGCCTGAGCATGGGAGAAGACAAATACTATAAAAGATGTTTCCTTGGGACACCTGCGTGGCTCAGCAGTTGGGTGTCTGCCTTTGGTTCAAGGCATGATCCCAGTTCTGGGATCGAGTCTCACATCAGGCTCCTTGCAGGCAGCCTGCTTCTCCCTCTGCCTCTCTCTGTGTCTCTCATGAATAAATAAATAAAATCTTAAAAAAATAAAAAAAGATGTTTCCTCTGGTGTAGATTGTCTGTCTGTCTTAAGTAATGGACCAGACAGAGAAAAGAATTTTACAGTATAATAAATCACCTCAAAAGGAGAATACTAGAAATATAAAACAGGAACAGCAAGTAAAGAATCGGAGATAAATGATATGAATAATACAATACCTAAAAAAAAAACCCTTACATAATAAAAAGATAAATAATCCAACAAAAAATGAGCAACGAGGGATGCCTGGTTAGTTCAGTTGGCAGGACAGTATGGCTCTTGATCTCAAGGTCATGAGTTCAAGTCCATGTTGGGTGAGTGCCTACTTAAAAAAGAAATACATTAATTAAAAAAAAAAAGTGGGGGGGGCCACTGGGTGGTGAAGTTATTAGTTATGTGTCCTTCTCTTGATTTTGGCTCAGAGCATGATCTTGGGGTTAAAAGAAGAAGCCCCGCAAAAGACTCTGCTAGGCACGGGGCCTGCTTAAGATTCTCTTTCCCTCCACCTCACTGTGACCCCCACCCCCACGCACATACATTCTTTCTCTCAACAAAAAAAAAAAGGCAATGAAGAGATATAATTTCTTTAAAGATATACAAATAGCCAATAAACATGTAAAAAGATGCACAAGACCAGTAGCCATAAGGAAAATGCAAATCAAAACCACAAAGAGATACTACTTCCACTAGGATGGCTATAATAAAAAAGACAAGTGTTGGCAAGGACGTAGAGAAATCAGAATCCTCATATCTGGCCAGAAGGAATATAAAATGGTGCAGCCACACCGGAAAATAGTCTGCCAGTTCCTCAAAATGTTAAACAAAGGGACACCTAGTTGGCTCAGTGGTTGAGCACTTGCCTTTGGCTCAGGGCATGATCCTGGGGTCCCGGGATCGAGTTCCACATGGGCTCTCTGCATAGAGCCTGCTTCTCCCTCTGCCTATATATATCTCTGCCTCTCTCTGGGTCTTTCATGAATAAATAAACATATAAACTTTTTTTTTTTTTAAAGGTTAAACACAGAGTTACCATATAACCTAGCAATTATACTCCTAGGTATACACTCAAGAAATGAAAACCCATGTCCACATGATAGCTTATAAACAAACATTCAAGCAGTATCATATGCATATGATGGAGTATTATTATTCAACAAAAAAATGACATACTGATCCATGACATGAATGAACTGTGAAAACATGATGCTAAGTGAAAGAAACCAGTCACAGAAGAGTACATATGGCATGGTTCCAATTATAGGTAACATTCAGAACAAGCAAATCTTTTTTTTTTTTTTTTAAAGATTTATTTATTTATTCATTCAGAGAGAGCGAAGAGAGAGGCAGAGACACAGGCAGAGGGAGAAGCAGGCTCCATGCAGGGAGCCCGATGCGGGACTCGATCCTGGATCTCCAGGATCATACCCCGGGCTGCAGGCGGCGCTAAACCGCTGTGCCACCGGGGCTGCCCTAGAACAAGCAAATCTATAGAAAGAAAGTAGATTAGTGGCTATCTAGAGCCCAGGGCTTAGGGGAAAACTAGGAATAACCGTCTCTAGGTATGGGGTTCTTTCTTGGAAGTGATATAAGTTCTAAGATTGATTGTGGTTGTACAACTCTGTGAATATACGAAAAACCATCAAATTTATATGGATGAATTATATGGAATGTGAATTACATCTCAATAAAAAACTACTGTTAAAAATATTTAGACTCTTTGGGGAAAAAAAAATGTTTAGACCTCAGTATTTGTTTAGTCGCATTTGTGACTCCCCATAAGATACTTATTAAATATAAAGGTAAAATAGTAACTTTACAGTGAAGAAAACAGCCAGGCACCACTGTAATCAAATGATCAAAGTTAATGGGACACAGTGATGAGCCCTGTCCTATTCATGTGCCTTCTGACACCATGTAGTACAAAGGGCACAACATCACTTCTGTGTCAAAAATGCACAACCTCGGGGTGCCTGGGTGGCTCAGTGGCTGAGCATCTGTGTTTGGCTCAGGGCATGATTCGTGATTCCGGGGTCCTGGGATCGAGTCTTGTATCGGGCTTCCCGCAGGGAGCCTGCTTCTCCCTCTGCCTGTGTCTCTGCCTCTCTGTGTCTCTCAGGAATAAACAAATAATATATTTTATTATATATTATTATATAATAATATTATATATATAATAATATATATATATAAAAAAGTACAACCTGGGAGTGCCTGGGTGGCTCAGGTGGTTGAACGTCTGACTCTTGGGCTCAGATAAATAAAGAAAAAATTTTTTTGAAGAGTTTATTTATTTATTCATGAGAGACACACAGAAAGAGAGAGAGGCAGAGACACAAGGCAGAGGGAGAAACAGGCTCCATGCAGGGAGCCTGATGTGGGACTTGATCCTGGGGCTCCAGGATCAGGCCCTGGGCTGAAGGTGGCACTAAACTGCTGTGACACCAGGGCTGCCCTGGAATGGATCTTAAACCAGAAAAAGGATACCGGGAAACAACTAGTAGAATTTAAGTAACATTTGTAGGTCAGAGAATATTTTATCAATATTAATTTCCTGAGTTTTATAATTGTACTATGGTTACTTGAGATGTTAATATTTGGGAGAAGCTGGGTAAAAAGTATACAAGAATCCCTTGACTGTTTCTGAAATGTTTGTTTAAGTCTCAAATGATTATTACTACTATTACTATTGTTTAAAATTTTATTTATTTATTTGAGAGAGAGAGCATAGGTGGCAGGCAGAGAAGAGAATCTCAAGTGGGCTCCCTGTTAAGCGTGGAGCCCAACGTAGGGCTCAATCCCATGAGCCTGAGCCCATGACCTGAGTCAAAACCAAGAGTCTAACACTAACCTGCTGAGCTATCCAGATGTCCCAGTCTGAAATTATTTTAAAGTGAAGAATGAAAAAGAAAAAACCCAAATCTTCAATAAGTGAGTTAAATCTTATAACACAGTGTGAGTTGGTGGTTCAGGTGGAGGAACCTAGCTAGGTACCTAGAACCATGTCCCATCCCAGCAGAAGACTCCAACAGTGGTTCTTGACTGGGGTAGATTTTGAGATTTTGCCCCCCTGCCCAGGAAACCTGACAATATCTGGAAACATTTTTGGTGGTCAGAACTGGGAGGAGGAGTGCTTCGAGCCAGTTGGTAGAAGCCAGGAATACAGCTTAACATCTCACGAGACATAGGAGATGAGAATTCCTATAACAGAATTATCTTGTCCTAAATGTCAATAGCGCTGAGTATGAAAGTTGCCCAGATGAGAGAAAATGGAGCACAGGTGAGAGCAGGGATAAAGCCCCAGTGAAAACACAGAAGGTTAAGAGGATATCTACATGCTGCACCGTGAGACCTGTAAACCTCTTCCCCTACGGAGCTCCCAGAATGCTGATGACCATACTTACAACCCCCAGTGTGAGAGTAGTAAGGGGTGTAGGCCTTGCAAGATAGTTAGGTTAGGCGGAATTGTGAGGTCGAGCCCCCCCTAATGGGGCTAATGTTCTTATAAGAGGAAGAGAGACCAGAGCTTTCTCTCTCCAATCATGCGTGCATGGAAGAAGTTGTATGAACACACAGCGAGATGGTAGTCACACGTGAGGCAGGGAAGGAGCCCTTACCAAGAACTGAATCTACTTGCACTGTGATCATGGACTACCAGCCTTCAGTAGTATAAGGAATAAATGTCTTTTGTTTAAGCTGCTCAGTCTACAGTGTTTTTTTTTTTATATATTTATTTATTTATTTATGATAGTCAGAGAGAGAGAGAGAGAGAGAGAGAGAGAGAGAGAGAGAGAGGCAGAGACACAGGAAGAGGGAGAAGCAGGCTCCATGTACCGGGAGCCTGACGTGGGATTCGATCCCGGGTCTCCATGATCGCGCCCTGGGCCAAAGGCAGGCACCAAACCACTGCGCCACCCAGGGATCCCAGTCTACAGTGTTTTGTCATAGCAGCCTGAGCTATAAGACACTTCCGTAAAATGCCAGGTTCCAGCCTGATTACCTACAATCAAGTCTACCACTGACAACCCCCTCCAATTGGCATTTTATTGCCTCACTTTTAAATAAAAATGGATAACCAAAGATTGTCAGATTTTTTTTTAAGATTTTATTTATTTATTCATGAGAGACACACAGAAAGAGAGAGAGTCAGAGACACAGGCAGAGGGAGAAGCAGGCTCCATGCAGGAAGCCTGATGTGGGACTCGATCCCGGAACTCCGGGATCATGCCCTCAACCAAAGGCAGATGCTCAACCGCTGAGTCACCCAGGCGTCCCCAGATTGTCAGATATTTAAAGAAAGCTTCTAAAAAAGAAGAAAAGAAAGCTTTTAACAAGAAATCTGACCACCAAACAAACAGAAAAAAGAACATAAAGGAAACTGACAATACAGTAAAGCTGAAGGAAACCAAAAAAATAATACCATGAATAGCTCAGAGAGGTAAAGGAATGCACTGCCTTCCATAAACAGGTAAGCAACTATAAAAAAAAAAGAAACCTACAGAGAAGAAAAACCTCTTAGAAAAAGAGAGAGCCAGGACATCTGAGTGGCTCAGTGGCTGCGCGTCAGCCTTTGGCTCAGGGTGTGATCCTGGAGTTCCAGGATCAAGTCCCACATCCGGCTTCCTGCGAGGAGCCTGCTTCTCCCTCTGTCTCTCATGAATAAAATAAAATCTTTATGAAAAAAAAAAAAAAAAAGAAAGGAAATGAGAGATCCATTACAGAAATAAATATAATGATTAGGGGTTAAGTTGAAGAAATTTTCCAGAGAAGAGAACAAAAGAAGATGGAAAGTGGGAGAGAAAGACAGTCAAATCAAAGAATCAGTCCATGAGATCCAATATCTGAACAATATAAAGTTCCAGAAATATAAAAGAAAATGGAGGGGATGAATCTTAGAGAAATAATGCTAACAATTTCCAGAACGAAAGAAAATGAGTTTCCAGACTGAAAGTCTCCAAGTGCCAGCTGCATGAATGAAAAAAGTCCCACATCAGGGCACTCTGTCAAAAAATTTTAGGGCATTAAGGAGAAAGAAGATGTTGGCTTCATTTCAGGCCATACTGGAGACCAAGTAATTTAAAAGCCTTCCTAATACAAAATATCTAAAAATACTAGCTAAAATATAAACACAAATCCCATCTAACTGCTAAATTCACAAAACAAATAAATAAGAGGACTTCTCAAATGCCCCAAATGATGAGAAAGCTGAAAACCACAGTGGTAAAAGCTAATGCTGACTGCCCTGAGGGAATTTGTGGGCTTAAAAGAAAAGGGTTTGGGATTGATGAGCCAGATGGGCCCAGGAGATAAGGTCTTGTGCCGGCCTCAAGGAAGGAGTTAGAATTGAGAACTCCTGCATGAATTTAGGAGAAAAGGTAAATCTGAAAATAATCTATCCACCAAAACAGATAAAAGGGGTAAGCCTGGGCTCCACATGACAAAAGTCTTCTCTGAGATTTATAACCATAGGCCTCCCAAGAATTTGGAATTCAAATTCACATTACTTATGTGGTCTAAGAACCCACCACCAAACAGAGAAATTAATGTAAAAAGTAATCCCAGCTCATAACGCCTTTGGCATACATACTTCAAAGAATCAAATGCAAAGCAATTCTAGAGGGTACACAGCTTAGCTCAGGGTTCCCAAAATTTCCTCAGATAAAGCATCATCAAACATTAGCTCACCCTCCAACATTATAAAACACATGAAGGAAACAAGCCACTGTGGATGAGAATCAGCAGAAATAAGAGCAAAATTAGATCCCTAAGAGCTTCAAATAAAATGATCAGATATAGACTACAAAATAATTAAATTATTAAATGCTTTATGTCACTAAAATAAGTATTTAAAACACTGAGAGGGGACACTGGGTGGCTCAGTGGTTTGGCTCAGGTCGTGATCTCGGGGTCCTGGGATCAAGTCCCCCATGGAGAGCCTGCCTTTCCCTCTCTTCTCATGAATAAATTTAAAAAAATTTTAAAAAATAAAAAATAAATAAAAGAATTGGATGCTTAACTGACTGAGCTACCCATTTTTTTAACAGAAAACCCAAGGCAATTTTCTTTTTCTTTTTTAAACATTTTATTTATTCATGAGAGGCACAGAGAGAGAAGAGAGGCAGGGACATAGGTAGAGGGAGAACCAGGCTCCCTGAGGGGAACCTGATGTGGAACTCGATCCCAGGACCCCAGGATCACCACCTGAGCCAATGGCAGATGTTCAACCACTGAACCACCCAGGTGCCCACCCACCAAGGTATTTTTCAAACAAAGAAAACCCCTTCATCCCCAACCACTTCTTACTTAATGACTTCACAGAAGTATACTTTGGGATGAAGGAAGCTAGACCCAGAAGGGGTCTAAAAATTTGCCAAAAATATATATAAATCCAAACAATTGCTGACTGTATAAAACAACAATAGTGACTAATTTGGAAGTAAAAAAGATAGACAATAATCACATTGTTGCTAGATGAGGGCAGCTGTAGTTTACAGACAGACCAGTCTAGACCCTTATCATGTTCAGGAGGAAGGTAGAAATATTTATAGCATCAGACTTTGCCACAGTACACTGGAAGCTGTAAAAAGTGGAATGTAGTTGAATCACTGTACAGTACATTTGAAACTAATATAACACTCACTGGATATTAATTATACTGGAATTAAAAATTAAAACAAGATTTGTACACTTAAAAAAAAAAGGAGTGTAACATGTCTTCAAAATTCTGGGGAAAAACAATTTCTAACCTAGAACTCTTTAAATAGCTGGACTATCATTCAAATGTAAGGTAGAATAAAGAGTCGGGGTGCCTGGGTAGCTCAGTTGGTTAAGCACCTGCCTTTGGCTCAAGTCATGATCTCAGGGTCCTGGGATCAAGCTCCACATCAGGCTCCCTGCTTGGTGAGGAGTCTATTTGTCCTTCTCCCTCTGCCCCTACCCCACTTACTGCCTCATGCTCTCTCTCTCTCTAATACATAAATAAAATCTTAAAAAAAAAGAATAAAAGAATTGTCACACTTGCAGGTCTTGAAAAATATATTTATCATGTATCCTTCCTCAGGAAGCTAAATTAGAAGATGTACTCTATCAAAATGAGGAAGTAAATGAAGAGAGAAGAAAATAGGAATTTGGAATATAGGGGATCCCACACAGGAAAGCAACAAAGGGAAATCCATAGAATGATGAAGGGGAAATTCTAGGAGGAAACCGGTGCAACAAGCTTAGGAATAGCTGGACCAGAATACAAGAGTTAGACAAATGGTTTCAGAAAGTATGTGTACCAGACAAAGAAGAAAACATGGATTCTATGATGAACTTGAAAGTAGTGAGGGAAGATTTATAATTCTGGTAGAATCTGGACATGAGTTAGTGATTATACATAGAAAATGAAGTATATTTCCTAGTTTGCTACATGAGACATCTGTGAATAACCATAATCATGATAGTGCAAATAAATAAATGACCAATAAAAAATGACTACATGTAGGGGAACCAAGGTGGCTCAGTGGATTAAGTATACGACTCTTGATCTCAGCTCAGGTCTTGATTTCAGGGCTGTGAGCTTGGGCCCACATTGGGCTCTGCTTTGGGCATGGAGCCTACTCAAAAAACAACAAAACAAACACTAAAAATACACTGGGAGGAGGAGAGAAGAGGACAGAAACGTGTGTGTGTTTGTGTGCTGCATGTAAGTGGAGACACAGAAAAAAATATTTTCCGTATTAAGAAGTAAACAGCACTCGATGGGATGAGCACTGGGTGTTATACTATATGTTGGCAAATCGAACTTCAATTAAAAAAATAATAGAAAGAAAGAAAGAAAGAAAGAAAGAAAGAAAGAAAGAAAAAAAATTAAAAAAAAAAGAAAGAAAGAAAGAAAGAAAGAAAGAAATCAACAGATATAATTTAAGTTGAAAACAACAGAAGCAGTATGAGTATGCTATTTAGAAATAAGTAGGTAGGGGCAGCCCAGGTGGCTCAGAGGTTTAGCGCCACCTTCAGCCCAGGGCGTGATCTTGGAGACCCTGGATTGAGTCCCAAGTCTGGCTCCCTGCATGGAGCCTGCTTCTCCCTCTGCTTTTCCCTCTACCTATGTCTCCGCCTCTCTCTGTGTGACTCTCATGAATAAATAAATAAAATGTGAGAAAATAAAAAGAATCATCTAAAATGTTCTCATGAGAGAAGCAGGTCACTTACAAAGGAACAAGAATCAGACCAACACCAATTATCAACATCCTCTACTTTCTGCAGGAAGAAAATACTGTAATTTTTCAGCATGTTGAAGGAAAAGAACTTTGACTAAAGAATTTTAACACTACGGTGAAATCAAGATATTCTCAGGTATACAAGCCTCAGAAAGTTTACCACATAAAGCCTCCTTTTGAAAACACTCTCGGAGAAAAGTTCTCCAGCAAAGAAAGAGTACATTATTTAGTAAAGCGTATTATCAGTTCAAAGGCAACAACCAAAGCCTGTATCTGGAATAATCCAGAACTAAAACTAGAAGATACTGAAAGGGGGAGGGGAGAGTATTGAGGGAAGTAAGCACGTGCAGAAATACTTATCTATTTCGGTGGGTGTTTAAGTTTACGGTAAAAATAACCATGAATATGGGCTTAATAAGATACTCTATACTGATTCCCCATCTGCTAATCTCCTTCGTAATTCAGACTGAAAGCTCGTTCGACCTTTAATATGAATTCCTAAACGATTCATGACATCCCTCCATGTACACACACTCAAAATCACTAAGTAATTAGAAAACCTCCATAGGGCTAAACATTTCACGACCTTTTCATCCCAGGAGGCTCTGGTGCAAGAGTAGCAATTTCGACCTCGCATCCCTAGTTCTGACCTGTTACCTACCTAGGTCCGGAGCCCGGAGGCTACTCTCAGCCATAGAACTCTGCAGCTCAGAGAGTCTGCCGTCGCCTGAGAAAGGACAAAACAGCAGCAGAACCACCTTCATCATTAGCCTTCGACCTTCCACCATCCCTTGCCCCTGCCTCCCAATTCCCGCACAATCCCCAGCGCGGCTCCCCGGTACTGCAGGACTCAACTCCATCTCGACCCGTATCCCATCTCACCTCCCGCGCCTGCTTCAAGGGTCCTGTCCCACCGCCTCCTCCAGGACTCTGCGCCCTCAACGCCCATGCCCTCTTCTTGGTCACCCTTTGTACATTCTAATTCCCAGACCTGCCTCCTCAACCCCTGGGAGCCCTTCCCGGCCCCGCTGCCCTCCTCAGCTTCTGCACCTATCCGCTCCCCAATTCCCGGGCACCTTCCCCATCCCTTATCCTCTCCATACTCTCATAACCCCTTCCGCCTTTCTTACCCCATCTTCCCCTTCCCGGCATCCGTACCCTTTCCTTTCTCCCTCCTCAAACCCTCGGCTCCTTCTCGGCCTCCGTACTCCTTCCTCAAGGCCTCCGCGTTCTATTCGCGGGCTCCATGAGCTCTTTCCGAGGTCCAAGCGTCGACGGCAACCCCAGCAGCGCACTATCAGTCTCCAGGCGCCTTCCAACGCGGCTTCAGTTTAAATTTCCTGTCGCTCCGCCCCCTAAGCCGGCGTAACACCTGCGAAGGGCTGCCCTACGGTGGCCCTGCGAGGTCAATGTTAACGCAGCAAATCCTCCCTTCCGTCCGCTTCTTTCTCAGCTCTGCTTTCTCCACCCGTCTCTTCATCTCTGGACTTTTCATTGGCTGGAGATACTCTGCACCTCACGGGAAGCTGGGGACCAGTGGTATACCTGGCCTTAGTGATTCTTCACACTGAGCTGGTTGGAAATTCCTGGGAGTCAGATAATAAATAACAAAACAAGCCTATCACTTACAGAGCGTTGACAATTTACAAAACAAACACATCATTTCATCTTCTTCACATCTTTGTTTCCTTCCCTTTCTCCACTTACTCACCCAACCAAAATATTTCTCAAAAGAGCTGTCTCCATTCTTCACTTCCCATCTTTTCCTCTACTCAGGTAATTAGCGTTGATCCTCACCTCTTCCCTAAAACGTACTTGTCCAGGTCAGCTGTGACTTCCATGTTCCCAAATGCTACGGTCACTTGGCGATACGCATACAATATGATTTCTAGAACATTAAAACAGACCATTCTCTCCTTTAAAAAAAAAAAAAACAATTTTCTTTTTTTTTAAGATTTTATTTTATTTATTCATGAGAGGCACAGAGAGAGGGGCAGAGACACAGGCAGAGGGAGAAGCTGGCTCCATGCAGGGAGCCTGATGTGGGACTAGATCCCAGGTCTCCAGGATCCCGCCCTGGGCTGAAGGCGGCGCTATACCGCTGAGCCACCCGGGCTGCCCTCTCCTTCTTGAGGCAATTTCTTCATTTTGCTTCCATTTCTACCAGTTTTCACCTTCCCTCAATGGCTCCTCAAATCTCCTTTGCTGGATCAAAAGCCATTGTTCCACCTATAAATGTTGCAGCATGCCAGGGCTTTAGCCCTTAGCCCTCTTCTCTTCCATATTAACACTTTCTCCCTAGGAGACCTCATTCAACTCCATGGGTTTGCACTCAGCTTTATGCTAACGCCTGCAGAATTTCTATCTCTAGTTCTGACCTCTCCCTTAATCTCCAGACATATATTCAAGTGGCTACTGAACATTTCTGTTTGGATGTCTAACGGGCACCTCAGGTTTAATATGTTAAAAACAGAACATTTGTTTCACCCACACATCCCTCAAAAAAAAAAAAAAACCTATTCTTCTCCATCTCAGTACGTGTTATACAATCCACCTAGTTGCTCAAGACAAAAACCTAGAGGTTATTTCAGTATTTTCCCTTATCCCCACCCTCACTCCAAAAAAGTTCTGCCAACTTCAAAGTATACCTTGAATCAGACCACTGTTACCATCTTAGTTCAAGCAACCATACCTTCTTGCCCAAAGCACTGTGTTACTTTCTAACACAACTTCTACTCTTTTTTTTATTAAGTAAACTCTACTAAAGGGGAACTTGAACTCATGACCGTCAGCGCAAGAGCGGCATGCTCTACTGACTGAGCCAGCCAGGTGGCCCAACACCACTTTTACTCTTGAGTAGCTTCCTTCATCTCCTCAGAGTAATCCATTCTCCATGCACAACTGGAATGATACTCCTTAAAAACCATGCAGAGATACATCCCTATCTCTATCTCTATCTCTCACATACATTTTGTATCCCTTCCCACAGGGCCCCTCCCTACACTAGATTACACATACCGGCCCTGATAAACTAAAGCTTGGCCATGTGACTTGCTTTGGCTGATGAAAAAAGAAAAAAATCAGTATGCCAGGATGGCTCAGCGGTTGAGTGTCTGCCTTCGGCTCAGGGCATAATCCTGGAGTCTCAGAATTGAGTCCCACATCATGAGTTCCCTGCATGGGAGCCTGCTTCTCCCTCCTCTGCTTATGTCTCTGCCTCTCTGTCTCTCTTGTGAATAAATAAAAATCTTTTAAAAAAAGAAAAAAATTGACATCACTTTCAAGTACAAGTTTAAAGAGACAGGATCATTTACCAAGTTCTTTTCCCCCATCACAATGACTGGCAATGTCCTAGCTAGAGGCTGATCTGTCAGCTTACATACCTTAGTGAAGATAACGTAGAGCAGAACCATGGGCAACCCCAAATGGATCTGTTGCATAAGCAAGAAATAAACTTCTGTTATTTTAAGCTACTGAAATTTGGGTATCATTTGTTACTACCTCATAATCTAGTCCAAGGTTCCCGAAGTGTAGCTCAGCCCTTTCAAAAAGTCCCATGAAGGGCAGCCCCGGTGGCGCAGCAGTTTGGTGCTGCCTGCAGCCTGGGGTGTGATCCTGGAGACCCGGGATTGAGTCCCACGTCGGGCTCCCTGCATGGAGCCTGCTTCTCCCTCTGCCTGTGTCTCTGCCTCTCTCTCTGTGTGTCTCTCATGGATAAATAAATAAAATCTTAAAAAAAAAAATCCCATGAAGTCCAAATTACTTACAATAGTTTACAATAACACAAAGACATTATTTTCTATTTTTTAAAAGATTTTATTTATTTGAGAGAAGAGAGTGAGAGTGCTTGAGCAGGATGGGGGTGGGGCAGAGGGAGAGAGAAAAGCAGGCTCCTCACTGAGCAGGAGGCCTGACACAGGGCACCATCTCAGGACCCTGAAATCATGGTGTGAGCTGAAGGCAGATGCTTAACTAACCACTCAGGTGCCCTTATTTTCCATTTTTTGTTCTCATTCTTTTATGAATGTTTAATGGAGTATGCAGAAGCAAAACTAAGAACACTCTTCTGTTTAATCAGTTATTTAAAAGATTTGGAGAAATGTAAAACAATGCCATTCTTCTAATTATCTTTATTTTGGGAAAAAAAATGTATATTCTTAAAAGATTTATTTATTAACTTGAAAGAGAGCGAGAGAGAGCATGTGAGTGAGGGAGAAGGGCAGAAGGAGAGTGAGACAAGCAGACTCCCCTATGAGCAGGGAGCCTGACTCAGGGCTCTATCCCACGACCCTGACAGATCATGACCTGAGCCAAAACCAAGAGTCAGGTGAGCCACCAGGGGCCCTGGAAAAAAAAAAAAAATATATATATATATATATATATTTTTTAAATTTTTATTTATTTATGATAGTCACAGAGAGAGAGAGAGAGAGGCAGAGACACAGGCAGAGGGAGAAGCAGGCTCCATGCACCGGGAGCCCGATGTGGGATTCGATCTCGAGTCTCCAGGATCGCGCCCTGGGCCAAAGGCAGGCGCCAAACCGCTGCGCCACCCAGGGATCCCTGGAAAATATATTTTTATAAAAAATTCTGGGGATCTCTGGGTGGCTCAGTGGTTTAATTCCGCCTTCAGCTCAGGGCGTGATCCTGGAAACTCAGGATCTAGTCCTATGCCTTGGGCTCCCTGCGTGGAGCCTGCTTCTCCCTCTGCCTGTCTCTCTGCCTCTTTGTTTTTCTCTGTGTCTCTCATGAATAAGTAAATAAAATCTTAAAAAAAACCCAACTATATAAATTTTAAAATACCCATATTTGTGCTGTCCGTCCGGATTGGAAGCAGTTCCCCAAATGTGGGGTGACTCGATCAATCAAATGTGGGGTGACTCGATCAATTGGGTGCAGGGCCAGCATGCCAGCAGTGAAAGGATTCACCTGAGGCAGAACAAAGGAGGTAGGAGGAATGTACTGAATACACTGCAAGGGAGTGGTGGGCAGGGCAGCAAAGAAGAGGCACTCTGCAAGGAGGCAGAGGGAAGTAAGGAGGTATGGGGATGTATGGAATTTCCCTTTCTTAGTAACTGTGCCTGGTTGGAAGTAGTCCATTGGTTAGTTGGGTCCTATGGATAGTTTGAGGCAGGTGGCCTGATGTGCCTGTCCTGTCTTCAGTCAGAGGGCTGGGGTCACTGTGGGCCCTCTACTTTATTCAGGTTTCCACTGTTCAAGCCTGTTGCCTAGAAGCATTCTCTAAAACACTGCGGTAGACAATGTCTGAAGAGGGCCTGCAACACGTACAACTCCTGATACTACTGACCACATCAAATAGGGCTATGTACCATAGAACATTGAGGAAATAACAACACACCACTTCTGAGGCTGGGTTATAAAACATTTCAACGTCTGTATTGCTGTTTCTTGGATCACCTGCTGTGGGGGAAGCCAGCAATCATGACAGGAGGACTCTCAAGTGTGCCTGTGGAGAGGCTTTTGTGGAGACTGAGAGGAATAGACTCCCTGCTCACAACAGCCAGCACCAATTGAACCACTAATGTGATTGAGCCATCTTGCAAGAAGATTGTTCAGCCCTAGCCAAGCTGAACAAGAGATCCCAAGAGATCCCAAGACAGAAAAGCCCAACCAAGCTGCTCCCAAATGCCAGGCCTACAGAAACCCAGAGAAGATCAATGATTGGTGGCAAGTCATTACATTTTGGGGTGAGACAGCAACAGATAACTGATATACACATCAACAAAAAAGCTGTTTGTGATCCCCAATTATGGATAAAATTACCTTCCCCTGCAAAACCACCCAGAGGCTTTCCCTGTTTGCTCCTCGTACCAAACTTTCCTGTGTCTTGAGTGAGCCCAACGTGTTGGTGCCTTAGGGCCTTTATACCAATGGTCTCATTTCCCAGCTCTTCTCTTTCGTTTAGGCAATGAGATCAAATCTCATTTTTTTTCAGATAGGACTTTGGAGACCACCCAACCTAACAGCAGCTCCCCCATTTCTTTCTGGGTGTACTACTTTGGCTTATTTTCTTCACAGTGCTTACCACTAACAGAAAGTATTTTGTTTGCTGGTTTGTTGTCTATATTTCCCCAGGTAGAATGCAAGTCCATAAGAAGAAGGACCTTTTCTGTTTCACTTACTGCTATATCCTGGTGGGTGCTTACTAAATATTTGTTAAGCAAATAAATGACTGAATCTCTCTGATCTTCAGTTTTTTCATTTGTAAAATGAAGATAATAGTATCTACCAGAAAGTGACATTTTAAATATTAAACATGTGTTTAGTGCAAAGTCAGTGACCAGAAAAAGGTAGCTTTTACTACACGGCAGAAAATGTTTTGAGATAGTAATTCAAAATTTTGTTTCTCACCGTTTTTCTTGATTCCGGAAGGGAAGTGCTTAAAGTTTAAAAAAAAAAAAATCAGCTCATATCATAGAACACGGACTGATTTCCCAATACCTAAAAAAAAAAAAAAACCTGTATAAATAAGATACAGAAAAGAACAACAACCTAATTGAAAATGGGTAAGGGAATATTCATAGAAAAAGAAATACAGGGATCCCTGGGTGGCGCAGCGGTTTGGCGCCTGCCTTTGGCCCAGGAGGCGATCCTGGAGAGCCAGGATCGAATCCCACATCGGGCTGCCGGTGCTCCCGGTGCATGGAGCCTGCTTCTCCCTCTGCCTGTGTCTCTGCCTCTCTCTCTCTTTCTCTCTGTGTGACTATCATAAATTAAAAAAAAAAATACAAAGAGCATTCAAGTATGCGCAACCTCACTTAAGAGAAATGTAAATTAAATCTACTCTAAAATGCCACTTCCAGGGAATCCCTGGGTGGCTCAGTGGTTCGGCGCCTGCCTTTGGCCCAGGGTGTGATCCTGGGGTCCTGGGATCGGGTCCCGCGTCGGGCTCCCGGCATGGAGCCTGCTTCTCCCTCTATGTCTCTGCCTGTGTCTCTGCCACCTCTCTCTCTCTATGTCTATCATGAATGAATAAATAAATAAAATCTTTAAAAAAATAAAATAAAATGCCACTTTCATTGAACAGACTGGCAAAGATCAATTTTGCTAGGTAGTGCCAAACTGCCTTACATTGGGGTTGTATCAGCTTCCTATGTAAGGCAGTTTGGCATTATCTAGCAAAATTACAAATGTACATATCTTTCCACCCAGCATCTTATTTCTAGGAGTTAGTCTACAGACACACTCACACATATGTGCTATGACTTATGTAATATCTACTGCAGCATTGCAGTATCTACCAGCTATACGGTATTTATCAGAGAAATACTTATAATGACACAGAAAATGGATGCAGATATATATATGCATATATATATATGTTTAATTACTTTATTTTATAAATACCTATGTAGTGTTTACTATGACATTCAAAATGCATTAAAAATAGTAATTACTTTAATCCTCATAAAAACCCTGGTAGGTGGGTAGTTAAGTATGCGCAATTTGTACATGGGGACACTGAAGTTATAACTCACTTGAGGTTGCACAGCCAGCCAGAAAGCATTAGTGCTGGGATATGAACGAGGGCAGTCTGACTTCAGAGGCCATGCTCTTTTTTTTTTTTTTTTTTTTTTTTTTTTTTTTTATTTATGATAGTCACAGAGAGAGAGAGAGAGAGAGAGGCAGAGACACAGGCAGAGGGAGAAGCAGGCTCCATGCACCGGGAGCCCGACATGGGATTTGATCCCGGTTCTCCAGGATCGCGCCTTGGGCCAAAGGCAGGCGCCAAACCGCTGCGCCACCCAGGGATCCCAGAGGCCATGCTCTTAATACTGTTCTGTGCTGCCTCTCAGTGTAGGGCAACACGGACAAAGAAAACTAATACAGCAATATTAAAATCTGACAAAATTGCCTTTAAGAGATAAAGAATTATTAGGGATAGAGGTGTCCTTGCTTGATAATAAACAATTTACCAGGAACTAAGAAACCTAGTATTTATATTAATCTAACAACATAACTTCAAAATATTTAAGGCAGAAAAAAATATTTAAGGCAGAAATACAGGGGAAGG
Organism: Nyctereutes procyonoides; assembly: GCF_905146905.1. NCBI lineage: Eukaryota > Metazoa > Chordata > Mammalia > Carnivora > Canidae > Nyctereutes > Nyctereutes procyonoides. The sequence goes on from NW_026575020.1 coordinate 584,800, forward strand.
GGCACGTGGCTGGCTAAGTTCATACAGCGTGTTACTCTTGATCTTGACATCATGAGTTCAAGCCCCATGTTGGCATGGAGCCTACTTTAAAAAAAAAAAAACAAGGAAAGACTAAAATCTATAAATATAGTGGGACATCTTAACATATTTTCCTCCCCAAAAGTAAGACAGATGTAACAAGAATAAAATTAACATATAAAAGATTAAATAATGTAACAAACTTTAATATACAAATACTAGAAAATCAGTATTATTTTCAAGTACACATAGAAGAGTATAAAAATGGACTTATACTATCTCCCACAAGTATCAACCAATACCAAAAAATCAACATCATACAGAATATATCCTAAAAAAACAAATAACATATTCTATGACCACAGAATAATGAAGTTAGAAATCAATAAAGAAAAGATTATGTTGGGATCCCTGGGTGGCGCAGCGGTTTGGCGCCTGCCTTTGGCCCAGGGCGTGATCCTGGAGACCCCGGATCGAATCCCGCGTCGGGCTCCCTGCATGGAGCCTGCTTCTCCCTCTGCCTGTGTCTCTGACTCTCTCTCTCTCTCTGACTATCATAAATAAATAAAAATTAAAAAAAAAAGATAATGTTTTTTAAAGATTTTACTTTTTCATGAGAGACACAGAGAGAAGGCAGAGACATAGACAGAGGGAGAAGCAGACTCCTTGCAGGAGCCCAATGTGGGACTTAATCCCGGAACTCCAGGATCATGCCCTGGACCAAAGGCAGATGCTCAACCACCAAGCCACCCAGGAGTCCCAATACTTTTTTTTTTTTTTAAGGTGTAAAACCAGGGGCACCTGGGTGGATCAGTTGATGAAGCATCTGACTCTTGGTTTTGGCTCAGATCATGGTCTCAGGGTCGCGAGATCAAGCCCTGGATTGGGCTCTGTGCTCTGCGTGGAGTCGGCCTGTGCCTTTTTGTTCCTTTCCCTGCTCCTGCTCACTTGCTCTCTCTCTCAAATAAATAAACAAAATCTTAAAAAACCCAAAGCTATAAAATTCAGCTAAAATAACTAGAGGGAAATGTATGACCTAAAATGAATATGCTATGTTAGAAAACAAGCCAGAATGAAAATGAATCAGGGCACCTATGTGGCTCAGGTCATGATCACAGGGTCCTGGGATAGAGCCCCATGTAGGGTTTCCTGCTCAGCAAAGAGTCTGCTTCTCCCTCTCTCTCTGCCCCCGCCCTCCCGCATTCTCTCTCTCTCTCTCTCTAGTTCGCTCTCAAATAAATAAATAAATAAAGTCTTGAAAAAAAAGAAAAAGGAATGAGGGCACCTGGGTGGCTCAATTGGTTAAGCATCTGCCCTTGGATCAGGTCATGATCACAGGATCCTGGGATAGAGCCCCGTGTTGGGCTCCCTGCTCAGCAGGGAGTCTGCTTCTCCCACTTTCTTAAATAAATAAATAAATAAATAAATAAATAAATAAATAAATAAATAAATAAAATCTTTTAAAAATACAATAAATAAATTAAAAAACAATGAAAATGAATCAGCCAAGTGTTCACTTTGACAAGTCAGAAAATGAACAATGAGTACATTCAAAGTTTGCAGATGGTCAGATAATAATAAAAAAATAGAAAATAATGAAATAGAAAAAAAGGAAAACATAGACTCTATGGAAATCAGTAAGAAAAAGACAATTCTTTTTTTTTTTTTTGCCCTCTTCCAGGTGGATCATGCTGCTAATCGTACCCAGTTTGGAGAGAAAATTCACAACTTTGGGCTGATTCAGGAGAAGCTGGCCCGGATGGCGATGCTGCAGTATGTGACTGAGGTAAGGCTCTCCTTCTCCCCTGCCCACCCCCTCCCTGCCGTCTCCCCCTGGCAGTGGGACTACAACCCGGAAAAGACAATTCAACAGAAAAATCTACAAGGGATATAAATGGGCAATTCAAATAATTTTTTTTTATTTTTTTATGATAGTCACAGAGAGAGAGAGAGAGAGAGAGAGAGAGAGAGAGAGAGGCAGAGACACAGGCAGAGGGAAAAGCAGGCTCCATGCACCGGGAGCCCGATGTGGGATTCGATCCCGGGTCTCCAGGATCGCGCCCTGGGCCAAAGGCAGGCGCTAAACCACTGCGCCACCCAGGGATCCCTAAATGGGCAATTCAAAGATGAGGGGAAAAAAATTTTTTTTAAGATGAGGAAATTTTAATGGAGAACAAACAAAAAATGCTCAAACTCACTAGTAATTAGGAAAATGCAAATTAAACAATCTGATGCCATTGCGCACCCTTTTGGTTGGAAAAATTATAATGAAACCAAGTTTTAATAAAAATGTGAGGAAACAGGTGGAAATGTAACCTGGAACAAGCCCTTGGGAGAGCAATTTTGCGATATCCAGTAGGGTATCTGCCCTTCAACCCAGCAATTCTCTTTCTAGGTATATCCTGGTCTCCAGAGAGAGGTGTGTACCTCCTAGCAAAAGATAATCACAGGGCTACTGAAAGGAAGCATTAAAATTTAAATTCATCTTTTATCTAAAAGAATAAAAACAAGTGAGCTTTGCTAATCTTCCATAAGCAGATTGACACTCGTGCCCTCCCTGGGCCTCTCTTGTTAGACATCCTGGGGTGTGTAGTAAGGCAGGGATGTTATCTGCGGAATGGGAAAGGGAAGCTTCACATTTGGAGGGATAGTGTATTTTTTTTTCTTTCAGCTCTGTGGTATGTTTGTGTTTTAATATTCTATGTAGTTCACTTATGCCCAGATGGATGGATTTATAGATTATGCTATCTAAATTTAATTTTCCTAACCCTCCAAGTGGACAAAGGATTTAAGAAAATTTGTCCAAAGAAGCACAATCGAGATTACTCACAAGTGAACACTGCAAGTACAAACTCTCAGGTTCAGTGAAAATTCAACCAGCATTGAGAGGGAGGCAGCTGGCCAATGAGTGAAAAAAATCGCTCAATTCAAGAGATATTCTTGCCAGTGATGAATCCTTAACACTACTGAACCATACACTTAAACATGGTTAAGATGGTAAATTTTATTTTTTTATTTATTTTCGTTTTTTTATTTTTTATTTTTTGGTAAATTTTATATTAGGTACATTTTACCATAATCAAAAAGAAAAAAAGTGGGGAAAGTAATGAAGCATACATACGCAACCACATTATTTTCACTAAGGATTTTTGTAATATGTATGATTTTTGTAATATGTTATTCATTTCTTTTTGTCATCTCTATGCCTAACATGGGGCTCAAACTCATCACCCAGAAATCAAGAGTTGGATGCTCTTCTGACTGAGCCAGCCAGGTGCCCCATTTACTGCATGTTAAAAAAGATTTTATCAGAGAGAGAGAGAGAGAGAGAGACATAGGCAGAGGGAGAAGCAGGCTCCCTGTAGGGAGCCAGATGCGGGACTCGATCTCAGGACCCCAGGATCTTATCCAAAGGCAGACACTCAATCACTGAGCCACCCAGGTGCCCCCATAATTCTTTTTGTATGTCTTATCATGGACATAATAATTTGTTATAGTGATTCATAAATACACATTTGTACATTAGAAATGCATAGTGAAATATTTTTCCTGCTGAGTATGTGGGAAAAATATGTTTGATGCTGGGCACCTGGGTGGCACAGTTTGCTAAGTTGGCTAAGTGCTGATTCTTGGTTTCAGCTCAGGTCATGATCTCAGAATCCTGAGATCCAGCCTTGCATCAGGCTCCATGCTCAGTAGGGAGTCGGCTTCAGATTCTCTCCCTCTGCCTCTCCTCCATTTGTGCTCTCTCTCTCTCTAAAATAAATAACCTTTGGGGATCCCTGGGTGGCGCAGCGGTTTAGCGCCTGCCTTTGGCCCAGGGCGCGATCCTGGAGACCCGGGATCGAATCCCATGTTGGACTACCAGTGCATGGAGCCTGCTTCTCCCACTGCCTATGTCTCTGCCTCCCTCCCTCTCTCTCTCTCTCCATCATAAATAAATAAATAAATAAATAAATAAATAAATAAATAAATAAAATAACCTTTTAAAGAAATGTATGTTTGATGCTTATTGGCCTAGAGAAAATTTCCCACAAGGACATAAAGAGATATATATAAGAATGTTAATTGAAGCACTATTTGGGAAACTAGTAAATAATCTAAATGCCCAACAACAAAGGAATGGATCAACTGGGATATATTCAAGCAGTGGAACACTAAAGAGTGGTTTAAATGTATGGATAAGAGCTGCATGTATCAACATGGATAAATATTCTAAACAATTTTATGTGGGGAAAAAAGCACACTGCAGAATGAAAAGTCCAACATGCAAAAACAACGTGACATATTCCTACAGATACATATATATGTATGTATATGATACATATATATGTTGTAATACGGATACATACATATATATGTTGTAATATGTACTGTTTCAAAACAGGGGATCCCTGGGTGGCTCAGTGGTTCAGCGCCTGCCTTTGGCCCAGGGCGTGATCCTGGAGTCCCGGGATCGAGTCCTGCGTCGGGCTCCTGGCATAGAGCCTGCTTCTTCCTCTGCCTGTGTCTTTGCCTCTCTCTCTCTCTCTCTCTCACATGAATAAATAAATAAAATCTTTTTTTTAAATAAATAAAATCTTAAAACAATTCCAGAAGAAGATAAACACCAAATTCAGGAATAGTGGTTACCTCTGGGAAGGAAGGGAAGAAAATGAGATTGGAGGAAGTATTCAAGTAGGCTTTATTTCTGGGGGGAAAAAAGATGCAAGGTAAATAAAAACAACATTGCATAATTCTATTATTTTTAAAAATACTTATTTGAGGGATGTCTGGGTGGCTCAGCGGTTGAGTGCCTGCCTTCAGCCCAGGGTGTGATCCTGGAATCCCAGGATCGAGTCCTGCATCGGGCTCCCTGTATGGAGCCTGCTTGTCTCTCTGCCTGTGTCTCTGCCTCTCTCTCTCTCTCTCTCTCATTAATAAATAAATAAAATCTTAAAAAGATATATGTGTATATATATATTTGAGAGAGGGAGAGATTACACGTTGGGGGCAGGGCAGAGGGAGAAGCAGATGCCCTGCTGCATGCAGAGCCTGATACAGGGCTTGGTCATGACCTGAGCCAAAATCAAGAGTCAGCTGCTTAACTAAGCCATCCAGGTGCCCTGCTTATAGTTTTAAAACAAGATGTTTTGAACCTAGTTTCCCTGAGTTCTCTGTCTCAGTGACAATCATCCTCCTATCCCCTGTGTATCTTTCCCAAGATATTTTATGCACATGCAAGAACGTGTATGTATATGTATTTCCCTTACCCAGCCTTCTTTTCAAACACAATTGGTAGTAAACATTACATACTGTTCTGAGCCTCACTTTAACAACGTATCTTGAGTTTTGTTACCTATCAGTACATAAAGAGCTTCCTCCATTTCTACAGCTGTCCAGTACTTCTTTTTGTGCCTCTTTTGAGCCAGTCTCCCACTCACAGAATGGAGACTATTTATGTCCTTTCACTACAATAAGCATCACTGTAATGAATATCTTATAAACAGGTCATTCTGCACACATGTATATATTATAATAAATTCCCAGTTGTAGAAATGCTGGCTCTTTTCAAATTGCCCTCCAAGGAGATTGTATTGAGTTACCTCCTGCTCCAATATTTTCCAGTGCCTGCTACTCAATCACAGATCAACACGGCATATTATCAGACTTTTTGTTGTTTTTTTAATTTTTATTTTATTTTATGATAGGTACACAGTGTGAGAGAGAGAGGCAGAGACACAGGCAGAGGGAGAAGCAGGCTCCATGCACCGGGAGCCCGACGTGGGATTCGATCCCGGGTCTCCAGGATCGCGCCCTGGGCCAAAGGCAGGCACCAAACCGCTGCGCCACCCAGGGATCCCTTATCAGACTTTTTGATCTGAGAAGTAAACATGGTTATCTCATCTCCAAGTTTAATTTGCATATTTTAAAAACTATGCATCAACATCTTTTTATAGTTCAGTCATTTTGATTTTTTTCTGTAAGCTGTCACTTTTCCAGTTGTATGATTTTTTTTTAACCATGAGCAATTACTTTTTTAAAAAATTTAAATTCAATTAGCTAACATATAGTACATCATTAGTTTCAGATGTAGAGTTCAGTAATTCATCAGTTGCATATAACACCCAGTGCTCATCACATCACACAACCACTGCACCACCCAGGCACCCTGAGGCTTTTTTGTTTTTAACGCAGGGTCTGAAGAATCTTCATTCAGTTTTGTGAGAAGCTCCTAATGCCTTCAAAAATCTGTGCATAGTACCAGTATCGATTTTTTTTCAGTATCGATTTTCTAATTTTGATATTGTAACATAGTTATATGTTACCATTGAAGGAAACTGGGTGAAGGTGCACTGGTTTCTATGTACTATTTTTGCAACTTCCCATGAGTCTGTAATTATTTCAAAATAAAAATTAAGAGAAAAGCCAACAAAATTTCATGGTACTTTTCTGCTTGAGGGGCTCTGCACTGACCTCAAACTACAACCCTTGAATCATGATGGCTCCCAAGTCTGTTGACTGACATGCCCCACCTAAAAGACAGCCACTGGGTTAGAAGATATATCTGAGGGGACACCTGGCTGGCACAGTCATGGAGCATGTGACTCTTGATTTTTGGGTTCTAAGTCTGAGCCTCAGGTTGGGTGTAGAGATTATTTAAAAATGAAATCATATATATATATATGATTATATACCATACAATTTGTAATCATGTAATACATATCATATATATGATTATAATCATATAATATATAAATTATATATATATAATCGAAGCTGTATCTGAGGACTGAAACAGGCAAGTGTTGTTTGGGGGCTGACTCTGGCCTCTGACTCCATTACTGTCACATTTTAACTTAGGGACCACATAGCAGCCATGGAGCTAATATTCACACTATCCTGTACTTCTGAGCTAAATTTTTTTTTTAAGATTTATTTATTTATTCATTCAGAGAGACAGAGAGGCAGAGAGAGAAGCGGGCTCCATGCAGGGAGCCCGACGTGGGACTCGATCCCGGGTCTCCAGGATCACCGCTGCGCCACCGGGGCTGCCCCTGAGCTAAATTTTAATGTTCCATGTCTATTCATTTACATTATCTCAATAAGGATAGAGAACTCTCTCAAGAGTTCCTTTGCAAGGAATGCCTGGGTGGCTCAGCAGTTGAGCATATGCCTTTGGCTTAGGGTGTGATCCCGGGATCAAATCCCACATCGGGCTCCCTGCATGGAGCCTGCTTCTCCCTCTGTCTCTGCCTCTCTGTGTCTCTCGTGAATAAGTAAATAAAATCTTAAAAAAAAAAAAGAGTTCCTTTGCAAAGTACAGAAGCCCCTGTTCTTGCTGTCATCTCCTGCATATCTTCTTTATGAACTCTGTTGCTCAAGCTGTACATGAATCACTGGAGGACTCTAACAAACCTTTGTGCACAGTTCCCTGCATCCGGGTCTTCTTTTCTCGTCTTTTTTTTTTTTTTTTTTAAGATGTTACTTATTCATTCATGAGAGACATACAGAGAGAGAAGCAGAGATACAGAGGGAGAAGCAGGCTCCACACAGGGAGCCGGATGCAGGACTCAATCCTGTGACTCCAAGACCATGCCCTGGGCTGAAGGCAGGGACCAAACCGCAGAGCCACCCAGGGATCCCCTCTCTTCGTCTTTTTGCCTAAAGAAGTTTCATTCATTCTTCAAAAAAAGTATACGCACCAGAGCACCTGAGTGGCTCAGGTCATTGTCCCAGGGCCCTGGGATTGAGCCTCTAGTTGGGCTCTCTGCTCAGTGGAGAGCCTGCTTCTCCCTCTCCCTCTGCTACTCCTCCCTGCTCCTGCATGCTTTCTCTCTCGCTCACTATCTGAAATAAGTAAAATCTTAAACAAATAAAAGTAAAAGCACCAACTCCACTAGGCAGCCAGCCATCTCCACAGCTTCCAACAAGTAACTCCAACAGGTAACGTCAACTTCATCTTCTAGGCACCCTACTGCAGCCTCCATTGGACAAAACTCCATTAAAACATGTCACCAGGGGATCCCTGGGTGGCGCAGCGGTTTGGCGCCTGCCTTTGGCCCAGGGCGCGATCCTGGAGACCCGGGATCGAATCCCACGTCGGGCTCCCGGTGCATGGAGCCTGCTTCTCCCTCTGCCTGTGTCTCTGCCTCTCTCTCTCTCTCTCTCTCTCTCTCTCTCTCTCTCTCTCTCTCTGTGACTATCATAAAATAAAAATATAAAAAAAAAACATGTCACCATATTGTCGTTAAACATGCCTGTTCTCACTGGACTGAAGCCTCATTCGAGGGCAGAGATTTTTGTGACATTTATCTTGGTATTTGTGGTGCCCACAAGCAATGCCATGCTGTAGGTACTCAAACATTTAGTGAATGAAGGAGTCAGGTTCATGACCTACCAGCCTCTCTACAGTTCAGGAAAAGCCAACCTAGGTTCCTGGGTAATTCATTTCTGCACGGAGCCAGGTGGTTCGCAGAGTTCAGCTGAGGCTCTGGCTGCTGTGCACAAGCTCCTTGCCTCTAGTTAGGCTTCCTGTAGCTCTGAGACTCTGTGCTTCAGTTTTGTTTTGTTTTGTTTTTAAATGATAGTCATATAGAGAGAGAGGCAGAGACACAGGCAGAGGGAGAAGCAGGCTCCATGCACCGGGAGCCCGATGTGGGATTCAATCCTGGCTCTCCAGGATCGCGCCCTGGGCCAAAGGCAGGCGCCAAACCGCTGCGCCACCCAGGGATCCCCAGTTTCTTTATCTTTAATACGGGGAATACGGGGACAATAAGAGTATCTTCTCACAGGGTTGTTGAGGGGATTACAAGCAATGATGCATCGAAAGCTCTTACTAAGCACAGTGATGGCCAAGAGTAAACAAGGCTCCTCAGAGATAGGCGTTTACGTATAGAATGAATGAGTCAAAAATAACTTGAGGTTGTCTGATCATTTATTGAGCACCTACTGTGTCCGGTACTAAACATGCTAAAAGCAGATAAGCAACCGCATGCACACTGCTCTTAACACAGATTGCCGGGAACCAGGGAAGGTTTTCTGGAGCTTGAGTTTTGATATGAGCGGAGCATGGGAAGGTGAAGGTGGTGCTAGTTAAGAGATGGTGGGTCGGGACGCCCGGGTGGCTCAGTGGTAGAGCATCTGCCTTTGGCTCAGGGTGTGATCCTGGGATCAAGTCCCCCATCGGGCTCCCTGCAGGGAGTCTGCATTTTATCTCTGCCTCTCTCTCTCTCTGGGTCTCTCATGAATAAATAAATAAAATCTTAGAGAGAGAGAGAGAGAGAGAGAGAGAGAGAGGCACGGTGGGTCTTCCGGACAGAGTTCCCTTTGGAAAGCTGTGTGAAGGTGGGCGACTTGGTATCTATGCCACGAAGGCGCGCGGAAGGGCAGCTCGGTGCGGCGAGCCGAGGCGCTGGATTCGAAGTTGAGTTCCAGTCCTATTTAGGTAGTAGCCGCGTGACTTTGGTCAAGTTACCGAACCTCTCTGAATTTCCCCAACTGTAAAAAAAAAAAGAGTCTGTTAAGAATATTCACCTGCCAGGGTGCCTGAGCGATGACGTAACCGTGCGTTCGCCAACAGGCGCTCTATTTAGAAGCCGCAAGACGCCCAGGCGGGTCACTACTGGTCCATGGGCTCCACGGGGTGTGGGTTCTCGCTCGGAGCATGCGCAGTGGGCCCGCAGCGCGGCCCGTCAGGCACTGCGGTAGGCGCCCTGGAGGCTGGCAGGACCCTGACCCCCAAGATGGCGGCGCCCAGCGAAGTTCCTGCGGCTGCCTCCGGGAAAGGCGGTGGCGAGGACGGCGGTTTTGGGTCATGGCTGGACGGACGGTTGGAGGCGCTGGGAGTGGACCGAGCCGTTTACGGCGCCTACATCCTGGGTGTCCTGCAGGAGGAGGAGGAAGAAGAGAAGCTGGACGCTTTGCAGGGTATCCTCTCTGCTTTCTTGGTGAGAAGCCCGGACACGTTCCTCCTAGTTTTCTGGCGGCCCTTGTCAGTACTTCGTACCCCTTTTCCCATACCTGGTGTCCCAAATGATTAGTGGTGTTACCTGGGAGAGGAATATTCTGAGGTCTGGGCCTCGGGGGAAGGGGATTGATTGCTCACCAACCAGGGTTTGGGAAAGTCAAAAGGTTGCATGTGCATAAAGAAGAATGGCTTTCCCTTATTCCTGGGGACACGACCCTCTTGGATGCCTGTGGGTGAGCTGGGTGAGTATTCTTCCGAAGGCGTTGAAGTGTCTAAATGAGAGTTTTATCATAAACGCCTAACGACCCATCTCATTCCCATCCTTTGACAGTGTTCAGAGAGGGGAATAAAGTGCTCTGGGGATGTCTGTGCTCTTTAAGAGGCAGTGTCCAGGGCTGTCCCATGACAAAAGCCTGCAGGAAGTACCCTCTCGGTTCCTATTTTGGAGGTAAGAGTCCAAAAAAGGTAAGCTGGCAGTAAAAGTCTTGGTCTAGGTCTAGGCCTAGGCCGAACTGAAACAAATATTGTGCTTAATCATTTATAGTATTTAGAGATGCAAAAATTGTCAGTGTTTGCTGGAGGAGGTGGGAAATAAAGTCAGAGTTTTAAAGAAGAGAGATAAACTTGGTACCAGCTTCTTAGAAACAGATTCAAGAACTCAGAAATGTGTACTTTAATTTGTGTTTAAGTAGTAAGTCACCTGGTTGTCCACTTTTCCAGCCTGACCATTCTGCTGCCTTCATCTCTGCTTATAGTTACTTGTTGGAAACCTGGTTCAGTGATTGGGCAAATGGCTGAAATATAATACTAGTGCAGCTGTCCCAGGTCCTCCTGGCAATGTCCCGCTTTTAGTCCCAAAGCCTGCTCTGGTGAGATTGACCTATAAATGGGAAAGCTTTAAAACAGCTTGTGATGTGGCTCATAAATTCAGTGGAGATAGAACAGTATGGAGTAAATTCTTTTCCTGGACCTTGACATTGCAAGTTGGTGGAGGGGGATAGTGTGAGGCAAGCGATTTAAGTTAGTTGTTATTTCCAGCTTAGAAGTTACTAAAGACTCCATGAAAAAGAAGTTGAAGTAGCTTGGGTACCCATTGGTATTAGCTCCTTGGCTTGTTCTTTTCATGGTGTCATCATTTAGAACTGCATGTCTGCTGCTGATAAAAGCAGGCATGAGTTTGCCTTAGACTATTAAGTGTCTTGATAGATGAGAGAAAAGTTATTGAAAAACAGATTTGGTTCTTTATATCTGCCTCTGTTTACATGAACTACGGAAGACACAGTCATTTTTAAGGGTGGCTTCCCCCTCTCTCTGCTGGATCCACACACCATGCTTAATTTTCTCTTGGTTTTCCCAACCCCTTCTATATAGGAAATGACTTTGGGAAGAATTGGCCAGGAATTATATGGTGAGGCAGGGGTCCTGTTCATGAAACAACTGAGAAGCAACTTTACAGAACAGCAAGGCCAGTGAATATGGTATATATCAAACACATAATTCATAATGCTGTTTACTTTCTGTCGGTCAGGCTCTATATACAAGCACTGACTGTTTTACCAAATCCCTTTCCAGAAAAAACAAAAGGCATTGCTAAATCAATCACCAGGTTGGGCTAGAATTCAGTATTAGGAATTAAGTTTGTCAGCAACAATTTGAGTTAAGATTCAAGAACATTGTATCTTGTCAGGAGCAAATAACAGTTAATAAATGCTTTTTATTAATCCTTTTTTGGGACGCTTGGGTGGCTCAGTGGTTGAGCGTCTGCCTTTGGCTCAGGGCATGATCCCGGAGTTCCAGGATTGAGTCCCACATCGGGCTCCCTGCATGGAGGCTGCTCCTCCCTTTCTCTATGTCTCTGCCTCTCTCTCTGTGTGTGTCTCATGAATAAATAAATAAAATCTAAATAAATAAAATCTTAAATCCTTTTAAAAAAAATTCCTTCCAGTGGCATTTGTATTGATTAATTATCAAGTTTTTATTGATGGGTTATTCTCTATCAAGCACTGCCCAAAGTGTTTGGGGTACCTCAGGGAACAAAACAAAAACCCCTGCCCTGATGGGATAACATTCTAGTAGGGAAAACCTTAATCAGTAAATTATATAGTATGTCAGAAAATGATAAGCACTAGGAGAAAAAGAACATTATAAGATCAGGAGTGGAATGGAGGGGTGAGTTTTCATTTTCAGTAGGATTATTACATTAATTGGGGTCTTATATCTTATGGCACCTGTTTATATGTACCAGCCTTCTAAATTGTCAGTGTCATGAGACCCAGGGCTTTTTCTCATTCATCTCTCTCACTATCTTAGTGCTTTCAACATGGCAGGCACCATCTGGATGAATAAATGAACAAATGGATGAATGAACTCCTTTGGTCTGGGTGAAGCCTGGGAAAATAAAGGGTCTTGTCCTCCGAGAGCACCCTTTTTCTTTTGCTTCTCTACTCATTTACCTTCCTTCTCCTTCCTTTATTTTTCCTGCTGGGGGATCATGAACAATAGAAACTCTGGGCAAAAAAAAAAAAAAAAGAGACACACACACACACACAGAGGCAGAGACACAGACAGAGAGAGAAGCAGGCTTCATGCAGGGGGCCCGATGTGGGACTCCATCCCAGGACCCCAGGATCACGCCTGAGCCAAAGACAGACTCAACCGCTGACTGAGCCACCCAGGCGTCCAAAGAATTTCTGTATATTTGGCATCTGTTCTTAAAGAATGCAGAGTAGAGGATAGAATCCTTTGCTGGGTACAAAATAAGGAAATCCAAAATAGGGGCGCTCCTGGGTGGCTCCTTCAGCAGAGTGTGCGACTCTTGATCTCAGGGTTGTGAGTTCAAGCCCCTTATTGGATATAGAGATTACTTAAAAGAAAAATCTTTTTTTTTTTTTTTTTTAAAAAGTGTGTTCTGCTTCTCCTCACTTTCTTTGAGAGATGATTTAACATAATGGCTGAGAATAAGACTGCTTGGGCTCAAATCCTGTTTAATCCATTTGCTACTTGTATGACCTTGGGCAAGTTACTTAACCTCTGTACCTTGGTTTCCTCATCTGTAAATTGAAAGTGGCAATAGCGCTTACATCTTGGGATTGTTTGAGAAATTGAGTACTTATGTGAGGTATTTAGAACAGTTCCTGGCACATGCTAAGCATTTAGTAAATGTGAACTCTGACAGCTCATTTTGAGGGGTAGAACATGAAGATTGTGGAGGCAGCCATAATGAAGGTGGAGGAGAATGCCCATACTTGAAATGCCTATTCTTCACCAAGCAGGGTAGGGATTTTATACATTCTTATTAATCCTCACTAAAATCCTGACAAGACGTGAAGCTCAGAAAGGTAAACTTGTTCTCAGACCTGGGTTTGAATTTAAGTATGTCTGACACTGAAGCCAACATCCTTTCATCATACTGTACTAAGGAGGAAGATTGGTCAACATGCAGAATGTGTATGCTTGTGTAAAATGGACAGAGGGTGGGTGTGGATAGGAGACCATCTGCTCCTTCAGGTGGAGTGAGCAAGGTAATGGATATGTTCCAGCATGAAAGTTGATAAACCTTGAAGAATGTACTGAGTTAAGTCTATCAGCCAAGGAAGATTTCCCAGAGGAGAGTTTTAACTCAGGTAACAGGTTTTTGCTCCAGAAGTGTGAGGAAGACTGTCCTGAGTTATTGTGAACCCTTTCCCCTGGAGCTTGGCAGGATGGAGTTGGCACTCTTGACTTAGAAGGTGTGGACTCACACATGGGATTATTTCTGAACCTCAGAAAAGAGAAACATACTTTTTATTCTGTGGCTCTCAAACCTGCCCCGTGACTCCTTATCACCAGAGGTAGAGCTGTGTCCTGGGCATGGGCTTTGTCCAGGCCGAGCGCTCTCTCAGGAAATTAATTGGTCTATTTTTCCAACTAGGAAGAAGATTCTCTTCTTAACATCTGCAAGGAGATTGTGGAACGTTGGTCAGAAAGTCAGAATGTCGTCACCAAAGTGAAAAAAGAAGGTAGCGTTGGGAGTTTGTCTAATCTCCAGGCCCTTTTCTGACAACTTTTCCTATACAGCTGTGAGCAGGAGGGTTTTGAGTTTTCTCTGCCCAATGTGGAGCTGGATCCCAGGACCGTGGGATCATGACCTGAGCCAAAGGCAGAGGCTTACTAGACTGAGCTACCCAGATGCCCCTGGTTGGTTGTTTTTTTTTTTTTAAAGCTCCCCCAAATGATTCTAATGTGGATCCAGGCATAAAAACCACTACTGGACACCATTGCCTCTTTTCTTTGAGAATGATTAACTTAATAATTGATTTTTATTTTAAGATAATCTATGAATTTCCCCTGGCATAATCATCACTATGACAGGGACCAGCACAAGGGCTCCTGGGTGACTCAGTTGGTTAAGCATCAGCCTTCATGATTCCAAGTCCTGGGATCGAGCCCCATATCAGGCTCCCTGCTCAGCAGGGAGTCTATTTCTCCGTCTCCCTCTGCTCCTCCCTACTGCTCCTGTGCTCTCTCTCTCTGTGCTTTTTTTCTCTCTCTCAACTGAATAGACGGGAAAAAGTTGCCTGCTTGAAACTAAATTTTTTCTGGTTCTAATACAGCACTTTTCAGCCTTTTTTTTTTTTTTTTTTTTTAAAGCAGCAGAACTTCAATTTATAAAATAGGTAAAAGCAGGGCTGCTCTGATTGAAGATGGATACAAGACCTAAAGCCTATCCTGCATGGTCTTTGCTTTGCCTTTGTCAGTGGCACCCAAGGCACCTCCTTTGAACCTCAGGGCCCTAAAGAATCAGCAGATGCCGTTGTCTTTCCTGCAGGCACTGTCTGAGTGGACTAGTGATTTGGTGAGCTTGTTTTCTCTCACATACAACCTTGTTGCCCCTCCTTTCCCTTCCCTCCCAGATGAGGTACAGGCCATTGCCACCCTAATTGAGAAGCAGGCACAGATTGTGGTGAAGCCCAGGATGGTGTCAGAAGAGGAGAAGCAGAGGAAAGCTGCCCTCCTGGCCCAGTATGCTGATGTGACAGATGAAGAAGAATATCCTTCTTGAAGTCTTGTAACCATTCCCTGAGGCTCGAGTCAGAAGTGTTTGATGGGTTTCAGTGAGCTCTGGGAAGTTGCCAATCTCCCCCTGGTGTGATTTTTTTTTCCCCTTAAAATGGCACTGATCTATGACCCTTCGTGGGTGTGAGGAGTAATGTTGGGATAATTGATACCACACTTAACATTTTTCAGCACATAATCAGTATGTTCCTGAAAACTTAGGTGTAAAAGAAATAATGCCTTAATAATGGATCATTTATATTGTTTTTTGCAGAAGCTAAGGAATAGCTGTGATTCTTTGTGTAATATCTTTCTGTACAGTATTACACATAATCCATCTTTATATTCTTTTCCCAATTGATAAGGAAACTGAGGCAGTGAGAAATGAATGTGTGATCAGAGACATGTATAGATTTAGTGGCAAAACCAGGACTAGAATATGGATATTTTCGAATGAAGGATTCCCAAATTTGGAGCAGTTTCATTTGAAAAAAATTTTTTTTTTATAATTGAAAGACTGAATCCCCAGCTAACACAGGAGAAATCTGGAATTTGGGGGCTGTGCAAAAGGCAATTGCTGTTGATGGGGACAGGCTTGGTTCCCTGTGAGTTTGAACTTGTTTAGGAGATGCTTAGCTTACAGAGCCTGCTTGAGTGGAGCATGTGGAACCTTATGCAGCAGGGCTCATACCAGAAATGTTAGCTGTCTCATCACAAGTTTAGGAAATAATTCTTAGGCTTTTTGGGGCCAGCTTGTCTTCTGGTTTATTGTAATTTTTTTTTTTTTTTTTTTTTTTTTTTTTTTGCCAGGGTCAGCAGAGCTCTGTGTCCAATGACAAAATCTCCTTTCTTGGGCTAGAAAAGAACAATTTAAGCAGTGGTTCTTCCAGACGACTTGTTAAAACGCCGATTGCTGGGCTCCCTACTCCCCAGTTTCTGATTTAGTAGGTCTGGTGTGGAGCCTAAGAATGTGCTTTTCTAGCAAGTTCCCAGGGAGTTCTGGAAACCACATTTTGAGAAGAGATCTTACACTAGTTCTAAACAATCTTGAGACTTCTAAAGATGACTGCTGGGTTTACTACCACGTCTCTGATAGTGTTTTTCTTCAGCATGCTTTTCCTACCCATCACTTCACTGAATGTTTTCTGATGTTGGGCTGGGATGTGCTAGCCTTTGGTTTTCATCCAACTTTCCTTAACATCACTCACCGAAGCCGATGAGAAGGATGATTCAGGTGCCACCACAATGAACATTGGTTCTGATAAATGTATCCTTCTCTTTGTCCGTCCCCAAGTGTTTCTCCATTGAATATTCTTGAGGAACAGTTTTTATCTTGCTGTCATTGCTGGGGGATCCTTTTACCAACAGGAACTCATGTTGGGCCAGTTTTGTGGGCCCCATTCCGAGGACAACCATAAATAGTCAATTTAAGGAGAAATTTCACCAAAGAAAACATGTTAACATGTACTGTGAAGGGAGGAAGGATTTCTTAAGAGAGGATTTCTAAGGGAACAGAAGAATCTACTCCCTGTGTATAGCACTGTGTTACCAGCAGTGGAATCAATTACAACAGTATTGAAATTTTGAGTTTGTCCTCAAAGACCGTATAATTTTGTCAGAACACAAACACTGAATCTTTTGAGCTAAAAATATGGACAGATGGAAAGAAGTGCTAAGGAAAGTCCCTACCAACAGACACTTATGAAAGCTTCTGCATTGATTGATTGATTGATTGATTTCATTTATTTGTTAAAGAGAGAGTGCAGGGAAAAGTGGCAGGAGAGAGGGAGAGGGAATCTCAGGCGGGCCTCCTGCTGAGAGCAGAGCTGATGCAGGGCTTGATCTCAGGACCCTGAGATCTTGACCTGAGGTGAAACCAAGAGTTGGACACTTAACTATTAAGACTCCCCTCACAGGGAGCCTAGGTGACTCAGTCAGTTATGTGTCTGCCTTCAGCTCAAGTCATGGTCCCAGGGTCCTGGGATTGAGCCTGCAGTCAGGCTCCATAGTCAGCAAGGGTCTGCTTCTCTCTCTCCCTCTGCCCCTCCCACTCCTGTGCACATGCTTATCTCTCTCTCAAATAAGACATTTTAAAAAGAAAAAAAATTCTGAAGTATGATGGGCTATCAAAGAAAAGGAGGTTATTTCAGGGAGACTTATTTATTTTAAAGCACTAAAGCAAAAAAAATGTTATGTTTTAAGAATAGGAAGGAAGTTATCTGGTGGTAACAGGTTGTTTCTGTTTTTTTAAGTTTTTTTTTTTTTTTTTTAGTAATCTCTATACCCAGTGTGGGGATCGAACCCATGACCCCGAGATCAAGAGTTGAATATTCTTCTGACTGAACCAGCCAGGCACCCCCAGTTGTGTTTTAAAAGTCTTAAGAAAGGAGGGGTAGAGTTTTTGGCTAGGTATTTTCTAACTGCTTAAACTTATTTCGTATCTTTTATAAATCCAGTTTGTGGTTATTAAAACCTGCTTTTCACTTAAGCTTCATTGTTCTAGGAAAAAAAGCAAATTGATAAAGTGTAGTAAGGTTAAACAACTTAACTCTTTTCAAGCATTTTAATAATGCCAAGTATATAAAATTTTTGCCAATTACATTAATACTCTATTCACTAAAACTAGCCTAGATACTCCAGTATTCCACCATGATCTAAGTACTTATTCTGGAATGAAACTTCATTTTCATAAAATTTTTTAACCTTCAAATTTAGAGAAGTCTGAGGTTTTTATTCTGAGGATTAGTTTTAAACTTTTGTTTAAAATAGTAGTTCCGGGATCCCTGGGTGGCGCAGCGGTTTAGCGCCTGCCTTTGGCCCAGGGCGTGATCCTGGAGATCCAGGATCGAATCCCACGTCGGGCTCCCGGTGCATGGAGCATGCTTCTCCCTCTGCCTATGTCTCTCTGCCTCTCTCCCTCTCTCTCTGTGACTATCATAAATAAATAAAAATTTAAAAAAATAAAATAAAAATAAAATAAAATAGTAGTTCCAAGAATCCCCATTTGACCAAAGATAAATTATCATAAGGACTTCTTTTAAAGACTAGAAATATGTAGAGAGAGTAAGGACAAAGTGGTAGTTGGGACTGTATGACCTTATCCTAATCCCTTAACTCACCTGTAGCTCTGTTCCGAAACACCAATGTGGAAGATGTCCTCAATGCCCGAAAACTGGAGCGAGACTCACTTCGGGATGAGTCCCAGAGGAAGAAGGAACAGGACAAGCTGCAGAGGGAGAGGGACAAACTAGCCAAGCAGGAGCGCAAGGAAAAGGAAAAGAAAAGGACACAAAGAGGGGAGCGGAAGCGATAACCTTGGTCCACTCTGTTCTTTCTCTTCATTGACTTGATCAAAGGGAGAAGTGATTGTGCACACGTGTATTTAAGAGAAATGAGAGAACATTGCAAAGTGGTTTCCCAAGGCATTTCCCTTTTGTTTACATGGTCAAAAGGAAAATCACAGACACTTCTAATTACAACATGTGCCATGTCTCTGTGGTGTGGGTAATCAGATTATTGAAGTTGATGTCTGTACCAAAGATCTGGAATGGGGGCAACTTTTATATTTTAATACTGAAGTCCTGGCTCCTTTTGGCCACTTTACAAGTCTTCCCTCACCTAGGATAAATAGCAGAAATATTCAGAAAGCTTGACAGTTTTCATCCTGAAGGAGCAGAATCATGACCACTCCTTTCCTGAGATGAAATTTGGGAGTGTAAAGTACTTTGAAAGTAGCATTTACCCCTTAATGTATTATTTTATGGATGAAATAGAAAACAAATGAAGAGCCCTACCTGGATCTAGATATTATGTTAACATGGCCACGAACTATGAAAACGGAAGAAATGATGTAGATATTCTAGATTTGACTTTTTTTTTTAAAGCTTCAGCCCGTGGGAGGGAAAAGAAGTATCTTTTTAAAAAATATAGTTACATATTTTGAAAAAGAATGTGTATTGAGTGGAAGAATATCATTGTTAGCTAGATTCATTTTTTATAATCATGAGCCCTTGAGTGCTAGTAGAGATTTTAATCCTGATCTGCCCTAAAACAGGAGTATAAGGACACGATAATTATAGGTTGAGAGAAACTTCAGGAACCATGCGTTTAAGGAAGAAACACTGGAAATCTCTGCTAACACAAAGATATTTAAGAGTGTACTTTGTGGGTGCTCAACAAATTTAATGAGTGAATGGGAAAAACCTGGGAGAGTCCAAAGTGAGCAGAAACTCTCCATTTCTACTTTTGTCACAAGCCACATTCAATTGTAAATAAGGCCTTTTCTTCAGGCAGCCGACTCAAGAAACCTGAAGGGAGTAATCTCCCTGACAAGACAGAAAAGAAGTATTGTATACCTGAGGCTGGCAAACTACTGTAGGCAAGCAAATTTGGCTGTTTGTTTTTGCATAGTGCAAGTCAGCAATGGACTTTGCATTTTTAAAGGGTTGTAAAAGAAGGAATATATGACAGAGACCTTTTGTGGTCTATGAAACCTAAAATATGTACTGTGTGGCCCTTCAGAGAAAAAGTTTGCCAACCTCTGTTTTATACCATTAACCAAGAGGTTAACCAAATTTTTTACCTTTGTGCAGAAGGTCAAAAAGCATGGTTAAGGAAAAGATGTGTCATCTCTATACACTCCTATAACCGTGGCATTGCATTTTTAAAAAGTAACCATCTTTTAAAAAAAATAAACTATTTAAATCACTGTTTTCTGATTCCTTCCAGCTATTCATGGAAATGTGTGAACAGTCACTTAGCAGTGTGTTGAATTCTGCTTTATATTTTGTTTTGATTAGCCCAATACGCTCTCCTGTTAGTTGAACCTCTTCCTAGAATCAAATTCTCTGCCTCCACTTTCCTTTCCGTGAGGTTGGGTGTTAGGAAATTACCAAGATTAACTTTTTTTGGAAGTCAGTAAGTTGACTTTGAAGTCCTTACAAGTGCTTATGTTGGTGTGTTTGTCTTCTGTGACAGTAGCAATAGGCTGTGGCTACAGATAGCTTATGAGAGCACCTCTTTGATTAACCCTTATTTTGGATTTTTGATTTATTCTCACCTTGATTTTGGTATCTGAAGCAGAGCCAGGTTATATCCATGGACCCCTGAAGGATACTTGTTTTAGTGTTATAATAGTAGCCAGTTCTTATGGGACTCTATTATGTATATTACAGTTAGGTGTATACTTGAAATAAGGTTTATTTATTTTTTGAACTAAGGTTTAAATAGGAAAAAAAGGATCAGCTCATTAGGCTGAGGAAGGTTATTCATTTAATTCAGTTGCTAATAAATCCTTTATGTCTAAAATGTTCAATATTGCAAAGGGCAGATTTTAAACAACCAGTATCTTTATGTAGTATGATGGACATTTTAGGCCAGAACCAAGATTTCATTCATAACGTTAATTCCAGCCCACTACAACTTTATAGGCAGATTATTCAAGTGAGAAGGATGCTGATAGAATTCAAGGCAATTTTATTTTTTCTTAAAGATTTATTTATTTATTTATTTATTTATTTATTTATTTATTTATGATAGACATAGAGAGGCAGAGACACAGGAGGAGGGAGAAGCAGGTTCCATGCCGGGAGCCCAATGTGGGACTTGATCCAGGGACTCCAGGATTGTGCCCTGGGCTAAAGGCAGGCGCTAAACCGCTGAGCCACCCAGGGATCCCCAAGGCAATTTTCAACCACTTTTATATAAATTACTTTGTATGTTAAAAAAAATACACCAAATTCTTTTGGATTAGAAGGGATAGGAGCATTGGTTTTTATCAGTTTTACTAATTATATGTATTTTTTGTTGTCCTCGGTTGTAATTCAGAAGGACAATACATGTGAACCATTCCTTTATTTTAAAAAAAAAATTATTTATTTATTCATGAGAGACACACAGAGAGGCAGAGACGCAGGCAGAGGGAGAAGCAGGAAGAGAAAAGCAGGCTCCATGCAGGGAGCCAGACATGGGACTCAATCCCGAGTCTCCAGGATCACGCCCTGGGCTGAAGGCGGCACTAAACCACTGAGCCACCGGGGCTGGCTATGAACTATCCTTTAGAGAGTATACTACAGAGGGATAACCAACTAATATGAGAATTATTTGCAGGGTGATGTGATGAACAGAATTTAAAAGAATTTTTGTGTTTGGTTTTTGTTAATGGATTAGTGTTTCATTTCTCAACACTGTCCTGTTAAAACTTCCCCAGAACTTTTACTCTGGTTTGCCTGGATTAATATAAAGGCAGAGCAAAAACTTCATCTTTGAAGGATGTTAGGTTCAATGCAAGGATACCTGAATGGCAGTGGTTTGTCTACCAACATCCTTTCTTCTATATTAAGAACTGGCACTGAGTTTTAAATTTTATTATCAGTGAAATGAAATTTGATTGGTTTATCTGCAGGACGCTTAATGTTAGAAACTAATATAAAGATGTAAAAAAAGAAACCAAATGTTTTCAACAAAGTAATTTATTAATTTTTTCCTGAGAGACTAAATTCAGTACAATATTAGTTTTCATAACATCCAACGTCTTATGTCAAACTTAACCACTTTCTATGCAGTGAGTGTGGTGGGGTGATCTATTTTATTTGACTACCCTCAATGTAATTCATTTGGGTAGTTCTAAAGCATATCAGTGATCAAAATGTTTCTCCCTACAGTTACTCCTGCATTCTCAATCAGTTACTTCTGCACATCATCTAAAGAAAATTTATGTGGTGTGATTACACTCTTTAATACCAAGATTTCTAAAACTAGGAAAAACACCAACATTTAAAAAATCTAGTGTTTCTAGTCAAGGATAGTTCAATTAAATTTCATCAGTACATTATATTATAGTTTAACTCATGCTAGAAATGTTAAAACCCAAGATCTTCTGAGTCACATAATACCAACATTTCATATTACTGAATAAATTACTCGGGTTTCCGACAAAGATATTAGGTGATGAGAAACAGAAAAGGCCAAGCTTTCAAGAGCTGTTTTAAAAAAATACAGAAGCAAACTAATGAACACAGCTACACAAAATATACATTAACCAATTGCAAACTAAACTAAAAACCTTAAAAAATACATTTTAGAACTTCGTGATACCCTCATAAAATGCAGCAAACTAAGGGTATTAAAACAATAGTCATTATTTTAGTTGCTATGCATCAAGTCTAAAAGATCAGATAAAGGAAATGTTTTGATTCAATTTAAATACTTTAAAATTGGAAATATGTAATAATTGATAGTATAAATTTTAAAGAATATACACAAATGATTGAACAGGTTTTATATTCAGTAACTTGCATGGTTTTTACACTGGCACTTTTATCACTAATTTAGGAGAATCAGATGCATTTCCCTCCATATACTTAGGCACTAAGATTTCAAATTTATAAATATGGTAGTATCTTAAATATTAAATTTTTACATGAATATTGGGTTCATCCTTGTTTTCCTTTGTTTCCTAGGTATTATCCAGTTTTTTAAGGAAAACACTTTTATATCACAATCAAAACTTGTCGTGGTTACTAGACTGTAGCCGTAATTGGGTTACAGTCATTTAGATTCATTATTTGGAATTATACTTACTAAGGCAGACCTAAATGAAACTTATTTTCTAGAACAATTTCACATTTGCATTTACCTGCACTGCAGAATGGGCTCAAGCAATATTTTAGCTGTTAGGAAATATTTAATTTACTTAAACTTGTTATCTTTGGCTACTTGGAACTCCTACTAGAGTAGTCAACTTTCCTTTGAGTTCACTTTAAACTATATCTGATTCATTCCAAATAAAAGATTTTTTAAATAGAAGTTAGACTTCATTAAGGTATTAACTTTAAATCTGAAAGAAAATTAATGTATTGAAATTTTCAAGTTTGACAAGTTCATTAAAATTTTTTAGCATGTCTTGATACATTTACTTATCAGCTTTTTATTCTTCTTTCTGCTGGCATTTCCTTAATGTTTGTTTGCTTCACCTCTCTGGTTCATTGGATTGCTACTATTTATGTTTTCATGGACTTTATCTTCACAGTTTACTATATCTTGTAAAGCCTTTTCCACATTTGTTTGGCCAAGTGTACTGGCTGTTTTTGGCAAGGTCATCTGCAGTGCACACCACAGGGTAGTACGTGCTTTCCGAGTAGCCACACACATCTCTTTAATTGCTGAAGCAAGGGCAAAAACATCTGTAAAAAAACCATTCAGGATCAGTTCATGTTAAACACATTTTATATATCTCTCAACTCTTAAAAAGCACAATGTTGTGCTATTAAATGATCAAACATTATTATTTTTATAAGAGAAGGATGGCTATTGACTGGACTAAAGTATTTGACTTAATATTTAAAATTGTTCATACTCTATTTCTGACTTGTAGGACAATGACTGTGCTTTGGGTAGAACACAGACTTACAGAACAGAGTTATAATTAAATGAGTAAAATTAACAAAACTGATCAAAGTACTTTTGGAGTAAATTATGTGGGCATCAGTTACTGATTTATTCCTTAGGAAAGTGTAAATTTTAGAATCCAACCTTTTAACTTCAGAATCTGATTTTAACAATATTCAAATTATCTCACTGCCCTATCAAAAGAATATGCATTAACACATACCTCTGTCATCTTGGCATCTAGGAACTCCTTGCCTTTGCCTGTTTGATGCATTAACAATTTCATCCTTTCTACGTGACTGTACAATGTGAATGGACTCCAAGTGTCTATCAAGAGCAGTAGAGATATTGGCATGAAGGGGAGAACTTCGAAGACGTTCCATTTTGCCTAGTAGAGTCACCACCTAAGGGAAACATTTTAAATTTTGATAAGGCATGTAACCACATTACCCTGTCTTTTAAGTAAGGACAAATCTTCAATGAAGCAGAATAGAGAGGAGAGCAATAATATTCATCTAATACATAACTGAATGCCTACTCTATCCTGATACCATGCTGAGGAAAACAAAGATGTAAAGTCAGCCTTAAAAAAAAAAAGTCACCCTTTTGTACCTACTTGTTCAGTAATCTGTTCATGGGAATGAGCAACAGTTTAAAAAATCAAACATTCAAATATTTCCATGTCACTGACAGTGCAAATTTAAGATCTAATATTGTTTCTGGCAAATAAGAGAACAGCCTGCAAATAGAACATTTATAGGAGGTACTGTAATCTAAAGGGGGGAAAAAGCGCTAAAAGGGAGAAGTCCTAGATTGATTAATCCTGATCTCAGTAGGTCCTTTCTGGGCTTCCAATATTCTCCTTTTGGAAATCAGAAATATTCAAATCATACTGACTAGTGGTAGTTTTAAGGAATCCCTAATCCAATATACCAGTAAGGGGAGTATATTTTAGTTGTATACACCTAAAGTCTCCATTTCTAAACTTGAAATGTATAAAAGTTAAGAGAAGTTTTTCAATAATTAGGATTTGAAAATCAAATAAATACAGTAATTGCCTTTGGGAACTAAATGTTTTAAAATTCACATAGGAACTTGGTGTTTCGTGATGGGAGAGTAGAAAAATATTTTTCAATTAAGAAGCCAATGGGGGGCAGCCCGGGTGGCTCAGTGGTTTAGTGCCACTTTCAGCCCAGCGCCTGATCCTAGAGACCTGGGATCGAGTCCCACGTCAGGCTTCCTGCATGGAGCCTGCTTCTCCCTCTGCCTGTATCTCTGCCTCACTCTCTCTCTCTCTCTTTGTGTTTCTCATGAATAAATATATAATTTTTTTTAAAGGAGCCAATAGGGGACACCTAGATGGCTCATCAGTTAAGCTCTGCTTTCAGCTCAGGGCATAATCCTGGGGTTCAGGGATTGAGTCCCACATCAGGCTCCCTGAGGGGAGCCTGCTTCTCCCTCTGCCTGTGTCTTAAAAGTTTTTTTTTTTTAAGAATTGTATAAAGCAAACTAGAAAGTAGTACAGGTAAAAATATTTTAACGCTTTGTGATCTAATGTTATTTTTTTTTAAGATTTTATTTATTTATTCATGAGAGATACAGAGAGAGAGAGAGGCAGAGACACAGGCAGAGGGAGAAGCAGGCTCCATGCAGGGAGCCCGATGTGGGACTTGATCCCAGGTCTCCAGGGTCACGCTCTGGGCTGAAGGCAGGCGCTAAATCGCTGAGCCATCCAGGGATCCCCTGGTCTAATGTTCTAAATATAGATAGAATTTTTACAACAGGGATCCCTGGGTGGCGCAGCGGTTTAGCGCCTGCCCTTGGCCCAGGGCACAATCCTGGAGACCTGGGATCGAGTCCCACATCGGGCTCCCTGTATGGAGCCTGCTTCTCCCTCTGCTTGTGTCTCTGCTGTGACTATCATAAATTAAAAAAAAAAAAAATTTACAACAGCTATAAACATAATCTAAATTAATGTGAAGCATAAGCAAAGCTGGAAAAAGTTTAAGTCTGCAATCCTTTGATATATTGCCTAGAAATATATTACTGAGAAAAAGGAATTTTAACCTTGAATAGTTTTAAGAGAAAATAATATAAAATTGAAGTTTTTATTAACATTAACATCTGGCTATAATCCACGTTGGTATATGACTATACCCCTAATAAATCCATTGTACAAATTTACAAATTTGATAAAAGAATTTCAACTGACCAACTGAAAGCTAAGTAAAATCAATATTTTTCCATTGAAGTAGTTCATATCTATATTTTAAAGACAGCAAGGTACAAGAAACTGATGTTCAATAAAACATACTCTTGATTTTTCTAATTCTTGAAATAGCTTTTATTCAATCACAGAAGCAAGCTGTCTTCTTCACTGCATGCTTTTTCCTAGAATCTTTTTTTTTTTTTAAGATTTTGTTTATTCATAAGACAGAGAGGCAGAGACATAGGCAGCCCTCTGTGGGGAAGAATGATGTGGGACTCAATCCCAGGGCCCTGAGGATCACAACCTGAGCCAAAGGCATACCACTGAGCCAGCCAGGCATCCCCAATTTTTTTTTTTAAGATTTATTTATTCATGAGAGAGAGAGAGAGAGAGAGGCAGAAACACAGGCAGAGGGAGAAGCAGGCTTTCTGCAGGGAGCCCGACATGGGACTTGACTCCAGATCCTGGGATCACCCAGGCATCCCCCCTTTTTTTTCTAAGTTTATTTTTTTTTTAAGTAATCTCTACACCCAGCATGGGACTCCAGCGGACAACCCTGAGATCAAGAGTCAGACACTCCTCCAACTGCAGCAGCCAGGCACCCCTCCCAGATATCTTTTATCATATTTGGAAAGCAGTATAAATTTTTAAGAAAAGGTCAAAAAAAGGGGAAACTTTACCCTAATCTATTAAATTCTAGAAAATTCAGGGGTGCCTAGGTGACGGACTCAGTTGGTTAAGCATCTGCCTTTGGTTCAGGTCATGATCCCAGAATCCTGGGATTGAGCCACATATTGGGCTCTCTGCTCAGCAGGGAGCATGCTCCTCCCTTTCCCACTCCCTCTGCCTGCCACTCTGCCTACTTGTGCTCTGTTAAATAAATAAAATCTTTAAAAAAATTATAGAAAATTCTCAAATTACAAAGGAAATAATAGGAATAACACATTTGCGATTTATTTTTTTAAAATTCTTTATTTATGATAGTCACACACACAGAGAGAGGCAGAGACACAGGCAAAGGGAGAAGCAGGCTCCATGCAGGGAGCCCGATGTGGGACTGGATCCAGGGTCTACAGGATCACACCCCAGGCTGCAGGCGGCGCCAAACCGCTGCGCCACGGGGGCTGCCCCACATTTGCGATTTAAATTACAAAATGACCTATCAGGATTCTTTACATTTGAAGTGCTATACTAATTTTATAAAACAAGACTATTTTCTTTTTTTTAAGATTTTTTTTTAAGATTTTATTTATTTATTTGAGAGAGTGACAGAGCAAGCATGAACAAGGTGGTGGGGGGATGGGCAGAGGGAGAGGGAGAAGCAGATTCCCCTCTGAGCAGGGAGCTGATGCGGGGCTTGATCGCAGGACCCTGGGATCAGGACCTGAGCCCAAGGCAGATGCTTAACCACCTGAGCCACACAGTCGCCCCTTTTCTTAAGATTTTATTTATTTATTCATGAGAGAGACAGAGACAGAGACACAGGCAGAGGGAGAAGCAAGCTCCATGCAGGGAGCCCGACTGAGACTCAATCCCAGGTCTCCAGGATCACGCCCTGGGCTGAAAGCAGCACTAAACCGCTGAGTCACCTGGGCTGTCCTTATTTTATTTTCTTAAAGATTTATTCATTTATGACAGACATAGAGAGAGAAGAAGGACATAGGCAGAGGAGAACCAGGCTCCCAGTGAAGAGCTGGATGTGGGACTCAATCAGGGATCCAGGATCCAGGATCATGACCTGAGCCAAAGGCAGATACTCTACCACTGAGCCACTCAGGCATCCCTGTTTTGTTTTTTAAAAGATTTTATTTATTTATTATTTGTGAGAGAGCGAGCGCACAAGCAGGGGGAACAGCAGTGGGCTCCAGCAGAAGCAGCAGGAGAAACAGGCTCCCCACTGGGCAGGGAGCCCAACATGGAGCTCAATCCCAGGACCCTGGGATCATATCCTGAGCCAAAGGCAGGTGCTTAACTGACTGAGCCACCCAGGCGCCCCTAATTTGGGTTTCTTAAAGAGGAGCTATTTAAATGACTAAACCTACTTTTAAAATGATTAAGTGTGGGGGTGTGGCTCAGCAGTTGAGCATCTGCCTTTGGCTCAGGGCATGATCCCAGGGTCCAGGATGGAGTCCCTCATCAGGCTCCTTGCTGGAAGCCTGCTTCTCCCTCTGCCTGTGTCTCTGCCTCTCTCTGTGTGTGTCTCTCATGAATAAATAAATAAAATCTTTAAATAAAATAAAATAAAATAATTAAGGGGGGATGTTATTTCCCTTTTCCTAAGTATTACTCATAGTTCTAGGACCAAACATGGAAAAGAATATATTTCAGAGTTATGTATAAATGTGATTTAAAAATCCTTCAGGAGGGGATCCCTGGGTGGCTCCGTGGTTTGGCACCTGCCTTTGGCCCAGGGCGTGATCCTGGAGTCCTGGATCGAGTCCCACATTGGGCTCCCGGCATGGAGCCTGCTTCTCCCTCTACCTGTGTTCTGCCTCTCTCTCTCTCTCTCTCTCTGTCTATCTGAATAAATAAATAAAATCTTAAAAAAAAAAAATCCTTCGGGAGGATCCCTGGATGGCTCAGCGGTTTAGTGCCTGCCGTCGGCCCAGGGCATGGTCCTGAGGTCCCAGGATCGAGTCCCACATCGGGCTCCCTGCGTGGAGCCTGCTTTTCTCTTTGCCTATGTCTCTGCCTCTCCCTCTCTCTATCTCTCATGGATAAATAAATAAAAATATTAAAAAAATAAAGGTTAAAAAAAATCCTTCAGAACTCTGACTTGTTTTAAAATTTTATCAAGCAATTAAAAAAAATCCATTATTGGGTGTTTTTGCAGCTTACTCTGGCTTGTTCCCGAAGTTCATCCACAATTAAGCGATCAACTCGAGATGGGTTGGAGGTCAGCCTTGGAATTGGAGTGTTGTTAGTACTGGATACTTTTTTCCCTGGGTAATTCTTGGCCAGAGCCAATTCAGTCTGTAAAAAAATTATATAATTTTTAGATGCCGAATTTTCTAAATATGATTCAATCCTGAATAACATTTCTCTTAGGCCTAAGAAATAAATTGAAAATCACTACTTTAAAAATTTTTCACTTTCAAAAGGTAACAAATACAAACCAAATACCACCATATTTTTCTATCATATTTAATGCATATAATATATGTGAAGGCACCAACAGTTTAATACTTAATTAAAAGAACTTTATTTTTTTTAAATTTTTATTTATTATAGGCACACAGTGAGAGAGAGAGAGGCAGAGACACAGGCAGAGGGAGAAGCAGGCTCCATGCACCGGGAGCCTGACGTGGGATTCGATCCCGGGTCTCCAGGATCCCGCCCTGGGCCAAAGGCAGGCGCTAAACCGCTGTGCCACCCAGGGATCCCAATTAAAAGAACTTTAAAAGAAAATTTTGTTTTTAGGTAGTCTCTACACCCAACGTGGGGCTCCAACTCACAACCCTGAGATCAAGAGTCACATGCTCTTCCAAATGAGCCAGCCAGGCACCCCCAAAGAATTAAACTTTTAACCCATTAAGAGTGCAAAATAAACTTTACATAAATAGCAATTTTTTTAAGTTTCAAATTTTTTAAGTTATCTAATTCCTTACAGTCATGGACTTAAAAACTGTACATTATAGAAGAATTAAGCTTAGAAATAAGGTGAGTACTCAAACTACACTAACAAAATAAAAAAGATATGCAGAGGGAACATCCTAAGTTCTAAATGGATAGCTCTGTGTTACCTTTTTTCTCTCCTTTTCTAATGCTCTCCATTGTTCATAGCATTCTTCTAGTCGAATATGAAGTTCACTGGCTGGTCCACTACGGGTTTTAATTGGTCTTTGAAATCCAAAAGTTGGCACGAAACCAGAAAAGGAATTATCACCATACATCATATCATTAAAATAAGGGTATAAATGGCTTAAGTCATCATAAGAAAACAAATCGTAAGAATCCAACAGTGGAACAACTGAATGGCCAAATGGGTGAGTGGATCTTAGGGGAAACCCATTTGAGCCAAGTGGTTGAAAACTTTGATTATGCCTTAAATCTCCCATCATATAATTATTAGAAAAGCATGATGCCTGTGTGCGATTCACACGGCTATTAATATTGTTGTCTCCACTTCCCTGTCTGTGGCTATTAAAATGACCCTGTGACTCCAACAGATCTTGATATGTATTTTGAGATAAGCCATCTAAATGCTTTGGACCTTCTTCAGGATCATAATGTCCACTCTGAGGCTTAGCTTGAAAATTATGTTTGTTTACATTTTCAATGATCCCATACTGCTGAGCTGAATAGTTATCACAAAATCCATTTGGTTGCTTTATTTTTTTATCAGTAACTGATTCAAAGAGATTTTCTTCTCCAGTCTTTGTCAGTCCTTCCATGTGATTGACAGATTGAATTCTTTCTGCACCATTGTAACTGAAATCAAAACTAGAAAATGCTGAAGGGTTTTCTTGGCAATACTTCTGAAATAAACTGCTATTTGGGGTTAAATTTGTGGATAACAGTTGGGGGAAATCTGAAGGATGGTTAGAACCTTTTGAAGCTACACTTAAGTGACTATTTAATTTCATCAAGTTACCTTGATTCCGATAAGGAATAGGAGTGTTACTTTTTGTTTGAACATTCATCCACGTTGGTCTACTTAAGTTGATACCTCCTGAAAATGTTGCTGAGTTTGATAATAAATTCATGGGTTTAAAATACTCTGAATTTGGGGGGTCAGGTTTAGTAAACTGTTGTTTTTCTGTGACATTAGCAAAATCATTATTAGCTGGACAAGCTGTGTGAGGTTTTAGTCCATATTCTGATTTTATGCCAAAATCAGCAGTGAATCCTGCTTCCTTTGCAAACTGTTTTTCTGTCAGATGTGGTGTGGTTTTTGGAAATGTGAAATTCTGCTGGTCAGGTATTGTCTCCTCCATTTTTTTCTGATTTGCTGGTTTAACCTGAAATAACTTGGTATAGGTGTCTGCTTCTAGAGTTGGTGTTTCAGGTGTACCATTAGCTAATTTTTTACTATCTTGGACACTAAAATTCGAACACTTATTAAGCTTAGCCTTATTAGGATGAACATATTCTGGGTATCTACAATAATCTGCATTTTCACTGTATCTATTAAATTGAGAAAGAAACATTTCTGCCCTTTTTTGCTGTAATGGTACTTCAAGACCTTTAGCACATATTTTCTCTCTTCCATAAGAGTAAGTATCAACTCCTGATTCTTTCATGATGTCAGACAGACCAGTTTGTGATGTAAAACAGTTTTTGATAAATGGATAATCTTGGAATGTTGTCTTAGCTGTATCATTTGTCTGGATATTGTAACAGTTAGAATGATCACTTCGTGAGGGGTACATCCATTGTTCTTCAAGGTCTAAACCAGTAAATCCATGATAAAGTTCATCTACTTTTTGTTGTGGTATTAGATTACTATTATGCAGGTATTGCTTTTCCACTGTTGACACAGATTCACCACTATAAAAAGCTTGCTGAGAGATGGCTGTATCTATTGGCCTTTTGGTTTCTGTTAAGAGGTCATGGTGATCTGCAAATCTGCTTGTGTTCATTGGCCAAACTGACTTTAAATTGGAGGAGCAGGTCCTAGAACAAGTAAATATATTTAATTACAACTTAGGTTTTAAATGACTTTATTTCCTCATTGGAGAAGTTAGGTTTTCAAAATACTTATACTGCCTCATTGTCCCTTTCTAACTCTGCCTTATAAACTACTATTACATCCAAATAATTGTCTATTGCTTGAAATGTGTCACATGCTACATAAATATGCATTTTAATCTTAAAATGTCTTCAGTATACTTTCCCAAGAAATCTTAACTAAGGTCTGAGGCTGGTGACTGCATGGTCTTGCATGAATTGTTTATCTATAGAAAGCAGAAAACAAAATAAGTTTTTCCTTTAATTAGGTTATTATATAGGTGATTATAAAAATGTTGTTGACTGCAATTTTTTAAATGAAAAATATATACTTTGCTGAAAATATTACTGAAATTAAAATATTTTAATTGGTTACATGTGTACTGCATATTTCCCTATCTAGGAAATAAGACATTTGGGTAATATGGCTTCCACACCCCCAAAAATAATCACAGTATATTAATTTTTTTTTTACCATATGAATAAACTCCATACGTATTTTTGCATAGCAGTAATGATAGTTTTATTCTTTGGGATATATCTATAAAAGCTCTTTGGAATTTATACTCTTTAAGCCAAACTTTAGCTCATGAACTCAAGGGAAATAGCTCTGAATTATGCAAGAATAATTTTCCAAACTAAAGTTCTTAATAGCAAATTAAACTTTAGTATGAAACTTGCAATTAGATGACAAGTACCTCATGAAAATCAAGTAAATCTATTTAAGTAAAAATAAAATCTAATAAATACTGTAATTTAGTATATGTGAACTTAAAAGCTTACTATATACTATATGGCTTATAAATATACTAACCCCTCAGCAAAATACGGCTGTGACTTATCTTGTTCTTCCAAAATATTGGACACAAGTCCGTATAAGTCTGTTTCACTGCCATAGTCATTTCTTTCCGTTTGAATCCTAAAAATAAATGAATATCACGTGTAAATTCTTTTCCTCCTACTGAAATATATTGATTTATATTTCCAGACTTATTATACCATTACTTTTCTATAAAATATTTGGATTGGATTTATACCATCATTTCAAATAAAGAGGAAACAGGAACTCAAGAATATTTTACACTTTAGCATAGTGTCTAGGCTATGTAAGTGTTTCTCCTTCATTTCACATCCTATATCTAGTTTACAATGTTTGCTTAACTCTTATTTGTCCAAAACACATGCTATTCATTTTAGGTTCAAGATATAAATCCCTGACCTCTGATGTTTTAGACAGGCTTGGCACCATGGCTCTTTCTAAAAGTGTATCTGGTACCATTATACATTATTCTATCAACACTTGCTCAGTTTTTTCATCTGTGATTTGAAAGCCATATGAATCTGCTGCTCTATGTTTGTGACTCTTGAGACCAAATGTTGGATTTAAAAAGTGAAATGTGATATGGTCATCCTAGATATCACACTAATATTGCAGTTGTCCCTTAAAGTAACAGATTTGTGGGCTATCCCTAAATACTTACTAAAGTAACCAGAGCTCCATGTACCAGAAATCCTACCTTGTGACTAATACTGTCTAAATAATACAAAATGTAAAAACCAGGATGCCTGGGTGGCTGAGCAGTTGAGCACCTGCCCCTGGCTCAGGGCGTGATCCGCTGTCTTAGGATCGAGTCCCACAAGCAGGCTCCCCACAGGAAGCCTGCTTCTCCCTCTGCCTACATCTCTGCCTTTCTCTCTCTGGTCTTTCATGAATAAATAAATTTTTTTAAAAATGTAAAAACCACAAGGAGATGGAAAATTAGTGTTTTACCTCCTATGTATTTAAAGTAATTTGTTCCTAGAAGTAGTATGTTGCTTTAAGTTATAACTTCTTGTTTTCTCATATTTTATAGTATTAGGACATTAAAAAATATATATCTTATATTTGCATAACATTCAAACATTTCATTGATCTTCATAACATAGGATGGGCAGGTATTAGTAATCATTCAGATATTGAAGAATGAGCATTTGAGATTTTAAGAAACTTGTATTTTGCAAGTATATGTAATTTGCCAAACTACACTTGCTGAACAAGTGGTCTGCCTACAAGTCTAGTGCTTTTTCCACTATGTTGTGTTATTTCAAAAAGATTCAATGTAAAGTTTTTTTGGATAATAATTTATTAGTATATATCTAAAAAAATTCAATGTAATATATACTAAACCTTTAATAGTTGTTATTGGGAAGTGTTAAAGGTTAAAGTGAAATTCTGCTTTCTCTTGTATATTTCTGTAGCATCTAAATTTCTTCAATGAACATATATCAAATTATTTTAAAATATTAAAAATATTCTGTAGAATTATATATTAGTCTAATAAAATCACTATTTTATAGAACTTACCAAAATTTTCAAATTTTTAAGTAATCTCTAGGGGCATCTGGATGGTACAGTATGTTAAGCAACCAACTCTTGGTTTCAGCTCAAGTCATGATCTCAGGGTGGTATGAGACTGACCCCCACAATGGGTTCTGCATTCAGTACAGTCTGCTCGAGATTCTTTCCCTCTCCCCCTCCTGCTTATGCTCTAAAAAACTAATAAATCTTATTAATAGTATTATTATTAATAATAAAATCTCTCTAAAAAATAATAAAAAAATAATCTCTACACCCAACATGGAGCTTGAACTCACAACCCTGAGATCAAGAGTCACGTACTCTACCAAATGAACCAGTCAGGCACCCCTCTTAAAAATCTTATTAATTGAAAAATGTTAAAAATTGGGGAGCCTGGCTGGCTCAGTCAGTGAAGCATGCAACTCTTGATCTCAGGGTCCTGAGTTGAGCCCTACATTAGACACAGAATTTACTTTAAAAAAAAGGAATAAACATATAAGATTTTTAAAATAATTATTTTCCAATTAAACTAAAGATGCATCAACCTCTATCATCTGATCCCTTTTATATAATTAAAATAAAGGTAGATGTCACACCCTTAGGCTTCTCTTTGTGACAGGCTCCCACAATATCCTATATTTCATTCTTTAAACCTACTATACTTGTGCTCAGCAAGTCCATCATCATCATTATTGTAATATCTATAATGGTAGAGATAATATTGGCATGTTAATTCTAATACCCCCGTAGGAGAGATCTGGCATAAGAGTAGGCCTTTATTATTAATGGAATTGAAAAATATCTAAAACTATCTTATATTTTATAAGATTCTGTTTATTGTATACTTATGAAGAAAATAATTACTGAAAATTTAGAACTAGATGAAAAAATATCAAATTGTAACTCATTTACATAAGTTATCCTTAGAAAGAGGAACTTAAGATTTATTCAGTAAGGGTTGCCTCTAATGAATAAAAAAAAAGTAATGAGCTAAAAATTATATATACGTAACTGCTAGTTTAAGGTTTCTAAAAATTTGATAAACATCAAATTGTAATGCCATGACATTAAAATGCTGATATAGGGAACAAAGAGCTAATATAATTGGGTTCCCATGTAATCAAACTTAAAAAATAACTTCATTTAGCCTGGAAAATCTGATTTATTAATTTACCTGTTCTTTACATTGATCTGAGAATTAGAAGGCTGTTTAATATCGTCTCCATAAGTAGACCATGGTGCATAAAAAAGTGAAGAATCTACAGAACTTGAATATTCTGTTGATGAAGAAAGTGGAGTATAGGTCTGCCTTAGGTCAACACTGTCTTCACTCTGCAATTTTAAAGACATGTTTGCATATCAGACACATCTAAATTACATTTACTATAGAATATTAGTGAAATAATAATAGAGGAAATAACAGGGCAGCCCAGGTGGCTCAGCAGTTTAGCGCTGCCTTCAGCCCACGGCCTGATCCTGGAGACCCAGGATCAAGTTCCATGTCAGGCTCCCTTCATGGAGCCTCCTTCTCCCTCTGCCTGTGTCTCTGCCTCTCTCTCTGTATCTCATGAATAAATAAAATCTTTAAAAAAATAGAGGAAATAACACATGTGTGTAAGAGTTGGGAGATTTAAAATCTAGACTTAGCCACTTAAGCTTGTTTTCTACTAGGGGTTGGCAAATTTTTTCTGTAAAGGGCCAGATAATAAATATTTTAGGGTTTTCTGGCTGTTAAGCCCTCTGTTGACCTCAGCTCTGCCATTCTAGAATCAAAGCAAATCACAGACAATATATAAGGGGCATAGCTGTGTTCCAATAAAATTGTGTTTACACAATCAGGCACTTGGCAGATCTGATCTTTACTTATTGCTCATCCCTGGTATGAAACACTTACAATTACTGCACTTTTTTCTGAACAGATAAATGCTGTTTGGACACTACCAGTGTTATTTTCAAGAGATCATTTACAAGATTGTCTTAATGCCCCCACTCTGTGTAAAACAGTGAATGTCATTTATACAGAATTTTCAAAGAAATTCCACAGAACATTATATTCATTTAACCTTGTGACACGAGTACTCTATTTTAAAAAGAGGAAAACTGAGGCTACAAGTTACTGAGCTGGATAGGTGACAAAACTAACCCCAAACTCAAGACCTTACTCCTACTGTAGGACCTTTTAAATAATCTCTTCAATTTTCAGCCTAGCTTCTAGTTCCAAGAGATATTATAAAAATGACATGATATATAAAATTTTATGATCTCTTCAGAAATTTAAAAGTTATTATTACTATATTATTACAATTAGAAAAAAACAAGCTAATTGAGTAAATAAGGCAAAAAGTCTGAATTTAAAATTTTATTGATTTAAAATACTGTCTCTTGGGACGCCTGGGTGGTTCAGCTGTTGTTGTCTGCCTTTGGCTCAGGGCATGATCCCTGGGTCTGGGATCGAGTCCCATATCAGGCTCCTTGCAGAGAACCTGCAGCTCTGTCTGTCTCTCTCTGTCTGTCTCTCTCTGTGTCTCTCATGAATAAATAAATAAAATCTTTAAAATAAAATAAAATATAAAATAAAATAATATAAAATAAAATATAAAATAAAATAAAATACTGCCTCTTTCCAAAAGGGATTGATGTTCAGTGAAAATAATTTTAGATACTTAAAATAGAATGAATTTAACACATGATAAAGATTAAACTGAAATATATTTTATTCTAGAAAATGCTTCTTTAAAGAAGTCTGAAATATAGATTCATAATTTTTAACTCTCTAAATGAAACCTGATGTAAAAACTATAACTATCTGGACACAGAAGTGGTTATTTTCTTATAAATACAAAGGAAATATAATCATGACTAAAAATATTTTCTAATTGCTTTTTTCTATTAAAATTTACATTGAGAAGACAAGAATAAATTTATGTTCATCATAGACATAATTTAAAATACAACTCTTTAAATAACAGAATTTATATACTATATGAATAAAATATGAAAATCTCTTCCAATCACCCACCTTTAGGAATCTCAAATATTTTACAACCATTTATTTAAATTCTGGTTATGACTGCTATTTGAAAACTACACATTATAATTTTAGATATCATGTGGACTATTCTGAAGCCGTGGAAAATGAGGCACCAAAGTAATTTTGCTAAGTGTGTCACTAAAAACTACTTTTCCAGAATTTCTTAGTGAGCAGTAACTTTTACAAAGGATTTTTTCTTGAGAACCTTTCATAATTTTATTCCTTTAGTTCTGAAGTTTTTATCATAAGCCCACCTTAACTGTCTTTTAGGTATGAAACATCCAAAAATGATATAATTGTTCATCTTTTTGAGATAGTGACTTAAAAGAAGTATTTTCAGGTTATGCAATATCAAACAAGATATACAGTATTTGAAACTAACTGCATTTTAGGAGCATTCTTTAGAGTTTAATTTACATTTTAAAGTAAAATTTGAGGATTAGAAAAATTAACTCCTTTTATAAGATTGATTTCAATTTTGTATTCTAGGATAAAATAAAAGCTAAAGTAACAGGGTGGATTCAAATGATTATACTTTAAATATCTGGATCCTTTTCAGTTAAAACATTTGTGGGAATGAAGTATGCAGATGATTGGGGCTGGTATATGAATCAGTGTAGATAACTGCAAAATGTATCACTTTTATCCTTGATATACTTAGTTGACTGAAATTAAATCCAAGTAAATTTTAGGAGGTGTATAAACATTATAGAGAGCAGTGGAATACTAGTCTTGGCGGTGAAATGACCTGCATTCCCCTTGGGCTTTGTCACTTAAAGCATTAATCAAGCTCTCTGAGCCTCAGTTTCTCAGTCCGTACGCTGAATGTAATACTATACAAAGTTGTAGTGTGGATTAAATAAAATTATTTATTTGGGGATATTGTTATAATTCAAAGTATAACAATATCAACACTGATGTCCTGGTTAAATAATTTCAAATGGAAATGCCTCACACCACCCTAAGCCCAAATTTAATACGATTGATAAAACTAAATGTTTTAGGTGGGGTAAAAGGTAGCATGTAACCTAAGACACTGCTGAGGCCAGAAAAATGAAGAAATACAGAAAAGCTTCACTTTCAAGTTATCAAAAAAGTAATGTTTGTGCTGACTTGCAATAAATGCTTTTGAAGGAAAAACTATTTTAAGGTTTTACTAAGCAAAGTGGGTTTTCTTACATGTCTGACCTCATGTTACACTGAAGACAAAATGATAACAAGAATCGATGAAAAATCTTCCTCGACTTGTTTTTGAAAGTATGTGCGGTGCAGACTCTACTGAAAATGTTACTGGCTTAAGAAAGAAAGAGAAGGAGGGAAAGAGAAAGAAAGGAAAGGAAGAAAAAATAGGCTTTCTGGTCCTAAACTTGGAGCTATCTAAACACTTAAGTGAATGGGCTCCGCGTAAACGACTTTGATTTAAAAACAAACAAAACCACAACCCTCTAACAAAGGATGGACCTGCGATTTGTAGCAATCATAGAAGGAAGTGGAGCCAGTCAGCATCACGCTGTTGAACACATCCGTTAGTCTACTGCTGGGGTCGGCACCGAGGTTCCAGCAGCGATTCGCACCTCCACGGAACGCTACCTTGGGCTGCGCACGACAGGGAGAGGAAGCGGGAGAGGCATCACGCACGGCAAAGCCGGGCTGGAACCGCGGGCGGCTGTCGCACCGCCACTGTTCGCGCAGCTCAACTCAGAATCCACCCCGAGGGCACCGATCACCGGGCCCGCGCTTCTGTCCCCGGGATTTCCTCTCTGCCGACCCCGAGGCGCGGTCCTCGACGGCCCTGACAGGCCCACGCCGGCGGCCACTACGTCAGCGCCGCCGCCGCCCGATGTGGTGGAAAAGGCGGCGGCGCAGCCCCGGCGTCGCGGCTACTGCAGCCCCGGCCGGTCGGTCCTGTCAAGCCCGCTCCGCGCCCCCCAAGCCGGGGCCTGCGGGCCGCCGCGCCGCCACCACCCCCCGTCCGCCCCCGCCCTGCGGCCCCGGTGCCCCGTCGGGGTTCCCCCCTGGCGACCTGCCCTCTCCCGCCCGGCCGCGGCCTCCTCAGAGAACCGGTCTGGGGACGCGCCGGCGCCTCAGCGGCTCCTCACCGTCGCCGTCCTCCAAGCCCGGCGGCCACCCGGACCTTGACGGTCCCCACCGGTTACCTCAAGTCCCTCCCTCAGGCCTGGGGGGCGAGGGAGCGGGCAGGTGTCTCCGCCTCTCACCTCCATGGGGGCCCCCAGCCCCTCCTGGACTAGGTACAGCTCCTGGGGCACGGGAGTGAGGGGGGGGCGTCGAGGCCCGGCTCCCTCAGCCCGCACCCCGTCGCTGCTGCTGCCTCCGCCGCCGCCACCGCCCCGGGCGCTGCCTGGAGCGGGTCTGTGGGTCGCGGGGCCGGAGCGGGGAGGGAGGGGCGGGGGGAGAGGCCGTTACAGTGCCTACCCCTGGCTCGCGACCCCGCACGCGACCCCGCACCGGCCCGCTCCACCCCACCCCACTCCCTGGTGTGAGGCCCGCCCCCCGCTTCGCACCCCGTCATTGGCCCGCTGACCAGCCAATAGGCAACCGCCTCCCGGCCTGTTACCCCCTAGAGACAAGGCCAAGAAGATGCCGTTAGCGGACCTCGCTCTTCCTTAGCTTCTGAGCCTTTCCCGCTCAAAGTAAGCCTGTTCGGGATTGGCCCTGACTGGCGAGCAGCAGCCCGGTGACTGGCTAATAGGGCAGCAGAGGGGCGGGGCATGGAAGGTGGGGAAGGAGTGCGGGCCTACCGGATGGGAGAAGTGATCGGAAGATTTGAGAAGTCGCTCAGCAACTGGCTGATTATACTAAACCTATCACTGGGCACCTTTTTGTCACCTGTGCATTTCCTTTTTGCCCCTTAGTCCCTCCCATAACTCCCAGAATCCTTTGGAGACGCCAAGAGAATAATAGACGTTCCCATTTACGGAAGGTGAGGAGCCCGTTGTGGAGTTGAGAGTTGTTGGGACGTGTCCTTCCGAGGGAGAGACGCCCTCTGTTTTAGACTCCAGGGCACCATGGGGATGAAGGCGTTTTGGTGTTAATGCAACCCTTGAACAAGGTGCACGCTGACCTGCACCAGACAAGCCATTTACGTGGGCAGGGCCATTTGGAGAGATGATAGTGGTTGGAGCATTGCTAAATGTTGTGGGCGTTGAAATATTGAAGATGAGAATCATAAATGCTGCAAACGCCTTTAAGTTGTTTATATTTAAAAATCAAAGCTTGAGAAGAGCTCAATAAAGTGGAAGATGTTCCTTAATTCAAAAGCAAATGGAGGGGGGGGAAACAAAAGCAAATGGAGATAGTATAGGGGCACAAATTTTATTGGCTCATATTGTCCCGATAGTTATTTTGGATCTCTTCTGTTCGGCTCTTTTCTTTCTTTTTCGAAAGATCTCATTTCGAATGGATATGTTGTGGGGGGGAGAGGTGCACAATCTTACCCAAAGATATACACAAACCTCAGATTAAAATGAGAAGGGGTTATGGGGCGCCTGGGTAGCCTACTGGGTTGGTCGTCAGAGTGTTGGTTTCCGCTCAGGTCATGAACTCAGGTAGTGATATCAAGACCCACACTGGGCCGTGCAGCTACACAAGTCGTCTGCTGGAGATTCACCCTCTTCCGCTTCTCTCTCTAAAATAATTTTTTTTTTTTTAATGAGAAGGATGAGATGCCTGGGTGGCTCAGTCCGTTGAGGGTCCTGAGACTGAGCCCCACATCAGGCTTCCTGCTCAGAGGGGAGCCTGCTTTTTCTGTCCCTCTGCCGCTCCCCCTGCTTGTGCTCGCTGTCTCTTTCCCTCTGTCTCTTGATCTCTGTCAAATAAATAAAATCTTTTTTAAAATAATAAATTAGGGTTAGAAATATGTAATTGTTTTATGTATTCTCTGCCTTCGTCTGAAAGTTTTTTTTGGGAAATGGTGACCTTCTTTCTCCATTTATTGACTATTCCTATATCAGAGCAACTATAAAAGAGTTTGATGTCATAAGATTGATTACATTTCAGTAACTTTGGCCCATCTCAGAATGGTGCCCTCAAGTAACAAACTCATTTTTTTTCCTTGCTATTTTGTGGATATTTAAGTGAATCTGAATTTATGATTGGATTTTAAAAAATATATATTAAAGAACATTTTTTTATATAACTAGAAACAATTTAAACCTATTCCATCCTGGGGCAGCCCTGGTGGCACAGCGGTTTGGCGCCGCCCGCAGCCTGGGGTGTGATCCTGGAGACCGGGGATCGAGTCCCACATCGGGCTTCCTGCATGGAGTCGGCTTCTCCCTCTGCCTGTGTCTCTGCCTCTCTCGCTGTGTCAATAAATAAAATCTTAAAAAAATAAAAAATAATAAACCTATTCCATCCTTAAAAATTAGTGCAGAGTGAACACTTCTCCAAAATATATAAGATTATTTTTTGTTGTTTTTATTTTTGTTTTCCAACTCTGGAAGACAATGTACAATGTGGTACTCTTCAGTTACATTAGTGAATCCCTTTTTATACTTTTACACATACTTAAACATTTTGTTTTGTATCAAAAATATTCAGTTTCATTGAAAAAAAGTCAGCCTGCCCCCTAGAAATGTTTTGTGCGATAGAATAATAGGATTTTATTTTTCTCCCAACTAAAACTTCAACTTCAAAAAAATACATATTTTTAAAAGTTCAAAGTATCAGGAACAATCTCTCTTTTTTAAAAGATTTATTTTTTTATTCGTGAGAGACACACACAGAGAGAGAGAGGCAGAGACATAGGCAGAGGGAGAAGCAGGCTTCCCACAGGAATCCTGATGCAGGAGTCGATCCTGGATCCCAAGAGCCGAGGGCAGATGCTCAACTGCTAAGCCACCAGTCATCCCATCAGGAACAATCTCCATGCCAGAGAGAACTCTGAATTAATTCTTCATAGACAGCAATCCTGTAGGGGATCCCTGGGTGGCTCAGCAGTTCAGCACCTGCCTTTGGCCCAGGGCATGATCCTGGAGTCCCAGGATCGAGTCTCGAGTCCAGCTCCCGGCATGGAGCCTGCTTCTCCCTCTGCCTGTGTCTCTGCCTCTCTCTCTCTCTCTATCATGAATAAATAAATAAAATTTAAAGAAAGCAATCCTGTAGAGACACCTGGGTGGCACAGCAGGTTAAGCATCTGCCTTCAGCACGAGTCATGATCTTAGGGTCCTGGGATCGAACCCCCATCAGGCTCCCTGCTCAGTAGGGAGCCTGCTTCTCCCTCTGCCCACTTTCTCTCTGTCAAATAAATAAACAAAATCTTAAAAAAAAAAAAAAGAAAGAAAGCAGTCTTATAATCTCAAGTCAGTATATCATTAAATCACTGCAGGATTATTGTATACGCTCATCTATGTTAAATGAATTGCTTTTCTAGTTTCCTAATGGACTAGTGGTCCAACAACTTGAATGGGCTGCAAACCTACCTTGATTCAAACCATGCAATTCTTTATGGGCTTCTCTGACTTGAGGTCTTAAATTATCTTAATTCTACCTTCTGGAATTAACTGGATTTCCATATATGGTTTCTCAACCTCTAAAAGGTTGTTGGAAGAGTGGAAATGTATTAAGGAAACTTAACTCAAAATTACAGTTGGAAAAAAATGAAGG
Source organism: Nyctereutes procyonoides (assembly GCF_905146905.1). NCBI lineage: Eukaryota > Metazoa > Chordata > Mammalia > Carnivora > Canidae > Nyctereutes > Nyctereutes procyonoides. Next base: position 627,062 of record NW_026575020.1, read on the forward strand.
GGAGGCTTTCTTTTGCACCTGTACTACACTCCTCCTGGCTTGCCTAGTTCAGCAAGAAGGAAGATTTCTTCTCAGCCCAGTAACAGCAAGCTGCCCTCATCTACAGCCAGTGAGAGGCTGCCACCGCTTTGAACTCTTGTTTTCCTCCAATGAACTTTTGTTCAAAACATACCTCCCAACTGGGTGCCTGGGTGCCTCAGTCAGTTAACTGTATGACTTTGGCTCAGGTTATGATCTGGGATCCTGGGGTTGAGCTCTGCATCTGGCTCTGTGCTCAGTGGGGAGTCTGCTTCTCCCTTTCCTTCTGCCCCTACCCCTGCTCATGCTCTTTCTCTCAAATAAATAAATAAAATCTTAAAAAAAAAATAACATCCCTCCAAATTTCTTCCTTACCTCTGTAGAAGGACCTCTCCCATTTTGTTCCCAGGATTTGCCTGTGGTTGGCCATTGTTTACTTGTCCTGAATTGCAATTTTTCTTCTATTCCTCCCAAAACTCTATTTTCCTGGCTGAATCACTTACCTTTTTCTTTTAAAAAGGTTGACAGAAGCCTTACAAACAGCTCTTTATTAGAGCTGTTTGAAACTACTCCCTTTTTTTCAGTACTCAAAGTAGTGTTTTTCTGACTGTGTCTAACATTATATTTGCAGCCTTTTTTTTTTTTTTGGTAGGAAGTAAGCTAGCTTCTGCTTTAACTTTTCTGTTTGATGGATTTCCAGGTCATTCTCTCTTAATCTGTGTTCCAGGAAACTTGTAGGGTTCCACTTATCTTGAGATGAGACCCTGAAAAAATCATGCATTTAACTTTGCTGAAGAAATGTTTCTGCTTGGGGTGTGGGGAAATTCTTGAGTTGATTAATATTTATAAAATATAATGTTAATGTACATTTCCTATGGCAAGCTCTTCCATACCTTCAAAGTTAACATTCTTCCTCATCTTTTAATATTTTGATCTTTTTCTATGTATGACTTTATTTCTTGATTAGAATAGAGTATATATTTGATATTTAAACTTATGCATTGACATTCAACTAGGGCTTTCACTGTAAAATGAAAAGTTCTGAATAACTGTTTCACTGCCCTCCAAAACTGAATTTCTATTTCTCAATATTTGATTGGAACCAGATGTTAGAAAAGTTTCATAGAAGAGTGCCACCAGAAAAAGACATATTTTAGAGATGTCTTTGTAAATTTCCTTTAGGATTTTAAATTTCTCCTGAATTTGAGGGGTCCCCAGACTATATAATGAAAAGTCTTCTGACACAATGAACCAGAAAAGAGCTTCTGAAAAAAAAATTAAGAGCCAGAGTTTTAATTTAGGCCACAGAGCACAAGAAGTTATGACAGGGTCCATTTTTAAAGTTCTATCAAAGCTTTGTGTATTATGATGTACCGCTAAAAGTAAGATTCCTTCCCAAGGATAATTAAATTAAAAGAACATTCATGAAACGTATGATTTCCAAATAGTATGATTATATACCCATAAGGTGGGAAATAAATTCTGCATTTATAGGATCTTCCTGAAAACTCACAGCTCACTTAATTGTTGAAATCTTTAACCAGCCCAAATTTCTATATTATTTTATCTACCTTTATTTCTATTTGAGCATTCTTAAGATATTGTGAGAGGACCTACCTATAGGTTCAATCTGAAAGTTAGGTTGTTTTATAATCGTTGTATTAAATAATGGTACTCTGTATCTTTATCAGATTGTCAGAGCCCGGAGGTAGCTGTTCTGTTGCAAAAGCCTGCTTAGGTTCTGAGCTGGCCCCTAATCAGGCAGGGTTCTTACAGGCTATATCTATTCCCAGGGCACCTATGAAGTTAAAACCTGGAGAAGCTACTTCATTAACCCTTGGAGAGGGATCCCTGGGTGGCGCAGCGGTTTAGAGCCTGCCTTTGGCCCAGGGTGCGATCCTGGAGACCTAGGATTGAGTCCCACGTCGGGCTCCCGGTGCATGGAGCCTGTTTCTCCCTCTGCCTGTGTCTCTGCCTCTCTGTGTGTGTGACCATCATAAATTAAAAAAAAAAAAAAACCCTTGGAGAGCAGAGTATGGAAGCCTTACCTAGTTCTAAGGCTCTACCTCTCTTTCCAGGTCCTTACCTCTGATCTGGAGCCCGACTGCTTGTCTGGCCAGATGATATGGTGCTTGCTCTTCTTCTTTTTTTTTTTTTTAATTGACTTTATTTTTTAGATCAGTTTTAGATTCACAACAAAATTAAATGGAAAGTACAGAGAGTTCCCATATACTCCCTGCCCCCACACATGTACAACTTTCCCTATTATCAGTATCCTGCACCAGAGTGGTACATTTGTTACAATTAATGAACCTACATTGACACATTATCAGTCAAAATCCATAGTTACAGGAGGGTTCACTCTTTACAGTGGGTTTTGACAAATGTATAATGATGTGTATCTACTATGATAGTGTCATACAGAAAGGTTTCACTGCCCTAAAAATACTCTGTGCCCCCACTCATTCATCCTTCCCTCTCCCCTAATCCCTGGTGACCACTGGTGTTTTTACTGTCTCCATATTTTGCCTTTTCCACAATGTCATATTGTTGAAATCATTCAATAGGTAGCCTTTTCAGATTGGCTTCTTTCACTTAGTTATATGTATTTAGGTTACTCCATGTCTTTTCATGACTTGACAGCTCATTTCTTTTTAGCACTGAATAATATTCCATGTCTGGATGTACCATAGTTTATACATTCATCTACTGAAGACATCTTGGTCACTTCTAAGTTCTGGCAATTATGAATAAAGCTACTGTAAACACTCATGTACAGTTTTTTGTGTACAACTGTACAAAAAATATCAAGGAGCATGGTTGCTGGATTATACAGTAAAAGTATGTTTAGTTTTATAAGAAATAGCCAAACTGAATTCCAAAGTGGCTGTGCCATTTTGCATTCCCACCAGTAATGAATGGGAGTTCCTGTTGCTCTATCTCCTCAACAGTATTTAGTGTTGTCAGTGTTTTTAATTTTGTCCATTCTAATAGATGTGTAATGGTATCTCACTGTTTTAAGGTTTTTTTTACCTCTTGCTTGTACATATTCTTGGTTCCTAATTCCTTCTCTACTTTTTCTTACTGCTCAGTTTCTAAATAAGCTGTTCTCAAAGTGTGGTCCCCAGATCAACAACATCAACACCACCTAGGAACTTGTTAGAAATGAAGTTTGGGGGATGCCTGTGTGGCTCAGTGAGTTAAGCATCTGCCTTTGGCTCAGGTCATAATCCCAGGGTCCTGGGATGGAGCCCTGCATTAGGCTCCCTGCTCAGCAGGGAGTCTGCTTCAACCTCTCCCTCTCCCTCTCCCCCACCTCTGCTCTCTCTCTTGCTTGCTTTCTCTGTCTCAAATAAATAAAATCTTTTTTTCTAAGTAAAAAAAAAAAAAAAAAAAGGAATGGAGTTTGGGGGCCTTGCCCAAACCTATTGAATAAAAAAAAGCTACATTTTAACAGCCTCGTAAGTGATTATGATGTAAGCTAAAATTTGAAAACACTGTTCTAGACCTCTACTCTTCAACTTGATAGCCTTCAGACATATGTAGGTATGGAACTCTTGGAATACGGCTAGAATGAATCAAGATGCCCTATAAGTGTAAAATACACCCCAGATTTTTAAAAAATATTTATTTATTTATGATAGAGAGAGAGGCAGAGACACAGGAGGAGGGAGAAGTAGGCTCCATGCCAGGAGCCCCATGCGGGACTCAATCCCAGGACTCCAGGATCGGGCCCTGGGCCAAAGGAAGGCGCTAAACTGCTGAGCCACCCAGGGATCCCCTACACCCCAGATTTTTAAAACTTAGTGTGAAAAAAGAAAAGGTAAAATACTTCATTGGTAATTTTTATATTGACAGCACTGAAATTAAAATATTTTGGATATATTGGGTTAAAGAAAATACATTATTAAAATTAATTTCACCTGTTTCTTTTTAGTTTTGACATAGGGTTACTAAAAGATTTTGAGTTACATTCGTAGCTGTCATTATATTTCTGTTAAGACAGCATCATTCTAGACTATGAGTCTGCAAACTATAGTTCCTGGACTCCATCTGGCCTACTGCCTGTTTATATATATATATAACCCATGAGTTAAGAATGGTTTTAAATTTTTAAATGGGGGCGGCCCCGGTGGTGCAGCGGTTTAGCGCCGCCTGCAGCCAGGGGTGTGATCCTGGAGACCTGGGATCAAGTCCCGCGTCGGGCTCCCTGGATGGAGCCTGCTTCTCCCTCTGCCTGTCTGTCTGTCTCTCTCTCTGTCTCTATGAATAAATAAATTAAAATTTTTTTAAATGGTTGAAAATAAATTTTACAAAAAAATGATATTCCAAGATATGTGAAAATTATATAAAATTTAAGTTTCATTATCCATAAATAAAGTTTTATCAGGACGTGGGCACACTCATTTATTTTTATTTATCTATGGTTGTTGTTCCTCTATAGTAGCAAAAAACTAGCTATGGCAAGAACACTATGGCTTATAAGTCTGAAGTATTTACTATCTGGCACTTTACAGAAAATATTGGCTAAGCTTTGTTCTAGACTATCAGCTTCCACATACTCTCTGGGAGAGGACTCTGCTTTTAATTTGCCCCTACTCTTTGTTCCCAACCTCTGCTTTGCTATTAGGCCCAATTCCTTGACCCCTACTACCCAAATCTCAAATCTTGGAGTTGCAAGATTTGGCACAGAAATCTTCTTTTTCTTTCTTTCTTTTTTTTTTTTTTTTTTTTAGCTCAATGCAGGGCTTGAATTCATGACCCTGAGATCAGGACTTGAACTGTTATCAAGAGTCACATGCTGAACAGACTGAGCCACCTAGGCACCCCCTGGAATTGCAAGATTTGATCTATGCATTATTTAGGCTATGAAAGAGGTAGGCCTAAAATGTTCTTGCCTTCCAGAACTGCATAAGGAACTCTGAACCCAGCAAAAAGGAACAGATAAATGTTAATTTTTTTTTAATTTTTATTTTATTTATGATAGTCACACAGAGAGAGAGAGGCAGAGACACAGGCAGAGGGAGAAGCAGGCTCCATGCACCGGGAGCCCGACGTGGGATTCAATCCTGGGTCTCCAAGATCATGCCCTGGGCCAAAGGCAGGCGCCAAACTGCTGCGCCACCCAGGGATCCCCAGATAAATGTTCAATAGCTTCTTTTTCCAAACATGGTGCCTTCTTTCTTTTATTCATTCATTCATTCATTAAAATATTTAATTAATTATTTATTCATGAGAGATACAGAGAGAGAGGCAGAGAGACAGACAGGGAGAAGCAGCCTCCTCACAGGGAGCCTGATGTGGGACTCAATCCCTGGATGGGGAGCCCCATGCCCTAAGCCAAAGGCAGACAGACTCTCAACTGCTGAGCCACCCAGGCATCTATTTTTCTTTCTTTCTTTCTTTCTTTCTTTCTTTCTTTCTTTCTTTCTTTCTTTCTTTCTTTTTCTTTCTTTCCTTTTCTTTCTTTCTTTTTCTTTCTTTTTTTCTTTTTCTTTCTTCTTTTTTTTTTAATTTTTTATTTATTTATGATAGGCACACAGTGAGAGAGAGAGAGGCAGAGACACAGGCAGAGGGAGAAGCAGGCTCCATGCACCGGGAGCCTGACGTGGGATTCGATCCGGGGTCTCCAGGATCGCGCCCTGGGCCAAAGGCAGGCGCTAAACCGCTGCGCCACCCAGGGATCCCTCTTTCTTTCTTTCTTTCTTTCTTTCTTTCTTTCTTTCTTTCTTTCTTTCTTTCTTTCAGATTTTATTTATTTATTCATGAGAGAGAGAGAGAGAGAGAGAGAGAGAGAGGCAGAGACACAGGCAGAAGGAGAAGCAGGCTCCATATAGGGAGCCCGACACGGGACTCGATCCAGGGACTCCAGGATCATGCCCTAGGCTGAAGGCAAGTGCTAAACCACTGAGCCACCCAGACATCCCTTTATTTACTTTTTTAAAGAATTTTTATTCATTTATTGGAGAGAGAGAGCATGAGCTGGGGGAGGGGCAGAGGAGAAGCAGGCTCCCGAGGAGCAGGGAGCCTGATGCAGGGTTTGATCCCAGGATCCTGAGATCATGACCTGAGCCAAAACCAACAGTCAGAGGCTCAACCAACTGAGCCATCCAGGCACCCCTATCTATTTACTTGAGACAGAGAATGATGTGGGGGCAAAGAGGGAGAGGGAGAAGCAGACTCCCTGCTGAGTGATACCAGGACCTTGAGATCATAATCTGAGCTAAAGGCAGACACTCAAAAGGCACCCCATTCTTCTTTTTTTTTAAGATTTTATTTATTGGGGTGCCTAGGTGACTCAGTCAGTTGAGCATCTGCCTTCGGCTGAGGTTATGATCTCAGGGTCCTGGGATCCATCCCTACATGGGGCTCCCTGCTCCTCTGGGAGCCTGCTTGTCCCTCTCCCTCTGCCCCTGCAGCCTGCCCCCGCCCCACTCGTGGGCTCTCTCTCTCTCTCAAATGAATAAATGCATAAATAAATGTATAAGTGCATATTTATTTATTTAAATATTTTATTATTTATTTGAGAGAGAGCAGGGGGAGGGGTGGCAGAAGGAGAGGGAGAGAGAATTTCAAGCAGATTCCACACTGAGTGCAGAGCCCAACTTTCCACAAGAGATCATGACCTGAGCCGAAACCAGAAGTTGGACACTTAACCCACTGAGCCATCCAGGCGCCCCTGGGGCCATCCTTCTTTTTTTTTTTAATTTTTTTTTTTAATTTATGATAGTCTCACACAGAGAGAGAGAGAGAGAGAGGCAGAGACACAGGCAGAGGGAGAAGCAGGCTCCATGCACCGGGAGCCTGATGTGGGATTCGATCCCGGGTCTCCAGGATCGCGCCCTGGGCCAAAGGCAGGCGCCAAACTGCTGCGCCACCCAGGGATCCCTGGGGCCATCCTTCTTAAGAACAACCGAACGAACCAGGATTAATAGTTCCATCAAATTGAGAGGTAAGCTCTGATTTAGGATTGGTCCCTTTCTTTCATAACTCAGCAACACCTCTTGAATTAAAACTCTCACTCTGTGCAGCTTATGCCTACTCTCAGCCTGTTTAGTTAGCTTCTACAACACTTTCTTGTTCTGCCAGATATATGGTGGAAATCGTTATGATTATTTTTTCCACTCTAGTGAAGCAGAGGTCTGGATCCCTTTGGGAGCCTCTTGATCCTTCTTCCCTACCACCCGCACCAATCTGCAACCAAAGTCTTGTTGGCTCGGTGAATCTTTACGGTCTCATTTTAAGGATCCCCAAAGAAGAGAAGTATGGCTGTGGTCTCCAGAATGTTAATTGATAACAGTTCTTGGCAACAGTGCTCTTCCTGGCTTTCCCTCTTTAGCCTGCTCCTTCCACCCATAATAACATCATTCCTTAGTAGATTGGCACCAGTCTGGAGTTTCCCTCTCTCTCTCTCTCTCCCTCTCTCTCTCCCTCCACCCTCCCTCCCTCCCTCTCTCTCCCCTCTCCACCCCACACCCACAGGCCCTTCATTCCTTCTTTCCTTGCTGTACTGATTATTCCTAGGACTATTTAACTTTCTAATATAAACTAATTTGTTGCAAACTCCCTGAACATTGTAATGATGTGCATATTAGAGACTAAAAGGGGCCTCACTAAGAGGTGTTGCTCCCCATTTCAACCACACATCATTGTCAAAGTTAAGGAGAGGTCTTGCATCTTTTTTCATTTAAGAACTCTCTCCTCTGGACAGTTGTCTTTAGACTCCATGGTTGAATTGAATTTAGACCCTAGGCTGGGAGTGGGAAGAGGCAGGAACCCTTTCGCATAGGTAAACCCTAACCAAACCTGGCTTTCCTGTCGCACTCATCTTAAATATTGGGCACTCAGAGGGAAATCTATCAGGGATTTCTCTTGGGAAATATGCTGGGGGATCAAGTGACATAGTGTTTTATTCCAGTTCTTCTCCAAATGATTTCCAGATTTCTGGCCTTTACCTTCCTGGGCTTCACTTTTCTCTGTGAAATAAAGGGTCTGACAGGTCAACCTGTGAAGTTCCTTCCAATTCTGAATTTTTCTGATTTAAAATATGGAAAAAACTCAGGATGCCTGGGTGGCTCAGTGGTTAAGCGTCTGCCTTTGGCTCAGGGCATGATCCCGGAGTGCCAGGATGGAGTCCCACATCAGGCTCCCTGCATGGAACCTGCTTCTCCCTCTGCCTATGTCTCTGCCTCTCTCTCTGTGTCTCTCATGAATAAATAAATAATATTTTTTTAAATGTGGAAAGACTCAAGTTAGTAGAACTGTCGAATTGAAGAATTTCTTTATCTAGAAGTACCAATGGGGATCATTTGGCCCAATCCTCAAATGTCCAGATGAGAAGTCTGAGGCTCCGAGAAGTGCAGATGGGAGCTGGTGGTGCCAGAGCTGGCTCTAGAACTGATAGTTCCCGCAAGAATTGCCTCTTAGTTAAAGGGCCATTCCTAGGATCACAATCACTTTGTTTGCAGCTCCCAGTCTGTAGTAAGGCGTCCTCTTCTCATATTATCATCATAATCACTGACCACCGAGATAACTTGCTACAACCCAGGACAGTGCTGATGTCTTTTGGAAATAATCAGTAAAATGTGGGGCAGCCACATTAGTGCTATTTTTTAAAGGGGATAGCGTTTAAGTTTTTTGAGACCAACATTTTATTTATTTATTTATTTATTTATTTATTTATTTATTTATTTATTTATTATTAGAGCAAGAGAGGGCATGCACTCAAGTGGGGGGGTGCGGCAGAGAGAGAGAGAGAATCTGAAGCAGAGTCCCTGCTGAACTCGGAGCCCAACTCAGTGCTTGATCTCATGACCCTGAGATCATGACCCAAGCTGAAATGAATAGTCAGATGCTCAACCAACTGAGCCAAGTAGGCACCGCAAAACCAAAATTTTAAAGCTTAGATGGCAAATATTTTATTTGCAGAAAATTTTTCATATTTTACCTGGATGTTTTGGCATCATGTAGATCAGACTCCCTGACAAGTTAGTAGTAAGGTATTTCCTCATGAATTTAGAAGCAAATCCTGAGTTTGCCCCACTTTCTTTAGTGGGAAGGAAAATATACAATAATGCTTTATATATATGTGTGTGTGTATGTATTCTTTTTGGGTAATAAGCCACCTGACTGGCTTCAGCCATCAGTTGAAGAGTTTCAACTATGCCAATGGTTCTCACACTTCAACCTACTTTGGAAATTCCAAGAGGATGTGCGAAAAAACAAAATGGCCCCACTCCTGAGCCTCCAATTAAATAGATCTGGGATGTAGCCCTATAACTTGCATTTTTTAAAACAAGTCCAGGGATGGCGCTGATGTCTCTGGTCTCAAGATTATATTTTGAGAACTACTGCTTTACCTATGCCTTTTGGCCAAAAGCTTGGAGGTGAATACTGAATGGTGAATTCAGCGAAAGATGTAGGTGATGGTGAGTTTGGTTCTTGTTATTTTTGGTCTCTGTGAGCCGCGCCAAGAACAGCTTGACCATTCTGTGTCACATTAAATGCTAACTCAGCTGAGATCAGGGATTCCCAAAGCTTTTGGCAGGGAAGTTTGAGACTATCTGGGCCATCCCCTGTCTTTGCAAAGAAAGTATATTATTCCCCTCTTACCCCAAGACATGGAGAGGGGATTTGTCTTGTCCACAATTGTGTGGCTGTTAAGGGCACCACGAGGACCAGAATCTTGACTGCCAGCCTCCCCATGCTTTCCATGACAATGAAATTAACATTGATAGTGATTACTTCCCTTTTGCTTGCAGAACAACTTTCTCAGCAAATGTCTACCTGATTTCAAAAGGACATTTTCCAGTGGTCATTTGGCTGAAAGGACTAGAACTTTCCATGAATGTCACTCCTCTTCAACCACAATGTGTCCTCATAATGTCAGCCAGCTATTTTTCAGTTCGAAGTGTAAGATGAGAGAGCATAGACAGAGCAACGTGAATTTGTCTATACTTCTAGAAAACAAGTCTATATTTCACCTACTATTATCATCATATTGAAAAGACAAACCGTTATGTGATTTACTTCTTCTGGTATAAATATGAAAAGCTAGGAAATATCCTGATGGAACTTGTTCATCTGGTAGTAAAGGCAATAAAAATTTTTAACCCATAGATTGAATCCCAAGATTGCTGGCTAGAAATAAAAGAACAGACTTCTCAGCCTCCTGCCTAGCACAGGAATTTCTTCTGCCTTCTACATCTTAAACACAGAGAAGCCTGGCTTCCTACAACCTTTCAGTTAAGAGGGATAGATCAGGGGCTATTCTCTACTAGCAGCAGTCATGGTAACTACATAACCAGAAACCTATTTCATAACTGTGTTGTGGATAAATTTTTTTTAAAGATTTTATTTATTTATTCATGAGAGACAGAGAGGCAGAGACACAGGCAGAGGGAGAAGCAGGCTCCATGCAGGGAGCCTGATGTGGACTTGATCCCGGGTCCCCAGGATCACACCCCCGGCTGCAGGCAGCGCTAAACCGCTGAGCCACCCGGGCTGCCCGTGGATAAATTTTTTGATTTATTTATTTGAGAGAGAGCGCATGAGAGGTGGCATAACTTTGAGGCTGAGTGGATTTGGGTGGAATAGGGATTGAGAATAGACCATTGGAGACAATATGGTTAACAGTGGAGTCTCCCACCTGTTTTTTTGTTTTTGTTTTTAGATTTGCTGGAGATCATACCTGCTCCTCCCTCTGCCTATGTCTCTGCCTCTCTCTCTGTCTCTCATGAATAAATAAATAAAATCTTGAAGGAAGGAAGGAAGGAAGGAAGAGAAAGAGAGAGAGAGAGAGAAAGAAAGAAAGAAAGAGAAAGAAAGAAAAGGAAAGAAAGAAAGAAAGAAAGAAAGAAAGAAAGAAAGAAAGAAAGAAAGAAAACTATGCAATATGAAGAGAAACCAGAGTGTGGAGATCATACTTTCTAATGCAGTACGGCTCAATGGTGACCAATGCTCACAAGAGCCATTTAAAAACACTAAACCAGGGATTCCTGGGTGGCTCAGCAGTTGAGTGCCTGCCTTTGGCCCAGGGCATGATCCTGGAGTCCTGGGATCGAGTCCCACTTCGGGCTCCCTGCATGGAGCCTGCTTCTCTCTCTGCCTATGTCTCTGCCTCTCTCTTTCTCTCTGTGTGTGTCTTTCATGAATAAATAAATAAAATCTTTAAAAAAAAACACTAAATCATGAGTATGACTCTGCAACAACATATTTTCCTATAAACTATAGTTTTTTTTTTCACACACTAAATGTATGTGCATGTAGTATAAATAGCAACTGTTTGATCTAGGAAACCTAATTAAAGGGCCACTTGGCTGGCTCAGTTGGTTAAGCATCTGCCTTTGGCTCAGGTCATGATCCCAGGGTCCTGAGATCAAGCCCCAGGTTGGGCTCCCTGCTTGACAGGACATCTGCTTCTCACTCTGCCCCTCCCCTGCTTATCCTCTCTCTCTTTCTGTCAAATAAATAAAATATTTTTAAAATTTCTGTTGGAAACCTAATTAGATTTACTAGAAGAAGAAAAATAACAGTCTCTCAAACTGTAAATCAAAGTTGTTATTTGGTATTATGTAGCATAGACCAAGACACTGGTATCGAAATTTTCCACTTTTTTTTTAAGTTGAACATTCTCTCTTCTCCTCCCCAATGGTTTTCATTCTCCTTCATTGTCCCTGAAACTTTCCACTTTTTAATGGTTTGTGTTGATATTTTATTGACATACTTAACTAACTTAATTTTTGTCAGTTGAGTAAATTCTACCAATTATGGAGTTGTTTTGGTGTTGTACAGATAAAATCCCCAAATAAAGAATAGTTGGAGGGGACTTCTGGGTCTGGTTTTGTCTGGACCTGTGTATGGTTTTTGCACTTCTCTAATTGAGGTGAAAGGAGGTTTCTATCTGATTAGCCCTGGTGGGAAACTATATTCTTTTTTTTTTAAGATTTTATTTATTTATTCCTGAGAGACACAGAGAGAGAGGCAGAGACATAGGCAGAGGGAGAAGCAGGCTCCCTATGACAAGCCTGGGATCATTCCCTGAGCTGAAGATAGACATTCAACCACTGAGCCACCCAGGCATCTCCTGGAAACTGTATTTTGTACTAGTCAGAGATGCTACATGATCTTCAAAAGGAGTTACAGAGATTGTGGTGATGTGGTTTGCAGGTCACGTCACTGGATATGAAGATCAAACCATGCCTGGAGAGTTGTACTGTTTGTTTACCCAGCATTCCCAGCCTCATACACCCCCCATCTTGATTATTTATTTTTGTTGTCTGGGCTTTCTTTTTGGCTTTAGGAAAATGTCAAATGTTGAGGGAAGGGGTGTTGCTTGGGTCATGACTTTGACATAATCTTTGACCAGTGTGCTATTAGAAAACATTTTCAGGAATTCCTCATGCTGGGAGCAGTTACTAAAAAAACTCAAGTTAAAAAAATATATACATTTTATGTTAATTTTTACTTCTTAAATATTTTTTTTCAGTTTGCAAAGATAATACTGCTTGTGGAGAGGTTAAACAATATAGAATAGGTTAAAGAAAAAAGAAAAAGTCCCTAGAGATCCCACCATGCTCTCAAAGACTTTAGTCTCTCTCCTTCCATGTATATGTATATACACATGCATGAGCATAATGGAAAGCACATGTCATACTAATTTTCCTCTCCACGTCACAAACAGAAACACTGAGCATTATTTAACATGGTCTTGGTAAATACTAAATGCTCCTCAAAGATTTTTAGTTTTAATTTCTGTCCTCACAGTTGTGAAATTATAGTTATATAGATGAGTTCACGCACTATCACACTCATGTACATCTTTGTGTGTCTGTCTTTTATTACATTTAGGGTAGTTGTAAAAATTTCCCCCCTTTTGGGGCTTCTGATTATTATGTTGTTTTTTTTTTAAGGAAACATTATAAAAGAGATGGGGGATACGTTGTGATGTATACCTGCCATCTTCACCAGACAATATATTTTTTAAAGATTTATTTATTTATTTATTTATTTATTTATTTATTTATTTATTTATTTATTTATTTATTTATTTTAGACACAGAGAGAGAGAGGCAGAGACACAGGAGGAGGGAGAAGCAGGCTTCATGCCGGGAGCCTGACGTGGAACTCAATCCTGGGACTCCAGGATCCACTGAGCCACCCAGGGATCCCCCACCAGACAATATTTTATAGAAATCTCTCTGTCCATAAACTTAGAAGATTTTTTTACATAGATGTAAATATATATATATATATATATTAGTATATATTTTTACATATATACTAATATATAATATATACTAATATATATAATATATACTAATATATATCACATATACTAATACTAATACATACATATTAGTATATGATATGTATTCCTTTGAAGTATTCCCTTATGCAAATATTCTATAATTTATAATTAATCCTCCAATTTGTCTTGGTAAAAGTAATATATGCTTGCTTTAAAGCATTTTATTTTTTTTCCTAAAGATTTTATTTATTTATTCATGAGACACAGAGAGAGAGAGGCAGAAACATAGGCAGAGGGAGAGGCAAGCTCCCTGTGGGAAACCCGATGTGGGACTTGATCTTAGGACCCTGGGATCACGACCTGAGCCAAAGGCAGACACTCAACCACTGAGCCACCTAGGTGCCCCACTTTAAAGCATTTTAAACCACTACACAATGTACAAAGTAAATATCTACTATTAATAGTTTGGTATATGACCTCCAGACTTACTAACTTTTAATACAAACAAAAATAAGCAATATGATTTTTAATATTTTTTTTACAAAAATGAGGTCATACACTTGCACTGTTGGTGGGAATGTGAACTGGTGCAGCCACTCTGGAAAACTGTGTGGAGGTTCCTCAAAGAGTTAAAAATCGATCTGCCCTACGACCCAGCAATTGCACTGCTGGGGATTTACCCCAAAGATACAGATGCAGTGAAACACCGGCACACCTGCACCCCGATGTTTCTAGCAGCAATGTCCACAATAGCCAAACTGTGGAAGGAGCCTCGGTGTCCATCGAAAGATGAATGGATCAAGAAGATGTGGTCTATGTATACAATGGAATATTACTAAGCCATTAGAAACGACAAATACCCACCATTTGCTTCGACCTGGATGGAACTGGAGGGTATTATGCTGAGTGAAGTAAGTCAATCAGAGAAGGACAAACATTATATGGTCTCATTCATTTGGGGAATAAAAAAAATAGTGAAAGGGAATAAAGGGGAAAGGAGAAAAAATGAGTGGGAAATATCAGAAAGGGAGACAGAACATGAGAGACTCCTAACTCTGGGAAACAAACAAGGGATGGTAGAAAGGGAGGTGGGTGGGGGGTGGGGGTGACTGGGTAATGGGCACTGAGGGTGGCACTTGATGGGATGAGCACTGGGTGTTTTTCTATATGTTGGCAAATTGAACACCAATAAAAAATAAATTTAAAAAAATGAGGTCATACTGCAGTGTAATATGATTCTGCAACACTTCCAACCAACAATATATTATGATGCATTATCAAAGTATGCCTTTTTTTTAGAGGAGGGGAGGGGCAGAGATAGAATCTTAAGCAGGCTCCATACCAGTACAGAGGAGACCCAGGGCTCAATCTCACAACCCTGAGTTCATGACCTGAGCTGAAACCAGAGCCACCCAGGTGCTCTCAAAGTATGTAATTTTTACTAACTGTATAATATTTCAGTAGTATAGACCTATCTTCTATTGATTAACATTTAAGGATTTTCCCCTAATTTTTACCTATTATTTTTGTTTACTTGTCTTATGAAGAGTAAGTTCATTTAATATTTTGATACATGAGACAAAATGCCTTCCAGGAAAGTTATACTATTTTACACCTTTACTAAAGGTGCCGAGAGGATCTATTATCTGGGTGTTCTATATATATTCTTCTTCATCAATTTGGTAAGCAATAAATACAATCTCCTTGTTGGTTTTACTTATATTTCTTTAATTGCTAATTAAGTTAAACATATTCTCATATGTCTATTGACTGTTAAGCTTTTCTTTTATAAATCATCCATTCTTATGCTCATGTTCAATGGAAGTAATTGACTTTTTCTTACTAACTTGTAAACGTTCTTTCTCCAATATGGAGAAATCCTTTATCTATCATAAGAGTTGCCAGTATTTTTCCAATTTATTTGTCTTACAACTTTGTTTAAGGTAATTTTTACCATACAGAATATATAGAAGTTGCTTCTGTTTGTGTTTTATGTGTGTAGTCAAATTTATCAATCTTTTCCTTTTTGGTTCCAGGGCTTCATTCGTGTCAAACCTAAAAAAACAAAAATCCCTCATCACCCCAGGATTATACAAAGTACTACCATATTTTCTTTCTAGAACTCTTATCCTTCTACATTTAATTCTACACTTAATTCTTTAATTCTACACTTAATTCTTTAATCCATCTGGAATTCATTTTGGTGTAAACTGTGAGGTATAGGTGTAACTTTATTTTTTTCCCAAATAGCTAGCCACCTGTCCTAACCACCTTTATTGAAAAGGCCATCTTGCCCCCATTGATTTTAACTGTCTAATTTAGTGTATACTAATTTCCCAAATACACTTGAGTCTACTTTTGGACTCCATTGTGTCTCCTTGATGTCCCCTTGATCTATTCCTGTGCTGATAACATATTGTTTTAATTTCTGTAGCTTCAAGATACTTTTTAATATCTGGTAGGATTACTCCTTTAAAAATATTTTTATAAAAAAATAAAATAAAAATATTTTTATTTCCACAATATTTGAAGATTTTTGAGAGAGTGGGGGGAAAGGACAGAGGGAGAGAGATAATTTTTCTTAAGATTTATTTATTTGAGGGGATCCCTGGGTGGCGCAGCGGTTTAGCGCCTGCCTTTGGCCCAGGGCGCGATCCTGGAGACCCAGGATCGAATCCCCACGTCGGGCTCCGGTGCATGGAGCCTGCTTCTCCCTCTGCCTATGTCTCTGCCTCTCTCTCTCTCTCTCTCTCTCACTGTGTGACTATCATAAATTTAAAAAAAATTTAAAAAAAAGATTTATTTATTTGAGAGAGAGAAAATGAGCCAGTGTTGTGGAGGAAGAGAGAGAGAGAATCTGAAGCAGACTCCATGATGAGTGTGAGACTGATGCAGGGCTTAGTCTCACAAACCTGAGATCATGACCTGAGCTAAAATCAAGTCAGATGCTTAACAGACTGAGCCACCCTGGTGCCCTTGCACACAAAATCTTAACACAAAAACCTGTACTTTTATTATAAAATCCCAGGCTTCAGGTCTACCATGCATTAAGGAAGCTTAAAATTCACGTCCAAGTTCAGAATTATAGAGAAGCCTTTCCTGATTAAGATTATTCTCCGTCTTACCCCTGTATCTCCCATGCTTTCTTCTGCATCCCCAGTAGCCCAAAACTCATCTTGGATTCTTTTAATCTGCTGAATTGCTTTGTGATGTTTCTCAAGCATCTGCAACTTGTGTTATGTCTCCTCAACAACTTTGTAAACCTGCTACTTTTTTTTCTCCAGTCCATCCTCATAACATCTGGCACTGGCTTTACAGTCACAGGCTCATTAAATTATTGTTGACTGGTTGTTATCAAAACTTCCATATTGGACTCAGTGGGGTGTCAGAGACTGCCTGGAGTGTGATTTAAATGGGAATTAAGAGAGAATTCAACATACAGCATTTTACTTTCAGATAATACACTACGACCTGCCATTTATTAAGGGCCTATTAATTGTCCTGTCATACACATCGCCTCATTGAAAATTATTAGGACCATCTTCTGGGGTGGAGGTTTTCTGGTGATATTTACTGAGGTTAAGTAATTTGCCCAAAGTCTCTGGGCTTAATGTCAGATCCAAGCTTTGAACCCAGATTTGGGTTCTACACAGCACCTTCTACCATGCTTCATTGTCCCCATTTAGTCTCTCCATCAAAGGCTACCCATCATGTTATCCCAGTTCATGTTTTTACTTTTATTGTTATAGTCAGGTTTGCCTTGAGGGAATATCTAAGCCCTTCTGCTGAGGTATAAGATTAAATACTTAGGAAGAGGGACACCTGGGTGGTTCAGCAGTTGAGCACCTGCCTTTGGCTCCGGACGTGATCCTGGGGTCCCGGGATCAAGTTCCACATAGGCTCCCTGTGAGGAACCTGCTTCTCCCTGTGCCTGTGTCTCTGCCTTCTCTCGGTCTCTCATGAATAAATAAATTTTTTTTTTTAAAAAATCAATACTCAGGTCAAAGAGTCATTGCTTGTCTCACAACCTTACATCATGTCCTGGCCAACCTATCAAGGATCGAATTCATTCCTTGCTTTATTATATTCTGTATTCTGGATGGGGTCCCATGCTGACTAGTCCAGGTATTATAACTGTCACCTTGGCTAGAGCTGGAGCTGGTATGTGGGGTTGAAGCCAGGCACAGCAACCACCATAAGGATGAGAGACATCATTTTCCTAAAGGGGAGAATCCCAGTGGGTGCCTGGAAGCTCCATCTCTTCCCAGTCTTCCCACATGTGACGTCTCCCTCTTCTAGAAAATGTGTGAAGCTCAGGGATATCAGAGAGTACTTTGGAGAAATTTAGTGTAAATGAAATCAGAAACATACAGATTGGGGATCCCTGGGTGGCTTAGCAGTTTAGCACCTGCCTTCAGCCCAGGGCATGATCCTGGAGTCCTGGGATCAAGTCCCACATCGGGCTCCCTGTGAGGAGCCTGCTCTCCTTCTGCCTGTATCTCTGCCCCTCTCTCTCTCTCTCTCTCTCTCTCTCTCTGTGTGTGTGTGTCTCTCATGAATAATAAATAAAATCTTAAAAAAAAAAGTAAAAGAAACATATGGATTGGCTTTACCTCAGTGGAGACTCACATTTTAAATTAGAATGGAAAGTATATGGGACAAAGACCAGGTGGGCTTTTAAAAAGTATGGCATGGCGAGGTAGGGAGATTTCAGCAGATTCTAATCAGTTGGGCACACCAGCCCAACCTGCCTCTCACGGCTCCAGAAAGCCAGCCACTTCTGGGATGGTGTAGTCCTGGATCTGTGTTCTTGCAAGACAGAGGCCGCACATATGGAAATGGAAGGTGTGCATTTGAGTTGTAGCCAGGCCACTCAGCAGCTCCTACAACCTTTCTGACTGGACAAAACAGTTGTTTCTAGTAACTTTCTTCATCTAGTTTTTAAAAAGTTGGGGTTTATTTAATGATAGCATCTTTGCTATCTGCTTATATGGCTTTGTGACATCATGGTTCTAATTTGCTATAAACTACTAAGCCGTTATCATTTAGATGCTTAATAAAGACTTTAGAGAAATAATAATTGATGATAATGAACAACTTAGGTCAAGTGGACTGACAATTTTTAAAATTGCTGTAAGACTTCTTCAAAAGAATGTTAGAGAAGAACTACCATCAATAACTATTTTTATTGGGCAGCCCAGGTGGTGCAGCGGTTTAGCACCACCTGCAGCCCGGGGTGTGATCGAGTCCCATGTCGGGCTCCCTGCGTGGAGCCTGCTTCTCCCTCTGCCTGTGTCTCTGCCTCTATATATGTCTTTCATGCATAAATAAATAAAATATTTAAAAAATAAAAATAACTATTTTTATCAAATGACCCTTTCTCAGCCTGGATTCCTAGGCAATACAGTCATTCATTTAGTAATAGCAGGACCCAGTTCTCCATGCTGAGTTTGAGTGTGCTCTAGGGGGTGAGTGTATGTGTGGAGCACTGGGAATAATGATGAGCTAAAAGCCCTTCATGCTGGAAGGAAGCTTAGGAATCATGAATTTGAATTTCCTCGTTTTCCAAATAAGCAGAATGAGGGTCAGAGAGGCGAGGTAATTTGCCTGAGGCCACTCAACTAATGGCCTAGCTGGGGTTCAACATTAGCTTTTGGTTGTTGCACTCTAGCAACATGATAAAAAAATAAATGAAAACAAACTAATTGAAGAATGCTTTGGAACCATTATCAAATAGGTCACATTGCACCTATTTTAATTCTGTTCTCAGGGAATGCAGAGTGGCTGAGGCCTGATTGGCAAGTTAGGGAAGAACTGGCTCCCACAAAATCCTCATCATCCCTCTTTAAAACTTCCATTTGTCTTGCTTGCATGGAGGTGTTTCTCAGATATCAAGCTTTTGATCACAAGGGGGTGGAACTGGTTATCTGCAGTGAGCCACCAGCCTGGGTAGCTCCAAATGTCTCTTCCCCATCCTCTCACCCTGGAAGATATGCAGGTTGATTTCATTCCCAGAGGAATGACTAGCGGATCCTTGGGCTCAGACAAGCATAGGGATAAATACTAAGGATATGTTCATGGTTATTTCCAGGCAGCCTCAAAAACATCCCTGGCCAGACAAAAGATAGGATGATAATGGAAAAATCATTGTCATTGTCAAGTTATAAGAAACTCATACCCTAAAATGGGTCTGTTCCTAATTGGGAAATTGAGACCCCCTGCCCCTCTTGACTTAGAATGGTTTTAGCTGCATTTTTTTTTTTTTTTTAGCTGCATTCTTGCTGCTCTTTTCTTTTGGAGTGATCTCTTGACTGTTGAGGTACAACTCTCTGCCTGGTGGTGCCTTACCTGTTACTGTCCAGTTTCCCAGCCTGAACTCCTACTCCCTGACACTTGATTCCTCAGACTACACTTGGTTGATCTACCCATACTCTGCTACCTGCTTTTTTCTTTCTGCCCTAGAACCCCCTGGATTTGACCTCTTTGATTGTTTAACCCATGGCTCATTCTTGCTGGCTCCTTCCATCCTTAACTCTCTACTCAGAATATGATTTTTTTTGTCCCCACAACTCAGCTGCCTTCTGTGCCTGACCCTAACTCTGACCCCTTCTACCATGAAGCCTTGATACCACTCCATTTCTGGGGTGACTCTTTCCCTCCCACAACCTCATCTTACATTCCCATGTCTAAGTCCCAAACTGACAAGAATGTGAGATAACTATTAACCAGGTACCCTGCCTTCATTGTCATTCCCCAGGGTCTTGTGGTGTCCTTATTGGGCTGGGACTACAGGACACTGCGCATTGCTCATGGCCTGTGTCCTCTCCACAATAGCAAATCATCAGAGAGTTTCAGGCCAATTATCTTGAGTGCAACAAAGCTCCTCAGTCCTCCCAACACTCCTGGATTCAGTGCTTGGTGTGGGAGAACACAGAACCTCATATTGCTGACTTCAGTTCCTTCATGTGGATTTTGTGGCAAGAGCTCTGGGTTTGAATTTTGATTCACCCATTTATGAAGAGTGACCATAAGTGAGTTACTTCTTTGATTCTCAATATCCCTCATGTATAAAATGGGGAGAGAGATAAGCACTCACAAGTGGTGGTGAGGATCCAGGATGGTTCTTCTCCCCAGCCATCCACAATGGCAGCAAGAAGAGCAAAGGCATAATAAGCCATGTTGTACATTTAGAACAATTATTTAACACCCCCCACCACCATTACCCTCCTTGCTTTGCAGAAGCAGATGACTGTGAGAGGGCACCAGCTAGAGTTTATTGGAAGAACCTGAGATAGAAGGACAGGAACTTGGAGCACCTGGGGGGCTCAGTGGTTGAGCATCTGCCTTTGGCTCAGGTTGTGATCCTGGGGTCCTGGGATCAAGTTCTGCATGGGACTCCCTGCAGGGAGCCTGCTTCTCCCTCTGCCTATGCTTCTGCCTCTCTGTGTCTTTCATGAATAAAGAGATGAAATCTTAAAAAAAAAAAAAAAAAAAGGACAAGAACCTGAACTGGAGACATGGCAGTAAGGTAAGCATGAAGAGAAAGCAAGAGACAGATTGGAGATATTTTTAGGAGATAGAGCAATAAGACTTGGTGACTATGTGGATAATATAGGGAATAGAGAGAAGGATCAGTTAATGCCAAGGCCATTGCCGGAACTAACTAGGCCCCCTGAGCACCTGCAACTAACTGGTCTAAAATCTAATGCTTTTCCTTCCCACGCCAGTTTTTTCCTCTGGTTCTCCACATTCAATTCAGTGGATCTAACAACACTCTCTTCACTCTCCACATTTGCAATTTTTTAAGTTCTTTGACTCCACCCACAAGGTCTTCCTTCAAGCCAGTATGCCATAAATTCTGCTGATATTTCCTCTTTAATGTTTCTTCAAACCCACCCCACCCTTTTATTCCTAGTGCCCCCACACTGAATTGGGGTCCCAGGCTCCTAGCCAGGATTTGCCTTTGTTCTACCTTCAGTCTCCCTGTTTCAGTCCATGCCACATTCAGCTGCCACATAATCTTTCCAAACCACCACATTAAACATGCTCTCTTTCTGAAAAAAAGAAAGAAAGAAAGAAAGAAAGAAAGAAAGAAAGAAAGAAAGAAGAAAGAAAGAAAGAAAGAAAAGGAAAGAAAGAAAGAAAGAGAAAAAGAAGAAAGAAAGAAAGAGAAAGAGAAAAAGAAGAAAGAAAGAAAGAAAGAAGAAAGAAAGAAAGAAAGAAAGAAAGAAAGAAAGAAAGAAAGAAAGAAAGAAAGAAAGAAAAAGAAAGAAAGAAAGAAATGCTCATGAATTCTTTTGGGTGGGAAATCCACTGTTACCATTCTGTGATGTTAGCCTCCATGTTCACGATCAGGTGAGCTATCCCTAAGGTCGCAGTATAGAAAGAATCTTGCTTAATGCTCAAATCACATGGTTTATGAAGTCAAATTAAAACACATAGCAAGAAGCAAGGGGAGAGGGAGGGGTCTTCTTTATCAACTCAGAGTAGGGTACAACAGGGTGGAAGGAGCACACTACCTAATCGGGGGTTTGCAATGTTAATGTATTCTGTATTTCTCTCTGCTGCATCAGCTTTCTCCGCTCAAATTACAAAGGACCAGAGTTGCCATTCAAGCAAGGGGACCCACAGATGGAAAGGTGCACTGGGCCGATGACAGGCACGTGAACAAGTACTCAGGGCCGTAGCTGTAACTCGCTAATTAGCCTCCTGAGCAGCCATGAGTATATTTGTGTATCTTGGGCAGAGTACACAGGGAACATTGGTGTGTCGCCAAAGGTCATACGGCATGACAAAGATGTCACCAAAGTATCATATTAAAACATCATGGTCATTGAGTCCCCAGGTACATTTAGTCTATGCTGAATATTAGTGCCTTTGGTATATTTAGCACCTTGAGTGTCTTATGCATGTTTAGGATATCATAAATATTTAGTACCTCTTATGCATTTGGCATGCCATGACTACTTAGTATGCAGGTGCCTTGTGAATATTAGGTATCCCTTAGTCCTATCCACACATGCTCTACTTGCTATTTAACACATTCTATGATCTAACATTTTGCTTACTAGCTCGTCACCTATAATTAAAACATCTTAGGGGCGCCTGGGTGGCTCAGTTGGTTGAGTGTCTGCCTTCAGATCAGGTCATGATCCCAGGGTACCCAGGTCCTGGGATCAAGCCTGGTGTTGGGCTCCCTGCTCAGCAGAGAATCTGCTTCTTCCTCTGCGGCTCCCCTGCTCGTGCTCTTTCACCCGTGTGCTTTCTCTCCCCCAAATAAATGAAATCTTTAAAAAAAACAAAAACAAAACCAAACATCTTTAAATGTTTCACTTGTATTTTATAAACTACCAACTTTAAAAAAAAATCATTCTTGGGCGTGATCTTGGAGACTCCGGATCGAGTCCCACGTCGGGCTCCCTGCATGGAGCCTGCTTCTCCCTCTGCCTGGGTCTCTGCCTCTCTCTCTCTGTGTCACTATGAATAAATAAATAAAATCTTTAAAAATAAAAATCATTCTTCAGGGCAACCCCAGTGGCATGGCGGTTTAGCGCCGCCTGCAGCCCAGGGTGTGATCCTGGAGACTTGGGATCAAGTCCCATGTCAGACTCCCTGCATGGAGCCTGCTTCTCCCTCTGCCTGTGTCTCTGCCTCTCTGTGTGTGAATAAATAAAATTTTAAAAAAATCTAAAAATCATTCTTCAGTTTTTTTTAAGATTATTTATTTATTCACGAGAGACACAGAGAGAGAGGCAGAAACATACGCAGAGGGAGAAGCAGGCTCCTCACAGGGAGCCCGACGTGGGACTCAATCCCTAGACCAGGATCATGCCCTGAGCAGACGGCAGACACTCAACCCTGAGCCACTCAGGTGTCCCAACAAACTACCAACTTATGTCTGTTTTAAATTTTTTTTTAAATTTATTTACGATAGTCATACAGAGAGAGAGAGAGAGAGGCAGAGACACAGGCAGAGGGACAAGCAGGCTCCATGCACCGGGAGCCTGACGTGGGATTCCATCCCGGGTTTCCAGGATCGCGCCCTGGGCCAAAGGCAGGCGCCAAACCGCTGCGCCACCCAGGGATTCCCCCTTATGTCTGTTTTATAAAAGGATTGAATATTTTCAATTTTTTCCCATTTTTTAAACATTTAAAAATTCTACCAAGTTGTTAGCACTAGTTATGGTGAAGTTTTACAAAGTTAGCTAATGTCTTAGGGAAATGTTTCCCAACATTAAAATTTCTTATAGCCATTTTCAGGGACCTTAAGGACTTGAATGTCTTTAAGGTTTGTAGCATGACATTACTATTGCCAGCGATTTTTAAATTTCCGCAGAAACACATTCAGGTAAGCAGATTCATTGGCTGGCTTAGAGTTGAATATTTTCAAATCATATTCCCACCTTCCCTGTGCCCACAGGCCTGTAAACTCCTGGCCCACTCCCTGCTGTCCCAAATCTGCTCCTCCTCCAGACTTCCCTACCTTTAGAATTACATCTTCAGACCTCAGAGTGAACTTTGCAAAAACCCTCCTTACCCTCCTCATATCCACTTCATTCTCAGTACTTCACCTCAAGACACACTTCCATCCCCATCCAAGCCACCACCAGCCTTCCAAGGTGACTGCAGTTTGCTGCTGCTTCCGCTCTTGGCCTTTTCTATCCTCTTCCACACAGCATCCCAGAATGATTTTTCTCAGACATCAGTTGGATTATGTCACTCTCCTGCTTAAAACCTATCACTGGTTTCTCAATGCACTGAGGATCCAGTCCAAAGTTCCTAATGTGGTGTATGTGGATCTGTGTTATATGGCCTGTGCCACACCCCCCAGCCTCCCCTCAGCACCCTCCTGCCTTCATAAGACTCCTCAAAACAGTCTCTAGTTTCTTCCTGTGGGCCTTTGCATTTTCTATTTCTTTTACCTGGAATGCTCCTCTGACTTGGTACTCCATCTCCCTCACCACCCCCAGTCAATTCTACTCATTCTTCAAGCTTCCACCTAAATGTGACTTCCTCAGAGAGGCGTGTGCTGACTCCCCAGCCTACCAAGGACCTGCATTATTCTCTCATAGTACGCTCTCATTTTGTGTCCCTCATAGCACTTATTTGGCTGTAGATCTTTTTAAAATCTGCCAGCCTTCCTTGCTATGTAGCCTTGTTAGGGCAGGGATCTGTTTTGTTCATGGTGGCCCAGACAGCACTTAGCACAATGCCTAGCACATAGCAAACACTCACTAAATAGTAGTTGAATGAACGAATGTGTGTAACACATAGATTTCCTTAGCCTCATATTGCTGACTTTAGTTCCTTCATGTGGATTTTGTGGCCAGAGTTCTGGGTTTGAATTTTGATTCACCCACTTATGAAGAGTGATCATAAGTGAGTTACTTAACTTCTCTGACTCTCAATATCCCTCATGTATAAAACGGGGAGAGAGACAAGCACTCACAAGTGGTGGTGAGGATCCAGGAAGGTTAGGTCTGGGAAAGCCCAAGGCAAAGTGCACGATCTGGCGCAGGCACTCAGTAAGCACTAGTTCTGCTCACTGCTTTCTCATCCTGTAGGTTTACTCTGTTTTCCACCTGGGGCACACCTCCTTCTTCTCAACTGAATTAGGTCCCCTAAGGTCTCACTCACATGTCTTCAGGGAGCCTCCTTCAGCAGCTCAGCCCTTGGTGAGGTGCTCATTCCTCAAACTGTTCAGCTACTCATTCCAATCCTTGGAATGTAAAATGGTGACTTTCATTTGGTTTTGTCTTTAAACCTTTTATGTGTCCTGTCTGTTCAACTAGACTTCAAGCCTTCCCGTTGGCCGCAGTATTCTCATCTCGGGCTTCTTCTTTAAAAAAAAAAAAAAAAAAAAAAAAAAAAAAAAAAAAAAGATTGTATTTCTTTATTCATGAGAGATACAGAGAGAGGCAGAAACATAGGGATAGGGAGAAACAGACTCCCTACTGGGAGCCCTATGTGGGACTCGATCCTAGGACCCCGGGATCACAACCTGAGCCAAAGGCAGATGCACAACCACTGAACCACCCAGGCGCCCCATCATCTTGTGCTTCTTGTCTCCTTCATAGTACCTGGCTCAGTGCCATACACAGGGATGCTCCATTCAACATTCGTTAGTGCCCTCAGGATACCAGGCACTGTGATGGCTCTCACATCCATTGTTGCCTAACTTCATCTTCCATGAGAGTGCCATCAGGGATTACTATGCCTGTTATGAAAACAGAAGCTCAGAAGTTATAGAAAACTGCCCAGGGGCCCCCGATTAGCAAAGAGCAGTCTTTTACCTCCATGCATTTGATCACCTGGCACATCATAGATGATCAAAACATTCTTTTTTTTTTTTTAAACATTCTTATTAGTGCTCTTTCCACTACACCATCTTGCCCGTCTCAGGAAATAACTGTTCAACAGTGAGGATGGTCATTATCATCATGATCTCAGTTCCTCCCTACCAAGAATTTGGCTGAAAATCCCCTGAAAATCCCCTGGCCTGAATCTCTCCCCTAAGTTCTTCAGTGTCCCAGGCCCCCAATTCCCACTCGGTTTCCTGGTCATGCCACATCTCTTTGCCAAATTCTCTTAGACTCTGACACAGCATGCCTCTCGTCTCCCCACAAGCCTAGTCTCCATATCTTCCCCCATGACAGCTTCTCTTCCTCGTGCCCCCCTTTCTCCCACCTTCTTCCATCCCCCATCCAGTCCAGTTTTTCTTCAGGTTGCAGGGAGTAAGAAATACACTCTCACCTGGGAATGCCCTCTGAACTAGAGTGCTAACGTCCAGGAGATACCTAAGGTTCTTTGGAAGGAGAATTATTAGTACTCATTAGTTGGGTGGCTTGGGCAAGTCACATCCCCTTTCCATGCTTCAATTTCTTCACCTATAAAATGGTAAGACTCGCTCATATGTGTCAAGGTCCTACATAATGTACATAAGCATTATAGATCTTATAAGGAATCAATAATAGCAGATGCTTACTCAGCACTTCATGTGTGCCAGACACTATACCAAATGCTTTATTTGTGTGTATTTATTCCCTTAATCCTCACAACAACGTATGAAAATGTCATTATTAACCCTATTTCATAGACGAAAAATGAAAGTCTCCAAATTAATTTACCCTAGATCATCCCAGCCCATGAGTGGTAAAACTAGGCTTCCAAGTCCAGCAGTTCTGGCTGCAGAATCCTTGTCTTAACCACTGCCCTATACTACCTCTTATTTCCTCATAAAATGAGAGGGGCTAGTTAAAAATAATCCCCTAGATTTTATAGCTCCTTTCCGATTCTAAAGCACTGTTTACACTCTATGCCCTATTGGATCCTCAAAACAACCAGAGAGGTAAATATTATTAGAGCAATTTACGGGGTAAGAGCTGAGACTTATTAAGAGGGTCATGTGTCCAAGAGCACACAGTCAGGGAGGGCAGGGTCGGGACTCGAACCCAGGACTGCTCATTCCCAGCGCCCAGCTTGCTACACCTCTGATGCCACAGGGCACATCCTGTCCTGTCTGAATCTCCTCCAGCTCCAATATTGCATGCCGTCCTTTCCACTTTCTTTGTTTATTTTTTTTTCCACTCTCTTTGTTTAAAGAGACCCCAGTGCTCCCTCAAAGAATCCCCTGCTCTGTCACCCCCACACCCACATTGCGCTGAGAGTGCTCACAAGCAGCAGCAGGGGGTGCTGTAGACCAGCACACAGGGACAGGACTGCTCCGGGAGCCCCTGTTGGAGGAAACAACCATAAGCCTCCTTGACCAGTTCTCTCCTTTTTAATTTGCTTGTACTAAAAATGTTTTTGGTAAGTACTACTTGTACCTAGCACAAAATTTTAAAGGTACAAATGAGTATACAATGTTCCCGCTCCGCAGTTAACCCAGTTCATCATCCTGGGGGGCAAACCCAAGTTTTCTAGTGTTTCTTTCTAGACATAGTCTATGCTTTTATAAGCAAATATGTATTTTTCTTCCTATACTCACGACAGCATACAAACATGCATATGTTGTTTTCTATTGTTCACACAAATCGTGCGTACTATACACACTATTTTTCCTGTAGTTTTTTTGGACAATTGATCTTACAGATCAGTCCATGTCATAATTCATAATACCTGTGTTTAATTGAGGATAAGCCATAATCAATTTTACCAGCCCCGATTATTTTATTTTCTAATCTTACCTTACAAGCAAAGCTGCAAATAAATACACTGTATATAGGTCACTTTGCACATGTGCATATCTGCTTGATAAATTCCCAGAAGTGAGATTGCTTGCCTGCAAATTACACACATTTGTAATGTTGATCCATACTACTAAATTGCCTTGCACTGAAGCTATCCACTTATGGCTGCATCAGCAGGACATTGGAGGGGATGTTTCCTACACCCTCACTGACACAGAATCTTACCAAGCCTCCTGATCTTTGCCTATCCAATAGGTGAAAGGTGGTTTCTTGCTGCCATTTTAGTTGCATTTCTCCTAAAATGAGTGCCCCCTGACCTCTGGGGCTGATTCATGCAATGTGTAAAATAATTAGCAGAGGCCTCCTCTGTGCCAGACACCACCTTGGGGCATCCTCCCCAGCTGTCCCTGGTCTGACTTTCCCTCTCTCTTCCAGCCTGCCCTTCGCTGGCCTGCCTTATGACATCTCCCAAAAAGCCATTTTCCTTGCTTGGCCATCCTCACCAGGTCAAGCAGGGGTGACCTCACTTGACCTCTTCTTTAGAGGCTTAAGAGTGAGGAGAATGTGGTTTCTTGCCTTTTCTCTGTTCTCAAGACTAATTCCTGTAACCCAATTAAGCAAAGCTGAGAGGTGGGGACATGTGTCTTCAGGTCAGAATTAACACTGGGTCCTTGGGCTTCTCAAACCACCCAGTCCAGTGGGTTAGTCCCTGCTTGGGTTTTCCCACCCCTCCCCATCTAGGTGTTAGGAGGGTGAACAGAGAACCTGGACATTTGTCTGTGTTCAGTGGGATCATTTGCCTTATGATTGGCTTGGCAAAACTTCCTCAGATTAGATGCCAGCTAAACACAAATGCATCTATGAGCAGCACTATTTAGACTAAATCAGGGAAGAAAAAATGTGAGGGTCAGTGTTCTTTTCTACATGGGAAACCTCTGAACCATTTCTCAAATCCCCCCTTTTTTTTGCGGTCCCTGAGTACTTGACCCTGTTGTGCACTTGACCCTATTGCAGGATAACTGCTCCTTTATTGCCTTCTCCACAAGGCTATATATGAATCAGCTAGAGCTTGTGTCTTTGTTCATCTCTGTATCTGTCCTCAGAATAAAGATGGAATCAAGACATGGGAGCTTTGGATGAGTATCTTCCTGCCTTCCAGTTCCCAAGAATGGTGTCCATATGAAGGCCCACATCATTCTCTAGTCGCTTAACTAATGGGACCTCTACCTCTAGTTCATCCCACGCATGGCTGCTGGAGTTTTCCTCCTAAAGCACACTTGTAATCCAGTCACTTGTGGAGGTTCCCTGTGGCCTACTAAATGAAGTGCAAATTCCTTAGCTTGGAATTTAGGGGCCCCCGTGGTGATATGGCTCTGGTCTACCTTTCCAGTCCTTCTTTCCACTACCTCATGCCCAATCAAACTGAATTACTCAATGCTTCCCAAGTGGGCCTACATTCCATCCCTGTGCCTTTGCCTCTGCCAGGCCTCCTGTGCCTAGAACACCTTCCTCTTTGCTCCCCTTCCATCAATGATGCCCACTTCTCTCTCTCTCTCTCTCTTCCCACCCCACCCTTTGTTCAAAAAGTAAGGGTAATAAATTTTTATAAAGAAGAAAGAAGATGAATTTTACATATCCTTCTGGGTCCTTCCCAAATGTAATTGACCTGAGAGCCTCTGTTCAGATCCCCCAGATTTCCCACTTAGTTCCCTAGTCTGGCGTCATCGTGTATACTTCTTTCATGACTCATGTCTGCTGTATCTTGCATCCTCATTCCTGTGGCACCTCAGCCTGAAGACTGGGAAGCAGAGACTGTGTGACCCATCCTTGTGTCACCTATAGTTGATCCATGTTTGTTAACAAAGAGGCTCTCCTGACTGTGTGGCCTGTTTTCTTTCCCCGCTTTAAGTTTGGAAAATGGGAAGAATTGGGGACCCACAGCCACCACCACTGCAATCACCCCCTGTGGACTCTCCTCTGAAAGGGGTCTTAAGGCAGAGCTGCCCCAGTGAAGTCAGGAGATCCTATCAGCCTTCCAGAGAACAGTAGGAACCTGTGCCTAAGGCTTGGGAGAAAAGTGTCCTCTTTGCCCTTTTGCTGAGAAAGGGTACCAAGGTTAACGTGTCTAATGACTGGAAGGAGGAGCATTTGTTCACTTTGAGTTCTTGGAAGGAGAAATGGAAAGCCATCTCTCTCCTTTCCCTGCGGCTCTGGTCTCCCACATTGAGCAGATGGGCACAGACACTTCTCCATTAAAGGCCTGTCTGCATTGTTGGGTGGTGATGTGTACACTGGCAAGACAGCAGGAAGACAACCTGGTCCTTCTCCAGGGCTTGCTTCTGGTGCCTTCTGCAGAGGAAGGTGGCATATCTCAGGGTTTGGATATGAGTTTTGGTTCCCACTGCACTGTTCAATAGCTAGGTGACCTTAACTGAGTCCCTTAATTTCTCTCGGCCTCAAAATAGAAATAGCTTAAACTTTACCTTCCACGTGGGCTGTTCTGAGCACCAAAAGAAAAAATGTATATGAGAGTGTTTTGCAAATGATATTTTTAAAATGTTATTTAGGGGGGATCCCTGGGTGGTGCAGCGGTTTGGCGCCTGCCTTTGGCCCAGGGCGCGATCCTGGAGACCCGGGATCGAATCCCACGTCGGGCTCCCGGTGCATGGAGCCTGCTTCTCCCTCTGCCTGTGTCTCTGCCTCTCTCTCTCCCTCACTGTGTGCCTATCATAAATAAATAAAAAATTAAAAAAAAATAAAATAAAATGTTATTTAGGGGTGCCTGGGTAGCTCAGTAGTTGAGCATCTACATTTGGCTCAGGTAGTGATCCGGGAGTCCTGGGATGGAGTCCCACATAAGGCTCCCCATGGGGAGCCCACTTCTCCCTCTGCCTATGTTTCTGCCTCTTTCTGTGTGTCTCTCATGGGTAAATAAATAAATATGGCAAAAAATAAAAAATGTTATTTATATCCTGCCTTGTTGTGCAATGGAAATCAAAAGTGAGAATTAAAAACATCAGATGAAAAGAGTGAAAACATAAGAGCCCTGAATGAGACTAGATGCATCCCTTGTTTGCCTTGTTTTCTGTGGGTGGGTCTCAAGGTTGTTGGGAAATGTACACTGTTAACTGAATCAGTGGAAGGGGTCATTTGGGTGGTGGTGTTTCAGGGTGTCCAACGTGGACATTGAGGCTCATAGCAGGGCCAACAAGTTCTGGATAGGCCTTGGATGAGAAAGGGTACCATGGTTCTAATGACTGGAAGGAGGAGCATTTGTTCACTTTGAGTTCTTGGAGGGAGAAATGGAAAGCCATCTCTCTCCTTCCCCTGCGGCTCTGGATGAGTCTCACTTGGATCTCCATGGGCAGGGGCTTGTCCCAACCCCACCATCCACATAGGTGCCATTGCTCTAGTCTAACCCAGATCCACTCAAACCTAGAGGCAGCCGGGTCCTTGTAAACATCTTCTCCTTCACCCCTACCTACCCCACAAGGCCAACATGAATGACCTCCCTGTGGGAACACACTCACCTACAGCCCACTCAGACACTTGTCTTTTAAAAAACACAAACCAGGGGCACCTGGGTGGCTCAGTTGATTAAGCATCTGGCTTCACTTCAGCTCAGGTCCTGATCCCAGGACGTTGGGCTCCCTGCAGACCCTCTGCCTGCCGCTCTCCCTACTTGTTCTCTCTCTCTTTCTTTCTGTCCAATAAATAAAATCTTTTTTAAAATATAAAAAAATCCTACAAACCAGCTTCGTTGATATGTATAATACACATATCAGAAAGTTCACCCTTTTAAAGTATACTGTTCAGGGACACCTGGGTGGCTCAGCGGTTGAGTGCCTGCCTTTGGCCCAGGGCATGATCCTGGAGTCCCAGGATCGAGTCCCACATCTGGCTCTCAGCATGGAGCCTGCTTCTCCCTCTGCCTGTGTCTCTGCCTCTCTCTCTGTGTGTCTCTCATGAATGAATAAATAAAATATTTTTAAAATATATATATATACTGTTCAAAGTTTTGGGGTATATACCCACTCTTGACCTCCTGTACTGAATACCATGCTCATCTGAATCTTTGCCACACAGATCTCAGTTTCTTTCCCTTTGCTCTCCTTCAGCCCTAACTCTTCACTCTCTGAGTCTGGACTCAAATCCTGGGAAAGGTGCCCCATAGTTCTGGCATTTTCCACCTTGGACCATCTCTCTGGCTGGGGGCCCTCATCAGGTCTGCTGTACTATAAAAGTCAACTGGCGCTGGGGTTGGCGGGGAGTGCACAGAAAAGCTGCCAGCGTGAGCTCCACATTTGGTGAGATTGAGGAACGCCCAGGGAGAACCCAGGCGGCAAGAGGCTGTGGGCAAGACCAGCCCAGGGAGCTGCAGCACTTGACAGATCACATTGTTAGACCGTGACTCACTCCCGCAGTCTGGAAAGCTGAACCGCTCAGCCTGGCCTTCAAAGGAGGGCCGCTCGGACTGTGGGTGGACTCTCTGAGCAATCCTCTGAGGGCCAGGTTGGACAGGCCGAGCAGGGACCTGTGAATTCCAGAGCTGGACTGTTTCATGGCCCTTGACCCCACGTTGCGAATCCCTGTTTAAAAGTCATATGGTGGGGGCCTGAAAGGGGGAAGATAAGGTGTCTTCTCCGTGCTTTCCAAGAGAGAAGAGGGGGTCATCTGAGCTTCTGACCCTGCTCTGGGATCTGGGCTCTGCTGACTGGCAGTGGAAACCCAAGCCCCAGCTCCACCGTTGATGAGTGTCAAGCAGGCCCCCCTAAGGGACCCTCTCATTACCCTCCAGCCCCCTTGTGTAAAGCTGTTCCTGACCAAGTGGCACTCACATATTTCCCTCTTCTCATTCCCTTCTCCTTCTCCCCATATTTCTGCTGTTCCCCATCCACCCTGTCAGCCCATCCCAGATCTTTCACATATAAAGAAGAGAAGGGGGACTCTTCCTTTCCAGCTTACTCTATGGGTTTAGCATCCCTTTGTTTCAAGTGCCCATGAGAATCTGGATTACACCTGTCCCTTTCCACAGGCTGGGGAGGGGCTGCCCAGTCGAGACCCGCTGCCCTCCCAGCACAGCACACAGTCCTGCTCTCCAGGTGTGCTTGGGCCAATACCTGACTGGAGTGTTGAGAGCGTGACCTGGAACTCCCCATCTGATGGGGGAGACAGCGTTTGGTCTCTGGGAACCCCTGTCTGGTGGAGGAACTTAGACTAAAACAGTTAAATACTATTTCATAGAGCAGTAGGTTCCCAACTGCAAATTCTATGAAGTGCTGAAGCCACAGAGAAGGACTAGGGTTGTGTCAAGAGTCTTTCTGAAGCTCCTTCCTTAAAGCCCTTGAGAACCATGCCATATAATGGTCACAATCTGTTTTTTAATTTTTAAGATTTTATTTTTTAAAAAATGTTATTTATTATTTGAAAGAGAGAGAGAAAGAGACTTGAGCACTGGGTGGGGGGCTGGGGCAGAGGGAGAGGGAGAAGGAGAAGGAGGCTCTCCCCCTGAGCACAGAGCCTGATGCAGGGCTCCACTTGGAGCTCCATCCCAGAACTCCGAGCTCAGGACCCAAGCCCAAGTCTGACGCCTAACCACCTGAGCCATCCAGGCCCCTCCTTAAGATTTTATTTTTAAGTAATCTCTACCCTCAACATGGGGCCTCGAACCCACAACCCTGAGATCAAGAGTCGCTCGTTCTTCTGACCCAGCTAGCCAGGCGCCCCTGCAGTCACAATTTCTAACACTCCCTCAAACAAAGCCAGGTGGAGTGCCTATTGCCCGTGGAAGTTAAGGCTGGGCTGAATCAGGGGTAGCTGCCTTTAAAAACAGGAAAGCCCCCCAAATGCAGTGGTCTTTCCACCACCCCACGCCACTTCCTTTGACATAAGGAACTTCAGGAATGGGCATGTTGGGGGGTGGGCTGTGCAGTCAAGTGGGAAAGCTGCAAGATGGTGAGAGCTGCTCCATCTGCTAAGGGAAGGAGGATGAAGGAGTGGACCCAAAGTATCTCAAAACAATATTCTCTCTCTCTCTCTCTCTCTCTCTCTCTCTCTCTCTCTCTTTGAGGGGGGCATGAAGTAAGAGAGGGAAAGAATTCTAAGCAGGCTGCAATGCAAGGCTCGATCTCAGAACCCTGAGATCATGACCTGAGCCAAAATCAAGGGTCAAATGCTTAACCTACTGAGACACCTAGGCACTCCCAGTATTTTTTCTTCTGTCGGAATAGCAAGTGCATCTGAAGGAGACCAGGA
This sequence comes from Nyctereutes procyonoides, assembly GCF_905146905.1. Classification (NCBI taxonomy): domain Eukaryota; kingdom Metazoa; phylum Chordata; class Mammalia; order Carnivora; family Canidae; genus Nyctereutes; species Nyctereutes procyonoides. The sequence goes on from NW_026575020.1 coordinate 660,773, forward strand.
GAGCTCCAAGTTTTAGGGGAACTTGGCTGATTGGGAGACCATCCCACAGCCAGGAAGGATGTTCATGGTCACTTTCCCCAGCTACACTAGCGCTGGGCCCACCTCACATCCTCTAAGGGTGTGTCACTGGTACCACCACCATTCTCTAAGTGGGGCTTTGAGAAGTGAGATCACTGGCAGCTGGCTCACTGCAGATCTGGGACCTGAGCCCAGTCTGATTGCAAATCTGGTGGTGGTTCCACGGTGCTGCATTGTCACATTACGAGCTGGTATCTAGGATCATTACTGCTTCCAAGGTCCCTGCCGAAGGCCCCTATTCTCCACCAGAGCCACTGCCCTCTTCAGTCTTTGGGACGAAGGTTGAAAGGTTCACGCTCAGGGCTCAGAGACCCCTGGCCCCTTTCCCAGGCTCCTTAAGCGGTTCTTAGTCAAGCTGTTCTTAGGCTCCATGTTACACCCCCTCCGGCCCCCACCCACACCCTTCTAGCCCCAGCTGACTTGGACGCAGAGAGAAGGACATGAGGCCAAAAGGCTTTTGTTTTTCAATGATGGAGAAATGGCTGAAATCCCGGCATCTCCCCCAGAAGACAGAGGCAGCTCTGGATTTCCTGTTGCTCCCAACACTGGCCAGATAATTGGAGACAGATTTTTGTGCTTGAGTTGGGAGGTGAAGCTGGAAGTACAGTCATCAGGCCTCCCGTGAGTCCCTGTACGCGCGCGCCCACAAAGGGGGTATCTTTGTTGGTGCTTAATGTGTGTGTGTGTGTGTGTTTAGACACTTGTGTTGGAGACAGTATGTGTGTATATCTAAGTGTGTCCATATGTGTGTGCGGCACACCTGTGTTCCTGGTACTTCTTTTTTAATGTCCAGGACCCTGCATGGATGTCTGCCTAAGAAAGTGTGTAAGCATGTGTCTGGGTCTCTGAATGGCTTCCTTTTTTTTGTTTTGTTTTCCTTTGTGAGAGTCAGTCCAGCCTGGGGAGACCTCACCAGTCCTTTTTGGATCTTATTACTCAAGACTTAGTGATTAAATGTAAAACAGTAATTAAGATTTAAAAAAAAAAGGCAGGAAGGCAGATGGCCTTCAGCAAGGGGTATGAGGGATAGAAACAGCCAAGGTACAGTCAGAGGAAAGAGCCAGAGGGAACCTCCTTACAGAGCAGAGGGGCTGTTTTGGGGGTGGGGTCTTTAATGGTGGAAGGCACCGCAAGATTCCAGAACTCTTCTGCTTTCTTCACACTTGAAGGTTGGGCAGAGGAAGGAGCTGCTCTTGCCTTGCCCGCCTGCCTGAATGGCTACCCTGGAAGGAGAATTTAGCCTCTTTCTTCTCAGCCCCTCTGTGCACATTCACAAATGTAGGTTCTTTTTTTTTTTTTTTTTTTAAAGATCTTATTTAGGGGCAGCCTGGGTGGCTCAGCGGTTTAGCGCCACCTTTGGCCCAGGGCATGATCTTGGGGACCTGGGATCGAGTCCCACATCAGGCTCCCTGCATGGAGCCTGCCGCTCCCTCAGCCTGTGTCTCTGCCTCTCTCTCTCTCTCTCTGTGTCTCATGAATAAATAAATACCATCTGTATTTTTTATTTCTTTATTTTTTTAAGATTTTATTTATTCATGAGAGATACACAGAGAGAAAGGCAGAGACACAGGCAGAGGGAGAAGCAGGTTCCTCGCAGGGAGTCCAATATGGGACTTGATCCTGGGACTCCAGGATCATGCCCTGAGCCCAAGGCAGACACTCAACCGCTGAGCCACCCAGGTGTTTGAAATGTAGGTTCTTTTTGCTACAAATGAAATACAGACCAGTTGGGATGCAGCCTAAATCATTCTTGTGGCCAGTCATGGTGTACCTGGTGCACACTCTACCCTGGGCTGGGCACTTCACATACATTTTGTATCAACAGTATATATATGTATGTATGTGTATAATCACTTATAATCACTTATGAGGGGCACTGGGGTGGCTCAGTTGGTTAAGCATGCGACTCTTAAAGCTCAGGTGATGATCTCAGGGTGGTGGGATGTAGCCCTCCTTAGGTGTCTGTCTGCTCAGCAAGGAGTATCTTCTCTCCCTCTCCCTCTGCATGCTCTCACTCTATTTTAAATAAATAAATAAAATATTTTGATTTTGAGAGAGAGAGCACAGGAGCAGGGGTGGGGCGGGGGGTAGGGGGAAAGGGAGAGGCAGACTCCCCACTGAACAGGGAGCCCACCGCAGGGCTCTATCCCAGGATCCTGAGATCATAACCTGAGCTTCAAGAGTGAAGCTTACCCAAGGGCCCCATAAGTAAATAAATCTTAAAAAAAAAAAAAAGCCCACTTATGAGCTGGGAATTGCCTTTTTGCAGAGGAAATGAGCCTTATGATAGAGCAAGAACTTTCACTCACCATGATTCCCCCAAGCGGTAATTCACTTGTTCACTCAACAAACATGTACTTCCTAGCGACCTTCATTAGACACTACGGTAGATACCAGGGAGCAGAGACAAACAAGACACAGTTCCTGTCCTCAGGGAGGCCACCCTCTAGGGAGGAAATCAATGAGGCTCCAATGATTGAACTTCTCACTCTCTAGTTGGACCTGATGGCTGTCGATGCCAGAGCCAGGTGTCTGTGACAGGGCTGAGGACTTTTCAGATGGGGCAAGATCTATTCCCAGAATGAGTTGTTCCTTTTATTTTTTTTTTAAAGTATTATTTATTTATTCATAGAGACACAGAGAGAGAATGAGAGGCAGAGACACAGGCAGAGGTAGAGGTAGAAGCAGGCTCCATGCAGAGAGCCTCACGTGGGACTCGATCCAGGGTCTCCAGGATCACGCCCTGGGCTGCAGGCAGCGCTAAACCGCTGCGCCACCGGGGCTGCCCGAGTTGTTCCTTTTAAAGACACTGGTTGTAAGGACTAGCTGGGGAGGAGAAGACTTGGTAGCAATGGAGGGCAATGGAGTGGGGCTTGAGTAGGGAGAGATGGGGAGGACACCGCCTGCCTGCCCTCCCCATGCATTTGCTAGGCGGACATAGGGTCCCCACAAGGCCCAGCCCTCTAGGCCGGAGGAAGGACAGAAATGAGGAAGATGCCCACACCTGTGCTTCTCTGATTTGGGGGACAGGGAGGGGAGAGTCCCCTCCTAGCTCCTGGTGGCCGGATTAATACCCCCTTGCAGCCGCCTCAGCATGCCGCCAGCGTTCCGGCCTAAATCGCTTCCAGTTTGTTTAGTCAAAACCCTTGGCCCCGACATCAAAGCCCTATGGAGTTTCTGGGGGTTGTTGTTCTTATATGATGTTTATTTCAGAGTTGGTTCTCTGTCACCAACTGTGCCTGAGCAGGGAAGGGCAGGAGGGGCTGCTGGGGCCTTTGGGTTTCAGAGACACCAGGTTGCCTGGGGGAGGGTGACAGGACAGTCTCCACACTCTCTCCCCTGTGCCTGCCTCTACCTGGTGCACAGGGGTACCAAAAGAGAGGCTGCTTCTCCCCTGCCCAGGGCCCCACACAGGAGCCTCCGTGCCCCTCACATTGATGCCAGACATTTTCGTCTGGGCTTCCAGGGGTCAAGTCTAGGCCACATCCCCCCTCCGCCCATTCTGGCCTTCATCTTAGAACCCCTGGTCTCCCGCCAAGCACACAGCTCTCCAGTGTCCACCTCACCACCCTTACCCCTCTGGGCCTGGCCCCAGACCCCAGCTCCTTCTACCCTCCTCCTCCCTGCCTCAGGAGAGCTCTTCTTTTAATCTGATTGGCTGACCATGCATCCAGCTATTTGAACTTACACTGGGTTCCACTTGGCTCTGGGATCTGTACCTTTCTCATTTCTGAGTTCCTGCAAGTTCTAGTAGGTTCCCTCTTTCCTGTGACTTGTTCCTCTGTGCCCAGGCATAGGGGTGCACCCAGTGAAGAGGGGATGCTTTATCCAGGGGAGGTAGAGGAATGAACTTCTTTCGTAGGGGCTGGTAGCAAGGATGATGAGCTGGTAGCCCAGGTGGAGGCAGCGCTACTAGGAGTCTTGCTGGGGGGGGAGGGGCGGGAATCTGCACTGGGTGAAGTAGAAAGCAACTCCAGATCTTAGCCACTCACTGGAGCAGGAACAGAGATAGGAATGAAAGACCAGGAAGAGGGAAGAGAGAGAGAGAGAGAGAGAGAGAGAGAGAGAGAGAGAGAGAGAGAATGAGCAGGGGAGAGAGGAGTGAGGATATGTAATGGGCCCAAGTCTTAGGTAAACTTTTGTTAAATACAAAAGTTTCCAACCAAGATCTATAAGGACAGAGTCCTCTCTGGGTTGACTACCTTCTTTCCCAGAATGTTCCTAGGAGTTAGAGGGGTCTCCAGACTCCCCAGTTTCTACTCTCCCTCCACCACCTCAGCTGCCTCTGTTTTTTCCTATCATTTTCTTGGGCTGCACCCTTCCTGCCTTAACTTCCCATAAGCTCTCTCAATGCTCCCACACAAAAGGACCTGAGAGCACCAGTGGCCACATTTAGCCTCTCCCAATGGCTAATAATTTACAGTTGCTTGCTAAAAAATGGGAGCCCAGCCAGGAGCGGTAAAAACTGGAAGTGGACTTAGCAATCACCTCTGCCATGGGATGATGGGAGGGGCATCTGAATTTCCTGCACTTTTGCCCACACTTGTGAGCCAAGAGCAAGGTCTTCACAGGGAGCCCCAGTCTAGAAACTTGGCCAAGCACAGTGAGCTCCTTGCTCCATGGACTCTCCCACAGGAAGCCTCATTGAGGGTTCCCCCAAGAGGTAGTAATTCAGAATGCCTGGACACAGGCTCCCCATCCTCAAACCAATGTCTTCAATGCCCTAATGAGCTTGTCTCCTAATTATGGAAGGAGGGGAGGTGCAGTTTTGAACCACTCTCTCCCAGGGTGGCCCCTGGGCTCAGTCACACAGCAGGTGCCTCCCTCTCCTCCCTAACCCCTCACTCTATACCCACCCCCACCTCTGCAGACTGCTCCTTAGTTAATAATGTTAATGTGGCTGCAGCTAGTGATTAAAACCATTGGTTTGACTGAGACTTAGTGATCAACATCCCTGGCATAGTTGCTAATCCCTCGGAAATATGTTTTTAATAATCATAGGGGAGGAGGTCAGGGTGGGTGGTCCTGGGAGCTGGGATCCAGGGCCTCCTATTCCCCCAGCCCTCGGTTCCCATGGTTTCTCTTAGGCAGGCACTCTGGGATGTGTCAGAGCAGGGGAGCCACTTGGGAAGACCAGCCAACTCTGCAGCAGATGGAGGTGATGCCTGGTGCACAGCTGCCTCTGCTAATAGGACAGGGACAGGACTGTGCCAAGGGTGTGGCTGCCATGGCGAAATGAAGTGCCCAGGGTCAAGAGGCTTTAGCCACGTGGAAGGATTAATTCTGAGCCCTGTATTGCTCACTCCCATGCCAAATGCCCATGGAGGAACCACAGGTTCCAAGGATCCCCTCACCAAAGCAGCCCAGCTGCTTCTTTGGTCTCACCCAGTCAGAAAAGCCTTAAGTCAGAAGGGTTCCTCTTCCATGCCCTCAAGCTTCTCCGGCCTCCTGATCATCCCATTCAATTGTTTCATTTTCGTTGCCTTTAATAATACATTTACGTAATGCCTTTATAATTGTTATATGAACAATATAATAGCAGGCACATAATAAATGTAAACTATATATTAATATATTATGTGCAATAATATAATTATTATGATTAACATTTTATTGACTGCCTACTTTGTCAGGCCCTTTATATATATTACCTCTTATGTTCATAACACCCTGCGAAGCAGGCCTTATTATCCTGTTTATATATGAGAAATCTGAGACCCAGAGTGGTTAACTTGCTCAAGGTCATATAGCTAATAAGGGGCAGGGCTAGCTAGGTTTCTGGCTAACTTCAAATCCATTTTTTCCCAAGCCTAACACTGTAGGGAACCTGAATAATAAAATAATACACCGACAGTGCTATTAAAACACCGGTAAAGTGACTGGGTGGCTCAGTCAGTTAAGTGTCTGACTCTTGGTTTCAGCTCAGGTCATGATCTCGGAGTCCCAAGATGGAGCACTCAGTGAGGAGTCTGCTTGGCCTTCTCCCTCCCCCATTCACTCCTCCCTGCTCGCTCTCTCTCAAAAAAATAAATAAATAAAAACTTAAAAAAAAAAAACCCGAATACTGATAATTCAGCTCCCAGGTTGTGGCACACGTGTACACGTATGCACACACACACATACAACTAAAAGTTAGATGATGGCACAAAATAGCTTTTGGCAAGCTGACACCAGCCAGTGTGGGTGAGGGCCTAGAGAGTGTTACTGGCAGGAAAAGTCCTAGCTTAGAGGAGGGAGAGGCCACCGAGGGCATCAGAGAACTCTGAAGACTTCATGGAGGGAGGAGAGGGATTTGCTGGACAGGAAGGTATCGGTGGTGGGAGGAGCAGGAGAAGGTACATGGGGGAAATTCAGTGGCAGTGAATAGACCAGAGTGGTCCGTAACCTCTGTCCTTCCACTCACCATCCCTGTAAGCAGGCCTGCCCTTAATGTTGGCAGTGCTGGGGCCAGAGTACAAACAAAAGCCCACAAACAAAAAATTTCTAAATATTTAAAAGTTACAAATCAAATGAACAAATGATGATAAGATAGATCCTATCCCCTTACCATGGCAAATCCACTTTCCTCCTGACTTCAGAGTTTTGCACTGGAATACCACATTCCCTCTCACCTGCGGTGAGGACATATCCCCAGCCCATGCATGCGAGCCCTGCCCGGCCCCATAGACAGCCATCCCTAGGGCACCCCTCAGCCCTGAGCATGTGCACACTTCCACTGGGCCTGCCCTCCGTAGGATGGATGAGGGACCGAACTCTACGGGCCGTGGAAACAGTCTGGGGTCACTTAGATGGGGAATTTTGGGGATCAGTGAGGCCCTCAATTCAGATGCAAAACATAAGGGACACCAAAAATCTCAGTAATAAACAATATTTTAATGCAATATTTTAAAATCAAAATGAAAACAAAAGATCCAGGTCCCCTGGGTGGCTCAGTGGCTGAGTGTCTGCCTTTGGCTCAGGTCGTGATCCTGGGGTCCCGGGATCAAGTCCCACATCGGGCTTCCCACAGGGAGCCTGCTTCTCCCTCTGCGTGTGCCTCTGCCTCTCTCTGTGTGTCTCTCATGAATAAATAAATAAAATCTTAAATAATAATAATAAAGCAAAAGATCCATAATAAAACACCAACATTTTAAATAAAGGCAGGATCAGTATTAGTGTTGTTGTTGGGGTTTTTGGTGTTTGTCCTTCTCCTCTCCTCTCCTCTCCTCTCCTCTCCTCTCCTCTCCTCTCCTCTCCTCTCCTCTCCTCTCCTCTCCTCTCTCGTCTTCTCTTTTCTCTTTTCTTCCTTTCTTTCTCTTTCTTTCCCTTAGACTTCAGTGTGATTCCACACAGCACTAGGACGGAACCCACAGCATCGTCTAGGATGGAGTGTGGAGGGGACTGTGGCTCCTCGCTCAGGGAACCCTCTTGCCTAGAGCCTAAGGATGATACATACAGTGTGTTCCTGAAGACATCCAGCACCTAGCAGGGGATCTGACACTTAGTAGGCCCTCCATAGATACTTCTTGAACAAGCAAATGAATACCACTAACTTTTCTAGAATCATCACAGTCCTATTCATTACCAGGTTACCAAGTGAAATGGGTTATAGCCACTCTCAATACAGTATTCCCTGTTATGAGTATGTTGGCTGGGTCGGAGCCATGAGTTGGGGAACAGAGGCAGGGAAATTGTCAAGACTTCAAGAAGGCTGACCTAGGATCCTGGAACAGTTTGGGGCAGCAGGAGGCAAGGCCCTGTGGTCTGAGAGAATGAGCCCCAGGAGGAGATCCAGGAGAGACAGTGGCCAGGGGTCTCTGAGGCTCAACTGGGAAAGAGTTCTGACAATGACAGGGGTAAGGAGTTGGAATTGAGACTTCCAGTGCGTGAAAGAAAGTGAGGGAAGAGCTGGCTCCCTGAGGACCAAGGAGCTGGCCAGGGAATGAGCAGGAGTGGGATGCAGGGAAGGGAACTATGGGGTCTGGCAGGAAGAGCACAGGGTCTAGGAGTGGCGAGTGTGTGTGCTTCTACACAGTGAATAGGGGCCTGGAGAAGGGGAGGAAGGGGAGTCCAAGCCTCAGAGTGCGGATCCCAGAAACCAAGAACAGGTCAGTTCCTCAAGAAAGGTTCTAGGTGGCAACCCCCCTGCCTCCGCCCCCCCCCCCCCCAGGTTACACACCAGTGTTTCCTATTTCAGGCCCTAAGCCCTTTCCAATTGCTCAGCCTCTACCTCAGCCTCCACCACCTCCTCCCCTCCCTTTGGCCTCCCCCCCCCCCCCCCCCCCGTCATTCCCCAGAGAGAGACAAACACACTTGATATATGAAGTGTTTCCACCTCTACTACTCTTGGGAATCCCACAAAGGCTTCAGTGTGTGGCGCCTGGCCCCTCCTCACTTTCCACTCACAGCTCCTCCCCCCCCTTCTGTCTGGGAGTCTGGGAATGCCTCCTTTTCCCGGGGAGGGAGTGGGCTGGGGAGGCGGCAGAGAGAAGGAGGACAAGAGGTGGGTGTAGAGGACTCCTGTCCTCTCCAACCATACCCTTCTTATAGCAGGCGGGTGTGGGTGAGTGTTGGGGCGCTGGATGATGATCCTTGGTTTCTTTGGCTTCCCACAGAGGCCAAGCTCCAGACCTCAAAGTGGTGGTGGTGGTAAGACATGGGGGGCTCGGTGTCTATATTTGCCTCTTCTCTTGCCCACCTCACTCACTTGCTGTCAAATCTCCCACCCACTGGTCTTGGGGCTGTTGTGCACCCTCCTCTCCTCCAAACTGGAGCCCAGGGGAGAAAGGAAACTGATACTCCAACGTGTTCCATATGCCAGGCATTGTGCTAGGGCCATCTTACAAAAAATCATCTCAATTCCTTCCTGGGTAGCTTCTGAGGCAGGTATTTTTACAGCTGAAGACATAGTGATTTGAGTGATGGTGGAGGCAGCTTGGCACAGTGTTCAAGACCATGGGCTTGGGCCGCAGACAGACATGGGACCAGATCCAACTTTTGGCCTCATGAACGGGGCATGTTTGCCCCCAAAGTTTCAGTTTCCCCATCCCTCAAGGAAGCACATAAGGCCCCTCACAAACTTGTTAGAAGTCTTAAATAATAGGAGCACTTAGGTGGCTCAGCGGTTCAGCATCTGCCTTTGGCTCGGCAGGGGATCCTGGGATCCAGGATCAAGTCCCACATCAGGCTCCTTGCGTGGATCCTGCTTCTCTCTCTCTCTCTTTCAAAAAAAAAAAAAAAAAGAATTCTTAAATAATAGGGGCACCTGGCTCGCTCAGTCCATAGAGCATGCAACTCTTGAACTCAGGATCCTGAGTTTGAGCCCACGTCAGGGATGAAGTTTACTTAAGAAAAAAAGAAGTCAAAAAGAGAAAAAGAAGTCTTAAATAAGATATTGTGCAGGAGCTACCGGGCATGTAGTGTGTAGAATAGATGCTGAGATGATTATTTTTGCACGATCCCATAACTGGTAGGCGGCAGAGCAGCCTCTGAGCTTTCTACTCCCCAACAAAGCTCCTCTGGGAGGGGGTGGGCAAGGACCCCTGGGCCCAGTGGAGTGGGCTTGGATCCCGTACAATGAGGTTAGGCAGGGGATGCGTGTGTGCATGGGAGGACTCCTTTCCAAGTCCCAGGAGCACTTTTTAGAAGTACAGATGGCACGATGGACACCAAAAGCCCCTGCACTCAGAGAGTCTTGAGGACACAGACGTCCCCCATCCCATCCACAGGCAGTGGGGGAAGACCCACTAAAACGCAGTGGGTGGTCTCTCTGGAGCTCCTCCTCTGACTCAGGGAGAAGCTGCAGCTGGCCTAGGACCAGAGCAGCCACTCACAGGGCCAGTTGCACCACATGTGTCCATCACTCTAACCCTTCCCGACACCCACGGTACAGCAAAGAATGGAAACGGGCACACTTGGGGGTTTGGAATAATGTTTTCCATGTGAACGAGTGAGGTTGTGTGTGGAGCACAGGTACCCGGCACCCACGTGGAGGATGAGCTCTGGGTGTGCATACGTTACATCTTGTCTACAGGTGACAGGGTGCCTGTGTGTGTCCACATTTGTGCTCACGCAACTCCTAGAGCCACCCTGGGGTCCCCGGGTGCATGTGTGTGCCATGTGCAGGTTCTGTGCGTGTGTCCACGTGTGTGACTGCATGTCAGACAAATTCCCTGGAGCTGGGGCTCTGCGGGAAGGGTCAGACGGCAGTCTGAGACACTTTTCATGTGTCAGGAAAATCAGGCTCCCCTTTCAGGAAGCCTTCCCAAGGAAAACAAACTAGCCCAGCTCCTGAGGCCCATGGGGAGGGAGCTGGGGATGGGGAAAGAGAAAAGGTGGCTGAGCGTGGTGGAGGAGGTCACAAAACTAGGCGGTCAAATGACACCCCTTTGGCTCCACCCTAAGACTCCATTCTGATTTCTGGAAATCCTCTTCCTCTCACTTTGTCTTAGGAGGGCTTTATCCTGTTTCTCCTCTTCACATCCTTTTTTCCCCTCTGGCTCTCCTGTCCCCCTGCTTTCTTCTCTCCCTTCTTTTTACATCTGTTCTCCAATTTTCTCTCATCCTCCCAACTCCTATGACTCTGGCTCCCTGCCCATCACCCCTGCTTCTTGTTCATCTTTGCAGCAGGAACCCAAACCATGGTCTACCTATGAGAACAAGGGGTCAGAAAATCCCCATAAGGAGCAGTACAGGTGTGCAGGTCATTCGGGTTTGTTGTTGTTTTGTTTTTTATGGGTTGTTTTAACTTTTGTCTTTCTGTTCCAGATTGACTGCAAAGCCCCCTGACGATTGCCTTCAGCTATGGAGGGGATCTTTTATTTGTCAATTGACTAACTGCACCATTAACCATATATGCTTATCAAACACCCAGTTTGTGCCAGGCACTGGGGTTGGCTTCAGAGCTACAAAGGTGGGTAATAAGCAGGAGGAAAAAATTGACTCTGCCTCGCAGAAATTTCAGACTGATACGGGAGTCAGAAATTTATCAAAGACACACATAATGTAAAATTAAACAATGTTGAGGGCTGTAGACAGAGGAATATATCTACATTTACGTGTGGTGACAGCCTCTATTGAGGGAATTGACATGATTAGGGAGACAGGAAAGCTTCGCTAAGGAAGTGATTAGCCTAGATTTGGGGGAAAAGTAAGAGTTAATCAGGCCAAGGAGTGGAAAGGGGTTGTGAAGTGACACAGATAATTGGATTGTTTTAGGCAGAGGGAACTGCATGTTCAAAGGCCCTGAGTCCAGAGGGAGTTAGATCCATTTGTGAAACTGAACTAAGACCTGTGTGGTGAGGAGAGGGAGCTTGGATGAACCTGGGGCAACAGCCTGTACAGGTCATGCATGCTCTCGTAGGCTATGTTAAAGATCATTCATGTTGACAAGATTCATGTTGACAAAATGCCAACTTTATAAGTGTGATAGATTTTCTAATTTGTTAAGAAAGTATAAAGGCATGAAGACAATTTTCTATTTTTTCACCGCAATAGCATCCGTACATATTTGAAGACCATTAGCACACAGACCTGGGAGTCAGGTGGGAAACTTCTAATCTACAGGTGATGCTTGGCCCACACAGGAATCCTCGGGACCACCAGGTTGGAAGTCACTGTGCTGGGGAAGAGAGGGGAGGAACGGATAGAGAATCACCCCAGTTGCCAGGCCTAGGTCTGACGGAAGAAGCCAGGCTGCCATACCCTCTGCTCCTGGAGAGTCTAACCCTGGCTTCTGCCACCCTGGCCATGTGCTTAGCCCCTAGCAGCTGGGGTGGCTTGTGCTTGGCAGGTGGGGGCAAGCAGGGAGGCAGGGGCTGGGAGAAGGATGGGACAGCTGAGCAAGGAGACAAAGAAGTAGTAGAATACTACTTCAAGCATGGCCTGTGGACCAGGAGCATCAGCATTACCTGAGGAGTGGGGATTCCAGCTCCTGAGAGTAGGGGCTGCCTCCCCTATTAGACTAGGGCTCCCTAAAGGCAGGAACTGAGTCTCTGAAACTTGGAGGCCTCCTACTCAGCTCTATAATTCTATTCCACAGAGACACAGCCTTGGTTTAGTCCCTTAGACATGTGGCCTGGAAACCTAAAAGCTCTTCAGGAGCATCAGGAACTTCAGATTCTCAGCCCCCACCCTAGACTCGCTGAATCAAAATCTCTGAAGTGAGGCAGACTTTAGGGCATTATGTTTTAACAAGTGACTCTCAGGCTCTGCTGAAGTTTAAGAACCAGGGGTACAGAAGGTAAGAAGTTGGTGGGAAGCACTCTAGGCTGAATCAAAGAAAACAGGAATTGAGGGATGCCTGGGTGGCTCAGTGGTTGAGCGTCTGCCTTTGGCTCAGGGCATGATCCCCGAGTCGAGGGATCGAGTCCCACAGTGGGCTCCCTGTGGGGAGCCCGCTTCTCCCTCTGCCTGTGTCTCTGCCTCTCGCTCTCTCTCTCTCTGTCTCTCATGAAAAAATAAAATCTTAAAAAAAAAAACAAAAAAACCAGGAGTTGGGCCTTCCATTCCGCCATCGGCCGCCATCTACGGCTGGGTGCTCCATGTGACCCCAGCACTTTTCCTCTAAGTCTTTCTGATGGAAAGGTGCCAAGATGGAAATAACATGGCTCCCCCAGGCCCAGACCCTGCTCTAAGCTCTCCCCCTTCACCATCTGACCTCTTGTTCTGGGGGTGGAGAGCACCCCCCATCCTAGCCCACATGTGTGGGGTGAGCGTGGGGGAATGTCTCAGGAGGGGTGTCAGGCCAGGCCTCCTGGCAGACCCAGCTGTCCTTTCCCGTCCACACTGCCCCCCACCTCCCAGCTCCCTCCCGAGGAGCACACCCAGCAGCTGCAGGAACCACCCAGCCTGGCCCAACTCTAGCCCCAGTGTCCCCCAGCTCAGGGGAAGTGGAGTTCAACCTTTCTTCCCCATGACCCCTCCGAGACCTCCACAAAGGGTCCCAGACCCACTGCAGGCCGACCGAGGACATCCCAGGAAAGTTTCTCTCCTTCCTCACAGATCTCCCCGACCTGAGGGTGTTGGGAAAAGCAGCCACAAGCCATGTCCTCACCCCGGTGCCCCAGCTGTCAGCTCCCCAGGTCACAGTGCACCCTCACTGAACGCCATCCCACACCGTGGGTGGGATCTCATCTTTGCACAGGCCAAGCAGCTGGCTGCACCACCTGCCTCAGGAGAGACCAAATGGAAGGCCGAGAGGAAGGACAGGGGTGGGGGAGGCTCTGAGGGAGAAGAAGCAGGGGTGAGAGGCCCAGGGCCAGGAAGTCTAGGATGTTAGAGCTGGAAGGGATGTGAGGGATCAGCTAGTGCAGTCTGGACATTTCACAACCCTCCCCCAGGCGGGAGAGATAGTTGTGGCCTCGTACACAGAGGAGGGCTCTCCCCCGCTCACTGTAGTGGACCTTATTGTTCACTACTTTCTTCCAGGAGCTTCTTCTACCTAACTCCAGATTTCTTCTCCCTTGTTCACTCTCCTCCTTTTTTTTTTTTTCACTCTCCTTCTCCTGACTGCCTATAACTGGTACTTGGTTCATTAGCTTGTCTCATACTCACCCCAAGTCTATAATAACTTTCTATATCTTAGAAGTGTGTGGGGACGCCTGGGTGGCTCAGCGGTTGAGTGCCTGCGTTTGGCCCAGGGTGTGATCCTGGAGTCCCAGGTTCGAGTCCCACATTGAGCTCCCTGCGTGGAGCCTGTTTCTCCCTCTGCCTGTGTCTCTGCCCCTCTCTCTCTGTGTCTCTCATGAATAAATAAATAAATAAAATATTTTAAAAAAAGAAAAGAAGTGTGTGTGTGTGCATGTGTATGCATGTGTGCCTCCACCATTGGACTGGAGGTTTCCTAAGCACAAAGGCTAGGTCTCTCTACCTTCAGACTAGGTGTCCCTAGAGGACAAATGACATTTCCCTTCCACTACAATATGAGCTCCCTGGAAGTAGGAGCTATCTGCCTTATTAGACCAATGTTCCTACTCAGCTTTACAATTCCATTCCACAAAGAGAGCTCTGGTTTAGTCCCTTAGAGATGTGGCCGGGAACCTAAAAGCAATGAGCCCCGTGGACAGGAAGAGTCACTTCAGAGACTGTGCCTGAAATGTCTGGTGCCATTTGGAGCCATTGGGGCCAACACTTTGGGGCACGACCTGGGAATTCTCAGACAACTGTTCTCATTCTTTGCCCACCCCAAGATTCCAATTTTTTTTTAAGATTTTCTATTCATTTATTCATGAGAGACAGAGAGAGAGAGAGAGAGAGAGAGGCAGAGACACAGGCAGAGGGAGAAGCAGGCTCCATGCAGGGAGCCCGACATGGGACTCGATCCCGGGTCTCCAGGATCAGGCCCTGGGCTGAAGGCAGCACTAAACCGCTGAGCCACCTGGGCTGCCCAAGATTCCAAATTTTTGTAAGAGTAATTAGCTGCCTCGGTGTTCTAGAGTTCCTGTCCCTGCAGCCCTCCTGGGAAATTCTCTGAAGTTTTGAAGGGAGCTCACCCTACCTGAGCTGGAGCCCCTGTGAACCCAGGAACTGTTGTGAGGAATAGGGGTAAGAGAAGAAGCCTCCCTTCCTCCTGTTGGCCGAGGCCTCTGGGGATGGCTGAGGCAGATGACCCCTCCCCAAGAGAGGCCCCAGCCCCTCTCTGACTTTCTCTCTCTCACTTGTTCTGGTCCTTGATCACCAACTCCTAGGATGAACTTCAGCAAAGGCACCAAGCTAATCCTTTCTTTAAAAAAAAAAAAAAAAAAGCTAACCCTCTCTCTACAGAATTGATCATAGAGCCTTCCTCTCTGCCCCTCAAAGGATCCTGGGATTCCTGTCACAACTCCCAACCAACAAAAGTCTTAGAAGAGTTCATTCTGGAAGCTTTTGGTATCATCCCCCTGAGCCTCCAACAGCCCCAGCCGCCAGCTGGAGATGTGGCAAGGTCTGAGCCAGTCCAGTAAGTACAATGAAACCTCAGCTCTTGGGACGCCTGGGTTGCGCAGCGGTTGAGCCTCTGCCTTCGTGGCTCAGAGCATGATCCCAGAGTCCCCGGATCGAGTCCCACGTCAGGCTCCCTGCATGGAGCCTGCTTCTCCCTCTGCCTATGTCTCTGCCGCTCTCTCTGTCTCTCATGAATAAATAAATAAAATCTTTTAAAAAAATAAAAAACAAAAATAAAAAAAAAATAAATAAAAAAATAAAAAAGAAAGAAAAGAAATCTCAGCTCTGTCCCAGAGGATCCCATCCACAGCCTCTTTCCACGCTGTGCTGGGCCATGTGGTGTACAGGGTAGCTTCATAGAGGTCATCCAAAGAACACACATGTAGGGGCGCCTGGGTGGCTCAGTCGGTTAAGTGTCTGCCTTTGGCTCAGGTCATGTTCCCAAGGTCCTTGGGACTGAGCCCCCCATTGGGCTCTCTGTGCAGTGGGGAGCCTGCTTCTCCCTCTCCCACTGCAGCTCACCCAGCTTGTGCTCTCTCTCTCTCTGTAAATAATTAAATAAATAAAATCTTTTAAAAAAAATACACACATGTGACAGGCTGGCTGGCAGTGCTTCCTCTTCCAGTCTTTATGACACATGGTTAAAGCACATTACACTCTATTTGTGTATGTGACTAACCACCCCCCACACACACACCCCATACTAAGGATGAACTTCTAATGGCCAGTATCCTCACTCACTTTTGCAGCCCTGGTAACCAGCAGAATTTATGATATACAGGTAGCCATCAAGTTTGTGGGCTGGCTGGCTGGATACACAGACACAGGAACACAATCTGTACAACCACCTTATAAGATACACAGGATAGACCCTACCCCAATAAAGAAGGAAGGCTCAGAGAGGCTAAGAAATGTATCTGGGGCCCTACAGCTAATCAGTAGGACTGAGACACCAGGCCAGGCCTGTTTTCTGGTTTCAGTGCCCCATCTTATTGCAGTGCTAGCTTGGAACTAAACCCCAGTCCCCAGACTCCCTACACCTGGAGCAGATCACACACTGTACCACTCCAGGAGGCCCCGAGCATCTCCTGGAGTTGCTGCAGGATGTGACCCACATGGCCGCCTCCCCACCACTGCTCAGCCCTCTTTGTGCACACATTCAAACACAGGAGGCAATGGGAATTCATCCCTCCTTCTCTTCTTCTCCCACTAGTTAGGGTGCCAACTAGCAAGGAGTTTCTGGGAGGTGGGGGGAGCAGGTGAGGATCCCTGAGGAGTACACAGCACCCCCTCCCAGCACTACCCTGTGCCTCCTGTCTCCCCAGGTAGGAGCACTTCTGTCAAACCTCACCAAGTCCCAACAGGCCCCGTACCTGTGCCCACACCCACCCCTCCACACTCACCTCCCCACACACCTCCCCACACATATGTGCACCATGCGAGGGAGGCGCAGGGCCCCAGATCTCCCAGCTCCTGACGGAGACTCAACCAAGCAGGGGGCTGAGGGCTGGGGGCCCGCCTTCTGTAGCAGAGCCCCGTCCCCCTCCACTCGTGTGCAGGGCCCTGGCCCCTCCCGGGGAACAAGGCTGGGATTAATAAGCGGCGCGGCTCCCTCCCCTAATGGGCTCCAGCTGCACAAACATTCCCAGAATTCAGAGCCTGCTCTGTCTGGGGCAGCCCAGGCCTCAGCTCCAGCATTCCTGGACCCCTCCCCCCCAAGCCTGGGACAGCTGCTCCGGAACTCCAGCAACTGGCAGGGGATCGAATCCCAATCTGGCTTTTCCAGGGGTGGGGGGTATTGGCATGACTGGGGCTGGGGGTGGGGTGGGGAGCAGGAAAGGAGGGAAAAGGGGAACAAACTCTGAAGGGACATCTCAGTTCCTGCCCTACCTGCCCCTCCCTCTCCCTCTCCCCCTCCCTGGGCGCTGCTTACCCTCTTAGCAGTAGGTCCCAGGGGCCCAGCTCAGTCTCGCCTAATTTGTCTCCTGGGGCAGTACCTTGGGCGGATGATGCCCAGGAGGAGGGGACAGGACAGACCCAGGAGGAAAGATAAACATCTCCCCTTAGGTTTTAAGAGATCCAGCTGTGTCTCAGATGGAATCTATGGCCTGGCAGGAGCTTCATTCTAACAGATTCTTATCAAGGAGGGGAGGAGGGGAGCAAAGGGAACCAGAAGAAGGGAAGTGGGGTCCTCACCCTCCTGCTATCCTCTCAGGGTGGAACAATCAGGGACCCAAAGGCAGGAGTTCTAAGTGGATAAAGAGGTGCCAAGTTAGTAAAGCTCCAAAACTGCCTGTCTTCTTTCCCATCTCTGGATCAGGGGCCAGAACAGGTCATTCCACTGTTTTTACCCAGGACCCACCAGTTAGCCTAGTCTGTCGGACCCCAAGGGTCTAGGCCAGGTGAGGGGTCCTGGGACTGGAGTTTGTGCCAGGGGCCCATGGAGAGCATAGGTCACCCTAATGGAGGTGTGCGACGGTCTGTGTGTGTATGCTTGCCTGTGCCTAAGCCTGAGCAGCTGTGTTAAGTGGCACTGCCTGACAGTGTGGAAGCGGATGAGCCTGCGCGCACACTCATCAGCCTCCTGGTATTCAGAGATGCCATAGGTCCTACATTCATTAGGTAAGGTGGCCTGCTGGTCACCCCCTCCCCAGCTGGAGGTGCCCCTGCATGTGCTGACCCGGGCCTTGGTCTCCTTGTCTTGAATATGGGCAGTTTAGACCAGAATGTCTCCTGAGTTCCTTCTTAGAGTCCACTATCACTGGAACTAACTTTGGGGGCACAGGGAAGATGTTCCTTCTCAGAGCTGTGGAGAAATGGGCTCTGGGCAGTCAACAGGGACTGTGTGGAAGGTACCCAAGTCTCCCTGGAGAGGCTATCCAGAGGAGGGGGTTGGTCCTTATCCTGCAGAACCCCATTCTCTGGAGGCAAGTAATGGCAGAGTCTCCCAACCTGCTATTCTCAGTGGCAGTCCTAGGTCGGGGGGGGGGGGGGGGGGGGACACTGAGACAGGGAGCATGGGGACGGTCACCCTCTTGCCCTCATGCACGTGTTACCCCTGCCCTCCTCTGGCCCTGCTGGGGAACATAGGCCTCTCCAGATCTTTCTCTCCACACCTACCTTACATCACCTGCTTCTTCCTGGGCCACCATTTCTCCACGAGCCTCATTAGTCATTCGTCGGCATTTAGTGCACAACTACATTACAGTTAGCCCTGCATTAGAAGATGAGGAATACAAAGAAACAGCATTTCCCCCAGGGATATGACTTAGAAAAAACAAATTCCCCCCCTAGAACCAAAAGTAGAATTGGAACCAACCCTAGGCTGAGCCAAGGAGACAGTAATCCGCATGCAGTTGGGTTTCAGAGTTGTGGGTGTGGGCCTGAGGGAAAGAGTAGACAAAGGTGCCCAGTGCCCGAAGCTCTAAGAGCTTCAGGATTATCAAGCTGCAGGTATTTAGCAGGGATACTGGGGATTTTTTTTTTTTTTAAGATTTTATTTTTTGGGCAGCCCCGGTGGCACAGCGGTTTAGTGCCGCCTGCAGCCCAGGGCGTGATCCTGGAGACCCTGGATCGAGTCCCACGTGAGGCTCTCTGCATGGAGCCTGCTTCTCCCTCTGCCTGTACTTTATTTATTTATTTTTTTAATTTTTATTTATTTATGATAGTCACACACGCAGAGAGAGAGAGAGAGAGGCAGAGACACAGGCAGAGGGAGAAGCAGGCTCCATGCACCGGGAGCCCGACGTGGGATTCGATCCCGGGTCTCCAGGATCGCGCCCTGGGCCAAAGGCAGGCGCCAAACCGCTGCGCCACCCAGGGATCCCTGCCTGTACTTTATTTATTTATTCATGAGAGACAGAGAGAGAGAGAGAGGGCAGAGACACAGGCAGAGGGAGAAGCAGGCTCCACGCAGGGAGCCCGATATAGGACTCGATCGGAGGATCTTGGGATTAGGCCCTAAGCGGAAGGCAGATGCTCAACCGCTGAGCCACCCAGGTGCCCCGATACTGGGGATTTTAAAAATGAAAAGAAGGAAAACAGCAGGCCCTGGATGTGGAACTCTAAGGCACAGATGGGCGAGAAACTGAACTTCTATCCTCTCTCCTTCATCTCTCCCTAATTCTTTCAGTTATCTACTGGGTAACAATCCACCTGAAACTGAGTGGCTTAAAACAACAGCAATCTTTTATTTGCTCAGGACACTGCAATTTGGGCAAAGTTTGGTGTGGACAGCTTGCCTCCGCTCCATGTGCTGTTGGTTGGGACAGCACAGCTAGGCCTGGAGCATCCAACATGGCTTTCCTGACGTGTCTGCTGCCTCTGCCAGCGTGGCTGGAAGAAATGGGGCTCTCTCCCTCTCCTCTCATCCTCCGGAGTGCCTCTCCTCCTCTCTCTCCCACAAAATGGTTGCTCTTCACGTGGTGGCTGGTTTCCAAAAAAGCAAAAGTGGAAGCTGTACCAGGCCTCCTAAGGCCTACACCTGAGCTGTCAGGACAACAGGTTTGCTCCATCCCATTGATTAAAGCAAGCCAAAGGCCACCTAGATTCAAGGAGTGTGGAAAGTAGCTGAAAGGCTCTGAAGGAGAAGGCATTGCTGTTGGTGATCTCTGCAGACCTTCCAGCTCATTCCCCTCACCATGCTCCCTTTTTTCCCTTGGCTCACCAAAAGGCACTCCTCCCTGGGGTGTTATCCTTAACCCCATCTTCTAATCAGTGCCCCAGTTCTGTTGTTTCTGCTCTCTCAGTGTCTCTCAAGTCATTCCCACAGTCATTACAATTCTCACTTACTGGAATGTTCTTTTTTTTTTTAATTTTTATTTATTTATGATAGTCACACACAAAGAGAGAGAGAGAGAGAGAGAGAGAGGCAGAGACATAGGCAGAGGGAGAAGCAGGTTCCATGCACCGGGAGCCCAATGTGGGATTCGATCCCGGGTCTCCAGGATCACGCCCCGGGCCAAAGGCAGGCGCTAAACCCTGCGCCACCCAGGGATCCCTGGAATGTTCTATAGCTTCCTGAAAGGTCTCCTTTTTCCACTCTTGCTCCATTATCTCCTTGCTTTCCACCTTGCAGACAGAGAGATCACCTGTAGGGGGCTGGTGAAGTGGGGGAACCAAAGAACCAGGGAGACCTGTGCTTTATGATGTGCCCTTTTGTACCATATGTATACCTTTCCAAAAACTAAAATGATTTTCAAAGTTGACTCAGGTGCCTGGGTGGCTCAGTCGGGAGAGAATGTGACTCTTGATCTCGGGGGTATCAATCCCCATGTGGGGTAGAGAGATTACTTAAATAAAATTTTTAAAAAATTATTAATTAGTTAAAAAAAAGGGAACTGGAAACCTTTAAAAAATAGACTCAAAGTCAAATTTAATAGAGAAAAGCAACCAAATCCTCATTGTGTCATTCTGAAAACCCCTTAGTAATGGCCCTTGGCTTCTTCAAGTTTAGACTCCTTAATGGAGCTCACAAAGCCCTTCATCATCTACCACATCTAGCCCCCACAGCCTCACCCCTTCCTACTTTGCACTCTCTGCTCCAGCTGCGTGGAACTTCTCTGACCTTCCTGCAGTTCCTAGAAAGCACCATTTTCTCTTTTGCCTTGCAGTTTTTGCACAGATGACTGCTCACAACACTATTCATCATTCAGTTCTCAGCTTAGAGGTTGTTTCCTCCAGGAAGTCTTCCATGCTCCATAAAGTTGGGGTTTGATGCCTCTTCTATGGATTCCAATAGCACCCCAGATTTGACTAGCACCATGCTCATCACACTGCATTGTAATTACCTGGCATTTTACCTCTCCGTCCCACTAGTGCACACCCTCCAAACAGGACAAGTCTGCATTGTTCACTGCTGTTTGCCTAGCACCGTTTTTTTTTTCTTTTAAGATTTTATTTATTTATTCATGAAAGACACACAGAGAGAGAGGCAGAGACATAGGCAGAGGGAGAAGCAGGCTCCCCGCAGGGAGCCTGATGTGGGACTGAATCCTGATCCCGGGACTCCAGGATCACACCCTGGGCCAAAGGCAGGTGCTCAGCTGCTGAGCTACCCAGGCATCCCTGCCTAGCTAGCACCTTTGAAGGGCATTTTCTACATACTGGTAAAGGAAAGGGAGGGGAGAAAGGAGGAAGAAAGAGGAGGAGGGGGGAAGGAAGGAAAGTAAGCTGGTATAAGAGCTGGAACGGCCCAGGATAAGGGCAGGATTCAACCGTGTGGATGGACCTCATAGACAATAGATATAAAAGAGGGAATATTATATTATTCCATTTTTAGAAATTCCAGAACAGATATAATTGATTGTGATAGAAGTCAGAATAGTGGTTGCCTCTAGAGCAGAAGCCACTGGAAGATAGCAGGAAGAAAGTGTCCCATATCTTTTTTTTTTAAGATTTTATTTATTTATTCATAGAGACCCAGAGAGAGAGAGAGGCAGAGACACAGGCAGAGGGAGAAGCAGGCTCCATGCAGGGAACCTGACGTGGACTCAGTCCCTGGTCTCCAGGATCACACGCCGGGCTGCAGGCGGCGCCAAACCGCTGCGCCACCGGGGCTGCCCTGTCCCATATCTTTTTTAAAAAATATTTTATTGGGGATCCCTGGGTGGCTCAGTGGTTTTGCACCTGCCTTAGGCCCAGGGCGTGATCCTGGAGTCCTGGGATCAAGTCTCTCATCGGGCTCCCTGCATGGGGCCTGCTTCTCCCTCTGCCCATGTCTCTGCCTTTCTCTCTCTCTCTCTCTGTATCTCTCATAAATAAATAAATAAATAAATAAATAAATAAATAAATAAATAAATAAATAAAATTATTTATTTATTTATTTATTTGAGAGAGAGAGCGAGCACACGTGGGGTAAGGGGCAGAGGGAGAGACAGAATCTCAAGCAGACTCCAAGCTGAGCATGGAACCCAACAAGGGACTTGATCTCAGAACCCTCAGATCATCACCTAAGCCAAAACCAAGAGTCTGTTGCTTAACTGACTGAGCCACCCAGGTGCCCCGAAAGTGTTCTATATCTTGACTTAAGTAGTGTTTACATGAGTGTTGATACATGAAAAAATTCATTAATCTGTATGTAAATTTAAAATTACTTTATGCATTTCACTTTGTGTTATATCTCATTAAGACAGTAGAAAGGGAAGGAAGGAAGGAAAGAAGGAAGAGAGAGACGGAGAAAGGAAAGAAAAATGGAGGAAGGAATTATGTGAGCCTGATATCCACATAAATTGCCTAATTGGTAACAATGATAAAGCAGTTATAATCTAGGACTAAGGTATAGAACTGGGATCTGGGCAGAAAAAGGTGTGTGTGTGTGTGTGTGTGTGTGTGTGTGTGTGTGTGTGTATACCTATGTGCATGTGAGTAAAGAAGATAGTTTCTATTAAAGGGAGGAAGGTAATGCAAAAAATTTTCCCATCCATTCTTCACACATCTATCTGTGCCCTCCCTCCCCCAAGCCTCCAGTGGTTTTTCATTACTACAGCATAAAGTCTGGTCTCCTTGACCTGGCATTAAAACATTCCACTATCTGCTCCTTGTCCACCTCCCCTTCTAGACTTATCTCTCTTGCCTCATATCCACTCTCCCCAAATCCATCATACTGTGCTGCTTCTGTGTATCCCTTACTGGTAGAGGTTCACCAAGTCATTGAAAGGTCAGCTATCGGGATCCCTGGGTGGCGCAGCAGTTTGGCGCCTGCCTCTGGCCCAGGGCGCGATCCTGGAGACCCGGGATCGAATCCCACGTCGGGCTCCCGGTGCGTGGAGCCTGCTTCTCCCTCTGCCTGTGTCTCTGCCTCTCTCTCTCTCTCTCTGTGTGACTATCATAAATAAATAAATAAAAAAAAAATTTAAAAAAAAAAAAAAAAAGAAAGGTCAGCTATCATTGCTATTTGCTTATGAGACTCCTACTCACCATCATGGTCTTCACTGCTCCACCATCTTTCCTTTCATGGCATTTTGCTCTAGCCAAATAGCATGTAACTTGACCTCTTGTAGATCATAGCTATTTATATATGTTTCTCTTCCTGTCTAGAATGTCTCACATGAATGTAGGCAGGCCTCAATCCCTCAGATTGATTGATGGATAAACCCTCCAGCAGTCAGGGACAATATCAGGGCTCAAACCTCTAGCTCGAGCTCTCAACCCCAGTCTGAACACAAGAACCATACCTCCAATTGCTTACTGGCTATCTTCTCCTTGAAGTTAATGTGTTCAAAACTGAATTTTACCTCCTTGTGGCAGAGACAATCATGCTCACCAAGTACTCCATGTGCTTCCCTATACTTTCCAACTTCTCTAGTTAGGTAGAGGCCACAAGACTGGTTCTGGCCAATGAAATGTGTGTGGAAGTGATGTGCATCATGTCTGGGCTGGGGTAGTAAAAGCCCCATACACCATTCTCTGGTATCTCTCTCTTCCTCTTCCATGTAACTGAGGACATGAGTGAAGATGCCATGTGTGGTAGATGGTGTAGCTACAAGATGGTGGAGCCTCTGTCAGTTTGGATCCCTGAATGACTGTATGGAGTAGAGACCCCTGCTGACCACAAAGGACCTGTAGTATGAGTGAGAAAACAAAAAAAAATTTTTTTGTTTTGTTAAACCAAAAAGATTTTGAAGTTATTAGTTACTGCAGCATAATCTCTATGATCCTAATAGATTCTCTACTCTTAAATCTGCATGTCATCTTATCCTTCCATTGGCAAATGGCTTATCATCCACCAAATTATCCCAGCTAGAAACCCTAAGCTGTGTCCTCCTTCACTTCCTTCTTGATCTGACAGTGCTTGGGCCAGGCCTCATCCGACCCCTCCCCTGGATCAGAATCATCATCCTACCTGATTTCTCTAACTTTAGACTACTCTCTCCAGCTATCCTCCATGTTGCCTCCAGAGTTCTCCTTCTAAAACACAAATCTGATCACAATATTCATTGGCTTAAAAAGCTCTACCCGTTCTTTATTTTCTATAGGATAAAACCCAATAACTTGAGTCTGACACCAATACCTTGATTGCCTGGTCAACCTACCTTGCCAGTGTCCCCTGCCATTTGGTCCTCTAAGATCCAGCCACATGGGATGCCCAGTGAGTCCTCAAATATAGTGGCTTTGTTGGCCTCTCAGTATGCGTAAATGTAGTTCCTACGACCTGGAAAGCTCTTCCTTCCTTTGTCTTCCTGGCAAATTTCTACCCCCTTTTTCTTTCTTTCTTTTTTTTTTTTTTAAAGAAGTTTCTTTCTTTCTTTTTATTTTTTTTAAGATTTTATTTATGTATTTATTCAGGAGAGACACACACACACAGAGAGAGAGAAAGAGAGGCAGAGACACAGGCAGAGGGAAAAGCAGGCTCCATGCAGGGAGCCCGACATGGGACTCGATCCTAGGACTTCAGGATCCACCCTGGGCTGAAAGCAGCGCCAAACCACTGGGCCACCCGGGCTGCCCCCTACCCCTTTTTCAAAACCCAAACTGAATGTCTTCTCTCTGGACCTTTATTCATATAGCCAAGCAGAATTATTTTCTCCCTCTTCTGTGTTGCTCCGGAACACTGAACCTTCCTCTATTAGCATTTTTCACTAAAATTTTAAGAATCCATTTATAAGTTTGCCTCTCCCACTAGGCTGGAAGCTCTTCAATGGTAGAAATGAAACCATACATCTTTGTATTCCTAGGAGCAAAGCAGGTAGAAGTGTACTGAAAGTATGAGTGAATGAATGGATGGATTAAGGAAAAAATTATCTCATATTACTTACTGTATACATCATTTGTAACCCAGAATTTTCTCAATATGCAGTGTTTTGGTTACTTATTACTGTGTAAAAAAAAAATACCCCCAAACTAAGTATTTTTAAACAACAAACATTTATTATTGCAGTTTCTGTGGGTCATAATATCCGGCACAGTTTAGGTGGGCGCTGTTGGCCCCCCAAATCTCATGAGGCTGCAGTTAAGCTGCCAGCTGGGGTTGAGGTCTCGTCCAAAGACTTGACTAGAACAGGGTGAGGGGAAGGGAATCTGCTTCCAAGCTTACTCACATGGGTGTTGGCAGGCGTCAATTCCTCACCACGCAGGGAGGAGATTACACAAAGAACACCAGGAAGCAGGGATCACCGGGGACCAACTTAGAAGCTGCCTACCACATGTAGTCATGTAGTTTTTCTACTTTAAATGACATGAGACAAAATGGAAAAGAAAAGAACAGGAGATATTCCTAGCATAGGATCTTGAGCCAGGTTAATACCTTTGAAAGCAAAATCCTGATCCCTGAGACGGTATCAACAAAAAGCTCACCTAGCTCTAGTAAAAATGGATATGTTAAAAAAAAAAAAAGGATATGTATGTGTTTGTCTGTGTTTGCATGTGCGAACACACAAGCATTTGTGCACCCAGATGTCCTGAGGGGGAGCTAGTCATTTTTGCATATCTACAGTAAATGGCAGAGACTGAAACCAAGGATTTTGTATCGTGACCCTGAGATAGAGGGCACATATGATGGTCCAGAAGGAAGTGTATGTTGAGACAGAAGAATGTTCCATTCTGTTTTTCCCCCTAGACTGAGAGTCAGCAAACTTGAGATCTGGACTTGACTTGACACAAAGAGACTGTGGGATCCTAGGGTTATTCATTTAATCCTCCTGGTTCTCCATTTCTTCTAAAGATTTTATTTAGGGGTGCCTGGGTGGCTCAGTCAGTTAAGCGTCTGCCTTTGGCTCAAGTCATCCTGGAGTCCTGGGAGTCCCCACATCAGGCTCTCTGCTCAGCAGGGAGTCTGCTTCTCTCTCTCCTTTTTTTTTTGCTTCTCTCTCTCCTTTTGGTCCTCCCCCCCCATTCATACTCCCTCTTTTACTCACTCTCTCAAAGAATAAATTTAAAATATTATATTAATATAATTTAATATAATTAATAGTATATTGATATAATTGATATTATATTAATATTATTTTTAATATCTCTTTATTTTAAGATTTTGCTTTGGCACCTGGCTACCTCAGTCAGTGGAGCATGCAACTCTTGATTTTGGCTCAGGTCATGATCTCAGGGTTGTGGGATTGAGCTCCATGTTGGGCTCCACTCTGGGCGTGGAGCCTGCTTGGGATTCTCTCTCTCCCTCTGACCCTCTCCTCCTATTTATGAATAAATAAATAAAATCTTTTTAAAAAAATAAAGAGATACACAGAGAGAGAGAGAGGCAGAGACACAGGCAGAGGGAGAAACAGGCTCCATGCAGGGAGCCCGACGTGGAACTCGATCCCGGGTCTCCAGGATCACACCCTGGGCTGAAGGCGGCGCTAAACCGCTGAGCCACCAGGGCTGCCCTAAATAAAATCTTTAAAAAAATAAAATGTTTTTAAAAATCCTTTTAATCTCTATTTTTCTACACTCTAAGGTAGGGGGTTAATAGCACAGACTCTGGTGTTAGACTACCTGGGTTCAGGTCTAGGTAATCACACATACAAGCTCTTAAACTGAAAAAAATTATTTGACTACTCTGGTTTCTGTAGCCCATTCTTAGGTATAAATGAATTAATGCATGTCAAATGCTTAGAACAATGCCAGATACATAGTAAGCACTTAATGAACTTAATTATTGCTATCCATTTTTTCTACTGCTGCATAACAAAGTACCCTAAAACTGAGTACCTTAAAACAATAATCATTTTATTATATCCCACAATTTTATGGGTCAGGAATTTGGATAAGGCTTAGTTGGGTGATTCTTCTGTTCCACAGGCATCATTGAGGACACCTAAAGATATTCAGCTGGTAGGTGGGCTAGTCTGGAGGGTTTAAGATGGTTTCACTCATCTGTCTAGTGTGTTAGTAGAGATGGCTGAAAGGCTGGGCTCAGCTAAAACTATTAACCAAAGCACCTGGGGCAGTCCTGGTGGCTCAGCGGTTTAGCGCCGCCTTCAGCCCAGGGCCTGATCCTGGAGACCCGGAATCGAGTCCCACGTCAGGCTCCCTGCATGGAGCCTGCTTCTCCCTCTGCCTGTGTCTCTGCCCCTCTCTCTCTCTCTCTCTCTCTCTGTGTGTGTCTGTCATGAATAAATAAATAAAATCTTAAAAAAAAAAAGGAAGAGAAACAGAGCACCTACATGTGGCCTCTCTAGCATCGTGGTCTCTGAATAGTCTGACTTCTTATATGGCAGCTCAGGCAACTCGAAGGTGACAGTTCCCATGAACAAGGTTGAAGCTGCATGGGTTTTCATGACCCAGACATGTATGTCACATAGCATCACTTCCACCATACTCAATCGGTCAAAGAGCCCATATTCAAGGTGAGGAGACATAGACTCCACCTCTCAAAAGGAAAAGTCAAATAATTTGAAATCATGTATTATAACCATCTCACTTTCTGACCCCCAAGGAAGTTTCCCAAATGAATACTACAGGGATGTCAATAGACCACTCTATCACTCTTTCTCTGACAGGGAATTAGGGTTATATCTCCTGAGACTTTAAGGCAACCATTCATATCTCTCCCTAGAGATATGCACGGATATACTCGCATATATATATCCACCTACACACACAGGCATAGTCACACAGTCAGATCTGGTTCATATATAGTGCCAAGGCTGCCTCCATCTGTAGCCATGTCTCAGGTCAGGGAGACCCAAAGTCCTGCCCTAGAGTTCTTTATCAGGAAGTCCAAATTCATTGACCATTCCTACTCCTACTGGCATGAAAGGAGAGTGTTGGTAGGGATGGAATCCAGTCATTGATTAGAGAGAGAGAGAGAGGGCATAGACCCAAAACCCACTAATGTTTGGCTTTCACATTTCTTCTGGTGTGTGCGTGCGTGTGCGTGTGTATTTATATATATATATATATATATATATATATATATATATAAATTTATATATATATATGAAGTATATACTTCATATATATATATAAATGTCTCCCAGTTCTCATTGGGTCAAGTCAGTAAAGAAATGAGATCTGCTATTGAGAGCAGACAGGGGTGGCTCAGATGTGTGCTGCAGGGCCAAGCCAGCGTGAGATTGAAATTTTGCTGGGGCTCAGCCCAAATCCTCACTTAGATTAGCCCTGCCACTCTCCTCCACACTCATCCTGTGTTCCAGGCACGCTCTCTTTCTCACTGTTCCCTGATTATGCCATGTTCTCCCATGGCTTTGCCCCATGGGGGTCCCCTTTGTCTAGAATACTCTTGTCTTTTTCCTAACAACTCCAGTGTCTGCCTTTTGTGTCGCATGATATTGTAATCATCTGCTTATATGTCCACTTTCTTCAAGAGCAGAGACTATGCTCTATTCACTACTGTCTCCTTGTGCCTGGCAGAGAATAGTTTTCAAAACTGGTTGAACCAATGGCTGAATAAGCAGCAATTGCTCCCAGATTTGGCAACTATTTCTCCTCCATATCTCTGTGCTGCCCAACTCCACTCCAACTCCCTGGGCCCCTATGAGAAGGAGCAAAGGTCTCAAAAACTAGGGTGGAAAGTTTGGGCTGGATTCTTGAGGCCCTAGGGAGACTCTGCAGAGTCTCAGAAAACAGGAAAGGACACGGTGCTGAGCTGTAGAGGTGTGGCCAGCAGACCCAGAGGCACTCACACTCCTAGTGGGAAAAGCCAGAGAATCCTGCAAGGTTTTTCCAGTGTAGAGGAGGATGTCTTAAAGTTTTCAAGCCTCGATTGAAATGGTCTGTAAACACACCTGGTTCTGCTGGGTTAAGTGTTAGGGTCTGTCGGGAATACTCAGACCTGGACCTGAGCCAGCACCTTCCTGGAAGAAGATTCTTGCTGCTGAGGTAGGGGCAGGTGCAGTTGAGAAAAGAGGTCCCCAGGACCAGTGCTCCTTACACTCCAATGTGCAAACAAATCCCCAGGCAGCCTTTTAAAATGTGGCTTCTGATTTGGTAGGTATGAGGTCAGATCCAAGATTCTGCTTTTCTAACAAGCTCCCAGGTGATGGCATTGCTGGGGGGAGGGGGTGGGGCAGAAAGCAAGTGGAATCACACATGACCTAGAAAACTGGCATTTAACATCCAGACATTGAGGTCTCAGGGCTCAGGCCTTAGAAGGAGAGGCTGCCATCAGCAATGTTATAAAAATGTTCACGAGATGATGTAGGAGTCAAGGTGGTATAAAGCCAGTCTGACACTTACCTGGTATACTTGCCAACCTTTTGATTCTTTGATTCTCTGACCATGACAGACATCACTAATGGATTCCAGCACTATCTCCCATTAAACTGAAAGGATGCCTCAGCATCCATCTCAACACAGTACTCCAGAGAGCTACTACCAATTCTTTACAGCTGGCATGAGAAATGACCCCATTTGCTATTTCTGGTATTGTGGTTAAGAGTCTGACTGTTTTTCCTCTTCTCAGACTGGCTAGATGCCCTCTAAACAGCTGTTTGCATGAAATTTGGTGACTTTAATATGCTGTAATTGGAGGTAAAGACAAAGCTCATTTCATGGCTCTTGTGAACGTTATTATTTTTTTTCTTGTGAACGTTAAATGCTGTTAGGAATGTATAGTGCTTAGCACAGTGACTAGCACATAGAAAGTACTCAATAAATTATGGCTACCACAGAGGATGAACAGGTTGGCTGCATAATCAGAGGGTATGCAAGTGGTGAGTGGGAAAGAGGAAGCAAGAGAGAGAAGCCAGAGAGCTAAGAGTGGGAAATATCAGGTGGACAAAGGTTGTGCCAACCTGGGGTCGGGGGAAGCTGATGGCTGGAAGATTTCTAGCTCTCTCTGGATGGAACTGGGCTCCCTACTGGCACGAAAGCTATTGGATTAGAAGGGGCACATGGCACTTGTCATCTTGGGAGTTTCGAATTCAGAACTTCTTGTCAAGAAAAATTGTGAAAGACTTGGAAATGGTTAAAAAGATTACTCTGGGGTGGGAGGAATTACTGTGTATCCTTGCAGGTTATCTCTGAGTCTTATCATCATTTAGTTATTTTACAACTCAAGGCAACTGATAATAATGGAAATTATTTTTGTCCATAAAATGTGAATCGTGTCCGGTGAAGATGCAATTGATATTACCCAGTGACTATTGCCCAATTTCACATTAAGCAAATCTTTGTCAACGTTCTTGATGGCCAGATGTCTTTCTGTTCTTCAGAGTCTTCTGAACATCTTACAGATTCCTTCATTATTTGAGGAATTAAATGAAAATTTTGATGTTTGTTGTATATTTGTGTAAGAGTAATTATTCTGCCTGGTAGGAAAAAAAATTTTTTTGACATTCTCATCAGCAGTGAAGATTGAGCAGGAGGCTTCCAGGAACTTCTGTCCTAGACAAGTTTTCTCACATGCTTTGAACAACAGATTACATATGTCAAGTTTATAAGGGATTACGCCCAATTTCATTGCTTGTTTTATGCTATCCAAATAGATACATCATGATTCCATATTTAAACATGGATACATTCTCAAACACTTATATAGTGAGCTTGTTTGACAAAACATAGGAAGTCAGAAGTCCCACAGAAGTTCCACTTACCCATTCATTTGCTTAAACTAGATGGTTGTCACCATGTGGGCAAGGACTGCATGTGTGCTTTTTAGAGTTTAGCAAGTTCCTGACCCGGGAAGCACTAAATGCCCTAAATAGTGAGCTGACACAATGTATGAAAAAGTTTAATTAGCATTTACCAGGAACTTACTAGGTACCAGGCACTACTTTATTTTTTATTTATTTTTTTTTTTAAGATTTTAAATTCATTCATGACAGACACACACACACAGAGAGAGAGAGAGAGAGGCAGAGACACAGGCAGAGGGAGAAGCAGGCTTTCATGCAGAGAGCCCAATGTGGGACTTGATCCCAGGTCTCCAGGATCACACCCCGGTCCGAAGGTGGCCCTAAACCGCTGAGCCACCGGGGCTGCCCTGGTTTGAGGATTAGATAGACTAATTCAAGTAAAATGTTTAAAGTAGTGCCCAATGGGCAGCCCCGGTGGCTTAGCAGTTTAGGGCCACCTTCGAACCGGGGTGTGTGATCCTGGAGACCCGGGATCAAGTCCCATGTCAGGCTCCCTGCATGGAAGCCTGCTTCTCCCTCTGCCTGTGTCTCTGTGTCTCTCTCTCTGTGTCTGTCATGAATGAATAAATAAAATCTTTTAAAAATTAAAAAAATAATAATCTTCAAACCAGTCTTGAAAGGTATTATTTCTATTCCCATTTACTGATAATGTACTAAGAGGTTAAGTAACTTGCCAAGGTCAACACCTTGCAAGGAGCTAAGCCCAAGGAGTCTGGCTCCAGAGCCTGTGATCTTGGACACCTCCTATGTGCCAGGCATATCACTAGGGTCAGGGATACAGAGATGAAACACCAAATGCAGGCTTTCCCTCAAGGAGTCACAGTCATGAAAGGAGATGAATGACTCACAATAATGTGATGTGCTGACCATCGAGAACACACTGTGGTGACACGATGGGCCAGGGGCACGGCTGTCTGCAGAGGGGCCATCTCGGGTACATTCTGAGGCAATAATAAATATCTAGGCTAGGGCAAGGGAAGGGCATTTTGGGCCAGAGGAACAGCACACATGAAGTCATGAGGCATGGTGGTCTGAGCACATAACAGTTCTGAAGGACGGCACATAGGAGTGCAGGGAAGGACAGTGGGAAGTGAGCCTGAAGAGCTAGGAGCCAGATCCAGACCTAGGAAAGCCCTGTGTGCTGAGGGAGGGAGGGAGGAACGGAGGGAGGGAGGGAGTTTGGACACTCTTTGGAAGCCTTGCAGGATGTTAAGGGAAAGACATTCAACCCAGTACACAGAATTCCCTTCAAGCCACATCCCACCCCCAGAGAGTTCCCTGGGAGGCCTAGACGCAGAGGGAAATGCAGTAGGAGTCTGGGACACACCCAGTGCCACCTGGGAGCAGCGGCTGGGAATCCTGTCTCCTTCCCACAACTCTCACTGTTGCGCCACCCCCCACCCCCCCCATCCCCACACAGCTTGGCCACTTTAGGCCCACTCCCTGCTGTCACATTCCCCCTCCAGGGTGAGGCCAGAGATGAGAATTAAGCACCCTCCCTTTCTCCATCCCTTCCCTGCCCCCCTCTGACTCCACCATCCTCAGCAGCTGCAGAGCCTGGCACACCCTAGGCCCCAGTCAGAGGAAGAACGGGAGACCGGAGCTTCCTGGGAGAGCCGGGGCTCTGGGCTGTGCCCTCCCCTCCCAGCGGGCTGAGGCTGGTGATTAGCTGGGTTAATTATATCCAAGCCATTTCCGATTGGCACAAGCCCACCCACCCACAGAGCCTGCCCAGAAGGCGCGCAGGCCCAGCCCAGGGTCAGGATGCCAGGGCGCCAGCTACCCTGGGAGGGGTCCTGACCCCGGCAACGGCCAAATGGGGAGGGTGGCTGCCCTACCAGCTCCAGGACCTCCTCCCCTCCCCTCCCCTCCCTCCCCTCCCCTCCCCCCAGGCCTCCTTCTCAACACTTCCTATCCCATGCTCCTTTTTGCAAATCCCCCTCCTGCCCCTCCTCCTCCAGGTTCGGAATGAAATCTCGGGGCTCTGAGTTCTGCACGAGGCCCCTACATAAACACTCTGATTGGGGCTAATTATAAGGGCCAGGTTGGGAGGCTGGAGCCTTCAGAAAGCTTGGCTCTCAAACAAAGGGCCCAGGGCTCAGCCCTCAGCCCAGGCCGGCTCCTCTCCAGGCTTCATTAGGAATAAGGAGGGTCCTGGGCCATAGGCAGTCCTCTCTGAACCCAATCAATAGTTTCTGGGCTTGTTCCACGTCCCAAGTCCTGTCTTGTCCTCTCTCTAGGCATCAAATCTCAGCCCTGCTCAGATGGTTTGGAGGGACCACAAGCCTGCAGTGCAAGGCGAGGCAGCTGGGGAGGGGCTCTCAGGCCGTGAGGCTGGGGCTGGGGCAGAGCAGGAGGGTGGAGGTAGGGGGGGAGGCACAGGGGAAGCCAGCTGTGACAGCCCTAGCCCTAATTAGCCGGCTTCAAAGCTGGCTGGAGAGAGAGCCCGCCCGCGTGTGTGCCCTGCTCACTCAGGCGGGTAAGACATTTCTGTCCTAATCAGAGGAGAGACTGAGAAAAAACACTGCCCACCACCCCCAAGAGCCTCTAGACTGTGAGCTGGCACCCAGAGTCAGGTGCAAAACCCCCGGAGCACAGGAAATCGCTCTATTTTGTTAAAACTACCAGCAACAATAGGTAAAATGCCCTGAAGAAATGTACATCCTTTGATGCGGTGATGCTTTTAGGAATTAACCTAGGTAATTGGAAGAGTGCTACAATTTATTGAACTTTTAGGTGCTGGCTCTGTACCTGCACCATCTGATGTAATCCTCACACAACCTGGCGGGACAGGTACTGTCACCTTTTTACAGATGAGGACAGGGACTCAGAGATTAAGAGACTTCCACTTCCACAGGGCTCATAGCTGGCACCGGCTCCTGCCTGTACTCTCTACCACGATCTGCCTGTGTCTCTGTCTTTTGCCTGTCTTTTCTCCTCTACTACAAAAATAACTGTACATTCATTCCACTCTGCTGCACTCCATAATTTGTTACCTTCCAGAGAGGCAGGATTGAAGGAAGAATCTGGTTTGGGGGTGTTCCTGGTTTTGTAGACCTGATGGTTTTCCCTCCGGAACCCCCTTTCCATAACAGAAATGATTAGACACTTGGAGGATAGGGGTAGGACACTGGAGTCTCCCAAGAAAGTAAAGGATGTCCATTGGTTGGGATCCCTGAGTGGCTCAGCGGGTTTAGCGCCTGTGTTCCGCCCAGGGCCTGATCCTGGAGTCCTGGGATCAAGTCCCACGTTGGGCTCCCTGCATGGAGCCTGCTTCTCCCTCTGCTTGTGTCTCTGCCTCTCTTGCTCTCTCTCTGTATCTCTCATGAATAAATAAATAAAATCTTAAAAAAAAAAAAAAAGGATGTCCATTGGTGAAGTGGAGATACCCAGTCATCAGGATGAGGAAATGTCTAAACCAGGAATTAGAAAGCTGGCTGGGGGAGTGGAGGGCAGCACAAAAAGAGAGTTCATCAACCCCCTAAAGTTACACGAAAATTTGCATGTTTGTGAGAGTCTGGCCATTTCCTCCCAGGAGAAGCACCATAGATTTTTCAGGTTTCCAGATGGGTCTGTGGCCCCAATTTTGGGCAGCCCTGGTGGCACAGTGGTTTAGTGCTGCCTGCAGCCTGGGGTGTGATCCTGGAGACCCGGGATCAAGTCCCATGTCAGGCTCCATGCAGGGAGCCTCTGTGTGTGTGTGTGTGTGTGTGTGTGTGTGTGTGTGTCATGAATAAGTAAATAAAATCTTAAAAATAAAAAAAAATCCATTTTGAGGAAAGGAGGGTGAGTCTAGAGAAGAAAAGGGACTGTGCTAGAGTGGGCAGGTAGATGATCAAAGGTCCAGTGCCTTAAATGTGGCATAATCTGTGCTTGGCTTCCTTCCCCAGACATGGGCCTCACGGCACCCTGGGACAGCATCTCTCCACTCTGGAAGCCAGCCCAGATCGAGGGCTAGAACACCCTATAGTACAGAAGTCACCAGCTCCAGATCCTAGTGATCCTCACTCTTTGGGGATGTTCAGAAGAATGTGGTCTTGGAAAACTTCAGTGTCCTCTTCTGGGGTTGGTTCTTAGAGGACAAAGAGTTTGTGACTAATAGAACCATTTTCAGGAGGAGGAGTTGGAGGGGGGTGGAAGAGCCAAAGTCTGACCCATGAAGGAGGAGTCTGGAGGAAACGTGCCTTGAACCTAAATGGCAGAGAACCCACAGTTCCTCTGTGGTATGGGGTGAGGGTGGGAGAACAGGTAGAAAGCAGCTGAATCAGAGACTGGCCTCAGGTGAAAAGCTTCCCTTCAGGCCCTTGACCCTCCACCAAAGCCTCACTCTTCCCCAAGGAGGCACCAACCCACTTACAACCGCCCACAGGGTGACCCAGGAATCTACAAAATCTCCAAGCACATGCATTTAACTTGATTTTTCCAAACAAGGGAATGGAGACCCCTCTCCAGGTGACAGGGCTCAGGGAGTTTGCCTCCGGTCTCTGCTCCAGGCATGGTCTCTCCTAAATCCCCTGCACTTTGAGCTAACACTTGCCCTCCTCTGAGGGCTGGTTCATTAAAACAGTGAGAGCAGCCAGCCAGGAGGTCCCCCCACGACTTCTGTAAGGTAATTAGCCCTTGGGCCCCCCATTGGGGAAGGGGGCATCTAGAACCGTCCTTTCCCAAAGAGGCAAGGTTTCCACCCCACCCCCACCCCCCATAAAGCCGATTTTTTTCTGTTTTCTTGGGCCTTCTTCCCCTCCTTTGGCACACAACTTTTCAAGGAGGGGGCATAAGACGCAACAATCTTTACCAAAATTACCTCCCTCTCACCCCCACTCAGGGAAAGATCACTGTTAGTCCACAGTGATATCCAGGGACAGCTCCTGCTATCACTGACAAAACATACCCAAAGCAGACAGAGCTGGGCTCCTGGGGGCTTAGATGCAGGGGGAGGGGTGCTGGGCCAGCTCTCCCCCAAATCTTCAACAGAGACCAGCTCTCCTTCCCACCCTGCTCCATCTGCACCACTGGAAACCCCCCCCAACCTCCCCCCCCCCCCCCCCGCCCTCCCTTCTCAGGCTTTCACCATTCTTTCCCGGAGAGGCACTCACAGTTTGTAATTTAACTCTTCCCTGCAGCCCTTGTGGGGTTCCTTTAGAATTTCGCAACAAATGGAGCTAAGGGGAGTGACTCCCCTGCCTGCTTCTTTGATAGTTGAGGGAATCTCGTATTGGGACTTCACACACATCATCGTTTGAGAAAAAACTAGTTTTAACTTATAATGTTGACCACCCGCACAAATCACTTGGGGGAAGGTTATATATTTTGGGAAGGGGGCTCTGCTGAAATCCTCGAGCTTCATACATACAATTCCAAACAAAGCCCGACATACGACTTCAATTACCACCAAACATTTCCAGATCCCCTCCCCCAACATAAACTAACACACACAAACACATCGAAGTAGGGGTTCTAACTTTCTCCCTTATCCCAAAGACTGCCAACAAAGGGTGGTAGGGCACCATTTCCCCCATCGTTTAGCTAATAAAAAAAAGCAAGATCTGGGGCAGGGAACCTCTTCTCCACCCCACCCCCAACCAAGTAGGTCTGGGGAGGGGGAAAGAAGGGGTGTGGTTTGGTTAAACTAATAAAATGTTACAACCCTGTTAAATACAATTAAAGGGCTAGATCTCTAGAAGATAATTAAATGCACTTTATTATAATTATTAGCTTTTAATTTGCACTATTATCAAGAAACAGGAGACGGTGAAAAATGGAGTTCTGTGCCATACTTGTTCCGCCTACCCCTTGGTCTTCAAATCAATCCTTTGGAATTAAAATACTAAAATATTCCAAATAGTTGAGGGAAATGATGTGTATTGGAAACTGCAATTCTCATACCAGCTCAAAGATACTTTAAGAAAAGTCTTGCCTTTTATTTTGGGGGGTTGAGGGAAGATAAGAAACATCTGTTATAAACATTCTATCAATCTTGTGATATAGAATGTCATGTAAACACCCAACCCCACCCCCACAGTCACAAAGAGCCTGCCCAGAGCCTTCTTCCAAAGCAAAGATACCCACCTTTTTTTTTTTTTTTCTTTCTGGACAAGTTTGAAAAGAAACCAGTCTTTTGTCAAAGGAAAACTAAAAATCCCACCAGCCCATCCGTCCCCTCCTCCAACCCAACCCATTTTTATTGCTTTTTTTTTTGGAGAAAACAAACAAAACAAAACAAAACACCCAACAGCAAAACCCCACACATAACACACAAACCAACCTGGAAACTTCTAATCTGAATGCCAGAGAAGATATGGGGGAGGGGTGGCAGGGAGCCCACTACAGGGGGAGAGACACAAGGCCATCTCCAAACCCCAACATTTAGGAGCCAATGCTCCCCCTAAAAATGGAGGCAGTCAGGATTGGTACTCAAGGTGATGGTGGGGTGGGGTGGAGGGCGGTGTTGTTTCAAAGCACATTTCACAAAGCACTACAAAGCACTTTCTGCCCACCTCAAGCGCTTGGGGCAGAGAGCTGAAAAGAAGAAAAGGCAAATAGGAGATCTTCCAGCCTGCAAAGGGAGCAGGCCAGTGGGGTGAAGGCCATTCTGCACCCCATCTCGCCCTGTCCCCCCAATCCCACTGGCGCAGGGGTTGGTTACCCACCCCCCAAACCCCCCACGGTTTCATCTCTTTTGGAAGTGCTCCAAAGATCGAGTGAAGGAGACCGGACTTGTGGAGAGAGAAAGGGAAAAAAATGAGAATCCAAATCTCGTTCAAAAATATCCTACAGCTTCCACAGGCCCAGCGTCAGTGAGAAGG
Organism: Nyctereutes procyonoides; assembly: GCF_905146905.1. Taxonomy (NCBI): domain Eukaryota; kingdom Metazoa; phylum Chordata; class Mammalia; order Carnivora; family Canidae; genus Nyctereutes; species Nyctereutes procyonoides. The sequence goes on from NW_026575020.1 coordinate 698,091, forward strand.
CTCACAAATCTGGCTTTGGGAGTTGAATGTAACCCACTTCCAACTCCTCCCAGCGAACACCTCTTCCAGCAGGCCCAGCCCTGCCAAAACGCCAAAAAATTCAAACCTAAGTAGGTGATGGTGTTTGAGAGGGCACTGAAAAAAAAGAGAGGATCCCCCTCAACGCCCCCTGCCCAGGGGCCGCTGCCTCCCCCCCCCGCCCCGTTTTTCTTTTAAATAGAAAATATATAATTAAATGTACAGACTATTTACAGTTTTAATTACAAACCTGATGGGGGTGTTGAACAGAGTTCTCTTTAAAAAGCAACCTAAAAGAGAAATGGTTTCGATTGTTCTTTATTTAAAAAAATAAAATAAAGGAGTCTGTTAGGAGGGCCCCCCCCCCAGCAGAGGCAAGCCCGGTGCGGCCCGCCCGGGGACCCGGCGCAGGGGCACCCCTCACACGGTGGTCTCGCCGTGCCGGCTGTTGGTGAGACGCGTGTAGAACTTCCTCCACGAGTGCAACGTCTTGCCGGACCAGATCCAGAAGCCCGACGTGATGCCCACGATGAGCGTCATGAGGTATTTGATCATGTAGACGGTGAAGTCGGGCGACATGCGCGGCGTGTAGTGCGCCGGGCACGGGATGGCCAGGCTCTTGCAGTGCTGGCTCACCCACGAGCGCTCCCAGTGCTCCCGAAAGGCCTGCTCGTAGAAGTAGCAGGCGATGACGATGGTGGCGGGCACGGTGTAGAGCACGGAGAAGACGCCGATGCGCACCATAAGCCGCTCCAGCTTCTCCGTCTTGGTGCCGTCGTGCTTCATGATGGTGCGGATGCGAAAGAGTGACACGAAGCCGGCCAGGAGGAAGGACGTGCCTATGAACAGGTACACGAAGAGCGGCGCCAGCACGAAGCCCCGCAGCGGGTCCAGGCTGTTGAGGCCCACGAAGCACACGCCGCTCAGCAGGTCGCCGTCAATCTGGCCCATGGCCAGGATGGTGATGGTCTTGACCGCCGGCACGGCCCACGCGGCCAGGTGGAAGTACTGCGAGTTAGCCTCGATGGCCTCGTGGCCCCACTTCATGCCCGCTGCCAGGAACCAAGTGAGCGACAGGATGACCCACCAGATGGAACTGGCCATGCTGAAGAAGTAGAGCATCATGAAGAGGATGGTGCAGCCCTCCTTCTTGGTGCCCTGCACCACCGTGCGGTAGCCGTCCTCGGAGAAGCGCTCGTTGCACACGACGCGCTCCTGGAGCACGAAGCCCGCGATGTACGCCACCGAAACCATAGTGTAGCAGCCGGACAGAAAGATGATGGGTCGCTCCGGGTAGCGGAAGCGCTGCATGTCGACCAGGTACGTAGTGACGGTGAAGAAGGTGGAGGCGCAGCACAGCACCGACCAGGTGAGGATCCAGAGGCGCGCGAAGCGCGTCTCCTCCTGCGAGAAGAACATGGAGCCGTCCGGCCGCGCGGGCTCGCAGGGCGCCGCGCAGTCGCGCTCGCCCAGGAACTTGTAGCTGAGATAGGACGGCACCTTGAGGACGCGCGGGCAGTGGAACGGGTGCTCCAGCGTGGCGTAGCGCGGGGGAGAGCCGCCGCCGCCCGGGCCGCCCGGGGTGCCCCCGGCCCCCGGCTGCAGGCCCGGCGGAGGCGCGGTGGTGAGCAGCGCCGGCGTGCCGTCCTCCGAGTGGTTCTGGCCCACGCAGATCTGCTCCGCGCCGTGGCGCGGAAAGTGCTCGCAGCGCAGGCGCTCGGGCCACTGGAAGCCGAACTTGTTCATGAGCGCCTCGCAGCCCTGGCGCGCGCGCTCGCAGATGGAGCGGCACGGCGGGATGGCCTGCTCCAGCACCGTGCACACGGGTGCGTACATGGAGCACAAGAAGAAGCGCAGTTCGGGGGAGCACTGCACCTTCACCAGCGGGTAGAACTGGTGCACCTCCAGGCCCGCGTCCTCCTGGTTCGTGTGGCCCAGAAGGTTGGGCATGATGGTCTGGTTGTAGGCGATGTCCGTGCACAGCGGGATGGAGATGGGCTGGCAGAAGCCGTGGTCCGGGATGGAGATGCCCTTCTCCCCGTGGAACTGGGCCGGCCCGGCGGCGGGCAGCAACAGCAGCGGCAGCAGCAGGCGGGGCAGGGCGCTGCGGGGCCGCATGCTGGCCGCCGCCCCCCACTCGGCTCCCGGGCGCCCCCCCGCCCCCGCCCCCAGGCCCGAGACCGCGCGCGCCTTCCCCGCCGCCGCCGCCGCCGCCTCGCCGCCGCCTCCCGCGCCTCTTTGCAAAGTTTGCTGGCGGCCGCAGAGTTGGGGAGGCCGGGCGGGGGAGGGGGGCGGCGCGCCTGCCGGCTTGCTCGCCGCGGTCCGACTGAGCCGCCGGAGACACCGCGCACCGCTTGCCCTCTCTCTTCTTCCTCCTCCTCTTGCCTCTCCCCTCCCTTCTCCGCCCAGCGACTTCTTTGTGCCTTCCTCCAGCCCTCACCTCGGCCTCTCCGATCCCAATTAGTCGGTTTCAAGGGGGCCCCCGCCAGCGGCCCCGCCCTCCTCTCAGCCCCCCAAAAAAGGGATCCTTGAAACCGCCCCGTCGAGCTCTAAGCACCATCCCAAAATGTGCTCTCGGCCAATCAGATTTAAACCCCGGGACCAGCCCCGAGGGCTGGATTGGTCGACCACAACATAATGAGATCAGAAACCAGATGCCAACAAAACTTCCCCCCTCCTTTTGCTTTTTAAAGAGACAAGCTATTATTATATTAAGGGCTGTTTGCCCAGCACAGGATTTCTCCGGAGTCGTGGCGGCGAGATCCGGAGACGCTCATTCCCCAGAACCGCGGCAGACCCAAGCCCCTAGCCCTGGATCACGCTTCTCCTGGGGCGGGGGTGGGGGTGGCTCAGGCGCGGTCCTGGGTAGGGTCTCTTTAAATCCTTGCCTCCGCCCCTGCTCCTAGAACCCCACCTATTCCAGTCCAATTTTTCAAATCAAATGAAAGTTTAAGTTTAAATGAAGTTTAAGAAAAAAATTTTAAGAGAGAGAGGAAGACTTGAGAAAAGGGGGGTGCGGCTCACAAAGACTTTTGTCTCAACTCTTTCTCGAGGAGTCGGGACAAAAGTTTCACTTCACCCAGTAGTAGACCCCTAGGAGTTTGCCTCGCCCCCTCCCTCTTAAACACACCCTGAAATAACTCTCTGAAAAATGAGAGCCTGTCTCTTTAAGAGGCTCTTAAAGGGGCCTGGACTCCGGGGCGTAATTGCCCCGTAGCGAGCACAAAGGAGCCCATTATGGTTCTTTGTGTTCGGTGGCACCTCAAAGTGAGAAAACTCAGGAACTTAGAGGCCCCGAGCCGCAGGGTTGGGGCGGGGGTGGAACGGGGAGAGGTGAAGGAGAATAGCCTAGAGCTGCGCCTTCTCCCTCCCCCTTCTTCCGAGGCAAATCTTAATTATGCAAAGTAAAGTTTAGTTGCCATAACGAGGAGGTCTTAATCGAAAGTTAATGGTGGGGGGTGGGGGGTGACAGGCAGTTTGAGTGAAGAGATGACTCTCTTAGGCCGTTTGGGGGCATTTACCTCCTCTCTCCCCACCTCTGCCTCCGCCCCCTAAAAGCTTCCAGATACTGTCTCCTGGGAGAGAGGGGAGCTTTACCCAAATCTTAAGTGATTCCACACCAGAAAGTGATGGCGTGTGTGGCGCGGAAGAGGGATGGGGGCGGGGAGTTTGTGGTGGATTACCCACCCCTCCCCCCATCTCTCACCTGGTTGGGCTTGGGTTGTGGTGGCCAGAAGGGTTCCTACTATTTTAGAAAGGTCTTTTTTTTTCCCCCTCCTAGGATTTTAAATTTGGGAAGTGGTGGGGGGTGGGGGGGCGGATTGGAAGGATTTGCAGTAAATCTCCAGGGCCTGATACTGGATGATGGATCAATTATTTCTATTGTCTCTCTCGAGGGAAGGGGGGGGGGTGCTTAAAAAGAAAACTGAGTTTTGGAAACCCTTTTGCTTCTCAGTTCAAACCAAATCCTCCCAGCCTGGTGAGCCGGTTCCTTTCCAATCTAGAAAAGGACTGCTTTACAAACAAAACAGAAACAACAACGAAAGACCTTTGAGAAAAAGAAAGAAGAAAGCAACAGGCAGAAGAAAAAAAAATTCTAAGTAGATACATACAACAGATCCAGGTTTGACAGGATTCTTTTTTTTTTTTTTTTTCTGGATTGAATGATAAACAGATTTTCGAGTTCTTTGCAATGTGAAAATGTTCCTTACTGTATCCTGGAGAAGTTGCCTTTTCACTACTTTAGGAAGAATATTTTCCCTCAAAATCAGGGGGTTACACTTTTTTTGCTGTCCATTCCAATTCCAGTTCAACCCCCAATCCACTTGGTTACAGAGCAATTTAAGGAAAGGTAAGTTGTACTCTGGGGGGCCCAAACCGAGCCTGAGGCGCCCCTCCTTTGGGGCTCCCCTCCCAGTGTCTCCCTGCACATCTCTAGAGCTGGGACGAAGCCTCTGAGCTGAGCAGGGAAAACAAAAATACTACTCTCCACTCGGGAAGCTCACTGTCTGATAGGAAATTGAAAGTCAATCTCCAATAGAATTGCAGCATCTTCAATTTCCTTCCATGACAAACCTGTTTTCCTGCCCCAGGGCCAGTTTTGAGTGACAGTTATCGCTTCCTGAGCCACCCCTACAAAGGGGGAGCTGGAGGTGGAAAAAAAGAAATAACACGTATTCTTTCATTCACTCAAGAAAGCACTCATTCCTTCAACACACTTGTGTCGAGTCTTCTAACTTCAAACCACTGGGGTAGGTGCTGCGGGCAACGCAGATAAAGTAAATGGTAGCATCTCTGCCCTTCGAGAGAGTTTATGGCATCCCCGAAGAGCAATGATTCTACTAAGACTTTACATTTGTCTAGCATTTCTATGTGAAGTAAGAAATCATGATATTTCATGATTTCATGATTACTCTTACCTTCCGCGAGGGTCTGCAGTGTGAACAGGACCCGAACCTACATCTTCAGATTTCAAGTCTATCCACTGTACATTCCACGCCACAAACCTTTCAACAGCAGGAGATCTGTAACTAAAGGAAATTAACAGATTCTCTCAGTTTATTATTTTTTTTTAAGATTTTATTTATTTATTCATGAGAGACACACAGAGAGGCATAAACACAGGCAGAGGGAGAAGCAGGTTCCATGCAGGGAGCCCAATGTAGGACTCGATCCTGGGTCTCCAGGGTCACACCATGGGCTGAAGGCGGCGCTAAACTGCTGAGCCACCCAGGCTGCCCAGGAATACATTTTATAATCATAAAGAATCTTTCAAAACATGAAGTTACATGAAATAAATATTTGTTCAGCAAACATCTTGAGTATACCTGGTAACTACTACCATTTTTTGAGCTCCCACTGAGCACTGCACATACATATGTATACAAAGTAGGTATTGCATTGTGTTTATGGATGAAGAATCTACAATTAAAAATAAAATAAAATAATTCATTAAAAATGAAAGCTCCAGTTTTAGGAAGCTGAGGGGTGACAGTCTGTCATCTGCTGCAGAGTACAGCTGCTGTTCAGCCCCGAGGAGGAACATTTCTGGTTGGTCTTGGGTTTCTGCGGTAGGTGGGAGCCCAGGTGTCCCCAGTGCACAGTATCAATGCTACTTCTCCAAATCCTGAGGCACTGCTGTCAATCATCTCTCAACTGACCAATCTGATATCTGGGATAATTGTTGAGTGCCCACTGTAATGACCCCAGGCACCCTGTTTCATGGGATAGTGCGCTAGAGCAGAAATCTCAACAGAACACAGCAAATAGCTGGTAGAGAGGAAAGAAACCTGGTCTGGGGCTCAGAACATCAGGGCTGTGGTTAGGCTCCACCTCACATCTGCCAGGTGAACTTGGGCGAGTCAATTTTCCTTCCTTAGCTTCAGCTCCCTCATCTGTAGAAGAGAATCACAAAAACGTTTATTGATCTTCCCTTTGGGCCAGATATAGGAAACTGTGAGAATAATATGTTTGGGTCATGGAAACTGTCCTTCCTCGAAAGGCTTGTGTGTTACAGATAAGTGAAAAGACAGCCAGTCAGCAAAATCCAGCACACCACGGGCGTGCATGCTCAGAGACAGCACAGGGAGGGAACTTCTCTCAGCTAAGGAAACCTGAGGGGCTCCACTCCAGGCTCCTTGCTCTTACACAAAAATCCTCTTGTCTCTGGCCTTTCATTTTGCCAAGGGAAAGAGTCCAGGCAATTGCATGCATCCCTGTCTCCTCCTCACTTCTTTCCCCTTAGAACTCCTGCCTTCCAGAGAAATCATCCCCGCCCCCAGCAAGGTTATGCAACCTTTCTTTATTTCTTCAATCCTGGGTCAGTATTCTTTCCCTCCAGAAGCACCGAGCTCCCTCCACCCTAAAGGGCAAGGGTCTGTATCTGTTTAGGAGGAGAGGGCTGAGGAAGAGAACATGATTTCGTGTACTTTGAATCCTCAAAGGTTTTATCCTCTAAGCAAAAATACTCTCAAGGGAAAAATGGGTTTGAGCCTAAAGAGAATCTACTTGGCTACCTGTCCCCCAGCCCACAAGATATCTCTCTCTGCTTTGCAAGAATCTTCCTTTTCTCTCCTGTCTCCCTCAGCCTGGCCACTGAGACCTGGAATCCGCCTTCAGGTGAGTTGCCGAATTTCCTCTTCCTGAACTGCGGTCCCCCATTTAGCTCTCAGGGAACCAGCCCTTAGAAATGGGCCCCAGAATAATCAGGTCCAGGACTCTCCGAGCCCCCACTTCCTGGCCACTGGTAGGTGGCCCCCTTCTGTGTACTTCACCCCACCCTCTGCCAAATTCCAAGGCTGCCCCCGGGCTCTGGGGACAGCGGGAGGGGAACTTGGCAGAGTCTAGCTGTTAGGTCCTTTATCTCTCTAGCACCCTTCCCCAAGGTCTTTGGATGGCAAAATGGGCCATAAAAGGATTAAACAGATATAACAGATGATCTATTAATTAAGGACTTTAATTAGCCCAGGCCTAGGCCAAGCAAGAACAAGGTGTGGGCTGCTCAGAGCTGAGGAGGGAAAACAAAGCTGAAAAATCAGTGTTGAGTTTGGTGAGTGAGGTTCTCAGGGGTGACTCTGCCTTCTTGGTCCAGGAAATAAGCATCTCTGGGAATGGATGAGTCAGATATTTTGTCTCCTGGAAGCTTCTAGAACCTAATGCCAAGAGGAGAGGAATGGAAGAGCCTGAATCATAGAGTTGTAGATGTAGAAGAGCATCCTCAGGGGTGATGCTCTCTTGGGGAAGGATGAGCAAGATAGGTTTGCTTCCGCGGTGGGGTTCCCTCCTGCTCCCCCAGAGCGCCTCTTTCTGCTTCAGCTGCACCCCGTCTCCTAACTTGCTCTCTTTTTCCCCTCATTCTTCCTTTCTTTTCACTCTCCCAGAATTTCTCTCATTTTCCTCCAGGCTGGGCCACCTCACCCCCTCCCCTTTCTCTTTCCTGTAACTTAAGCTGTAGTTGGGAGTTGGAGGAGCCCGGCTGGTTTGAAAGGAGGCCCCACTGCTTTTCAGGGAGGAATTGAAACCATGGAGCTGGGGGTGAGGGGAGGCCGAGGGGGAGGGGGGCAGCTTGAGGAATCAAAGCGGCTGCGGCTCCATCTGGGAAACCAACTTTGATTTACTAGCAAGGACCTGGCTCTCTAACACCCCCCCAAACCCCTTTCCCTGGACTTTGCTTTGTGGTGATAACTGGGGGTGGAGTGGGGGCTGCCTCCCTCCCCCAGCCTGAAAGCCAGTTCTGGGAGAACCAGCCAGAGGAAGGCCCAGGGGATCCTGGCTCAGTAGGGCTGCAGGAGCTTCTAAAGGGGGTCCTGGGTGTCTGCAGCTGGGTGTGGAGGGGAACCCCCAGGAAGAAGGCCCTGCTCTGACTTGAAGTGATGCCCTCCCCAGAGGAGTGGGGCTCGGTTGGGGGTGCCACCAGGAGGTGACCGAGGCTTCTTCATCCCTCTGTGGCCTTGCCCTCAGACCTGGGGGCTTGGGGGCTGGGGCTGGGGCATGAGAACCTGGAAAACAAAATGACTGAGAAAGAAAAGGAAAATCAATTTTAACAGATTATTTTGTGTTGAAATTCAGTGTGGGCTGCAGACAACACTGGCTTCCAGTGGGGACTCAAGACATCTCTGGATGGCAATGCCAGCCCTCTCCTCCTGTCCTCTCCTGTCTCCTCCTGCTGTTTCATCTTGTTCTTTATCAAATCCTTAAACTCAGGACACCTGAGTGGCTCAGTGGTTAAGCATCTACCTTCAGCTCAGATCGTGATCCTGGGTCTTGGGATCCAGTCCCACATCAGGTTCCCCGTGGGGAGCCTGCTTCTCCTTCTACCGATGTCTCTGTCTCTCTCTGTGTGTCTCTCATGAACGGATAAATGAAAACTTTAAAAAAAAATTCCTTAAGCTCCCTAAGGTTTAGGGTGCTCTCACACCTCTGCAATCAAACTAGGATCCCAAGGGTCCTGAACACCAGTGCAGGGCTGTAAGAGAGAACACAGTGAGTCACAAGCTCCAAGAGGTGCTGGTTGCTAACTGACAACCTGGTCTTCCTGGGTGCTGTTGGTATTGGGGATGGGTTTAAATCCCTAGATTCCTGGGTTCCAGCAGAGCCCCCTCCTCTTGCACCCCCACCTCACTGGTATTTTTCATGATCCAAACATCCAGTCTTCAGGACCAGCTCCCAGAGCAGCTCTCAGTAAGGAGAGGAAGGAGCTAATTTGGCTAATTGTGTCCCCAACAAATGGAACTTTCTCAGAACTCACAGCACTATGCTGAATTGCCCCATCAGAGCTCCTGCTCTGGGACAATGTTCCTGAAAACCTGGACTCCACTTGCATCAGAATCCTGGAAGAATTAAAAAAAAAAAAAAAAAAAAAAAGAATCCTGGAAGAAGGGGCCCTGGGGCAGGATTTGCTGATTAAAAATACAGATTCCTAGGTTCTCCCAATAATCAGAATTTATAATCCCCTAGTAATTTATTTATTTATTTATTTATTTATTTATTTATTTATTTATTTAATCGAGAGAGGAGAGAGAGAGAGAGAGAGAGGCAGAGACACAGGCAGAGGGAGAAGCAGGCTCCATGGAGGGAGCCCAACATGGGAATAGATCCCGGGTCTCCAGGATCAGGCTCTGAGCTGAAGGCGGCGCTAAACCTCACCCGGGCTGCCCCTCCCCTAGTGATTCTTATGCACACTCCGGAGCTCTCTGCTCTTCAGAGCACTCAGTTAGCTTTCTGAGAGTCCCTGGTTAATCTTGGCAGCTGCCCAGTCTTGCTCTGTGCCCCCCCACTCCAAACTCATTCAACAAGCTTTCAAACTCTAACCCCAGTGTTGCTTTCCAGGGTCGATTTCTGCTACCCTTTCCCCAGTGCGGTGGACAAGATGGACTGGCCTTCAGCATCCATTCCCACCTCCTTCAAGGTACCTTCCTGCACTACAGGCATTGGAAAGCCAAAAAACTCATCTCTTGGCCTCCCTTGCAGCTAGAGGTCTGGATGCAAAGTGCATTCATGCAGGACTTGGAGGTTCAAGGGAGATGAGACCACGATCTTGCTGCTCTATTCCTGCTGGCAGGCAAGGTCTTGGGAAGGAGGTGCACTCCATGTTCAGTGTCTGTGGCAGGAGTAGAAGCCAGGCACTGATCCTTGTGGGGCCACAGGGTTGCCTCCCGTGAGCTCAGTTCCAGGGGTAGCCTCATCATTCTCCCTACCTGATTGTGGCAGAGGCGGCAGCTCCTCCTGGAGGGTCATTCCTGTGGCTTCATTATAAAGTCTGTTCTTTCAGTCCATCTAACAAATTTTTTTAGGATTTTATTTATTTATTTATTTATTTATTTATTTATTTATTTATTTATTTATTTATGAGAGAGCAAGAGAGAGAGAGCGTGAGCAGGGGGTGGGAGGGAGGGTAGAGAGAGAAGCAGGCTCCCCATTGAGCAAGGAGCCACATGTGGGGCTCGATCCCAGGACACTGAGATCAAAACCTGAGCCAAAGGCAGCCAGTTAACGGACTGAGCTACCCAGGTGCCCCTCCCTCTAACAATTTGGCAAGCACCTATTTCCCTGTTGTCTTCGTCTGCTTGGGCTGCCATAATCAAATACCATAGACCAAACGGCTTCAACAACAGAAATTTATTGTCTCAGTTGTAGAGATTAAAATTCCAGGATCAGGGTAGAGCATGGTTACGGGCTACTGAGGTCTCTCCCCGCTTGCAGGTGGCTGCCTTCTCACTGTGTGTCCACAGGGCTTTCCTCTGCTGAAGGAGAATTTAACCTTAATTACCTCCTAAAAGCTCTGTTTCTAAATATGTTCACATTGAGGGTTTGGGCCTCAACAGATGAAGGGGGAAGAGAGCACAATTCAGTTTGCAGCATCTTATTAAGAATCCTTCTACAGGGGATCCCTGGGTGGCTCAGCGGTTTGGCGCCTGCCTTCAGCCCAGGGCGTGATCCTGGAGTCCTGGGATCGAGTCCCGCGTCAGGCTCCCTGCGTGGAGCCTGCTTCTCCATGAATAAATAAATAAAATCTTAAAAAAAAAAAAAAGAATCCTTCTACATAAAGCACCTAGAATGGTCTTTGTTTCTTGCACCAAATCCTGACTTCACTTATGAACAGAGCAGAGCACTCGGTCCCTTCGTACTCTATGCCCTTGCCCCCACTGAGCCCTGCCTAAAATGCCCTTCCACCCTTGTAAACCTGTAAGGCCCTTCTCTGTGATGCTCCCCTCCCCTGACACTACCTCCACACTCCTTTCTCTGGGTGTGTGCTTATCTTGTGGCACTTAGCACTTGGTATGTCCAACCACCCCCAACTCTCAACAAGGTAGTCTCTTGAGAGCAGAGGCTGTGTCTTAGTTTTTGTGCATACCCTAATGCTTATATATAGCAGGTGCTCAGTAAACATTTGTCAAGTGAATCAATGCCCTCTCTAAATAGGACAGGGCCTGGAGAACTACTGGGCAGTCTAGAGATCCAAGCATCTTGCCTGGACATCCAGTCCAATGCCCTTCCCCCTGACTCCTTTGCCCACCTTTGGAACCCACACTTTGGAAGGCAAGAAGCTAAGCTTTGAGAAGTCAGCAGCTAGGTTTCTAGGGTCCAGGTTTCCATCCTTCAGTTTTGACAAGCTTATCCAATCTTCTGAAGCCGTGTTTAACTGCAAATGTGTTCTGGTCCCCAATCTGAGGAGTGAAGGGAAAAACAAATTTGATATAATTGTGGGAACTCATGAAGTGGCCCCAGGAGACCGAAGTGCTCAAGTCCTGGCCTTGGTACTCACTAGGTCTTTGACTCTCAGTGAATCATTTCCCCTGAGTATCAGTTTCTCCATCTGCAGAATGGGTGTAATAAATCTGTCCCTTTCTCCCCTTGAAATGAGGATTGAACAAGAAAATGGGTTGTGCAGGCACAGTTGCTTTAGGAAAAGAAGTCTGCGTGGTACATGCTGATTTGTAACCTGGAAGCAGAATGTCAACCATAGAGAGGCCTGAACACTGGCAGGGAAACAGACCTACTCATGAGGCAGTGTGCTGGGGCACAGCACTGGACTCCACAGGCAGAGAGAGGACGTTTGAATCTCGGCTCTCTACTTCATTACTACCTTCCCTGGATGGGTCACTCTAGTTCTCTGGAGTTTGAAGCTGGTACTGACCCACCCACTCTCCAGGCATCTCTCCTTGGATACCCTCTCCGGCTCCTCCAGAGGGTAAGCACCCCAAAAGGCAAGAAACTCATTAGGAAACAAAGAAAGAGATCAGACTTCAGCTGAGCCCTCTAAATGTCTCATTTTGTTGGGAGGGGCTTAATATCAAAGCAGATTGCGGGGGTGGGGGGGTGGGGATAAGGGAACCCCAAGGATGGAATTGGGAGAGGCAATCCCACTTTGTGGATGGGGGTCATTGGGAGGAGAAGCAACACTTCCCTCCTCTCTCCAGGAAGCTTCCCTTCCCCGTAGCTGGTGCCCCAAGGATTCCCCCCCCCTTTCCACCCCAGGCCCTTCCCTTAGAGAGAGCCTGCTGAGCCTGGAATGAGAAGAATCTGAACTACAAACAGACCTCCCAGAGGCACCACCAACTCTCCTCTAACCACTCCAACCCAGCCAAAGCCTGGCTTCCTGGAGTGGGAGGCTGGCTCTGAGAGGCAGGGCTGGGGTTCGAGCTACAGAGAAGGGGCCATGGTGGGGGGACTTTTTCCTGGAGCAGGAGGGGAGAGAGGGTTTAGGGCAGGGTAGGGACCAGGCTCTACAGGGACTCTATTTTCCAAACCAAAAATCAGAGTCAACAAGACTGTACTCTCAAGGGCCATGGGAGTGGAGGTTTGAAGACAAGCCTGTCCCAGAATAATCCAAGCTCTGAGGTCCTGCCCCAGTCACCCCATATAATGCCAGAGGAGAGAAAGGACCCAATCTGTCTCCTCCCCCAATGCTTTCTTCCCTTCGCTTGATCTCTCAGCTTCTCTGAAGTAGTCCGTGGCAGTGGTGGGCCAGGGAGGGTCTCTCAGGCCCTCCAGGGGCTAGGTACTCCCAGTCCTCAGTCTGGGCTGCATTATGAGGCTGAGGAGGCTGTGAATGAACTTTGAGGAGTTGAGGGCAGAGGCTGGAATCAGAGGAAAGGTGTAGGGACCAGCCAAAAGGACCAAAAGCACAGAGTCAGAGGGGCCTCTCCCGCCTGCCACACTTCCCCAGACCCTGGCTTCCGGCTGCCCACCCTTCCCCTAGCATCCCTACCCCCACCTGGACCCAGGCGGGGGCTTTGATGTGAGTCAGCCAGGACTGTCAGTGCCCAAGGATGCCCAGGTGGTGTATTAGATGGGGGAAACCCCAAGGAGGTGATCAGGGAGGAGAGGCTGCTGGAGCTGGAAGCTGCCATAGGCAGATGACCTCTTTGCGGGGCGCTCCCTCCAGCTTGTATAACACAGCTCCTGCCAAGGGTGGTATAGAAAGGCACAGAGCCCACAGCGGGCTGGGGAAGGCCACTGAAAAGGCAGCTTAAGGGCTTCCTGCTGGGTGAGAGGGATTAGGGGCCTGTGAGGAGGGAGCCAGGCAGTGAGAAAGGCACTGGCCCAAAGCCAGGGCCCCTTGGCCGCAGGCCCTCTGGGATCAGAATCCCCTGGGTGTCTAGCAGGCCGGGGTCAGTACTCTCCACCTGGATGAGGTGCTAGGAGAATAGGGCTCCAGCTAAGGCAACACCCTGGGATGAGGAGACACCATGGGTCCCCAAAATAAAGGGAGGAAGGAAGGGAAGGCAACACTCCTGGATGAACCAGCACACTTCTAGTCAGAAGAGGGAGGGAAAGAACTGACCACCCAGCAATTTCAGCCCACAGTCTCCCTGCTATTCTCCATCTCAGAGGTTCCCCAGCTGGGAGGGGAGCACCTCTCTGCTTCTCAGGGGCCCCAGGGTGGAACAGAACGAGGGGGACCCACATGGTCTTAAGTTTCCACTGGAGCATGGGTTTAGAGAAAGAGCCCAGGTGGCCACCAAGGCAAGCTGTGTAACCCAGACCCTGGGCAGGAGCCTGGACAGCCAGGACTAGTTGTACTCTGGCCCTGGGCTCTATTGTCTAATCTGAGTTGGGATCTCTAAGACCACACTGTGGGGTGGGAGGAGTGGGGTTTGTTGGGGGATCTGACTTCTATCAGCACTTTCTCCACCAGTCCAATGTGGATGGGGGGAGGGGCAAAGACCTGTCCCACTTCGGGTTAGTTACTGTCTGAGAGCTGACACATGCATTCTGGAAATTGTAAAGTGCTCTACAAATGTGAAGTAGCCAGACCTCATTATCCCTGGAGCATGCATGTATTAAAGGTCAGATGTTCCCAGGAAGGGGAGGGACCCACTGAGAACCAGGTACTGCCCTGCTGGGGCACTTTGCATGTCTCTATCTTCACAAGAACTTTAAGAGCACAGTACTGTTGCCCCCATTTTATGGATGAGAAAACTGAGGCTCAATAAGGCTACATAATTTCTCATCCAAGTTTATAGAGGCTCATAAAATGGTGCATCCAAATTAGAAGGCAAGGCTGTCGGGTCTTTAAAAGGTTACATGGCCCCAGGGTTCCTATGTTTAGAGGATTTCTCCAGAGGTCTGATTCCTTCCCCTCCTGGGTTGGGCTCAGGCAAGACATCCCACTCTCCGCAGTACAAAACATTCAGAAGGTTGGCAAAGTGGATGAAGAAGTCCCAAACAGGGCGCAACTGAGCAGATAAGGTCGGCGTGGCTCCCGGGCCCATTTTCTGGGAAGGGGCTCCAGCCATGGGTACTTCCAGCTCAGGGCATCCCCGGATCAGAGCTGCCCTGTCTCCCAACTCAGCCGGGCCAGCCCCCTTCTTTGTGCTCAGTTTTTTCCCACAGGCCCGCAAGGGGGGTGCTGGGATCCCAGGCCCACCCCCTCCTGCTGGGCAGCACCCCATCACGCCCCACCAGAAAGAGCTCGGCAGTGGAGGAGGAGGGGGTGTCCTTACTCCGAGGAGCCATCCGCGCCCTGCTCCCTTTCTGGGGAACAAGAAGCTTGCTAATGGCTTGGGCCCCTTCCCCAGCCCCTGGCCCCAGCCCTGGCTCCCCCAGACAAAAAGCTGCTTTACATGAGAAGAGCAGGCTGGCCTGGCCTTACCCGGGCACTCAAAGAGGCGGTAGCCCCTGACAGCCGAGCGGCTGCCCCTTCCCCCACACCCGGGCCTCGTTTAGTTGCAATTAGCAATTCTTTGCAACCCACGGGGCTGAGGGGGACGAGCCCCTCACCTCCCAAACCCGGCCTCCACGCCTGGGCTCCCTTCCCCGCCAGCCTCCCCTCCCCCACCCCTCCCCCCTGCCCCACCCCCAGCTCTCGGGCAGGTCCGCCGACTTCCTGAGCGTTCCCCGCAGGACCCAGCACCCAGAGGGGCCAAACCGGGGCGGCCGGGGGCGGACGAGGGCTGCACTGGCCGGAGGACACCCTCCCCTGCCCCTTCCCTCCTCCTCTCCGAATCAGGCTTAGCGTTTGGATCAGTAGGAGGGGCGAGAGGGAAGGAAGAGAAGGTTTTTAGGACGGGGAGGCGCTGAGCTGGTGGTGGTGTAGGGCACGGGGTGCCGAGGGAGGGGGGGACGTCTCCCCTGGCCGACCTGCCCCTTGCTGCTGCAGTGTGGGTTCCCTCTTCACTCAGGGCGCCGCAGGGTAGGGCTGGGGACCTAGCGCCCGGATCCGGCTCCAGCAGGCGGCGGGAGGACCGTGCAGCCTGGAAAATGAAAAAGGAGAAAGAATTCCGGGGCCCTTTTTAGGCTTCACACAAATCCACTCCTGGCGTCAGGGCCCGGGGGAGGGTGGGCTGGGGGTAGGAGTTTCCTCCAGGGTCCGCCCTGCCTTCTGTCCTGGTCTCCTGTTGTCTCCCTCCGTTGCCACCAGGGGGCGCCCGAGGCACAGAGGGGGCTCCGGGTTGCGGGGATCTCCCGCTGGGTCTGCACTCAAGGCCTGTCCTTCCCACAGGGTCTTTTTTTTTTTTTTTAATTTTTTTTTTTTATTTATGATAGTCACAGAGAGAGAGAGAGAGAGAGAGAGAGAGAGGCGGAGACATAGGCAGAGGGAGAAGCAGGCTCCATGCACCGGGAGCCCGACGTGGGATTCGATCCCGGGTCTCCAGGATCGCGCCCCGGGCCAAAGGCAGGCGCCAAACCGCTGCGCCACCCAGGGATCCCTCCCACAGGGTCTTGATTTCCGCTTGGACCCGGACTGAACATCCTCGGAAGAGGAGACCCCCACATTCTAAGGAAATTCTGTCCCCGCTCTAAAGGGTATGTGGAGGGTGCGACGAAATGTCCCACTCTGGTTCAGCTAGTGATCAAGGGACAAGACCAGGTAAAGGGACTCAGTCTGCCCTGGGCTCATCTCAGCTCTCAGTGCAGCTTTTTGGGAGGAGTCCAAGATCCCTGGCTGGTGTGATGGTCTTCTAGGGGTCTCCAGGACTTATGAAAACAATAGGATGGGGGTGACTTAGAGGCAGAGGTTTAAGCTGAAATGACCTGGGTTGTTTTTTTGGATCTCAGCCCACTTTAAGTATTGAGATGACACTCCCCACACAAATGTGAGGAGGGCGTGGTTTAGACTTGGGAAGTAAGAAAGAAAGGTCTGGCCCCTTTTATCACCCTTCAGTGGACTCCCTGAAGTCACATCCTGGGAGCCTGGTCTCACGTCACAACAAGCCAGGAAACTGCAGATGGGAGACTCCAGGTGGCTCTAGGGAAGGAATCACAGGATTATTTCCTGTGGAATCTGCCCGTAAACTGCCCCCCTTCCCTTTAGAGATGCCCAACTTCTGTGTGGGGGAAAAAGCATGCCCTATAAATGATGAAGGAGAGTTTGGAGTTCTCACCCAGAGCTGAGAGGCCCAGAGGGGTAAACAGGCCAAAAGATAGGAAAGCTGAGTCCTCTCCCCAGGGGAGGGAGGCAGGGTTGGCTCCCTCAAAATCTATCCAGAAGTTTCACTGTGACACCTGGAGTCCAGATCCTCAGAGGGGTTGGGGGAGGCTAAGCCTCTGGACATCTGGGTTCCTGCCTCCTTCAGCTGCGGAGGTGCTTGGGTCTCTGGACCTGCGGAGCCCGTGAGGCCGTCCTGGCCACCCACCTCCCCTGGGAGGAAAGAATTGAATGGGGGTCAAGTGTTGGGAGCTCTGGGCAGGAAGCAGTCGTGAGCCAGAGGCAGGAAATGATCCTCAAAAGTTATCCTCCCACAGCAACCTCCTCTGAGGAGTTCGGTCATCACACTCCCCTCAGGGAGCCGTAGGGAGGGCGAGGGCGGACCTGCCCCTCACGGCCCGCCCCCCTTCCGGCTCCCCATCCCTGCTGGAGCCTGAGCTGGCCTGTTCCCCAGTCCCTAGGGCCCTCCCCAGCCTTAGGTTCCTGGAGCTCCATCCTGCCCCCACAGTCAGAGCCCCCACCTCCCACCCCGCAGTCTGAGGTGCACCAGCCTTTGGCTCCCTCTGCTCCTCCCAGGAGTGCTAGATGTCCCGCCTCCCTGGCTGACTCGGGGTTCCCTCTGCTCTTCGGCTTTGGCATCTGCTGTCCTCACTGCTTCTCTCTCCGGGGTGGAATGCCTGCAGACCTCTGGAATTCTGACTCCATTCTGAAAGCTTCCCTGGGCTCCTGTGCCACCTTGATCTCACTCCTTAGAACACACACCACATTTTTCTCTTGTTTTAGAATTATTTGAGATCCTGTCTATCTGTCTTTCCACTGGGCTTAAAGCTCCTAGGACTCTGCCCTATAGAAATAAAAGGTGAGCGCCTATGCCATTTTAAATGTTCTAGTAGTAACCTACATGTTAAAAAGTAAAAAGAGGGATCTCTGGATGGCTCAGCTGTTTAGCGCCTGCCTTCAGCCCAGGGCATGGTCCCGGAGTCCTGGGATCCAGTCCCAGTCCCTGCATGGAGCCTGCTTCTCCCTCTCCCTGTGTCTCTGCCTCTCTCTCTGTGTGTGTGTGTGTGTCTCTGCCTCTGTGTGTGTGTGTGTGTCTTTCATGAACAAGTAAATAAAATCTTAAAAAAAAACGTAAAAAGAAACAGGTGATGTTAATTTTGATGATATATTTTATTTAACTCAATATATCAAAAATATCACTTCTACATGTAATCAATATTTTATATATGTGTGTGTGTATTGTTTTGTTTTTAAGATTTTGTTTTTGAGTAATCTCTATACTCAACTTGGGGCCTGAACTCACATCCCCAAGATCAAGAATTGCATGCTCTTCCAACTGAGCCAGCCAGGTTCCCTGCTAATGCTACTTTTTTTTTTCAACCAAAGTCTTTGGAATGCAGTATGTATTTTACACTTACAGCACATCTCTATTTAGATTAGGCATGTGCTCCATAGTCATGCAGTTAGTGGTTACCATATTGGACAGTGAAGTTCTAAAGATTAGGGATGGAGTCCCATGTCTGTACGTAAAGTCCAGATAGCATGCTGTTTAAGAACATGCTGGTTCTGGGACGCCTGGGTGGCTCGGCGGTTGAGTGTCTGCCTTTGGCCCAGGGCGTGATCCCACGGTCCGGGGATTGAGTCCCACATCGGGCTCCCTGCATGGAGTCTGCTTCTCTCTCTGTCTGTTTCTGCCTCTCTCTGTGTATCTCTCATGAATAAATAAATAAAATCTTTAAAAAAAAAAAAAAAAAAAAAGGAACATGCTGGTTGTTCCAACAGTTGTTGGAACCAGATAGCTTGGGATTGAATGCTAGCTTTGTATGACCTTAGGATATGTCCCTTTGCCACTCATGTGCCTCAATTGTCTCATCTGTAAAATGGGTCTAAGAAGCGTCATAGGGGTATTGTGAAGAGCATGTGAAGTGCTTAGGACGATATCTGGCACATAGTAGTGGGTGCTGGATAAAGGTTGGCTGTCTTCATCTCTGCGTGATGCTAACCTTGGCCCAAAACAGTGGTTAGCTGAAAGACTGAATGAAAGAAATAGTCCTTTCCCCTGCAGCCGACTGAAGCAGAAGTAAGCTGGGTGGGGTGTGAGTTTTGTCTGGAGAAGTTGGAACAGGACAGGAGAAGAGAAGGCTGTGGGTGGCTGGCAGAAGGCTCCTCAGAGGGCCAGACGGAGGTTTATAGCTGTGCTGCCATGGAATTTGGAAACAGTAACAGAGCAGAAGGCCCTTATGATTCATTGCTGAAATGCAGTTTCTGGGGTTCAAAGAAGGGAAGTCTAGAGCTCTGGAGCCTTCAAAGAACAGGATGAGGTTTGGAAAACCCGCCAGCGGTGGGTGATAGGGACTTTGCTGAGTGCTTGGAGAAAGGGACTAGTTAGGACAAATGGTCTGATTGGAGTCAGGCCCACCCCGCTGCGGTACCCTTCCTCTCTAGCGTCTGGCCTCTAGGAGAGGGGAGCGGGAACCGGCTGCGGGCTGCATTTTGAGGCCACCGCGCCCTCTGCTGGATTTAGGCACCTGGGGCCGCAGCAAGAGTGAAGGATCCTGGAAGTTAGGGGAAGGGGTGACAAAACCCTGTGCCGCCAATTCTGTAGTAGATGCAGTCCTTCCTGACCCCCAGACGCCCCCCGAAGAGATCATACAATGGGAATCCCTTGACAAGGACGTAGGAAGTGTGTTCAAAATAAGCAGCCTCTGAATCTCTGAAGTGTGGGGTCCTACCCGTTCTTTATTTGCTCAGTTTGTATAAATGTGCACTATATTAATTTCTAGGGCTAGGAGTTAGAGACAAATATAACAATGGTGATAGTAGGGACGCCTGGGTGTCTCTCCGGTTTAGTGCCTGCCTTCGGCTCAGAGCGTGATCCTGGGGTCCCAGGACTGAGTCCCGCGTCAGGCTCCCTGCATGGAGTCCGCTTCTCCTTCTGCCTGTGCCTCTACCTCTCTCTCTCTCTCTGTGTCTCTCATGAACAAATAAATAAAATCTTTTTTTAAAAAGGGTGATAGTAATAATAATAAAATCATCACAATGATAAAATCATAATGATATTGTTATTACTATTGCAGCTAATACTTATCTAGCCCTACTATGTGCCAGATGCTGTTCTTTGACACAGCTGACAGATGGCAGAGCCAGACTGAACTGGGCACTATGGTACTGGGGTGTGTGTGCACTGAACCATCATGTTATCTACTGCTTCTCTGAAATAATCAAGGCTCTTCTCCCACTTATGTGAGGTATGGTGAGTCTGAGTGCTTCAGGAATCTGGACATTCCTAGTTCTGTTTCTGATTCTCTGACCATGCTAAATAATCCCAGAAAAATTAGAGCTAACATTTATTGATTTGTTGTGCACTAAATGTATGCCAGGCACTGTACTAAGCATACTGTTGGATCATCTCTCCAAAGCTCCACAATGGCCCCATGAGATGACCACTAATATTTACCCCTTTTACAGATGGGGAAGTGATCAGTTTTCTGTTGCTGTATAACAAATTGGGGACACCTGGGTGGCTCAGCAGTTGAGCGTCTGCCTTTGGCTCAGGTCATGACCCTGGGGTCCTGGGATTGTCCCCAGTAGCATCCCCACAGGGAGCATGCTTCCGCGCCTCTACCAATGTCTCAGCTCCCCCCTTCTCTGTGTCTCTCATGAATATTCATTTACTCTCATGAATAAATAAATAAAATCTTTTTTAAAAAATTGCTGCTGCAAACCTCATGGCTTGAAATGACACATATTTACTATTTCATAGGTTCAATGGGCTAGAGGTCCAGACATGGTTTATTGGTCAAGGTCTCACAAGGCAGCAGTCAAGATATCTTCTGAGTTGTTTTCTTATCTAGAGGTTTAACTGGAGAAGAGACTGTTTCCAAATTCAATCAGATTGTTGGCAAAATCTATTTCCTCCAGGGTACAGGATTGATGGGCTCAGCTTCTTGCTGGCTGTTGGCTGAAGGCAGTTTCTTTTCACATGGGCTTTCCCACTGTATCAGTCAGTGTCTTCTAGAAAAATAGCACCAGTAGGAAGTGTGTGTATGTGTGTGTGTAAAGATCTTTATTCCAAGAATTTGGCTTACATAATTGTGGGGGCTAGCAAGTCTGAAATCCATAGGGCAGACTGGCAAACTGGAAACTCCCAGAGAGGAGCTGATGCTGTAGTCTTGAGGTAGAATTTCTTCTTTATTCTTTGGGGAAACTTCAGTTTCATTTTTAAGGATTTCCAACCGATTGGATGAGGCCCACCCACATTACCGAGAATAATCTTTACTTATAAAGTCAACTGCTTGTAGATATTAACCACATCTACAATTTATCTCCATAGCAACACGTAGATGCGCATGTGATCTAGTAACTGTATTATGTAGCCTTGCTGAGCTGACACCTCACACTCACCATCACACCTAACATGACCATTTGCTTCACCAAGCCAGCAAAGAGCATCTCCGGAGTGGATTGACTAACAAAAAGTTGTCTTATATGATTTTTTTTTGTCTTATATGATTTAATTAATCATGGGGGTGACATCTCACATCCCTTTTGCTGTATTTTAGAGTCAGACACAAGTTGTGGGTTGTATCCACAAACAAGGGAGAGGATCACACAAGGGGGTGAGTGTAGGGAGGTGGGGACATCTGAGAAGCTGTCCATCACAGAAGCTAAGGCTTGGAGAGGTTAAGGGAAGGCCCAGGATAAGACAGTGCTGAAGCAGGTGGTCTGTGAGCGGCTCTGCTAGCAGCCAACTGCTCTGCTCTTCGCTGGTCTCATTGCCATGCGCTAACTCGGGCGTTGTGCCCAGGTTCCTGTCCTGGTCCCATACACTTTCCCCAGTTTAACCATCACATACAGGTGGAAGATGACAGATCTAGGCCTCCCAGCTCCAGACTGTCTGGTTCTCCTTTGCCTGTATTTCCACTTGGGAGTGGGCATGTCTCAAACAGTGTGGTGGAAAGACCCTGGTTTGGTCCCAGCCTTGGCTCAGCCCCCTGCTCTTTGAGGACCCTGTTTAAGTCCTGAGACCTTCACCTCTCAGTTTCCTGGACTCCTCTCTTCTCACACACTCACATCCAGCCACCTTGTCTTTCTTTTCTTTTCTCTGCTTCCACTCCCATCTCCTTCCAGTCCATTCTGCTCAGCAGGTGGAAGGATCACGCCATGCCCTCCTGAAAACTTTTCAATGACTTTCCCTGGTTCGCGGCATCAATGCTGAGCTCCTCAGTCTGACCCGCCAGTCCCCATGGGGTGGGCCAGCCTCCCTAACGGGCCACATGGTCCCATGAAAGCAGAGATTCTGCACCACCTAGCACCTAGCACCATGCCTGGTTCTAGGAGGAGCCAACACCTACCTGATAAATGACAGAGATGGTGTGTGAAAGAGTGGGGTGAATCAGACAACCCTTGAGGTCCTGTTTGTGATTCTTCTAATCTCTATCTGCTTCATCTGGTAACACTAATCTCAGGCAGCCAGGTCTCACTGTGAATAGATTTGACTGGATCCCCAGATGGGCCAACTGGTCCTTATTGTCATTTCTATGCCTTTGTTTCTATTCCTTTAGTGATTATGCTACAAATTACATTCCATATTTATATACAGGGCATGTTGTTTGCGCCTATACTCTAAGAAATATAATGTGCATCAAAGTCCAAAGTTAATCAATACCTTTATTTACCTTTCTCCTGGACCACAGAGCACTTTAACCTCATTTATCATTTATATTGTACATTTTAATTCTCTCTTTTAACCTCCATGGGAATTATTATTATTTACATAGTCAATGCTTGTTTAGATTTATGTATGTACAGATCTTTTCACTTCCTTAAAAAAAAAAGATATTTATTTATTTGAAAGAGAGAGAGAGAGAGAGCAGGGGGAGGAGCAGAGGGAGAAGGACAAGCAGACTGAGCCCTGAGCATGAAGCCTGATGCAGAGCTATCCGAGGACCCTGAGATCATGACTTGAGCAGAAGTCAGGCGCTTAACTGACTGGCCACCCAGGCACCCCTCATTCACCATTTTAAGTGTACAATTCAGTGGTCTTTAGTATATTACACAGTTGTACAACCATCACCACTAATTCTGTAATATTTTCATCACCCCAAAAAGAAATCCTGTACTCATTAGGGCCACTCGCCATTCTTTTCTTCCTGTAGCCCCTGTCAACCACAAATCTACCTTCTGTCCATGTCCATGGATTTGCCTATTCTGGACATTTCATATAAATGGAACCACAGAATATGTGGCTCTTTGTGTTTGGCTTCTTTCATTGAATATGTTTTCTTTCTTCTTCTTTTTTTTTTTAAGATTTATATTTATTTATTCACGAGAGAGACACAGAGACAGGCAGAGACACAGGCTGAGGGAGAAGCAGGCCCCATGCAGGGAGCCCGACAGGGTACTTGATCCCGTGCCTCCAGGATCACGCCCTGGGCGGGAGGCGGCGCTAAACCGCTGAGCCACCCAGGCTGCCCTGAATATGTTTTCAAGGTTCATCATGTCTGAACATGTATCAATACTTAATTCTTTTTGTGACTGATTCCATTGTATGGACGGAACACAATTTATTATTTTCGAAAAGTTTTTACCTATTTGTTCATGAGAGACAGAGAGAGAGAGAGAGAGAGAGAGAGAGAGGCAGAGACACAGGCAGAGGGAGAAGCAGGCTCCATACAGGGAGCCTGATGCGGGGCTCGATCCCTGGACCCCAGGATCACACTGTGGGCTGAAGGCAGATGGTAAACTGCTGATCCACCCAGGGATCCCCGACAGAACACAATTTATGTATTTATCAGCTAATGGACATTTGGATTGTTTTTACCCTTGGTTATTATGAATAATGCTGTTCCAAGTATTTACATGCAAGCATTCATTCCTTCCTGCCTCCCAGACCTTTCTATCTCAATTGCATCCCTCAGAATTTCTTTTAGAGCTTCCTTTAGTGAAGCTCTAAGTTTGCTAATGGCAAACTCTTAGTTTTCACTTGTTTGAAAATTTACTCCTGAACTCTAGGTCAGAAGTTATTTATTTTTTTTTTAATTTTTTTTTTTTTATTTATTTATGATACAGAGAGAGAGAGAGAGGCAGAGACACAGTCAGAGGGAGAAGCAGGCTCCATGCACCAGGAGCCCGACGTGGGACTCGATCCCGGGTCCTCAGGATCACGCCCTGGGCCAAAGGCAGGCGCCAAACCGCTGCGCCACCCAGGGATCCCTTTATTTTTTTTTTTTACGTAAGTAAACTCTATGCCCAATGTGGGAATCAAGCTCACAACCCCAAGATCAAGAGTTGCATGTTTTACCAAATGAGCCAGACAAGTACCCCAGAATTTTTTTCATTTTTAAAGATCTTATTTATATATTTATTTTTTTAATTTTTAAAATTTATTTATGATAGGCACACAGTGAGAGAGAGAGAGAGGCAGAGACACAGGCAGAGGGAGAAGCAGGCTCCATGCACCGGGAGCCCGATGTGGGATTCGATCCCGGGTCTCCAGGACCGCGCCCCGGGCCAAAGGCAGGCGCCAAACCCCTGCGCCACCCAGGGATCCCTTATTTATATATTTATTTATTTACTTACTTATTTGAGAGAGAGAGAGAGAGAGAGAGAGAGAGAGAGAGAGCACAAGTAGGAGGGAGGGGCAGAGAGAGAAGCAGACTCCCTGCTGAGCAGGAACCCCAATTTGGGGCTGGATCCTAGAATCCTGGAATCACAACTGGAGCGGAAGGCAGATGCTTTAACCAACTAAGTCACTCAGGCACCCCCAGAAATTTTCTTTCAGCATGTTCAGGGTATCATTCTACTGTATTCTAATTTCCATTACTGCTGGTGATTTAGATTTTCTTTCTAGGGGCGCCTGCGTGGCTCAGTTCACAGGTTCCCCGCTCATTGGTGAGTCCGCTTCTTCCTCTGCCCCTCCTCACCGCTCATGCACGCCCGTGCTCTCTCTCTCTTGCTCTCTCTCAAATAAATAAATAAAATCTTAAAAAAAATACTTTCTATATCTGTCATTCTAAAGTCTCATTGTAATATATCTACATATGGATTCTATTTTATTTATCTTGCGTGGGACTCTCTGGGCGTCCAGAACTCGTGGATGGATGCCTCAACGGTATTGGAAAATTTTTAACCATTATCTTCCAAATCTTGCCCTTGCCACATTCTGTTGTAGTTTCCTTCTAGGACTCTGATTCAACTATGTCAGGCAGTCTCAATGTATCCCTCATGTCTCTCAACTTCTTTTCTTTCTCTGCCTCTCTTTTCTGCATTCTGGGTTACCTCTGTCCTATATTCCAGTGCCTTTCTGGGAATCTTTCCCTTAGGCTTTGCCCTGGAAATGTATAGCTCTCTTGTCACATATTTGTGATACTTTCCCTTAGGCTTTGCCCTGGAAATGTATAGCTCTCTTGTCACATATTTGTGATATTGTTTTTTTTTAAGATTTTATTTATTTATTCAGAGAGAGAGAGAGAGAGAGAGAGAGAGAGAGAGGCAGACACACAGGCAGAGGGAGAAGCAGGCTCCATGCAGAGAGCCTGACGGGGAACTTGATCCAGGGTCTCCAGGATCACGCCCTGGGCTGCAGGCGCCGCTAAACCGCTGCGCCACCGGGGGCTGCCCTATTTGTGATATTGTTAAGGAGATTTAAAAAGTCTTTTGTAAAGCATTTGCAGTTTCTTTCAGTAGGAAGGTTGATCCAAATAACAGCCCATCATTACTAGAAGTCCCACCGTCCTCCTCATTCCTTCTGCTGGTATATATTCTCCTTCCCTGCTGATCCCAACTGGAGCATTCTCCAAGGATGGGCTCCAAATCCATTTCTTCCACCAGCGCTTTTCCTCCCCGGAACCCCTGCAGAGCCTTCTATTCCAGAAGTAGACGTCTTCCGATCACGGGCAGCACCTTGGGGCTTCTATTGCATTGTTCACTTATCAAATAAATTTATGCATTGATTTATTGGCATTATTGATTTATTGGCTCCCACACTAGATGATCGTCTCCGGAAAGGCAGGAATAGCTCGGACCAGAGGCTCCAAATCCTGGCAAATCAGCAGGTGTGGCAAAGACGGGAGAAATTCAGGTTTAGGAAGTTTGAAGTAGTTTCTGATTCTGACCAGGCATTTGGGGATGCAGTTGAAGACTCCTCCCCGAAACTGCTTCATTAAGCCCCTGTTGGCCCTAAAGGACGTGCTCTGCAGAGCTGGAGGCTGCTCGGGCTTGGACACCCAGGGTCTGAGATCCCCCAGGAGCGGGCGGGGAGGCTCGAGGCTGCACTACCTCAGCGTGTCGGGAGGGGGCAGCACACACATATCCATTGCAGCCCTAGGAGCTGTGGGCACGTTTCCTGGTCCGCCGGGACCTAACTGGCACTAGGGAGTGAGAGTGAGACGCCCCAAGTCAGGCGCGATCCAAAGGCCGAAACTGGACGCGGCAAACAACCTCCCCTCCCCCACGTCCCTTCTCCCCTTGGGTCCCCTGCTAAAGGCGATACCCACCAAACTCCGGTTTCCAGTCCAGCGTTTCTTGCCTGCTTAGTCTTTGCTGTACCACCTTCTGAGATGCTCTGGCTTTCAGTCGCTCTCCTAACCAACAGTCCTCGGCTCAAAAAAAAATTTGGGGGGACGCCTGGGTGGCTCTGTGGTTGAGCATCTACCTTCGGCTCAGCGGTCCCTCATCGGGCTCCCTGCGGGGAGCCTGCTTCTCCCTCTGCCTATGTCTCTGCCTCTCTCTGTGTGTCTCTCATGAATAAAATCTTTTTAAAAGACTTTATTTAGGGGATACCTGGGTGGCTTAGCGGTTTGGCTCCTGCTTTCAGCCGAGGGCCTGATCCTGGAGTCCTGGGATCGAGTCCCACCTCGGGCTCTCGGCATGGAGCCTGCTTCTCCCTCTGCCTGTGTGTCTATGCCTCTCTCTGTGTGTCTCTCATGAATAAATAAATAAAATCTTTAAAAAAATTTAAAATAAAGATTTTATTTATTTAATACAAATTAAAAATAAAGATTTTATTTATTTAATACAAATTAAAAATAAAGATTTTATTTATTTATTTAGACTCCTAGGTGGAGTTTTTTAAATAAAATCTTTTTTTTAAAGATTATATTTATTTATTCATGAGAGACACAGAGAGAGAGAGAGAGAGAGAGGGAGAGACACAGGCAGAGGGAGAAGCAGGCTCCATGCACCGGGAGCCCGACGTGGGACTCGATCCCGGGTCTCCAGGATCTCGCCCTGTGCCAAAGGCAGGCGCCAAACCACTGCGCCACCCAGGGATCCCCTGGTTACAATGTTCTTAAACTTTATATATGATAATGAGTGCCCAGAAAAGTATGAGAAACAACAGTGAAGAAGTACTTGCCTTACCAAGTGTGAGAACAAACCATGAAGACCATAATTAAAGTGACAACGCATTGATATGGGTATTGACACATCGATCAGAACGGAATAGAGAATACAAATATAAGTCCAAAATAGATGAAATTTTTTTTTTGAAATTATTTTTTTTTAAGATTTTATTTATTCATGAGAGACATAGAGACACACAGGCAGAGGGAGAAGCAGGCTCCATGCAGGGAGCCCGATGTGGGACTCGATCCCAGGTCTCCAAGATCAGGCCCTGGGCTGAAGGCGGTGCTAAACCGCTGAGCCACCAGGCTGCCCCTGAAATTCTAATATATAACATAATGAGTGGTTTAATTGATTGGGAAAAATATATAATTGATTTTGCAATCATAGGCATTCCAAATGAAAGCAAATAAAAGTTTTATCTTAAATGCAACAATAAACTTTAGATGGATTAAAATTTTATTTTATTTTTAAAGATTTTATTTATTTGTTCATGAGAGGCACACAGAGAGAGGCCGAAACATAGGCAGAGGGAAAAGTAGGCTCCCTCTGTGGAGGCGGATGTAAGACTTGATCCCAGGACCTTGGGATCATGACCTGAGCTAAGGCAGACACTCAACCACTGAGCCATCCAGGTGCCTCGGATTAAAATTTTAAATGTAAACAATAAATTCAGGTCATAGCTAGTAGATAAGTTCTGGAGCTCTAATGCACAAAATAGTTACTGTAGTCAATAATACTGTGTTATAAACTACGAAGTTGCTAAAAGATTAAATCTTAACTGTTCTCAACTCAAAAAGAAATGATAAATATGTGCTATGTTAAAGGTGTTAGCTAACATTACTGTACTAATCATATTAATTATATATATCAATCCAACACATTGGACACCTTAAATTTATAGTTATATGTCTATTATATCTAAAAAAAAACCCATAAAATCTTGTAGGAAAATCTAGGAGCCTGCATATATGATGTAAGAGTAAGAAAATATTAACCAAGATTGAAAATCCAGAAGCTATAACAGAAAAACAAATATTTGACTGTGTAAAAGTTAAAATGATCATTGTGTAATTATATGTATATCAAATTATCGGGATCCCTGGGTGGTGCAGCGGTTTGGCGCCTGCCTTTGGCCCAGGGCGCGATCCTGGAGACCCGGGATCAAATCCCACGTCAGGCTCCCGGTGCATGGAGCCTGCTTCTCCCTCTGCCTATGTCTCTGCCTCTCTCTCTCTCTCTCTCACTGTGTGCCTATCATAAATAAAAATAAAAAAAATTATTAAAAAAAACAAATTATCATGCTGCATACCTTAAAATTATGCAATGTGATATATCAATTACATCACAGTAAAGCGGGAAACAAAGTTAAAATGTTTACTGGATGGGAAAATAGAACATAAACACATGTAAATGGTAGATTTAGGAAAAAGATTCATAATACAAATGGCAAATCATAGGTTAACAGCTCTACTATGCAAAAAGATTTTACAAACCCACAAGAAAAAGACATCGTACAAAAATGGCAAGGTCATGAATAGGCAATTCTCGGAAAAACAGTAATTTTTAAAAGACTCAGATTCACAGTACAGAGGGAAATGAAACAGCGAGTAACAATAAGTTGTCACTTTATAATCACCAGACTAGCCAAAATTAAAAGGAGCAAAGACCCCACTTCCTGGCAGGATTATGGAGAAAGGTGCGCTCTCTTGTATCATTGGATATTATTGAGCAAAGGAGGTGATGCAGCCTCTCTGGAGAGTAACCCGGCAACATATATTACAATAAAAACCCTTCTTTAACTGAGCAATCCCACTCTTGGGAATTTATCCTACGGAAATACAACCACCGATACATAGCAACAAGCATACAAGGATGCTCAGTGTAGCATTAGTTGCAAAGACACTGGAAACAGAGTGAATGCCAAACAGTGAATGGTTGAACAAATGGTGACAATGGCATATTATGCAGTCTTTTAAAAAAGAATCAGAGCTGTAGCGATTGTCTTTAAAACTACCAACCAAATAGCCCATATACCTTTATATGTGTGTGTATACAATTATATGAGCATTAAAAAAAAAAGGATGAATACAAACTTGGTTGTAGATGGTTGGGGGGAAAGGAGAGGGAAAGCCAAGTTTTAAAAAAAGACAAATAAGGGGATCTCTGGGTGGCTCAGTGGTTTGGCGCCTGCCTTTGGCCCAGGGCGTGATCCTGGAGTCCCAGGATCAAGTCCTTCATCGGGCTCCTGGCATGGAGCCTGCTTCTCCCTCCTCCTGTGTTTCTGCCTCTCTCTCTCTCTCTCTGTGTCTATCATAAATAAATAAATCTTAAAAAAAAAAAGACAAGATTCTTTAAAAGGGGGGGAGATTTGGAAGATATGATTACACTGAAGTATCTAGGTAAAATTTTTATGCTGATATGTGGAAAAAATAAACAAAAATAAAGAGAGAAGAAAAAACAGGGAAAAAAATCTATTTCAGATCCTCAACATCTTCTATTACATCTTCCCCTGTCAAGGAGAGGGGAATAAACTCTTTGGAGTTGCACCTCTGAACCCATATTGTGCTTTTTCTCCCCCAGATTTATTTATTTGAGAGAAAGAGCAAGCATTCATCCATATGCAGGAGCAGGAAAGAGGGGCAGAGTCTTAAGCATACTCCATGGTGAATGCGGAGCCCCAGGCAGGGCTCGATGCAGGGCTCAATCCCACAACTCTGAGATCACAGCCCTGAGATCATGATCCAAGTGGAAACCAAGAGTCAGGTGTCCAACAGACTGCACCACCCAGGCACTCCACACTCTGTGCTTCCTATAGGCCCCTTCCTATCCCTACACCTGACCGGTGGACATTAATAATTCTACCTAATGTCTGTCTACCCCCTCAGGACTGAGGGGAAGGTCCTGGAGGTCACTGGGCGGTCCTGGAGGTCACAGGCCATTCTTCCTAAATGTCCTAGCACAGGTAATCCCTAGGTTAAATATTCAGTAAGTCTCACTAAGTGATTGTTTAATCACTCATCCTAAAAAATCTGCAGAGGGAAGGAGGATGCCTTGGCCCCTTGCCTTGGTAGAAATTCTTAGAACAGTTGGCTTCAAATTTTCATGAACATCAGAATCATGTTTGGAGGGGGTATTATTTTGATTTGGCAGAACTAGAGTGGAGCACCATAGTTTGCATTTTTAATAAACACTTCCGTGTTAGTCTGATCCTGTTTTAAGACTCTCCTCTAAAGTCAAGATCGACATAGAGAATTGATTTTTCTTCATCTCCACTTAAATTCTGAGTATCTCAGACTAGCATGTCTAGAGTGCAACTCTTGGGGCGCCTGGCTGGCTCAGTCAGCAGAGTGTGTGACTCTTGATACCAGGGCTGTGGCTTCGAGCCCCATGTTGGGTGTAGAGATTACTTATTTAAAAATAAAATCTTTAGGATGCCTGGGTGGTTTAGTCCATTAAGCGTCTGTCTTCTGCTCAGGTCATGATCCCAGGGTCCTGTGAATGAGTCCTGCATTGGGCTCCTTGCTCAGCGAGAAGCCTGCTTCTCCCTCTGCCTGCAGCTCCCCCTACTTGTGCACTCTCTCTCTCTCTCTCTGACAAATAAATGAAAACAAAATATTTTTTTAAAAATAATAAAATCTGGGCAGCCCCAGTGGCGCAGCGGTTTGGCGCCACCTGCAGCCCAGGGTGTGATCCTGCAGACCCGGGATCAAGTCCCACGTAGGGCTCCTTGCATGGAGCCTGCTTCTCCCTCTGCCTGTGTCTCTGCCTCTCAGTCTCTCTCTATCTCTGAATAAAATAAGTAAATCTTTTAAAAAAATAAAAATAATAAAATATTTTTTTGTTTTTGTTGTTGTTTTAAAGATTTTATTTATTTATTCATGAGAGACACACAGAGAGAGGCAGAGACACAGGCAGAGGGAGAAGCAGGCTCCATGCAGGGAGCCTGATGCGGAACTCGATCCCAGTCCCCAGGATCAGGCCCTGAGCCAAAGGCAGACACTCAACCGCTGAGCCACCCAGGCATCCCAATAAAATCTTTAAATAAACAAAAAGAGCAACACTTGATACCCTCCCAAATTTGTCCACCAATCACACAACCTTCCCAATTTCAGCAAATGATTCTACATTCCACCTACTTACTCAAACCAGGAACCCAGAAGTCATTTTTTGTAAACAATCTCTATACCTGATGAGGTGGGGCTCAAACTCATGACCCCGAGATCAAAAGTCACATGCTCTACTGACTTAGCCAGCTGGTACCCTCTGGAACTCACTCTTGATTCCATCCTTTTTCTCATCCTCAACATCTCATCCCTTATATTCTTGCCCATTCTTCTTCAAAACACATCTTACATTGCCTTCTCTCTGTCTCTACTGCCATCATCTTAGTCCAGATGGTCATCCTGGAGTTTACTGCACTGGCAGCTTATTTGATTTCCACTTCCACCCTTGCCCCCTTACAATCTGTACTTTACACAGGCAATGATGGATCTTATTTATTTATTTATTTATTTATTTATTTATTTATTTATTTTTTAAGTAAGCTCTACACCCAGTGTGGGGCTTGAATTTACAACCCTGAGATCAAGGGTCACAGGAGTTACATGCTCTATGGACTGAGCCAGCCAGGCACCGCTGGCAGATCCTGAAAATGTGAATAAGATCGCATTGCTCCTTCTCCTCAAATCTGTCAAAGATTTCCCTTGTGTGTGAAATAAGCTCCAGCTCCTTGCCATGACTTCAAGGACTCCCTCGGTGAGGTGGTCTCTGCTTCCCTTTCCATTTCACCTCTAAATCCTCCCCCCCCCCTCCTTGTGGTCCCTCTAACCTGGACTGGCTACAGGGCCCAGTGGAAAATGCAGATGTCAGGCATTTACTCAAAAGTTGTTAAGGGGGGGAAAAAAAAAGAAAAAAAAAAAGTGATCCCTGGGTGGCTCAGCAGTTTAGCGCCTGCCTTTGGCCCAGGGCTTGGTTCTGGGGTCCCAGGATGGAGTCCTCCCTAGGGCTCCCAGCATGGGGCCTGCTTCTCCCTCTGCCTGTGTCTCTGCCTCTCTCTCTGTGTGTGTGTGTCTATCATGAACAACTAAATAAATAAATCTTAAAAAAAAAAAAGTTGTTAAGGGCAGCCTGGGTGGCTCTGCGGTTTAGTGCCACCTTCGGTCCAGGGCGTGATCCTGGAGACCTGGGATGAAATCCCATGTCGGGCTCCCTGCATGGATCCTGCTTCTCCCTCTGCCTGTGTCTCTGTCTATCTCTCTGTGTGTCTCTCATGAATAAATAAATAAAATCTTTATTTTTTTTTAATTTTTTTATTCATTCATTCAGAGAGAGCGAGGAGAGAGGCAGAGACACAGGCAGAGGGAGAAGCAGGCTCCACGCAGGAAGCCCGATATGGGACTCGATCCCGGGTCTCCAGGATCACATCCCAGGCTGCAGGCGGCGCTAAACCGCTGTGCCACCGGGCCTGCCCTAAATAAAATCTTTAAAAAAAAGTTAAGGGGTACCTCCGTGGCTCAGTGGTTGAGCATCTGCCTTCCGCTCAGGGTGTGATCCTAGAGTCCTGGGATCGAGTCCCACATCAGGCTCCCTGCAGGGAGCCTGCTTCTCCCTCTGCCTATGTCTGCCTCTCTCTCGTGTCTCTCATGAATAAATAAACAAAATCTTTAAAAGTAAAAAAAATAAATAAAATAAATTTTAAAAAATAATAAAAAGTTAAGAATTTCAAGATGTAGGGGTGCCCAGGTAGCTCAGTAGGTTAAGCGTCTGCCTTGTGCTCAGGTCATGATCCCAGGGTTCTGGGATCGAGTTTCACATTGGGCTCCTTGCTCAGTAAGGAGTCTGTTTCTCCCTCTCCCTCTGCTCCTCCCCTTCACCCCGCTTGTGCATGTAAACTGTCTCTCTCTCTCTCAAATGAATAAATAAAATCTAAAAAAAAAAAAAGAATTTCAAGATGTAACAGTTAAAGCAAGGGTGGGTTAAACCAAGTGTGGAGCATTAACCCAGGGTGGAGCCCTTCTGAGTACAGAGACTCGTGCTACCAGCCCTGCCTCTGCCTGGAACTGTCTGCCCCAGTTTATAATACCCAGGTCTCAGCTCAAATGTCACCTCTTCAGAATTGTCGTTGAATTTAAAGTAGCTTCACCCAGTTCCTCTCAATCACATCTCCCTGTATCCCAGCACTGGGTGTTAATATCTCCTCTGCATCTGGCCATGTCTGAAATGATCTCATTTGTTTTCTTGTGTCTTGTGTCTCTCCCCACTTCCCTGACTGCCAGAACAGAAGCTCAATGAAGGACCTTTCCTGCCAAGTCACTCTTGTATCTCCAGCACACGGAGCAGGGCTGCTGCGGACTAGGCACTCAATAAACGTTTCATGAATAAAGGAATAAATATGCTGAAGAACGCCCTCCAGGACGCTGATGGCCACCTACCATAGAGGAATCCTACAACCAGCAGTGGGTTTTCAAAAATTTATTTAAATTATTTTTTTAAAGATTAATTTTTTTTTTTAATTAAGTGAACTCTACCCCCAACATAGGGCTCGAACTCAACCCTGAGATCAAGTCACATACTCTACCAACTGAGCCAGCCAGGCACTTCCTATTTTTTTTTTTTCCTTGAGTTGCATTTAAATGCCTTTGGGCATTTCAAAAACCAAAGGCTGCTTTCTTTCCACTGGCTTAAATTCTATCCCAATCCACACACTTGAGTTCCTGTCTTTGCTATGTGTGGGCAGGGATGAACACATCACATTTGAATCTTAGTAGTTGTGTGATCAAGAACAAGTTATTTGACCTCTCTGAGCCTTTCCTCTTCATCTGCCCAGTGAGGATAATTATGCTATCAACTAAACTAGTTGGATCATTTTGAGATTAAATGAAATAACACCCATGAATTGGTTGCAAATACTAAGAATGTAGAATAAGAGCTGCTATTTTTTTTTTAATTTTTATTTATTTATGATAGTCACAGAGAGAGAGAGAGAGAGAGGCAGAGACACAGGCAGAGGGAGAAGCAGGCTCCATGCAGGGAGCCCGATGTGGGATTCGATCCCGGGTCTCCAGGATCGTGCCCTGGGCCAAAGGCAGGCGCCAAACCGCTGCGCCACCCAGGGATCCCAAGAGCTGCTATTATTAGTTAAAGAGAAGCAGTGGTGAAATTGGAAAGACAGGGATTCTGGTTCTAGCTCTTTACCTACTACATGCATGACCTTGGCCAAGTGACTCTACCTGCCTTAGCCTCCATGTCCTCTTCCACAAAATGGGGGAAGCAATCCAGTGACGGCTATTTTACAGTATTGGTGGGATTATCAGAGAAAGTTTGAGATGAAGGTAGGAGTTACTCTTATGTTTCCCTGAAGGAGCAGTGGGAGGGAGCCATAGGAGGGGCCCTGGGACAGGGTAGCCCTCATGCAGCTACCAGGGGTCTGCTCTCCCTCACATTGCATCCAGGACTCCTCAGGAAACATAGGACCCAAACAGAGACAGCTCTTTGTTTCACCATCCGAGATGCCTCTCTCCATGATGAGAAAGGAGCAAAAGTCTGATTTCACAGCTAAGCGGGGCACCTTCCCCTAACCATATAAAACCCAACAAACAGATAAATAAATAAAATAGCTAACCTAGCTAATCTTTGCCTTCCAAAATGTGCAGGTTCCAGCTGATGGAATTCAGGATACGCTACCTCCAAATATGGCACTATGACATATTGAATATTTTCAGCTAAAGGACTCCAGGAAACAGCAGATTGACAAAGGGCTTTCTAATGTCCTGAAGTGGGTCATAAAACTGTCATGTGAGAAGTGCTCTCTTTCTACTTGGAGGAAAGAAGCACCCTTATCTCGGAAGACTGAGGGATATCAGGAGGAATCTGAATGAACAGGCCTTGCTACATTTCTCTCACTTTATATTATTTACTTCATGCTCTTTATCCTATCATATTTTTCTACAACGTTCTCCCCTTCATCAAACCTAGCATAAAACCACTCAGGCTTAACTATTTCTTTAGGTCTTCTTTTCCTTATGAAGGCTCCTGTGTCACTTAAGACTCACATTAAATAAATCTGTATGCTTTTTCCTCTTGTTGATCTGCCTTTTGTATTGGAGAGAACTTTAAAAGGTAGAGGAAAATATATTTCCCTTCTCCTTACATGGCCTCCTGCCCATACTGAGCAACCTTCTACTCTTGAAGGCTCTGGGGACTCATTGATCAGTCCCACTCTTACCAGGTGTCTGATCTTGGGTGATGGTGGGTGTGTGAAGGTCTGGAGTGAAGGAAGGCTTCCTAAGCCTGTCCCAGCTCTTTCCTCCTTTGCTTTTGGTGCTTTGACCCTTTCCTGCTCTCATCAGCCATCAGCTCCAGCCTCCATAGTGCTGAGCTTTCCCTATGCCAGTTTCCACTAGACACATGTCTAGTCTGGTATCAGGGAGTAGAGGTTTAGAGGTGGGGCTCTTGATCCCAGCAGATCCTGTTTTAACCCAGACTCCACTTCTTACTAGGAGTTTTGCCTTGGATAAATTAATACAAGCCTCAGTTTCTTCACTTGGAATATGGGGAAGAAAGCTTATCATAGTACCTACTTTGTAGGGTGACTGTGAGCATGCATGTGAGGCTATTAGCATGGTGCATGAATGACACATAACCCTCTTCCCCCACCGCTAAAGGTTGCTAAATAGGGATAAACTTTTAAAATATCTAACAATGGTTCTCCCTGGCTAAATATAGAACAATCTGAGTATCAGATTGTTAGGGTCCATTTTCTATGTTGTCTTATCCCTCCAATAAGTGAAAGACAGAGAATTGGCTGCTGAGGACGTTTTTTTTAATCACCAAGTTGAATTTTTGTTTTTAATTAAAATAATACCTATTCATAGAATAAAAAGTTAAACTACTCTACATGACTTTTTATGGAAAATGGCAGTCCTTTCCCTTAGTTCATTTTACCCCTAATTCTTATTGTTTAGAGGTAGCTGCTTTCAACTCTTTTAGCTCTGTCTTCCTGATTTTTAATCATGCCTATTTCCAGTATTTCTTAGTTTTATTTATTTATTTATTTACTTAGATTTTATTTATTTATTCATTGCAGACACAGAGAGAGGCAGAGACAGAGGCAGAGGGAGAAGCAGGCTCCATGCAGGGAGCCCGACATGGGACTTGATTCTGGGTCCCCAGGATCAGGCCCTGGGCTGAAGGCAGCGCTAAACCGCTGAGCCACCGGGGCTGCCCTATTTCTTAGTTTTAAATAGTATGCTCATACTAATACTTCTTGATTGTTTTTCAAATGTAGACATTATTGGGATGCCTGGGTGGCTTAGCAGTTGAGTGCCTGCCTTCGGTTCAGGGAGTGATCCTGGGATCTGGGATCTGGGATCAAGTCCCACATTGGGCTCTTGGCAGGGAGCCTGCTTCTCCCTCTGCCTGTGTCTCTGCCTTTCTCTCTCTGTGTCTCTCATGAATAAATAAAATCCTTAAAAAATGTAGACATTATCTATTGAGTTACTATTGAGCAGAGGATGTAAATCTCTCAAGCTATTCCTCTTTCTTATACCCTCACTATATATTTTTGTTAAACATTTTTGTTAGACCAATATTCAGCTTTTATATTATTGTGATTGTAAATATTTTTCACAGTTAAGCCATGTTATAGAGTAAGAAAACCATCATTAGATTTTTTTTCCTTATGAGGCAGGTGGCTGGCTCAGTCAGTAGTAGAGTCTGTGACTCTTAATCTCGGAGTTGTGAGTTTGAGCCCCATATTGGATGTAGAGATTGCTTAAAAAATTAAAATCTTTTTAAAAAGATTTTTTTTATTTATTCAATGAGAGACACACAGAGGGAGAGAGAGAGGACTAAAAAGACCCAATCCAGATGAATACAGGAGGATGCAGGAGAACAGAGGCCCCAGGAAGGTGGTTGCCAAGCCAGAAAGAAACCCGATGGAACACTAGTGGGTCTGAAAGACTCTATATAGTCAGCCTGAGAAATCTCTTCACTTCTTTCTCAGGTTGGATCTCTGACTTGTGGATCTCAAGTCTCTTTCTTCCTTCCTTCCTTCCTTCCTTCCTTCCTTCCTTCCTTCCTTCCTTCCTTCCTTCTTTCTTTTTAGGTTTTATTTATTTATTAGAGAGAGAGAGAGAGAGAGAGCATAAGCAGGTGGAGCAACAGGCAGACAGAGAGGGAGAAGCCGGTTCCCTGCTGAGCAGGCTGCCTGATGTGGGGCTCAATCCCAGGACTCCAGGATCATGACCTGAGCCGAAGGCAGACACTTAACCGACTGAGCTACCCAGGTGCCCCTCCTATTTTTCTTATATTCAAGAAATCTTTATTTAGTGTCTATTATGTGCCATTCATTATTCTAGGTGCTAGAGATATTGAAGGAAATAGAACTGAGAAAATTCTGCTCTCATTCAGTTTACATTACATATTGGAAAGTGGTAAGTACTATGGAGAGAAAATTAGGGAAAGAAAGTAGGAAGTTCAGAATACTGAGCTCTGTGATTTTAAATAGGTTGATCAGGGAAGATCTGAGAAACTAACATTCAGATAAAGACCAGAGGAGGAGGGGGCAAGCCATGTGGGTGGATATATCTGGGAAAGAATGAAGCAGGAAGAACAACATACATAGCTGACACAGGTGCAGGCCTATGAGATCAAGGTATGGCCTGGAGATCAATGTGCCCAGAGAGGAGGGACACAGCCGGCATGAAGAATGAGGTCTGAAAGGTGAAGTGATGGCCTTTAGTGTGAATGACAGGAAAAGCCACTGGAGTGTTGCAGCAGAGGACTAATGCAATCTGACCTTGTGATAGGAACACCATGGTTCCTCTGAAGACTGTAGGGGGTCAGAGTGGAAGCAGAACACTTAGCAGCTATTGCCATGATTAAGGAGAAAATATAGGTGGCTTGGACGAGGCTGTCTTTTTATTGTTTTCTGGGAGATTTCTGCAATTTTATTTCCTAATCCTTCTATTGAATTCTTCATCTCTGCTTAAGGCATTCTTAAAAAAAGATTAAAAAGGGATCCCTGGGTGGCGCAGCGGTTTGGCGCCTGCCTTTGGCCCAGGGCGCGATCCTGGAGACCTGGGATCGAATCCCACGTCGGGCTCCCGGTGCATGGAGCCTGCTTCTCCCTCTGCCTGTGTCTCGGCCTCTCTCTCTCTCTCTCTCTCTGTGACTATCATAAATAAATAAAAATTAAAAAAAAAAAAAGATTAAAAAAAAAAGATTTTATTTATTTATTCATGAGAGACAGAGAGAGAGGCGGAGACACAGGCAGAGGGAGAAGCAGGCTCCATGGAGGGAGCCCTATGGAAGACTCGATTCCCAGACGGTGGGATCACGCCCTGAGCCAAAGGCAGACGCCCAACCACTGAGTCAACCAGTCGTCCCTCTGCTTAAGACATTTTAACTTTCAAAAGTTACTTCTTAATCCCCGAGTATTCTTTTTTCTTTTTTTGGCATCTGATGCTTCCTGATGTGGTCCCTTATTTCCTGAGGTAATTTCGTATCTTTGTGGATATCAATTATAATTTTTTAATAGCTTTTTTTTATTACTTCTATTATCTGCGGTTCCTCTGAATTCCCCTTGCTGTTTTTTGTCTTGTTTTTGGGGGTGGGGGTATTTCTGTCTTACAGGTTTCTTTCAATGATTATCTTTGGCTGTCCATTCATACATAAGAGCTGAGTGGAAGCTCTGTGTGGATGGGGCAGTGACAGGCTTTTTTGCGGGATATCTGGGCTGGAACATGACTTTTATATGTTGGGGAGACTCCACTCCACTCCCATTTTGGTTTGTGTAGACTTTTTCCCATTGAGCTGGAAGAAGCCTAACTCTGACCAGAATGCTAGCTTTTACCAAATCTTCTGATTTACAGCCTGGTACCTCTTTCCGTATCTATGCCAGGTATGTGAGAATCTCTTTGTTCAGTCTTTTCAGAGGAGAACCCTCCAGTTTACTACCTGGATGGAAAAGGATTTAGAGTCGGACTGTTCCCTAAACTGCCTTCTAACAAGCCCTGTTTTCGACTCCATCTACACCCTCATCTTGGTACCTAGTGATTCTAGTTCCTGAACCTTTGTGGTACACCTTAACAGTAGTTGATATGTTTCCTGGCTTCCCCCCTCTATGACTTTGTTTTCTCTATTCTGCTAAAGCCATTTCCATTTATCTGTGCTCTCCAGGCTCCAAAATGTTTTTGTTTTTTTCTAAGATTTTATTTTTAAGTAATCTCTACACCCAATGTAGGACTTGAATTAATAAGCCCTTGATCAAGAGTCGCATGCTCTAGGGAGTGAGCCAGCCAGGAACCCCCTACCTCCCAGCTTCCAAAATGTTGACACCTCTTGCCTACTGTTGTCCCTTCTTCAGGTCTCTTTGTACATGTCTTTCTCATTCTTTTACTGTCATTTTAGTATGGTTAGGTGAGGGAGAAGAGGTACACCTGTCCAGTGTATCCATGTGATTCAACCTGCCATTTACCCTCAACTCTCTTTACAATGTTTTCGGTCTGTGTTCTGTCTCTACTTAGTTCTTTTCACTGCTTTAAATTGTATTCTGCTTAGACTAGGGGTTGGGTGAGGCAGAGAGTAACAAAGGAATATGAGATACACATCCTTCTTCCAAAAATGTACATTCCACTGGACTCTTTCAGGGGAGGGTAAGGGCTATTTTCCATTTTATGATTTCTGTCAACTACTCTTTTCAAAAGCAGGCAAGTCCTCATACCCCTCCCACGTGTTTTATGTATTTTGGCCGAGGGAGCTGGGTGGGGACCTCAGGAAAGCCATAGGATGGAAAAATCTGAATCATAATCCACAGTCATTCCTGGGCAGGGGCAGTAGAGATTACCAAACTCGATTTCCTTATTTTATAAAAAGGAAACTGAAACCCAGAGAGCTTTAGTTGATTTGGATCACCTTTGGTCTGAAAAATCTTTACTCTCATATCTCTTAGAAATGACAACTCTTAGCAGTCAAGGGGCCTGTGGGTCTAACGTTCCCTTTGCTCCAAGGCTGCAGGGGTAGGGGGTGGGGGTGGGGGGCTGGCCGCCTGCTGTTCCTCAAAGGCCAAAGGTCATCTCAGAGGTCTCATCACCGCACTGTTTTATTTTTTTGTAGCCCTCGTTAACATTTAAAATTACGCGATTATTTTTACTATGTATCTGATTTCCCCCCACTGGAATGTAAGCCCTATGACCGAAGGGGTCTTTCCCCGTCTCGTTTGCCATTTAATCCTCAGGGCAAACTGGGATTCGAAAAGAAAGCAGTCCGGCTCCAAAATCCGCGCTTCCAACCCGGACATTACGTTGGTATTTAGTGAATAAGGCAGACGGTGGGCTTCTGCACACCCAGGGAAGCAAGAGGGCGAGAAAACAGATCGGAGCGGGGGAAAGCAGCAGGTGGAAAACACCCGGACCCCGGCGTATTGTGCCCCGTGACCTTTCTCTCCGGAAGCGCTTGCAGCTCCCCGGTACGAGTGCGCACGCGCGGCCACCGGGGTCGCTCTGGGCCGCGAGCGGAGAGGGGACTTAAGGAAAGGTTCCACCTCCGGAGCCGAAAGGCGCCTGCGCCGGCGGGGCTCCTTTCTGGACGCGCTGTCTCGCTTCCTCCCTCCCTCGCCTGCGCGCGCTGGGTGGGCGTGGGAGGAGGCGGGGAACTGGGGAGGGGAGCGAGGGGGCGGGTGTCGCGGGAGGGAAGGAGCGAACCGGAGAGCGTCGTCCTGAGAGGAGTGAAGGCGGCAAAATGGCGGACCGCTTCTCCCGCTTCAACGAGGATCGAGACTTTCAGGTAAACACGGGCGTCGCCGAAAATCCGGGAAGGCGCTGGCAGACGGGACCACCTCCTCCCCCGCTCCTAGCTCTTTTCCTTCCCAGCTCGGCTCCGGCTTACGAACCGGCTTGCTCTTCTCCCGCCTCCCAGTTCCTCAAGGGGCCTCCCAGCTTGAGGCGAGGCCGCATCCCCTCTCAGCTCGTATTCTCTTACCTGTGAAACTCCGGCCCCCGGGTTTGCGGCTTCGGCTTTGCTGGGGCGGGTTTCGGAAGCCTGGCCGGGCCGCAGACTCGGGACTGCGCTCCGCTCGGGTCCGCCGGGCCTGTGGAGGCGCCGGGCGGGCTCCCGGGGGGGAAGAGGGATGGGTCGGGAGGGCTTCGGGCTGGTGTTGCTGAGACCAGGGCTTCGGAGCCCCCCGGGTTTTGCTCGCAAGGCTCTTTTTCGGGTCGTCCTTCGTCTATCCTCAGTACGACAAGTCCCTTTCATTGTCTATTTCCTCACATGGGAAAAGGATGCTTGAGTTATCAGACGCCTTCTCGGTTGGTCGAACATTGAGATTTCCCTAGGCGTAAATGTTGCTGTTGTCGTGAGGCCGTTCATCTTGCTTGGAAAAGAGTAAGTTAGAGGACTGTTGTCGATGGAAGCTTAGCCCCAAATCCTACCTCGAAAGATTTTTAACGAGTGTAATGATCATGGACTAACCTTTGAAGTGCGATAATTAGCGCCAGAAGCTCCCTTTTTCTTTCTTTAGTTGCAAACGCTGTATGGAAAAGTGTCCTTGTGATGGCAGGCATTATCGAGGAGCAAATAAAGGCTAAATTACAGTAACTCGTCTTCCCGTTTAAGATACCTTCCTGTTGAGCATGGTTACTGCAGAAATCTCGGCGACTAAGAGGGATTTAGTAGAGGCTGGCTGATTCTAGAGTAAAATACATCCTCAGAGTCTCAAACCACTGCATTACTACCGCATATCCTGGCAACAGCCAATTTGGGTCAGGGGATGAACATCACAACTCAAGTTTTTATCCCGCTGCAGATCTTCCTCTCAGTCACACGGGATACTCTGGATATGTTTCAGAAGGCTGTTTGAAGGAGTTAAATTTTTCCGAGATGATGGGGTTGGTAAATAAACACGTAAAGAAAGCAGTTAAACAACAACAGTTCAGTGCGTAGAACGCTTCTCACAGAGAAGTTTTGCAGCAGTAAGGCGTCTGGGGGCTGTTGAAAAAAGCCTTGTGATCTGCGCCTGCTGTGTAGCTGCAGCCCAGTACAGAATCTCACGGTGGCTTAAGAGTATAATGCAGGTGCAGGGAAGTTGAAGTAGTTCTGTATAGCCATTTGCTCCCTGATAGATTGTTTTTGTTTTTTGTTTTCTTTTTAGTGAGCATCCTAAAACGTGAGTAGGCTACAAGATGTGTGGGCTTTTTATTGGTGATCTTTAAAGAGACATGTTAACTAAAATCCTCAAGTGTTTTTCAGGAGAGAATTTCAAGGTGACCTAATAGAATTGAAAATAAATAATATGGAAAATTAAGTTTTGAGGGAAAATGTCTGTCAACCACAGAATTTCAGCAGACTTAAACAGGATTTGCAAGGCCTTGAAAAAATTTGAAAACTGGTTGGCAGATTATGAATGCTGTCACCTGAAAAAAATTGAGAAAGCCTCTGCCTTTTCAAGTAAGATGATTTTATCTTCTGATGCTTTAGTTGGGCTTATATAAAATCTGGTTGGTAGTCTTTGAAGATAGTAGGTATATTTTAAATTTATTTCCTGCTTCTATGTTGGAATAACCGACGCCAGTATTGGGTCAGCCAGGAATATGGTTTTCTAAAATTCAGCTGTCTTAATATTATGGGTAAAATAAGGTATTTGGAATGAAAGCTTTTTAGACAATTATAAGATGTTAAAGATTTTGTAAATTATCGATTAACATTTCTAAAAAGCATCCATTTATAAATAAAGTAGTCAACTACAATAAATTTAAAAATTAAAAATACTTAACATATTTTTTCTGGATATTTTAGTAAAAGGATAAAGGTTGATTTTCATTAATGATGTCCTTCAATTTAAAGTTATTGGAGAGGAGAGGAAATGTAATATCATGTTCCTGCATATAGTATATCTGGAACATTTTAAGGTTGGTTTATTAAAATTAAATGTGGCCTCCTTTTAAGGTTTTAAGTGATAAATGAGGTTGAAGCCATTGAATACACTTGAAAACAAATCCAGAGTAGATTGCCAAACAGTGCATGGATCCTGTTGCTTTAAAAGATCTTCTTACAGCACTAGAAATTCTTCTGTGCATTCTCTCTGGTAAGTTCTAGATGACTTCATTTTCTTTGCCTTGAATTTGGCAAGATGATTTGTAATTATAAAATTTCACTCTTTGCCAACTTATCATCACTTGCAAATTTTGGAGAGTTTGTGGTATCTTGAACTTAGTATTGAGTCAGAGGTGGATTCACTTATTTGTGAACACCTGAAGTTTTAAAGGTGTTTTGTGTAATATAGTGAGCATGCTATTGTGGCATGCTACCTATACCTATATTAATTGTGGCATGCTACCTGAAACACTTAGGAATATAAGGAGTAATCATTATTAGGGCAATAATTTAGCTTTATTTTAATAATAAACAGGTACCATTCTACAGGCTTTATGTGTATTGTAGTCTTCACAATAACCCTATGAGGTAGGTACTATTAACGCTCATTTTCAATTGAGGCAGCTGAGGCACAGAGTTAAAAAAAAAAAACTTAGCCAAGTACATACAGCTGGTAGATACCAGAGCCTAGATCACACCCTGGCCCTTAAGATTCTTGAACCTGTGCTAATGACTGTTATCTCTACTGGCAATTACATATTTTATGTAACTGTAATTGAGTCATCAAATACGGAGGATCAATTTATAGATTACAAAGAACAAGTGAGCTTTTAGAGAGGTTATACAATTAGTTTTTACTTTGTTCTTTTTTGTCCAGAACTGTTTCTTGTTGGTCTCCCAAGGACTTAATAAGGAGACTTTTGTCAGTGATGAGTTACACTATTATAGAGGATATATTGTTAATTGTTATTTTAGTTTAGACATTATTTTGTGTAAGTGATTTTTTAAAAAATATTTTATTTATTTATTTATTCATGAGAGAGAGAGAGAGAGAGAGAGAGAGAGAGAGAGACATAAGCAGAGAGAGAAGCAGGCTCCATGCAGGGAGCCTGATGTGGGACTTGATCCTGGGACTCCAGGATCATGCCCTGGACTGAAGGCAGGCGCTCAACCGCTGAGCCACCCAGGCGTCCCATATAAGTGATTTTTTTTTAATCTTTGGAAATCTTTGTTTAGGCTGATATATTTATGTATTTTTTTTTTAATGTTTTAAGTTTTGACTACTGCTTTAAGAATCTGACCTCAATTTCTGAATGAGATAGGACTTCTGCCTACATTTATCAGATTAAGGTGTATCACGGAAAATACGTAGTATAAGATACATCTGTGTTCAATTCTTTGAATTACAGGTTCCCTAAAGAAAGTTTTGTTTGTACAGAGATGTACAACCATAAGGTGTTAAGGTGGTTGTGCAGCTATTAATGGTGATGCTGCTGAATGCTGTGAGGAAATTAGTTCTTCAGTTTGTGTTTCTGCAGAGGACTGGTGATTTAAAGTAGCCACTCATTCTTGTTCTGAATGTATTTTGCATTAGCTTTTTAATAAAAAAGAGCTATGATAATAGATCAATGAGTAATAGAATCAGGGGCATCTGGGTGGCTCAGTGGTTGAGTCTGCCTTCTGCTCACATTATGGTCACGTGATCGTAGGATTGAGTCCTGCATTGGGCTCCCTGTGGGGAGCCTGCTCCTCCCTCTGCCTATGTCTGTCTCTCTGTGTCTCTCATGAATAAATAAAATCTTTAAAAAAATAAAAATAAAAAAATTAAATAAATGAGTAATAAAATCAGAAGCAAACATCTTAAAATTCATAATAAAACTAAAATTACTCAAGGATTTTTCTATAAACTATGTAAGCATAATGGTAAATAGTAATGTCATGTATTTTTTTTAAAGATTTAAAAAAAAAAATTTATTGGGCTCCCTGGGTGGCGCAGCGGTTTGGCGCCTGCCTTTGGCCCAGGGCGCGATCCTGGAGACCCGGGATCGAGTCCCACGTCGGGCTCCCGGTGCATGGAGCCTGCTTCTCTCTCTGCCTGTGTCTCTGCCTCTCTGCCCCCCTCTCTCTCTCCGTGACTATCATAAATAAAAAAGAAATAAAAAAAATAAAAAAATTTATTTATTGATGAGAGACAGACACAGGCAGAGGGAGAAGCAGGCTCCATGCAGGGAGCCCGACGTGGGACTCGATCCCGGGTCTCCAGGATCGCGCCCTGGGCCAAAGGCAGGCGCCAAACCGCTGGGCCACTGGGGCTGCCCTCAC
Source organism: Nyctereutes procyonoides (assembly GCF_905146905.1). Lineage (NCBI taxonomy): Eukaryota > Metazoa > Chordata > Mammalia > Carnivora > Canidae > Nyctereutes > Nyctereutes procyonoides. The sequence goes on from NW_026575020.1 coordinate 743,020, forward strand.
GTATTATTTTTATATACTGTGAAAGATTCTTCTTAGTGTTTCATATACCAGGATGTGACCTTCAGATGATTTTTAGTTGAGGCCATTAAATGAGAAGGCTGTAGTTTTAAAATACTTAGGTCACAGAAGCGTGCTCATATATTTTCTGTGTGGTATCTTGTAATAAAGTTGGCTTTCTAATGCAGACTTGTTGGAGATGACATATGGGCAAGAGTTCTAACCTCTGTTTCCTGAGTCTTCCATCATCTGGAAGAGATGGCCACTTACTGACAATCAATTTGTGCTTTGCTTGGGATACTGAAACTTATGCAAAATCATTACTACTCCCTTTCCCATACATATTATGATAAGTGGGAAGGATTGAAACCAAGGCTGTATTGATCTCAAAATACTGATGATAAATCAGCATGATTATTAGCAGATGGAAAATTATTAGTATATTTTCAGGTGTTCAAGAATTACTATGTAAGGTCAGCATTAGGGAAAGTTCTGATGGTGATTTGAAGGATAAAGAGTATATATTCAAGGCAAAAGTACTTACAAAGGGATATTTCAAGGAATAACATCACAGAGAAAGGCATAAGTTGCATTGGAGGGAGAATGGGGTTGGCAAGAATTGTGATCACTTCATGTGGCTTCATGTGATTGTATGCTTATTTGTTTTCAAAGTAGGCATTGAGACCAAGAAGAAGCAGATCTAGACAAATATACTCAGGCTGATTATTTATGGGGCTGTTCTGGTGCCATCAGCATTATAGAAAAATAGGTATCCCAATTGCAATCATTCTATTTTTTCTATACATATCACACAATTCTCAGAGTATTACAGAGGGATTCATTTTTCACATTTTTGTAGGTCTTTATAATAAATTATATAACCAGAACTAAAACTTGTGACTTAGTGGGCACCTGGGTGGCTCAGCGGTTGAGCCATCTGCCTTTGGATCAGGGCGTGATCGCTGGGGTCCTTGGATCAAGTCCCACATCGGGCTTCTCCCTCTGCCTGTGTCTCTGTCTTTCTCTATGTGTCTCTCATGAATAAATAAAATCTTTAAAAATAAAATAAAATTTGTGACTTAAAATTTTTTTAGACACATATATAATTAGCTATACTGATTCTGCTGCTTCATAGCCGAGATATATTTCCATATAATTTCCATCTATTTGAGTACATGATAAAATGAAAAAAGGACAGTGTTTTCTTGTGGACAAGATGTCCATTTTCTGTGACACTTGGCTGGCTTAGTCAGTGTAGTATGCGATTCGATCTCAGGGTCATGAGTTCGAGCCCCACATTGTGGAGTCTGCTTAAAGAAAAAAAAATCATTTTCTGAAAAGGAATAGGAGTTCATGAGATCTTGAATTATGGATCTGAAACTCATGTAGAGATTTCATCTTTTTTTCTTGTGATTTAATAAGTTTCTAATATTTTATTAATGAAAATGGGTCCCAGCTTGAGGTAGACATCCAGTTCTTGAATCTATTAAAATTCCTTCCCTGAAACAGTTTGGTTTTGCTTGTATGTCTGGCATTAAATTTCTTTTCATATTAGCATCTCCATTTAGCATTAAGTGAGAGCTGACTCATGGTTAATTACCAAAGGAATTACAAATGACCACCACAAATACTGAAAGGAGTCATTGATTTGATATTGCAGTGAACACCAGAAGATGTTGTAATGATTTTCCAGTTATAAAAAGTGAATTGTCCATTTAACTGTGGAGGTCTAACCAAATGTGCTTAATGCATTGTATTAGTGCAAAAATTTAAATCTATCTAGCTGAAAGAATGTATCATATTGTCATGCTTATACTAAATGATTTGTTTAGGACTTAAATGCATTTAGTATATTAGACATAATATAGGAATTTATGGAAGAAAAAATAGCCAAAGTTGCTTTAGCATTGTACATAGGTTAATAACATAATATTTTAGTAAGTGCCATAGATAGTAAGAAAGTTAGGGCCAGAATAGTAGTTTCCTGTTACTTTATTTTTACCAACAGTGTTGGAGTAAGATAAATCTTGAGTTGTGTCACTTAAACAACCAGAAGGTATCTTTGTAATATTAATTTGGTCTCATCTCATTATTTGTCATAATTAGTGTCAATTATTTGTCATAATCCTTCTCACTCTGGCAGTGACATTGATTTCAAAGAGGAATTTCAATTTATCTGTTTCATAGAATTGAAGTACAAAACAGGTCTTCAGATTTAAAGTTGTAATAGAAAAAAGTCATTGATCATGTTTTGTATTTCATGATATTATTTTAAACAATGACCGTTGAAAAAGTCAGTACTTCTTAAGGTTCAGGTAACATTTTCCAGTGTTGAGAGGGAGGAGTAGCTTACTTTTTCGCCCTTTTTTGTAAATAGTACTGATTAAAAATTGATATTTTAGATCTTGACTATACAAGAAGCTAACGCTGATGCTTGTGGATTATATGTTGTAGTGTCAGTAATTTCCCTTGTTGCTATTAGTAAAGCTATAAGTAAAACTATGAGGTATCTTGAGCAAAATGGTTGAAAATTTAATTGGTTTAATAACTACTTTAGGGTATCTCCAACAAGAGATTACCTTCAGAGTATTTTCTTTTCTTTTTTTTTTTTTTAAGAATTATTTATTTATTTATTCATGAAAACACAGAGGGGGGGAGCAGAGACACAGGCAGAGGGAGAAGCAGGCTCCATGCAAGGAGCCTGATGTGGGACTCGATCCCGGGTCTCCAGGATCACACCCTGGGCTGCAGGCGGCGCTAAACCGCTGCGCCACCAGGGCTGCCCACCTTCAGAGTATTTTCTAATAGATGAACTTATTTTTTAAAAGATTATTAAAATGATATTTGAATGGTGGTTGCACTAAGAAGTATGTATATGTTTGTGGAGGAAACTTGGTTAAGAAGTGTTTTTCGGGGGATCCCTGGGTGGCGCAGCGGTTTGGCGCTTGCCTTTGGCCCGGGGCGCGATCCTGGAGACCCGGGATCGAATCCCACGTCGGGCTCCCGGTGCATGGAGCCTGCTTCTCCCTCTGCCTGTGTCTCTGCCTCTCTCTCTCACTGTGTGACTATCATAAATAAATAAATAAATAAAAAAAAAAAAAAAAAAAAAAGAAGTGTTTTTCGGGCAGCCTGGGTGGCTCAGCGGTTTAGCGCCGCCTTCAGCCCATGGTGTGATCCTGGAGCCCCGGGATCCCATGTCAGGCTCCCTGCATGGAGCCTGCTTCTCCCTCTGCCTGTGTCTGTGCCTGTGTGTGTGTGTCTCTCATGAATAAATAAATAAAATATTTTTTAAAAGTGTTTTTCAAGGAGCTTTTGTTTTGTTATAGTTTGAGAGATAACAAAAGTAACAATACTTATTACTCATACTTAATATTCAACTTAAATTCATCACTGATTTTTCAGCATGATTAACAGATGAATAGTATAGTCAGTAAATGCAAAATTCAAAGTAAGTGAGAGAACCCTTCAAATGGAATGGTTGGGGCATACCTTTATGAAGAAATTAGCATTTAAGCGGGATCTTGTAAGATAGGATTGCATCTTTGCAAGGAAAAGAATGGGAGGCATTCAGCTGGGAGAAAATAGGCAGGGCAAAAGTATGGAAGTGGAACAAGAATTGTTCTAGCTATTTTTTAAATTTAGTTTTATTTATTTTTAGAAATTTTATTTGACAGAGAGAGTGAGAGCGGCCCCCCCCCCCAAAAAAAAAGCATGGGGGGGGCGGAGGGAGAGGGAAAAGCAGACTCCCTCCCCACTGAGCAGGAGCCTGGGATCCTGACCTGAAGGCAGATGCTTAACTAAGCCACCCAGGTGCCCCTGTCTTAGCTATTTATTTTTATTTTATTATTTTTTTTAATTTTTATTTATTTATGATAGTCACACACAGAGAGAGAGGCAGAGACACAGGCAGAAGGAGAAGCAGGCTCCATGCACTGGGAGCCCGACACAGGACTCGATCCCGGGTCTCCAGGATCGCGCCCTGGGCCAAAGGCAGGCGCCAAACTGCTGCGCCACCCAGGGATCCCTGTCCTAGCTATTTAAGTAAGGTGTTTAAACAGGGGATAGACATCAAAACAATTTTTCTTATTGGAAGATGAATTCAGATACAATTCTTAGATGTGCTGTACATACAGTTAAAGCTGTGATAACCAGTTCCCATTAATCAGAGTTAATGTGAGTGAGGGCAAGAGGGTAGATTGTAACAGTGGACTGTGATTTTAAGCTTAGTGGGGATAAGGGGTGGAGGGAAAAGTTAGATCAATGGATTGTAGGCTCTGATCGGGTTTAAGAATTGGAATGATGGAAAAAAAAAGAATTGGAATGATGGAAGGTAGGTGGGAGATGGGAAAAATATAAAAAAGATTGAGTGTACTTACTGTGATGAGCACTGAGTAATGTGTAGACTTGTTGAATCATTATATTGTACACTTGAAACTAATAACATTGTTAACTACACTTCAATTAAAAACAATTATTGGAGGGGAGGTGCTAGAGGGAACCAGCTGTTGTGATTGGGAGAGCACAGTGAAATAGAGATAATGGAAGGATTGAGATTATTGGTAATGACTATGAGAGTAAAATGGCTAATGTAGGATGGAGGACAAGATCATAGGAAAGGAAGTTAGGGAACTAAGCAGAGTGTTATAAAATCATCTAACCTAAAAAAAAAAAATAACCAGATATAAGAATGGTAGAATGGTAGTATTGTATAGTTGTATACTGTCATGGTTTATTTTAGTAAGTGCCCTTGTATACATTCTTGTCTAATTCTTCCAGTAACTCAGTGAGTTAAGTGGGAACTCTATTTTAGAGGTGATGAAACTGAGACCCATATAAATCAAGTATTTTGCCTAATACAGAGCAGGATTTTGAACTTTGTCTCTGATTTTTGTTTTGTTTTCTAGTGTTTTTTTTTTTAAGATTTTTATTTATTCATGATAGACACAAAGAGAGAGGCAGACAGGCAGGCTCCATTCAGGGAGCCTGATGGGGGACTCCATCCTGGAACTTCGGGATCATGCCCTGAGCCAAAGGCAGATGCTCAACTGCTGAGCCACCCAGGCGTCCCTGTTTTCTGGTGTTCTTTTTTGCTGTGGTATATAGATTGGCCTCTTCTGGAGATGAGTGTTGGTATGGCCTATGGTATGCAAAGCACCATTTCCTTTTAATACGTGACAGCATTTTCTAACAATTAGCTAACTAGTAGGAAATGGTAGATATGTTTATCTTTTTTTTTTTTTTTTCTGGGACATTTGGGTGGCTCAGCGGTTGAGTGTCTGCCTTCAGCTCAGGTTGTGATTCCGGTTCCTGGGATCGAGTCTTGCGTCAGGCTCCCCATGGGAGCCTGCTTCTCCCTCTGCCCATGTCTCTGCCTCTCTGTCTCTCTTGAATAAATAAATAAATGTTTTTTCTGATAAAATTTTGGTTTTATAAACTCAGTGGTTATTTATGGCTTCTTGCTGACCTTTTCACTATATGTAGGTTTACCAGAAAATTCCATTTTCCAAACATTTATTGAATGCCCATATGTTTGCATGACCTCATAAAGGATAAGAAACAAGGTAAAATCAATGCATTTTGTTCATTTGTTTCAGTAAAAAAAGTAGATGGGAGAGGAGGATGGTACTTCTACTGGATATTGTCAAATTAGGGTACTATAAACTTACCCTTGACTATGGCAGCATCAGAATTTGATTGCTGTGATATCTAGTGATGATACTATCAGCTACTGTTTGTTGGATATGTATTACATTTCTGACCCTATGCCAAGGTATTTTGGAGATATATATACACCTAATCGAAATAACTTCCAAACCAGTTGGTGGTATCCCTCCTTTTACAGGTGAGAAAAGTGAAAATCAGAGAAATTGAGGCCACAGAGTTAGAAAACTCAGATTTGAACCTTGAACACTTCTCTTTTTTTTTTAATTTTTATTTATTTATGATAGTCACACACAGAGAGAGAGAGAGGCAGAGACACAGGCAGAGGGAGAAGCAGGCTCCATGCACCGGGAGCCCGACGTGGGATTCGATCCGGGACCTCCACGATCGCGCCCTGGGCCAAAGTCAGGCGCCAAACCGCTGCGCCACCCAGGGATCCCGAACCTTGAACACTTCTAAGTTAGGACTTTCCTGTTCTTGATTTTCTTAAGTATCAGATTCAAACTCACTAACTTGGCTTTTAAGACTCTTGAGCATCTGGAGGGGTACTTGGGTGGCTTAGTGAATTAAGTGTCCGCCCTTGGCTCCTCCGGTCATGATCCTGGGGCCATGGGATCAAGCGCTTGTCCATGGCTCTTCCCCCATGCTCAAGTGCACCCCTCCAATAAATACATATTTTTTTTATTTTTAAAGATTTTATGTATTTATTCTTGAGAGAGAGAGAGAGGCAGAGACATAGGCAGGGGAGAAGCAGGCTGTATACAGGGAGCCTGATTCGGGTCTCAATCCTGAGACTTAGGGATCTTGCCCTGAACCAAGGGCAGATGCCCAACCCCTGAGCCATCCAGGTTAAAAAAAAAAAAAAAAAAAGACTCGAGCATCTGGACAGGGCACCTGGCTAGCTCAGTCAATGGAGTATGTGACTCTTGATCTTGGGATTGTGAATTTAAGCCCCACGTTGGGCATAGAGATTATTTAATTAAAATCTTAAAGACTCTTGAGCATCTGGTCCTGTTGTAACCGTATGTATCTTTTCTTTTCCCTTTGTTGTCCTGCCATCCATCAGTTTTCTATTGTTACCTGGATATGCTAGGCTCTTTTCTTTCTTTTTTTTTTTTTAATTTTAATTTTAATTTTTATTTATTTATGATAGTCACACAGAGAGAGAGAGAGAGAGAGAGGCAGAGACACAGGCAGAGGGAGAAGCAGGCTCCATGCACCGGGAGCCCGATGTGGGATTCGATCCCGGGTCTCCAGGATCGCGCCCTGGGCCAAAGGCAGGCACTAAACCGCTGCGCCACCCAGGGATCCCGCTAGGCTCTTTTCTTATTAAAAAAAAAAAATAATGTTGTTGTTGTTGTTTTAGATCTTATTTGAGAGAAAATGAGGGGGAGAGGGAGAAGCAGATTTTCAGCGAGCAGGGAGCCTGATGCCAGGACCTTGAGATCATGACCTGAGTTGAAGGCAGACACATAACTGAACCACCTGGGTGCCCCACTAGGCTCTTTTATTATTTTGTTTTTGCATATGTTCTTACCTATTTGGAATTCCTACTAATGTATTTATGTTCTTCAACTCTGTTTTGGTGTCACCTCAGACGTCTTCCTAGGTAGAGTTACTTCATTTTCTGTGTTCCCACAGCACTATGGTCATATTTCATTCAGTAATAACACTTTTACTGGTAATAGTAGCGGCTAACAGTATAGAGTGCTTATTCTTTGTTGTGTGCACCATTATTTCATGTAATCTCCCAGTAAGGCAGGTTTTATTATCCCCATTTTACAATGAAAAACTTAGCCAGATCACACAGCTAGCAAGTTGAAGAGGTAGCTTTCAGATAGTTTGGACCAGTCTCAGCCTTTAAGCACTGTAGTTTTTTGTTTACCTCTCCTGTGTAATTCCTTGTAATTTATCTCATTGTACTGGACTTAGAACTGCTTGAATGTGGAGTCTTTATTTTTCTAGCATCGAACCAAGGTCTAGCACCTAGAAGTTGCTCAGATATTTGAATTAATGGTTAAGTCAGGTATGTAAGGAGAGACTTAGTAGAGCCTGGGAAGAATGTAGACTTGGGGACTCAGCTTCCTATTGTACTGTGGATATCTAGGTTGAACTATTACTTTCTGTGATATTTTATAAAGTCAGTTAAGGGACACTTCATATATGGAGGCTGTATTATGGCCAGTTATAACTTCACTTTATTATATACTGTATGTAATTACAGCAATCAGTTTTTAGTCGTATTTCCTTTTGTGTGAAATACTGTACATACACTTGTTTTTCTCTGAACTAGTACAGAAGTTTTGTCACACTTTATTGAATAGAGATCTATCATACCAGCCAGTGGTAAAAGAAATAATATACATTACTATGGGTCCCAGATGAATTTTTTTTTAAGATTTTATTTATTTATTTAGAGAGCTAGCAAGGGGAGGGGCAGAGGGAAAGAGAGAATCCCAAGCAGACTCCACACTGAGCACAGAGCCCAATGGGTTCAAACTTATAACTGTGAGATCATGACCTAAGCTGACATCAAGAGTCAGATGCTTAACCGACCCAGCCATCCAGTCACCTACAAGTTGCTAATTTTTCAGTGTACGGCTTTTATTGAAAACCAGTTCTTTCTTGTTCAAATTATCCAGAAAATTTGATATGTCAAACAGGTGTGCCTGTATTTTTAGACTAGTATGTGATATGCTCATACCCTTGACCTAGTGTAATATGTTTTCAAGTTCTTAGTTATTTGCGGAGATGGCTAGCCAATTATCTTTCCTGCCAATTTACATAGAATTAAATTTAATAAAGAATTTTTCTCCTGGTGTCAACAGTGCTTTAAAATAATTATTTTGAAAAAAAAATAATTATTTTGTACCTCTTTAAACCTCACAACCTATGCAGTAATGCTATAGTGTAATAATCTGGATGTTACAGTTGAGGAAACAGGCCCAGGCCTGGACAGTTTTGGTAATTTGACTAAGGTTTTACGGCTACCAAATGGTTATGATCAGATTTCTGGTGTCTCTGACTTCAGAGATCTTTGGTTTTTATAATAATAGTATACCAGAAGTCATTGTAAATCAGACCATATGATTCTGAAAACTAAAGTGAAGAATTGGGGTTTTTGAGGAATTGACCACATTAATGTTCCTGTCCACTTTCTAAGTGGAAATAAATTTTAAGTATACTAATAAAATGAGACAATAATCCCCTAGAATGTTCATTTCTTTCTGGATAGAGTTTTTCCTCCTGAGACATTTTCTTTCTAAATTGTTTAGGATAATACTAGAATTAGTTTATTTGAAATGAGTAGAGGGAGGGAGACAGAGATGAAAATGGAAGTCTCATTTATTTGGTGACAGAGGAAGACTAGTTTTGTCCACAGATGGAATATGAAGCTATCCTGTATGACTCTGTTTGTTAAACCTACTTTTTTTTTTTCTTGGTCTGTTGCAGGTAAAATCAGCTTCATTACATATTTTGAATTTAGAAAGTCCAAATTATAAACAAGCTTGTTATTTGTCAGGTAGGGCAATGATTAATATATCCCGATAGTGACATTAGACAGTCTCTAAGGGGATAATGTAAGTATAGTATAAAAGATAAATGTTGGTTGGAGAGATTTTAACCAGAGAGATAGGAATGTCCATAATATGCAGCCTAATAGCCAGAGCCAGGTGCTGAAAGATAGGGCTAGTATGAGTGGTACAATATTGCCAATGATAAAACTATTTTAACCTTGGCTCATACCTAGTTTAGATGGGAAAAATACAAGGATCCCTGGGTGGCTGAGCGGTTAATCATCTGCCTTTGGCTCAGGGTGTGATCCTGGAGTCCCAGGATTGAGTCCCACGTTGGGCTCCCTGCATGGAGCCTGCTTCTCCCTCTGCCTGTGTCTTTGCCTCTCTCTCTGTGTGTGCCTCTCATGAATAAATAAAGTCTTTTTTTAAAAAAATAAATGGGAAAAATTAGAAAGGATTTAAAACTTTAGTGTATATAATCCTTTTGTTAAATAATGGATTTGACTGTTGATCAGAGATCTTGGATCTGTGACTTTGACTATGAGTAATATTTTTTTCATTATTTTGGGGGGACTGGTGTTAAACTTTAATAGTCATAGGAAGATAGAGGAGAATATCACCTCTTTACGGTCTTGAATATTGTGTTTTGCTATTTGAGATTATGGTCTGTTTGGTTGAATTGTCCCGATAACTTATCCTCTTCTCTAGTTTTAATTTTACCACTGGAAAAGGTACATACGTGGGATTGTATAAATTCCAAAATCATCACTGGTTAGCAAATAACAACATTCCACTTATATGGATAAATTTAGGGCAGTCTCTGTCTCTATTTATATTGAAATGATCATCACAGCTAAATATATAATAGAGAAGTTTCCACATTTGTCCTGTGCTTGGAAGCAGAATCCTTGACCTATAAGGAACAAGAGCTACTGTGTATTTTAATGACATGCAGGTCAGCCAGGTTCTCTATTCATTTATAATTAGACCTGCCACAAATTGAAGCTTTTGTTGAGAGAGACAGTTGAGAAAAGTCTGTTGGGTGTATGTTTTAAAATAATTTTTTTTGAATAGTGAAATTGCTTCTAGTTTGATCCTTTTCAACTTATATTTCTGAGTAGCATAAATGAAAAACTATATTTCAGCTCTGAAAGCAGATAGTTTGTAGACAGGAAGAGTTAATTTAGGCAATGGAATAAGTGTTTCAAGCAGTCATTAAAACTAAATTTTAGGAATACTCTAACATAGGATCTGTGAATTTTCACTAGGATGACCATATGTTATACTTTATGCCTAGCATTTCCTAGCATGTTTACTGTTAGTACTGTCTTTAACTCTCAAAGTACCCTGGTTTGTATGATACATTATGTGATCCTCCTGGATCTAATGGGATTTGAGAGATCTAAATGAAATTTTTGGGCAGCCCTGGTGGCGTAGCGGTTTAGTGCTGCCTGCAGCCCAGGGCCTGATCCTGGAGACCTGGCATCGAGTCCCACATCGGGCTCCCTGCGTGGTGCCTGCTTCTCCCTCTGCCTGTGTCTCTGCCTCTCTCTGTGTCTCAATAAATAAATAAAAATCTTAAAAAATAAATAAAAAAAATAAATGAAATTTCTAAAGCAGAGTGAAGCAGAAAAAAATACTTAAGAACTCTCTTGAAGCCTTCAGATAACCAAATGCCATATTGACTATTTTTAGAAAGAATGAATTTTTTTTAAAGATTTTTATTCATGAGAGAGAGAGGCACTTTGATTTTGTTTTTCTCTCAGTACTAATGTGTGGAGATTAAACCATAATGAAAAGGCTTTTGTTTTTTATTTTTACTTAGAGTGCTCAGGAGAGAGAATGGGGGCAGGAGGGGAAGGGGAAAGGGAGAGAGAATCTCAAACACATGGGTCTTGATCCCTTAACACCGTAGGTCATGACCTGAGCTGAACTCAGAAGTTGGATGCTTAACCAGTTGAGCCACCCAGGTGCTCCAAGGGGGAGAGAGAATCCCAAGCAGGCTCCATGCCTAGCTCAAAGCTGGATGCAGGGCTTGATCCCACAACTCTGAGATCATGACCTGAGCTGAAATCAAGAGTTGGACTCTTAACTGAATAAGCCACCCAGATGCCCCAATACTGGTACAATAATGTTAATTTAACCATAGACCTTATTTGAATTTTACATTTATCTACTAATGTTTTTTTTCTATTCCAGTATCCCACCCAGGATTCTAAATTGATTGCATGTAGTTATTTTTTCTTTATCTCCTCTAATCTGTAATATTTCCTTAGTCTTTCCATATCTTTTGTGATAACTAGGTTTTGACTAACTCTGTTTTCCTTTTTTTTTTAATTAAGGAATGATTTAAGTTTTTTTCTTTTTTTTTTTTTTTTAATTCATTCATGAGAGACATGGAGAGGAAGAGACATAGGCAGAGGGAGAAGCAGTCTCCATGCAGGAAGCCCGATGTGGGACTTGATTCCGGAACTCTGGGATCACGCCCTGAGTCAAAGGCAGTCGCTCAACCACTGAGCCACCTAGGCGTTCAACCACTGAGCCACCTAGGCATCCGTCCCCCCCCCCCCTTTTTTTAAGATTTTATTTGTTTATTCTTGAGAGACACACAGAGAGAGAGGCAGAGACACAGGCAAAGGGAGAATCAGGCTCCATGCAGGAAGCGCGATGTGGGACTTGATCTGGAACTCTGGGATCACGCCCTGAGCAAAAGGCACAGGCTTAACCACTGAACCACCCAGGCGTCCCTAACCCTGTTTTCCATATGGCTGTTGTTTCAGAGTTATGGTCAAGGTTATTATTATTATTTTTTAATCTTTAAGTTTCATATAGTATAAAACAATGGTGGAAACATGGACTAAGAATCAAGCCCCTCATTGCTAAGTTACATGCCTGAAACTGATGTAACACTGTTTCAACTATACTCAAATAAAATTATATTTATTGGGCAGCCTGGGTGGCTCAGTGCTTTAGTGCCGCCTTCAGCCCAGGGGGTGATCCTGGAGTCCTGGGATCGAGTCCCACGTCAGGCTCCCTGCATGGAGCCTGTTTCTCCCTCTGCCTGTGTCTCTACTTCTCTCTCTCTCTGTCTCTTTGCGTGTCTCTCTCATGAATAAATAAAATCTTTTAAAAAATTACATTTATTCCTACCATACGCCCCATTCCTTCCACCTCCCCTACGACCACCCAAAGAATCAGAAGCCTTTGTGAATTTGGGACAGACAATCTGTGTGTCAGTTTTCTTATTTGTGAAGTAGAGATGATTAAGGGGCACATGGATGTCTCAGTTAAGTGTTTGACTCTTGATTTCAGCTCAGGTTGTGAGATTGAGCCCTGCCTGGGGCTCTGTGCTGGGTTTAGAGCCTGGTTAAGATTCATTCATATTCCAGCCCCCCACCCCTGCCCTTAGGCACCTGGATGGCTGAGTCACTTAAGTGGCTGACTTTTTTTTTTTTTTTTTAAGATTTGATTTATTTATTCATGATGAGAGACACACAGAGAGAGGTGGAGAAGCAGGCTCCCTGCAAGGAGCCCGATGTGGGACTTGATACCAGGACCCCAGGATCACGACCTGAGCCAAATGCAGACGTTAAACTACTGAGCTACTCAGGTGCCGCTGAAAACTTTGTTTTAAATAAACCTTTTATTTTAGGACAGTTTTAGATTTATATAAAGATTACTAAGATAGAGCTCCCATAGATATGCACCAAATTTCTCTCATTAACATCTTATATTAGTGTGTGCACATATGTTACCATACTAATGGACCAATACTGATACAGTATCAATTCAAGTCCATACCTGTATCCTTAGTACTCCCATCATGACCTTTTCTGTTCCAGGGTCCTACACAAGATACCACATTACATTTAGTTGTCATGTCTCTTTAGACTCTTCTTGGCTGTGAGAGTTTGTAAAAAAAAAAAAAAAAAAAAAAAAAAAAACTTTTAAAGGGCAAAAATTTAGTTAATGTTATTGTCATTAATTAATTTTAGGTCTAATTTCAAAAATATTTCAATTTGTGTTAAGTACCCATATATGTTGCTGGGCTTTTTTTATTTTTAAGATTTTTTTTCTTAATTATATATTCGAGAGAGAGAGTCAGAGACACAGAGGGAGAAGCAGGCTCCATGCCAGGAACCCGACCTGGGACCGAATCCCGGGACTCCAGGACCAAGCCCTGGCCCAAAGGCAGGTGCTAAACTGCTGAGCCACCCATGGATCCCTGCTTTTTGTTTTTAAGAATGGGGGTGGGGGGGGGAGAAGGGGCAGAGGGAGAGGAAGAGAGGGAACCTTAAGTAGGCTTACAACCCTGAAATCATGACCTGAGCAGAAATCAAAAGTTGGATGTTCCACTGAGCCACCAGACCCCTCAGTTCCTATATATGTTCTATAGCACAGAGGGACCCTCTAATTTTTATTGTATATTCATTTAATCTTTAAAAAAATTTTTATTTAAGTAATCTCTGTACCGCATGTGGGTGGCACTTGAGTTCATGACTCCGGGATCAAGAGTCTCATGCTCTTCTGACTGAGCCAGCCAGGCACACCCATATTTGTTTATTCTTTTAAAGCAAACACTTTGACTTACACATTTGTGTTTATGACCTTGTTAGGTACACTTAACAATTTACTGATATATAAACATTCATTAGGAGCATGGATCTGTAATTGAACATTGTTCCTCTAGGAAAAAGATTTGCTTTTAAGTGATCTGGTTCAGGGAAAACCAGGAACTGCTTGCTGCTTCGTTTTTTTTTTTTTTTTTTTTTTTTTTTAAGATTTCATTTATTCATCAGAGAGAGAGAGAGAGAGAGAGAGGCAGAGACAGGCTCCATGCAGGAGCCCGACACGGGACTCCATCCCGAAATGGGACTCAGTTTCGGGTCTCCAGGATCACACCCTGGGCTGAAGGCGGTGCTAAACCGCTGAGCCATCAGGGCTGCCCGCTGCTTCTGGTTAAAGAAAGAAGCTAAGTTTCATATTTCTTTGAGCACCTTTTTTTTGGTGGGGGGAGGGGAGTTTTTTTTTTTTTTTTATTTGACAGAGTACACAAGCAGGGGGAGTGACAAGCAGAGGCAGAGGGAGAAGCAGGCTCCCACAGGGCAGGGAGCCCAATGCGGGGATCGATCCCAGGACCCTGGAATCCTGACCTGAGCTGAAGGCAGCCGCTTAACTGACTGAGCTACCCCAGGCGCCCCTTCTTTGAGTACCTTAATGGCCAACAAATATAGTCTTTTTTTTTTTTTTTAATATAGTCTTTCTTAACTTCTCTTTAAGGAAGGAGATGTCTGTCTTTAAGGAAGGTGGTATGTCTGTCCCTCCCAATAAATGTCCATTGTGTTTGATCTCCAAGTTTCCCCTTTTGTTTTCTGTATATTTGCTTTCTTCCCTTTAAATCCTAATAGTTATTTTATTTTTATTTTATTTATTTATTTATTTTTATAAATTTTTATTTATTTATGATAGTCACACACACAGAGAGAGAGAGGCAGAGACACAGGCAGAGGGAGAAGCAGGCTCCATGCACCGGGAGCCTGACGTGGGATTCGATCCCGGGTCTCCAGGATCGCGCCCTGGGCCAAAGGCAGGTGCCAAACCGCTGCGCCACCCAGGGATCCCTATTTTATTTTTAAAAAGACATACCCATTTTAGAGAGAGTGAGCATGAGTAGGTGGGAGGGGCAGAGGGAGACAGTCTGCAGACACCCCAATGAGTATGGAGCCCATTGTGGGACTTGATCTCACCAACCATGAGCTGAAACCATGAGTCAGATGCTCAACCGACTGAGCCACCCAGGTTCCCCATCCTAATAAACAGTTCTAAAAACCTGTCTTACTATATCACTCTACTGAGCTGTACATCATACAAAGCCAGCCTTGTACCCCTTTACTCCCTCAATGGGAGTCCCCACACTTCTTTCCTGAACCTGGCTAAGATCCAGTTTACTTCCACTTTGAAGTCATATCTGACTCTGTTCCTCCAGGTCTTTGTTTATATCTATTATGGTACTTATCAAACTTGCAATTCACTTTTTTCCTTTCTCCTTCTCCATATTCCTTAAGTCCAGGCACCTTTTTCTTCATCTGTATGCCCTGTGCTAGAACAGTTCTTAGTGGATGGCATATAATTAATGAATATTATGTGTTGGGCTAGAATTGTGTGTCCTTTTATGTAATAAAAGTGAAGTGGCTGGTTCATACAACTTTTTCTTTAAAGTTAACTAGTGCAAAGATGTAGTACTTCCACATTTTTTCTCTTGCCTCCTAACTATTCAGTCTTCTTAAGGTGAATTGCACTGTTCAGATTATGTCCATTAAGGAAGGGTGTTGGTTTTTTAAAAAAGATTTTATTTATTTATTGAGAAAGCATGGGGGGAGGGGCAAGGGGAGAGGAACAAGGACAGACTGCCTGCTGAGCGTGGAGTCACACTCCGTGCTTGATCCCAGGACCCTGAGATCATGACCTGAGCCAAAACCAAGAGTCACTGACTGAACCACCCAGGCTCCTCCAAGGAAGGGTGTTTTTTTGTAAAATACTTTTCTCCAGACATTTTGTTAGACTGAATTGGTAGTTAGAATTTAAATCTTATCCTTAGGTATGTTACTTGATCAAGTAGCCTCTTATTACAGGTCAGAAAACTGTTTTAACATTAACATTGTCTTGGGAGCCTAGGTGGCTTAGTTAGTTGAGTTCTGCTCAGGTCCTCCCTCTGCCACTCTGTCTCCCTCTGCCATTCCCCTTGCTTGTGCTTTCTCACTCTGTCTCTCAAATAAGTAAATTTAAAAATCTTTAAAAAATTAAAAACTAACATTGTGTTTAATTTTTAAAACACTGTGCCCCAACTTTATTAAAATACATTATTAAAAACAGTACAGGGATCCCTGGGTTGCGCAGTGGTTTGGCGCCCGCCTTTGGCCCAGGGCGTGATCCTGGAGACCCGGGATCAAATCCCATGTCGGGCTCCCGGTGCATGGAGCCTGCTTCTCCCTCTTCCTGTGTCTCTGCCTCTCTCTCTCTCTCCCTGTGTGACTATCATAAATAAATAAATAAAATAAAAAAAACCAGTACAGATGTAATATTAAAGGTGAATATTGGGCAGCCCCAGTGGCGCAGAGGTTTGGCCCCACCTGCAGCCCGGGGTGTGATCCTGGAGACCCAGGATCGAGTCCCACATCGGGCTCCCTGCATGGAGCCTGCTTCTCCCTCTGCCTGTCTCTCTCTCCTTCTCTCTCTCTGTGTCTCTATGAATAAATAAATAAAATCTTTAAAAAAAAATAAAAGTGAGTATTTTTAAAATGCAGCCTAATGGTAGAAAGTGAAAGAAAGCCCTACTTCATTTTATTTCTTTTTTCTTTTAAGATTTTATTTATTCATGAGAGACACAGAGGGAGAGGCAGAGGGAGAAGCAGGCTCCCTGCAGGGAGCCTGATGTGGGACTGGATCCCGGAACCCTCGGAACCCTCGGATCTCGGCCTGAGCCAAAAGGCCCTGAGCCAAAGGCAGACGCTCAAGCTCAACCGCTGAGCCACCCAGGTGTCCCTAGACTTTGTTTTTTTTAGAACAATTTTAGATTTGCAGCAAAGTGGAGCTGAAAGTACAGAGAGTTCCATATATCCATTTCCCCCTTCACACACATAGCCTCCCCATTATCAATATCTCATACCAGAGTGGTATGTCTGTTACTGTTGGTGTAGTTCTGTAGGTTTTGACAAATGATGTATAATGACATGTATCCACCATTATAGTATCATACAGAATAGTTTCACTGCTCTAAAAATCTCTTGCACTCTACCTACTCATCCATTCTTATTCCCCAAAGTCCCTGGCAACCTGTTTTGTTTTGTTTTACTGTTTAAAATCTTTAAAAAAAAAAAGTTTAAATTTTAACAAAGTCCAACTTCTTTCAGGACTCATGCTTTTGGTGTTGAATCTAAAAAGTCATCATTAAACCAAGAGCATTTGTTTGCTTTTACTTGGTTTAACTGTCATGGAATAAGACTACATTTGTTTTGACGGTAGGTGAAAATGTTTTATATTTCACCACCAAGGATTATTGCCATTGTGGCTAACGTTTTTCTTTTGTAGGAATCGATGATATATGTGTTTTTGTGTTAACAAACTTTAAACGACTTAACCATTTTCTAGAGGCTAACTTTAAGTTTAAATTTGCAAATTTATGAAATTTTATATTTATTTTTAAGATTTTATTTATTCATTAATGGGAGACAGGCAGAGACATAGCCAGAGGGAGAAGCAAACTCCATGCAGGGAGCCTGATAATGGGATTTGATCCCTGGACTCCGAGACCACACCCTGAGCTGAAGGCAGATGCTCAGCCACTGAACCACCCAGGCATTCCAATTTATGAAATTTTAGATCACGAAATGACAAAAAAGTGTCCAGTTAAAGATCTTCATTTTGGGCAGCCCCGGTGGTGTAGCGGTTTAGCGCCGCCTGCAGCCTGGGTTGTGATCCTGGAGACCCGGGATCGAGTCCCACGTCAGGCTTCCTGCATGGAGCCTGCTTCTCCCTCTGCCTGGGTCTCTGCCTCTCTCTGTGTGTCTCTCATGAATAAATAAATTAAATTAAATTAAAAAAAATAAAGATCTTCATTTTGTAAATGAGTACACAGTAGATGCAAAATATAACTTGATTTATTTGAAGACATACAGTAAATAAGGAATAAATACAGGACTTAGAATTGGTGATAACCAGTTTGATTAAATTTCTAAGATGAAAGCTGTAATGATAATTTTTCTTTTATGAAAAGTACATTTTTGTTGGTGGGTGCTTCTTTTTGTGACTTGGTATTATATTCCTAATATTTAAAAGGATGAGTTCTAAAACAGCAAAAAATATGAGCAGTTTTTATATTTTTCTGATGTTGCAACTAATTCATTGGCTTATTATGGCAAATCAAGCAGATACTCATGTTAAATAATCTCAGTTCACTAATATAGTTATGGCTAGTTGTGGAATATTTCTTTTCAGACTGTTTAAAATCAACTTCTGTCACTAACTTTTTTTTTTTTTTTAAGATTTTATTTATTTATTCATGAGGCACACAGAGAGAGGCAGAGACACAGGCAGAGGGAGAAGCAGGCTCCTTGCAGGGAGCCCAGTGTGGGGCTTGATCCCCGGATCTGGGATCACATCTTGAGCCGAAGGTAGATGATCAACCGCTGAGCTATCCAGGTATCCCTAAAAAAATTTTTTTTAAGATTTTTAATTTATTCATGAGAGAGAGAGCAGTAGAGACACAGGCAGAGGGAGAAACAGGCTCCATGCAGGGAGCCCAATGCGGGACCTGATCCTAGAACCCTAGGATCATGCCCTGGGCCGAAGGCAGGTGCTAAACTGCTGAGCCACCCAGGCGTTCCCCTAAAATATATTTTTTTAATATTTTATTTATATATTTGAAAGAGATTGAGAGCATGAGTGGGGGCGGGGGGTGCAGAGTTAGAGGGAGAAGCAAGCACACTCCCTGCTGAGCAGGGAGCCCAACCAATGCTAGAGTCTAAGGCAAACACTTGTATTTACATTAAAATACAATTGTAAAATTGTATATACATTTATTAAAGTTTAATAAATTAAACTTTAGGTGTTTGTTAGGTGTGTTTCTTGAGGTATATTTATCTGCTCCTGTCACATTTTCAGAATACCACTCACTTTTTGTCCACATAAATTTACACAGTTGTAATTAGTGAACTACCTTTTTTTTTTTTAAGATTTTATTTATTTATTTATGAGAGACACAGAGAGAGGCAGAGGCACAGGCAGAGGGAGAAGCAGGCTCCATGCAGGGAGCCAGAGGTGGGACTTGATCCCCAGTCTCCAGGATCACGCCCTGGGCTGAAAGGGGCACTAAATTGCTGAGCCACCCAGGCTGCCCAATGAACTACCTTTTTGATTTTTTTGCCCCTTCTGTATAACTTAACCTGTTTATATATAGTTCTAAAACTTAAAAAAAAAAATAAAACCTTTATTGTAACTCCCTAATCGTTGCATTAATAAAATAGTATTGAACTCTTCCCCCTATTCGATGTTTGATGTTTCTTTTTTCTTTTCTTTTCTTTTTTTTCTTTTTTCTTTTTTCTTCTTTCTTTTTCTTCTTCTTTCTTTTCTTTCTTTCTTTCTTTCTTTCTTTCTTTCTTTCTTTCTTTCTTTCTTTCTTTCTTTCTTTCTTTCTTTGAGAGAGAGCACACATGCATGAGAGAGAGCACCACCACACCCCTTGCTGGGGGGGAGGGGCAGAGGGAGAGGAAGAGAGAGTCTTAAGCAAACTACACGGGGCCTGATTCCACAATCCTGAGATTGCTAGTGGAAACCAGGAGTTGGATGATTAACCGACTCTGCCACCAAGGCAACCCTCTAATTTTTTTAAAAAATATATTAGAGAAGTGAATATAATCTGCATTTAAAATTTGTTATAGCTATGGAAAATGTGCTGTCTTCCAGTGTTCCTTCTCCTAACTCTTCCTCCTGGGGAAAAAAAAATCACAAAGGTAGCATACCAGAAAGCACAGACTTTAAGACTGGGGCTTAGAATTTGAGCTTCTTTACTTGCTATTTAAGTAACTGAGCAAATTTCTTATACCCTCTGAATTATACATATGAAAAAGGAAATAATGCTACATATCATGCGGGTTTTTTTTTTTCTAAAAAGCAAATATTTATTTTTATTTTTTTTAATAATAAATTTATTTTTTATTGGTGTTCAATTTGCCATCATACAGAATAGCACCCAGTTCATGCCAGGTTATTGAGAGGATTCTTGCTGTCGTTCCTGTGAAGTCCACAGTTCCTAAGACTTATTAATAGGTACTCAAAAGATAGCTGGAACAAATAAATGTACTGCTTTAGCAAGACCACAGGAGTAAACTGTTAAAATTGTGTTCCCCTCTGAGCTTTCTTTCCTTAACACAAATTTAGAGTATGAATTAGTCAAAAATACCAGAAAGGTATTTTTATTTTATTTTTATTTATTATTTTTTAAAGATTTTATTTGTTATTTATTTTTTTAAAATGTATTCAGAGGCAGAGAGAGAGAGAGAGAGAGAGAGAGAGAGGCAGGCAGAGAGGCAGAGACAGGCAGAGGGAGAAGCAGGCTCCATGAAGGGAGCCCGATGTGGGACTTGATCCCGGGTCTCCAGGATCACACCCCAGGCTGTAGGCGGCGCTAAACCGCTGCACCACTGGGGCTGCCCAAGATATTATTTATTTATTAATGAGAGACACACAGAGAGAAAGGCAGAGACATAAGCAGAGGAATAAGAAGGTTCCATGCAGGGAGCCCCATGTGGGACTCGATCCCAGGACCCCAGGATCACGTCCTGGGCCGAAGGCTGGTGCTCAGCCGCTGAGCCACCCAGGCATCCTGTATTTTTATTTTTTAATGTATAAATTTGTTGGTTTCATTGAAGAGATCATTTGCTTCTAACTTCTAAGTTTGAGTTCAGATAGTTTGGTGTCTTTCACTATTAATTTTTTCTATCTAAACTGATTCAATTTTTTAATTGAAATTTATTAAAGTTGGGATTATGGGGCACCTGAGTGGCTCAGTTGGTGAACCAAAGCATTTGCCTTTGGTTCAGGTCATGATCTCAGACTCTCAGTGGAGTGTCTGCTTCTCCCTCTGCCACTGCTCCCCACTCCCAGCTTGTGCTCTCTCTCTCTCTCTCTCTCTCTCTCTCTCTCTCAAATAATTAAAAAAAAATTGGGATTACATCGTGAATGATTGGTAGATGCCTTTTTTTTTAATAGTCAAACTCAGCAGCAAAAGAGCAACTCTGGTGTCAATTATTGAGAAGACTGGCAAAAAAGAACTTGTGACCTTTATGTGCGAAGTATATGCTTTTTTTTTTTTTAAGATTTTATTTATTTATTCATGAGAGACACAGAGAGAGCGAGGCAGAGACACAGGCAGAGGGAGAAGCAGGCTCCATGCAGAAGCCTGATGTGGGACTCGATCCTGGGACTCCAGGACCATGCCCTGGACCGAAGGCAGGCGCTAAACCGCTGAGCCACCCAGGGATCCCCGAAGTATATGCTTTTTAAAAAATCAAATACCCAAACAAATCATGATTTCATTTTGTTTTTATAAACATTTAAAATGAAAATTATGTATTTTTGAATCAATATCACTTGAAAATAAATTTTAAAATAATTTTATCAGAAATTTTGAATGGAGTTGATTAAGCATTCAAAGATAAACAGAATGGTTGTGATTTCTATTAGAGTATTTGAGTCTTAGGGTATTAAGTATAAAATTCAAAAGGAAAAAACATACAATTAAAAACAGGACCTCCCTCTCAGTCTCTTGTCTCTTAGGCACTCAGTTCTCTCAGAGTTAGTCTTTAGTATCAGCTGCATATATATTCTAGAGCTGTCTATGCATGTTTAATAAACAACATGGTAACACTTTTTTTTTTTTAAGATTTATTCATTTTAGAGATAGTGTGAGCTGGAGGAGGAGCAGAGGGAGAGGGACAAGTTGAGCATGGAGCGTACATGCAGAGATAGTGTGAGCAGGGGGAGGAGCAGAAGGAGAGGGACAGTTGAGTGTGGAGCATACACGCGGGGCTTTATCCCATGAGCCTGAGATCCTGACCTGAGCTGAAACTAAGAATCAGTTGCTTAATCGACTGAGCTACACCTAGGCACCCCAGGGTGCTTAATTTTTTTTTAACGTGTGTTTAATTTTATAAGAAACTGCCAAACTTTCCAAAGTGGCTGTACCATTTTACATTCCCACCAACAATCTGTGAGGGTTACCATACAATTTCAGCAGCACTTAATATTGTTAGTTTTTTTTTTAAAGCCATTTTAGTAGATGTGTAGTGGTATCACCTTGTGGCTTTAGTTTCTATTTCTCTAATGATTAATGAATGATGTTGAGTGGTTTTTTTTTTTGATGTTGAGTGTTTATTTGCCATCTGTATATCATCTTTGTTGAAGTATGTTTAAATCTTTTGCCAACTTTGAAAATTGGGTTTTCTTATTACTGTGTTTTTTTTTTTTGTTTTGTTTTTTTTTATTACTGTGTTTTGAAAGTTCTTTGTGTGTTTTGGATATACAGGTCCTTTATCAGGTATGAGAATTGTAATTGCTTTCTCCCAGTCCATTTTTTTTTTCAGTTTTTTTCTTTTACAGATTGTGCTTTGGCAGTGTAGCATAATAAGCCTTTGTCTAGGGCAGCCTGAGTGGCTCAGTGGTTTAGCGCCGCCTTCAGCCCAGGGCGTGATCCTGGAGACCCGGGATCGAGTCCCATGTCGGGCTCCCTGCATGGAGCCTGCTTCTCCCTCTGCCTGTGTCTCTGCCTCTCTCCCTGACTCTGTGTCTCTCATGAATAAATAAATAAAATCTTAAAAATAAAAAAAAAGGAAACCTTTGTCTAGGGAACCTTGGGTGGCTCAGTGGTTTAATGTCGCCTTCAGTCCGGGGTGTGATCCTGGAGACCTAGAATCGAGTCCCGTGTCGGACTTCCTGCATGGAGCTGCTTCTCTCCCTCTGCCTCTATCTCTGTGTCTCTTGTGAATAAATAAATCTTTTTTTTTTTTTAAAGATTTTATTTATTCATGAAAGACACAGAGGAGAAAGAGGCAGAGACACAGGCAGAGGGAGAAGCAGGCTTCATGCAGGGAGCCTGATGTGGGACTCGATCCCAGGACTCCAGGATCATGCCGTGGGCCAAAGGCAGGCACTAAACCACTGAGCCACCCAGGGATTCCCAATAAATAAAATCTTAAAAAAAGAAAAGAAAAGAAAAGAAAAGAAACCTTTGTCTAGCCCAAGGTCACAGAGATTTTCTCCTATATATTTTCTTCTAGAAACTTTTTTTTAAATTTATTTATGATAGTCACACAGGGAGAGAGAGAGAGAGGCAGAGACACAGGCAGAGGGAGAAGCAGACTCCATGCACCGGAAGCAGGCTCCATGCACTGGGAGCCCAACGTGGGATTTGATCCCAGGTCTCCAGGATTGTGCCCTGGGCCAAAGGCAGGCGCCAAACCGCTGCGCCACCCAGGGATCCCTTCTAGAAACTTTCTGATTCGAGGTTTTACATTTAGGTTTGTGATATATTTTCGTTTCGTTTCGTTTCGTTTATCTGTGGTATGGGTCGAGGCTTTTTTTTTTTGCATATGGATGCTGAGTTTCCAGCACAATTTATTGAAAATACTATTATTTCTCAATGGAAATCTTTGTACTTTTGTTGAAGATCATTTAATAATAATAAGTGGATGGGTCTTTTTCTGGACTCAAACTGTATTATTAATCCTGTTTTGTATTGTGTCTGATAGATCCAGAATGATTTGAAAGCTTAGCCAGCTGTTTTTAGAAATTTGTTAAGCACCTCATTTGGAATCTATTGTTTGTAACCTACAGAAGGTTTTTCTAAAATAAGTTTTAGTCTGGGGCACCTGACTCATTTGGTAGAGCACACACAACTCTTGATCTCAGGCTTGTGCATTTGAGCCCCCATGTTAGGTATAGAAATTAATTTAAAAATAAAATCTTTTTTTTTTAAGATTTTATTTATTTATTCATAGAGACAGAGAGAGAGAGAGGCAGAGGCACAGGCAGAGGGAGAAGCAGGCTCCATGCAGGGAGCCTGACTTGGGACTCGATCCAGGGTCCCCAGGATCAAACCCCGGGCTGCAGGCGGCGCTAAACCGCTGCGCCACCAGGGCTGCCCTAAAAATAAAATCTTTAAAATGACTTCAAATCTACAGATAAAAGGATTTTGCTAATGGTTCATATCTATTTGGAAAAATGAGTGATTTCTCCTGCAGTAAGGATGAAATAGAATGGCTTTTCCTAAATGTCCATGTTCTTTTTTGTAGAATTATTTGGTAGTTCTCTCATAATATCTCCATGTGTTCATGTTTTTATTATATCATCTTTGATAGTGATAAAGATAGTGATAAATTTGGGGGCAGTTCTATTTTGATTTAAAACATGTCCTAAGTTACTCTAAAGATTTACTTTCAAAATAGTATCCAGGAGGAGGGGGGCAGAGGGAGGAGGAGAGGAGGGGGAAAAAATAGTATCCAGTAATTGTTGGTTTAAAGAATTAAGTGGGACAATGGTGGTGTTCTATAATGTGAGGTTTTTGAGTTAATCTAAGTATTTGGATGTTTATTTGGGAATTTTCAAGTGCTTTGCAGTTAACACCTTGTAAGTAATTGTTTCTAAACTTTTAAATGTTGCTTTAGAAGTTAAAGTAAGAAGCAAAGTTAATTTTAAAGAGCTTGTTGGACAAAATATTGGAGATTAAGACAGACTTTCAGGATTTACAGCTATTTTTTTTTACTTTTTTTAGTATTTGTTGATTGCTTTTCTTCATTTTTGGAATGCCTGCTCTGCAATTTTAGGATTTGCTGTTTTTCTTTGGAAAACCCATTCCTGTTACTCCTTTTTTTTGAATAGACCCTACTGCGCAATTTTATTTTTATTTTTACTGTGGTAGAATACAATATAAAAGTTACCATTTTAACTATTTTAAAGTATAAAATTCTGTGGCATTAAGTACATTAACAATGTTGTATGACCATTACCACCATCAATGTCTAATTCCAGAATTTTATCAGTGCTACAGTTTTGTTTTTTGTTTTTTTTTTTAAGATTTTATTTATTCATTCATGAGAGACACAGAGAGAGGCAGAGACACAGGCAGAGGGAGAAGCAGGCTCCATACAGGGAACCTGACTGGGTCTCCAGGATCACACTCTGGGCTGAAGGCGGCCCTAAACCGCTGAGCCACCCGGGCTGCCCAATACTACACATTTTTAGCACTTAATTGTTCTTTAATGTTTAGCCACTGTATTAAGTTTTAGGGTTTTAAGAGATAAACAAGATTTAGTTTTGTTCCTAAGGACTTTACAGTCTCATGAGGGAAATAAGTAACCTAGTATTTAATGATACAGTGTGGCAAATTATGTTCTAGGTCTCTATATTTGAATTTTATTTATTCAATTAAGATTTTACCTTGAAAAAGTAAAGTAACCTTTTGTTAGGTTAACATTCAAGTTGTCATACCACTCCACACACTGAATTAATGTAGATTAGGTTGAAGTCTTTAGTCCTTTGATTTAGGTCAAGACTCACAAACCATCACGACCTCTTCTTTTGTAACAAAAAGGGAACCAGAAAAGTGGTATTCTGATTTAAAGCCAAATTATGAGCTTTCTTTCTTTCTACTGGAGAAGGGAGATCAGAGAAAACCATGATTAGAGAGAATATCCGAGTTGTCCCCACCTATCCTCAGTTGAACTGTTTTGACTTATTCTCATTGCAGTCTCTGCTTGCTTGATTATGGTCAAATATGGCATTATCCAGACATGTTTATCTCTCTTGGCAGATCATTTGAGGAATAGCTGTATTTGGAATAATGTGTTAAGAGATTGTGTTTTTAGATTCCTTGAAACTTGGGAGTTAGCACTTAAAGTTGAATGTTTTACCAGTTTTAGTTAAAAACAATGTTATCACATGGAACAGTATTATAGGTTTAATTTTCATTCTATTATTTCTTTAGTACAAGATTGTTCATGAAAAGTTGAACATGGCTCTTTGTTTTGAAGATCTGCAGTTTTCATAATATAGTCAGTCTGAGAAGTTGATAATCCTAAATGCTTGATAGTATTTTAGTTAGCAATTTCAATGTTAGACACAGGAAGAATTCATATTACTAAGCCTAGACTCCTAATAAATTATTTTTATAGATTTAGAAAAGTCTGATTTTGTGGCACAGTTTGGATTGTCTACTGAAAATGAAAAGTTAAAAATAACCCTTAGCTTGATTTATTATTAATGATTTTGGCATATATTACTTTTTTTTCATATATTACTTTTGAAAAATAACTGTAGTCTTGTTTTTTCAGGGTAATCACTTTGATCAGTATGAAGAAGGACATTTGGAAATTGAACAAGCATCACTTGACAAGCCTATAGAATCGGTAAGATGATCAGTGCTTAATTTTGGGTCATAGTTAGTTAGGTAGTGTTCGTGTGACACTTGATGTGAATGAATTTAAACTTATTAATAATTTATAGTATAGTTTAGAGCTGTTTTCTTGCATGCCCTACAGTAATCAAATAGAATTTGGGATGTAATCGAATATTTAATATTTTGGGAACTCAGTCTGAAAAATCTAGAAACAATTTAGAATTTGATAGAAAAATATCATTTTGGCCCATACTAATATTCTGTTAAAGATAGCAAGTTAAAGTTTAGTGTTTTTGTAAATTGAATAAAGGAGTAAAATGTATTTTGATCCTTTAAAAGTTTCACTTTCCTGGGCAACACAATTACATGTGAAATGTTCTATCAGGAATAGTTAAGGACTAATATATTTACCAGACATTTGTGAAACATGACAAATTTGGTAGCTTAAGCAGATGTCTGGTTTTTGTGAAAAGCTGATTCTTTGTCTCTTCACATGGCTTAGTTTGGATAATGATATAAAACAATACGACAAGAAGATTTATTTTCCTGATTGTTAATTTTTTAAAAAAATCTTAATTTTTGAACATTATTTTCATTTTGAAAAGCCCCTTTTTTTGTAAATTACACAGTTCACTGTTAAAATGTCTAAACTTGTCGGTATCGTCAGTATTTTAACATTTGTGCTTAAGTGTACATATTTTAATAAGGGTTTCAGTGAGTTATTAGTAAACGAGTGAATATGATCGAAGAGGACATCTTAATCTTTTTAGCAGTCAAGACATCTCCCCTTTCCTTTTAAGAAACACTAGCTTCTCTTCCTTCCTCAGGAAAATAAGGCAGTTTAGAGAGCACAGATATTTTAACTTAGCTTTTATTCAAAACTGTAACATAGTAAAGGATCAACATATATTTATGTTCCTAATTAGGTTGGTGTTGTGTGTGTGTTTGTGTGTGTGTTTAGATGTTTACGGAAATTTACACAACTTGGGGTGTTCGACATTTTTCTTCCACAGCAGTTGGCCCATATTAGCTAAGCAGCCATGATCTGGTTTGTATTGCACGGTCTGCCTTTTTTTAATTTCTTCTCTAGGGTTTCTTTCTCCCCACCTCCCCTTCTTATTTCTGTTCTTCTGGTCCAGTGAACACTGCATATAGTACTTTCTGTCTTAATGTGCTGGCATGATGCTAGACTTAGGCATGGCAGTAATTGATGACGCATGTGATAATGCTGCAGAGGGAGAATTCACATCTGATATTGTGCTGAAAGCCCAGTATTGTTTTAATTTGAGGATAAAATGCCAAGCCCGCATTGCTAAGTTAAAAATCACTGAAGTTTGTGCCTTGTTCTGTATTATCTTGGGAATTATCACAAGGCAGAATTTTACAATGAAATCTGTAAGCTAGCTGGATTAGTATTTTGTATTTGAAAAATAGTTTAACTTTTCTCTTTTATTTAAGTGTTTCTTTGGGTTATAGTTTAAGAACAGATAGCTGTCAAAAGCAAGACCTAAGTACCATATCTACAAGGTACATGGTTAATAGTCTTACATACGCTAATTAGACTAAATTTGCAGTTTATTACTCAATAAAGATTTTTTTTAACTCTAATATTTAACGTTTTAAAAGCATTTTAGGGCTGCGTTTTAAAGTTTTTGGAAAGTTCCTTCCTTTGGTGTGTGAGACTAATGCTGTTTTCCTCTCACACTGTCCAGGATTTTTTCTAGCACATGTCATAGGAAGAATGCTATCAGAAGACAATCTGACTGAATAGTCATTGTTGAGTAATCTCAAAGAGTAGGAGTGGAATTGATAAGTGCTCTATTTATTAAATAGTATTATCTTCTGCACTTAGAATAATGAATGGTATAGTCCTTAGACTGAATGTTTAATTATTTTTATACATAAGTGTATGTTCAGAGATGTATATTAATAAACGATACTTGTAATGAAAGTTTATTCCTGAAACACATAAGTAAATACTATTAATTATGGTAGTTTAGGTAGTAGGAGGAGCTTCATAGCCTACATTGTGTTAGATGGAAGTGGGGACACACAACACAGGAGGGATTTTATTTCTCTTACCAAATCACTTAAGGACAAATTGAAAGTTTTTAAAGGATTTTAAAGAAACTTGTGCTAAAACAATTGGCATGAAAGTTGGTATTGCAGTATCAATTCCCCTTTCCCTTCCACCTCCACCCAAAAAGGAAGTGCCCTATCACCTAAGGAATGCCCACCAAATAAGTGTGTCTTAGTTATATGGCTGACTATATTGAACTCTCTTGTTCTTAGGGGGAAATGGCATTACTTCTCACACATAGAAAGTCTCTGCTGAATTAAAATCTTTCTCTGCAGCAATATCTATTGAGAGGTGCTGACTGTTTTGCTACAGCATGCAACTCAAAAGTGGCTGGAAATATGCAGCTTTGGGAGTCTACAGATCATTGCAGGAGCTAAAGGTCTAGTCTTTTTTTTTTTTTTTTTAAAACAAAGGTAATCTGCAGCAGCTGGTAACCGTGGAAGTCTCTGCACAGGTTTGTGCCAAGAAATATGCCTGTGTGAAAGGTTATTGTGAGTATAGGATTAAGGTCTTTTTCTTTGGTAATAGGGTAAATTTGTTGCAAACCAACAAGATGAGGAATGAAATACAAAGACTCAATAATGCATTATGCTTTTAGTAAACTTTGAAGCCTAGATTTGCTAGTGAGATGATACAGGTATTTCCATTTCAATCAGGAAGTGTTGAAAACACCTCAAAATCCAGCATTTGTAAAGTATTTCATAATCTTTGTTAAAAAGTTTTATTTCCCCTGCTTTATTTCAACAAACCAAATATCTTTCAATAAAATTTTTGATCAGGAATAAAACTTTGTTTTAAGAAAATTATGAATTGCCAGACAACTTGATTATCGGAATTACAGAGAAGATGGAAAGTATTATTTTACCCTTATTACAAAGAAACTTTTTAGAGCTTGAATTTTAAGTTATTGCTTAATGATGTTTTAAAGTCCCAGCCATTATAATTATATCCTCTACATTCTTAATAAGGATTAAATACTTAGAAAACAAAACTTAAAGCCGTAGCTTAGTCTAGAATTCCACCATGCTTCCAAGAACTGTGGCTGATTTAGGATATATGGTTTTTATGGCCTTTGTCATAGAATAGGAGAAATGAGATGGGGGCAGAAGGCAAAATATCTGCACCATAGTAAAATATGTTGTCACTGTTGCAGTTGGAAGTAAAACTACCACCAGCCGTTAGTTGGTCTTTGTTTTACCTGATTAAAATCCCGTCTTTATAGTTGTTAGGTTGACTGAACAGTTTTTTTAAAAAATAATGTAAGTTTTCAAACTCCAGTTGCTGATGTTTACTTTGCTCATGTAGGGATTTAGAAGTATATGTATAATTGAGTTTTGTCATGCTGCATATCTGTTTAGATCTGTGGACTCCACTAGTTCCAAACTGTAACTATAAGACTGCTGATTTGACATTTAGCAGTGACCATATGTGGACTGCACTATAAATAATGTGCTTCTTGGAGCTGAATGGTGTAGCATTACTATATGGCTTTTCTCTCTAGTCTTCATTGTGTCATCTGTAGTGAGCTATAGATTTTTTGTTTCGGGAATTTTTACAACTTGTTGTTTGCATGGGTTCACCTAGTAGCCTTTGGTTTTTGCTTATAGAATCTTTTAATACACAATCAGCAAAGCTTACAATCCACTCAAGAGACTTACTATTTTTGTCACTGTTGAAAAAGGGCAAATGGTATAAATTTAATGTGGCTGTCAACTAAAAGAAAATTGAGTGTGGAGTTAATATTCATCCAGTCACGGACATAATTGTAGTATAGTTTTCTCTTGAGACATGATATTCTGTTTCCTGCTATAAAAACTGGAAATCAGCCTCTTACAATAAAGTAAATTTTTATCTGTATTTTGGCAGGCTCCCATTATTCAGATTGGTGGTACTATTGCCAAAATGGTTATTGTTTATATGATGGAATATAGCTTCATGGAGAAGAGAAAATTTCTTGGGAAAATTTTCTACTTCATAGTTAATAATAGAAATATTGAGGAATGGCTGAAACAATAATGAGGTGTTTTTGTTTTTTCTGGTATTGTGTTTCAGCATGTCGATAGTTTATAATACTTATATTTCTTGCTTTCAGAGATCTTCCCATTTAAAAATTATATTCTTTTTTACACATACAGTAGAAGGGAACAAAGAGTAAAAATATAGCAATTTATTTATATGTTTGTTTAGAAATAGAAAAGAAAAAAGGCCAACTGAGGTGATAGGGGTAAAAAAGTTTGGATTTTCAGCTCAGTTTCTTAGTTTGACCAGAAATAAGAACTTCGTGTCTAGCCAAAGAAAATGCCACAGTGCCACCATTTTGGTCTTGGGCACAGAGAGGAACAAAATAGCTTGTGAGAACTCTGTGAATCAAGTGGAAAACCAGTTTTTTGGCTATGTCCCTTGGGCAAAGGTCAGTTGCTTTATCAATTAATTTAAATTTAGTATTTGCCTTAGGATGCCTGGTTGGCTCAGTTGGTAGAATATGCAACTCTTGATCTTGAGGTCATGAGTTTAGTCCATATTTGGGATGGAGTTTACTTAAATATGTAGGTAGATGAGATAGAATTTCTTGACAGTTCTTCCATGTACATTTAATTTATAAGCAGCCTGTCATTGTCATGCCCATTTGTTATAAACCAGTGTTAAAATTTTCTTCTATTATTTTTAGTTCTATGAGATTATAATTAAATCTCAAATTATATATTTTATTTTAAAATAAAAAACTGAAAGATTTTTTTTTTTAGTTACTACTGTAGTGACTGAAACAGTAAATTGTTACTATTTCAGAAATTTAATGCTCATTGCCCTTGTTATGTCTGGATTACCTATTTGGGCTTTAAATTACTTCAGTTTATTCTTATAAGTAACATCCATAGGAATAATTAGCAAAATCACAACTCCAAAGAGAGGAGATTATTATTTTCACAGGCTTACGAGGGAGTCCCTTGTTCTTTCACAGTGAACATTCATTCAATGAACATTTTGATTATTTCAGAGCTAAGCAAGTCTGCTTTGTTTATTTTGTTTTAAGGTATTTTGGTGTGCCTTGCTTGTTATCCATCATCCCCTAAGCCTATTGGATTTTTGACAAGTATTTATAATTTTTTTTTTTTTTGTAGGAGAAGGGACCAAACTGAATACTAGCCCTTTCTGCAGAGTCACAGAGCTGCCCTTTTTTTCTCCAAAAGTAGGTAGTCTGGAATGATAGGAAAGGTCCAGATTTTCTGTATTAGCCATTCACTTAATCTAGGATGTGGTAAGGGGAAGAGGTTCTGGGAGAGATATGTCCATTGTTTCTGTTGCCTTTTTTGTAATCATAAGGACATAGAGTGGCATGTTAATAATTTTAATATAGATCCTGACATTTCATTCCTTATTCATACTTAGGAAAATAAACTTAATTAAAGAATGATTTTCACCTGGAGTTTGAAAAATGCCACTACCATTTTGTATCGGTAGCTTTTTTTTTTTTTTTGAGGTGACAGCCATCTTGAGTGGTTTTGTAAAAGTGGTGCTAATGTGTATAATCCTAAAGTTTTCTTTTTTCTTCCTCTCCCTTTAACATTTGCTTTTCCTTTCACTGTTGTCAGTCACAACACGCTGCTCTTGAATCTCTCAGCTGGTCTTGACTCGTGGATTTACTTATGCTTTCACTCTTCTTTAATAAATACATTAATTGCAAGCAGTGAATTGAAAACAAGACAAAAAAAAAAAAAACGACCATTAGTGATTGGACAGTTTCTTACTTTGTGTTACATTTAACTGTTCTTTTGACAGCCCAGTTTTTAAAGCCAGGTTCGTATGGAAATGCTTTCACTCCACTTGCACTGCTTTTGGAAATAGCATACTGCTTCATCTGTCTGTTTATTTTAGTGCATTCATAATATAACACAGTCAGCATAATGTCTCATCTCCATTTAGCCAAAGATTGAGTTTTCTTAAAAAAGGGAGCAACAGTTTTTGTCAGTGTGGTTTAATACCCTAAACCTCTGTGTCAAATATAGTTAAAACATCAGATTATTATTAAAAGATTAAACAATAATTTAGTCAACTACATAATCTTAAAGGCATTCTGCTATCCTTGTCCTTTGCATAGTTTCACTTGTAGAAGTTATGATACAAAATAAGGATTTTATGTACAGGTAAGTTTATATCTTCATAGTATAAGAAGGACGACTTCTTTCTTCTTTCTTCTTCTTCTTTTTTCTTTCTTTCTTTCTTTCTTTCTTTTTCTTTCTATCTATCTATCTATCTATCTATCTATCTATTTATTTTATTTATTCATGAGAGACACAGAGAGAGGCAGAGACATAGACAGAGGGAGAAGCAGGCTCCTCAAAGGAAGCCCAGTGCAGGGCTCAATCCCTGGACCCAGGATCATGCCCTGAGCCAAAGGCAGATGCTCAATCACTGAGCATCCCAAGATTTTTTATTTATTTATTTATGAGAGACACTGGCAGAGGGAGAAGCAGGCTCCTTGCAGAGGGCCCAATGCAGTACTCGATCCCAGGACCCAGGATCACACCCTGAGCCAAAGGCAGACACTCAACCTCTGAGTCACCCAGGCATACTGTAACTTCTATTTTATTATTTTATTTTATTTTTTTTAAGATGTTATTTATTCATTCATAAGAGAGAGAGAGGCAGAGACACAGGCAGAGGGAGAAGCAGGCTCCCTGTAGGGAACCCGATCCCGGGACTCCAGGATCACGCCCTGGGCTGAAGGCAGGTGCTAAACGGCTGAGCCACCTCGGTGTCCCTGTAACTTCTATTTTAGAAACAAATTTTCTTTTTTTTTTTTTTGGAAACAAATTTTCCATTATCATTTGCCTTATTTTTTGTTTTTAAAGACGTATCCTGATCTTTTTCCCCACTGCTTGATCCGTTGCAGGTTTTTTTTTTTTTTTTTTTTTTTTTTTTTTTTGCAGTTTTTGACTTTGCAGTTTGCGTGTCATAAACTTGTGGAAGGAAATTGTCCTTCACTGTCCCTCCCCCACCCCCACTTAAACAGAACATTGGGAGGCTTAATCTTCCTCTTCTAACTTACTATCAGCAAAGATAACAGTAAAATAATTTTTTATTTCATCTGCAATTCTAAAGAGCATTTTATCATTGAATATGGAGCTAGAAGATAAAAAGCAGTTTAATAGGAGCTACTTGATTTTTTTTAAATCAGCGATTTATGGCTTTAGCTTTCTAAGATTGGTTCAGGAAATAGATTATTTTCAAATGGTGATACCAGGTTAGTACTATAAATTACATTTTAATGCATATAGAACAATTTGTGTTTATTATTTTTAAATGTTTCCTTTTAGATTAGTTTAGCAGCATTTTATCTGATGTAGATAATGGTTATTTTAGTTTTTTGTTTTGTTTTTTTTTGTTTTTGGTTTTTTTAGTTTTGTCTCCATATTTCACAGTATTTGTAAAAAGCAAATGGGACAAAGGTATGCAGAGGTTTCTAAGATCTTGAACCCTTACACAGAAGCTGACATTAATTGTTGTTTCTGGTGTCTTTTCATACAATTTACATTGAAATACCTTTTCTGATGTGCTCCTAGGAAGATGAGACATTATGTATATTGGTTTTTTCCCCCCTACATGCACTAATGGTTCTTTACTGTTAACTTATTGCTAGGCCTGTTTCATTCTAACATTTTAGCATTTTTGTTAGATTACATGTTGAAATGCATCACTCAGTCTGTGCTTGAGCTCATTTTATTTTTGTTTAATCAATTTAATTTCTTGTTTTACTAACCTCACTGTTTTTTCAGTTTAATATTGGCTGCATGCTAGTTAAATATTTATATTATATATATATTAAAAAAACCAATCAAGTCTAGCCTGGATTTTGCTCTGATTGTGTTTTCATTTCTAGTGGTGGGGCAGTCTTACACTTACAACTTACTTTGTATCATGAAAGCCTGACACATAAACAAAATAACTAAACACAGTGTAGATTTTCTTTAAAAAAAAAAAAATCTTAAAGTGGTGCTGTCTAGGTGGTGGATATGATTGTATAAGTACCTTGATTTTATGCTTTTTAATGTTAGTTTTAAACTTCATAAATGTATTCTTTACCCTTTCCCCTTCCCTTTTTTCTCCTTTTTAAAGTGTTATATACAAAAGTTGCCCGGCACACCATCAGAAAGGACCCTTACCCTTATGTTCTTACCATATAAAATACTGGCCAGCATTTCTTTTTACATTAATGCCCCTTTTATTGGGCACATTTACCCTATTATTAGCATCTTTTTGCATGCATATATGTAGAATTATCTCTTGCTCATCACCTGTTTAAATGTCACTAGGAAGGGAAGAATATATTATTGGAATATTTTTGGTTTGTCTCTCTGTTCTGTCTGTCAGGATAATATTGGACATCGCTTACTCCAGAAACATGGGTGGAAGCTGGGCCAGGGATTGGGAAAATCTCTTCAGGGTAAGTTTTTTAAATATACAAAAATAAAGAAAGAAAAACAATGTTTTTGATTTGATCTTATGCTTGAATATATTTATTGTCTTTTTTTGGTCTGGGCTCTCCCCCCTCCCTGCCTTTTCTCCCTTAGAACAGTCTATATTTTTCCTATAACTGTATTTTAAGTTACTATTAAGCTCATAGTTTGTAAGGATAAACTGCTGTGTCATGAATACTTTCAGGTCAACTATTCTGAATGTATGGTTCAACTAGTTTAAAATTTTTTTGTTGGGGGTGATGGGTGGGTGGAGTAAAAGAAACACACAGTCTCAAGAGTGTGCTTTCTTTTTATTTTTTTTTTAATAAATTAATTTTTTATTGATGTTCAATTTACCAACATACAGAATAATACCCAGTGCTCATCCCGTCAAGTGCCCCCCTCAGTGCCCGTCACCCATTCACCCTCACCCCCCTCCCCTTCCAACACCCCTAGTTCGTTTCCCAGAGTTAGGAGTCTTTATGTTCTGTCTCCCTTTCTGATATTTCCCACACATTTCTTCTCCCTTCCCTTATATTCCCTTTCACTATTATTTATATTCCCCAAATGAATGAGAACATATAATGTTTGTCCTTCTCCGATTGACTTACTTCACTCAGCAAGAGTGTTTTCTTTGTGTCATTTAGCAACGTTGTATTTTGGCTTTAGTACTATAAAGGGAGCCATTCAACAGGGGAATTTAATTTTTGCCTTTCCAAATTCTCCCTGAAGCTGGTGATTGCCCTGGTTCTTTTTCTCTGCCATCAGAATCCATGTAGTAGTAGAGAGAAGACAACCCACATGAAACATAAAATGGAAGCAGAGGTTTATTTCCTACAGCTCTCTAAGCCAAGGTCATTTCTCAAATTCAGATCAGGCTCTGGAAAATACATGGCTTAAAGTTTCCATTGAATTTATTTTTTTCTTTTAACTATAGTAAACATGTGGATAGAAACAAAATACTAATATTTCTGCATTTGAGTTCTTGTTAGTTGGAAACCAACTCCATTCACTTTTTAGCTCCCTCATGTTAAAGAGCTACTGTTTATTCTTCGCAGATGTGAACACTACCTCAGAAATGATGGGAATCATTGGCACTTCTACTTCTGGTCTTTGGGGGGGGAGGCGCTCATTGTATAAAGGAATCTTTGGGGAGAGGTGTACTTTTATTGACTAATTCTTTGAAGTTTGGAAATAGATTTTCACAATTTGAATGGGAAGGCTAATCAGTTCAAGTGTGTGTGTTAAGGGGCGCAGGACAGGGCATAAAGCAGGACATTCTAGTCTTTAATGCCTTTGCTATACACACACACACACACACACACATAATTTTGTGTATTTATTTATTTATTTGGGAGAGATAGAGTACTCACCATGGTGATAGGAAGAAGAGGGAGAGGGGCAAGCTGACTCCTTACTGACCATGGAGCCGGATGAGCTTGATCTCACCAAAATCATGACCTAAGCTGAAACCAAGAGTCAGACACTCATACAGCTGAGCTCTCCCAAGTGCCCCTAAAACCTTTGCTTTTTAAATTGTAATTCTATAAGTTCTATTCAGTGGTGATACAAAGGAGATCCTCAATAAATATATCTCAAATTAGTATCTATTATTAAGCACTTATCTATTTTGAGGGAGGAGATAGAAAGATGTGATTACCATTAAACTTGTTTTCTCAATGGCTTAAGAACTCATTGCATTCGATACAAAGAATGCAATTGAGAGCAGTTTGTATGACAAAGACCATGGATTTGTAAGAGTCCAGAAGAGAGAGAGGGTAATCAGGACTGAAAGGATAAAAATTTGTCTCAGTATTTTACAGAATTGTTAAGTGTTAGGTTGATAAAATTAAATGGAGGTGATTGCTTAGAGGAAGTTCTGAAGTCTGGATTTGATCTTTCCCTACCATCTTTACATTCCTCCTATTCAGAGATTCCAAGGAGCATTGTTGATTGATACTTTTTGTTCAGGTACACAAAGCATTAGAATTTCAGGGCATTTCATAGGGGCTAGCAAATCTGAATCCCAGAATTTTTCATTTGTAAGCATCAGACTTACAAGTACACCTAGCAGAGGAAAAGAGAAAGTGAATTTAAGAAAGGAGAGGTAATTGAATACTCATTTTTCAGTGATGGAAAATTTTTAATTACTTTTTATTTTATTTATTTACTTTTTTTTAACGATTTTATTTATTCATTCATGAGAGACTCAGAGAGAGAGAGGCAGAGACACAGGCAGAGGGAGAAGCAGGCTTCATGCAGGGAGTCTGATGTGGGACTCAATCCCTGGTCTCCAGGATCACGCCCCAGGCTGAAGGTGGCGCTAAACCGCGGGGCCATTGGGGCTGCCCACTTTTTTTTTTTTTTTTAAAGATTTCATTTATTTGATATAGAGAGCGAGAATGAGAATGAGAAAGAGCGCATGAGCCGGGGGTGACAGGGTGGACAGAGGGAAAGGGAGAAGCATGCTTCCCATTGAGCAGGGAGCCCGTCTTGGGGCTCAATCAATCCCAAGAGTCTAGTCAGGCACCCAGATGCCCTGGAAAATATTAATTTAATTTTTTTTAAATTTTTTTATTTATTTATGATAGTCACAGAGAGAGAGAGGCAGAGACACAGGCAGAAGGAGAAGCAGGCTCTATGCACCGGAAGCCCGATGTGGGATTTGATCCCGGGTCTCCAGGATCGCGCCCTGGGCCAAAGGCAGGCGCCAAACCGCTGCGCCACCCAGGGATCCCTAATTTAATTTTTATTTCATTTTAAGACTACTCTAGAATTTTGGTTTTTAACATTGAGCTCCTTGATAAGAGGAATTTTTTTTTAAAATTTATTTATTCATGAGAGACACAGAGAGAGAAAGAAGCAGAGACACAGGCAGAGCGTGAAGCGGAATCCATGCAGGGAGCCCGATGTGGGACTTGATCCCGGGACTCCAGGATCATACCCTGAGCTGAAGGCAGGCACTTTAACTGCTAAGCCACCCAGGTGTCCCAGGAATTTGGTTTTAATCCATATCTTAACTCCATCTCCACAGTTGCAAGCATATAAGCATTCAATAACTCATAAGTCTGTTATTCATCTAAATTACAAAGGAATTTGAAGCTCATCTCTTTCTTTTTTCATTGTGATAAAAAAAAATACATAAAATTACCATTTTAACCTTCCCCCTCTCCCCATCTTTAACCATTTTAAAGTACAGTTCAGTAGTGTTCACTAAATTCACATTGTTGTGCAAACCTACCTGTTTTGGAGACGCCTGGGTGGCTTAGTGGTTGAGCATCTGCTTTTAGCTCAGATTGTGATCCTGGGGTCCTGGGATCGAGTCTTACATTGGGCTTCTTGTGAGGAGCCTGTTTCTCCCTTTGCCTATGTCTCTGCCTCTCCTTCAGTGTCTCTCAAGAATAAATACATATATCTTAAAAAAAAAAAAAGCCTATCTGTTTTGAACGGCTAGTACAATATCTTTACCCTGGAAAAGAATAGAACCTTATTCTCTTGCCAACATTAAAGGTTGAGCTTGTCTTATAAATGGCTATTTTTTTTTAGTATCAGATTCAGCAGTGTGCATACTTTCATAGATGTTTCATAGATGTTTCTTTCATAGATGTTTCTATAATACCCACATGATCTGACCTAGAATGTAGCCACATTTAGGGCATGTTGAGGTAATTCATGACATTTTTTTCATTGTACCAAACCTTTGCTATAGATAACCACTGAAGAAAGCTCTGTTGATCTAGTGAAAGTGATAATGCTTTTTTAGTATTGCATAGACTAGTCACTGCCTGTAATTCCTGGGGTCACAGCTTTGTAAATTCTTTCAGTTCTTTTTATTTGATTTTAGGGCTCTGACATATTAAACATAATGATCATTTAAGTTTAAACCTGGTTCCTTCAGGATTTCTGGTTAACATTTAAATATTTCAACCAAGGACGCCTGGGTGGCTTAGTTCTAAGGTTAAGCATCTGCCTTTGGCTCAGGTCCTGATCTCAGGGCCCTGGGATTGGAGCCCTGAGTCATGGACTCCCTATTCAATGAGGAGTCTGCTGCTGCTTCTCCCCCTGCCCCCCCACCCCCCTCACACTCTGTCTCTGTTGCTCTCAAATAAATAAAATATTTTTTTAAAAAGTTATTTCAGGACGCCTGGGTGGCTCAGTGGTTGAGCGTCTGCCTTTGGCTCAGGGCATGATCCCGGGGGTCCTGGTGATGAGTCCTGCATTGGGTTCCCCTCAGGGAGTCTGCTTCTCCCTCTGCCTATGTCTCTGCCTCTCTCTCTGTGTCTCTCACGAATAAGTAAATAAAATCTTAGAAAAAAATTATTTCAGCCCATATAAGGTTTTTATAAAGAGTGTCAGTCCTTAGAAACTACAGTGCAAATATCTTGTCCCTAGGTGGATTGGGGAATAGGGTATGATGACTCTAGAATGAGATTATCTGTGGCAGGAATTGGGTTTATTTTTGTAGTTGAATTTCTTTTATTCTTACCATTTGTTCTCCCTTGGTATTAAGATATTTCTAAAGTTTAAAAAAAGAACTTTATTGTGTGTGGCTGATAAGTGATTGCTAGTATTAAAAAGAAAAAAAGACTTGTAGAAAAGATATGTTGATAAGGTATCTGATGGGAACAACACAAAGAAAGGCCTGTTGATAAATATGTGGACAATTGCTTATTGTAGAGGCAGAAGATACTTAATTTGGAATTAAGCATCAATAAGTGACAGTTGTATTTTGTGGCAGTTGGACTAGATGTATCTCTTGAAATTGTTTTAAAACCTTTTGGCAGTTTTAAAATAGAATGGAATGCAGCTCAAAATCTTTACTTTGCTGTGAAATGTTTGGTCAGTAGGTGTAGCCCAGAAGTGGGGGTACTTGAACTTCTTTGTTATCTAGGTGCTTTTTTTTTTTTAATTTTTATTTATTTATGATAGTCACATAGAGAGAGGCAGAGACATAGGCAGAGGGAGAAGCACGCTCCATGCACCGGGAGCCCGATGTGGGATTCGATCCCGGGTCTCCAGGATCGCGTCTTGGGCCAAGGCAGGCGCTAAACCGCTGCGCCACCCAGGGATTCCGTCTAGGTGCTTTTCAATGATTTTTACTGATTATTATATTTTATTTTTAAACAAAAGGTCAGCCCCTGGGATAAATGGATGGGTTCTGATACTGTTTCATATCTCACCCAGTCTAGAAGATTCATTCAGTAACACAACCAAGAAATATTTACTGAGTTAATAATGTATTCTAGCTATACTAGCTGTAAATAGCATAAGCCATGGACAAAGTACGTAAGAAATTGTTCCTGTTTCCCCAAGTCTTGCTCTTTTAAACAACTCTAGATCTTTAATGGTTTCTTAAGTTTTATACTTCTATGTATTATTTTCATGCTTAGAATTAAGTATGTGATCAATTTGAATTTAATTGACTGATCACTCCAAGTTCCTTGAATGTGGGAATTCTTGTCTGGTTTTGTGTAAAAGTACTTGGTGTAGGATGTGAAGGCAATGTGAGCAGCATTTAAAAAATATAAGATCGGGCAGCCTGGGTGGCTCAGCGGTTTAGCGCTGCCGTCAGCCCAGGGCGTGATCCTGGAGGCCTGGGATTGAGTTCCACATTGGGTTCCCTGCATGGAGCCTGCTTCTCCCTCTGCCTGTATCTCTGCCCCCCCCCCCCCCGTGTGTGTGTGTGTGTGTGTGTCATGAATAAATAAATAAAATCTTAAAAAAAAAAAGAAAATATAAGATCTAGGTTTGAGTTTGGCTCTGCCACTTCAAGTAAAGGACAAGTTACCATCACAGTTATTTTTTCATTCCAGTAAATGGGAATTAAAATCTTTGCTCATGGGGATCCCTGGGTGGCGCAGAGGTTTGGCGCCTGCCTTTGGCCCAGGGCGCGATCCTGGAGACCCGGGATCGAATCCCACGTCAGGCTCCCGGAGCATGGAGCCTGCTTCTCCCTCTACCTGTGTCTCTGCCTCTCTCTCTCTCTCTCTCTCTCTCTCTCTCTGTATGACTATCGTAAATAAATAAATAAATAAAATCTTTGGTCATTTATTCACAATTATGGGATGAAGTAAATTAATGTAAATGATGAAATTACTTTATAAAAACTATAAAATGCTAAATAATCGCTGATAGTTATTAATACCTCTTGTATTTATTTAGATGTTTTAACTGAATTGGAGATAACCCATCTTTGGATCTTTCTCTTTTTTTTTTTCAAGACTTTATTTTTAAGTAATCTGTACACCCAATAATAGGGTTTGAACTTACAATCTGAGATCAAGAGCTGCATGCTCCACTGACAGCCAGCCACGTGCCTCCCATCTTTAGATCTTAACCAGAAACCTAAATGTCATTTAAAAAAATAGAGAAGCACTGTCTTGCTACTCTGTATTTCCCAGAATTTACAATATAGTAGCCATAATGTGCTCAATATGTGCTAGATAATTGACTCTCAGATCTGTTTTTAATGCTGCGTGCATTTTAGGGTCCCTAAACCCCTAAGTTTGGTGTCTATGTCACTAATTCCTAGGTCATTAGTTATTGCCACTTCCGAGCCTAATTTATAACATCAAAGAAGAGTCCCAATCACTGAACAGTGGCATTGGGAAACCTGGATACCAACTCATAAAAAAGAAGTTGGATCTACACTGTGCTACCTTACCCTAACATATATTCTGGATGATTAAAATATTTAAATGTTTATTTTTTATTTTTTTTATTTAAATGTTATAAAAAAAGAAATCATAATCACTAGAGTGTGCACTGGGATATTTATGATTTAAAAAATAATGTTGGAGGGGAACCTGGTTGGCTCAGTCAGTGAAGCATGTGACTTGATCTTGGGGTCATAAGATCACACCCCATGTTAGGCATAGAGCTTACTTTAAAAAAAAAAACAAAACATTGGAATGAGGAAATCTTTTCTGAGTCTACTCTCAAACCCAGAAGCCATTTTTTTTTTATTTTTATTTATTTATGATAGTCACAGAGAGAGAGAGAGAGAGAGAGAGAGAGAGAGGCGCAGAGACACAGGCAGAGGGAGAAGCAGGCTCCATGCACCGGGAGCCCGACGTGGGACTCGATCCCGGGTCTCCAGGATCGTGCCCTGGGCCAAAGGCAGGCGCCAAACCGCTGCGCCACCCAGGGATCCCCAGAAGCCATTTTTAAAAAGGATACATTTTACTGTATTTCATTGCAAATAAAATTAAAAAAAAATATAACAAACTGGGGGAAATATTTGCAACATCTCATTATAGACAAAGGACAAATTTTCTTCATGTATTTATCTGTTACATGAAAGACAGCCTAAAGAGGAAAGGGGAAATGATATGAACACTGGTTATAGAAAAGTAACACAAATATGAGAATATTCTCAGGTTTTTTTTTTTTTTTTCAGTTTTCTTTCATAATAGAAATATGCATTTTAGGGATCCCTGGGTGGCGCAGCGGTTTGGCGCTTGCCTTTGGCCCAGGGCGCGATCCTGGAGACCCGGGATCGAATCCCACGTCAGGCTCCCGGTGCATGGAACCTGCTTCTCCCTCTGCCTGTGTCTCTGCCTCTCTCTCTCTATCTCTCTGTGACTATCATAAATAAATAAAAATTAAAAAAATTAAAAAAAAAATAAAGATGAATCCTTTAAAAAAAAAAAAAGAAATATGCATTTTAAAAACCATGAGTTAGGGATGCCGGGTGGCTTAGCAATTGAGCATCTGCCTTTGGCCCAGGGTGTGATCTCGGGGTTCTGGGATCGAGTCCCGCATTGGGCTCCCAGCGTGGAGCCTGCTTCTCTCTCTGCCTGTGTTTCTGCCTCTCTCTGTGTGTCTCTCACAAATAAATAAATGACATCTTTTAAAAAACCAAAAAAAAAAATGAGATGTAGTTTTTCGCTTTTGCATTGGAAAGGTTAAAAAG
The DNA here is from genome assembly GCF_905146905.1 of Nyctereutes procyonoides. NCBI lineage: Eukaryota > Metazoa > Chordata > Mammalia > Carnivora > Canidae > Nyctereutes > Nyctereutes procyonoides. The sequence continues at coordinate 785,594 of NW_026575020.1, forward strand.
AATTAGCCTGGTCATATTTTGGGAAAACATCTTTACATCATAGCCAGTGAGCATATAAATTGGTAAACCACTGCAGAGGAAAGTCTGAATTACTTAAAGATTAAAATGAATCCTGAGGCTCCTAGGTGGCTCAGTCAGCTGAGTATCTGGATCTTGAATTTAGCTTGAGTTGTGCTCTCAGAGTGGAGGGATTGAGCCCTGTTTTGAGCTCTGTACCCTCAGTAGGGAGTCTGCTTGGAGTGCTTTCTCTTTCTCCCCCTCTGCCCCTCCTCCCCTCAAAAAAATAAAAAATCTTCTAAAATAAAATGCATGTTTCCTTAGGGTCAGCAATTCTAATTTTCTCTTCACTTATTCTTTGAAATGCACAAAATAATTTGTGATTGACGTTATTATGTTATTTTGTGATAACTAAACATTGGAAACAGTCCACCATATTTCATTGATTCCAAGACATTTATTTTGTATTTTAATAGAGAGGTAAGATTAAATGCATCTTATTAATGGCATTATAGTTATAATTGGCAGCTTTTAAATTTCTTTCAAGCATATAAAATAGTGTGTTTTATGGTTAATGGCATTTTGGATTGAAGAAATAGAATACTAAGATTGTATAGAGGGAAACTGTGCTGCTTTAAAAGGATTGAAGTAGTTTAGGAAGTATTCGTTATATGTAGAACAATTTCCAAGGAACATTAAGTAGAAAAACAATATGCAGAATAGTGTGTGATATATACTAAACTACCATTTGTGTTAAATTATATACACAGATACATGCGTACATACTGGTAGACACACATCTCCTGCTTAAAATCAGTATTTTTCCCCCTAAATCAGACTATCTGTGTGAAAAGTTTACTTGGGTACCTATTTACATTTATTTATTTATTTATTTATTTATTTATTATTTATTTATTTATTTATAATTTATTTATTCATGAGACACACAGAGAGCGAATGAGAGAGAGAGAGAGAGAGAGAGGCAGAAGGAGAAGCAGGCTCCACGCAGGGAGCCTGATGTGGGACTCGATCCCGGGTTTCCAGGATCATGCCCTGGGCTGAAGGCAGCGCTAAACCACTGAGCCACTCGGGCTGCCCTATTTACCATTATTTAATGTGAGTTACCTGTCAACCCCAAAACAGCAAATTTTCAAAATATAGGTTCCTTTTTGTGATTAAAAAAAATTATTAGGATATAAAGTACTTAAGCATTTCCTCCTTATTGTCAGATAATTAATATGGTTGTGTAGTAACATGTCTGTCCCAAAACTTAAGAAGCTTTTCCAAAGTTCTACTAGTGTATGTGGAAAGTATTTTTATGTTTCTCACATATATTTTTCCTAAAAATACTGAATTAGATTTGTGAGAATGAAATGTAAACATTTTACTATAAAAAATCATTGAATAATACTATGTTGAGAGCCATGAACTGAGACATTCCGCTACAAAACCTTAAACAGGTACATTCTGTGAGATATACCTGTACATTTATGTTTGTATTTGCTTGACTATGCAGAGAAAAAAAATCCTTGTCAAGACAGATTCTGAAGGGAAACTAAGTTGCTTTTTACTGTATTCTTTTAAAATTTGATACACTATGCTTACTATTTAGAAATATAAAAATTGGGGCCCCTGGGTGGCTCTTAGTTAAGTGTCCCAACTCTTTTTTTTTTTTTTTTAAGATTTTATTTATTTATTCATGAGAGACACAGAGAGAGTCAGAGACATAGGCAGAGGGAGAAGCAGACTCCATGCAGGGAGCCTGATGTGGGAGTTTATCTCAGGACTCCAGGATCATGCCCTGAGCCGAAGGCAGACACTCACCCACTGAGCCACTTAGGCGTCTCTAAGTGTCCAACTCTTTTAATCTCAGCTCAGGTGTTGATCTCAGGATTGTGAGTTCAAGCCCCTTGTTGGGCCCCACGCTGGGGGTGGAGCCTACTTTAAAAATCTGTATATAGAGAAAATTACTTTGAAAAACAGTAGGCAAAATTAAAGCAGAGTAGTAGAGTAGGGTTTGTTTCTTTGGTTTTGTGTGTATATCCCTTCCTCTCATCTCTGCTCTAATTTCATTTAGCAAATAAGTGGTAAATATAGCTGGGTAGGGCTTACATTTGCTAGTAATAACAGTGTTCTTACTACATTTTATGACTGGAGAAAAACTAGACTTGAATTCTGTACAACAGAATAGAAGTATGTAGTGTTATAGTTTAGGATTTATGGGGCACCTGGATGTTAAACATCTAACTCTTGATTTTGGCTCTGGTCATGATCTCAGGGTTGTGAGATGGAGCCTGGTATTGAGCTCTGCACTGGGCATGGAGCCTGCTAAAGATTCTCTCCCCCTCTCTGTGACCCTCTCCCATTCCTTAAAAAAAGAAAAAAGAAAAAAGAAAAAATAGACTTTATTGTTAACTAGAATGTTGATCTTTAAAACCACACTGACTTCCTAAGAGAGATCATTCTTTAGTTGATAAAAATAAGCTCTTCCCCCCCCCCCCCCCACTTTTTAAGATTTCTTTTTAAGCAATCTCTATACCCAATATGGGGCTCAAACTCACAGTCCCAAGATCAGGAGATGCATGCTCTACTGACTGAGCCAGCCAGGTGGTGTTCCAGTAAGCTCTCCTTTAATATTATAAATGACTGATAAGTTTTGTGAATAGGGTCTTTGTAAAATCTAAGTTGTTGTCCTTCTATATTAGTTTCCCTTTGAAAATTTATTTTCCTTTGGGAAAAGGAAATTAGACTTAGTACATATTATGTTCCAAACATTGACTTAAATCTAAGTATTTTCTATGTTCCACTTAATGAAATAAATACTAGTATACTCATTGCATAAATGAACAAACAGTTTTGGAAAGGTCATATAGCTACTGTGTCTCTGCCATTTGAGTATAAGCATGACTTTGGAATCAGTGTCCCTATATATACCTTTGACCTTCTCAGGAAAAGCTGGTAACTGAAAATAAGAGTAGTTGGGCAGGGGACAGACATGTAGTTCCCCCAGCATGAATGTATGGATTGTCAGAAGGGCTTAGTTAGATCTGAAGCAGGTCTAGCTGATATTCTGAATGGGATTTCATTAATATGAACAAGAGGAAGCCCATTTAGTAAATAAAATTAGTGAGAATTGGCAGTCTGCAGTAAGTGAGAATAGTCCAGTCTGAGTCTTAGGGCTGGACTAAAAAGGAAGAGGGATTGGAGGAGAGGAGGGGAAAAATGAACTCAAATTCTGTATGAACTACTTGTTTCACAGTATAGAGATCATCACATTTAAAGGATACATCAGAAAACATTAAATATATGTTGAGGTGGTGGCAAAATAACTAGAAAAGAAGTGGCAAATTTTTCAAATGAAAATTTGGAATAGTTAAGTATAGAAAGCTTTTTTACTATTCTAGTGCTTTTTTTTTTAAGTGAATCTGGGTAAACTTATTTATCTTTTTAAAAGGTTTTATTTTTTATTTTTTTTTGTTTTGTTTTTAAGATTTTATTTATTTATTCTTGAGAGAGAGAGGGGCACAGACACAGGCAGAGGGAGAAGCAGACTCCATGCAGGGAGCCTGATGTGGGACTCAATCCCGGGACTCCAGGATCATGCCCTGGGCCAAAGGGAGGCGCTCAGCTGCTGAGCCACCCAGGCATCGCAAAATATTTTATTTTTAAGTAATGTCTATACCCAACATAAGGCTCAAACTCAAAACCCTGAGACCAAGAGTTGTATGCTCTTCTGACTGAGCCAGCCAGCAACCCTTTTTTTTTTAACTAAGAAAAGAGAGTGGACCACTTAAGAGAAGCAGATAGGACATTATCAAGGTAGATTACTTTTAAGGAGGCGCTCTGGTGAAGAATTACATGGAATTATTTGTACACTTATTGAATATTTCCTATGTTCAAGAGACCATTAAAAGAATATACATAATATTGTAAGACACTGCTCTTATTGCTATTTGTTTTAGGAGTTAAGGGTGGGGAAATCTTCGGGTAAATGCTGTAAGTCCTCAGAAGAAGGGAATGACTAGGGAAGACTTCACAGTGAAGTCTTGAGGAGCGAAGAATAGATATTACCAAAAACAGGAGATACTGATGTATACAAGTGATTACAGTTAGCAAAGAGTAGGCATAGCTGGCTGGAGTAGGGAATGCCCATAGACCTTTCATACAGTATGTATGTATGTATGTATGTATGTATGTATGTATGTATTTCTGCTTTTATTTTTAAAGTTTATTTTTAAATAATTTATTTAAGAGGGAGAATGTGTGAGCGAGAGAGCATAAGCAGGGGAACAGCAGAGGGAGAGGGAGAAGTAGATTCCCTGCTGAGCAGGGAGTCTTATGTGGGACTTGATCCCAGGACCCCAAGACCATGACCTGAGCCAAAGGCAGTTGCTTAACCAACTGAGCCATCCAAGTGCCACTTATTTATTTGACCAGCGCACAATCAGGGGGAGCGGCAGGGAGACGGAGAAACAGGCAGACACATAATAGCCTGAGCTGTCCAAGTACCTCTCCAGATATTTTTTTGATATTGAACCTTCATAATATAAAAAGTGGGGTGGGGGTTGGTGGATGACACAGTTGTTTTCATTGAAGCAAAGTTCTGGTCTCCAAGAACAGTTTGGAAACTATAAGAAGGCGGCAGTGATGGGAAATTGGTTTGAATAGGCATAAGTGAAATAGAGTGTTTACTATGTGCTAAGCACTTAAAAATACTTAATTTTTAAAACAAGTCTATGAGAATTTTGTTCTCATTTTGCAGAAGAAACTGAGACTTCAAAAAGCTTAGTGAGTTGCCCAAGGATAAACAACCAGTAAATGACAGTATCAGAATTCAAATCTTGGTTTTTTTTCACACTCCAAAACCATGCTCTTAACTACTCACACTGAATGAATTGTTAATACTGCTCCCAATTTAGACTTCATTTTGTAAGCCAAAGGCAGTTTTTGATTAGAAGAGAGACTTTTATAGCAAAAAAGATAATTAAAGATAATTTTACCTGGATCACCTGGGTAACTCAGTGGTTAAGTGTCTGCCTTTGGCTCAGGTCATGATCTCGGGGTCCTGGGATCGAGTCCTACATCGAGCTCCCCACAAGGAGCCTGCTTCTCCCTCTGCCTATGTCTCTGCCTCTCTGTGTCTCTCATGAATAAATAAATAAAATCTTAAAGATAATTTTACCTAAAATTCATTTTACAGATGGAAAAATTTGGGTTTAGGATTTCTAAATGTCTTTGTGATATTGCTGAAACCCAGCCCTAAATTCTGATTTGCGATCTATTGTTCTTTCCAATACACCTACCAGGATATTTGTGGTAGAAGTTAAATACTAGTATGATCAAAGTATGTCTGAAGATGAATGGAAGACTGTTTAGAAAGTTGTCTGGGTATGAGTTGATGAGAACTTAGAGTAGAGTGATGGAAGTGGAAATGGAAAAGAAGATACAGTGATGAAGGATAATGAAGCAAATCAAGAAGTATAGTGTACAGTTCATGCAGGTCTGTCTGGCAAGCTCTTGTTCACTGGGTTTACCTTTTAATCATTTATAATAGTTATTAGCATTTATTAAGTATTCAGTGAGTGCTTGCATATGGATTATCTAATTTAAATCCTCTTTCAGGTGTAGATACCATTCCTGGTTTTTAGATGAGGAAATCGACATTCTGAGCAATGCTTTGCCCAAGAACTTATAGCAAATAAGTGGTAGAATAATGGTGCCAAAACTATGCTTTTAATCAATATGCTGTAGTCTGTGTGGTAGCTCACCTCTCTGTTCTGGAAAGATATGATGGTGAGCAATGCAAGTATACAGAATTAAAATACACAATAGTTATTCTGGCCAAAAAATTAGAGATAGTCTTAAGGCACTTGAAGTGATTATATGTTCTTCATGATTAACATAAATTTTTATAAAGTCAGTAGAAACTTTTTTAAAAAATATTTTTTAAAAGATTTTATTTATTCATGAGAGACACAGAGAGAAGGCAGAGACATAGGCAAAGGGAAAAGCGGGCTCCCCACAGGGAGCCCAATGTGAGACTCAATCCCCGACTTGGGATCACACCCTGAGCTGAAGGCAGACACTCAACCACTGAGCCACCCAGGCGTCCCTTTTTAAGAGATTTTATTTATTTATTCATGAGAGACATAGAAAGAGAGGCAGAGACATAGGCAGAGGGAGAAGCAAGCTCCCTATGGGGAGCCCGATGCAGGACTCAGATCCCAGGATCCTGGGATCACGCCCTTAGCCAAAGGTAGATGCTCAGCCACTGAGCCACCCAGTCTTCCCTAAAGTCACTAGAAACTTAAGGCTAGATTGCTTGGTAAGATGTTTGGCTATATTTTTAGAGCTGGTTGATAATTGGTCTCCAAGGCGGGGGTGAGGGGGATGCTATAACTTCTGTCTCATATTTGAATTTCTTTCTTTATTATTTCTTACGCTTTATATTTCTCTGGTGGAACTTTTTTTTAAAGGTTTATTTATTAGAGCAAGCAAGCGTGTGTGAGAGAGGGGCAGTGGGGGAGAGAAAGAAAATCAAGCAGATTCCACACTGAGTGCAGAGCTCCACAGGGTGCTCAATCCTAGAGATCACAGCCCGAGCTGAAATCAAGAGTTAGAAAGCTCAAACAATTGAACCTCCTCCCCGCCCCCGCACCCAGAGCTTCTGAAAGATTTTTTTAAAATTTTATTTATTTATTCATCACACACACACACACACACACACACAGAGGCAGAGACATAGGCAGAGGGAAAAGCAGGCTCAGTGCAGGGAGCCTGACGTGGGACTCAATCCCAGGTCTCCAGGATCACACCCTGGGCCGAAGGCAGCACTAAACCACTGAGCCACCCGGCTGCCCGAGCTTCTGAATTTTTAAAAAGGAACCAGAAATACAGATTTTTTGGTCTATTTCCTGCTTAATAAATATTGGCTCAAAGTTTAAAGTAATTTGGGAGAAACAAAACATATAGAAGACCTAAATTTGAGCCATTTTAAGGTTACCACTTTATGATCTCATTTGAAATTTGACCCAGGTTTGAATTTGAGCTCTGTAACTAGTAAGCAATGTTTCCTTGCTATACTCTCAGTATACCTATATTTTTTTAAAGATTTGGAGGTGTAAGGAATTGAGCATGATGGTTTATGACTTTTATACCTATATACAATTTCATTTTCCTCCTCAGTATGTAGAGTGGGAGATAATGCCACCTAATAGATTGAGAAATTTAGATGTTTATCCATGATCAAACTGCTGAGGCTAACAACTGTGTTTATAAACACACAAGTATTTTGACCTCTACTCCAGTAGTATTTCCATCAGGCTTTATGGTTCTCCAACTTTCATGAGCCGCAGAATCACTTTGGGTGCTTTGTTAATAATGTAGATTCCTAAACGGCACAACTCAGCAGGTCTGGGGTAGGGTTCAGGAAATTACATTTTATTTTTTATTATTTATTTATTTTTTAAAGTAGACCTCATGCCCAGCATGGAGTCCAAATCAGGGCTTGAACTCAAAACCTTGAGATTGAGATCTGAGCCAAGATCAACAGTTGGACACTTAACCAACTGAGCCATCCAGGTGCCCCCAGGAGATTTCATTTTAAACAAGCTCTCCCAAAGAATTTGCTCTGGGCCATGTGAATAAAATAAGCTCTTGAGATGGGATGCGTGGGTGGCTCAGTGGTTGAGCATCTGCCTTCAGCTAGGGTTGTGATCCCGGGGTCTGGGATCAAGTCCCCACATTGGGCTCCCTGCAGGGAGCTGCCTTCTCCCTCTGCCTATGTCTGTCTGTCTGTCTCTCTCTCTCATGAATAAATAAAATCTTTAAAAAATAAATTAATAAAAAATGAGCTTCTGAGAAAATTACCTTCACTACAACAAGTAGGGTAGACTTGGTTGGTTCTTTTACTACATCTAAAATGTATTAGTGATTTGAGGTCTGAATTAGTGTAATGCTGTTTATTTTTCTTTATAGTCTAAGCCTGATTTACATTGTTTCCTACGCTCTAACTTGTGGACTTCTTGCCCTAGTTGCCCTGGGTTAATTTATGTGATTAAGATGAAGCTGGTTTATGTAGAAACTGGATTTCTTAGGCAAGAAAGTGGAATGTCCAAGAAACTTTTTTTTTTTTTAAGATGTATTTATTCTACACCTCCACTGGAAGGAGAGGAACACAGGAGACAGTGTCCACCTCCACTCGAAGGAGGGGAACACAGGATCAGTGTCTCAAGCAGACGCCAAGCTGAGCATGGAGCCCTAAGTTGGGATGGGAGCCCCCAACTCAGGGCTCCATCTCAGGACCCTGAGATCACGACCTGAGCCAAAACCAAGAGTTGGATGCTTAACCCACTGTGCATCCAGGTGCCCCTCCAAGAATCTTTTTAAATGAGCAACTTAAATGTATATAGAGTATATAGTGTGGTAGTGATTTCTTTTTAAGTAGAATAGTCCAATCAGGTAGAAATAGTTGAAAATATAAAAATTCACTAGTGAACTCAGTATTTGATAAATAGGAATTAAGAGGAGACAGAATTGCTTTCAAAGCTGTATGGAATCATAGATTTTAGAACTGTAAGGAAAAAAAAAATTAAGGTATGACCTAGTATCTTTGGACTCATAGCAGAAACTCCAAAGGAAATTGGGATTTTGAGTAATCTCAATCTACTATGCATTCTGAATTTTTTCTTATATTCCATGTGGACTTCATCTGTTACAAATTTGACACACTATGGATTAGTACCTTGTTCTTTAGTACACGTACATAGCTGCTGTTGTCTTCCAGGTGGCAATAATAGTAAAAGAGTAAGCATTTTGACAATGTTTAATTTATTTAGCTTTTTTTTTTTTAAAGATTTTATTTATTCATAGAGACAGAGAGAGAGAGAGAGAGGCAGAGACACAGGCAGAGGGAGAAGCAGGCTCCACGCAGGGAACCTGACGTGGGACTCGATCCCAGGTCTCCAGGATCACACCCCGGGCTGCAGGCGGTGCGAAACCACTGTGCCACCGGGGCTGCCCAATTTATTTAGTTTTGCTTAAGCTAAATATATTTTCTTAGATGATTTGAACTCTATGTTTAATTTGGAGAAGATTTTGCTAAAATTATGCTTAAGTTCATTCTTTTGCCTTGGGTTTAATAGTTATGTAACATTGCTTTTCAAACTCAATCTCATTTTGTTAATGGAATGATATATGGGAAACATTTTTGGATGATTCTTTGGTTATTGATCCTGTATAATAATTTTCTCCCACCTGTTGGGAGAAACCTATTGTTTCATTATCACCAAATTGCATGTAAAACAATTTGTCATAGCTTCTATTTTAGAGTAGCATTCATTTCATTTCAAAAAAATGCCAAATTTGGAAATGAAGGGAAAACAATTTTTTTTTTTAATTTTCTTTCTTTTTAAAGTTTTTTCATCTAAAATTTTTTTCTGAGGCTTTAAGGAGATAACTGGTTTGGAGTTCAGCATCCTACATGGTGATTTATGGTTTCCAAGGCATCTTCTATTTGTTATATCTTGATCTGTATACCCATCCTGAAAGTGAGGATAATATCTCCATTTTGCAGGGGAGGCTGCTGAGACTCAGGCTCTGGTTGTCAAAGGTGACAAAGTAGTTAGAAATGATCTCTTACTGGAGAACTGAGATTTTTTTGCCCAGCTTTTTAAGAAACTACCTAGAAAAATATAGAAAGAAAATAAATCGGGGGGAGGGTTAATGTGGAAAGTAAAGAGGAACAGTTTATTTTTTTATTTTTAAAGATTTTATTTATTTATTTATGATAGACCTAGAGAGAGAGAGAAGCAGAGACACGCAGAAGGAGAAGCAGGCTCCATGCCAGGATCCCAATGCAGGACTCCATCCCAGGTCTCCAGGATTGTGCCCTGGGCCAAAGGCAGGCGCCAAACCGCTGAGCCACCCAGGGATCCCAAGAGGAACAGTTTAAATCAAGTCCCATGTCGGGCTCCCTGCATGGAGCCTGCTTTTGGGGTTATTGAAGGATCCTGGAATAGTAAAAAATTCTCAGTGTAATTACGGAAAACTTAACCAATAGTAAGAGAATACAACTCTAAAAGGGTGTTGGATTGTTACAATACCATAGAACTGGCTACTGTTAACCCTCCCAAATATTATCTACTTAGATATTTTCTACTCTTTAAACTTTCTAAGAATTGAAGTGAGCCAGGATGTCTCTCTGGCTCAATCTGAATATCATGCATCTCTTGATCTCAGGGTTGTGAATTCAAGCCCCATGTTGGGTGTAGAGATTACTTAAACTTTAAAAAAAATATTGAAGTGAGCCTTAAGTCTAACTCCTTAAACATGTGATGCCTGCTTTTTTTAATTGCTAATGAGTGGCAGTAGATAAAACAAATTGAACAAGCCTCTAATGAACAGTAATGCAAAATTCAGATATTCCTTTATGATAGCTTGTATATTTTTTTGAGATATGAAGGCCTGTGTAACATAGCCCTGTGTTCTACTTGATGAAATAATTATTTGGTTACAAGACAGTTTAATTCAGAATTTCATGGTACTAAGCAGAAAGTACTATGATAACTAAATAAATAGACCTGAACAAGTTCTAGACCTACTAAGAATATATTTGTTCGTTTGAGTCAACAAATGCTTTTTATTTATTTATTTATTTATTTAAAAAATTTTAAAATATATATATTTAAAAATTTATTTATTCATGAGAGACACAGGGGGACAGAGAGGCAGAGACATAGGCAGAGGGAGAAGCAGGCTCCATGCAGGGAGCTCAACATGGGGCTCGATCCCGGGTCTCCAGGGTCAGGCCCCAGGCCAAAGGTGGCGCTAAACCACTGAGCCACCCAGGCTGCCCAAAATAGTATTTATTTATTTATTCACGAGAGACATAGAGAGAGGCAGAGACACAGATAGAGGGAGAAGCAGGCTCCATGCAGGGAGCCTGACATGGGACTTGATCCTGCAACCCCGGGGATCACAGCCTGAGCCAAAGGCAGACACTCAAACCAACCGCTGAGCCACTCAGGCATCCCAACAAATGCTTTTTAATTGAACACCACTCTATCCCAAATATTGTGTCAATTACTCCGGATACAAGCATAAGTAAAACTCAGGGCACAGAAGTGTTACCCAACATTATTTTTTAAACTTAGGGACCTAATATTTTTCCCTCACTCCTTGAGCCCCATTTTTTTGGTGGTTATTTTAACATGAAATTGTATGTATGTATGTTTGTTTTTTAGAGAGAGAGAGAGAAAATGAGAACCTGTGTGTCTGCATAAGCAGGGTGAGGGGAGAGGCAGAGGGAGAGAGAGAATCCCAAGCAGGCTCATGTCTGACATGGAGCTTGATCTCACAACCTGAGCCAAAATCAAAAGCCCAGTGTTTTAACTGACTGAGCCACCCAGGTACCCCCGAAATTGTATTTATTAAATTGGCTTTCCCATTTAAAAAATAAATTGAGGGCAGCCTGGGTGGCTCAGCAGTTTGGCCTAGGGTGTGATCTTGGAGACCCAGGATCGAGTCCCATGTCGGGCTCCCTGCATGGAGCATGCTTCTCCTTCTGCCTGTGTCACTGTGCGCATGTCTGTCTCTCTCTCTCTCTCTCTCTCTCTCTCTCTCTCTCTCTCTCGTCTCTCATGAATAAATAAATAAAATATTAAAAAAAAATAAATAATAGGGATCCCTGGGTAGCTCAGCGGTTTGGCGCCTGCCTTTGGCCCAGGGCGCGATCCTGGAGACCCGGGATCGAGTCCCATGTCGGGCGCCCGGTGCATGGAGCCTGCTTCTCCCTCTGCCTGGGTCTCTGCCTCTCTCTCTCTCTCTCTCTCTCTCTCTCTCTCTGTGTGTGTGTGTGTGTGTGTGACTATCATAAATTTAAAATAATAATAAATAAATAAATAAATAAATAATAAAAATAGATTGATCTTCCCACAATGGTTAGTATGAGACAGCCTTCAGTAAACTGATATAATTTTAGCTAAAACAATCTTATTTGGGTTAAAAGTATGATTTTCTTTAGGATTTCTTTTTTTCAATTAAAAGCACCTCCTGAATGCCCTTTCTGAATCTCTTCTAAAGGCTTGATTAGGGGATCCCTGGGTGGCTCAGCAGTTTAGCGCCTGCCTTTGGCCCAGGGTGCGATCCTGGAGTCCCGGGATCGAGTCCTACGTCGGACTCCCGGCATGGAGCCTGCTTCTCCCTCCTCCTGTGTCTCTGCCTCTCTCTCTCTCTCTCTCTCTCTCTCTGTATATCATAAATTTAAAAAAATAATAATAAAAAAAATAAAGGCTTGATTATCTCCTGTCATCCATGATGAGATATCCTGTTCAGGTTTAACATTCTGATTCCATAACATGTTTATTAGTGAAGTCTTTTTGCCTCTTCTCTGTCCTTGTTTAGTAGTATTAGCCTTATGTGATTAAAATTGAACTATTTTATCTTGGAAAGCCAACTCTGATACCCTGGTAAGATGGAAGGATGAGGATTCCTTTAGGTCACAGTTAAATTTCTTTGCTCTTAGGAAACATTTGTATTTGAAAATCAAACTAATCTGGTTGTTGTATAGACCACTAAACTGGCTATGGCAACAATATAGTTAGTTTTATACTGGAGAATCTTAATTCTGTTGAGTAGGAAGTCTCTCTCTCTTTTTTTTTTTTTCCTAAACCTTAGAAACTCTGGGAGGGCCTGGGTGGCTCAGTCTGTTAAGCACCTGCCTTCAGCTCAGGTCATGATCCCAGAAGGAGGAGAGCTCCCTGCTCAGTGGGGAGCCTGCTTCTCTCCTTCTGTCCCTCCTTCCTGCTCATGCTTTCTCTCTTTCTCTCAAATAAGTGAATAAAATCTTTTAAAAAAGAACAAAATACCTTAGAAACTCTGTAGGGAATAGTTAATGTGCTTGATGTTTCCAGTTAGTGTTTTAGGGAGGTAGCATTTATCATATTATAGTTACTAAGAAAAAATATTTAAGTGAAAGTAATCATTGTTTTTATGGTACCGAAAACTTATTTTCAGGAGAAATTTGCAAAAGTGAAGCTTTGGCTTGGAAATAGATGTACCATTTTTACTGTGTTTCTACGAGTTGTGTGTAATCACTGTTTTAATAAGTGAAATTATATTTGTTTGTTTGTTTATTTATTTATTTATTTTTATATTTTATTTGTGATAGACATATATATATAGAGAGAGAGGCAAAGAAACAGGCAGAGGGAGAGACAGGCTCCATGCCAGGAGTCCGACGTGGGCCAAAGACAGGAGCTAAACCGCTGAGCCACCCAGGGATCCCTGAAATTATATTTAAATGCACAGATATAGCTTACCAAAAGTTCTATTTTGCAAATTAGAATATTTCATAACATCTATTTGAGTTGCTTAAATTTAGTAAGAAATAAATATATTTAAAGATGTCAAGTCAAGCTCTTGGTTTTAATCAGTTTATTGTATTTTATTTTATTTTTAAGATTTTATTTATTCATGAGAGACACAGAGAGAGGCAGAGACACAGGCAGAGGGAGAAGCAGGCTCCCTGCAGGGAGCCCGATGTGGTACTCATCCCAGGACCCTGGGATCATGACCTGAGCCAAAGGTAGATGCTCAACCACTGAGCCACCCAGGCGCCCAGGGCTTAATCAGTTTAATGGTCTTTTGCAAGTGGATATTGTGACTTTGATGGCTTTTATATTTATTTCTGCTTATGAGGATCAGTCTTTTAAAACTATTTTAGACATCTTAAGACAGGATCAGATATTTTTAAGCGTTTTCAGGTATATGCATTGGCTCTATAAATGTTGTGTTTTACCCACTCAGGCCAGGAGTTTAAGTTGGTATGATTATTTTGCCTATTTATTGGTAATTAATGGGATTTAAGACTTTGTGTTGATCACTGCCATATGCCCAATGCCTTCCAACAGAGTAGTAGCAGCTTGATTTGTAACAGGTATTTGTTGTTGAATCAATCTTAGTAAGGGGAAAGGCTGCAGAGAGAAATTAAGGTGTTCTTGCATCTATTGGCTGTCTAACCAGTGTTCTAATCACTTTGGAAGCTTCTTCATTTCTAATTTGTTTCTGTCAGAAAATCTTACATGTTCTGATTTTGAAGTGTGGCTGTTTACCAAATTATGGTTGTTCTATAATATTTTCCTCCCAATTGTTCTATCCCCTGGAGTTTGTCTCTAAAAATAGCATTTCTTTAAAAAGTATTTCTCTTTAGTGCAATTTTTGGGGCCAGTTTTGTAGATTAGTATATATTTAATTATTTTCAAATCAAAACTGATTTATGAGGGATTGTTTTCAGAAACAAGGTGGTTGTAGTCAGCGAATTTTTGTTTGGCCTTATTCTCTCTTCAGTTATGGTAAGTCGTAATAGCCTCACATTTTAGCAAGAGATGCATACATGCACATTTAATACTTTTGTCATTATAGAAGTAAAACTACCTTTTAAAATCTACAAAGTCCATGCATGGAGCCTGCTTCTCCCTCTACCTGTGTCTCTGCCCCCCCCCTGTGTCTCTATGAATAAATAAATAAAATCTTTAAAAAACAAAAATAAATAAAATAGACAAAGTACAATTCAGGCTGGTTAATAAAACGTAGTTTCTTTTCTTCTCTTTAAAAAGCATTTTTGAAGGGCACTTGAATGGCTCAATCCGTTAAGTTTCTGCCTTCATTTCAATCATGGTCCTAGGGTTGCCCCACATCTGGCTCGCTGCTCAGTGGGGAGCCTGCTTCTCCCTCTGCTTGCTGCCACCACTGGCTCATTCTCATTCTCTCTCTCTCCTCCCTCTCTCTCTCTCTCTCTCTCTCTCTCTCTCTCTCTCTCTCTCTCTCTCTCTCTCGTCAATAAAATCTTTTAAGGGCAGCCTGAGTGGCTCAGCGGTTTAGCGCCGCCTTCAGCCCGTGGTGTGATCCTGCAGACCCAGGATCAAGTCCCACGTCGGGCTCCCTGCATGGAGCTTGCTTCTCCCTCTGCTTGTGTCTTTGCCTCTCTCTCTCTGTGTCTCTCATTTTATTCATGAATAAAATCTTTAAATAAATAAATAAAATTTTTATATACTTTTTTGCTGAAGTATAATTATCATACAAAATATTAGTTTCAAGTATACTACATAATTCAATATTTGTATATATATTTGAAATTTTGATTTAGAAAATATGAATATCAAATTTTTTTTCATCACATGAATAGTATTGGCATATTCTAGATCTAGTATGTTGTTGTTTTTTCCTCCCCTTCTCTAGTTGGCCTGATTATAGTCATAGTATTTACTGATCTTTGGCTGAGGAGGACAGTTTCTTTTTAGGAAAGATTTTAGCGTTCTGGTTGAAGTTGCTTCCTTTGGAATGAAATAAACAATAACATGTTGTCTTTAAAGGAAACGAAGTAGGGAACTAGGATTTAGTTCAATTTATTTTTGTTATTTTAAATTCAATTTTATGTATTTTTAAATTCATTAAATTTTAATTTAATTTTTTAAATTTTTAATTTTTTAAAGTAGGCTCCACATCCAGCATGGAGTCCAACATGAACTCACAACCCTGAGATCAAGACCTGAGCTGAGGGGTGCCTGGGTGGCTAAGTCAGTTAAGCACCTGCCTTTGGCTCAGGTCATAATCCTTGGGTCCTGGGATATCCAGCCTTGAATTGGGCTCCTTTCTCGCCAGGGAGCCTGCTTCTCCCTCTCCCTCTTCCTCTGCCTCTCCCCCTATTCATGTTCTCTCTCTCTCTCTCAAATACATACATACCTACATACATACTTACCTACCTACCTACCTACCTACCTACATACATACATACATGAATAAAATAAAATAAAATAAAATAAAATAAAATAAAATAAAATAAAATAAAATAAAATAAAATAAAATAAATCTTTGGAAAAAAACAAGACCTGAGCTGAGATCAAGAGTTGAGCACTTAGCCTACCGAGCCACCTAAGCACTCCTTTATATAATGTTTTTAATCTTTATTTTTTAAAGATTTTATTTTTAAGTGACATATATATTCCTAACATGGGACTTGAATTACAACCTCGAGATCAGGAGTCACGTGCTTTACTGACTGAGCTAGCCAGGTACCTCTAGTACAGTTTATTTTTTTAAAAAGAAGTTTTCTAGAGAATATCATGTTAGTAAGTATTTGTTTGCTACCTACCTTTTGAAAAGTCATTGCTATAAGTTGTTATTCAGGTGTTCCATGTAGTGTACTTTATGATAGATTTATCGATTACAAATGAATAAATTAAGAGGTTTCTTTTATTTTTAAGCTGCAGTCCCTTCCTGTATTATATATTCTTTGTTTTTTCCCACTAGGATTTTGCTTTGGTCTGGAGCCTATTTAATAATGGAAAGAAATTACTGCTTGGCTCAGACAATAATGTCATCTTCAGATTTGGTTTTGTTTTGAGGGGTTTTTGTTGTTGTTGTGTATATTTATTTTACAGGTAAGCTCTCTGCCCAGGATGGGGCTTGAACTCATGACACTGAGTGGAGGAGTTGCATGCTCTACCAACTAAGCCAGCCAGGCAATTGAAATATGATTAACAGACAGTATTATATTAGTTTTGGTGTACAATATGATTCAGCAGTTCTGTCCAGTACTCAGTGCTCACCACGATAAGTGTAGTTCCCCTGTCACCAGTGTTATTATAGTACCTTCAGATTATTTTCAAAGCCAGACTGTTTATTTTCTGTGATGAGTTACCTCTGAGTAGACTAATTATAAATGTGACAGCCATTTCGATGTCATTTTCTCTGGAGTTCCTGGTCTCCTTCAAAGCTTGGCTTTGTTGTATGCAGAAAGAAAGATGTTGGCAAGCCTGGGAAGACTTCATTAGAAGGAAACAAATTTCTAAGGAAAGCTACTTCAAGAGTTTTATTCATTCATAACAGAACTCAAATATACACTAGTTTTCTAAGCACTTAATGTGTAAAGGTTTATTTTCCAGACCTTTTACTTACATATTTTTTAACAAGGTCTTGATGACTCCCTTCCCAAACCACAAATCCTCTTAGAATTCTTTTAATTAAGGAAATGACTTGATCACTGTCCAGTTGATCTGACTGTCTTTGATGTTATTTTTTTAAGGAGAAGTCCCAACTTGGGGCCTGCATACTGATTTACCAGAATGAATAGTAGTTAATTAAGAGATTGGAAGCTAGAGCTAGTGCTCTTGCTTTAACACCTCGCCCCACTCCCTGAATTGTTAAAGAGGAGGTTGTACTTGTTCTCAAGTAGCAACACGCAGGCAAAAATCTCACAGGCTGGGCCAACCAATATGAAAACAACTGCTCTAGCACAAAGTGTCCTTCCTCTTCTTCAGCTGAAATTGGGGGAGGGACAAACCAATGGTTACTTTACCCCTTCCCATCTGCCTGCTAGAAGGCCTATTTCCTACCCTGATGGTTTCTGCCTAACAAATGGTGTTTCTTTTTTACAGCATTATGATCCTGGACTTGTTGTGGTGATGGTAAACTTAGCAGTGGTAATTTTTTATTTTCAGACTGAATTACTCCTTTTGTCATCAGTGCACCAATATGTTAGGCTTACTTTCTCTGTTGTAGCCTTCATCCTTCTGCTTGGTCTTTTTCATTTTCCTTTCCTTTCCTTATGCAACTTGTCTGATCCTTGTTCATTAAAGGGTACTGTTAAGAAGGGATGTATCTGTTTGTGTTAGAACTGCCAAAAAAAAAAAAAATCAGTTAAAACATTAAATTCTAATACTGTCAAAAACTTGATTTTCCCACAATGTAATGGGCACTAGCACTTGCTACTGCAATTTATAAATAAATTAAAACTTTGACTGCCTTAGAAGGCAAAAGTACTAATGCAGAGTTTATAAACAGGGGTTTACAGAGGTAATGAATTTATACCAAAATTTTCTTGATTCTTGCAAAACAAATTCTGACAGACCAAAAAGAAACCAAAACCAAAAAAGTAAATTCCTTTGACATTTCTTTTCAATTGTTTCATTGGAGCATTTGTGTATTTTACCAGTAAATCCCTGATTGAGACGTTATGAAAGTGATATGCACCTAGGAAGTCATTTTTATAACCTGTCTTTAATTTGGTCCTTTTGCTAAAGATTGCAGTCACTGCTTATTTATTATACCATTGGGCATAAGGTAGTAATGTATATTCATTTTAACTGGCAGTCTTTGATAGTTTCCAAAAGAAGGCTGTATTTTAGAACTTTTTCCTTTTTTTTTTTCTGCCATGAAAGGATCTATATTAAACTTTCATTGTGATAATTACTCCTAAATATCTCCTTATATATTGTTTGAAAACTATAATGGGATATTGGTGATAAGTAAACTTCTGAATTAGTTTTTCATTATGTTTTAAAGACAAAAATTAAACACATATATGAAGCAACTGGATATAAGTGGTTGCCAATCACTTTGAAAACAGTTTCTTTTCTCCCCAGGACCAAGCCTAGTTATGAATATGGCATTTATTTATTTTTAATTGGTTTTGGTAGTACCTCAGATTTAGCCGGACAAAACTCAACTTTTAGCCCAAAGGTATAATACATATGTGTGTATAACAACAACAACAAAAACACAAAAAACAAACAAAAAACAATTGTTTACACCAGCCTGAGTGAAATGATGAGGGAAGTAAACATTGTGTTTTTTCACTAAAGGTGTACAACGGATAAGGTAAGTAAGTCCTCTTTTCAGTGGGCTTACATCACAATAAACAGCGCAAGTTGTGATGTAAAACAGCTGTGGTAGTAAAGTGCTTGTCTGCCCCATTTTGCTTTGTTTGGCTGGTTATGAGTGGATTAAATATACATTTTTAAAAATCTCCAGCATAGATTGATTAGTTTAAAGTCAATTTTCTTCGCAACTAGTCCTTTTCACAGCTTACTGATTGCCATAGCCGGTGTTAAATCCATTCTGGAAGATGGGACCTCAGAGCACCAGTTTAAAACTAAAACCATTTTTGTCCCTAAGGGCAGCTAACGTTTGCTTTTTATTTAAATTTTGTCTTAGCCTCAGTTAATTATAAAGCATCTTTTGAAAACAAATTAAATATGCTGAATTGCAATTACAGAGTTTTCCTGAATTATATTTGAAACCATGCTTTTTTTTTAAAAATGTAAGCATGTCAGTTGAGATATTTATTACTAGATTTAAAAGTGTGTGTGGGAGGATGTCCGTGGACAGTAAGAGTGAAGTGATTCTTGATGAAAGTTATTTGGGGATCTTCTTAAAAAGCAGTTTCTAAAGCTTTTGATTTGTAAATCTCCTGGTGCCATTGCTTAGAAGTGCTTTGCATTACTTATGTATTTAATTTTGCCATAGTAATCTGGAATTTTCCCCAACTGGAATGTCAACCAAGGTTAACTGGTTAGTTGGGATTAAACTGGGAGAGGTAGGTTTGGTTGTAAGCTGTGAGAATGGCTTGTGTTTGGTTCACTGTAGCTTTCTGGTCTCTGCACTCCAAGGCAAGATCTCTAACCACCCAAACCCAATGTATAAAGTGAACTGTTGGCTTAGCTTTGCCTCTTACCTTGATTATGTGTTCCTGTTACAGGGAGAACAGATCCCATTCCAATTGTCGTCAAATATGATGTCATGGGCATGGGTCGCATGGAAATGGAGGTAAGTTAATCTTGTTAGCTAATTTTTTTTAAATGGTGTATTTATTTTTTAAATGGTGTATTTAAAATTGATATTAATTCCAAATTCAGATGCTAATACAAGAATACATTTACTAGATAGAATGTAGTTTTAATATTTTTCTTTGAAAATTTAAAAATTTATTTTACAATCTCATTTAGTGCTGGCTTTGAGGTAGGTAGATGGCAGAAATAATGCCCCTGGTTTTTGTTTGTTTGTTTGTTTAAGCAGGAAGTTGAATGCTTTGCCCAGGATTATGCCACAGAGCAAGACCAGACTTAAAACCCAGTTCCTGGTGCTCATTAGGCAGTGTTTTTCAACTCTGAAAATATTTGCCATTGTAGAAGCTTTGCTCCTGTGTATAGCTGTCATCTGTGATACTTTCTTTTCATTGACTAAAAAATTTTCTCCGTTTACTCCTAATTCTTTGGCATCGAACATTAAAGTTAAGTCTGTTATCATCAAAAAATGTGCTCATTGGGAACCACCAGCATGAAAGGATTAATTAACTATTTTGCACACATTTTTCTCTGTGGGGTGACAATAAAGAGGTAGCTGAGTAAAATAGGAAGTTTTTATTTTCATGCAATACTGTAGTTGTGTAGATGATTTTTTAATGCTAATTGGGGGTACTTTAGGAATTAAAACTAATTATATCTATTTTTGTTAAGCTTGATTATGCTGAAGATGCTACCGAACGGCGCCGTGTCCTAGAAGTAGAAAAGGAAGACACAGAAGAATTGAGACAGAAGTACAAGGTACTTGAATGAAGCCATTCTTAACATATTGGGTGCTCACAGTTCAAGAGATACTTCCTTTTGGTGAAAAGGATCTCTGTTGATAACAGCATTTGTTTGACGTTTGGTGATGATTAGTAGTAGGCCTCGGGTTTTTGTTACTTTCCTATACTGCCATTGTAAAAACTATAGGGCTGATACCCACTTCATCAGTCTGTTGGAATGGTGATTATATTGGCATTTGAAAACAGAGTGCCAGGTACACAATAGGGAGTAGTAGCAGTAAAAATTATTTAAGAGTCCTTTGAGAACTTGGATCTATTGGCAAACTTTGTTTTCCAATGGATGGATGGTTTTAAGAATAACAAATAGTGAGGCCACCTGGGTGGGTCAGTTGGTTAAGCATCTGACTCTTGACTTCAGGTCAGGTCATGAGATTGAGCCCCAAGTTGGGTTCCATATTGGGCATGGGGCCTGCTTAAGATTCTTAGTCTTCCTCTCCCTTTCATCCTGTGCTTGCTCACTCTTGCTCTTAAAAAAAAAAAAAATTGGGGATCCCTGGGTGGCGCAGCGATTTAGCGCCTGCCTTTGGCCCAGGGCGCGATCCTGGAGACCCGGGATCGAATCCCACGTCGGGCTCCTGGTGCATGGAGCCTGCTTCTCCCTCTGCCTATGTCTCTGCCTCTCTCTCTCTCTCTCTCTCTCTCTCTCTCTCTCTCTCTCTCTCTCTCTGTGTGTGACTATCATAAATAAATAAAAAATTAAAAAAAAAAAATTGGGATCCCTGGGTGGTGCAGCGGTTTGGCGCCTGCCTTTGGCCCAGGGCGTGATCCTGCAGACCCGGGATCGAATCCCACGTCGGGCTCCTGGTGCATGGAGCCTGCTTCTCCCTCTGCCTATGTCTCTGCCTCTCTCTGACTATCATAAGTAAATAAAAATTAAAAAAAAAAAATTGAGGGCAGCCTGGGTGGCTCAGCGGTTTAGCACCATCTTCAGCCCAGGGCATGATCCTGGAGACCCGCGATCGAGGCCCATGTTGGACTCCCTGCATGGAGTCTGCTTCTTCTGCCTGTGTGTCTCTGCCTCTCTCTCTCTCTCCGTGTCTCTCATGAATAAATAAATAAAAATCTTAAAAAAAAAAATTGAGAACATCAGTATTTTCCTTTTAAAGGGATTAATTACAGTAAACTGCAATTTAGACCATATTGTAAATTAGCTTTCAAATAGACTGACCAAGGAACATGCCTTTCAAGATGTAGTATGCCCAGTCTCTACTATAAAATATAAATTTGACTAGTTAAGATTATCATACAGAAACCGATTTTGGTCATGAACCTTAAAGGGGGAAGAGGGAAAAGGGATTTATTTTTAAGAATCTGTTCTATCATAAAAAAAATAACTAATATAAAAACTGACAGAATTATAAGGAGAAATATTACATCTACCAAATAGTGGGGGATTTTAATATATCTCTTTAAATAATTGATTTAAAAGTAGAAAAAATTCAGCAAAGACATTTGAAAGATCTCAGTTAACAGATTTCACCTACTTGTTATATAGAACTGTGAGTCTGATCACTTTGAAAATCAGAAATCTTAAAAATATATGGAACATTTATTTAAATAATATTTTCTACCATAGCCTGGTGTCATAAAGTATCAACAAATTTTGAAGAAGTCAAGTTAAACCACAAAGCAATCAATTTTTTAAATAAAGATGATAGAAAAACCCCAGTATGAGAAAATGCCTTTAGTTTTCAATCAGAGAAAGAAAAAAATCCCAATAATTGGAAAATGTTTTGGTCTGAAAGATATACATACTACGTATCCAAAATTGTAGGATAACATAAAGCAGTGTCTTAGTAATAGTGAATATATATCCTTAAATGCTGTGTTAAAGTAGAAAATGAAGTAAACATTTCTCTTAGGAAGTCAGGAAAAAAAGAGCAAAGTAGGGACGCCTGGGTGGCTCAGTGGTTGAGCGTCTGCCTTCGGCTTGGGGCGTGATCCTTGGGTCCTGGGATCAGTCCCACATCAGGCTCCCTGTGGGGAACCTGCTTCTCCCTCTGTCTCTGCCTCTCTGTCTCTCATGACTAAATAAATAATTTTAAAAAAGAATAACAAAGTAAACCCAAAGAACGTAAAAGTAAAGAAATAATAAAAAACAAAAAGGTAACAGAAATGAAACAAAAAACAAAGCCAAAGTTAGCTATTTGAGGTATTTGTTGTGGTGATATTAAGAAAGAAAAGAACTAGAAAACCAGTATCAGTAATGAGAAGACACCATTGCAGATGCAGTAGGCAGCACTAAAAGATAAAAA
Organism: Nyctereutes procyonoides; assembly: GCF_905146905.1. Lineage (NCBI taxonomy): Eukaryota > Metazoa > Chordata > Mammalia > Carnivora > Canidae > Nyctereutes > Nyctereutes procyonoides. The sequence goes on from NW_026575020.1 coordinate 808,271, forward strand.
TACTGTGAATAACCTCATGCCATTGAATGCAGAAATTAAGTTTATTATATATTTTTAAGATATTATTTATTCATGAGAGACAGAGGCAGAGGGAAAGGCAGGCTCCCCACAGAGAGCCCGATGTGGGACTTGATCCTGGGACCCTGGGATTATGTCCTGAGCCGAAGGCAGATGCTCAACCACTGAACCACCCAGGTGTCCCAAAAATTAGGCTTAAATGGACAAATTCCTAAGAAATAAAACTTGCTAAAATATACTAAAAATGAAATAGAAAACTTCAGTAGTTTTGTATGTATTACATAAATTGAATGCATAGTATGAAGACTTTCCATAAAACCCAAATAACTTCACTAGTGAATTCTAGCAAAATTCATACAAGAAATAACTTCAGTCTTAATCAGCAATTTCTAATCTTCCAGATAATTGAAAAGAAAAACTCCCAGCTCATTTCATGAGAAATTAATACCACCTTGATGCTAAATCCTGACAAGGACACTTACATGACACTGATTTATAACACAGATGCAAATCCTAAAACACTAGCAAATACCAGAACCATTTCAGGGTATATCATGACCAAGTTATGCAAGGAATGCAGATTGATTTAATGTTACAAATGTATATAGTCAATCATATTAGGATATTAAAGGGAAAAAATCTATATGACCATCTCAATAAATGCAAAAAAAGCATTATATAAAGTTCTACATTCATGCATGATGAAAAGTCTTATTCATATTCTTAAAGAACCCTCTCTAACCATATAGTATTTTTTTTAAAGATTATTATTTATTTATCTATGAGAGAGAGAGAGAGGCAGAGACATAGGTAGAGAGAGAAGCAGGCTCCATGCAAGGAGCTTGATGTGGGACTCAATCCCAGTACTAGGACTCCGGGAGCACGCCCTGGGCCAAAGGCAGGTGCTTAACCGCTGAACCACCCAGGCGTCCCCCTTCCTTAATCATGTAGAATGCCTACAAAAACCATATACAAGATGTTGATTTTAATTTTTTTAAATATTTTTAATTAATTAATTTATTCATGAGAGACATTGAGGCAGAGGGAGAAGCAGGCTCCATGCAGGGAGCCCGATGTGGGACTCGATCCTGGGTCTCCAGAATCATGCCCTGGGTCAGAGGCAGGCGCCAAACTGCTGAGCCACCCAGGGATCCCGATTTTAATATTTAAAAGTTGAAAATGGGGCACCTGGTGATTCAGTTGGGTAAGCGTCTGTATGCCTTCAGGTCAGGTCATGATCCTAGTTCCTGGTTTCAATCCCTGAGTCAGCCACTCAGTGAGTAAATAAAAGTTGAAAACTCTCTTTTATGATGGGGAGATAACAAAGATGCCTGCTCTCATTGTTTCTGTTAAATATTGTGCTCCAGGGATCCCTGGGTGGCGCAGCGGTTTGGCGCCTGCCTTTGGCCCAGGGCGCGATCCTGGAGACCCGGGATCGAATCCCACGTCGGGCTCCCGGTGCATGGGGCCTGCTTCTCCCTCTGCCTGTGTCTCTGCCTCTCTCTCTCTCTCTCTGTGACTATCATAAATAAATAAATAAATATTAAAAAAAAATTAAAAAAAAAAATAAATATTGTGCTCGAGGTCCTAAGCAGCACAGTAAGGTAGATAGGCAGAAACAAAGATATGAGATGAAAGGAAGAGACAAAACTGTTTTTGGTTGTAGGTATGATCACATACATAGATATCTGAAAGAATTTACATATAAATTATATAAATCAGTAAGAATTTAGCTGGATGCTAGTTTCAAAATCATAAATTTAAATTTATGTATCTATATATCAACAAAAAGAAAATGGACATTACAAATGTATTCACCATGCGTAATAGCAGAAAAATTTATGAAGCACCTAGGAATTAGAAGACAGACATCATATATTTGACCATACATACCATACAATATGATATGATAATCACATCCTTAATAATCTGTTTAAAAGGAAAAAACATAGTTTATACAGTAGTTCAGAGGATTCTTTCTTCTAGCTGTATCTGACTTACGTTTAAAAACGTCCAACTCTTCAAGAGAGATACTCTTGAAGCTGACTAAGCATGGAGGGTATGGGGCTCTATCCCACAACCCTTGAGATCATCACCTGAGCCAGAAATCCAAGAGTTGGACACTTAACTGACTGAGCTACCCAGGTGCCCCACATGTCTGACTTCTTAAGAACAGCTTTACTAGCAATGCTTTTTTTAATCCTTGAAATAGGGGATCGATCCCTGGGTGGCTCAGCGGTTTAGCACCTACTCCGCCTGGGGCGTGGTCCTGGAGTCCAGGGATCAAGTCCCACATCAGGCTCCCTGCGTGGAGCCTGATTCTCCCTCTGCCTGTGTCTCTGCCTCTCTTTCTCTCTACGTCTCTCCTGAATAAAGAAATAAAATCTTTAAAAAAAAATCCTTGAAATATCTTTTATTCTATTTCCAATTTGTTTTATTGTTTTTTTTTTATTTTTTTTATTTATTTTTTTTGTTTTTTTGTTTTTTAATGCCTGTCTTTTGTCTTTGTAGCGCTATTTGTGCCCTTTTTTCTTTTTAAACATATTAATGTTTTAATTTCATAATTTCTTTCAAATCTTCCATTACCTGTAGTACTTGATAGGTGTGTTTCTAGTTTATTGGTTCTCCTTTTTCACAGTGGTTTGTCTCCCTGGGTGGCTTGCAGTTTTGTCATCTCATCATCCTCTGTGGAAGTTTCTTGTATCCTGGATTTTATTTGGAGGGAGTTCTTATGAGGTAGTTTCTTTCGTATGTGCCTTTGCTAAAATCTAGGGTCTTTAACTGGTAGACTGGTTTCAAAATGTTAATACCTAAATTAAGGGTTCCTGCTGTGAGTAGAAATTGTAAATCCTTCAATTCCACCAATGACTGGTCTGAAATTCAACCTCTTCTTATACATGACCCTTTCCATTTATACCCTGATACATGATGAGTTTCATGTTGCTTTTTCATGGACAGCAGGCAATGATACAGTGTAATTTTTTTTCTAGTTCCTGTTTCAAGGATAGAGGCAACTCTCTCTTTTTTTTTTAATTTATGATAGTCACAGAGAGGGGGGGGGGAGGGAGGCAGAGACACAGGCAGAGGGAGAAGCAGGCTCCATGCACTGGGAGCCCGATATGGGATTCGATCCCGGGTCTCCAGGATCGTGCCCTGGGCCAAAGGCATGCGCCAAACCGCTGTGCCACCCAGGGATCCCTCTTTTTTTTTTTTTTTTTTTAAATTTTTATTTATTTTTTAAGTAATCTCTGCACCCAGTGTGGGGCTCAAATTTACAACCCTGAGATCAAGAGTTTCATACTCTATGGCTGAGCCAACCAGGTACCCCATGGAGACAACTATTTATATCTCTGAACTTTTCACAAGGAGAACTTAATAGCGTCATCTTCAAGCATCTACGGATTGCCCTGTCTTGAGGAGCTCAACTACATATTAAATTTTGTACTTTTGTGTGTGTGTGTTTTAAATATTTTATTTATTTATTCATGAGAGACACAGAGAGAAAGAGAGGCAGAGATACAGGCAGAGGGAGAAGCAGGCTCCTCACAGGGAGCCTGATGCAGAACTTGATCCCGGGACTCCAGGATCACACCCTGAGCTGAAGGCAGGCGCTAAACTGCTGAGCCACCCAGGGATCCCATTTGTGTGCGGTTTTTAAGATTTTATTTATTTATTTGAGAGAGAGAATAAGAGAGCATGGGGAGGGGGAGGGGCAGAAGGAGAGGGACAAGCAGACTCCCTGCTGAGCAGGAAGCCTGACATGGGGCTTCATCCTAGGAGCCTGAGTTAGGCCCCCTGTGTGTTTTATTTTTATCCAGAAGTGTAAAATGGTGAAATCTTCCTCCTCTTCCTTTTTTCCTTTCCTGTTCTCTTCTCCCTGCCCTTTTCTTTCTTTTCTTTTCTTTTTTAATTTTATTTATTCATGAGAGAGACACAGAGATAGAGAGAGGCACAGACACAGGCAGAAGGAGAAGCAGGTTCCACGCAGGGAGCCCGATGTGGGACTCCAGCCCAGGTCTCCAGGATCACACCCTGGGCTGAAGGCAGGCGCCAAACCGCTGAGCCACCTGGGCTGCCCTCCCTGCCCTTTTCTTTATGCACTATTCAACCCATTTAGGCTGGGTTTAGCACTTTTCATGGAACCACTTTATTTAAGGCCACAAAATACCTCTACTTGCTAAATCCAGTAGATATTTTAAAATTCTTATCCCATATTCTGTTTCCTGGCAGCATTGAATACAATTGACCATTCTGTTCTATTTAAAACATTTTCTTTTCTCTTGCTTTTGAAGATTTCATACTCTCCTAGATTCCTCCTTCCCATCTCCCTTGCTGCTTCTGTATAGATTCCTTTGTTGGTCCCTTGTTTTCGCCATGAACTTTAGATGTTGGAGTTCATCATATTCAGACCTGGGCCCTATTTTTCTGTCTAAACACTGTCCTTAGGCCCTGAATGGTTATGACACTATGTTTCCTCATCTTTCACAGGGTTCTTTTCTATCCTTTAGGACTTAGCTTAGAAACCTTCCCTCATCTCTCAGTTTATTTTTTTAAACATTTTATTCATTTATTCATGAGAGAGACAGAGAGAGAGAGAGAGAGAGAGAGAGAGAGAGAGAGACACACAAGGTAAGGGAGAAGCAGGCTCCATGCAAGGAGCCCAACGTGGGACTCGATCCCGGAACTCCAGGATCATACCCTGGGCTGAAGGCAGGTGCCAAACCACTAAGCCACTCAGGGATCCCCATCACTTAGTTTAAATAAATCCTCCACTCTGCCTTATTCTCTTGCAACACTGTCTTTAATTATTTCTAATTATAAAGTTTTGTTTGTTCATTTGTTTATATAGTCTGATTACTGTACGGGGCAGAAATGGCCTTGAGGAGAGAGATTGCACATATTTATTGCCAGTATACTGTACCAGCATGATGCCTGGCACATAAATACTCAATAAGTATGTGTTGAATAAAATTCTTTGAAATAAAGAGAAGAGCCAGATTTGTTTGGTTTACTGTCAGAAATAGAAATATTGTAAAGAATATGTTGTTTTCAAGTCAAAGTAAATAATAAATGAAATAGCTGAGTAATTCACAGCCTCTTAAGATAATGCATTATGTTTTGAGGCTCTTTTTGTACTAAAATTTTTTCTCATTTGAACTCTTTGCATTAGGTAGAACAAGAATTACTTATCCCCATTTTATTGATTGAATTCATAGAAATCTTGTCAACTCTGAACTGTATTATTTATGAAAACTTTCCCCTTCCTGCTTGTTATTAATTTATTTCACTATATTTATTCTTCACCTTCACATGACCTTGGAACCTTGATGTTAGTAACTTAGACTGCCCTTAATTTGCACTTCTCAAGCACCACAGATTTTTTTACTTCCCTCAACACTTTGATCCCATCTTTTTTCTTCCTAATCCTTGTGTCATAGCTACTTACTACTTACCAAAAGCCTGTCTCCCCATTCAGTACAAATACTTGCATTTCTACATCTTTACTATCTATAGTGCAATATGAGACTGGTTCTGATTCACTGGGCTTCCAGAACTGCCAGATAATCCTTTCATATGTAATTTCCTGCTTAGTCCCCTCAGCTTTCATTCTTTTTTTTCTTTTTCTTTTTTTTTTTTTTTTAATTCATGAGAGACACAGAGAGGGAGAAGCAGGCTCTATGTAAGAAGCCCGACATGGGACTCGATCCCAGGACTCCAGGATCATGCCCTGGGCCGAAGGCAGGCGCTAAACCGCTGAGCCACCCAGGGATCCCCTCAGCTTTCTTTCTTAAGCATTTGTTCTCAGGCCTTCATCTTCACTTAGCCACCCCTTGTCCTTCTTCCACCTTCCCTTACCCCTAATAGAAAATTTAACAAAGAAAATTTAGACCATCAGGTGAGAGTGCATCATCTGCCTATAATATCCACATTGGACCCACATATTCCTGTCCTTAAGTATTTCTCCTGCTTTACCATTTGTCAAAGCATAATTCCTACCTATGAATTCTAGATCCTAGATCTCTATCTTATGAAAGGACTTTATATCTTTGTAAAGGTGTAACCTTGGCAGCCTCTCTTATTATTCGTTCTTTTCCTATCACCAATAAACATGCTCACACATTTGTGGGAAAAGAGAACCACTAACAAAAAAAAGAAAACTGTTGCCTCCCACTCTCTGTAGCCACCATTTTCTCTATTTACATAGATTTAGAACTAAACTTCTTAAGTAGTCTTGGGATGCTTGGGTGGCTCAGTTGTGGGTGGCTCAGTTGTTTAAGTGTCTGCCTTTGGCTCAGGTCATGGTCCTCGGGTGTCCTGGGATCAAGCCCCCCATCTGCCTCCCCTCTCAGTGGGAATGCTCTCTGTGTGTCAAGTAAAAAAAAAGAGAGTAGTCTATACATTCACTGCTTCCTGTACCATCACCTTCCATTCTTTTATTTACCTTTTTAAGATTTTATTTATTCATGAGAGACAGAGAGAGAGAGAGGCAGAGGCACAGAGGAGAAGGAGGCTCCATGCAGGAAACCCAATGTGGGACTCAATCCCAGGACCCCAGGATCACATCCTGGACTGAAGGCAGGCACCAAACCACTGAGTCACCCAAGGATCCCTCATTCTTTTATTTTTTAATTATCATTTTTATGAAAATTATATTTGTACATAGTTGTAGAACTATTTGGCTCTAAGTTTAAATAGGTTTAGATTTTAACAGGCAAGAAATGCAGTTCCATTTTGACAACCTGAGTATTTTATTAAATACTGATATTTAAAAAATATGTGTAAGGTAATGAGGGGCACCTGGATGGCTCAGTCAGTTAAGCATCCATCTCTTGATTTTGGCTCAGGTCATGATCTGAGGGTCCTGAGATTGAGCCCCATGTTGGGCTCAACACTCAGCACAAAGTCTGCTTGTCCCTCTCCTTGTGCTTCTCCCTCTGCTTGCACGTGCTCTCTCACTTGCTCTCTCAGATGAATAAAATCTTTTTTAAAAAATGTGTAAGATATAAAGAATAACTACAGACACTTGTGTGTCTTTTGCTCAGTTTAAGAAAACGAACATTATTGGTAACTTTGTAATTGCACCCCATTTCTTCCTCCTTTAGAGGTAGGCACTATCTTTTTGTGTTATCATTCTCTTGTATTTTTTCAGGTAGATTTTTGTTATGATAAAACTTACCATTTTACCATTTTATAGTATACAATTCAAAGACCTAGCATATTCACAATGTTATGCAACCATGACTACTAACTACTAATTCCAGAACATTTACATCATTCCCAAACGAAACCCCATGCTCCAGCAGTCATTCCTCACCCTGCCAGGTGGAGAACCTGGCAACTGCTATCTCTAGATTTGCCTACTCTGGATATTTCATATAAATTGACTCATGTAATATGTGGCTTTTTGTATCTGATTTCTTTTACTTAGCATGTTTTCAGAGTTAATTCATGTTAATAGCATGTGTAAGTACTTCCATTTCCTTTTTATGGCTGAGTATTACATTGAATAAATATACTTCAATCTGTTTAATCATCAATTAATGGATTTTTGGGTTATTTCTAGTTTTTGGCTATTATAAATAATGCTGCTGTGACCAACTTGTACAAGTTTTTGTGTAAATGTATTTTCTAGTTCTCTACATAGGAATGGAATTGCTGGTCATATGGTAACTCTCAGTTTAATTCTTTGAGGAAGTGCCAGACTCTTCAAAAGCAGGTGCACCATTTTACATTCCTACCAGCAGTGTATCAGGATTTATTTCTCTACATCCTCACTAGCATTTGTTGTTTGTCTTTTTTATTATAGCCATACTAGTGGATATGAAATGGTATCTTATTATGGTTTAGATTTGCATTTTCGTGACTAATGACTTTGAGTATTTTTTCATGCACTTACTGACCATTTACTATGTCTTTTGAAGAAATGTCTATTCACAGCTTTTGCCCATTTTTTATTTTTATTTTATTTTTATTTATTTTTATTTTTTTTATTTATTTACGATAGTCATACAGAGAGAGAGAGAGGCAGAGACACAGGCAGAGGGAGAAGCAGGCTCCATGCACCGGGAGCCCGACGTGGGATTCGATCCCGGGTCTCCAGGATCGCTCCCTGGGCCAAAGGCAGGCGCCAAACCGCTGCGCCACCCAGGGATCCCCCATTTTTTAAATTGGGCTGTTCTATTATTGTTAGAGAACTCTTAGGAATTCTGGAAATGAGACCCTTGTCAGATACATGATTTGAAAATATTTTCTCCCATTTTGTGATTGGTCTTTTCATTTGAAAATGTCCTTTGGTGCTCAAATTTGTAAAATCTGTTAAGTCCGCTATCTTTATTTATTTATTTATTTATTTATTTATTTATTTATTTATTTATTTATTTATTTTTGCTTATATTTTTGGTGTGAAATCTTAAAACCCATTGCTTAATCCAAGCCATGAAAATTTACACCTATGTTTCCTTCTAAGAGGTTGTAGTTTTAGCTCTTATATTTAGATATTTGATCTATTTGGATATAATTTCTTAAAATTAATTTTTGTATGTCATGTTTGGTAGGGGTCCCAATTCATTCTTACGCATGTGGCTACCCAGTTGTCCTAGCACCATTTGTTGAAGATTGTTCTTCACTGTATGGTCTTACAACCTTGTTGAAAATCACGATCCTGGGACACCTGGGTGATGCATCAGTTAAGCATCCAGCTCTTGGTTTCAGCTCAGGTCTTGCATGATCTCAGGGTCCTGAGTTTGAACCCTGCTTTTGGCTTGGCGGGGAGTCTGCTTGGAATTCCGCCCCCCCGCCCCCGCCTCTGCCCCTCCTGCTTGTTCTCTCTCTTTCTCTCTTTCAAATAAATAAATCTAAAAAAGGAAAAAAAAAATGAGAGTCTTGCTTATTGCTGCTTTGTAGTAAGGTTTGCATTGGGAAGTGTGCATCCTTCCTATTTTATTCGTTTTCAGGATTGTTTGGGCTAGTCTTGATCCCTCCCAATTCTGTATGAATTTTAGAATCAGTTTGTCAATTTCTACAAAAAAGTCAGCTGGGATTCTGATAAGGATTATGTTGAATCTGTAGGTCAGTTTTGGGAGTATTAACAATGTTAAATCTTCCAAGCCATGAACACAGGATGTTTTTCCATTTCTTTAGATCTTCTTTAATTTCTCTCAATATTTAAGTGTTGTACTTCTTTTGTTAAATTGAATCCTAAATATTATTTTTTAAATGCTTTTGATTTTCATATATTGATCTTGTATTTTCTGCAACTTTGTTAAACTTATTTATTAGCTCTAATAGTTCTTTTGTGTGAATCCTTTAGGACTTATTACATATCATATTATCTGTGAATACAGATACTTTTACTTTCTTCTTTCCAATCTAGATGCCTATTTTTTCCCTGTCTAATTGCCCTGCCTAGAACTTTCAGTATAGTATTATGTAGAAGTGGCAAAAGCAGATATCTCCATTCTGATCTTAGAGTGGGATCAGGCTTTTGGTATTTAACCTTTAAGTATATTAGCCAGGGGTTTTTCACTGATATCTATATCAGATTGAGGAAGTTTCCTTCAATTTGTAGTTTATTGAGTGTTTTTGTCATGAAAAGGTATTAGATTTTGTTGAATGCTTTATTTTTTACATCTGTTGAAAAAATAAGGATTCCCCCCTTTAATATGGTGCATCACATCATTTTTATGTATTAAACCAACTTTGCATTCCTCAAATAAGTCCTACTTGGTCATAGTGTATAATCCTTTCAATATACTGCTGGATTTAGTTTGCTAGCATTTTGTTGAGGTTTTTTGCATCTATATTCATAAGAAATATGAATTTGTAGTTATATTTGTAGTTTTCTTGTGAAGTGTTTTTATAAGGGTAATACTGGTCTCATATGATGATTCAGGAAATGTTATCTCTTTTATTGACACCCACCTTTTCCCCCTAAGGTTTTATTTATTTTAAAGAGCAGTAGAGAGCTCAGAGGGGTAGGAGCAGAGGGAGAGTGAGAGCGGGAGCAAGAATCCCAAGTGGACTCTGCACTGAGCACAGAGCCTGATGCGGAGCTTGATCTCAGGACCCTGAAGTCATAACTTGAGCCGAAACCAAGAGTCAGAGTCAGGCCGCCTGACTGAGGCACCCAGGTGCCTGTTCTTTACTTTTTAAAATGGTTTTACAATGTGTTTTGTATCCCTAAACATGTATTGTTTAATTTTACATGGTTTTGAACCTTATATAAATGGAAACCTATTTCCTGGTATACATGTATGAATTTCTCCAGAGTGTGGCTTTTGTTTTTATTATTTTGTTACTTTAAGTAGTTCTACCTCTGTATTTTTCCTGACTGCAGTTACACTTGACACCTGTATATACTGATAAGTAATGTAGTCATTATCATTTTTCCTCTAGAAATTCTGTGATTTCAGATTTATAGAAAAACCTTTAAAAATATTAGTTCCTAGTTTTATTTTACTGTATTCATATATGTTGCTTTATATTATCTCTTCTTGGAATTTATTACAGTTTCTTCTATAGCCTAATATAGTCTTTTTTTGAACATTCTATGAGTATTTTAAAAGGTGTGTTTCCTGGGATCCCTGGGTGGCACAGCGGTTTAGCGCCTGCCTTTGGCCCAGGGCGCGATCCTGGAGACCCGGGATCGAATCCTACGTCGGGCTCCCGGTGCATGGAGCCTGCTTCTCCCTCTGCCTATGTCTCTGCCTCTCTCTCTCTCTCTCTGTGTGTGTGACTATCATAAATACATTTTAAAAAAAATAAATAAAAAAATAAAAGGTGTGTTTCCTGTTTTCAAGCCACACAACTTAATAGATCAAGGTGTTCGATGTCCTTGTTAATTTTTATCTTTTTAATCTGTCATTAAATGAGAGATGATTTGAGTCTCCTTACTTTAATAAATCTCCTCTAATTTCTCCATGAATGTTGCTGCTAGATTATGATATTAAAATTTTTAGATACCGTGAGTTGCCCTCATTGACATTATAAAGTGCCTTTATCTTGTTTAAAGCTTTATAGTGTAATCTGTACCTTGAGTGAAAGTAAGACCTTATTCCTGCTTTCATTCTGTGTATATTGCCTTGTATATCTTTGGGTTTTGGGGGGTTTTTTTGGTATGTATGTATGTATGTATGTATGTATTTATTTATTTACGATAGTCATACAGAGAGAGAGGCAGAGACACAGGCAGAAGGAGAAGCAGGCTCCATGCACCGGGAGCCTGACGTGGGATTCGATCCCGGGTCTCCAGGATCGCGCCCTGGGCCAAAGGCAGGCGCCAAACCACTGCGCCACCCAGGGATCCCTTTGGTATGTTTTTTAAAAAAGATTTGTTTGTTTATTTTAGAGAGACCCAGGTGGAGATAGAGGCGGAGGGACAGAAAGAATCTCCAGCAGACTCCCTGCTGAGTGAGAAGCCCGCCACAACACAGGGCTTCATCCAGTAATGCTGAGACCATGATCTGAGCTGAAATCAAGAGTTGGTTGAGCGTCAGACTGAGCCACCAGGCGCCCCCCCCCCTTTTTTTATTCAGTCTTTCTGAATGACCTTGTTCTGGATGTGTGTCTTATAATCATCATGGACTTGGGTTTTGCTTTATGATACAATATGAAAAAATTTTTTTTCTTTTTTTTAAAAAGATTTTATTTATTTATTCATGATAGTCACACACACACACACACACAGAGGCAGAGACACAGGCAGAGGGAGAAGCAGGCTCCATGCAGGGAGCCCAACGCGGGACTCAATCCCGGGTCTCCAGGATCGTGCCCCGGGCCAAGGGCAGGCGCCAAACCTCTGCGCCACCCAGGGATCCCACAATATGAAAAAATTTTAATGAATTAACTGTGTATATTTTTTTTAAGAAATCTCTCAAACTCCCCACCCCAAGATCAAGAGTCATATGCTTAACTGACTGAACCAGCCAGCTGCCCCAATTTTTATGTTTTATGTGACAGATAAGTTTGGTTTATTTTATATTATACCTTTTTCTTTTTTTTCTTTTATTAAGTTTTATTTATTGATTGATTGATTTATGATAGAGAGAGAGGCAGAGACACAGGAGGAGGGAAAAGCAAGCTCCATGGCAGGAGCCCGACACGGGACTCGATCCCGGGACTCCAGGATCGCACCCTGGTCCAAAGGCAGGCGCCAAACCACCAAGCCACCCAGGGATCCCCCTATTACACCTTTTTTAAGGTCACTGACTCTGTGGTATAGATAGAGATGGATTGTATTTTTGTTGTAGTTACCTTTTTTTAAAAAAAAAAATTTTTTTTTAATTTATTTATTCATGAGAGAGAAGAGAGTGAGGCCGACACAGGCAGAGAGAGAAGCAGGCTCCACACAGGGAACCCAATGTGGTACTAGATCCCGGCCTTCAGGATCACACCCGAGGCTGAAGGTGGCGCTAAACTGCTGAGCCACCCAGGCTGCCCAGTAGTTACCTTTAATTTAATAAAATTACCCTTTGTTCTCTCTTTTTTAAAGAGTGTCCATTATTTTTGTACTGTTAGAAGCATCAGGTTAACTTGCTCCTCTTCTTATTTCCTTTCATTTCATCTACCACCTAATGCTAATAAATACACTCAGTATGTAGCATACAATTAAATATGGGTTATAATACTTATAATACTTGACTTTCAGCTTTGAATAAAGTTCTTTTTACTTTTATTACAAATGCAATAATAAGCAAAACTCTAATTCCCATTTGCCTCTACCTACCCTGTTTTTTTTTCAAGATTTTATTTATTTATTTATTTATTTATTTATTTATTTATTTATTTATTTATTTATTTATGAGCAACGGGGGTGGGGGGGCAGAGACACAGGCAGAGGGAGAAGCAGGCTCCATGCAGGGAGCCCGACGTGGGACTCCATCCTGGGTCTCCAGGATCACGCCCTGGGCTGCACCCAGGTGGCGCCAAACCGCTGCGCCACCGGGGCTGCCCTACCTACCCTGTTTTATAATAGTTGATACCATTTCTATTTTGTGAGGTGTATAGCATGTACCTTCTGATCTCTGACACACTGCTTACTATCCCCACTTCTCTGAACCTCAACTCTATATATAAATATATTCAAAGCCTGCCAGTCCTTTTGCTGAGTCTTTTCCTCATGATTTCCTGCAGTTGATATCCCAATAACTTCTTTAAAAAGGATTGTGCAAATAATATTTCCTCAATTATTTTTGTATGTTGAGAAATATTTATGAAATAATCAATGACATTTTAAGGACAAATATGTGCTTTAAAGTTGCCTGGGGGGGTGCCTGGGTGGCTCAGCAGTTGAGCATCTTCGGCTCAGGGCCTGATCCTGGAATCCTGGACTGACTCCCACATCAGGTTTCCTGCAGGCAGCCTACTTCTCTCTGCCTATGTCTCTTCCTCTCTCTTTGTGTCTCTCATGAGTAAATAAAAAAAAATAAAGTGGTCTGGGGCAGATAGTGCCCTTGGGAAGAAGCAAATTCAGACTTCTCTAGAGCAACTTTAAGCATCAAAGAACTTCTGGATAAAACCCCCCAAAATAGGAGATCATAGTCATAAACCCGACTGAGAAACTAGACGTTATGGGCTAAAGTTAGCCAGGGAGGGGAGAAAAAGAGCAGAATCAGACCCCTTAAGGCTGAAGATACTGGAATTGTCAGCTCGGATATAGCATATAAAAAAGCATATTAGATAATGTTTAAAGAAATAGGGGAGGCGCCTGGGTGGCTCAGTGGTTGAGCACTCGCCTTCAGCTCAGGACATAGTTCTCTGGAGTCCTGGGATTGAGTTCCGCATTGGGCCTCCTGCATGGAGCCTGCTTCTCCTTCTCCCTATGTCTCTGCCTCTTTCTGTCTCTCATGAATAAAATAAATCTTTAGGGAAAAAAAAGAAAAGAATTGAGATTATGAGTAAAGGGCAAGAAACTGTATAAAACCTCAATGAGAGTATTTAATAGCAGATTACACAAAGCTAAATGTTAAGCTATAATACATGTGAAGAAATACCCAGAACGTAGCAAAAAGAGAAGAGAGAGGGCAAGAAAGAAAGATAAATGGAAAATATGTGAAAGAGTTTCAGTTAGATGATAAAAAATGAGAAGCTCTAATATGTTAGTTTTAGAAAGAAAAAGTAGGGCAGAGGCTCAGAGAAAAGATTCCAGAATTGACGAAAAACACATTTCAGATTTAGTAAGCCTAATAAATCTCAAGCAAGAAAAAAAAGTTTATACATAGTCACAGTCTGGCAAAACTATACAATAATAACAAAAAACATAATCTTCAAAGAATTGTTGCAGTAACAAAGAAGTCAAAATACAAAGTTGATTCTATTAGCATGTAATGGAATCTTAAATGTACTTAGAGCAAACAGTAATCATCCTAGAATTGTACACACAGCAAAAATGTCTTTTAAGATTAGAGATAAAAATAGATAAATTTTCAGGTAGAAAATTTTGCCACCAAAAGACTAAAAGAAATTTTAAAGAACATACTTTAGGAAGGAGGAATGTGATTCCTATTTAGAGACCTGAAGTAGAAGGAAGAATCCCTTACAAATCAGTATTTAAGTGAGAGAGGTGTTGTGTTTTATTTATTTAATCCAGTCCTCTGATCTCTCTTTTGGAAGAATAAATCTTCCAAACCTATATAAACACTTTTTTATATAGTAATCTTACAGATTAAATAAAAACCAAGGTAGAATTAAAATATGCTTCTGTAACCACCATTACTAGCAGGATAGGCTCTGCTTGGCACCTGTTTCTTTATACTGCTCTTTTTTCTTTTATTTTTTATTTTTTAAGATTTTGTTTGTTTGTGAGAGCACAAGCAAGGGAAGCTGGGAAGCTACAGAAGGAGAGGGAGAAGCAGGCTCCCCGCTGAGCAGGGAGCCTGATGTGGGCTTGATCCCAGGACTCTGGGATTGTGACTTGAGCTGAAGGCAGATGTTTAACCAACGGAGCCACATGAGTGCCCTATACTGCTCATTTTTAAATTAGTCTTATGCAGTTGCATCTGTTGGAAAGATCACATGTCTGAACCCTGGTTTTAAGGGAGGTTGGGAAAGTGAGTTTTCTGACTTCTATCTTGGGAAAACAGCACTGAAAAGGAAGAACATCTACAAGTTGCTTAATAGACAAAATGAAACTGCCTAGAGTGCTTAGCAAAAGTTACGGTGAATGAAGGGCACTTGTGTGGCTTATTCGGTTAAGCATCTGATTCTTGATTTTGGCTCAGGTCATGATTTCAGGGATTATGGGATTGAGCCTTATGTTGGGCTCTGTGCTCAGAGCAGAATCTGCTTGTCCCTCCTCTCCCTCTGATCCTCTTCTACTTGGTGCTCACTCTATCTCTAAAATAAATAAATAGATAATATTCAAAAAATGATGGTGCATGAGTGAAAATGGAAAAATTCCAGTGTACTGTATGTTTACTTTTTAGTTTTTAAGAAGTTTATACAGACCAATTCACCTTGGCATTCCACAAAATACAGCAACCTTTCCTTATTTACTGATTAGGTCATGTAAGAAATGTTTGATGATAGAACCACCCTAAAAGTGTATCCAGAAGATACAAAACTTTAGTAGAATAAAGACCAATTTTAGAAGCCTTTGAAATGAGACTTCTCTTTAGATCTGTTAACTAGAAGTATCTACTAACTGTGAGACTAATGTATTCACCTTTGCTGTAAAGGGTTAACAAGTCATCACTTACTCCTTTCCTTTTCTCATTCTTCTGTACTACCTTTAGCAAATGAATACACAATTGACCCTTGAACAACACAGGGGTTAGGAGCATGATCCTCCCATAGTCAAAAATCTGTGATAACTTTTGATTCCCTCAAAAACTTACTTAGTAAGAGCCTACTGTTGGCCAAAAGTCTTAACCAATAACAGAACCACTGGTTAACACATATTTTATATGTTATATGTATTATATATTGTATTCTTATAATAAAGTAAGCTACATAAGAGCAAATATTAAAATCATAAGAGAAGATACACTTAAAAGTATTTGTCGATAATATAAGTTTGTCATCTGTTTAGAAGATGAGCCATCTGTCAGTACCTGCATCAATATTGTCTTATTTGATATAAAACACTGTAGATGTTATACTTATTACTAAATACTAGACATCAAAAATGAAAAGATAGGGGCGCATGGGTGGCTCAGTCGGTTAAGTGTCTGCCTTTGGCTCAGGTCATGATCCTGGGGACCTGGGATCAAGCCTATCAAATGTCATTTACCTTATTGCTATTTAAGGATAGTCTACCCACTTCCATACTAGTCTTGTGCATGATGTCCCACATAATACTCAGGCGATGATGACACAAAAACATCTCACAAAATTTTTGCTATATAATTACTGGATTTTCACAAAAAGACACAAGAGATAAGTTTATTAACTATACAGCATGATGGTTATATACTATTCATTAAGTGGAAGTGGATTATTTTAAAGGTCTTCATCCTCATTGTCTTCACATTGAGGAGGAAGATGAGGGATTGTGTGGAGGATGTAGAAAAGAAAGAAGAAGCTGGCACACTTAGTGTAACTTTAAAGAAACATTGTCATTATTTTTATGTGACTTTTTGCTTTTTCATTTTTTAAAAAAATGTTACTAGGGCACATGTGTGGCTCAGTCAGTTGGGCTTCTGCCTTTGGTTTGGGTTGTGGTCTTGGGGTCCTGGGGTTGGCCCTGTGTTGGACTCCCTGCTTGAGGAGGAGTCTGCTTCTCTTTCTATTCATGCGTTTTCTGTCTCTCTCAAATAAAAATCTTTTTTAAAAAATGTTTCTAGGGGATCCCTGGGTGACTTAGTAGTTTAGCGCCTGTCTTCAGCCTAGGGAGTGATCCTGGAGTCCCGGCATCGGCATCGGCATTGAGTCCCACATCGGGCTCCCTGCATGGAGCCTACTTCTCTCTCTGCCTGTATCTCTCTCTCTCTCTCTCTCTCTCTCTCTCTCTCTCTCTGTCTCTCTCTGTCTCTCGTGAATAAATAAATAAAATATTTTTAAAAATGTTTCTATACATAGCCTTCTATTTGCTGTAATTTCGGTGTCCATATCATAGACGGGTCCATGTGGCAGAAGTCGTCAACGCAGTCTTGAATAATCAGAACCCTTCTTCCAGATAGTGTACTGTCAATTTGTTTTCTGGCACTGCTGCTTCTGCATTTGCTTCCTTATTGTTTGTCACTGGCTTGGAAGCATTTGTCTCATGTTAATTCCTCTGGTGTGGTATCTTTTAGCTCTTGAATTTAAGATCTATATCTTGAAACCCTTCTCCTACCACCACCTTTTTTTCTCCCATATCTACAATTTCTTTCACGATTTCCTTCATTGGCTATATTGTAAATCCTGTGAAGTAATACACAACATCTGGACACAGTTTTCTCCAGCAGGAATTTATTGTTTGGGGCTTTTAAGGTTTTCAGGGCTTTTTCTGTAACAACAGTGGCGTCTTCAGTGGTATAATCCTTCTAGACTTTCCTGATCTCATTTTGGGGGTTCTTCCATAGTGTTGACGGTGCTTTCTATAGTGTTTTGTGTATAATGGAATTGAGCCCCACATCAGGCTTCAAGCTCAGTGGGGAATATGCTTCTCCCTCCCTCTCTACCCCTCCCTGTGCTTGGGTTCGTTCTCTCTCTCTCTCTCTCTCTCTCTCTCTCTCTCTCTCTCTCTCCCTCCCTCCCTCCCTCCCTCCCTCTCTCCCTCTCTCCCTCTCTCCCTTCCTTTATTTAAAAAAATTTTTTTTTTTTTTTTGTGGGACACCTGGGTGGCTCAGTGGTTGAGTCTGCCTTCGGCCCAGGGCGTGATCCTGGAGTTCCAGGATTGAGTCTCATGTCGGATTCCCTGCATGGAGCCTGCTTCTCCCTCTGCCTGTATCTCTGCCTCTCTCTCTCTCTCTCTCTCTCTCTCTCTCTCTCTCTCTCTCATGAATGAATAAATAAAATCTTTTTTAAAAATTAAAATTAAAAAAAATTTGTTCAGGCAGTTAACCTTTCTCCTCAGTGACTTTCTTAAGGGCGTCTGGGAACTATCTGCTCCTCTTAGTTGGCAGAAGCCGCTTTTCCTGTTATCTTGACATTTTTCAGCCAAACCTCTTTGTAAAATTATCAGACCATTCTTTTGCTGGCATTTAATTCTCCAGCTTTAGACCCTTCACCTTTTGCTGTACGTTGTTGTGTAATCCCTTTGACTTTTTTGGAACATTACCAGAGTCTATACATATTCCTTTCTTTCTTTTTTTTTTTTTTTTTTATGATAGTCACAGAGAGAGAGAGAGGCGCAGAGACACAGGCAGAGGGAGAAGCAGGCTCCATGCACAGAGAGCCCGACGTGGGACTCGATCCCGGGTCTCCAGGATCGCGCCCTGGGCCAAAGGCAGGCGCCAAACCGCTGCGCCACCCAGGGATCCCTACATATTCCTTTCTAATAGCAATCCTAAACCCACAAAAAATTTGCATTTTCAATATGAGATTAAAAGGTTTTGCATAGGGATCCCTGGGTGGCGCAGCGGTTTGGCGCCTGCCTTTGGCCCAGGGCGCGATCCTGGAGACCCGGGATCGAGTCCCACGTCGGGCTCTCTGTGCATGGAGCCTGCTTCTCCCTCTGCCTGTGTCTCTGCCTCTCTCTCTTTCTCTCTCTCTCTCTCTCTCTCTCTCTGTGTCACTGTCATAAAAAAAAAAAAAGGTTTTACATAAAATAGGGTGCCTGGGCATTTCAGTCAGTGTCCAACCCTTGATTTTTGGCTCAGGTCATGATCTCAGGATTGTGAGATTGAGCTCCACATTGGTCTCTGTGCTGGGTGTGGAGTCTGTTTAAGATTGTCTCTCTCCTTCTCCCTCCTTTTCCCTCTGCCCCTCCCTCTCTTGCCCCTCCCTTTCCACAACCCCCCTAAATCCCCCTCTCAATGAATGAATGCATGGTTTTACACAAAATGTGCAAGATTTTTGCACCTGCTAATATAGCTGCAGCAACAGCTTCATGGATTTCCTTTTCTTTTTCTTTTTTTTTTCCCCACAGTGGTCCTTACACTTATATTTGAAGATTCATCTATATTTTTTTAATAAATTAATTTTTTATTGGTGTTCAGTTTACCAACATACAGAATAACACCCAGTGCTCATCCCGTCAAGTGTCCCCCTCAGTGCCCGCCACCCACTCACCCCCACCCCCCGCCCTCCTCCCCTTCCACCACCCCTAGTTCATTTCCCAGAGTTAGGAGCCTCTATGTTCTGTCTCCCAGATTCATCTATCTTGAAATAGCAGGTAGCCATTGTTGCAGATATGAATCTATGGTCTATATCAAGCAACTGCTTGTGAGCACTTCCAGCATCACTGATGGCACTTTCTTTGGTCCTGTGGTGTGATTCAAGGTTTACAGTTTTGCACTAAACATGATGAAAAAATACAAAAGAAGTGGGAGAGATCACTTTTTATTGCAATACCAAATTTGCTAGAGAGCAGAACTGCTCATGCAGATCACACAACTATGTAAGTGGATACTAGAGCTCACCCCAGTAGCAACAAGAGATGACCTTAAATTGTTACTATAGTACAGCATGTACTACAGTTAATTTTATGCAATTATGATTTAATACATTATCTTTACATTGTTTACACTTCTCCCTGCCACTGGTGCCTTAAAGGTCTGTCTGTAAGTGTAAGTTTTGATAAACTATAACTTTTTTTTTTTTTTTTTCGTTTTTTTTCCTTTTCTTAAAGTAGGCTCTATGCTCAGTGTGGAGCCCAGCTCAGGGCATGAACTCATGACCCTGAGATCAAGAGTCAGATGCTTAGCTGAGTGAGCCACCCAAATGCCTTTAAATTTTAATTTTTAAGATTTTATTTATTTACGAGAGAGAGAGAGAGAGAGAGAGAGAGAGAGGAGAGAGAGAGAGAGAGAGAGAGGCAGAGGGAGAAGCAGGCTCCACACAGGGAGCCCGATGTGGGACTCAATCCTGGGACTCCGGGATCATGCCCTGGGTCAAAGGCAGGCGCTAAACTGCTAAGCCACCCAGGGATCCCCCTAAATTTTAATTTAACTTTTTATAATAGATTTATATATATTTTATGGTAGTAAATGATAAACTAGTATCTACATGTATTTTATGCATTAACGATATACTGTTTAATTTTTAAAATATTTTTAGACTATAATAGTCTGTGGTCTAGTATAAACCAAAACTACATGGTTTATCTGTTTTTTCAAATTGTTACAAATCTCCAAAATACATATATTAGAAAAAATTCTCATATAACCGGATCCATGCAGTTCAAAACCATGATGTTCAATGTTCAGCTGTACTTAGCTTGTTTTGGTGTCTAGTTTTTAAGTGGAACTGCTGAGGCAAATTGGACCACCTTTTTTTGGGTCAGTCTTACAGTTTTGAACCAAAACCTCGTAAAGATAAGTGGATAACCAACATATCTATGTTGGCTTTTCAGATTAGCAGTGCAATTTATGTGGAGAATAGCCTCTTAATGTTTAACTTCATAATTGGCCATGGTCTCAAGTAATGCTTTTTGCCTTAAAGTCTAAAAAAGATGGAGCTCATGGCTGGCTCAATCAGCAGAGCATGCAGTTCTTTTTTTTTTTTTTTTTTTTTTTCTTTTTTTAAAGATTTTATTTATTCACGAGAGACACAGGCAGAGGGAGAAGCAGGCTCCCTGCAGGGAGTCCGATGTGGTACTCGATCACACCCCATTCACACCCCGGCTGAAGGTGGCAGGCGCTAAACCGCTGAGCCACCCAGGGAACCCTCTGGCAGTTTTTTAGTATATTTATGTTTTTGGTGATTACTTATCAGTCTATCTTTTTACTTCTATTTTCCTGATTTTTCTGGTCTGTCTTAGTTTTATAAAATTGAAGTTTTCTTACCTTTTTCCCCCCTTTACTCTTTCTATTCTAATAATTACTTTTGGAATTTTAATATAAATTATGCTTATTTTTTAACAAAGTCTAACAAAGTTTAAAGTTAACTACCTCAATTAGTAGAACTCTAGAACACTTACTTTGAATTCCCTCTTTTGTTATACTTGGCTGTGTCAGCTAGCATTTTGCTTTTATCCTTTTTCAGTCCTGTAAACTAGGTGTTTTTGTTATTATATATATAATATAATATAATATAATATAATATAATATAATATAATATAATATAATATATATGTTTATATAATAAGTATATATTCTATATCTAGAATAAATATATATTTATTGCCTACCATTTACTTTGAGATTTCAGACCTTTTCACTGATGTCATTTTCCTTCTTCCCTAAAATACATTCTTAAGGATACAGTGACTTTCAGGTCTACGGTAAGAAATAGGTTTAATATTGCAACCATTTAGAACTGAAACAAAAGTTTTACAAGACAGTATTTACCCTTATGTGAAATACACTCCATATTTTACTATTTTTCCCCTTTTTCATGCCTATTATACTCTTCTAAATGTTAATGTTGTGACCCATTGGTGAGTCAAAACCTGTGATTTCAGAAATACTGCTTTAGGAAGGTTCTTTTTAATGAATCTTTTTGGCTGGTAAAACTATCTGGAAATGCCTTCGTTTCTTCAACTCTGAAAAATAGGTCATTTTGGTATACAACAAATAAAATATATTTTCTCTCAGCACACTGAAGCACACTGTCTTCTAGCTTCTATTACTTTTTAATCTGTCAATCTGATTGTGGGTGGATCTTTAACTTTTTTCTTGATATTTTATGATTTGATGGTCTTTGGTCCCTTTGTAGGTTCACTGCAGTGTGCCTAGGCACATATTTTTATTTGGTCTATGTGGTGTACGTTGTGCTTCCTGTATCTGTTGAGTTATGTCTTACTAGTTTGGAAAAATCCTCAGCCTTTGTATCTTCAATTATGTTTCTCATCTGTGCTCTATCCTCTTTCTGGGATTCCAGTTATACTCGTGTTAATATAATTATTCTCCATGGCTCCTTAAACCTGGTTTTCATATTATGTTTCCTTGTCCCTGTGCCACATTCAAAGTAATTTCAATCTGTTTTACCTCTTTATATTACCTCTTTTTATTTTATTTTTTTATATTACCTCTTTTTAAAATTGAGATATAATTTATATACTATAAAATTCACCTTTTAAAGGTGTCCAATTGTTTTTAATATATTTCATAAGTTTGTGCAACCATTGCTACAGTCTAATTCCAGAACATTTTTACCTCCCTACTATATTTTTTACAAATTTATTATTACTATCTTTTTTATTTTTTTTAATCAAGTTGGCTCCACGCCCAGTACAGAGCCTGAGGTGGGGGCTTAAACTTAAAACCCTGAGATCGAGACCTAAGCTGAGATCAAAAGTGAGACACTTATTAACTGACCAAGCCACCCAAACACCCTCTTACACATATTGAGCTGTATCTGGTCCGTGTTTTTTATTTATTTATTCATTCATTCATTCATTCATTCATTCATTCATTTATTTATTTATTTTTAAGATTTTATTTATTTATTCATGAGAGACACAGAGAAAGAGGCAGAGACACAGACAGAGGGAGAAGCAGGCTCCATGCCGGGAGCCCGATGTGGGACTCGATCCTGGGTCTCCAGGATCAGGCCCTGGGCTGCAGGCGGTGCTAAACCGCTGAGCCACCGGGGCTGCCCTGGTCTGTGTTTTTAATCTATCATCTAACTAGCTGATGAATTTTTTCATTTCTTTTTTACAATTAGGTTTCTTAGTTATAAAAGTCTCATTTAGTTCTTTCTGCAGTCTGCCTAGGTTTTTTTTCTGTTTTGTTTTGTTTTGTTTTGTTTTGAAGTAGGCTCTACGCCCAACATAGGGCTTCAAACTTATAACCCTCAGATTAAGTTGCATGTTCTACCAACTGAGCCAGCAGGCACCTCTAGGGTTTTTTTGTTTCAAAGATTTTATTTAGGGGCGCCTGGGTGGCTTAGTTAAGTGTCTGCCTTCCTCTCAGGTTGTGATCCCAGGGGCCTGAGTTAGTATTACTTGGGCTTTCTGCTGAGCAGTAAGCCTGCTTCTCTGCTTCTTCCTCTGCCTGCTGCTTCTCCTGCTTGTGCTTTCTCTCTGTGTCAATAAAATCTTTAAAAAAGATTTTATTTATTTATTAAAGACTTTATTTATCTGAGAGAGGGCAAGAAAGTAAGCACACGAGCATGGGAGAGGGGCAGAGGGAGAGGCATACTCCTCATTGAGCAGGGAACCCGATGCAGGGCTCTATCCCAGGTCTCTGGGATCATGACCTGAGCTGAAGGCAGATGCTTAATTGACTGAGCCACCCAGGTGTCCCTAAAGATTTTTTATAAAAGAATTTTATTTTATTTTTTTTAAGATTTTTATTTATTCATGAGACAGACACACACACACACACACACACACACACACACACACACACACACACACAGAAAGGCAGAGACTCAGGCAGAGGGAGAAGCGTGCTCCATGCAGGGAGCCTGATGCGGGACTTGATCCTGGGTCTCCAGGATCAGGCCCTGGGCTGAAGGTGGCGCCAAACCGCTGAGCCCCCCAGGCTGCCCAAGAAGTTTATTTTTAAGCAATTTGTACACCCAACATGGGGCTTGAATTCACAAGCCGATTGAAAGTTGAAAGTCACGTGCTCTACCAACTAACCCAGCCAGGTGCCCCTACAGTCTGCCTGGTTTTTTAAATATGTTTTATGTTTGCTCATTGTTGTAATCCCATTTTATATTTTAAACATTTTATAGTTGCTTTATATTCTATAACAGACTATTCCAATATTTAAGATTTGAGGCACCTAAATCCATTGCTTGTTTCCTATGATTCTCACTTGTAGATAGACTTATTTTCTTTCATGTGTAGTAATCAGTTGTAACCCCTGTTTTGTTGGTCTTAATCTAGGAAAATGTTAACGGGCTAAAATGAAGGATGCTTTCTGGGAGTATTTTTTATTCCCTCTGCAAAGACACAGAGGTCCTTGGGTACTCTCTAGCCCACTTACAGATCCTTTCGTTTATTAACGAGGCTTTTCTGGTCTAGCTCCCCCAACTTACTCAAACACCAAGCCTAAAAAAAACAAAACAAAAAAAAAAAACGCCAAGCCTCAGTGTCACCATATGTCCTAAGGAGAGCCCTTGCCCATCACAGCCCTGATTTTAGTTTGAGATGATGATTGCTTTGTTTTGTTTTTTATTGCCTCTTTTAAGGATTATACTTCTGTTGTTTCTACAGTGCAATAAAAATTGTGTTTTGGCGTGCCTGGATGGCTCCGTTGGTTGAAGTGTCCAACCTTGATCTCAGTTCAGTTCTTTTTTTTTTTTTTTTTTTAAGATTTTACTTATTTATTCATGACAGAGAAAGAGACAGAGACAAAGGCAGAGGGAGAAGCAGGCTCCATGCAGGGAGCCTGACATGGGACTCATTCCCAGGTCTCCAGGATCACATCTCGGGTTGAAGGTGGCACTAAACCGCTGGGCCACCGGGGCTGCCCTCAGCTCAGTTCTTGATCTCAGGGTTGTGAGTTCAGGTCCTTCATTGGGCATCACGGTGAATGTGGAACCTACTTTTTAAAAAATTGTGTTTCTTATTTCTGGTTGGTTGGGTGTTTTATTTATTTCTTTTAGCCAAGGGTAGGAGTAGGGGATGCCACCATAATGCCAAAAGGCAAAGTAAAATTAAACTCCTCTTGGGGGTACTTGGGTAGTTCAGTTGGTTGAGGTCTGATTGTTGGTTTTGGCTCTGTTCATGTTATCAGGGTCCTAGAATCAAGCCCTTGTGTCTTAGGGTTCGACTCAGCAGGGAATCTACTTCTCTCCCTCTCCCTCCCCCTACTCATGCGTGGGTGTTCTCTCTCTTTCTCTCTCTCTCTAATACAAAAATAACTCTTAAAAAAAAATAAAAGGTGGGGGGCAGCCCAGGCGGCTCAGTGGTTTAGTGCCACCTTCAGCCCAGGGCATGATCCTGGAGACCTAGGATTGAGTCCCACACCAGGCTCCCTGCATGGAGCCTGCTTCTCCCTCTGCCTTTGTTTCTGCCTCTCTCTCTCTCTCTGTCTGTCTCTCATGAATGAATAAATAAAATCTTAAAAAAAAAAAAAACTCTTTTTGAATGTTTATTTGAAGACAGCTCTTTGTACCACTCCACACAAATTACCTCACCAAATTGTGTCTTGTGTTCCATCTGGCTTTTACTGGTGCCACTAAATAAGCCCCCTGTTCTCTCTTCAGGTAAGACTCCCTCTTTATAACGTTTATTTAAAATTCCACCAAGTTCGGGACTCTTGGGTGGCTCAGTGGTTGAGCTTCTGCCTTTGGCTCAGGGTGTAACCCTGGAGTTCCAGGATCAAGTCCCACATTGGACTCCCCTGGGGAGCCTACTTCTCCCTCTGCCTATGTTTCTGCCCTCTCTCTCTGTGTTTCTCATGAATAAATAAATAAAATCTTTGAAAAAAAATTCTGCCAAGTTCATTTTGTTTGTATTTTGTGGTTCTTATAGGATTATGTTGACAAAGAGAAGGCAATTGCCAAAGCATTGGAAGACCTCAGAGCCAACTTCTACTGTGAACTCTGTGATAAGCAATATCAGAAACATCAGGAATTTGACAACCATATCAACTCCTATGATCATGCACACAAGCAGGTGAGGAATTACTTGCTAACAAAGAAGAGGATACTTTATTTGTTGTTACAACTATTAAACTTTATAAATGTACCCAAAGCTTCATGTCTATGCTTTCTTATATCTGCCAGTCTTTGTCTGAGGTCCATCTGACTTGATTTTTTTCCAGTGGCAGAAGTCCTGACAGACCTTCCCTTTCCAAGAATTTATGTAGAGTGAAGAATTGTGAGCTTCATAAATATTACTAAAAGTTTATGCCTTTGAATGATTCCTGCATTTGTGTTTAATCTGGTAATTCAGCTGAGGATCACTAGGAGCTTTGTTTCCTTTTGTCTCTCTTTCTGAACATTTTAAACGTTGAACAATTGCTGGTCTCCCAGTTGCTGGTCACTTCATCTTCTATACGTAGGAGTTCATGCTTTATTGGCTACTACTTCCTATCAGTAAGTCATTTTGTTATTTGGTATACCTTCAAAGGTAGATAAATTTTTGAGAAGAAAAACAGAATTAGATGCTGTCTTAACTTTAATAAAAACCTCTGATGCTGCATGTTTTAAGAGCTTGCTCAAAAGTGGTTTATACTTTCTTTTGAAGTCTTTTTTTTTTTGCTTTCATTTGATTTTCATATTTAGAAAGTAAAATTATACCTAACTAGTTATAGGCATAAAGAAGGTAGCAGTAACTCCCGAGGTAGGATTTTTTAAAAGGAAGAAATGAATCTTTAAATCTTATAGCACAGTTCTTTTTTTTTTTTTTAAGATTTTTTTAAATTCATTTATTCATGACACAGAGAGAGAGAGAGGCATAGATACAGGCGGAGGGAGAAGCAGCCTCCATGCAAGGAGCCCAACGCGGGACTCGATCCCGGGTCTCCAGGATCACGCCTTGGGCTGAAGGCGGCGCTAAACCGCTGAGCCACCCGGGCTGCCCTAAAGCACAGTTCTTAAAGAATTTTGGAACCGTTTGATTTTGTTTTTTGTTTTGTTTTTGTTTTTTTTTTTTAAGATTTTATTTATTCATGGTGGGGGGAGGCAGAGACACAGGCAGAGGGAGAAGCAGCAGGCTCCATGCAGGGAGCCTGACGTGGGACTCAATCCTGGGTCCCCAGGATCACACCCTGGGCTGAAGGTGGCGCTAAACCGCTGAGCCACCCAGGCTGCCATGGAACCATTTGATTTTGGGTGATTTTAGCAGAACTTGCTAGGTCTTTGGAGGTATAGTAGTCATATTTGTTAAACTTGGAAGATTTATGAGCATTGCTGGAGTGTTCTCTTAAGTGGATCTGTTGAACCAACATTTTTTTTTAACCTTTGCTTCATCTTTCAACCAACCATAAGATTTCAGTGCACAGGTAAAGGGCAAGCTTTGATTACTAGCACAAGGATAGTTTGTAAGCTATTATACTTTTTGTAACAATCTCTTCTACATTTAACTCATCTAACTATTTTAAGATTCTTCCACTGATAGAGTTGTATTCAAGACAGACTTTGAACTTTTATACACCTTTGGACATTGTTATCCTATATTGTCAGTTCTGCTTAATTTGAAGAAGAGAAATTTAGGATATATATGGATAAGATATATTGGCAGTTATCTTTTCCAAAGAGTCCTGTGTAAAGAAAAAAGTTACAACAGCAAATTCTGCTTATTCAGTAACTTTTCTACCTTATCAATGTATATATAATTCAGATTTTGGGGTTATTTTTTATAGAATTAAGACAGTTAACATCTAAACATATGACTGCCTTTTTGGGTTTTTGAGAATGTCTCCAATTAAGAATGGACTGATGGGGGGGAAAAAAAAAGAGTGGACTGATGGGGCACCTGTCTGGCTCAGTTGGTCAAGCATGTGACTCTTGATTTCAGGGTCATGAGTTCCAGCCCCACATTGGTTGTAAAGTTTACTTTAACAAAAAATAAAAATAAAAATTGTGACAAATTAGAAGACTCTAAAAGAAACTTTAAGGCACCAAAAGGACATTTTTAAAAGTCACTTTTTTTTTTCAAGGTTTTTATTTATTCATGAGAGACACAGAGAGAGAGACAGAGACACAGGCAGAGGGAGAAGCACGCTCCTCGCAGGGAGCCCCATGCTGGACACGATCCCAGGACCCCGGGATCATGCCCTGAGCCGAAGGCAGACACTCAACTACTGAGCCACCCAGGCATCCCTAAAAAAGTTACTTCTTAGTAAATGAGAAATTTAAATAGTTTCTATTTAGGAAAAGATAAATCAGGAAAATTGTAATTCAGACGGAACAATGTTTAGATTGCTCCTTAAAGGGAAAAAATTTTTATCAAAGCACCAGATTTACAAATTAAGTATGAGCAGAAGTACAGAACTAGTGAATTCACATTGACAATATTAATACGATGAGTGATGTTTTAGTGATGTTGCTTTCAACTTGAGAGTAGTAGTAATTGTTACAGTTCTGGTTCATTTGAATTTGACATGTTTGTTTTCCTGTGTGCCTTGGAATGACCCAGTTCTCCACTTTTCTCTTTTGCACTGGTTTTCCACATGGGGAGAGTTTGTCTTCTAAAGACCATTGAATGCTGCCTTGAGACATTTTTGATTACCACAATTAGGGGGATGGTGCTACTGGCATGTAGTGGGTAGAGGCCAGGGGTCCTTCTAAACATCCTACAATGCGCTTCAAGGTTCCCTGCAACAAAGAATTACCTTTCCCAAAATATCAGTAATACTAAGGTTGAGAAACGCTGTTCTGTTAGGACTATTGAAAAACTCTCAAATATGTATATGATATTGTGATATCATTTCTCCTTTGCTTGTTACAAGCAAATCACTATCGTTTTAAGTCCCCAGTTCTAAACATTTATAAAGTACTCATCTAGATGATCCCAGATACTCAATTATTACTTTTTTTTAAGATTATCATCAAAATGAAAATAAAAACATAAGGATTTCTTATAGGGAATTCATGGACTGCCTTTCCATTAATATAGAAATATGTTTGTGATCCTTGGTCTGGGAAGAAATCTTTAGCTGGTATGATTAATGAATGCATGTGAGCTTATTTCTTCACCGTGATCAAAAGCCCATCTTAGGTATTAAAAAAAGAACAGAGTTAGTATGAGTTTGTTGTTCTGTTTGTTTTTAGTGGAATGTTCTTTATTTGGTTGAAATGTAGGCTTTTTCATCTTTCTTTATATTGCTCTCTTAGCACAAATAGTAGAATCTTGAAACAATGCTAAAAACATATAAACAAGAAGATGCACAGTACTAAATTTTTTATAGTTCTATTCTTCCCTGTACTTAGAATTTCTAAGGAGCCTTTAATTGCCCTTTGTATAACACAGCTAAATAATCCCTAAGAGGAGGTAGGTCCTGTTTTTTATTCCTCTTTGATGGACATAAACTTACCATACAATGGACCTACCATTTTCCAAATTCATGCTCAAAATCATAAAGACACCCTGTCTTGTCTTCCAGGAAGGCACACAGGATTATTATGAATCTGAGATAATAGGTAAGTACATTCAACCCTATATTAGTAATCCCTAGTTCGCATTTTCCATCAGATTTTCACCATTAAAAATTTCCAGAGAAATAATCTATCATGATAATGGTAAACTATAGTATAGATTGGATTCTGAGCACACCCTTATCTTTATTAAGCAGGAATAATCTCTCAAAAAAAGGCTACATGGTCACCCTCATTTGTGGTGATTTTGGAGTGGTTACGTGCCTCTCACTACACAGTAGTTTTTCTCAAATTTTCCAAGAGTTTTGTGAAGAAAGTCATTAACTGGCAAATATTAAGACCCAGCCTAATCTTCAAAGATGAAAAAACTCATTAGACATTTTGGCTCTTTTTAGCAGTTTAACCCTCATTTTAAGGGGATAATTTCAATACATTTTGAAGGGAAAGCCTCTCCATTCCTCAAGAGATAACCCAATCGGATTCATTTTTTATAATTTAGTCCTATATGCCTCAGTGCTTAATAAATATTAGTACCCATCTGTTGTCCCTCTTGGCTTGTACTCAGAGTTACTTTGAAACTAAACATTTTTCCATCTCTCCTGCCTCCTCACCTTGAGTATCTTAAAACATGTCTACTAGTGGATATGACCACGGAAGTAATTTTCTTGAGCTTTTCATAGGGTCTAAATTTAAAACTGCAAAAAGCATTCTCTTTCTCAGAGGTAAATTTGTAGCAACACAGTAATAATGCTCAGTGACTTATTTTAACACTTTTTTTGTTGCTATTGTTTTTTTGCTTTCTTTACCTAGTCAGGATTCTCCCAACCTCACTTTCTTTTATTTGTGACCAAGGCTCTTCCTTACCAGGCAGCCTCCAGTACATAAATCAGAGATCACAAATTGTCCCACAGATGTTTGTTGCCTGGCCTTCATAAGTATTAGATTTTTTCCTTTTAATCTTGGTTGGCCCCCAGTTTTTAAAAACGAGATCCTCTGTAATTCAAACTTTGTCTTATCTTGAAAAATTGAAATACCTAAGAACATTGGGCCTACATTTTAATATAATAGTTGGCTAAAGCTGAATAGTTGCTATCTCTTCAGAAAGGCGCAATGCTCACTCTTCAATTAGCTGTGGTTTCCACTTTATCTTTTCTCTTCCATCACCTTTGGTGACTCATTATGTTAACTGTCAAATCTATAAACATTTGAGTTTGTGACCCAGGCCTGTACCTCCCTTTTGTCTCCGCACAGACTTCTAACCTCAGAATTCTAATTGACTTTGGGAAGTAGCACATTGAAAAGCTGCCTCCTTATTCCTCTTTATGTGTGGGTCCAACTTCTTTACAATTTCAAAACTATCTGCCGTAGTCTGATCCAGTTCTCAAAATCTGATGCTTTAAAGCAGCTTTGAGAAATTCTTTTTACTTGTAGAAAGAGTCAGTGTCTTAGAGGAAAGAATGCTTTCGGCCTGCCTTTTCTTTCTGCTAAAATCAGTTCAATATGAAACTCCTTTTGTGTTTTTTTGAAAAGACTGAACTCTCATTTAGTACCAAGGTCTGTTTCAACTATAATAGTAGTGGTTTTATCAGTGACTGCTCTATTCTGAATTATACAGAATGGAATCTGTTACTGCATAATTTAGTTAACTTTGTCTAAACTATTACAATTACTTTTTGACAGCATTGCTTACTTTTGGTTGATTGTTACGGTATCTGGTAATGCACATTACCATGGAACAGAAATTTTAGTTTTTCTTCATTACTCAGAAATGAAATAGGTTCTGAATTGAAGTGTTTCTGAGAAATTCCTTGGTGATGGAAGGAATGAACATTTTTAGATTTCACATGGACTCCATTCAAACTTGGAGCACTTTCCACTTGACGTTTCACTGTTTACTGGTTGCATTTTTGCCTTTTAGGATCTTTTCCTGCTTTTGATCCTCTGTTTGGTACATAGGGAGAGTGTTAGGACAATAAGCATATCAAAACCAGTTGGACCTCTGGCAAGGCACTACAGATTTGAGGAAATTCAGACTGGGTTCCCTTTTTCAGTGTTTCTTTGATACTTGGTGCAAGGGAAACATGAGAGTAAAGTTTTAAAAGACAATAAAAAATAAATAAAATTGAGAAATAATTCCAGAGCTAAAATAAAAAAGAAAAATCAACTCTTCTAAAAGAATTGAAACCTTTGACAGAGGAAAGACAAATAAATACTGTATTAATAAGAAAAAATAAATAAATAAAAGAATTGAAACCACAAGAGTACTTGGCTAGATCAGTTGGTGGAACATATGACTCTTGATCTGGAGGTTGTAAGTTTGAGCCTCACATTGGGCATCGAGTTTACATTAAAAATAATAATAATAATTTAAGAAAAGAAGGGGCTCCTGGGTGGCTCAGTCCGTTAAGCATCTGCCCTCAGTTTAGGTCATGAACCCAGGTTCCTAGGATCGAGCCCCACATTGGACTTCCTGCTCAGTGGGGAGTCTGCTTCTCCCTCTCCCCCCTGCTTATGCTGTCTCTCATTATGTGTCTCTCTCTCAAAGTGTTTAAAAAAAGAAAAAAGAAATGAAACCACTAAGATTAGATACCAGTGAAGATATTCTATACATCATCTGTATTTCATATTTTATGGAATTTCTATCCTTAGAAAACCATAAATTATGGCAAAGGTGTGAAATAGATTAGGAAAACCATAAAGTATTTATGAATCCGAAAGCTTCATAAATATTGACTTAAACAGCATAATTCACTTCTGAAGATATTATGCTAAGAGAAGCAAAGCAAGTATGAAAAGAATTTGAGCATCTTGTAGTTTTATTTAAATAACCTGTAACAGGAGATGGAAGTTTGTACTACTGTGTATGTTATTTTTCTTGGGGACTGTTCTGCTTAATATAAAAGAATTGACATCATTTGATTCATCCTCCAAAAACTGAGCATGTTTTGAGCCTTTTCACTTATTGAATCTTACATACTTGCTACCTCTGCTTTTGTTGGGAATAAACTTCTTATATCCACCTCTCATAACCTAGTTAACCTTGGAAAACTCTGTTTCTGTTTAGAAAAATTCTGCTTTTGTGAGCAGGCAAGGGTAACCCTAAACAGATCCTTTGGGAACTTTGTTGGTAAACCCTACATTTTCTTCGTAGAAATTTCTAACTGTTCTTCATCTTGGCACACATTCCCAATATGAATAAAAATGATTCTACCTTATTTATGTTCTGCAGTTTTCAGCCTGTTTTCTGCCCCTGTACATTTATACTTCTCAATTTATACTTATCACAGTGATGCACTGTGGTAAAGATTCTTGCATTAGGCTCTATGTTCTATTGTAGTCTGAAAAGGTAAAACAACCTAAGAAACAATGATAGGTCTGAGTGACGGTCCTGATCGGAGATCTCTAAACCGAGATGCTGCTGTTCCATTTGCTATAGGCCTAAGTAGTTCTTAGGAATTATGCTCCTTTATATTTTACAAAGAGGGCAGACCTTTGCCTCCAGATATGATCTGGAGGGCTAAATAGTTATATGTATCTTTTAAGATTTATTTATCTATTTGACAGAGCGAACACACTAGGGCGGGAGGGGTACAAAGAGAGGGAGAGGGAGAGGGAGACAGAAACTTAAGCAGACTCCCTGCTCAGAACCTGATGTGAGGCTCAGTCCCACAACCCTGAGATTATGACCTGAACCAAAATCAAGAGCTGGATGCCCAACCTACTGAGCCACCCAGGTGCCCCATAATATAGTTGTATTTAAAAATCATTATCCACAAAACCACAGTGGCATGCCATATCACACTTATTAGGATGGCCAGAGTTAGAAAGACACTGTAATATGCTGGAGAGGATATAAAGAAAAAAACTGGAACATGCCTGTTATTGTTAGTGGAGTTGTAAAATGATGTAGTTCCTCGGGGAAACAGTTTGGCAGTTCATCAAAATGTTAAATATAGAGTTACTAAATGACCTGTATATGCCCAAGAGAAATGAAAATATATGTCCCCACAAAAATTATTGTTCATAGTATTCAAAAAGTGGAAACAACCCATATATCTATCAGCTGATGAATAGTTAAACAAAATGTGGTGTAACTATACAATGGAATATTCTTCAGCAATAAAAAGGAATAAATTAGTGATAAATACAACATACACGAACCTCAAAAATATTATACTGAGAGTAACCACCCCACCATATTGTATGATTTTATTTATATAAAGTGTCTAGAATAAACATATCTATAGAGAAACATATATTAGGTTCCCAGGGACTGGGTAGAAAGGGATAATGGAGAGTGACTGCTAATGAGCATGGAGATTCTTTTGGGAGTGATGTTCTAAAATTAGATAGTGATGATGGTTACACAATTCTGAGAAACCCACTAAATTTTACACTTTAAATGGGTGAATTTTATGCTTTGTGAATTGTATCTCAATAAAATTTATTTTTAAAACTTCATTATCCAGCTTAAGTTTTGGTGATGGTGATTATTGTATGTACATAGTGTGTGTGTGTGTGTGTGTGTGTGTGTGTGTGTGTGTGTGTGTGAAAAATTAAAGCAGACACACCTGGTTCTGTAAAAATACACCATGTTTTAAGGCTTTTTGCTGAATTCCTGAACATATCAAGATGATTAAGTTTTCTAACATATTTATTTGATATTCACCAAATGATATTAATAGGCATTGTATTGCAAAATAATGGGGCATAAGTGGTAAGTACTGTCAGATGACTAATTAGGACTACTCTTAGCCAGCAAAAAGAATGTATACTGCTCTATTTCCGTCTGATTTTTTTTCAGATCTATAATCATCATTTTAGTTTTGTTACCAAACATTTGTTTTTCTCTGTTACTGAATAAAATTTATTGTCATCACTTACTCATAAGCATGTGCTAAAAGAAAGAGTTTACATCTAATGCCCAGTAACTTGAATTTCCTTAACCATTCAGCTACAGTCTTCCTTCCCTGAGTAGTTTAATACTGAGGCTTTCTTTGTTCTTTCTTGGTCTTTTTCTTTCCTCGCCACATGGTGTGTTGTTCTGGATGGTCTCATTCAGAAGTATCAAACATCAAGACTTGTATCCAGGTAACCTGGCCAAGTAATAGCTAGAGCATAATTTACTCCACTTTGGGAATGGAGAGGAGATTAATGTTGTGTCATGAGAAAGAGGCAGGAAACTGGGGAGAAGGAGCCATGGATTTGGGATATGCAGAATTGATGACAGGGGAAAGCGAGTGGCTGAGGTTCAGAAAAACCTGGATTGGGGAACCTGACTGTCTCAGTCAGTGGAACGTGCAACTCTTAATCTCAGGATTGTGAGTTTGAGCCCCATGTCAGGTGCAGATTTTATTTTAAAAAGGGGGAGGGATCCCTGGATGGCGCAGCAGTTTAGTGCCTGCCTTTGGCCCAGGACGCGATCCTGGAGACCTGGGATCGAGTCCCACGTCGGGCTCCCGGTGCATGGAGCCTGCTTCTCCCTCTGCCTATCTCTCTGCCTCTCTCTCTCTCTCTCTCTCTCTCTCTCTCTCTCTCTCTCTCTATCATAAATAAATTAATTAATTAATTAAAAGGGGGCGGGTGTGTGTGTGTGTGTGTGTGTGTGTGCTGCATTATACTTAACCAGAAGAAGAGATTGAGGTGCATACAGTTTCTTCGCTGTTTCCTGTCTCTGTTTATAACCAACAAATAATCCATAAAGTATTTGTATGTGTTCCTTTTCCCAGCAACTTTTAAAACTGAAACCAGTTTGATAAATGTTTATTGAGCATCTCTTTTGTGCCATAGACAACAGTGTGTGCAATGCAGGGTTAGTACAAAGGAAGAGTAAGCTTTGATCCCTGTTCTGGGAGAATGGGGTTGTTTGGTAAGTGGAGGAAACCATGGGTAATCTTTTGACCCTAAAGAGACAATCAGGTTTTCTCTTTAGAGTTGACTAAATATTAGAACATAGGATTTTTACTTATTTAAGTTTTTTTTTTAATTTTTATTTATTTATGATAGTCACACAGAGAGAGATTGGCAGAGACATAGGCAGAGGGAGAAGCAGGCTCCATGCACCGGGAGCCCGATGTGGGATTTGATCCCGGGTCTCCAGGATCGCGCCCTGGGCCAAAGGCAGGTGCTAAACCACTGCGCCACCCAGGGATCCCTAGAACATAGGATTTTTAATGGCAATAGGAAATATTCTCTATTCTCCAATGTCTGAAATTCCCTTCATCTGGAAACAGTAGCCTGTTTTTATTTGAATTGAGATATTAGATTCAAAATACTTGAGAGATTTATTCCTAGATTATACCAAATCAAATATAAAAAAATTACAGCATCAATTTTTGTTAGAAAAGAGTACCATCAAAAAAAAAAGAAAGAAAAAGAGTACCATCAAAAGATATATAAAAATATTTTATTAATTCAGACCCATTTTTTGTTATTAGAGAAAACTGTGTGCAGATATATCTTTGTCTCATTCATTCCCAGGTCAAACACAGTGCCACTCCTTGCTATTCATATCCCACATTATTGATAATATGGGCATATCTATCACCCACATTAAAAACCTGGTAAGATTTACCAGATTCTCATTTCTCTGGTTTAATTTGTTCAGAGTTGGACAGTGGAGCAGGAGTTTATGTCTGGAGTACACATTTTTGCTGCCAACACAGCGCTATTTAGGCTATGTTTTAAGAATTGACATGACATTTACATTGAAGGAGTCTTTAGCCCAAAAAGCCATGGTTATTTGGGTATTTCAAGTGCTGGATTATTTGTTAAGGTTTGTCTCCACCTGTATTGGTCTTTTCGGAAATTTAGTGGAAATGCCAGCTATCGTGATTGAGAATCAGTGAGAAATGGCCATTTTGTTCTTTCTTTCCCACAAAAGTATGTACTTTTTTGGGAAACATACTGTTGGTTTTTCAGAACAGGATCTTCAAACCCTTTCATTTTGAATGAGAATTAGTCTCCCTTTTCCTTAAATATTGTCCAGCTAAAAAGGTGTTATATGGCTTAAATTTTATTAATAAGTACTAATAGTTCAAAGAAGAAGGAACGTTATTATCAACACTTGAGAAAGCATACTTTATAATTTTCAGAGATAAGGACATGGTAGCTTTGGAGTTAGCTTAAATGATTAATTATATCCACTCAGTCTGTGTCCCCGTTTGGAATCTAACTTATTTTTAAGTATTGAATGAAATTTGCTCAGCCTTCGAAAAGTTTTTGGGTTGATAACACATCGATAATATTTAGTCTCCTTATGGGAGCTCCGTTTCTTTGACAGGCAGGTGTGTTGCTGCTCTATTCTTACCTTAGAAGCTATCTGAAGTTGTGTTCCTCTTTAGAATTTAGGAGGAAAATAAAAGTATAGGACACGTAATTTCATGTGAACATGCGATTGCTAATGACACAGGCTTTTATTTGTTTTTTGTTTTGTTTTGTTTTTTAATTTTATTTATTTATTCATAGACACAGAGAGAGAGTGGCAGAGACACAGGCAGAGGGAGAAGCAGGCTCCATGCAGGGAACCCGATGTGGGACTCGATCCCGTATTTCCAGGATCACACCCCAGGCTGCAGGCGGCGCCAAACTGCTGCGCCACCAGGGCTGCCTGAGACAGGCTTTTAGAATAAAATAGCCAACTTTAGAAAACCTGATGCTGAATTAGGGACTTTTACCTTTATAAAAATTACTTTTTATATTAGGAAATTGAGAACTTTCTGGTTAATATCTTTTTTCCTATTTGGCCTTTCTTTTTTTCTTTTTCTTTTTTTTTTAAGGTAATTTCTAGGGGCACCTAGGTGGCTAAGTCGGTTAAGCATCTGACTCTTGATTTCAGCTCAGGTCATGATCTCAGGGTTGTGAAACTGAGCCCTGTGTCAGCTCCACGCTGTGCCTGGAGTCTACTTACGTTTCTCTCTCTGTCTAATCATCATCATCATCATCTCTACATCCAACATGAAGCTCAAACTCATGACCCCAAGATCAAGAGTGGCATACTCTACCAACTGAGCCAACCAGGCACCCCTGGCCTAATTTTATCTAGAAGTAAGGGGTTAACATTTTAATCTTTTTGATTCTAAAGAATGAGACTTCTTTACTAGATGAGAATAATAGCTAGGAAAACCACACAATGTTAACCTATGTCTCTGGTAGAGATACAAAAATATTTCGTATCAGAGGCCCCTGGGTTGTTCAGTTGGCTAAGCATTCGACTCTTGGTTTCAGTTTAGCAACTCTTGATTTCAGCTCAGATCACAATCTCAGGGTTTTGAAATCAATCCCTGCCTTGGGCTCCATAATGGACAAGGTGCCAGCTTAAGATTCTCTCTCCCCCTCTACCTTTGTCCCTCCCCCTGCTTTCTCCCTCTCTAAAAAAGAAAAAATATTTCATATCAAACTTTACTACAAAAGGAAAAATCAAGGATCCAATATTTGGATTCAATATTTAAGCCAAATTATTTACCAGATGCTTTCTGTAGACTTAATACTGTTTCATGCACTGCAGGGTTGATGATAAACGTCAGCAATGTGAGCCTCACGTTGAGTGTAGAAATTACCTAAAAATTTTAGATTTAAAAAATTTTTTTTAAATTTAAAAAAGTGGGAGCTCAGGTCTGTTGGTGTAGAGTATGGGACTCTTGATTTCGGGGTTGTGAGTTCAAGCCCCCACGTTGGGTGTAGAGATTACTTAAAAAAATAAAAAATTTAAAAAGATAAGCGACAATCTCTGCCCCTAATAAAAAGGGAGAGGAATATGAACAGTTTGGACATACGAAAAACTTTATTTTGACACTTACCCTCTAGTGTCAGAATGGTCCTGTGTTTCTAATGGGGAAACTGGAGCTCAGAGAGATGAAATCACTTGCCTGGTAATTAATGAATTTGAACGCAAGTCTTTCTGACTCTGAAACGACATAAACACTGCCTTTCTGAAAGTCAGAAATAGGTATAGTCAGAGCAAAATATGATGGTTGCCAGATAAGTGCTTGACAAAGTACTAAGTTCAGAAAGAAGAAAAATTTGAGGTATGAGTAGAGACTTTTTTTTTTTAATTTTTTTAAATTTTTATTTATTTATTATAGTCACAGAGAGAGAGAGAGGCAGAGACACAGGCAGAGGGAGAAGCAGGCTCCATGCACCGGGAGCCCGACGTGGGATTCGATCCCGGGTCTCCAGGATCGCTCCCTGGGCCAAAGGCAGGCGCCAAACCGCTGCGCCACCCAGGGATCCCGAGACTTTTTTTTTTAAGACTTATTTATTTATTAAAAAAAAAAGACTAAAAAAAAAAAAAGACTTATTTATTTATTCATAGACACAGAGAGAGAGAGAGAGGCAGAGACAGGCAGAGGGAGAAGCAGGCTCCACGCAGGGAGCCCTACGCGGGACTCGATCCCGGGTCTGCAGGATCACACCCCAGGCTGCAGGCGGCGCCAAACCGCTGCACCACTGGGGCTGCCCTGAGTTTGAGACTTTGTGAGGGGAATTTAGTTTGACCTTGGGTAGGAAGGAGAAACTTGGAATTAGGAATCCATTTTTATCCTCAAAATGCCCTCTAGATCTAAGAGACCTCAAACACTTCAAGTTTGGGAGAGTTGCCAAGCCCTGTAAAGTTTGGGTTAGACTTCTGGGGTTCCAAAAAAAATAAAAATAAATTTAAAAAAATTCTGGGGTTCCCAGTTTTACATTTGTGATGCTAAGTTTGTAAAGGTGATTCAGAAATGTTTGCTACACCCTATATAGGTATACAGTTTTGCCTAGAATGGGGCTGCAACTCAGCTTTGTTTTACTGGTATCATCCCATTGTCTTCCCTCTCTACTTCGATTATGTTGTGGTAGGAATTTGAGATAGGGCATCTTCAGAATGATATGGACATGGTTTTATCCCTTCAACTTTAAGGTTGTACCATGTGGTTGTTGAATGATTAGAAAGCCTAACCTATGTCTGACTTAGCCTAGAAACTCCAGGCTTTGGTAAAATACTCATTATTAGTGTCATTTAGTTTGGGAAATAACTCCTAAAAGTAATGAAATATTTGTAAGAAGGAAAGAAGTAATGAGGCACAGGGAGATTTTGCAGGCCTCTGGGGTGGTGAGAGAGAAAATGACAGGTATGAGAAAGATATGTTGAATTTAAATTTTGGCTGGAAAACTTGGTAAATGTTTGGCATAGAAAAAAATCTAGGTTTGTCACCTGAAATAATTGTATAATAGTCCTGACAGGCTCTTTCTGCCTCATACTCCTTGAAAAGAAATTGGAATTCATATTTACTGAAAATAGTTGATTCTCCATTTTGAAGTGGTTTTTATAAAAACCTTAATTCTGGATAGCCAACTTTAGTAAAATATTTTGCCTTCTTTTGGTTACTTAAACATTCCCAAAATAAAGGTAAATGAAAATAAACTGTTTTTCGGTCACAAATGGTCTTTCCTGAAGTTCTGTTAACTATTTTTCCCGAATGCAGTTAGGTCTGTTTATCTAGGAGAGATGATTACTGTGTTGGTCTGTGTGTATGTACACATATATGTGTTGTACAGGTGCTTCCCTTCTCCTTAACCCTTTTAGAGTTGATGGCTTTGTCCCTGATTGTTCAGTATAATAGTTTGCAGATTCACTAAGAGAGCCTGTGTAGTAATGCTTGCTTTATTTTTTTTTCTCTTCCACTCTTGTTTTATTTTTACTTTTTTTTTCTTTGTGATGTGACATTTTCAGCTGATGTATTGAAAGCAAATCCTTCTAATTTGGGAGCCCAGATCACAAGAGTGAGTTTTTCTACTAGTGTCTTTAGCTGTATATCTTTTTTTGTGTGTGTCTTTCCACCCTTTTCCCCTCCCAATTCAAAAATATTCAAAACACATTTCATAAATATTAGATAAGAAAATTCCTCTGTCTGTTGAACATCATGCCCTTCCACAAAGCAATGTCCACTTTATATTGGGTCAAATTCCTTTTCCTAATGCTATTGTAAAAGCATAGGCTAATGTATGTGTTTTGTTTTGGTTTGTTTTCTATATTATCTAGTGTGTTGGAAATAATTTTAGTTCTGTCTTCATTGCAGATATGTCTGGACTTTGTCACCAGTGTGTCTTAGCACTGTTCTTTTTTGGTTGTTGTTTTGTTTTAAGGAAAATTTTATAGAGTTTCTGAGAATGAAAAGCCCATTCTTCTATCAGGATTTTAAGTAATAAATTCTTTGACTTATCTCTATTCTCCCTCCTCATCCCCTGGATGTTCCTCTCAGGGCCATGAAGGAATGAAAGAGCTATTTACTCTCTGATTTCAGCAGACTGACCAGATGCAAGTGGTCAGACTGGTGAGCTCTGAACATGCAAGCATTGGAAGACGGTTTGTTTGATAGTCACAGGAAAACTCTTCATGCTGAAAAGAAATAATAGCACCTTTTTATGGTGAAATAAAAGTGTGCTTTCTATTTGTTATTTTTTATTCAAATAACCTCCCCATGTAAGCTGTACATTGCTTTTTAAGATCTTACACCTGGGTAATTTTCTGTACTAGCCTAACCCCTTTCTGTTCTCTTTGGCTTGTGTTATTACAGTTTATCTCATGTTCTGTTTGTCTAGTTTTGCATCCTGGAGGAGCAGGTGATTAAATAGTCCCTTTTCTTTCCTCCTAGTGTTCTAAAATTTAGTTATTGCTCTTGAAATCATTTAATTTTGCCCCATAAAGCAAATGGTATGCTGTCCTAACTAGAAATACAGGTACTACAAGTGTTTTATCCAAAGTAATCAGCCATTGTGTTTTCAATTACTGTAAGAATGTAACAGTGTGTTCTATGCTAGCACTATAACCACTGATTGAGGTAAATACTCTAAAGGCCTTGTTTTCAGGACCCCTACGTTATTTTAAATCACCCACCCTCTATTCCCCTTTTTTTTGTTACCCCAGAGATTGAAAGATCTCAAGCAGAGAGAGTTTGCTCGAAATGTCTCTTCGAGATCTCGCAAAGATGAGAAGAAACAGGAAAAAGCCCTTCGGCGGCTCCATGAATTGGCAGAGCAAAGGAAACAAGCTGAATGGTGAGGATATTTTCTCTCAGAGAGTTCTATTAGATAGTTTTAATCCTTATCATTTAAGATTATAGATTTAAGATTATAACTGTAAGACCTAAATTAAGACTTAAGAATTATTATTAGTAAATCTTTCAGACTGAAAGCGTATCTGTTATTAGAGTATAATATACTGATTTATGAATGAGTGTACACTTCTGAGGCCATAGCCTGTCTGTGTGACTTTAGCTATCTAAGCTCTATGCCTTGGTGTCCTTATCTGTGAAATGGGAGATGATAATAACAGTTTACTTCTTGCAGTCATTGTGAGTAGTTTATCTTTACATCAGAAATGCCTTATAAAAGAGTGCCATAGAAGATGCTCAATAAATTATACAAATATTGTTCCCATTCTCCAACCTATTTTTTATAGAAAAGTATACATATTATAGTATTCTATTTTATAAACAGTAGGGGCAGAGATTCAAGTGTTTTAACTTCCTTTTAAGTATTATACAGTCCATTCTAATCACTGAAACCTAGGGAATTCTATCCATTTATTTCTCTGTAGGTTCCTGCCTTCTTGAATGTTCTTTTTAACCTTCCTTCATGATTCCTGATTATTATCAATTTAGGGGCTGGTATTTAGCCTTAGATGGAATTTACCCTACCTAGGGCTGAATTTCCAAGCAACTAGACTTTGGGGACCCAGTCTTTGAGCATCTGAGGATTCATGAGGTATGTGCCTCGATCAGAAAGACTTAGGCCCCCATGTTTGTTTTTAATGGCTAGCCAGGACCAAAGGACGGAACTGATTATAGTAGAAAGAGAAACTATGATTGTGGTTTTCAAAAGTTCACAGCCAACTTGGGACCTATTTCCAAGTTCCTGGACTTACTAAATTCATTTTTGTCTCAGGATCCTTTTTTTTACTTATTTACTTCTCTAGTGTTTTAGAGGAAGAAGGAAGAGCGAGAACATGTAGTATGAGTTTTGAAACAGAATTAACCAGTGAGCTCTAATGTTGAGTTAAGCTGCCTGTAAACTTTGGCAGCTTTTTATATCACAACACATTCGTCTTGGGTACATTGCAAGGGTGCCTCTTCAAAAAGTATATACCAGGTCACTTTATAATGTGAGACATATTTTAATACATATTTTTCTTCAGGTGGTTTGTACTTCTCAGTTTTACTAAGTAAACAGTTAAAAGATGACCAAGTGATCTCTTGGTTTTGACCCATCAAGTATTTCACTGTCCTAGAATTAATGCATGATCCCACAATAAGTGTTATTGAAGAAATTAACATGGCAAAGACTAAATAAAAATAAAATCCCTTTTTATTCACCTTGAGGGTCTCTTTGCTATAGGGTGGGTTTTGTGGCACAGTATAAATATCTCTTGCTATGTAAATCTTTTGGGTTCATATCTTCCATTACCGAGAATCTAGATAGCAAGGGATACCACATTATCCAAATATATTTAGTTCCTGAGTTTAAGACAGCTAGTAGCTAGGAATCAGATAACGAGGCTTCATCCAAACAGATACCTAATTCTCCTCACTTCTTGAGTTTGGCTTGAAAGGTACCTCAAGTGTATAGTCTACACACTAAAGATTTCAGACATGATGAGTTTAAAATACTGGCTTTGAGGCTCCTCCATGTTCCTGTTTTCAAAGCTCGGTAGGTGTTTGGTAGCATCATGATCATTGTATAGAATGCTCAGAAATTACCACAAAACCAAAGCAAACGCTTTGTGTAGTGCCCAAGAAATAGGTACAGGCTCTTACGTTTCTGAAACAGACATACTAACTATAGACTACCATAGAGAACCATGGTGGAGGTTTCTGACTATGTTGAACTCAGAAAATACCCACATTTTAAAAAATGAAACTTGAAAATACAGAGGAAATTAGAGGGTTTTTGGTTTTGTTTTGTTTTAGCTTGGTGAAATTCAACCTTTGTAAATAGATGTTCAGACACACATTTGATGGCATACTGATGGGTAGGATGTTTCAGTAAGAAAGAAGAACAGGGGTGCCTGACTGGCTCAGTTGGTAGAGCATGTGATTTTTTTATTTCAGGATCATGAGTTTAAGCCCTACATTGGATATAGAGGTAGATTACTTATAAATAAACAAACTTTTAAAAATGAGAAAGAGGGGCAGCCTGGGTGGCTCGGCGGTTTAAGCGCCTGCTTTCATCCCAGGGCATGATCTTGGAATCCTGGGATCGAGTCCCATGTCGGGCTCCCTACATGGGGCCTGCTTCTCCCTCTGCCTGTGTCTCTGCGCCTCTCTCTCTCTCTCTCTCTCTCTCTCTCTCTCTCTCTCTGTCTATCATGAATAAATAAATAAATAAATAAATAAATAAATAAATAAAATCTTTTTTTTTTTTAATTTCCACCTTCTTTTTTTTTTAATTTTTATTTATTTATGACAGTCAGAGAGAGAGAGAGAGAGAGAGAGAGAGAGAGAGAGAGAGGCAGAGACACAGGCAGAGGGAGAAGCAGGCTCCATGCACCGGGAGCCCGACGTGGGATTCGATCCCGGGTCTCCAGGATCGCGCCCTGGGCCAAAGGCAGGTGCTAAACCGCTGCGCCACCCAGGGATCCCAAATAAAATCTTTAAAAAAAAAAAAAAGTGAGAAAGAGGGGCAGCCTCGGTGGTGCAGCGGTTTAGCTCTGTCTTTAGCCCAGGGCCTGATCCTGAAGACCTGGGATCGAGTCCCATGTCGGGCTCCCTGCATGGAGCCTGCT
Source organism: Nyctereutes procyonoides (assembly GCF_905146905.1). Lineage (NCBI taxonomy): Eukaryota > Metazoa > Chordata > Mammalia > Carnivora > Canidae > Nyctereutes > Nyctereutes procyonoides. The sequence goes on from NW_026575020.1 coordinate 852,072, forward strand.
TCTCCCTCTGCCTCTGCCTCTGCCTCTGCCTCTGCCTCTGCCTCTGTCTCTGCCTCTCTCTCTCTCTCTCTCTCTCTCTCTCTGTGTGTCTCTCATGAATAAATAAATAAAATCTTTTTATAGATAGATAGATAGATAGATAGATAGATAGATAGATAGATAGATAGATATGGGATGGGTCATCCATATTAGGTGGTAACAACAGAAAATTGTGTGATATGTCTTTCCTTTTAAATTTTAATCAGTTTAGGAAGAAATAGTAGTAACTGGCTGGCGCTGGAAATACAGCACACTAGTAGATTAACAGTATGAGACTTTGCCTAAACTCACAGAGCAAGTTCTCTTTTTAGTACAAGGCTAGGAAACAGCCACCACTTAGTGTCTTTGAGGCCTACTGCAATGAATGGTGGAACATAAGAGATAAGTGCTAAGTAAGAAGTATGAAATGTGCACCTAAACTTTTTTTCTTTTTCCTAAACCATCGTGTAGTGCACCTGGAAGTGGTCCCATGTTCAGACCAACCACAGTGGCTGTAGATGAAGAAGGTGGAGATGATGATAAAGATGAATCAGCTACAAACAGTGGCACAAGTGCCACTGCCACTTGTGGCCCAGGATCTGAATTCTCCACAGATAAAGGAGGCCATTTCACTGCAGTACAAATCACTAATACCACTGGACTGACACAGGCCCCTGGGTTAGCTTCCCAAGGCATCAGCTTTGGCATTAAGAATAATGTAGGGACCCCACTGCAAAAATTGGGAGTGTCATTTTCCTTTGCCAAGAAGGCTCCTGTCAAACTCGAGTCAATAGCATCAGTCTTCAAGGACCATGCAGAGGAAGGGACCTCTGAAGATGGATCAAAAGCCGATGAGAAGGGTTCTGATCAAGGACTGCAGAAGATGGGAGACTCTGATGGTAGCAGTAATCTTGATGGTAAAAAAGACGATGAAGACCCTCAGGATGGAGGGTCCCTTGCCTCAACATTATCTAAGTTAAAAAGAATGAAGCGAGAAGAAGGAGCTGGGGCTGCAGAGCCAGAGTATTACCACTACATTCCCCCAGCACACTGCAAAGTAAAACCAAATTTCCCCTTCCTACTCTTTATGAGAGCCAGTGAACAAATGGAAGGTGATAATAGTATACACCCGAAAAATGCCCTAGAGAGCAAAAAAAGCAGTTCTCCCAAGCCTAAGGGCTGTGTCAAGGTGGTAGTAAGCCAAGTCGCAGAGAAGACAGTTGATGAAGTCTCTGGGCAACAAACAGAAACCAGTGTCACAGAGCCCTCAGAGCCTGGAAGCAAAGCTGAGACAAAAAAGTCCTCAGGAGGGGATGTGAGTGAGCAGGATGTAGAGAGTGCAAGTCAGAAGGTTTCAGAGAACCAAATGTGTGAGTCTAACCCTTCTAAAGAAACTTCTCAGATCACCACAGCAGGGAAAGAAAGCCAGGAGGGACCCAAACATCCTACTGGTCCCTTCTTTCCAGTTTTGAGCAAAGATGAAAGCACTGCCCTCCAGTGGCCATCAGAACTCTTAATTTTTACTAAGGCAGAACCCTCCATTTCATACAGTTGTAACCCTTTATACTTTGACTTTAAACTTTCAAGGAACAAAGATGCCAGAGCTAAAGGGACAGAAAAACCAAAGGACATAGGCTCCTCCAAGGACCATCTCCAAGGCCTTGATGCTGGTGAGCCAAATAAAATCAAGGAAGGAGGAGAGAATATAGAACATTCCTCGGGAGGCAGAATGGATGCACCTGCTTCAGGGTCTGCCTGTAGCAATCTGAACAAGCAGGAACCCGGGGGTAGCCATGGGTCAGAGACAGAGGACACAGGGAGGAGCCTTCCTAGCAAGAAAGAACGATCTGGGAAGTCCCACCGACACAAAAAGAAAAAGAAACACAAAAAATCCAACAAACACAAACGGAAACACAAGGCTGACCCAGAAGAGAAAAGCTCTAAGACAGAGTCTGGGGAGAAGTCTAAGAAGCGCAAGAAACGAAAACGAAAGAAGAATAAGTCATCAGCTCCTGCAGATTCTGAACGGGGACCCAAACCAGAGCCCCCTGGGAGTGGTAGCCCTGCACCGCCCAGACGGCGGAGGCGAGCTCAAGATGCTTCCCAGCGGAGACCCCTCCCGGCTGAAGAAGGGAGCAGTGGCAAGAAGGATGAAGGTGGAGGTGGTGGTGATTCCCAGGATCATGGTGGCAGGAAACACAGAGGTGAGCCTCTGACTTCGTCCTGCCAGCGAAGAACTAGCACCAAACGGAGCAGCCGATCCAGCCATCGGAGTCGCCCCAGTAGTGGAGATGAGGACAGTGATGATGCTTCCTCACACCGGCTACACCAGAAATCTCCTTCCCAGTACAGTGAGGAGGAGGAAGAGGAAGAAGACTCAGGCAGTGAGCATTCCCGTAGCCACTCCCGGTCGGGCCGGCGCCATTCCTCACATCGTTCCTCCCGGCGTTCTTACTCAAGTAGCTCAGATGCTTCTTCAGATCAGAGCTGCTATAGTAGACAGCGCAGCTACTCTGATGACAGCTACAGTGACTATAGTGATCGATCTCGAAGGCACTCCAAGCGCTCCCATGACTCTGATGACTCTGACTATGCCAGCTCCAAGCACCGGTCCAAACGGCACAAATACTCCTCTTCTGATGATGACTATAGCCTCAGTTGCAGCCAGTCCCGAAGCCGCTCTCGGAGTCACACCAGGGAGCGCTCAAGGTCCCGGGGCCGCAGTCGCAGCAGCAGTTGTAGCCGCAGCCGGAGCAAACGGAGAAGCCGCAGCACCACAGCCCACAGCTGGCAGCGGAGCCGAAGCTACAGCCGTGACCGCAGCCGTAGCACCAGGAGCCCTTCCCAGAGATCGGGTTCCAGGAAGGGATCATGGGGTCATGAAAGCCCAGAGGAGAGGCGTTCTGGTCGTCGAGACTTCATCCGCTCTAAAATCTACCGCTCCCAGTCTCCCCACTATTTCCGATCAGGCCGGGGAGAAGGTCCTGGGAAGAAAGAAGATGGCAGAGGAGATGATGGTAAAGGGACAGGCCCACCCTCCCAGAACAGCAATGTTGGCACAGGAAGGGGGTCCGAAGGTGACTGCAGCCCTGAAGACAAGAATTCCGTCACTGCCAAACTGCTGCTGGAGAAGATCCAGTCAAGGAAGGTGGAGAGGAAACCCAGTGTGAGTGAGGAGGTGCTGGCCACCCCTAATAAAGCTGGGCTCAAACTCAAAGACCCCCCACAAGGTTACTTTGGCCCTAAGCTCCCCCCATCTCTTGGCAATAAGCCTGTCCTTCCACTAATAGGGAAGCTCCCAGCTACCCGAAAACCCACCACCAAGAAATGTGAAGAGTCTGGCTTAGAAAGGGGGGAAGAGCAAGAACAGTCAGAGACAGAAGAAGGGCCTCCAGGGAGTAGCGATGCCCCATTTGGACATCAGTTCCCTTCAGAGGAAACAGCTGGCCCCTTATCAGACCCACCCCCAGAAGAGCCAAAGTCTGAAGAAGCTACTGCTGATCATCCTGTGGCTCCACTAGGCACCCCAGTGCACTCTGACTGCTATCCTGGGGACCCCACCATCTCCCATAACTACCTCCCTGACCCCAGTGATGGGGACACACTAGAGTCCTTGGATAGTGGCAGTCAGCCAGGCCCTGTGGAATCCAGCTTGCTGCCTATAGCGCCAGACCTTGAGCACTTCCCCAGTTATGCACCTCCCAGTGGGGATCCTAGTATTGAGTCGGCTGATGGGGCTGAGGATGCTTCCCTGGCCCCTCTGGAGAGCCAGCCTATCACCTTCACTCCTGAGGAAATGGAGAAGTACAGTAAGCTCCAGCAAGCTGCACAGCAACACATCCAACAGCAGCTTCTGGCCAAGCAAGTAAAGGCCTTTCCAGCCTCTGCTGCCCTGGCCCCAGCCACTCCAGCCCTGCAGCCCATCCACATTCAGCAGCCAGCTACAGCCTCTGCCACCTCGATCACAACTGTTCAGCATGCCATCCTACAGCATCATGCGGCAGCAGCGGCTGCTGCAATTGGAATTCACCCCCACCCTCATCCCCAGCCACTTGCCCAAGTACATCATATTCCCCAGCCCCACTTAACCCCCATTTCCTTGTCCCACCTCACTCATTCAATCATCCCTGGCCATCCCGCCACCTTTCTCGCTAGCCATCCCATTCACATCATTCCTGCCTCAGCCATTCATCCTGGGCCCTTCACCTTCCATCCTGTCCCACATGCTGCCCTCTACCCTACCCTGCTTGCTCCACGGCCTGCTGCAGCAGCTGCCACTGCCCTCCACCTTCACCCACTACTTCATCCCATCTTCTCAGGTCAAGACCTGCAGCATCCGCCTAGCCATGGCACATGAGTTGGGGGATGGGAGCCCAGGTAGGGCCAGGGAAGGTGACCCATATATCTTCCCTCGGGGGTGTTGAGCCATTAATACCAGCAAGTACAAGCTGGGATGGGCAGTGTCTGACAGCCAAAGAATCAAGTTTTGGCTTGCAGGGGTGGTTTTAGATTTGAGGTTTGCTTTGGGTTTACTATCAGGGATTTTTTCCCCCTTCCCCCTTTCTGTTTGTCCCTCCTCCTGTGTTTCCAAGCTAGGGAACACCAGTAAGTGCTCCCCACCCCTCTGTGGCAACATCCCCAAACTCAAGTTTGGATACTCGTCTCCTCCCTCTACTTTTTATCCTCTGCTCTCCCCTTCTGTAAATTTTGAAACATTTTCTTCCTCTCTGGCCGGCGGTTTGGCCATCTGGTCCTGCGCTCTCAGTGTCTTTGACCATCCCTTGGTGACCTTATGCTATCCCGGGTGAGGTGGAAAGGGAGTCTGACCTGCAACTAGATGCTACTCAGGCTGTTATTCAATCCACTTCCCACACAAACAGCCACACATTGGCACTGTTGTCCTCATATCCCTCATCCCAGAAGAGATATCTGCATATCCCAGAAAAGAAGATGCTATCATGAATAGAAGCTATGCGGAACATAAAGTCACCTGTGTGCTTACCCAGAGAGGCTCATGTGTCTGAAGGGTGTATTTTCTTCTGTCATGTTGATGTTTCCTTCTTAATTTATAGGATTTTTTTTAATGTAAAAAATTGCACTGAACTCTATAAACGTAAATGCTGCTTTTTGTAGCTCATATAAAAAAAAGGTTCCATATTTGTAGTATACTGCAATAATATTTTTTACATCCAGCTCTTTAAGTGATCCTTGTTCTGGTGGCTTTGTGTAAATATGTTTGCCCTAGTTGAATTAAGAAACTTTAAAGGTTATAAAATGAAAACAAAAAATAAAGTACCTGTTTTCTGCTAGATGCAAAAATGACTAAGCATGTATATTTTATCAAGCTCATGTATTTTTTGAAGTTATGAACTATAAAAATGTTAAAAAGGAACATTGTTTAACATTTTTTGCTGGGACAAAATGTTTAATTTGCAGTAAGTGGTGCGCCCCGCACTGGGATTTTTGAACTAATGGGCAGCAGTCAGCTGAGGGTGTCAGAGGGATCCTCAGTTATGACATCTCCCTCGTGCTTTGCAGTTTTATACAGAGAAAGAGGTAGGCCCACAGAGGAGGGAGAGATTTGAGAGCTTTATTCTCTGGAAGCAGTGAGATTCAGAGTGGTTGTCCTGGGGGGGGAAAGGGGGAGGGTTCCTGGGTGCCTTGTTCCAGGCAGTCCGTTTGCCTTCCTAATACTTAGCCCCGCTCTGACAATTTTTTTTTTTTTTAATGTGCCTTTTGGGTTGGCTAGAAACTGAAGTAGAAGTAGACTTAAGGGTCATAGAGTTGGGACAGTTTCTTCCTCCTCTTGTTGGGAGGTGAGCACATTTACAGATACTGCAGATTCTTTTGCTTCATAGTTTCCATGCCTTCTGCCCAGCTTAGTTTAAGCAGTGAAGATTTTCTTTTTCCTTTTCTCCCATGACACCTACCAGAGGAAGCACCACCTCAATTCCTCTTCCTCCTCTTGCCTTTCACCTGGGCTCTCAGACCTAATTAACATACTGACCCATTTATGTTGCAGGTCTCATCTTTGGCATAGTTAGCATTTCCCTACCTATTCCTGTGGCTAGAATTGGTTGGGTGGTTACTGAACAGGAAGAAACAAACCATACGTACTTGGGCCAAGGCTCTGCATTCTGCCTTTCTTCTCAGATTCCCAAAAGAAAAAAAATTTGAGTGAGAAGCAAGGGCAAACAAGGCTCTTGACTGAGCCTCCTACCTGTTCAGTTCTCCTCATCTGAGTGAGAAGCATCACTTTTGATAACTAGCACTGGAAAAATGAAATCATCTGTTTGAAGTGAAGGGACCCATTTTTCTTTGCTTTCAGCCCATGTAAATATTTAAATAATACAGTATTAACATTTTTGTGCTGCTTCCCACTAGCTTGTAGATTGAGCCATACTCTGGCTGCCTCTCTACCTTCCTGGGGGCAGTTTTCTTTAAACTTTCAGAATAGTGATTTTAAAACTTAAAGGAAAAATAAAATAACCTATCCTTACTTACAAGCATTACAGATTGTATTTAACTTTATCACATATGATAGAGATATATATGCTGTAAAATTAGGGAAAGGAACTTTCTAATAAACCAATGATTTGTGGAAACTTGGCAGAGTCTGTCGTGATTGTTGCCCCATCCATTCAAGCTGGGAAGGGATGGAGTTACAGGCTACAAATAACGTGAAGTAATCAAGGAATAGATTCTTGTGAACGAGTTGCTTATGATATTTGGAATTGAGCTTCTCAAGACAGCCTGCTCAAGTATAGAGGAAAAACTGCCATAGGAGGAAACAATAATGGTTAATTTCCTTTCGGTCTTAGGTGGTATGTCTTCCTTTCCACTCTTTCCCACAAGAATTTTCTTCTAGGTCTACTTTTTTCCTCAGTTTAGATATATAATCTCTGTGTGGTAGAACCTATGGCATGGAGGTGCTTACTAAATGGGTTTAGAATTTCTGGTTTTGAAACTTTTAGGATTTGCAATGAACTTCAGGGTGATGGGAATAGGAGTCATCTGCCTGGCCTTTGCCTCCGAGATGGACATTTGTATACCCAACCAGTCTTGGATTAACCTTACCCTTTTAATACTACACTGCAATGCTTGAGAGCTACCTGGTAAAAGGAAATGTGCTAATTGTTAGAGCAGATAAAAGCCTCGGTCTCCTGTTTAAAAAAAAAAAAAAAAGTTTAGCAACAAAAGCTAATGCCTGGGTGATTCAGTGGGCTAAGCATCTGCCTTCGGCTCAGGTCATGATCCCAGGATCCTGGGATTGAGTCCTAGATCAGGCTCCACATTCAGCCTGCCACTCCCCCTTCTTGTGCGCTCCCCTTTCTGTCTCTCAAAATCTTTTTTTAAAAAAAGCTAACCATAGGTTTATAGTGATAGTTTCCTCTCTCCCTCAGTCTTTCAGGAAGGAGTAGTACAATGTTTCTTTCATGCTCTTTCATGCAGCTGTGTTCTCACCTTGAGGAAAGAGAAGCTGTTCAATTTGAACCTTATGTCGGATGCTCAGATCTGCCTCTTTTCATAAAAGAGCAAAATCCCTGCCCAGAAAGAAGGCATGTTAGAAAATGAAAGTGACATTCTAAGCAGGCAGGGTGCAGTGCAAGAGGCAGACTGGCCTGTAGACAGAGTTACAGGGACATGTGCTGGTGTCTGATCCCAGTAAGGGTTTTTTCAGCTACCTGCCCTGGCAACATGGACATACTCTCCTCTCCTACACCCTTGATGCCTACCTAAATCAGGCCTTGTCAACCATTTCCATTCTTATTTGCCAGAAATACCTTCACCTCCCCCTTACCAGCTCCTGTCTGTGCCACATTTTCCTGGCCAGCCTCACCAGGATCTAACTCCTTATCCCATTTAAGCTTATTTACCCCATGTAAGCTCTTCAGAATCTGGGTGTAATTCATTTTATATTTACTGCTTTCCAGTAACATTGTAAGTTCAGGACAGGAACTGATTTTTATACTTTTTTTTTTTTTTTTAGTCCTTTAGAGAGTTTTAGGTAGAGTTGAACACAAACATTTTGACTATTTAAATATGAGCAAAGAAAATATTAACGGAGAATTATGCAAGGATTTAACAAGGAAGCATCAAAGATGATAAAGGATTTTTATATATCTTCCACATCACCTAGCTCAGTGCTAGGCACATAGAAATTCAATAATTTTTTTTTTTTAAGATGCTATTTACTCAGAGAGCCAGAGACATAGGCAGAGGGAGAAGTGGCTTCCTATGGGGAGCCCGATGCGGGACTCGATCCCAGGGTACCCAGGATCACAACCCGAGCTGAAGGCAGACCCTCAACCACTGAGCCACCCATGCGTCCCTGAAATTCAATAATTATTGACTTCATGAAACCTGAACAAAACTTTGGATTCATTGAGGAATTCTAGGACTCCACGTTGATGGGAAAGTGGGAGCACTCTGCCTACTATCTCAGAAGGGAGATCAACCAGCTATGGCTCCAGAGGAATACCCATGAGAAACCAAATTCTCAAATATCAAACTTCTCTCAAGTCTGATCCTTCACATAATTCCAGTTTCAGCTGATGGTATGTCCTACCAGCCAGTAAGGCACCAAAGCTTTGAATTACTTTGACACCTCCCTACCACATCCAGTTACTGATGGTGTAATCTCCCCTCTCTCGTTCCTGTCATCAGTATCCTGGTTCAGGCCTCACCACCTTTAATGGAGGGGATTGCAGTGGCTGCCCATCTGATCTTCCCACTAAGTCCTGCCTTTTTCAGTTCGTTCTATCCACAGAGAAACAGTGTAATCATCTGAAATGGAGCACAGTTGGTCAATGTAGCTCTTATTCCCTGACTTAAAAAATCTTTATGATTTTCCAACTCTTAGAGTCCAAATTTCTTAAGGCATTCAAGGACCTCCAGTGATTTGACCCCAGCCTTCCATTCCATCCTCATGCCCCAATCCTCACCTTTGGACACCCAGTGCTGAGTTGGCCACTTGCCTTTTCCCTATAATCGACCTCTATGGTCTACTGCTCTCTTTGCTCATGTTATTTCCTGTGCCTGAAAACCTCTTCATTCTCAGACAGAAGGCAACATGGTAGAATGGTGAAGAACATGGATTCAAGTGTTTCAATCCTTGTTTGGCCACCCATTGGCTATGTAAGTTTAGGCAATTTACCTAAAACTATGTGCGATGGTTTCTGCATTTATAAAATGGGCATAATAGTACCTATTTCATAGGGTTGTCAAAAAGAACAAAGATAGGACTTCAGTTAGGCATAATGTCCACTCTTTTCAAGGCATTCTTCACTGTCCCTCTGCTGCAGTTACATGTGTTCATGTCCTAATTCTGAGCTAAGTTCTTTAAGGATCCCTGACCATTATCTTTGTATTTATCACTCAGTGCCTTGAGCAGAATAAATACCCTTTTTTTAAAGATTTTACTTATTTAAGGGTGCATGGGTGGCTCAGTCAGTTAAGTGCCTTCAGCTCATGTCGTGGTCTCGGGATCGAGCCCCACATCAGGCTCCCTGCTCAGTGGGGAGCCTGCTTCTCTCTCTGCTCCCCACTCGTGCTCTCTTTTGCTATCTCTGTCTCTCTCTCTCTCTCTCTCAAAATCTTAAAAAAAAAAGATTTTTTTATTTGACAGCAAGCACACAAACAAGCGGAGTGGAGCAGCAGGCAGAGGAAGAGGGAGAAGCAGTCTCCCTGCTGAGCAGGTAGCCAAATGCAGCTGATCCTGGGATCATAACCTAAGCTTAAGGCAGACGTTTAACCGACTGAGCCACCAAGGCCCCCCAGAATAAATACCTATTAAAGACTTCAGTGGGATGTGACAATATTGGGCTATACAGTATACAGCAGTAATACCACTTGGTTGAAGACAAGGAGAGAGTGGAAAGTAAGTATAGGACAGAATTAAGTATTCATTCTAGCAAATCATTGCATGCCCACCACAAGCTTAGCACTGGGAATTCAGCAGTGAAGAAAGTCCAGACTAAAGTTCAAGGAGCTTCTAATCTAATAAAGGATAGGATTTTGAGCTGTGTGCTGAATTATGAGAACAGAGGAGCTGGAAGGAAACCTGAATGGCACAGGATAGCTGGGCAGGATGCGATGATGGTTAAGTTTGGTTAGAAAATATAGAGCAGAAGGAGGATGTGGCAGTCTTCCTTTACTTGGAGCAGATCTCTTGAATTTCCTTCCTGTGAAACTGCTTTTTGGAGGAAGACCTGCAGTGCCAATAAGACTTGTCACTCTTCTTCCTGTCCTCTAGAGAAAATTACCTTGCCTTTCTGCGCAAAACTACTTCTCTTTCCACTGTGTGACTTCATGTTTCCGTGCTCCCATTCAGTCTATCAGCAATACCTACTAAGTGTTGGGCTCTTGGCTAGGTCCTGGGGCCACAGAAAGGAACCTTGCTCCCAAGGGAGTCATGGACACAATCATGTCCATGAATGGACCATTACAAAACAACATGATCGGTGCTGTGCCCATGTGTGTCAACCCCAGAATACCAGCCTAAGGACTTGAAGGAGGCTTCCCCTAGGCAGTGACCCCACTAGAATTAAGTCTTAATTGGACAAGAGCTCTGTCACCTATGAAAGACTGAGGGTCTGCCTTCAACCAAAGAAGCTGGTGTATAGTCCCAGAACCTGTGAGCCTGAAGACCCTGGACTCAACTCTATCCTCATCTCCTTTCCCCTTCGCCACCCCTTCACCAGCACCAGCGGCACTGCTGTGACCACACTAAGACTTGGCCTGAGATGGAGGGAGAGTGGAGAAACCTGCTACACCAATATGGCTGACCAAGGCCCTGGAAGGAGGAAGTGGGTAAGTGCGTTATCCAAAAGGATATAGCAGCTTCAGGTCTTATCAGGGGACAGCACCCCTTCCTCCACCTCTGACCAAGTCATAGTGGGCCACAGCAATGCAGACCACTGTGAGATGGAGAGCAAGAGCTATAAAACAACTAGAGTGGACGTGTACACACCATTATAGTTCATGGTTATGCTATCCCAAGCAGAAAGGAATGGTGGCTTAGACTAGCCTGGTGTTAGTGGAAATGTGAAGATTCAAGAGACATAGTTGAAAGGCAGAATCAACAAGACTTGGAGATAAACTACTCTCAGGAAAAGGGAGGAGTCATGGCTTTCAGCTATTAGCATCCACCCCGCAGGGTGCCCTCACCCTCTTCCTGGCAATCCAAGATACCATATGGTTCCAAGGCCTGTAGCCCTTTCCTCTGCCTACTGCTCAGCAAGTGAGTTCCAGTCTGATAAGAAAAGCCTTCCTGTGGTGGAGACTGAAAGGAAGAGGAGGGAGCTAGCCCATTCCTGCCCAGGAGATTGTGGGAGAAGGAAGATGGCCAGAGCTGTATGTCCACTTCATGCCCTCTGGCTTCTGGAGTGGGTGCAGCTGTTCTTGGGACCTGGTGCCATCCCTCTAGCCTGGGCCTTGAACTTGGACCCAGTGCAACTCACCTTCTACACAGGCCCCAATGGCAGCCACTTTGGGTTTTCACTGGACTTCTACAAGGACAACCATGGGAGGTAAGGCTGGGGTGAAGTTTGGGTGTTGGGGAGAGAGTTACTATCACTACTTCTGTGAACCCATTTGTGATAGAGGTTGAGCAAAGTGACTTCTAGGCTCTATTCAGACAGTTCTTTTTAGGAATACTGGCAGGAACTAGCTCAAGTAAAGGTGTCAGGGAGGGGCACACATGGAAAGGTGAGCACCAAAACTACAGGAAAAACAAAGGGAAGATAAAAGTTGATGCCTTCTTTTTTCCTTCAAGGGTCAGTTGTATGACCTATTCCATCTTTGTTTTCTCAAAATACAGAGAGGAGCATGTGTCTTAAATTTACTTGCAAAACTATCTACCTGCCCCCACCTTGCTGTTCTATTCTGTGTCCCTCTTCCCCATCAAAATTACAGATATTTGAAAAGAAACAATAGAGCATTAATGGTTGGGATTAGTCAGCTGCGAAATCAGACTTCCAAGATTAGAATCCTGGTTCCTTCTCTTTATTGTAACTATCCTGCACTACTTATTGTGGTAGATGCTGTGATGCCCACCTCTGGGGAGTGGGAATGGCAGACAGCCTTCAACTATCTGACTCTTAGGGAATTTTCTTTGCTGAAGAGAGTCACCTCCCCCAAAGTCAAGTCCCTTTTCCAATGCGACCTACAATCAATGACTGATCAATGAGGAGTGTGGAGGGAGGTGTAAGGGTCTGATGTTCTCACCTCAACTTGGGACTGTTCTGAAGAGTTCTTCTAGCTCCAGAGCTCCCAGGATGTTGCCTCATGGCTGTCAATGGGTCTGGATCTGCATTTGACCCCTTTCTCTGCCCACTCCTGCTTCTTTCCCTTTCTTTCTAAATACTGGCCTCATAGGCATTACTTAAACATCCTGCAAGCTAAAAGAAAATTATAGCATTTTTTTTTTAGTACTTGTTAAGCATTACTTGGCTGGCACCATGCAAAAATGTCCCTCATACCTTGATTTCATTTACTTCTGACATTGGTTGGTATTGTTCCCAATTTATGTATGGTAGAGCTATGATTTGAACCTAGATCTACTAAAGTCTTTGGTGTTATCAGTATCCCACTTTAGAGGTGGCCAGTAGTTTCCCTAATCCTTCACCATTAAAACTAGCTCTTAGGAAAGCATCTGGTAACAGTATTAAGTTCTAGGAAGCATGTAAACCTCTGACTTTTGGTGTGGGGTGCCGAAGTGAAGGATATGGAATTGGAGGGTGTGCAGAGCTTAGGAGGTCTTGCAAGGATGCAAACTCTTCATATTCAAATCAAACCAAAAAGTTATATAGTACCAGCTTTACCGTTAACTGGCTAGATTACTTTAGGCACGTGGTTTCCCCACTGGGAGACGGTTTCATTGACAATAAAATGAAAAGATTGGCCTCCACGGTCTGTGATGTCTCCTTGAGGGAAGACGATCCAGTGCCTTCCCAGGCACACAGCCCTTCCGGGTAGTGCTCTCAACACAGGCACCAGGGCAGGTGCTACCTCGGCATCTGCGCCGCACTCACCCAGCTTTCCTACGCAGAGTGGCCTTCGTGGTAGGCGCCCCGCGGACCCTGGGCCGCAGCCAGGAGGAGACGGGCGGCGTATTCCTGTGCCCCTGGAGGGCCGAGGGTGGCCAGTGCACGTCGCTGCCTTTTGACCTCAGTGAGTCCTGCGCAAGGAGGGTAAAGGAGGGGCCACCCGGAGCTTGGGCAGCCTGGCTTCAGCGCCCACCCTTCTTATGCCCTCCAGATGACGAGACCCGACACATAGGCTCCCACACCCTCCAAACCTTCAAGTCCCGGCAAGGACTGGGGGCGTCGGTCGTCAGCTGGAACGACAACATTGTGGTGGGCGCCACGGAACGGGGAGCAAAGAGCAGTCGGGGGCAGGGACACGTGGGCGGGGATCCCGGGTCCCGCCGATTCCCCACTCTCCTTTGGCCCTGCTCCAGGCCTGCGCCCCCTGGCAGCACTGGAACGCCCTAGAAAAGACGGAGGAGGCCGAGAAGACGCCCGTAGGTGGCTGCTTTGTGGCTCAGCTCCGGAACGGCCACCGCGCGGAGTACTCGCCGTGTCGGGCTAACACCATGAGCTCGGTTTATGTGAACAATCCGTTTAGTGAGTTCGGCTCCCTGTTTTATCTCCGCCCTCTCAGGGCCACTTAGCTCCGCCCTCAGCACCTCCCCAGGAGCCGCCCAGGAGCCGCCCAGTCCCCGGCTTTCTGTCCCGCATTTCCCCTTGGCCCAGCTCCTAGTCCCACCCCGCCTCGCTCTGCCTGGGGGCCGCGCCCGTCGGTTACCCCGTGGCCCCGCCCCGGCCCGGCCCTGCCCCGCCCCGGCCCGGCCCCGCCTCCGGCTCCAAGGTCTCCTCGCCCCGCCCCTTCGCTGACCCCTCCCCTCCCTCCTCTAGACCGAGACAAGCGCTATTGCGAAGCTGGCTTCAGCTCTGCGGTCACTCAGGCGAGTGGGGAGCACTAGCGGCGTGGGGGGGGGGGCTTCCGAACACGGCCCCCCCTCACTTCCAGGGCTTCCCTTTCAGGCTGGAGAGCTGGTGCTTGGGGCCCCCGGCGGCTATTTTTTCTTAGGTACGTGCCCATCTGTACACTTCACACCCTTCTCTCGGCCTGCGGAGACCGCAGGCGTCTGGGCCCCCACACCCGCTGTCCCTCGCGCCGTAGGTCTCCTGGTGCGGGCGTCTATTGACAATATCATCTCGAGTTACCGCCCGGGCACCCTGTTGTGGCACGTGCCCTCCCAGAGCTTCACCTACGACTACAGCAAGCCAGAGTACTACGACGGCTACCGGGGTAACCCTGGCACCTCCTCCTAGGCCTCCCAGCCCTCTGAGAATCGCCGCCCACCCCGCGGGTCAGGTCCTGAGGCGCCTCCACCCTCTGGTCCCTCGGCTTCCCCGCCACCGCCAACTCCCATTTGCCCCACCTTGCCTTTCCCACCCCGGATTAGCTGCGCAGCCCCGGGCTGACCTTGGCCTCTCGATGGCCTGTTTTCCCATCTACACAATGCAGGGTTTGGACTGGGTGGTCTCTGGGTCCCCCCTTCTTCCTTGCCCATGGCCTTCTCGCTGCTTCGCCCTCCCAGAAAGATTAATTCGTGCTGTCTCTTCAGGGTACTCGGTGGCTGTGGGCGAGTTCGATGGGAATCTCAACACTACAGGCAAGAAACCCATTTCCGGGACAAAGGATGGGGAGCCCCGCCCGGGGAGGAGCACCTCCAAGCCCCGCACCAAAGTCTCCCCTGGGTTACAGAATCGCGGGCGGGAGGGTCGGTGGTAGGGTCGAAGGACCTCATTCCCTGGGGTCCGGCTCTCCCCAGAGTATGTCCTTGGTGCCCCGACCTGGAGCCGTACCCTAGGAGCGGTGAGTGCCCCCTGTCCCGCCACTCGGCATCCCAAGCCTTCGACCCCCCTCCTCAGCTTCACGAGCCCCTTTCTCACTCGGAACGGAAGGCTGTCCTGGAGAGCAGGAATGACGCGCTCCTGTGCTTGTCCGTGCAGGTGGAAATTTTGAACGAGCACTACCAGACGCTGCACAGGCTGCACGGAGAGCAGGTGGAGGCCGGTTCCGGTGGGGGTGGCCGACGCTGGGGAACTGGAGCCCTAGAATGTTCCACGGGGTTGGGGGGGGGCAATGTGCAAGAGAGGGTGCCTGTCTGGGCGGGGGACGGGGATTCAGTAAGCTTCGTCTTCCTGCAGATGGCTTCGTATTTTGGACACTCGATAGCTGTCACTGATGTCAACGGAGACGGGTGAGGCCACCCCATCCCTACCCGTTTGGGTCCCCCATCACCAGAGGAGTTGCCTGCTCTGGGTCGCCTCCTTTCCTCCCCCACTCCCACGTAACCACCGAGGGGAGCGGGAGGGCGAGAACGGAGCCGGCGAGTTTGGGCTAATCTCCCTAACCCACCCCATGGTACCCCCCATCCGGCCTGCAGGAGGCACGACTTGCTGGTGGGCGCGCCACTGTTCATGGAGAGCCGCGCGGACCGCAAGCTGGCCGAGGTGGGGCGCGTGTACTTGTTCCTGCAGCCTCGAGGTCACCAGGCGCTGGGCGCCCCCAGCCTCCTGCTGACTGGCACACAGCTCTATGGGCGATTCGGCTCGGCCATCGCATCTCTGGGCGACCTCGACCGGGACGGCTACAACGGTAAGGGGCAGAGAGGAGCACCGCTTGCTTCAGACTGGTTAACAGCCAGAACCAAGACCACCGATTTGACCAGAGGGCAGCCAGAGCGGGGAAGGGCTTTTCTCTGGAAGAGTTGAATGGGACCAGTTTGTTTGCATTGGTCCAGGCAAGAGATGGTGACCACCTGGATGTGAATGTGGGCAGTGGAGTTAGAGATGGAGGTGATGTCACAGATATTTAGTAGCTGGACTATTAGGACTTGATGGGTGAGTGGGTGGATGTGGAGTTAGAGAGAGGAGTTGGAGGGGATAGTGTTGATGCCTTCACGGCCTGGAGCTCAGACTCAAGGTCTGGTGGGGCCGGGGCCTGGGTGGGGGTGGGGATGGCAGGCGGTGGGGATCAGCAGTTCAACTCTGGGCCTGTTTGACCTTGAGGGGCTGGAGAGCATCAAACCCACGGCCAGAGAAGGTGTGTGCCTTCCCCATTTGCACCAGATAGGCACTTGGGAAGGGTGGATGAGATCCCTGCACCTGTGAAATGAGAAGAGGCAAAGGATAAAACCCTGGGGAGCAAGAGCATTTAGCGGACCCTCAAAGGAAGTGAGTCTGGAAGGGAGACAGGAGTGTCCAGAAAAGTAGGAGGGAAACCAGGAGATCTGATGGCCCAGAACTAAAAGGAAAAGAGTGCTCTGAGCAGGAGGAAAGGGGTCAGTGGCGCCAGATATTGCTGAAAGGCATAATTAGATGAGGCTGGAGAAGTATCCATGGGCTTTAGCAAGAAGGAGATTATTGGTGACAGTGACACTGATTCAGGGCTGGGTAAGGACAGAAGTCAGGATGCCATGGGGCAAGGTATGAATGGAAGTGAAGAATTGGAGGCAGTGAGTGTAGACATGTCTTTCAACCAGTTTGTGAAAGAAGAAAGAAAAGATGATTCTTGAAAGGAGATGAGGGCCAAGGGAAGGTTATTCTAATTTCAAAGCATATGGAGTAGGTCAAATGTGGAGAAAATGATCCTGGGGCCGGGGGGGGGGGGGTTGAGGAAAGGGAGCCCAAGGAAGGTACCTGTGATGCTCTGAGGGGTAGGTGGGGCTGGGATATTTAGGGTAAAGGAGTTGGGGAAAATGAGTTCCAATTTATAGCACAACAGTTGGGCTACTTCTCTTTGTGAAGGAAGTAGGGGGCTGGGAGCTTGACAGAATGAAGAAAGTTGGAAATAAGTGCTGAGCAGAGTGGGAGAGGGGCCGAGCAGAACTCCCCCAGGATGGCTGGGAAGTACCTGGTTCCCTAGCACAGATGGATGGTCAGGAGTCCCTGAGGCACAATCTGCTGAGGTCTGGCCAGGCTTGCTGAGGACTGGCAATGGGGTAAGATGGCAGAGGATATGACCAGGGTGATCGAATGGTCAGAAATAAGTGAAGAGATCAAGATGCCAAAGACCAAGAGAGGGGAGGCCCAGAGTCTGGGGACAAGACTGGTCAGGGTAGACTTATTTGGATGAATTCTGTGTAACTCAGTCAGATACAGATAAAATAAATAAAATTTTATTTATTTATTTGACAGAGAGAGCACAAGTAGGCAGAGCAGCAAACAGAGGGAGAGGGAGAAGCAGGCTCCCCATGAGCAGAGAGCCCAATACAGGGCTCAATCCCAGGGCCCTGGGATCATGACCTGAGCCAAAGGCCAATGCTTAACTGATGGAGCCACCCAAGTGCCCCTCAATAGATTTTTAAAAGGAAAAAAGGTACATAGAAAACAAAATCAGAAGACAAAGGAAAGACAGTTATAACCTATATATAAAAGATCTTAATTCCTGTCACATGTAAAAAACTCTTACAAATTAATAAGTTTATGATGATTAACAAATGCATTTTCAAGAGTGATCTTAAAAGTTATTAGTGATGACAACTCCACAGAATTAAATAGGATGAAGAGAGACACCTAGATGGCTCAGTTAAGCATCAGACTCTTGATTTTGGCTCAGGTCATGATCTCTGGATCAAGCCCCCAGTTGGGCTCTCTGCTGGGTGTGGAGCTTGCTTGGGACTCTCTCTCCCTCTCCCTCTGCTCCTCCCCACTCATGAACGCACATCCATTCTCTCTCTCTCTCAAATAAATACAGTCTAAAAAAAAGAAAGGAAAAAAGAAATGGGGTGAAGTTCCCTAGGGGAATAGGGGGCCACTACTTAATCGGTCGTGGTTATTTAACCTTCTGGGACTCAGTTTTTTCATCTAAAATGGGAATAATAATGCCTAATTTTCAGGATTAAACAAAATTATGTCAATATGCTTTCCTCAGTAGATACCAAGGGCTGCTACTGTCTTTATAATAACTCTACTTGATGGGTCTCTTTTGTACTCAGTTGTAAACTCCTGGAGGGCAGGGCAGCTGCCTTCTTGACCCCGTCCCTCTGCTGGTCCCCTGGGATCTGCCAGAGTGGGAGCTCTGGGCCACCTGGATACCAAACAAAAATTGGAGAAAATTATAGCAAACAGCCCTTTCTGTTGCTCCTTCCAGATGTTGCAGTGGCTGCCCCCTACGGAGGTCCCAGTAGTCTGGGCCAAGTGCTGGTGTACCTAGGTCAGAGTGAGGGGCTCAGCTCACGCCCCTCCCAGATCCTGGACAGCCCCTTCCCAGCAGGCTCTGGCTTCGGCTTCTCCCTGCGAGGTGCCACAGACATCGATGACAACGGATACCCAGGTGGCCCTAGAATGCCTCCAGCTAGCCAAGACGGGCTCTCGGGCATTAGATGGAGATAATGAAAGACACAGTCAGGGGTCTATGCCCCGCTGAGTGTTCTGATCCTTCTGGGAGGTCAGGGGAGGCCAGGGGAGGCCAGGTCAAAACTCCAGTGGGGCGGGATGCCCAGGTGGCTCAGCAGTTTAGTGCCGCTGAAGCCTAAGGTGTGATCTTGGAGACTTGGGATAGAGTCCCATGTCAGACTCCCTGCATGGAGCCTGCTTCTTCCTCCACCTGTGTTTCTGCCTCTCTCTCTCTCTCTCTCTCTCTCTCTCTCTCTCATGAATAAATAAATAAAATCTTTAAAAAAAAAAACTCCAGTGGGGCAAATAGTGTGGGAAACCCCGGGAAAGATGAGATGAGGACCTACTGCCTCCTCTAACTGCTGATTCTGACCTCTCCAATATCTTTAGACCTACTGGTAGGAGCTTATGGGGCCAGCAAGGTGGCTGTGTACAGGTGAGCGCTGGCTCCAGGGGCATGGTGAGGGAGTGTCCCCACCATCAGAGGATCCTGAGCCAGGAGGACCCACAACATCAAGCCTCGCCCTGTCCCACCAGAGCTCAGCCAGTGGTGGTGGCCAATGTCCAGCTGCTGGTACAAGATTCACTGAATCCTGCTGTGAAGAACTGTATCCTGCCTCAGACCAAGACACCAGTGAGCTGGTGAGGAGACGGGGCACAAGCCTGGCAAGATTTGGGATCTTGAAGGGCCCTACCCCTGAGCTCAACTCATCTATTTGCAGCTTTAACATACAGATGTGTGTGGGAGCCACTGGGCACAACATTCCTCAGCAGCTGCGTGAGTGTCGTTGTGGAGACAGAAGGGAGTTGGGTCTGGGCTCATCTGGAAACTGGCCACAGAGACCCTGACCCTTCCTGTTTTCCCTGCCAGCCCTAAATGCCGAGCTGCAGCTGGACCGGCAAAAGCCCCGCCAGGGCCGGAGGGTGTTACTGCTAAATTCTCAGCTGGCGAGCAGCACCCTGCATCTGGACCTGGGCGGGAGGCACAGCCCCATCTGCCACACCACCACCGCCTTCCTCCGAGTACACCCAGGCTGGGGATGGGAAGGGTTGGGTGTGCAGGCCTGTTTATCCAGCCCTTGGGCATGAGCTGGGTGCTGTGGGTCGGGGGGTGGCCAGTGGGATATGTATGGCAGGCGTGTGGTCCGACTTTTGTCCCCTCCCTAGGATGAGGCCGACTTCCGGGACAAGCTGAGCCCCATTGTACTTAGCTTGAATGTGTCGCTACAGCCCAGGAAGGATGGAGTAGCCCCTGCCATCGTGCTGCATGGAGACACCCATGTCCAGGAGCAGGTGGGGGTGGGCAGGAACAGGCAAAAGAGGTGCGGGACCCCTGCCAGAAAGTCAGGGTTAGGGTTAGTGTCCAAGTCAGTAAGGCGAATCCCAAAACCTTGATATCACCTCTCATCTCTGATGTCACTCTAAACCCTAATGAAAACCCCCAAATCTCAAAATTCTCTCAATCCTGATACAAGTCCCATGTGTTGTGGATGTCACTTCTAAACTCTGACAAGCCTATAAACCCTGATGTCACCATCATAACATGATCCCAAACCCTGATGCAAATCCCAAAGCCATGATGTCAGCCCCAAACTCCTTTTCAGTCTCAGAACTTCGTTAGAAGTTCCGTAAGTCCTGATGTGACCCCCAAAATTCACATGTCCCCAACTCACCACACACCTTGATTTGCCTCTTCTAGACTCGCATCATCCTAGACTGTGGGGAAGATGACCTGTGTGTGCCCCAGCTCCAGCTCACCGCCATCGTGTGAGGCCATTTGCCCCATGACACCCCTTTGCCCCCTGGGGCCTGATACTCTGTCCTCGCCCCCTTCCCAGACCCTGGGCCTGGATCCAGCCTTCTCTGCTTCACTCCTTTCTCCCCATAGGATGGGCTCCCCACTCCTCATTGGAGCCGATAATGTACTGGAGCTGCAGATGGATGCGGCCAATGAGGGCGAGGGGGCCTACGAAGCAGAGCTAGCTGTGCACCTGCCCCCAGGTGCCCACTACATGCGGGCCGTCAGCAACATTGAGGTGACACTTCACTTTGGGGGCATTACCGTGGACCTGGGAGGTGCAAGAGCATTGGCTCTCATTTTCCACCTGAGAGCCCCCACTTCTCTTCCACATTGTAGTAAAAACTGTGATTTTTTTTTTATTTGGAAAAGGAATATTTACTAATAGCATAAAATCCGAGGACTATTATAAAGCCCAGACCAAAAATGGCTCAGGAATTAATGTCAGCAGGAACTTGTGTTAGAAGGACTGTGTTAATGGGAACTCAGCATTTGAAAGGAAGGTGGACTTCCTTTGGGTCTTTTCTCTCAGTATCGACAGACACTTACATGGGCATTATTTACTTTTTTATTTTGTTGATCACAGTAGTAGTAGTTTATCACAATGGGATCATGCTCTATGTAATGTTTTGTGTTTTTTATTTTCAAAAATGTCATTGAAAATAATAAGGTGCTCTAGAGATACATAAAGGAGAATGTGACGTCCCTCAATCTCCCATCCTAAGAAGCGTCCCTCTCGACCCTGGCCCACAAGTCTCTTCCAGGCTTTCCAAGGGATCTTACACATATATGGGATACTCCAACTATCTTTTTTCTTTTTAAGATTTTATTTTTTTATTTATTTATTTGAGAAAGAGAGAGATCACAAGTGGAGAGAGGCAGAGGGAGAGGGAGAAACAGACTCCTGCCTGAGCAGGAAGCCTGATGTGGGGCTTGATCCCAGGACCCCTGGATCATGACCTGAGCCAAAGGCAGATGCCCAATTGACTGAGCCACCCAGGTACCAAACCAACCATCTTCTTTCTTGAAACTATCTCCCTGAAGGGCTTTGAGAGACTCATCTGTAACCAGAAGAAGGAGAATGAGACCAAGATAGTGCTGTGTGAGCTGGGTAACCCCATGAAGAGGAACGCCCGGGTGAGACCCCAAGGCATGGGTGCTGGGTCCACTCCACCAGGGACTCATACACACCCAAGTTTTAGGGGTCAGGCTTGGAGTCCTATAGCTCTGGGCTGAAATTCTGGTCCTCACACTCCCTGTGTTCTTGAGTGAGTGGCTTTCCCTCTCTCAGTGGGCTTCTGAGGTAATGATGGGGACATGGAGGATGGGAACCAGAGGTCACATGCAGGACAGGGCTGCCCAGAGTGGGCATCTGGGCCGTGACTTTGCCCCCCACCCCATCTCTCAGATAAGAATCACCATGTTGGTGAGTGTGGAGAACCTGGAAGAGGCTGGGGAACATGTGTCCTTCTGGCTGCAAATCAGAAGGTACTAGACTGGGAAACATTCCTAGCCACCACCCTTCCCCTAGCTGATCCCGCTGCAGATACCCTCAGATGCCCTCCTTCCAGAAGGGTCTTCTGGGAGGCCCACTCTTCAGACTTCCCTGTTCCCTTTCTTCCCCCAAAGCCTTGTTTCTGAGTCTTGGAGCCCTAGAAGAAGGTCTATCCCAGGTCTAACTTCAGTGTGGCATGCCGTTTGTGGAGTTAGCACTTCCTGAGCACTCTGAAACTCTGGCCCTACCCCTAGAGAGTTCTGCCGTTCACTGGGCTGGGTCCCTGACCTGCTCCTCCTTATCCCCTCCCCTCTAGCAAAAACAGCCAGAATCCGAACAGTGAGGCTGTGCTGCTGGATGTGCCAGTGCGGGCAGAGGCCCATGTGGAGCTAAGAGGGTGAGACCTGGGGTAGATCAGGGAGGTGGCAGGCACAACCCTAAGGTTCAGAGGGCCTTGGGGGAACCCCTACAGGCAAGTCAGGTGATCGAGCTCACCCTGAGGGATTCGGGCCCCTGCAGGAACTCCTTTCCAGCCTCCCTGGTGGTGGTGGCAGAAGAAGACAGCAGGGAGAACAGCTCGGAGAGCTGGGGCCCCAAAGTGGAGCACACCTACGAGGTGCGAAGGACCTTCTGGGGCTCAGGCCGGGGTGGGGAGGGACCCAGGAACTAAGCATGGGTGCTGAGCCACCTAACATCCTACCGCCACCACCTGCCAGCTTCACAACAATGGCCCTGGTACTGTAAGTGGCCTCCACCTCCACCTCTGCTTTCCTGGGGAGTCCCAGCCTTCTGATCTGCTCTACATCCTGGACATACAACCTGAGGGGGGACTTCAGTGTTTCCCCCAGCCCTCTATTAACCCATTCAAGGTGAGAGGCTGAATGGAAGAAAGAGTTGTGGGTGAGGCCCCCAGCCTGTCAACCAGGGTCCCTCCAGCAGGGTAGGTGGGGAGGTGAGCGGCGCCTGGGACTGACTGCTTCTTTGCCTCCCCAGCTGGACTGGAGGCAGCCTACCCCCAGCCCTTCCCCCACTTCCCCGGGGTATCACAAGCGGGAGCGCAGGCAGGCTTCCCTGCCAGGGTCCAGCCAGCCCTCTGGGCTTCAGGATCCAGTTCTCCTGGTGAGCAGACTCTGTGGTCTCCAGCTGAGGCCTCCCTGGGACAGGGGACAGAGGTGCTGGGAGGCAGGGAAAAGGGCTGTCAGTGTGATGTGGGCCGTGGGTGGGCCACCTTGGTCCCCCAGAGTACTCTAGATGAATATGCAGGGTGGGGCTGGTCTTGTGTCTGGGGCCTGGTGGGGGTACTTGAATCTTCAAAGGTTCCTAGTCCCTTAAAGACAAAGAAGAAATGTCAAAGCAGAGTTACAAAAATTCTGAGTGTTGAACACTGGGATGGCACCCTTCTTCCTGCCCTTTCCCTGCATCTCTGGGACCCTGTGAGCAGACTCATTTAGAGATAATGTCGGAAGCTTGAATCTGAGGCCCTTCCTGAGAGGGAGGCCCGAGCTTCCTGCCCCCTAACCCCTTTCTGTTGCTGGGTCCTTGGGGCGATGAGGGGTGAGGAGTCAGAGGGCCTGGGGACCAGTGACGTATCCCCTTAGAGCTGCGAGTCGGGGCCGCATACAGTGGTGCAGTGTGAGCTGCAGGAGATGGCGCGAGGGCAGCGAGCCATGGTCAAGGTGCTAGCTTTCCTGCAGCTGCCCAGCCTCCAGCAGGTGAATGGGCTGCCGGTGGGTGGGGCTTTCTGGGGTGGGGGCCAAGCTTATTCCCTGGAGATATGGGGCCACAGGATGAAGAGGGAAGTGAGGACAAGGCTGACTTTTGAGGGGACAGAATGAGGCCAGGGGGCAGGACTCACAGCAGGGAGGCTGGGGGGGTATGCCTGCAACCAAGAGGCCCCTGTAAAGGGCTTTCACTCCCACCCCATTCAGAGGCCACTGGATCAGTTCGTGCTGCAATCGCAAGCTTGGTTCAATGTCTCCTCCCTTCCCTACGCTGTGCCCTCCCTCAGCCTGCCCAGTGGGGAAGCTCTGGTGAGTATGGAGCGGTGGTGGCAGAGGAGAGGCGTTCTCCAGGACCCACTGCCTTCCCAAAGATGGGGGAGGGACACTCTGGGGGTCTGAGGGGTGGCACAGGTAAGTGGCTTGGTTGGCCGTCCTCAGCCCACAAGTTTGAGTCTTTGATAGAGGCAGGTGTCAAGGTGATGGAGAAAACGTGGGTTTGCCCTCAGGTGCAGACACACCTGCTTCGTGCCTTGGAGGAGCGGGACATTCCCATCTGGTGGGTGCTGGTAGGCGTACTCGGAGGCCTGCTGTTGCTCATGCTCCTGGTCCTGGCCATGTGGAAGGTGAGGCATGAAGAGAGGGTGGGGTCCCCAGGTGGGCACAGGCTTGGCCCTGCCCTACTTCACAGGGAGGCAGAGAGAGATGGTGACCCAGAGCCCATTCACATCTCCACTATTAGAGTATCATTCTCCAGAAGACGTCTTCCAGGGCACAGACCCTGGGAGAGGTGGCATCTAAAATCCTAAGGCCTTTCAACCTGTTCCCTACTGAGAGAAAGAGTCACGGGGGAGGGAGTCCTGGCTGTTGATGAGAACGGAGCTCAACTCCTGACTCTGTCCTTCTCCCTGAATGAGGTGGGAGACCCAAGTACGATCCAGACCCCTGCTGGGTCATCCCTCCTTTGCACCAGGGGAGCTATTCTCAAACTCGGTCAGGTGCTCAAGCCCTGGGAAATCATGGTGCTTTTAGGGAAAATCATGCATTAGGCTTAGAGTCATCAAATACATATCATTTTGTACTTAAGTCACATAGAGACATAATAGCCAATATTTAAGAAAAATTCAAGGGAGGGGCACCTGGGTGGCTCAGTTGTTGAAGCATCTGCCTGCAGCTCAGGTCATGATCTCGGGGTCCTGGGATCAAGCCCCACATCAGGTTCCCCGCTCATCGGGGAGTCTGCTCCCTCCTTTCCCTATGCCTGCCTCCCCTGCTTGTGCTTGCTCTCTCCCTCTCAAATAAATAAATAAACTTTTTTAAAAATTCAGAAGAAAAATACCAAATTTTTTAAAAAGTAACTTGTTCCCTGAATTATCTCAGAATGAGGAAGGCCTCCCTTTGTGCACGCAGTGGGATCTGATTCTGTGCTGGTACAGGGAGAAGACCTCGTAACTGGCCACTTTCTAGCATACTTCTTCAACTGATCATCTTTATACCCTGTTTCTGGCTTCTGTGCACCTGCAGGGCGGCTTCTTCAAGCGCAACCGGCCACCGCTAGAAGAAGAGGAGGAGGAGTGATGGAGCAGTCCACGCTCTGTCCTAGGAGGAAGGCTGGGGACCTGCCTGCTCTGCCCTTTCTTCAGTGTGCGCCCCCCAGCTCTGCTCACCCACGGGTTGGAGCTGTGCCATGGAGGCCTCCTGATACCCCCCTCTACCTCACCCCCCAGAGCTGGCCACTCCTTTCCTTGCTGCCAAATAAAGAGGCTGAGTCCCAACCCCTGCATCTCTGGGACCCCCAGCATGCTGTCTCCTCTTGGGTCAGGGAAGAGAAAGGGACCAGGGACAGGTGATGTTCAGAGTGAGGGTCTGGGGCTGCTGGAAGTGTGGGCAGTGGGTGTCTCTGCCAGGCAACGGTTGCAAATGACTGTCTTTGGAGAGTGTCTGGGAGTAGAGAGTGAGGGTAGAACAGAGGAGAAAGGGTAGCAGGCCTCCAGGTGAGACAAGAGGGGGATGGGGTATCTGGAGGTTGGAAGCATTATGGAAGGCAGGCTGGTCCCTGGTGGACAGCTTTAAATATTTTTGTTTTGTTTTGTTATCATGATTTCGAAGGGATAAGCCTCAAGTTGACCTGGGATTCAGGAACATAACCAGCTCTCCCCACTCCCATTTTTATTTATTTATTTATTTATTTATTTATTTATTTATTTATTTATTTATTTATTTCAGAGAGAGAGAGAGAGAGGCAGAGACACAGGCAGAGGGAGAAGCAGGCTCCATGCAGGGAGCCCAATGCAGGACTCGATCCCGGGACTCCAGGATCACACCCTGGGCTGAAGGCAGGTGCTAAACCACTGAGCCACCCAAGCATCCTTCCTCACTCCCATTTGAAGAAAAAAAAAAAAAAGCCTTTATAGCTGTGTTCAGAGTGAGGAGGGGGCAAAGCGAGGTTGACTAAGCCCTCAGGCTGCACCAGGGAGAGGACAGCAGACATTGCTGCCCAGCTTACCCTTCTTCCCCAACAAGGAGAAAGCTCTCCAGTTAGGAAGGAGGGCTCCAGGCAGAGAGCTCACAGGACAGCTAGGAGCAGAAGACAACTCTCCCTCTGCCCCCCAAGACTGGAATCCCAGGATAGAAGGTGGGGGGGTCCTCCTGGAGTCTTGAGAAATGTGTTGCTTCATGGGTTCAGTAAATATTTATTGAGCACCTCCCATGTGCCCGGTACCATCTGTGTCCTGAGATGGAGCAGTGAAGAAGGCAAAGTACCTGCCCTTGTGGAACTTACATTCAACCAGGAGTTAAAAAGTAAACAAGTAAATAAACATATGGTCAGTGGTGGTCAGTGCTGGGAGTAAAAATAAAAGTCAGGAGATTGTGAGAGAATTGCGTGGGAGAGATAGAGCCGTCAGAGAAGGCCTCTAATGAGGTGAGCAGAGAGATGGATGAATGAGCCAGGTGGCTGCTCAGGAATAAAGTGTTCTGGACAGAAAGAGCAGCCAGTGCAAAGGCCCTGGAGCAGGCTTGATGTGTTTAAGTAAAAGCAAGGAGGCCCATGGTGTGGAGTCAGGCACAGGATCCAGATGAGGTCAGAAGTTGGGGCAAGCAGGTAGCGCCTTTTGGCCATGGGTAGGACTTTGGACTAGATGCTAAGTGTTGGGGGAGGCCACTGGTGAGCAGACTTACCTCACAAGAGCTGCTGGTACTTGATTTTACCCAAAGGGATAAAAGGTAAATTTGGAAAAGAAAACAATTTGACATCATGCATGGCAAGTTCCAGAACAGGTTTTTAGTTGGGTGACTTTTCTTAGGAAAAGATTAAGCTGCTGTGATCCTTACACACCAGCCAGATTCCCTCTCCACCCCACCATTGCAGCTTCATAGCCCCAGACAGTTTATCTTGATCCAGCAAAGCATTTGGTATTTGCCTTATGGACAAGACAGAAATGCGAGCTGGATTTAAAACTGAATAACTCTGGGATCCCTGGGTGGCGCAGCGGTTTGGTGCCTGCCTTTGGCCCAGGGCGCGATCCTGGAGACCTGGGATCGAGTCCCACATCGGGCTCCCGGTGCATGGAGCCTGCTTCTCCCTCTGCCTATGTCTCTGCCCCTTTCTCTCTCTCTCTCTGTGACTATCATAAATAAATAAAAAAAATTAAAAAAACTAAAACTGAATAACTCCGATAAAGCTGAAGGAGACCTCTAGGAGGTTGTTCCAGAGCTCGGTCCTGGCCCTGAGCTGCCTGGTATTGTCCCAAGCCCCTTGAATGGAGGCAGGGAAGCTGCTCTCCACCCAGCAGATGGCTGCTGGCTGTCTGGGAGCTCCAATACAATGGGTTACTGAAGCGGGTTCATGGCAGCCCTTGACAGATTGTAAAGTTGGGTTGAAACCAACAAGATGAAATTCACCAGGGATGAGTGCTGAATTCTGTGTGGAGATTGTGAAAAATTGGTTACATAAGAAGAGGACTGGAAAATCTGGTTAGATGGAGATTTGTGAGAAAGAGAGAAAGAGGGAGGGAAGAGGAGAGGGAAAGATTAGAAAGAGAGGGAGGGCAGGAGGAGGGAAAGAAGGAAGAGGGAGGGAGAGGGTAGAAAAAGAATCTGGTATCACAAACTCACAAGGTCCCCTTAAGTCAGAAGAGCCAACCAGGGGACCCAACCAGGAGAGAAGCCTGCTGTCCTGTGGGGAACCAGGCTCTTGCTCTAGGTATCTAGGCCCCCTTGAGGCGCCACATCGTGAGAAGGAGGAGAGAGCCAGGGAAAACCAAGAGAGGGACACCGAATGACATGAGGATTTAGCCACCCAGAAGCTGAACCATGATGACAACCAGAAACTGGAAAGAAAGAGAGCTCCGCTGGGGCTAGGGCAGGCCTCAGATGTGGGGTTCAATGGCTGGGGAAGAAGGCGAAGACTGCCATCATGAGCCAGTACCAGTGGGACCCTGGTGATTCTCGCAAAGGCCGCTGGCATCTTTAGAAGAAATTTCCTAAGCATTATGACTGTCCAACAATGGATATTAGAGTGGAGGTGAGCCCCCACTTTTCCCTGGACCAACACCGGCCCCACTGATGGCGCCCCTGCTCCTGTCAAGCATATGCTAGATGCTTTACATCCTGATCTCATGTCATCGTGAGGACAGCCCCACGAGCTAGAGATTATGACAATTCTCACTTGAAAGAAGGGCGGGGGACCAGAAGGCGAAGTCACTTGCTCACGGCCCAAGAGGCAGAAGCTAGACCCGCTGACCAGCTCCCACTGCGTGGGGGTTTGTGCGGACAGACCTGGGCAGTTCCTACACTTTTCGGAGACGCTACTACCCTACTGCCTCTTCGAGTGTACGGTCAGCAGTAGCTTTTCCTCCCAAATTCTGCACCAAATTCCGAGGGCTCCGGACCTCCAAGCGCTCGGGTCGATCGGCCCCTCTCCGTGGCAGCCGTCGCAGCTCGGGGTCTGGCAGCGCAGGGTGGGGGCCGCCGGGTGGGCTGAGCGCGGGCTGGGCCGGCGGGCGGGCGGCGCGCGGAGCGGGGCAGCGAGGGGGCGGCGCCCCGAGGTCTGCGGGGTGGGGCGCCGCCTGCAGGGGGCGCTGGCGGCGGCTCCGGGCGGAGACAATCGCGCCGAGCGGCCGCCGCAGCCAGAGCGGGAGCCCGAGCGGCGCGGCGCGGCGCAGAGCTGGGGCTGAGCGGGGCCGGCCGAGCGGGGCCGGGCGGGAGCCATGGGCCTCTAGGGCCCGGCCGAGCCCCGCGATGCCGCCGCCGAGTGGCCCCAGCGTCCTCGCGCGGCTGCTGCCGCTGCTGGGGCTGCTGCTCGGCGGCGCCTCCCGGGCTCCCGGCAAGTCGCCGCCGGAGCCCCCCAGCCCGCAGGGTGAGTCTCGGCCGAGAGGGGCAGCGATCGCGGGCCTGCGCCCCCTCGATGTGGCCCCCGCCCGCCAGCTCCCTCGTCTCGGCGCTCGTGAATCGGGGGTACTCTGTTCCCTGGGCTGGGGTGGGGGCAGCCAGCGACTTGGGGTCGGCGCTTACGGGGGAGAGGGGGGAGGGAGAGGGCGACGGCCGGGGCGGGGGTCTCGAGGAGACACAATGGAGAGAGCGGGGGTCCCCAGGCTCCGCGCCGCCGCCCCCTCTCGCCTTGTTTTTCTCTCTCCGGGTCCGCGAGGCGCTGCTGCCTGAGCCATTGTCTATCGGAGACACCCGCCCAGGGGCGGGCTGGGGCGGGCGCCCGCTCCGCAGCCCCCTGCGGGTTCCCCGCTGCCGACCCGGCCGGGGTGGGGGCGCCAGCCTCGGCTGCCACCTCGGACCCGGACGGGGGCTGGGCGCCCCGAGCCGGGCTGGAAGGGGGGAGGGGGAGGCGGTGGGCGGATTGACTGCTCGAATGGGGTTCTTCGCCCTGGACCCTGACAGCCCCCGGCCGGCCCCCCCAGGTTCAGGATTGGGGGTGTACCAAAGAAGCGCTGTCAGCCCTCGAGGGGGGAGGGGCTGCAGTTTGGGGGGGTCTGGAGAAGGGGGTACGCGGGGCTTCCCAGCCAAAGCGCATGGCAGGGCTGTGGTGGCGGAGCCATGCTGGGCTGGCTGGCTGTGGGCTGCGCCGGCGGGGCGGGCAGGTGCCTGGGTCCCCTCCAGCGGACCTCCGGCCACTCCTATCCCCAGCCTGCCCCCAGCGCACCCCCCCCCCTCTTCTAACCTCTCCCTCGCAGTGAAACGGAGCCTCCCGGCGCCTCCCGGCCCAGGTGGGTGTGTGAGGTGGGGGTGGGGTGGGCTCCTGCAGCGGGCGAGGGGGGAGAGCTAGACCGCGGCTCCCTTCCGACGCCTGGGGTCTCAGGGCCTCGCCCACTCCAGCCCCGCGCCCACCTTCCAGCCTCCTGCCCCACCACCCCCGCGCGCTTCCCTCTACCGCCTCCGGGCCCCATCCCTGCCTGAAGCAGTGCTCTCCACTCTTCGCCTCCCCACCAAGGAGCTGACAGGAAAAGCAGGGTGGGGGGGTGTCTGGTTCAGGGAAGTGGGGTCCGGATGAAGGGAGGGGGGTCGGATTTCCTCCTGGAAGGAGGCAGGGCTGAAGCCAGGAGAGACGGATGCAAGTATGGAATGTCAGGCTTGAGAAATGGGGAAGGCTCACCTCTGGCCTCAGTCTTCCCTGCTCTCTGTGGGAGGAGAGGAGGCTTTGATGGGTAGGAAGGGGCCCTGGTTTCTCAAAAAGCCTTTCCTGCAAGTCCTGTACCCCAGGGGAGGGGGCCCGGGGAATTGACTGGAAGAGAGTCAGGATGGGAGGCTCTCACTGGCTGAGAGCCCAGCTTGAGGGGAAGGGGATGGAGAAGCTGCTAGGCACCTGCTCACCCCTGCCCACCCCTGTGCGGTTCCTTGGGCCCCCTCCCCTCCCTGAGGCTCTGGCCCTGGAACCCTGAGCATTCCTTCAAATGACCATATTCCAGACTCCTGGGTCCTCTCTTCCCAGCTGCTCCATCCAGCTGCTCCTAGCCTGGGCAGGGGTGGGGAGTAGCCAAGCCCCTCTAGCTTCTCAGCATTCTTCCTGGGTAGTGGTGGAGGAGGGGCAGGGAGATTGGCCGCTCCTGGGAAAACCAGAGAGTAGGAAAGAGTAGAGTGTGTGCAGCCCCCCTGCCAAGTTGGACTTTGGCCTGGGAGGGGTGTGGGAGGTGGGTTCAGGCGAACAGCTGGATGGGATGCCAGGCCCAGGCGTGGCGCTGGCCCTTGGCGTTGGAAGCCTGAGATCAAACACCTGTCACTGTTGAGCATCAGGCTCCACACCCAAGCCCCCCTGACCTCCCCATGCCCTGCTGCCCTGAGCTCCAGGCTCTTCTTTCTGTACCTGGCCTTCCCTGGATTTGTCCAGCACTAAGCCCATTCCTCACCGGCCTCTGGGCCCTGTACTGAGGCCCCTGTACCTTTCTAGGCATGGACAGCTCCTCCTATTATTAGCAGCAAGGTAGGGGTGAGGCAGATTCTTGCGGGTGGAGCCATGCTCAGCGGGAAGAGGTAGATGGTACCAAGGATCAGAGAGGCTGCCCAGGGAATCCATGAGAACAGCTCCAGGCCTGGTCCCTACCGGGTCACCCCATCTGAGATCAGGACACTTGCCAGTCCATCCTGGCCAAACTATCCTGGGGCCAGGGGCAGAGGCAGCTGGAAAGCAAAAGACCTGGACTTCCCTTCGCAGCCCTCTCCACACCAGTTTCCCTTGGGCCTGGGTCGGCCCCCCCAGATCTCCTTCCCCTTGCCAGGGCCCCAGCTCTCTGCCCATCTCCTGGGAGGAATGAGGGCGTTGCCATGGTGACTGACTTGTAGCTGACCGGCTTGGAGGGGGTGGGGAGTACTTGTGAGGGGGAGGGGTCAGGAGGTGCTTGTTTGGGCTTAGGGGTTGGGGTGAGTCCCTAAAGCTGAAAGGAAACAAGCTGTGCAAAGGATTCTGGGAAGAAGATGAGTAAGAGGAATGACCAACTCCCTAGTGTCCCCTTCTCAGCTTTTTCTTCAGGACCCACACTCTGACCGAGCCCCCCTGGCAACCCCTCTCATTGGCTGAATCCTGCACTCTCTCCTCCTCACCTGTGGACCCTTGGCCCTCCACTTATTCCTCCTTTCTCTGTCCTCTTCCCTTTCCCTTCCCTGACACCAGCCCCATGGGGTCCAGTGGTTAAGAATTTGGGTCTAGAGGCAGACTCCCAGGTTTGGATCCCAGGTCTCCCTCCTTAACTGCAGGGCAAATATCTAAACTCTTTGAGCCTCAGCTTCTTTATCTGTAAAATGGGCTCAAGAGCATCTTTTATGAAGTCTGATACATCATTGACTGTAAGATACACCATTATTTCATGTACCAGGAAGAAAAAAACAATACTGCCAATCACAATGATGACCTCATCAGTCAGAGGCACAATGTGAGTTCAGAAATGTAAAAATGTGGCACTTGAAATATGGCCATAGCACCACCATACGCCTCATGCGCTGACTTGAGGTTTACACGAGGGCCCTATCAATGCCCTGTCATAAAGCCCTGTCGAGCCTGGGCCCCACAGCCCCCTCCTCTGATCTCGGGACGCCCCTCAGTTCCTCCCCCCTCCCTCCTCACTCTCCTCACCCCATCTTGCCCACAGAGATCCTGATCAAGGTGCAGGTATATGTGAGCGGGGAGCTGGTGCCCTTGGCCCGGGCCTCCGTGGACGTGTTTGGGAACCGGATGCTGCTGGCCGCTGGCACCACGGACTCGGAGGGCGTGGCTATACTGCCCCTCAGTTACCGTTTGGGCACCTGGGTGCTGGTCACTGCTGCCCGCCCCGGCTTCCTCACCAACTCAGTGCCCTGGCGTGTTGACAAGCTGCCCCGTGAGTGCAGGGGCAGGTGGAGGGAGGGGGCAGCAGCTGACCCCATCAGCCCCTTCCCAAAATAGTCTTTGGGGGTGGAGGGGCGGGCCTTTCAGCAGCTGCTGCGGGGCTGGGGGTATGCAGAGGGGGCTGAAGGAAGAGGCAGTCACTGGGATTCACTTGGAGATGGAGGGAGTGCCTGGTGCCTGGCCCTGGGGTTGAAGGGGTGTGTGGGGGGAGCTTTCTCTGGAGCTGATGGGCCACCCCTCCCACAGTGTATGCGTCAGTCAGCCTCTATCTGCTCCCCGAGCGGCCGGCCACCCTCATCCTCTATGAGGACCTGGTGCACATCCTTTTGGGCTCTCCTGGTAAGGCTCGTCTTTTCCCCCCACCTCATGCCAGCTCCTCTTCCTTCCCCTGACTGGGGATAGAGAGCTCCACTCTTGCACATATTAGTGCTGGGTGCCTTTGAGCAAGTCACTTCACCTCTCTGAGCCTTTGTTCATCTGTAAGATGTGGATATTGACAGTCAAATCATCAATTTAAATATATCATCAAATTGAAGTAGGATTAAATATCAACAAGCATGCAAAAAACAGCAGAGAAGGTGGTCAATAAATGTTTATTATTATTGGGGCTTCTCGTGGTTTCTATTCTCCCTCTACTCCTACCATTAGAATTTCTATTCCCTGCCACCTGTTTCATTGGTGGATCTACACGTGCTTCTTGTGCACCTACTGGGTGCCTAGCTATGTGAGAGGGCCATCAGAGGGTCATTCCATAGGGACTGAGCAACTCTCTCAGGTACAAGGCCTGGAGCAATCCCACAGCAGTCCCCCTCTAGCCTCGGCTTCAGTCTCTGCCCCGCCAACTCTTACTGCGGCACCTGTGCCATGCCAGGCTTGTGTCTGGTGCTGGGGAACAATAGGAAGGAAGTCTTGCAGAGTTCACGGATAAGTAGGAAGACGGACAAACAGATCACTGCCAACCCTGAACTAATTGCAAAGCAGGCAGAGCAGTGGAGTAGAGGGCAGCGGTCTTCAGCATCGAGACATCCCTCACCTGTAGCAGGGCAAGGGAATCAGGGGAAGGGAGCTATGGAGCCTTGTGGGCTCAGGAGTTGAAGGGGTAGCAAAGGCACCTTCACTGGAGATGCAGGGGCAGAAGGGGACAGTGAGGGTGCAAGGGATGCTCCAGTCTGGCTCTGCAGGAGGGGTGCCTGCTGCAGACTGGTTGAGCTGGCTAGTATGAGGGAGCCACAGTGGGTTTTGGAGAGACAGAACCCCCTCCCCAACTTATATTCCTAGCTTGAGCCCTTATCTCCAAGTTACTCGTTTGCTCATCTTCATCTCCCTGGTCCTGAACCAGAGGCTTCTAGACTGTCTTTGGAGGTTTCTAAAATGCCTAATGAGGCTGGCTCAGTCAGTAGAACACTCAACTCTTGCTCTCAAGGTCATGAGTTCAAGCCCCATGTTGGGCATGGGGCCTACTTTAGAAAATAATAAATAAGTAATAAAATGCCAAATGATCCCTTTGTTGCCTCTTAGCTTAATGGCCTCCTGTGGCTCCCACTGCTCTCAAGGTAAAGCCTAGAGTCCTTCATAAAGCTGACCGTGCCCTGTGAGGCCTGCGTGCCATGCAGCCACCTGTGTCCATGGACCAGCACGCTGCCCCGTGCCTCTGGGCCTTTCGGTCACCCGTTCTCCTGGCGGTCCCTTTACATCTTCTTTCCTGGTGGAGTCAGTCTTAGCCTGCAAGATTCCACTGGGCCTTCCCCAGCTGGGTGGGCCAAGCACCCTTTGCTACCTGCTATTTTAATAGCAAGGTAGGGTGAAGAGGGGCTGAGAAGTTGGGCCAGCACCGCACTTCCTGAGCTTCAGTCCGGCTCCAGGATTGTGGCCTTGGGCAAGTCACTAAACTTCTCTGGGCTCCATTTCTGTGTGTTTACCACAGGGTTCATAATGAAAGCACCTACTTCAGGGCTATTGTACTAATTACAGGGGTTAACACAGGAAGCCTGCTCAGAATAGTATCCAGCGCATCTTAAAGCTTAATGTTAGCTACTACCCTATGGTATTGGAATTCTCTTTATACGCCCCCTCCCACCCCAAGGAAGACAGACAAGACACACACATCTTAAGCTGTGTAATACAGCAGCCACTGGCAACATGTGGCTAAATAAAAGTTCATTATAAATTTTGTAAAATTTCAAATAAATCCAGTTTCTGAGTCACAGCAGCCACCTTTCAAGGGCTTAAATGGCAGGTGTGTCTAGTGGGTACTGTGTTGTGGGCAGCGCAGAGACCATTTCCACCCACACAGCGGGGAGTCCTGACAGGTGCCCAGATGCACAGCCCTGCACAAGACCGTGAACTTCAAGGCAGGGAATTGTGGACTGTGTCTTCTTCACCTTTCTATCTCCAGCACCTGACACAGTGCCCGCCACACACTAGGCAATGGGAATTGTTTGAGGACCTGAACCTTTTCACTGTATAGGTTTTGTTTTGTTTTTTTTTTTAAAGATTTATTTATTTATTTATGATAGACATAGAGAGACAGAGACACAGGAGAAGGGAGAAGCAGGCTCCATGCCAGGAGCCCAACGCAGGACTCGATCCCGGGACTCTAGGATCGCGCCCTGGGCCAAAGGCAGGCACTAAACCACTGAGCCACCCAGGGATTCCCTACTGTATAGGTTAATAAGGAAACGGTGTTTCAGAGAGAGCAAGCAACTTGCTCAGGGTCGCACACCCAGGACTAGATTTCAGGTCCAAGTCCTTTCCCTGTCAGCATTCTATGAATGCAGTTCTCCCCAAGCCACCACCCTCTCTCACCTTCCCAAGTGGCTTAACCCGGTGGCTACTGGGTTAGCTCCCTTCTCAAATATTTGCTTTCTGCTCTGTTCCCTGGGGAAGCTTGTCCCTGGCCAAGCCACAGCAGCCCTGCCTCTCTATCCAGGTGCCCGCTCCCAGCCCTGGGTGCAGTTCCAGCGCCGGGCCGCCCGACTGCCAGTCAGCTCCACCTACAGCCAGCTCTGGGCCTCACTCACACCTGCCAGCACCCAGCAGGAAATGCGCGCTTTCCCTGCCTTCCTGGGAACCGAGGCCTCCAGCTCAGGTAAGCTGCATGTTCCGCATGGAAGGGCGTCCTCCCCACCACCAGGATTTAGCCCTCAGCCCTGTCTCCTTTCCCCCAGGCAATGGCTCCTGGCTAGAGCTGATGCCCCTGGCTGCCGTGAGTGTGCACCTGCTGACGGGCAATGGAACAGAAGTGCCACTTTCGGGCCCCATTCACCTGTCCCTGCCCGTGCCCTCAGAGCCTCGCGCCCTGACCGCAGGCACCAGCATTCCAGCCTGGAGGTTCGACCCCAAGAGTGGTGAGTGCCTTAGGGGGTGGCAGCTGCTGGAGTTTGGGGGAAGACAGTGGGAATTAGATGGGGGATGGGCATCGAGTTTCACAAAACTCTTGCCTCTCCCAGGACTGTGGGTACGCAATGGCACTGGTGTGATCCGGAAGGAAGGCCGGCAGCTCTACTGGACCTTCGTCTCCCCTCAGCTGGGGTACTGGGCAGCTGCCATGGCTTCCCCCACCGCTGGTGAGAGACAGGGGGACAGCCAGGACGGGGCACAGTGGGGGAAGGGAGGCTGGGAGTGTGGACTCCTGGAAGGCAGAAGGGCACCCACGCCTGGAAAGCTAAGCCCTTGCCTGGCACAGGACTGGTCACCATCACATCGGGCATCCAGGACATTGGTACCTACCACACCATCTTCCTGCTCACCATCCTGGCAGCCCTGGCCCTGCTGGTGCTCATTCTGTTGTGTCTGCTCATCTACTACTGCCGGTGAGTGCCTCCCCATCGCCCATGCTCCCCTCATCCCAGCAGACTGAGGCCCATCCTAGGTCTGCTGTGGGGCTGGGCACTCGCGCTCCAAGCACGTGTAAAATACAATTCCAATCTTCAAGGCCTTGACAGGAAAAGGCAGCAAAAGCACATGCTAGGACCCCAGAGGCAGGTGGCTGAAGAGAAGTGGGGGGAGAGGAGGCAGGACCTCCAGCCCAGCCCCTCAGAGGGGCTCCTCCCAGGTTCTCGCAGCACCCCCTACGTGTGAAGGAGTGCAGTTCCCCTCTGGGGGACCCAAATGGGAACAGCTGCTGGCTGGCCCTCCCACAGGCACTCTTTCTGCAAACCAATCCCAAGGCCCCTCCGGTCTCCCCAGTATTTCTCTCCAGTCCCAGGCATTCCCCCCATCCCTCATCTTGCAACCGCGGGGGTAGGGAGCTGCTCTGGCCCCCACCCTTTCCTGAGGTCGCGACCCCCCCTCCCCCCAACACCCTCCAGGAGGCGCTGCCTGAAGCCGAGGCAACAGCACCGCAAACTGCAGCTGTCTGGGCCCTCTGATGGTAACAAACGAGACCAAGCCACCTCGATGTCTCAGCTCCACCTCATTTGTGGGGGACCCTTGGAGCCCGCGCCGTCGGGGGACCCTGAGGCTCCGCCCCCAGGCCCCCTGCACTCGGCCTTCTCCAGCTCCCGGGACCTGGCCGCCTCCCGGGACGACTTCTTCCGCGCCAAGCCACGCGCGGGCAGCCGTCCGGCCGCCGAGCCTGGGGGCGCCCGCGGGGGCGAGGGCGCGGGCCTCAAGGGCGCCCGCTCCGTCGAGGGGCCCGGCGGGCTGGAGCCAGGCCTCGAGGAGTACCGGCGGGGCGCCTCGGCCACCCCGGCCTTCCTGCAGGAGCCGCCCTCGCCGCCGCCGCCCTTCGAGCACTACCTGGGCCACAAGGGGGCGGCCGAGAGCAAGCCCCCCGACTTCCTGCTGTCGCAGTCCGTGGACCAGCTGGCGCGGCCGCCGTCGCTCAGCCAGGCCGGGCAGCTCATCTTCTGCGGCTCCATCGACCACCTCAAGGACAGCGTCTACCGCAACGTCATGCCCACCCTGGTGATCCCCGCGCACTACGTGCGCCTGGGCGGCGAGGGGGGCGCCGCGGGGCCCGGCGACGAGGCGGCCCCGGCCGAGAGCACGGGCCCCGGCCCCGCGCGCCCCTTCCCCGCGCCCGACCCCCAGCGCCCGCTGATGCAGAGCCACTCGGGCGCGGGCGGCGAGGGCGGCGGCGGCGGCGGCGAGGCCTGGGGGGGCGGGCGCTCGGCGCCGGTCAGCGGCTCAGTCACCATCCCGGTGCTGTTCAACGAGTCCACCATGGCGCAGCTCAACGGGGAGCTGCAGGCTCTGACCGAGAAGAAGCTGCTCGAACTGGGCGTGAAGCCTCACCCGCGCGCCTGGTTCGTGTCCCTGGACGGGCGCTCCAACTCGCAGGTGCGCCACTCCTACATCGACCTGCAGGCGGGCGGGGGCGGCCGCAGCACCGACGCCAGCCTGGACTCGGGCGTCGACGTGCACGAGGCGCGGCCCGCGCGCCGGCGGCCCCTGCGCGAGGAGCGGGAGCGGGAGCGTGCCCCCCCCGCCGCCCCGCCGCCCCCGCCGCCGCCGCCGCCGCCCGCGCCCCCGCGCCTGGCGCTCAGCGAGGACACGGAGCCGAGCAGCAGCGAGAGCCGCACGGGCCTCTGCTCCCCCGAGGACAACTCGCTGACGCCGCTGCTGGACGAGGTGGCGGCGCCCGAGGGCCGGGCGGCCACCGTGCCCCGGGGTCGGGGCCGCAGCCGCGGGGACAGTTCCCGCAGCAGCGCCAGCGAGCTGCGGCGCGACTCGCTCACCAGCCCGGAGGACGAGCTGGGGGCGGAGGCGGGCGACGAGGCGGGCGACAAGAAGAGCCCGTGGCAGCGGCGGGAGGAGCGGCCGCTGATGGTGTTCAACGTCAAGTAGCGCCCCCGCCCGGCCTGGCGCCGCCCCCGGGCCGACCCCGCCCCCCCCGCCCGGCTCCGCCCCCAGGGTGCGCCCGCCGGGGGGCCGCAGGGGCCCTCGCTCTTAGCGCCCCAGTGCCCCCCCCCCGCCCTGCCCGGAGAGGTGGCGGGGGGCCTGCGGAGCTGTCAGGTGGTACGTGCTGGGTGAGGTCTCGGTCTCGGGAGGGACCCGGGTCAGCCTCCAAGAGGGAGGTGGGAGGGGTCCAGACCCCCATTTGGGTGGTGCTGGGGAAGGAGGGCTGGGTGGGGGGAAGCAGTGCCTGTATAAACGTGGCTGTACATAGAAAGATCTATTGTGGGGAAGCAGGAGGGGCGACCGGGCCTCAGCTGCTAGTGTGAGGGCCGGGAAGGGAGGGGGCCTTCTCTGTGGACCCCCGGGAGGGGAGGGGGTGCTGCTTGCTGACTAGCCCATCTCTGGGCTACAATGTCACAGGGCTGGTGGCTGGGGCCGCTCTGGGGACTAGGGGATCGTGTGATGGGATTGCTGTGGGCAACAGCAAATATAAAACTGGTGAGATTAACTCTGTGTGTGTGTCTTTCTGTGGGGTTGGGGATCATGGACACTGGGTGGGGGCCCTTCTCAGAGTAGGGCAGGCAAGGTGGTCAAATCAAGAAAGTGTACAAACTTTACTGCAGCACATACACACATACACCTGTGGAGAGGGAAGAGCACCTGGCCACAGGGTAGACGGAAACAGGGAGGGATGGCAGCTTGTAACATGGCTTTCGCCACAGCCTCCCTTGAGATAGGGAAGGCCTTAGGTTGAGGCCCCAGCAACCATGATGGGGGTGGGACTCAGGATGGGGGACTTGGGAGAATTTGGTGGGGGAGAGGTGCTGGGGAGGCCTGAGCAGTGGGGACCCTCCGAGCAGGGTCCCAAGGGCTGCAGACTCTATAGTCCTTCGGTTCGCCTCACAGCAGCTGTCTTGGGGCTGGGTCCCTCAATGGCATGTCCCAGCGCAGACTCTCCCTCCGCAGACATTTGGTGCCCTTGGCCCCACAGTGGAAGCCAGTGGGGCAGCAGTGACGCTGATCTGCACAACAGACACCCTGGACGGCCACAGATGGGTGGGGACAGGGGGTCAGAGTGGGGCACAGCAGGACCTGGCTCCCAGGGATACCGAGCTCCAGGGCAGGGGTGAGGGGGCACTGACCTGGCGATAGGGACAGCAGGCCCAGCCTCCTCGGCTATCTCGACAGCAGGTCTGGTTATCATGGCAGAAGTGTCCTTCCCCACACTTCACGTTCCCCACACCCACGCGAGGGCCATGGGCCAGGCGGACGGCCAGGTGGATCGAGTCTGCCTCCTTCTCACAGGATCGGGCCTTCACGTTGCAGGTGTACCCGGCCGGGCAGCAATGCTGACGGTCCTCACAGCACACAGCCTGGGAGGGACAGGGCAGCCTTCAACTCTCCCCTCCTCTCCCTGGGAGACTCAGACCCCCTGTCCAGGGCAGGTGGGGTGGTGGTGGTGGGAGTGGCACTCACATGAGGCAACTGGCAGCAGGCCCAGCCTCCACTCAGGCTTGGGCAGCAGGTCTGTCCCACGGGGCAGCTGGTGTGCTGGTCACAGCCTATATCCCTGCGGTGAGATGGGGAAGCCCGGCGGGCAGGCATCTTCTCCAGTCCACTCACCACCTTGCTCCCCCTCTGACAGTGCCCGTCGTCCAAGCACGTATAGCCATGGGGGCAGCAGTGCTGGTGGTCTGAGCAGCAGACAGCCTGGCGGGGGGTGGGGTGGGGGGGGCAGTGGTAGAACAGGATGGTCTGGGAAGCTGCCATGTGGGACAGAAAGCTAAGCCCCTGCCTAGCCCAAATCCCTCTCCTGCTCACAGCTCCTCCAGCTGGGAATGAACTTGACCCAGCTGGTGTGCCACCTGTGGGCCAGGCAGGGGAGAGAAGAGCAAAGCAACAGGAGGCTGGCCACCTGCCTTGGCTAAGACCCAGTCATCCCCCTGCCATGCTCTCCCCCTACCCACACACCTCTGGGGCAGGACAGCAGCCCCACTCCCCGGACATAAGTCGACAGCATGTATTGGAGGAGGGACAGCTGGTGACGTTATCACAGGGGACGTCATTCTCTGTGGCCTGGGGGTTCAGCAGCTGAAGGCGGGCTGGGGCCTGCACCATCCAGGGCATCTGGGGGGTGTTCTGTTCACAGGTGCCCTTCGCTGTGTCACATTTAAACCCAGCCGGGCAGCAGTGTACATGGTCCTCACAGCATACGGCCTAGGGTGAATGGACAGGGGACAGTGGGCACGAGGCCTAGCTGGCTGCCACTTTCTGCTCAGCCCAGCCCACCCACCACTCCTGGGTACCTGGGCAAAAGGGCAGCAGCCCCAGGCCCCGGACTGCAGACGGCAGCAGGTGTAGCCATCTGGGCAGCTCACCTCCATGTCACATTTCACCTCCTGCACTGTGAGAAAGGCATGGAGGACAGGTCAGCGGTGGCTGTGGGGGCCCTCAGGACACCTAACCCCTTGCCGGTGCCACAGCTGGACCCAGGTGTGGAAGATGGAGAGTATATTTAGGCCACCTCAGCAGTGACCCAAAGGCAATGACTAGTGTGGAGGAAAGGGGGCTGTGCCAGCCCTGTCCCCTCCTTGTGGCCATCAGCCTCCCACCCCTCATCTGTTCCTGGAACAGTCTGGTGGAGAGCTCCTGCACATGGTGCAGGTAGAATGGGGTCTGCAGCCTTCCTCTGGTACCTGTGTGTGCTGGCAGCTTGGTGAGGAGGTCTGTAGCGTTCTCCTTGGAGAGGCACTTACTCTGGACCAAGTCGCACACAGTATCCTGGGGGCAACAGTGCAGGTGATCGGAGCAGCAGATGGCCTGGGTGGGGGGAGGGGAAGGTCCTGTGACTTCCAGTGTCCTTTGAGCTCAGGGAGCAGCCAGGTGATAGCTGACACTGCCTCAGTCCCCCACTAGGGGGTGGCATGAGTCCTGAGCAGCCAAGCTTCCAAGGACCTGCCAGCGCGCCCCACCCCAAGGCGTCCCTCCAAGGTAGGTGTCCGGGCCAGGTGACTGTGGGCACCTAGCCCTTCACTCACATGAGGCATTGGGCAGCAGCCATACTTCCCACTGGGCAGCTCGCAGCAGGTGGAACCATCAGGGCACTGGGAACGGCCATCAGGGCATATGACCCCTGGAAGGGGAGAGAGGTGTGCGGGGCAGCCCAGGTGGCGGGGAGCTCTTCCCCAGCTGAGAGCCAGATGAGGCCTCGCCTCACTTCCAACCCCGAACCTGATGCTCTCCCACTTCCTTACCTGCCCTGTTACTCCTTTGTGCAGGGATCTTCTTTGCCAGGGGGTGGCTGCCTGTGGCCGTGAGGCAGCGGGCATGAGCCAGGTCACAGGAGGTACCATGGGGGCAGCAGTGCACCTTGTCCTCGCAGCAAGAAGCCTGATGAGAGATGGTTCCGACCTGGTCTTTGCCCTCTCCAGCCCCTTGCTCTGCCCCTGCTGCTTCACCCACCCCCCTCTTCCCAAACCTGTACCTGGGGCATGGGGCAGCATCCCCAGGAGCCATCTAGCATAGTGCAGCACGTGGAGGAGTTGGGACATTCAAACTGGCTGTCAGGGCACTGGATGGCACCCAAGGGGTTGGTATCTGTGGACAGGATGACCCAGGATTCCGCCAACCCAGTCAGGGAAGGCCAATACTCCCGTCACTCGAGGAGCTGCTGGCGCCAGAGCCTCCAGGCCCAGCACAGTGGGGCTCGGGGTCCGGCACTAGGCTCAGTGCTCTCCCAGGCGCGCCTAACCCACTCTCCCCACAAGCCAGTCCGCTGCGGCAATATGGCACCAGGAGGGGCATCCAGTGACTAGACTGGCCTTAAACCAGCCCAGCTTGACCTCTCTCCACCCTCAGAATGCCTGGCGCTGGGCCTTGAGTCTGGCATCCTCTCCCGCCCCTTCCTAACCTGGTGCTGCCCCTCTGTTCAGCACAAGCAAAGGGGTTGTTTAGTACAGATGCCACGAGAATGAGGGCACAAGGGCAGGAATCAGGTCACCCAGCTGGCGGGGTTCCTGGGCAGGCCAGCCTCCGCATGCTGCCCATCTGCCTGCCCTCCACCTCCACCCCTGCCGCACCTGATCTTTGGAAGCAGGACCTCCCATCAGCACTGCAGTGGTAGCCTCGTGGGCAGCAGTGGCGGCCATCGGCACATGACACGGCCTGTGGGACACAGAGACGCCGACATTGGCTAGGCCCTTTTACCTGGGGTGAGTGGAGGGAAAGTCTAAATGCTGACCTGAGCCCCTGCGTTGAGCTAATGGTACCCTCACCTCTGGGAACGGGCAGCAGCTGGAGGTCCCCAAGATCGTGAGGAGGCAGGAGTAGCCAGGAGAGCAGTGGGCATCTAGCTGGCAGGGCCTGCCCAGATGCCTGCTCAGCGCCGTGGGCCACTTGCCCTGGAAAGCGAGAGGAGAGGGCAAAATGAAGGACCCAAGCCTGCCCCCCCCCCCGGCCATGCCGAGATGCCCCTTTGGAAAATGCCAGGCTGCCAGCTCTTGCCTGGGCTGCAGGGCGCTCACCGGAATGGGATTGCAGCAACTGTAGCTGGCTCCTCCTGGGTCCAGGCAGCAGGCCACAGGGCAGAACTGACCATCTGGGCACTGTGTCCCAGCTACCAGCCCGGCCACCAAGGCCACCCAGCTCACCAGGGTCCACATGGTCTGCCTGCAAAACACCAAGAGGCATTTGGCGACTAGCTTCAACAAGCCCATGTGACCCTTGATTCTGGGGCCAGTCACTCCCCCAGGTCCGTGCCAGATACCACCTGAGCCTCTCCAACAATTCCCTGTTGA
Organism: Nyctereutes procyonoides; assembly: GCF_905146905.1. Taxonomy (NCBI): domain Eukaryota; kingdom Metazoa; phylum Chordata; class Mammalia; order Carnivora; family Canidae; genus Nyctereutes; species Nyctereutes procyonoides. Next base: position 894,978 of record NW_026575020.1, read on the forward strand.
GGCAGGAAGAAAGATGTGAGGCCCAAGATCCAGCTTCCTATATGTGTCCTGTATGTGCGTCACATGTGTAACAGCACCTGGACAGAAGTGCTGACACAAGGATGCATGTCAGGGGCGCCTGGGTGGCTCACTTGGTTAAGTGTCTACCTTCAGCTCAGGTCATGATCCCAAGCTCCTGGGATGGAGCCTGGTGTCAAGCTCCCTGCTCAGTGGGGAGCCTGTTTCTCCCTCTCCCTGCCACTCTCGCTGTTTGTGCTCTCTCTGTCAAATAAATATATAAAATATTTTTTTAATTAAAACAAACAAACAAACAAACAAGTATGTGTGTCGATCTGTGTCCCCAAAATGTGGCCAAATGTCTCCATCTGTGGGTGAGTGTGTAAAGATGTAGGCGTATGAGAGCGCCAGTCTGGCTTAGTTAATAGGGCATGTGACTCTTGATCTTGGGGTTGTAGATTTGAGCCCCATGTTAGGTGCAGAGAATACTTAAAAAAAAAAATCTTAAAAAAAAAAAAGATGTAAGCCTGTGAAAGGAAAATTTGTGGGGTTTGTGGGTCTGATCTGTAGGGACATAGGGCACCTCCAGGGAGTGGGTGAGGCATCAGTGGCCATGGGAGGACTGGGCTGGGGGGGCAAAAAGGGAGTCCCCCTTTGAAGAAAAGCTGGGGTTCCACTTCCCCAGCCAGCCCCTCCAGAAGCCTCCCTGTGTGGGGTGGGGGAGGGGTGTCACATGATGACGTGGGAAACCAGGGTGTTGAGAAAGTTATGAAAAGGGAAGTGTGGTAGCCCGTGGAATCTGGGCTGCCTACCCCAAAGGCCAGCCATACCTGCCCCCCCAACTGTCCCCAACCACCCAGGGAAGGGGTGCACAGGCCGGACCAGCCTTTGAGACACCTGTGCTCTTGGGCCCCCCCAACACCACCAGGCCCTTTAAGACTCCCCAAACATACCACCCCCAAACCCTGCCTCTCCGCTACCCGGAAGCTGAAACTCAGCAGTACATGAAGAGGATCACATGCACTCACACAGCTGCACTAGCAGAAGAAACCAATCATGAGTCTCTGGGGAGTAACCTCTGACTTCCTAAATGAGTATTCCAAGCTCAGCCAGCCCCACTAGTTCAATGGGATGGGCCCAGAAGATGTTACCCTGCCTGGAGGGGCAAGACTAGTAATGTCTATTGAGCTTCAGGATGCCTGGGTGGCTCAGAAGTTGAGTGTCTGCTTTTGTCTCAGGGTGTGATCCCAGGGTCTGGGGATCGAGTCCCGCATCAGGCTCCCTGCAAGGAGCCTGCTTCTCCCTCTGCCTGTGTTTCTGCCTCTCTCTGTGTCTCATAAATAAATAAATAAAATCTTTTAAAAAATTTAAAAAAAAAAGTTTGTTGAGCCTCTCCCAGGCCAGTTACAATACTCTATCCTATTTTCTTTCTTTTTTGCAACAACCATCCAAAGTACTAATTATTACCTTTACTTTGAGGCTCAGAGAAGTTAGGTAACATACCCTTGTCATATATCCAGTCATGGAGATGACAGGCTTTGAGAGCTACAAAGCATACTGGACCTGGGTTCATGTCACCAGGTGGCACCATGGACAGTGCCCAGGAATGGACCCCTGAACCCCAGGAGAGTAGAGGCGTGGGGTCCAAGCAGAGGAGGGAGACAGAAGCATTTTCTGAGCAGGTGGACAAGGCAGGACAGAAATGAGAAGCACAGGGGTGCTGGATACTGCACTGGGGTGCTAGTCCTAGAATTGCCACCACTGATGGTGAGAGCCTCAAAAGTTGCTGTCTTGGGGCCTCAGTTCCCCCATGAGTCTCTGTGTGGACACTGCACACTGGGTGTGGCGACGACATACACCCAGCCAGTCACCTGCATCCTTCTCTCCCTCACCTGGCTCTCCTCGCGGCCCCAGTCCCAGCTCAAAGACCGTTTCCAGGGGACATCGCATGGCTGGTCCTGTACCTTGGCCCCTTTCACCCTCTCCCCTACACTCACAGCTCCAGGCAAGACTCCTCCCGCCTACTTCTTAGGAGTCACACCTCAACCTTCCGTAGGCTGTCCGTTGTCCTGGCTTAGGCCAGAAGGGGTGCCTGTCTGCACAGATCTGGGACCACGGGGCAGTCTTTGGCATCCTAAAGTTAGGGAGTACAGCGTGTGCTTCTAGTGAATACCAATGCACAGACGCGCGCGCACACTCACAACCGAGGATGACCTCTCTCCCCCCCACCCCCCACTGCCAAGGTAGAGAGGGACAGGAGCCTCTTCAAGCCCCCAGCTCTGCCATCTTCCACTAGGTGGCAGCCCCCAACTCCGAGCGTCAGGAGAGAGACTCCCAAAAGGTGAGCCTACCCAACTGCGAGTGAGCAGGAAAAGTGGCTGGGAGAGGCGGAAGTTGGCTGGTCCCACCCCCCACGAGAGGAAGTACGGGAGAGGCAGACCCAACCCCGGCGTTCGATCACCACCCCCCGGCCCTGCTACCCTGGAGGGGGGCAGGGCCACCAGCCCACTCGCAGCCCTCTGAGCTCCAGGACCAGGGCGCGCGCCTCTCTCGCTCCCAGTGCCCCGGGGACCACCCAGCACCACCACCACCAGCAGCACCAGCAGCAGCACCCGCAGCAGGACCCGGCTCAAGAATGGAGTGGTCCCTGCTCTGGGGAAGGGGCTGCAGCTTCCGGAGCCGCTGGAGAGGGAGAGAGCCCCCTTCTCGTGGGGGTCACCGCAATCACTGCTTACCCCCGGCCCCCCATAAAACTGCCTCCTGTGCATCGGAAAGCCCCAGGGGAGCTTCTCTGAGCCAGTCTTCTCTTGCCTCCCGGCTGAAACTCCAGACGAGCCTCAAGCCCTCACGTCCGCCCGGCCGAAGTGCCGAGGAAGCGAGAGGTCTGCGCGGCCGCCCTCCTTACCTGTGACCGGCTCCGCGCTCGCTGCGAAGCCGGGCCGGGCAGCTCCGGACTTGGGCCTGCGGCGCGACGGCCCGCCCACCTCCGTTTCCATTGGCCAGGCGTCCGGCTGTCGCGCTCCTACTGGCTGCTGGTCGACGGTAGAGGCGGGGCCGGCCTGCAAAGCTCTGCTTTTTTTTCTTACTCAATTCGCGGTCGTCCCTCCCTTCTTCTCGCTTCCCACCCTCCCCCCTCCACTGTTTTATGGGATCATGTGATTGGAGAATCATGTGACGTCCTGGCCGGGCTCGGCCGGGCTGCGAGCGCCTGGCGGAGTCTTCCCGAGGTGGTGTGGTCCCGGAGTGCGTTGGCCGGCGAAGGGAGCTGCCCCTTAGGGGGTGCACTCCAGGGCGTTTACAGGATGTCTGCTTCTGGGTTAGGGACACCTGTGCATGCTGTTTCTTTTGTGTTCAACGAACTCAGAATAAATGCTGGGCAGCCAGGCCCCGAAGGGAGGGTTGTGAGGGCAAGGATAGACAGCTCTCAGGCCCTTTCCACAGGGTGCTCCTGGCCGGGTGTGAGTGGGTAGAGAGATGAGACAGGCTCACATTCAATCTAATTTAAGGTGCAAGATCGTGTGCCAGGTATTAATGGATGTGTGTAGGGCAGAGGTGGAAGATTGGCTCTTGGCAGGGAGGAAAAGATTTAATTCTACCTTAAGGGCACTTTAAAAAATTATTTTTTTATTTATCTGAGAGAACGAGCATGAGTGGAGGGAGAGGGAGAAGCAGACTCCCTGCTGAGCAGGGAGCTGGACTGGGGCTTGATCCTAGACCCTAGGATCATGACCTGAGACAAAGGCAGATACTCAACCAAGTGAACCACCCAGGCGCCCCTTCAAGGACACCTTTTCGAGCTGAACCTGGGAGAATGTTAACTGGCAGGTGGACAGGGGTTCGCAAAGCTCCTGAGCAGGGGGTGTTAGGAAGAGCAAGGAAACCAGATGGGAAGAGCAGCGTTGGGCAGGGATTAAATGCCAAGTTCAACGTAGTGGGCTTGAGGAGCTGTTGGGTGCCTGACACGAGGCTTGGGCTGGGGGTGGGAGCATAGTGGAAGTGGCTTCCTCGTTAGAGTCAGCCTTGCCTTCCAGGAATGAAATAACTGGTGAGGAGAGAAAGGTACTACACAGAACAGATTGGCCAGCAACAAGAGCCAGGCTGCTCCGTGCCAAAAGGCCATTTTGGCTCAGGCCAAAAATGGTTGATAGATGCACCAGGAAAGAGGAGAGGCCCAGAGAAAGCCCAGTGCCAGGCTGGGGGGACAGGCAGTGTTTGGTGGTACAGTGTGGGTGGAGAGCACCACATGCTCAACAAAGAGCTTGGGCAGAGGGGGTGGCTGGGGGAGGTGACAAACAGCCCAATTCAGGGGTGGTGGCATTCTGTGTGGGGGAGTGGCAGGGTTGGGGAATTGTGTGTGGCAGTGGTGCTCAGCCTGGGGCTAGAGAGGGTCTGGAGAGTGAGTGAGGCTCCTGCTGAGAATCAGGGCAACCCTGTACGCTAGTGACATTTGTGCACAGTTTACCTCCTGTGTATCCTGAGGCAAGGGGAGGTCCCATTTATGCTTCCATTAACAAAGTATGGGCACACACATTTTTCATGAAATGTTAGGATAATCTATAAATGAACATATTAACCGCAACTGCACAGAACCATAAAAAAATAAACACAGGGAAAAAAACTAGAGTGATTGATACAAGTATCCTGAAAAGTATCCTTAAAGGAGTGATTTGCCCATCAGGGATATTTGGCAGTGTGCGGAGATATTCTGGGTTGTCACAACTAAGGCGAGGTCCTCTGGGCATCTTGCAAGCAGAGGCCAGGCATGCTGCTAAACATCCCACAATGCAAAGGACACTCCCACAACAAAGACTATTCTTCCCAAAATGAGTAGTACTGAGGTTAAGAAACTCTCACTAAACTCTCTCAATAGAATCATAAACTGTCTCTGTGAGAGAACTCAAAGTTTCCTTCATTTAGCATCTTTCTCTTATTTCATATGTGTATGTGCATACACACACGCACACACACACACACTCAACATAGGGCTCAAACTCATGACCCTGAGATCAAGAGTTGTATGCTTGGGATCCCTGGGTGGCGTAGCGGTTTGGCGCCTGCCTTTGGCCCAGGGCGCGATCCTGGAGACCCAGGATCGAATCCCACATCGAGCTCCCGGTGCATGGAGCCTGCTTCTCCCTCTGCCTATGTCTCTGCCTCTCTCTCTCTCTGTGACTATCATAAATAAATAAAAATTAAAAAAAGGCGTTGTATGCTTTACTGACCCAGGCAGCCAGGTGCCCCATATAGTTCACATATTTTTAATAAATGTTATCTGATTTCCAAGCAACCGTAGATTATAGAAAGAGCAGAGGAAAAGCAATCACTTTGAGTTTAGCAAGGATTAAAAGCATTTAACAGGAATAAAATGCAAAAGGCAGACTGATGGACTTAGAAGCTCAACATCCTGGAGACATTGGATGTAGGGGCAAACAGTCCTGGATAAGCTGATGGGCCTTGTAGGCTTCACTCTCAAAGGACGAGATAATTAATAGTCAAGGTGTGAGCCTAAGCTTTAGGAAAATATGAATCAGATGCAGTTATTCTGATTGCTATGGCAAAGAAATGTGAAACATATTTATTAAATGAAAGGTATTTACGTGTCAAATGGGTGCAGTGAAATTCCACTTTAGTGGAAAGAGTACAGTTCTTCTGAGGACTGCAGAACATCTCTCTCATTCCTCAAGAAACACTCCAGTGTCCTTAAACCCTCTAATTTAGGAATCTCTCTCCCTCTGCTTTTTGCTTTTAAGGAGGGTGCATCTTTTTTTTTTTTGAATAGAGAGGACTGAAAATAAGCAGACTTCAGAGTCACAAAGAAATATGACATCAAAGGGTCCATGCCCACTTTCCCCTTCCCTGTGCCCACCCAGCTCCCTTTGGCCAGGCCTTGTGATTTTTAATTTTGATAAAATTAATTGACTGTAACTGTGAGGGTTTATTTCTGGACTCTCAATTCTATTCCATTGATGTATATGTCTGTCCTTATGCCAGTACTACATTGTCTTGATTACTATAGTTTTTTTTTAAGGATTTTATTTATTCATTCATGAGACACACACACAGAAAGAGAGAGAGAAAGAGAGAGAGAGAGAGAGAGAGGTGGAGACACAAGCAAAGTGAGAAGCAGGCTCCATGCAGGGAGCCTGATGTGGGACTCGATCCTGGGACCCCAGGATCATGCCCTGGGCTAAAGGCAGGCACTAAACTGCTGAGCCACCCAGGGATCCCCTACTATAGTTTTTTTTTTTAAAGATTTATTCATGAGAGACACACAGAGAGGGAGAGAGATATAAGCAGAGAGAGAAGCAGGCTCCCTGAAAGGAGTCTGATGCAGGACTGGATCCCAGGACCCTGGGATCATGACCTGAGCCGAAGGCAGATGCTCAACCACTGAGCCACCCAGGCATCCCTGGTTACTATAATATTGTAGCAAGTTTTGAAACTGGAAGAGTGGATCCTCCAACTTCTTTTTTGAAATTGTTTTGGCTATGCTGGGTCCTTCAAATTTCTATATGAATTTTAGGATCAATTTCTGCAAAGATGACAGCTGAAATTTTGGTAGGGAATGCACTAAATCTACAGGCTAATTTGGGGTGTATTGCCAGAATAACAATATTAAGTCTTCCTATTCATGAACATGGGATATCTTTACATTTATTTATCAGTTTGACAGTTGCCAAGTATTCCACACTATAGATGTTTACTTAACCGGTTTACTTAACCAGTCTCATTTAATAGAATTTTGTGTGTTTTCCTTTTTTTTTTTGCAGTTACAAATAATTCTACAATAAATATGTGTGAATATGTCTCTGAGTGCACATGTGGGGGTTAAATCCCTAAAAGCAATAATGCTGAATAAAGGGTATGCATATTTGAAATGTGAATGCCAAGTTGTTTTAAAATTTTTCCAATTTATGCTCCCAGTTGCTGTATTTGGGGGAACTTATTTCCCATACAGTCATGAACATTAAATATGCCAGTTTATTTATTTTTTTTAAGGATTTAATTTATTTTTTCATGGGAGACACAGAGAAAGAGGCAGAGACACAGGCAGAGGGGGAAGCAGGCCCCATGCAGGAAGCCCGATGTGATACTCGATCCAGGGACTCCAGGATCACACCCTGAGCCAAAGGCAGACACTCAACCATTGAGCTACCCAGGCTTCCAATTTTGTTTGTTTTTCAAAATATTTTTATTTATTTATTTAAGAGAGAGAGTGAGGGTGTGTATGAGCAGGGGGTCCGGGCAGAGGGAGAGGGAGAGAGAATCTCAAGCAGACTCTTCATTGAGTGTGCAGATTGATGCGGGTTTCGATCTCATGACTCTGAGATCATGAGCCAAAGTCAAGAGTTGGACATTTAACCAATTGAGCCACCCAGGCACCCTGAATATGCCAGTTTAAAAGATGTTTTGCCAGGGGTGCCTGGCTGGCTCTGTCAGAAGAGTGCGCAACTCTTGATCTCAGGGTGGTGACTTTGAGCACCATGTTGAGTGTAGAGATTACTTAAATAAATAAATTTGTAAATAAACTTACAAATAAATAAAGGAAGGAAAGAAAGAAAGAAAGAAAGAAGGAAGGAAGTTAGTTTTGCCAATCTAATGACAAGAGATATTCTATATTGTTTTATCTATGTTTCCTTGATCTCTAAGGCAGCTGAGCACTTTTTTCATATGCTTATTATGCATATGTATTTCTTTTGTGAATTGCCTATTCTTATTTTTATGAGGGTTCTCCAGAGAAACAGAACCAATTGAAGTATATACAGAAAGAAATTTATTAAAAGGAATTGGCTCAAAAAAAAAAAAAAAAAAAAAGGAATTGGCTCATGTGATTTTGGAAGCTAACAAGTCCAAAATCTACAGTGTGGGCCAGCAGGCTGGAGACTCAAAAGGGCCAATGGTGCAGATGAAGTTCAAAGGCAGTCACTGGAGAATTTCTCCTTGGTTGGAAAGGCCAGTTTTTTTAATGTTATATTCAGGCTTCCAACTGACTGGATGAGGCCTGCCCACATTAGGAGGGCAATGTGGGCTTTAGTCAAAATATATTGATTCAAATGTAAATTTCATCCACAAATACCCACCAAGTTACACATAAAACTAACACATTTTTTTGTTTATTTTTCTTTAACGTTTTCCTTTTTCTTGTTGAACTGTGGGAACTCTTTGTATATTCTGGATATTATATACATTGCAAATATTTCCTCTGAATCAATCATTTCTCTTTTATCATTGTTTGTGGTTTCTTTTGTAATCAGAAATTGTGTTGCTGTTATGCCATCTGAAATCCAGTGATCAATCTTTTCTTTTATGGTTTCTGCCTTTCCCCCCTCCTCTGGCTTAAGAAGTTAAAAATATGTTCTTCTATAAATATGGTCTGTTTCTATTCCTACTACAGCCCCAGCTGGATGACCTCAGATGCCAGTATTGAGGCACCAAAAGTAACGAAAGGTTTCACTGAGAAGCCTGGCATGGAGAGTCCCTCTGGATGTGTCTCCCTGGCTGAGAGATGCCTCCAGGTCAGCCTCAGGGCTGCTTTCAGAAGTAGTGGTCTGGGTAAAGGATAGGGCAGCTTCCTTTTCCCTCCTTCCTTCCACTTCTCTCAGCCTCTCCCCGGTTCTTCCAATTGCCCCATCAGGGTTTTCTTCATTCAGAGTTACCGTTCTCACCCCCATGGAAAGAGCCACAGGGGCCTTTCCCCCCAAGATCCTGAGTTGTCAGCTCAAACATAAGATGTCCATTTAAATTTTAATCAGACCAGAAACGGATTTTGTTTAGGGAAAGTATGTCTCATGCACTATTTGAGACATATTTACACTTAAGTATTCGTTGTATAGCTGAAATTCACATTTAACTGAGCATCTTGCATTTTTATCTGCTAAATCTGAAAGCCCTAAGGACTAAGGTTGGAGTGAGGGCACAGAAACAGCCTCTTCTCACTCACACCTACTCCTTCCCCTTCCTGCCTGAGTCACCTTGAGGTGAGCAATCGTCCGGCGCTTGCCCTCATCATCAGGCACCTGACTGGTGAGGCTGTGGGGCTGTGCTGGGTCCTCCAAGCTGTCTGGGTGGTGTGGGGGAGGGGATTTGGGACTGGGCTAGTAACCTGGCCAGAGGCTGTGGGAGGATATTTGGCAACAGAGGTACTAGATGAAATCAGGAGACCCAGGTTCCTGTCCCAGCATAGGCTGCGAACTTGCCCAGTGCTGCTGGGCAGGCCACTTTCCTTGTTGTTGTGTTTTAGTCAATTACTATTTTTTAAAAAGTAATCTCTACGCCCAACATGGGACTCGAACTCATGACCCTGAGATCAAGATCGCATGTTCCACTGATTGAGCCAGCCAGGAGCCTCAAATCAACTATTATTTTAAACAAAAATAGCATGTAAATAAATGTTAATCAAATTATAACACAAAGCATCACTCTTGTCCTTTCTTCCTATCCTAGACACCCACTTTCAAACCCTTTCAAATTTCTTCTGTGAGTTTCCCTCGCATTTCTAAATCAGAGTGCATTTTGGAATTCTCTCTTTGTCTCTGGGCTCAGCGTATTCATCTGAGCAGTGAGTGAGCACCACTCTGCTCCCCATCCACTGGGAAATTCTGAGTCTACAGTGAGTGGTGGCAACTCCACTGGCCCTGGGGAGAATGATGCTGGGCAGTACCCTTAAATCCAGCTGTGGGGTGCTTGCAGGATGGGAGGGAGAAGATGAGAGGGATGAATGGAGGATGAGAAGGCAGGTGGAGGAAGCAGATTATTTGGCTCTGCAGAGGCCCTGGCTGGAGAGGCCTCTGGGGATCTGCTAGCCCACGTTCTCAGCCCCAGCTGTCTATCCGTTGGAATCACTTGGGGGAACTTTTGCAGCTGCAGATGGCTGAGGTCTGAGAACCTCTCACCTCACTCACGCCTCTTTTTATGGAATGAGGAACCCAGTACTCAGCGAAGAAACTATTCTCCAGCCGCTCTTCCTCTTGCGAGCTGCATAACTCAATGTAAGCTCTGCAGCAGCATCCTGGTCTGGACATCGCAGACTTTGAGATTGAAGCAGTTCCCTGCATGGAGTTAAGTAATGCCTGCAGGCCCTCGGCACAGAACCTGAACCAGGTGCATGCTCCATTTACAAAGCTGCACCCATCTTGGTGATTCTTCCCCTTAGGCCCTCCTAGCAACTCCCCAACTTTAGTTAGGAGACTGCCCCCCTTGCCCCTCAGCCCACCTCACTCTCTCCTCCCTAGCCCTGGGCCCCAGGTCTCTCCTTCCAGAAACTCCCCTGGATCCCCACTGGGGCTGCACTCCCCATCCCATCCTACTGGCCCACTGTCCAGAACTCTGTCCCCCTGAGGCAATATGCACCTGGGCCTGACTCCTATGCTGGGGGGAGAGGCTGAGATGGAAAACCATCCAGTTCTCTCAGCCAGACAAGGGCCGAGGTCGCAGAAGAATCAGTCCCTCTGAGATGGGGTCGGGGTGGCAGTGAGACAGGATAGGAGGGGCTGACTCCTCTTCTCCCATTCAGATGTGGAGTCAGCATCTGCCTCCTATAGGAGAGCGGGGCACATTTCTGAGTTAAAGTGTCAGCTTCTCATATTTTGAGAGCAGTGGGATGATCTGGAGATGAACTTCTGGGTGAGGGCAGGGACTTATGCCAGCGAGTCTCCAGGAAGGCAGAGTGGCCTCCGGGACAGGCAGGTGGCGGGTGCCAGGGTATAGGAATCAGCTCTTTCCTGGGAACCTGGACAATGGGCTGAGATCTGAGCAGCGGCAGGACCTTGTCATCACCTGCTGATCTCAAATTCCAGTTCTGACTCGTACCTGCTGGGTGACTTTGGCTTGTTTCTTTGAGCCTAAATGTGATAGAGTAACTGTAATCACCTACTGGGGAGTTCAGGATAGAGTGCAATAACATCTATGTAAAGTCTCTCTCTTTCTCTCTCTCTCTCTCTCTCTCTCTCTCTCTCTCTCTCTCTCTCACACACACACACACACACACACACACACACACAGAGTCCTTCCTCAATAAACTCTCATTTCCTTCTCCATCACACTTATGTTTGAAAGAACTTTTGGGACACCTGGGTGGCTCAGTTGGTTAAGCAGCTGCCTTTGGCTTAGGTTGTGATCTCTGGGTCCCAGGGTGGAGCCCTGCATTGGGTTCCCTACTAAGTGGGGAATCTGCTTCTCCTTCTCCCCCCACCATGCTCTCTCTCTCTCAAATAAATAAATAAATAAATAAAATCTTTTTTTTTTAAATAAAATCTTTTAAAAAAGAATTTTGACAACCAAACTGCATTTATTCAGGACCAAGGCATTCATTTTCCTATTCAAATTTACAAAATCCGTGATATAAAATCTGATTCCACTGGGGTGAAAAACGGAATCCAGCCAAACCCAAGACAGGGGCACAGGTCCTCCAAACCCTTCCCAGGCTTTTCTAGGGGGCAGGTCCTGGGCCCACAGGTCAGGATACCCTGTTCCTGCTCTGGGAGTGGGGTGCCCCCTGAGCTGCGAGGCCTGGGAAAAGCTGGGACCTGTTGGTGGTCTGGCCAGTGTCACAACTCCCTATGGATACCTGGAGTATGCTTCCCACCCTGTGCCTTTTCTGAACTTGAGAATCTCCTGGGGGCAGCTATGCCTACTGTTTGGTGCACAGCAGGGGGACTCCAGGAATTGAAGCCTGGCTTCCGTCAAGGGCAGCAAGTGGACAGGTTGACTGTGGAAATGGAAGGAGTGTTTGGGTTGTTGAATCATTGATCATTAGAGCTGGGAGGATAATGAGCTTAGAGACCTGGGGGCAGAGTGGAAAGAAGAATTAAGACAGTGTTTTGAATGCCTACTCTGTACTAGCTCAGTGAGTTCTTTTCTTTCTCTTTTTTTTTTAAAGATTTTATTTATTTATTTGAGAGAGAGCACTCACAAAAGTGGGAATGGGGAGGGGCAGAGGGAGAGAGAGAGAAGCAGACTCTTTACTGAGTAGGGAGCTTGACATGCAATGCCTGGGGCTGGATCCCAAGATCCTGAGCTCATGACCTGAGCCAAAGGCAGCCGCTCAACCAACTGAGCCACCTAGGCATCCCTCACTGAGTTCTTATAACAACACTGCAGGGTAGTGTCTCCAGCTCACAGAGCTTTGAGACACTGAGGGCCTTGTCCAGGGTTACCTGGCTCTGAAGTGGTGGAGTCAGTACTGAGTCCAAGTCATTCAGATCCCACATCAGGCTCCACTGGATGCTGACACCAGCTCAGCCCAGCCCTTCCACCCCTCTGAGTGCTCCTGTCCCTTCTTCAGGCAGACCCTGTAGGGGCCAAGAAATATTTGCTTCAAGGTACTTGGACAGGTCACTTAGCTCCTCCAAGATTCAGTTTCCTCCTCTGTAAAATGGGCACACAATAACCCCCATGTGCCCCTTACACAGTCATGTGAGGTTCAAATGAATGATGGAAGCCAAGAGGCCTTGTAAACTGGCACATTCTTCTTAGGACATCAAAGGGGTTCCTCTTGCTAATCTGATGATCTATCTCTGAAGTGCCAGGCCAGGGTCTAGGTAAGAAAACCAGACAGCTCAAAGAGGTGAAGTCACAGTCACCTCCAGGAGCCTAGGGGGAGAAGAGTGGCAAGGAAAGCGGAAGGGGTGGATGGAAGCGCCCCCTCCCTGGCCCCAGCACCCTTTCCTGGTCACACATCCCATTTACACATCTCATCTTAACCACTGGTCTTAACCACTCAGGAGTCCTGAAGGGAAGCAAGTCCAGGAATAGTCTATTATAAAGATGAAGAAAGGGGATCCCTGGGTAGCTCAGCGGTTGAGCATCTGCCCTCAGTCCATGGTGTGATCCTGGAATTCTGGGATCAAGTCCCACGTCGGGCTCCCTGCCTGGAGCCTGCTTCTCCCTCTGCCTGTGTCTCTGCCTCTCTCTTTCTGTGTCTCTCATGACTAAATAAATAAAATCTTAAAAAAAAAGATAAAGAAACAGAGGCCCAGGGATCCCTGGGTTGCTCAGTGGTTTAGCACCTGCCTTCAGCCCAGGGCATGATCCTGGAGTCCTGGGATCGAGTCCCACATTAGGCTCTCTGCATGGAGCCTGATTCTCCCTCTGCCTATCTCTCTCTCATGAATAAATAAGTAAAATCTTAAAAAAAAGAAAGAAAGAAACAGAAAAGCCATAAATTCCTCCAATAAGGTAGCAGAGAAATCTGGACTCAAGTGCACTTTGGGGGACTTTGACTCAATCTTTTATGCTATGGTGGTTGCTGGTGTACTTGATTTCAGTTTTTTAAAGAAGTGGGTCCTAGAGGGATGCCTGGGTGGCTCAAGTGGTTGAGCATCTGCCTTCGACTCAGGGTGTGGTCTCAGAGTCCCGGGATCAAGTCCTGCATGGGGCTCTCTGTGAGGAAACTGCTTCTCCCTCTGCCTATGTCTCTGCCTCTCTCTGTGTGTCTCTCATAAATAAATAAAAATCTTTAAAAAAAAAAGTGGGTCCTAGGGCACCTAGTTGGTTCAGTTGGTTAAGCATCTGCCTTTGGCTCAGGTCCTGATCTCAATCAAGGTCCTGTGTGAGTCTGTTTCTTCCTCTCCCTCTGTCCCTCCTCCCGCTCGTGCAGGTGTGCACTTGCGCACTCTCTCTCTCTCTGTCTGAAATAAATAAATAGATGAACTCTTTAAAAAATTGAAAAGTGGGTCCTGCTAATGTTTTATCAAAGCTTCACATTGTGCTAGGTTCTGTACAAGGTTCTCCTTTAATCTTTAACATAACCATGCTAGGTAGGTACAGTTATGAACCCTGCCTTACAATGAAGGAAGAAAGGCCCAGAGATTAATCAACTTTACTGGCCCTGTAGTTGGGCAAAGGTGAAGTCAGGAATTGAATCCAGGTATGCCCTGGAGCCTGTATTTGTGCCCATCACAATACTCCTTCCTTGGAAGTTTCTAGGAAATCCTTTCCCCCTCATCTGGGCACTTCCTTTTTTTTTTTTTTTTAAGATTTTATTCATTTATTCCTGAGAGACACATTGAGAGAGAGAGAGGCAGAGGGAGAAGCAGGCTCCATGCAAAGAGCCCAAGGTGGGACTCGATCTCGGGACTCCAGGGTCACGCCCTGGGCAGAAGGCAGGCGCCAAACCTCTGAGCCACCCAGGGATCCCAGCACACTTCCTTTTGGCGGAGCCTGCCCCACCCTCCCGTGGCCCCTCACGTGGGAGTCAGTCTCCATCAGTGCTCCTAACCCCCTGGTTCTCCCTGACCCCCTAGTTCTCCCTGTCTCTGGGCTGGCTCAGGCCCCCTCTGTCACATTACCTGTCGTATTGCCCTCAGGAATCCCGCGTGGTCTGCAATTGTCTTATTTATTCCTCTGTTTGCAATCTCCTGCACCAGAAAGTGTGAGCAGGGGCCTTACGTGACTTGTTCTCTGCTGTATCAACACTATTGTGCCTACAACACTATTTGGCACAAAACAAATATTCAAAAATAGCTAAAAAAAAAAATGGAGAAAAACACTCAAATCAAAAAAAGGAGATGCCCGCCAGCCAGACCTTTGGTCCAGGCCCCACTTCCTCACTGGAACAGCTCCTCCTCCATTTGGGCCACAGCAACCAGCCCTCAGCTCCAGTGTGCTCACTTTGGTCCAGGGGCCCAAGTTCTCCAGATAGCACTGAGAAGTAGAACTCGCAGCCTCCAGGAGGCCATGTCACTACTAGGGGACTGGATCCTATGCACTTGGTGAGATCACCCCCTTCTGAGGTTCTCAATAGAATCTGACCCAAAGTCAGCAGTTGGTAACATATGTTTTGTACTCTAACAGATTTTTAGAATTGAAATTCAAATATAATATAATTTTCCTATGCACAGTGTTTTTAGAAATGTATAGAGAGGAAAAATAAAAGGAAAGCGAGTTTATAATAAAATAATATGCATTTCTGCATGTGAAAGCTGAGGCTTGAGTCCACGAGGGAACAGAAGCTTGCAAACGCGTATGATTCACTGGCAATGGAGAACCGTGAATGTCAACTTGGTGCTGGAGTGTCCGGTTAGCAGTTCAGCTCACGTGGGCCAGGCGGCGGCCATGGAGAAAAGATTTTCTGAAATAGTGAATTATTCTTGATAAAATTCTAATAGAGACAAAGTCAAATCTTCTGTAGGACTGCATGGTAGATTTATTCCTGGAAAATTCAATATATTTTAAAAGCATTAAAAAAAAAAAAAAGATGTGGGTGGAATAGAGCTGGCCTCCAGGTCAGATCATTATGAACACGTTTCTAATGTATGTGGTTGGCCAGAGAGACAAAGGAAAACTGAGTGGCGTACTTGACAATTTTTTGTTCAGGGTGTCCTACACTTTAAAGGATATTTAGCATCCCTGGCCTGCCACCTATCACAGGCCAGGGGCCCCAATCTTATGACTACTAACAGCTCATAAATTTACAAGACGTCCCCTAGGGGGCGGTAGCGCTACGGTCGAAATCAACTAGCCAGCCCCAGAGCCCTGCTTTTTAATTTAACTCTATCTTTGAGATTGTTTTACATCATAATGTGGAGTTCTGCGTCTCTTTCCAGATTAGTGGTATTCGTCATGTGGAGGTACTGTCACTCACTTCCCTGTCGATGCCATTCCACTGTTACAAACAAGGCTACAGCGACTGCACAGTTGGGGTGTTGTTTCTTGCCGCTGAATGCCCCTTAGCAGAGGAGTTCTTAGAAGTGGCCTGGCTGGGTCACCAGGCTTGGGCATTTGGAATTTTCTTTTCTTTTTTCTTTTCTTTTCTTTTCTTTTCTTTTCTTTTTTCTTCTTTCTTTCTTTCTTTTTTTTTTAAGATTTTATTTATTCATGAGAGACACACAGAAAGAGGCAGAGACATAGGCAGAGGAAGAACCAGGCTCCCTGTGAGGGGCCTGATGTGGGATTCCATCCCAGGACCCTGGATCATGCCCTGAGCCAAAGGCAGACACTTAATCACTGAGCCACCCAGGTGCCCTGGAATTTTCATAGTTATAGCCAAATCTGCCTTCCACAGAGGTAGATTAATTCACATTTCTCCAGCAGAGCAGGAAGGAGTCTGTCCCCAGAGCTCTGGGAGTCAGGCTGGGAGAAGGGAAAGGAGTGGAGGGAGAGAATTCTGGAAGGTCTTCTTTTTTTTTTTTAAGATTTTATTTATTTATTCATGAGAGACACAGAGGGAAAAGCAGGCTCCATGCAGGAAGCCTGACATGGGACTCAATCCTGGGTCTCTAGATCACGCCCTAGGCTGAAGGTGGTGCTAAACCGCTGAGCCACCAGGGGTGCTCCAACTCTGGAAGGTCTTAGAGAGTACCCTTACCCTCTGGGGGCCACCTCCTCAGACCACACCCAGGATCCCCTCAATGAAGTCTTGGATGTCCAGAAGCTCCCCAATCCACCCTCTCAGGCCATGGGTGTGGCCGGGCATGGGGATGGAGGGGTGGGGAGTAGAGACATCCTTTCCCAGGTGGGTTGATCCTAGTTATTACAGATACCTTTTTAATCCTGAAAAAAAAAAAGAAAAAAAAAGCTTTGTTGCTTTTTGATTCTTTAAGTATTTCAGAGAGAGAAATCCCTTTCCCCACCGACTTGTTTTGAAAACTAAAAACATCAGAAAAATTGCAAGAAGGTACAATGAGCCCCCATATACCCTTCACCTTGATTCACTCACTGTTCACATGTTGCTACATTGGCTTTATCTCTCTTTATTTTTGCGGAACCATTTGAGACTAAGTTACAGGCATTCAACCCTAAACACTGCAGTGTGCATTTCCGAGGAACAAGGACATTCTCCTGCAAAACCAGTCTGGTTATCGCGCTCAAGAAATTCAACATTGATGAAGCAGTATCTACTATACGGGACTCACTCAGTTTTCTCCAATAGGCCCAGTACAGTTTTCTGTATCTCACCCACCCCTCCCTGCCCTCGAGCTCCAATCAAAACTCTGACTTGACATTTAGCTCTGGGCCTGGCCTCCAGGAAGGCAGCTTTAGGTGGGGACTGCACTGGCCGTGAACTCGCAGGTGCTGGGGGGTCCATGGAAAGGAGCTAAGCACTATTCAGGCCCTACACATGTATTCCTAGGTTCTGGGGGTTCAAGCTGGGGAGGGGACACTGTCCTGCCACTGGGCTTGCTGGGGAAGAATTCAGTCTCACAATAAACTACCTTCCATTTATGTTCTTCCCCTGGCGCCAGGCAAGGACTTGTCCATCAGTCCCCACAGTTCCTGGGACTGGTATTGTTTGCTCCTCTTTTACAATTGAAAGGAGTTTCTGTTTTTCCATCTGATGAGGAGGCCAGTGAGGGCCACATGGGGCCACATGGTGTCTCTGGAAGGACCACTGAGTGCTTGCAGTCAGTGTGAACCATGGCTAAGTGCCACTTTCTCCTCAGGTCTCTGAGCTTGTTCCTCTGAGCAGGCAAGTCTAGCCAGGGCTCCAGAGCTTCATCGGTATCTCAAGGCTCCTGCTCCCCTCTGCAATTGCCAGGACTAACCTTGGGAGATGTGTCCACCAGCTCCAGGGGTGCCTCATAGCTCACAGATAACCTCTCCCACCTGCCCAGACTGCTGCCATGGGACTGGGCTTTGGTCACACCAATGATGCCTCAAAGCATTTTCCTGTGGTGGAAGGCAGGGACTGTGAGTTGATCATCTCTGAGGTCCTGACAGGGGCCACAGAACCATTTGATGACTCTTCATATGGCTTTCACAGATGTACGTTTAGCTAGGAGTCTGCAAGTCAGGCGGGATGAGTGACATCGTCCTTATTTTCAGATAAGGAAACAGGTGCAGTGACAAATCTCAAAGACATCCTTATTGCAAGAAGAACACCAGAAATGGAATGTAAGCCCCTTATTCTACTGTGGGGGAAACTGAGGCTCAGAAGTCACCAGGTTTTGTTTCCGACCACTTATTTGCAGCTGTATGACTTTGGTTCTGGGCGGGAAGGGGTGTAAGGAATTATTACTTATCTGTGCCTGCATTTGGAGTCAGAGGTAGGACCAGAATCTGGTTGCTCTAAAGGCCTTTTCCATAACTTTCCAAGGTGGTGGTGGTGGTGGCGGCGGTGAATCAATAATAAAGATGATGACAATAATAATAATAGTCACCGAGTGTTTGCCACATGATAGACAAGGGTCTAAACACTTTACAGCTATAAGCTCATTAAATCTGCACATGTTGCCTGTGAGGTGGGTGCATTATTTTCCCCATCAGCTCATTGTATAAAGTGGTGGAACTCGGGCTTACAGGCATTAAGATATTTGCTAGAGGTGGCACAGCTCCTGCAGGAAACAGCCGGGATCCACTGGAGCCAGGTCCCTGCCTCCCAAGGGCTGTGATCTTGAGACAAGCCCCACAGGCTATATTTCTTGGGGTTCTCGAGGCCTGAGGCCAGAGCACATAAAACCTTCACAGGTGAGCAGGTCACCGCAGGGAGCAGAGAACACAAGTTGAGAATGGGTTGGGGGTAGGGGGTGGTGGGACTCTGGCAGTTGGGGGTTTGAATCCTGGCTCTTTCATTCGAGTGACCTTGGTGCGATCTGACCTCTTCGGCCTCCATTTTCTCATTCGTAAAACGCAGGTTGCGCGGGAGAGATCTTGGTTCCATTACACACGGGGAGTCACCGTTCGCGAGGCCCTCAGTTTCCTCCTCGGTAAAATGGGGAGAGTCATCTCTTGGCTGTGGATTATGAACCTGTTCGGCTAAACCGTAACTTTGAGGCTGTGAAAGACCGTAATAGAAGCTGGGTTCTCGCCTGAACATACAGTCTATAAAAGGATTTTTCGTCATTTCAGACCTCCACTGGCTGGGGAAGGGATGCAAGGGGCGCCTGCCCCCTGCGCTTTCCCAGCGGCCGCGGCCACTAACCCCCCGCGTTACAGTTCTCACTCTCCCGCCGCTAAACTAGGGCTTGCAAGCCTCCCGGAGCCGCACAACCGGTTTCAGGGAAAGCTGATGGTTGGCCCCTCGGAATCCACGTGCTAGCCTCCCGGGCGCCGAATGGCTGGGCGGCTGGAGCCCGAGAAGCTGGTGACGTCCCAGTCACGGTCGGCCCCTCTTAAAGGCGCAGGTTCGCACCCCGCGTTCGCCTTTCTGTGTTCGGACAAATAATGACGACCGCGCCAAAGTCTTAAAGGCGAGGCAAGTGGTGGGGTCTCAGGTGCAGAGCTTGCAGTGGGGGAGAGACGTCTCCCCGAGAAGCGGGATCAGAGGCGTCAGCGCAGGATTTAAGCCCACCTGTCACCCCGCGAGGCAGGCTGATGCAGAGTGAAGTACCTGGGCGGTTCCAATTCCAGGCACTTAACTTCCAGCCTCAGTTTCATCTCCTGTAAAAAGGAGCCCGATGATAAGATACTCCTAAAGTTCGGGGGCGTAGAAGTAACGCTGAGAGAGTAACCAACGCAAGCAAAAATGTCATTCCCCTTCTTCCCTCCTCAATCCCCTCTCAGTGCGGAGGAGGAACCCGAGGCCCAGAGGGGCGGTGTACCTTGCCCAAGGTCACACGGTGGTGGGACTAAGCCTCAATCGAGTCCGGCTGACCCCGCTTTCCTGGCTCCGGGGACGACCTCCTCCCCCATCCAGCCTGCCTGGCCCGAGTCACAGTTCGTCTAACCCCACCGCCCGCACGCCCGCGGTACCCAGCGGTTTGCCACGTGGTTGCAGAGCGGGACCGCAGTCGATTATCCGTAAAATGGAGACAGTGGCAATTCCCGCTCGGCAGGTCGTCATTAAGTCGCAAAACCTCAGCAGGAAGCCGGCGGGTGTCAGGCGTCACCATCTGATCGCCCCGTGGCCTTGGAAGAACTGATTCAGGCCCCCGCCTCCCCGCAGAGGACCCTGAGGAAGAGCCGGAGGACGCGCTACCCACGTGGGTCTGGGAAGTTAGGGGGAGCGCCGGGACTCCCCGGGCAACGCTCGGCCGGGGTCCTGGTCAAGGATGGAGTTTGTGAGAAAGCGCTATTAAGCGCGATACTACCGCAGGCCACGCACGACAGGGGCACCCAAGACCTCGGGGCGCTGGCCCCGGGCCGCCACCCACGGGACTCCAGCCGCGCGGGTACGCGGGCGCGGCGCGGGTCCGCGAGAGGCAGCGAGTGGGCGGGGCCGGCGGCACTCCGGGTGTGCGGCTGGTCGGCCGGCGGAGGGCGGGGCCTGGCGGCGCGGTCTGGGGGCGGGGCGAGCTCCGGTGCTTGCAGAGGCGGCCTTGGTGCTGGGCGAGCGCGCGCGGACCGTACAGCGGCCGCCGAGCGGCCATGGGCCCGCTGGGCCCCGGGCGCCGCGCAGCGCGAGCACCGGCCTAGAGCCAGGTGGGTGGACCTGGGCCGGGGGTGGGGGCGGACGTGGGCCTGCGGGGGTCCCGGGGAACCTGAACCCCGGCTGGACTGGGGGCCGGGAGTCGCGAGCCGCCCGCCGACCTGGGCGGTCCCGCCGGGCGTCCCCTGCTCAGGGCCCGGGAGAGAGTCTGTCTTCCCAAACCAACTCCCGACCGTCTCGGCCGAAGCCCCGGCCTCTGCCTTGGGGAGAGAGCGCGGAGAGCGTGTCCTTTCCATCCAGACCTGGGGGACTGGCCCTTCCGGCCTCGGGAGGAGGGTGCGTGCGTCCGGGGAGGGCCGGGCACCAGCCTCCAGCCCCGAGAGCCGACCGTCCTGCCGTCTGATTTGTTTACCCGTTTCCCGCATTGCTCGGCCCCACCTTCCATGCCCCGTGACTCAGAGCACTCGGGGCCCGCCTTGCGAGTGAGGGGAGAGGGGGGCAGGTTCAGGCGTCCTGATCTTTGGGTCCCGAGGCCAAACAGGGCGCCTGCCCCCATGAGGGGGACGCAGGGATTCCGTGTTGCTCAGACGAGGGAATGGCAGTGAGCCATTACTGCTTCCTAAGCATGAGTAACTACTCCCGGAGTGACCTTGTTCAGGTCATCCCCGCTCTCTGAGTCTCTGTCCATTGGTAAAGTAGAGATGACAGTAACTGCTTTCAACGGTGATTGTGGGACGCCTGGGTGGCTCAGTGGTAGAGCATCTGCCTTTGGCTCAGGTCATGATCCCGGGGTCCTGGGATCGAATCCCGCATCCGGCTCCCTGCATGGAGCCTGCTTCTCCCTCTGCCTGTGTCTGCTTCTCTCTCCGTGTCTCTCATGAATGAATAAATAAAATCTTAAAAAGAAAAAAGTGAATTGTGAGGATCGCTCGAATTCATATTTAGTGAGTGAATTGGGGTGATGGGCTGGTTCAGATCCCAAAGTGCCCTCACCTGGGTTCTTCCCCTCCCACTGATTTCTGTTGTGAATTGGGGTCCAATTGACTATTTGTTTTTCAGAATTGAAGCTGCAAGATGGCTGACCAGGACCCTGGGGCTATTAGCCCCCTCCAACAAATGGTGGCCTCAGGAACTGGGGCTGTGGTCACCTCCCTCTTCAGTAAGATCTGGGGAGGTGTGAGGCGGGTAGCTGGGGGCTGGGGAAGACCTGAGATTAGAGGTGACTTGGCCCTGGAGGAGGGCTCGGGGATGGGGTCCTGAAAGGAGCCTTCAGACCTGCCCTCCTCCTCCAGTGACACCTCTGGACGTGGTGAAAGTACGCCTGCAGTCTCAGCGCCCCTCCATGGCCAGTGGTGAGTGCCTGACCCTGAAGCCAACATGGGAGGTGCATGGGCAAAATGGATCTTCCAGAGATGGGGTCCCTGGGACAGGTAGGTGGCTCTTCTGACTTAAGGGACTGCCTTGTATTTTAGAGCTGATGCCTCCCTCCAGACTCTGGAGCCTCCCCTACGCCAAATGTGAGTTCCCCTAGTCATAGGGGGCTTATCATGGTCCGGGGGAGGGAGGGTCCTAGTCTCCCCGGGACCTGAGGGCTCCACAGCCCTAGAACACACTTTCAGGTCAAATTCGTGAGCAAGAATGTCCACCCAGGGATCACTGCCTCTGCCGGCCCCTAGGGATGGGGCTCAACACCTTCCTGCAGTGTTCCAGGGCACTGTTGTCCTAATGCCCCCCTCCCCTTCCCCAGTACCCTCCTCTCTCCAATCCACAGGGAAGTGCCTCCTATACTGCAATGGTGTTCTGGAACCCCTGTACTTGTGTCCAAATGGTGCCCGCTGTGCCACCTGGTTTCAGGACCCTACCCGCTTCACTGGCACCATGGTGAGGAGCAGCTGTGCCTTCATCTGGGTCTCTAGGCCTTCCTGAGGGATTCACATTGGTCAGACGGCAGACCTGGGAAAGAACGCAGACCTGGGAAAGAACGGGTGGTGCAAAGGAAGTAGGGGTGGTCAAGGGCTTCCCTGAGGCAGTGCTTCTGTCTGTGAAGTTTTGAAGGGTGAGAAGGAGTCTGCTTGGAGGTAAATGAGAGATTGCATGCGTGCAGCCTGAGGGGCTCCTGCCTCTCAGCGGGACCCAGGGCTGTGGGCAGAGATGAGAGCATCAGGCTAGGGCCAAGTCTGGGTTAGCCCCATCACAGAGCTTAATCATGTTCCTCTTTCCTTTCCTCCCTTGGGCTGGTGTCCGCGTGGCCAGGACGCTTTTGTGAAGATCATGAGGCATGAGGGCACCAGGACCCTGTGGAGTGGCCTCCCAGCCACCTTGTGAGTATCTGGGTCCTGCGTATTGCTTTTCCCTGCTGAGATGCTCTGACCCTTTATTCTCCTGTGGGCTGGCCGGGGCAGGGGAGGCCTGGGAGGTTGAGAGCCTTTGGGAGTCTCAGCTGACATCTGTTCACACTTTCAGGGTGATGACTGTGCCGGCCACTGCTATCTACTTCACTGCATATGACCAACTCAAGACCTTCCTTTGTGGTCGAGCCCTGACTTCTGACCTCTACGCGCCCATGGTGGCTGGTGCCCTAGCCCGCTGTGAGCATAGCCCTGGGCCCTTGATCTCTCTGACTCCCAGCCGTGCTTGAGCCTAGTCCTGGCTTCCAGTTCTGATATCTGGCAGCTGGCGGGTAGAGGGATCTCTTGGGCCCCTGGATCCTGGGAAAGCTGCCGAAGGGACCTGTGAGCTGACCCTGCCCCGCTGTTCCTCCTAGTGGGCACCGTGACTGTGATCAGCCCCTTGGAGCTGGTGCGGACAAAGCTGCAGGCCCAGCATGTGTCCTACCGGGAGCTGGGCGCCTGTGTCCGAGCAGCTGTGGCTCAGGGTGGCTGGCGCTCGCTATGGCTGGGCTGGGGCCCCACTGCCCTTCGGGATGTGCCCTTTTCAGGTAGGAATCAGGTGCAGCGGGTGGGGTAGGGGAGCCTCTGGATGACACTCTGCATGACACACAAGGTCTATGGTTAAGTCCCGATTTTACTATTATTGACTTTAAAGTTACCTTTCTTGGCCTTGACTATCATGTGAAATGGGCCCAGCAGGCAGGGTAGTCACCCAGGTTTATCAGGAGAAGATTCCTGTAGAGGGCATGTTATAGAAACTGGCACACAGCAGGCAGTCCTCATTACCAGGAGGGAGGGGTTGTCACATTGTGTGGTAGTGGAAAATGGGAGGTTTGGGGCCACCCCATTGCCCCCTCAACTCTAATGAGTGTACCTCTGTGTCCCCCCAAGCCCTGTACTGGTTCAACTATGAGCTGGTGAAAAGCTGGTTGAGTGGGCTCAGGCCAAAAGACCAGACATCTGTGGGCATGAGCTTTGTGGCTGGCGGCATCTCAGGGACGGTGAGTTGATCAGGGAGTAGGGCTGGTAGCTGTGTCCTTGGGAGGCCTGAGGATTGTTAGAGGTACTCAAGAGAAGAGTGCTGGAGTAGCAGCACGTCAGCTGCCTGTCAAGCAGCATGCTCGCCCTTCCCAGGGAAGCCCTAGCTAAGGTTGGCAGAGCTTGGCTGGATGCAGGGTATGGGGTTTGGGGAATGGAGACAAGCTCTCTCCCCACTGCACCAGGTGGCGGCCATCCTGACTCTACCCTTCGACGTGGTGAAGACTCAACGCCAGGTCGCGCTGGGAGCGGTGGAGGCTGTGAGAGGTAAGGTTCTGGCTAGTGTGGGGCCGGGTGGGGGCCCAAGTGGGGTCTTACTGGGCCATGCCTCACATTTGCAGTGACGCCCCCACGAGCCGACTCCACCTGGCTGCTGCTGCGGAGGATCAGGGCTGAGTCAGGCACCAGGGGGCTCTTTGCAGGTAAACCTGTGTGTGTGTGCGCGTGTGTGCGTGCATGTGTCCCCAAGTTCAGGAAGGATTGGGGCTTCCCCTGGGGCCCTGACTTCTGACCCTCCTGCCCCTTCTCATTGCAGGCTTTCTCCCAAGGATCATCAAGGCCGCCCCTTCCTGTGCCATCATGATCAGCACGTATGAGTTTGGCAAAAGCTTCTTCCAGCGGCTCAACAGAGAACAGCCTCTGGGCCCTTAGAAGGAGATGGGACAAGGACTCCATCTTTTCCATGGATTGGGACGGGTGGTGGGCGGAAGGAGACTGAGCCAAGTGCCTTGTCCTCAGCACTGAGGGAAGGGGCCTCATTTCCCTTCCCCCTCAACTCTGAGCCCCAGGGGTAGGGGGCTACCCCTCTAGGCCTGCTCAGGCCCCCCCAAAACAGCTTTCTTCCTGCCATTTCACATTCCCAAGCCCCAAGGATAATCACTATTCCACCACCACCCCCACCCCAAGTTGAAGACCAAATCTAACTCACCCCTCCCTTCCCGCTGTTTTCCTCTGTGTTTGCTGTAGCTGGGTCTGCTCCCAGGAGCCACAAAACCCTGGGCCTGGTGTAGTCTGTACCCATCCCTGTTAATTCTTGGAATCTAAAGATGATGAACTTCTCTCCAGTGCCTGTGACTGCAGGGTGTTTTGGGGGTGGGGAGGCAAGTGGGACTTGGTGAGTGATTTGCACAAAGGAGGCCTGGAAGGGACCTTGATGTTGGTTTTGACTACCCAGCTGGTACCCATATAGAGCCCCCCCCCCCCCCCCCGCGCAGCTTAGTGCCAGGTCAGGGTGAGGACCCAGAGTTGAAGGGGCAACAAGTAGTGTTAGGGCCAGGGTGGGGGGTGGTGAGATCTAGCCCCAAGGGCATACTTTGATAGAGGTTACTTCTTTGGGTCTCAACTTTGGGCCAAAGCTGAATTGCTCAGGATGATGGATTATCTTCAAAGCTAAATTGCTCAGGGCCCTTCTAGGGCTTGTCTCCTCCATCCTGCCCCCAAGATGTTCAGGGTCTTCTCTGCTGGTGCTAACAAATTAAGAGTATCTGGTTAAGTGGGGCATTTACATGTCTTGGTCCTGCTCTGGACAGTCACTTCATACCAAAGCCACCCACTTCTGGGATCATTCTGACCAGTCTGCTCCTGTGGGCACACACCCATTCTGTCTGCCAGCACCTCCGTGCTCCTGGGTCCAGCACTGGCTCTGTTGAGTTGTGCCACCTCAGGACAGTGCCCAGTCCTGTCCCCCCCCCACAGACAAAGTTGCCCTCAGTCTTCTGGTTTTTATTTGCCTGTTCCCATCAGAGCCCCTGCCCCGGGGGCTGAGGGGGGAGGACTCCAGGGAATATACAGGGCAGACTGGAGAGGCAGGGGGTTGGGGCGCTGAGGCTGGACCACCAGCTCCTGAGGAGGGTGGTGGGGATGAGCGAAGATGAGTCCCACAGGAAGCCAGCCAGGTGCCAGGGCCACCAGAAGAATGGGAAAAGCTTTCCCAAGGGCTCCCTGTGACTGTAGTACCCCTTCGTCCTGGCCCAACTGGCTTCCCTTTGCAGCTCCTGCTCCCTTGGGCAGAAAGTTAAAATGGGCAAGAAGCAAAGGGTGCCTTTCGCAAGAGACCCATGGCTGGGTGGGCAGCGTTCTCTGGAAAAGTGGCCTGGATTGGGGAACTCAGGAAAGGCAGCAGGTGTCTGCGCCCCTGGCAGGTGGGGCTGGCGCTGCCCACACCGCTCCTCAGCTGGGACTCAGTGCCGGGCTGCCCTCAGGACTGTCGCTCACCAGGCACTCGTTGGATTTGAAGCTCGCCAGGGACTTGCAGCTGGGGATGGAGGCCAGGGAGCCGCAGAGGCCCAGCATGGAGGGCGTGGGGTCCTTCCCTGGGGAGAGAGGGCGGGTGAGGCCGAGCCAACCGGTCTGGCTGCGTGTGAGCTGGGGCAGGGGGGTTTGCAGGCGAAGGTAGTGGAGGGGTAGCCCCCCCCCCCGGGGAAATTTTCCTCATTTCTGGAGCATTTGCCATTTTCAATTAAACCCTGATAAGCATCTGCCCATGCCATGCACAGTGCCGGGGACACTGTATTGTAATCGTCAGTTTATGTCTCTGTCTCCCCCTGAGGTTCATCCTCTCTGTCTGTTTATTAAACACACGGTGAGCACTTGTTCCGTTCCAAGCACTGGGGATACAGAGAACGGACGAGACACAGTCCCTGCCCTCACGGAGCTCACAGTCTGGGGGGGGAGACAGACACACAGACAATCACAAACACAGTGTGGTGGGGTTCCACGTCCATAGCCTGCCTTGTCTCAAAGAAGATCTAAAGTCATCCAGTACAGTGTGGTGTTTAGAAAGAAAAGGCGGAAGTCCAGGCACCAGGAAAACTAGGGTAGGGAACCAAGGTGAAGCCAGGGGAGGGCAACACAAAATGCATGCGTTGAAGTCCTGGACATTCGCTTGAAGGGAGCCACTAATTTGGCTCTGAGCTTCCTGGCAGCCAAAGAAAAGGGGGAAACAAGGGTCAGGCAAGCGGTTCACAGAATGCATGAGACAAGAGCAAATCAGTTAGGCAGAGAATTCCCCGAGAATGTGTGAGCCCCTTGAGGATATCATGATGGCAAAAAGCCATTGAACCCCCACCATATGCCACACTAGAATCAGCATCCCCATTTTGCAGACAAGAAGGGCTCAGCAAGGTGAACTGATTGACCAAGCTCACACAACCAGAGGAGGCGCAGCTGGGGTTTGCACTGGGGTCTGCTGAGCACCCCAAACCAAGCTCTTAAGTGCTGTGCTAAGCTCTCTGGAAAGTCTGAATGAAGGAAGGAATTGGCCAGAGTCTGACCGCAGGCCCCAAGGCTTGGCTTCAGCCCTTCTTGGATGAACGTTAGGTGCTGGAATGGGGAGCTCACCGATGGGGCCCCAGGGCTCCTCGTCCCGTTTGCCCTCTCCCAGGCGCTGGGAGTCTGAGCTCAGACTGGCTTCAGCTGACAGCGGCTCCGTGCTCATGAAACTGTGTCTGTGGCAGAGCAGAGGGCTGGTGTGTGGGCAGAGGCCTACAGCCCACCCCCTCCCACGCCCCCTGCCAGTGCCCCTCTTCCCCAGTAAGGGCCAGCACTCAGGCCCAAGCTGAGCCAGGCTGAGGCTTACCTCCGGTAGAGCTTGGGATTGTTGGCACCCTCTGCCCCATTCAGCGTTCCCAGGGATGGCCATTGGTTGACCAGGGGCGTGGTGAGGTCTTTGGAACCCTGGGCCAGGGGAACGTGGTCACCGGGGATCAGACCTGTCCTGGGATGGGGAGGAGGGGTCAGGCCTGACTAGAAGAGGGAACAGAAGTGGGGAAGGGGGGCTCAGCAAGGGGTGGGGGCCGGGGTTATGAATGAAATCTGAAGAAATGGGGACAGAATGTTGAGGACCAGTAGGGCAGATCCTGGGAGTCAGTGGAGGGTACTGAGGGTCAGAGTGTGCTCATGTTGGGGGTTGGAGGGAATAAATAGGATGTTGTGCGAGCAAGTCAGTGATAGAGTGGGTAGAGAATAGAATGGGAATCCTGAAGGGTAATGGAGTATCTTGGGGGATCATGCTGGGAGGTCACAGGATGATTAAGAGGTTTAGGGAGAGAGCTATCAGAGAGATGATTAGTGGGGTTAGGGGTCACTGTGGGATGATGGTCAGTGGTTATAGATCAGAGAGGGAATAAAGCCATCATGTCGAACGTTGCTGAGTAATATTTGAGGTCCTTCGGAGTAATGGGGTCGCAGCAGTAACCTTCTGTAGCCATGCTAGTTGATAAAGTGGGGAGCCGGTTTTGCCTGGGGCGGGTGTCCCTGGATCTTATGTTGAGGGTAACTTAGTTCACTGGGGAGGGAGGGGGTCTCGGGGTGGAGGTGAAGGGATCAGTGGTTGGATGCTGGCGGTTGGTTGCGCTGGCTGCTGTTATCGAGAAAGGTGATGTCAGAGTCAGTGGGGGCGATGTGGTCGGGGAGGCCGGGACGGGGGCAGGGCGGCGGCGGCGGCGCTCACAGCTGCTCCTGCAGCTCCAGGATCACGCCTTCCAGCTCCCGCTTCTCGCGCTGGTTCTGCGCCGCCGCCTCCTCCAGCTGCAGCTGCAGCCGCCGGTTCTCCGCCTCCAGGTCCTTCAGCTGCGACTCGCGCAGGCGCACCAGCTCCTCCAGGTAGCCCTGCGGGGCGCCGGCTCAGCCCGGGCGGCCGGACCGTGGGGTCCCAGCGGCCGCCCGCCCGCTCCCCGGGTCCCGCTCCCCCGCCGCGCATCACGCACCTTCTGCGCGTAGACGATGCGGAACTTCTGTTCCATCTTGTGCCATTTGCTGTACCAGCTGTCCTCGTCGGTGACGAGCGGCAGGTACGGGTGCTCGGGCGAGTTGTCCTCGCTCGTACTGCTCTCAGCGCTGTGCCGCTCCTCCTCGTCCGTCAGGTAGTCGTAGCTTGGGGGAACGAGTAGTGGGCACGGCCCGCCCCGCCCGCGCGCGCCTCCCGGGCCCGCCCCCCCCGCCCCCGCCCCCGCCACACCGCGCTGCTCACCTCTGGGTGAACTTTAGGTAGGGTGTATAATCGATGACCACGGGGGTCTTCCCGTCCAGCACTTCGCCCTTTAGGCAGAAGCTGCAGTGGGGGCCGGGGGAGAACCGCAGGGTTGGGGTGGGTACGAGCGGATGGGAGTGTGGACGTTCTTGGCTAAACTCCCGCCGCCGCCGCCGCCGCCGCCGCCGCCACCCAGTCCCAACCTGAAGTCTATGGCGCTCAGTCCGATCAGCATCCCGGTGAGGACGGTGGCTTCCTCCCGAAGCATGATGGCTCCCGAGTCGTAGAAACGCCTGCGGGGGGTGAGGGAGTGAGAGGGGGTCCCGCTCGAGGAGCTGATGGTGCAGCATCCTCCCACGGAGGGCCCACCCCTCGGGATTTCGCGCGTTGGCTTGCTACAAACCTGTCCCAGAGAGGGAGGTACCTCTCTCCTGCTCGCCCCTCCGGTGTAGATCTTGTCTTTCCCTCAGAGTGGTGCCCACTGTGTCTCCCATGTATTAGATCGTGTGTTCCCCAAGAATACTCTCCTCCATCCTCTGAACTACCCCTTTCCCACCGAGTATGGGGTCCTCCCGGTCCGTAAAGTCAGGAAACAAGTTCTAATCATTAGTGCCTGGCATATACTAGGTGCTCAAAAATATGTTGATGTGAACTCTGAAATGTGAGGACAGACTAGAGATAGAATGGGACAACCATCAGGTTGTATGTGACCACGGAGTTCGGGAGGGGGGTATGGGGAGCAGGGGAGACACATGCCCGGGACTGTACTCAGTTTCAAACACATCCTGCCTGTGAACCTGCACCTGAGACCCAATCTCTGCAAACCCGCAGTGCGGGGACTGAAGCTCTGCACACTGGAACTCTAGTCCACCGGTGGCAAGCACAGACTTCTTGTCACTGTTTGGGGAGTAGGTAGGGCTCTGTGTTATAGGTCATGGAACAATGCCAAGAGGTAAAATGATACCATAGTTGAGGCTTGTTCAGAGGTCTGTCTAAGGTTAGAGCTGTGCATGACATCAGTACTGTGGAGTGATGGGAAAGAATGAATTTGACTTGGAAGAAATGGTGGTGGTGCTAAAGGTGTGTCCTGGGACCAAAAGCTCAGTGGCCAAAGGAGGGGGGGAAGGGAGCTAGCAGTGCATGCTGGGAGTTGTAGTCCAGGTACCAGAGGTTGCTCCAGGAATTTAAGGCTCAAACATGTTTAGGGAGTGAAGTGCACACTGGGCCTGTGGTCTGAGCTGACTAAGAGGGCCTGACCTGGTGGTCCGGGTGTCCCGCAGAGCTGTGGTGATGTATTCCG
Source organism: Nyctereutes procyonoides (assembly GCF_905146905.1). Classification (NCBI taxonomy): domain Eukaryota; kingdom Metazoa; phylum Chordata; class Mammalia; order Carnivora; family Canidae; genus Nyctereutes; species Nyctereutes procyonoides. Next base: position 924,917 of record NW_026575020.1, read on the forward strand.
ACATTCGCTTCTCCATCAGTGCCACCCGGATCCATGCCCGGCCCTGGAAAGACACTCTACTTGTACACCACTGGGTGGTTGCTCTTCTACCCGGTGCTGGTAGGCAGAGTTGAAGAACAAGGAGCAGGCTACACACCCACCCACCCACCCAGCCCACCCCAGCTCCCTGCAACCAACAGCTACCCTGGCCCTGTCCACCCAGGCCCCTCACCTTGGCTCGGGCGGTGCTGATGTTCTCCATGTTCTCAATGCTGCTCACACAGTTGTTGGGCACTTTGCTGCAGGCCAACCGGATATAGTCCCAGAAGCCCCGCTGCCCATCTGAGCTGAACCAGCTCACCGGACCTGCTGGGGCACAGGCTGAGCCAGGGCAGGGAGGGGGCTCAGCAAAACCAGGGAGTTTGCAGAGGGTTCATGTAATGGGGTATGTACACACATGCATAAGTATAAGCAACCACGCCCACCCACAGTTCCTACCTTTTTTTTTTTCTTAAGATTTTATTTATTCATGGGAGAGACAGAGAGAGAGGCAGAGACACAGGCAGAGGGAGAAGCAGGCTCCACACAGGGAGCCCGACATGGGACTCGATCCCGGGTCTCCAGGATCACACCCAGGGCTGAAGGCAGGGCTAAACCACTAAGCCACCAGGGTTGCCCCACAGTTCCTACCCTTAAACGTGTACACACATATGCATGTACACCAGGGACACACTGGCATGGAACTGCACACCTGCTGGTGGGGCTTGTGGGCACCCACTCCCTCCCCTTTTCCCAGCTGTGTGCATGGCCCAGCCATATGGGGGGCCAGGGTCAATGATGGTGTACAGAAGGCCATGAGGTAGATGAGCATGAGTAGCTAGAAGCTAAAGGCTGGGAGTTGGGAGGGCTGGACAATGTGGGACAAGGAGCCAGACCTACCTTTGAAACGGTGGCTGAGGATCTGCTCTAAGATGGCTGCAAAATTCACAAACTCCTCGGATGAGTCATCGATGGGCTCCGCTGTGTATTTCTCCAGCAGCGTTTTCACAGAGAACCTGGTAGGGGTGGGGAAAGGGGGCAGTTGGATGTCCAGTGAGATGAGGGTAATGGTGGTAGAGGAGGGGTGTTAAGCAAAGAGAGGGATTGAAGGGCAGAGAAGAGTTCATGAAGAGCATGGGCGTGGTGGGGAGGCAAAGGAAAAGAAGATAAGAGACAGGGGAGGTATGCAGTGACTGCAGAGATACTGTGACATGCGAGTGATACTGATTGACAAATAGGTGACAAGAGGTGATGGCCAGAGAGAGGAAACTTCAGGAATAAGGCATGCGAGGAGACAGGACAATAGGTAGGAAGATGAGGCACCTAGAGTCAGGGTGGGGGTGCTGTCCCAGAGCCCCTTCCTTGCCCATGCTTTGGAATTACATTTTTGGTGTGTGTGGGTTGGGGGTCACCTAGGAATTAGAAAGTGGGTTTGTGCCCCTGCCCTGAGCTGTCTTCTGCTACTGCTAGAACAAACTTCAGTCCCTTCTGGGGGGGTCACCTGTGCCAGGGCATGTGAGTTGAAGTTGAGCACATGGAGCGTGGGCATGCAGGGGTGGCCAGGTGGGCTCTTAGCACCCGGATGCCCCCCTTCCCCCCTTTCCTTCCTAGCTTGATCGCCCACACACCAGCTGCCCAGAACCAGGCAGTGCAGAGCAGGGCTGGGGCGGTGTGTGTGTGTGTGTGTGTGTGTGTGTGTGTGTGCGTGCGTGCGCAGGGTGTGGGTCTGACACACACTCTGGGTGGGAGGGGGCATTTGCAGCATATCTCTGGAAGGGATCTTTGGGGCCCAGACACCTGGCTTCTCAGAGAGGAAGGGAACCAAGGGAAGCCAATGGGGCTGAGAACTGGAGCTCAGCAGCCCTCATCCCTCTCTGCATCCTGCTTGGGGCCTCAGCTACCTCTGCAGTCCCTACCTCTGCAATCTCCACCTGCCGTCCCTGCAGTGGGGTAGGGCAGAAATGAGGACTCAGCTCCCAACATCCCATTATTGCCCTTTTGTGGGTGGCAGGGCAGGAGTGGGGTATCCAGGGATATGAGGGCTGCTTGGAACTGTCCATCCCCGCCTAAGCTTATCAAGCCCTGTAATGTGCCAAGCACTGTAGTTTGCATGTATTACTCATCCATCCTTACAACAGCTCTGGGAGGTAGGTCCTCTTATCACCCCCATTTTACAGATAAGGTAACCTAGGGTTCAAGAGGTTGACTGATCTGGTCGGAGTCACACGGCTTGTGAGGAGTCAAGTACGTATGTCTGATTCTAAAGCCCTTGCTCTTTCTGCTACATCTTGTGGCTTCCTGCTGGCTGTCACAATTACCAAGGCCTGGGAGCAGCCCCTGCCTCATCTGCCTTCCACTCTGCAGGCTCCAGCCCTTAAGCACTGGCCTCTGAGGCTCTCAGGCCAATGGCAGAACTGAGCCAATGGACATCCCTCCCTTCTCTTTGGGCTTAGAGCTGGTCTGGCCTGAAATCAGAGCCAGGTCAGTTTTGGGGTTGTAGTAGGGGAGGGCAGCCTGGTGGACTCAAATCCTGTTTCCTTGTGATACCCTTGTGGCCTTGGCCAAGTTATTTAATCTCTCTGAGGTCCAAACAGGAATAATAGTACCTGCCCCAGACTCCAGGAAGGACTAGGAGAAGGGGCGTGTGTAGAGGAGACTGGGCAGGGGTGGCAAGGAACTGGGCCGTTAATGGGAAGGTTGGCCCTGCCAGGAGGAGTCTGGTTTGGGGCATTAGCTGAGCCTAATTATGCAGCACACACCACCCTCCTTGATATTTTCTGGTCATCTGGGTCAGCCCTCAGTGGGGGCCTGGGGCTGGTTTCAGCATGGCAGCCATCTGCCATCTATCCTCAGGGGTGCTGCTGAACTGGCCATCGCCCCCGGGAGCCCCATGGTGTTCTCCCTGTTAGGAGGTGCAGTGGCTGCTGCAGGTTACCATGGAGACAGGGAGGCCAGGGCCCAGGGGAGCCCTTGGCCTGCTAAAGGGAACTGTTCTGGGAGCTGGAGGCGAACCACATGATGGTGATGAGGTGGCAGAGGCCTGAGGGGTTTCTGAGCCTTTGTCATGCTCCCAATCCCCCCTAAAACTCTATCCCTCACACCCCGGCTCTACACCCACTTCCAATCCACCAGAACCTCTGCTTCTCCAGCCTAGGCCAAAGGGAGCTCCCCTCGTTCCCCATACACAGGGGAAGGCAGGCAAGAGAAAGAAGCACCTTCTTCTCAGGGACAGGAAAGGTATCATCAGGACAGGGCTAGTTCTGTGTGCCAGGCACTGGGCTAGGCTCCTCCATGAATTATGCCATCGCTATTCCTTGGCGCGGCTATTACATCCACAGTGGGGATGATGAGGCACCCAAGGCCCAGAGTGGTTAGGAGAATTCCCCATGGTTGCACAGCTAATAACTGATCAAGTAAGAGCTTGAGCCTAGGCTGCTCTGTACCACACTGGCAGGGTTTGAGGGGTGAGGGTGGAGGCATTGGTCTGTACTTTGGGCCAGATGGGCCAATGCTACACTCATTCCTTCTATAACATCCCAGGCATTTTTACAGAGGTCTGATGTGAATAGCTCTGTGCCAGGGACTAGGATATAATGGTGTGAGACAGATGCTGTATGGTTGGGTGTGTGCTCAGGAACCTGGAAGGAGCTGTGGGAGGCAGGAGCCAGGGTATCAGGTAAGTGCTGATTCCTGGGGGAAGGAGCAGGGCCGAGGCCTGTGTGTGGGCAGGTAGGGGTAGCAAAGCAGGGCAGCTGAGCCCTGCACCTGGAGCACCTTGCCCTCAGAGGTGGCTTGGGGGTGGGGGAGTTGCAGATGGAGAAGGCAGTTAGCAGGGGGTCCTAGAGGGAGAGAGGAGGGCAGGTGAAGCTGAGGGACAGTGGCTCAGCAGCTGGCCACCCCTGGCTCAAGCAGGGAGGGTGAGTCACTGCGGGGCTGAGGTGGGAAGGTTCCCTTCCTGGGCCCCCCAAAGCAGATGCATCTTCCCAATACTGCGACAGCCCCACCCTCAGGGACCAGTGGCCCTGCCCCTCCCCATCTCCTCCCTTGAACCCAGGAGACCTAGGCTTCTGCAGGCAGACCCAGTCCTTCCCATGGCAGGCACAGTGCCCCTCACCTTGCCTGGGTGCATTCAGGGGCTTTGCCCACACCCCAACTTGACCCTGCCACAGGCTGCAGCTGCCCAGAGATGGAGGAGGGCACCATCTCTGCTCCCTGACTTGAGCATAGGAAATTCTCCCAGGAAAGCCCCACCCCGGAGAGGCCAGGCTGACAGTGAGGGTATGCTTGGAGGGCCATCACGCGGCCACCCGTCAGTTCTTTCCTGCCCACCCCGCCCCCGCCCCCAGCAAGGGAGTCAGCCATCCCACCCCCTCCCCCTCACACAATGTCACTTCCTGGTGTTCACAGGAAGCTGCAGTGCCAATTAAACACCCCTCACCCCCCAGGCCCCGGGCTGGGCATAGGCCTTACTTGGCCTAGAAGGGTAGGGACCAGACCTCAAAGCCCCTCCTGGTCTGGGCCTGAGGGACAGCCGATGCGCTCCTCTTAACTCTGCTTCCTCCCTTTCCTCCGCGGCTGCCCTGCGTCCTCCGGCCGGCACGCTCAGTCCACATTTCCGCAGCCCGGCCCGACGCCTCTCCCTGACCACCCCCCCGCCAGCGGCGCCCACCTGCACACGGTGATCAGGTTCCTACGCTCCACGGCCACATTGCGGGAAGACGCTTTCTTGGAGGACAGCCCCAGAGCCATGGTGGTCTGGACAAAGCTCGCTTCCATCCAGATGTGCGGCCACTGCTGCCGCCACCAGCTGCCCCCTACCCCGCCTGGCGCCCCGGCCCCCTCCCCGCCGGATCACGGCTGGGCCCTGTGCCCGCCGGGGCCCCTGGATCCCTGCACGGCCATCCCCCTGCCGCTGCTCCCGCTGCCCGGCCCCCCGGCACCCTCCCCCGGCGACGATTCCAGAGCAAAACAAGGCCGGGGAGGGAGCTCTCCGAGGTGCTGAGCCGGGGCCCGTCACCCCCTCCCTTAGCCGCTCGCCCCCCTCGGCCGGTGACGTCAGGGCCCTCGGGCCCCGCCCCTGGCAGGCCGGCCACCAATCCGCAGAGGATGCAGAATTTGGGGGTGGGGGCTGGGGCCCGAGGGAGGGCGGAGGGGGTCCCCGGAAGAGGCAGCGATTGGAAGGAGTAAGAGGGGGCATCTGGCCTGTTCTCCACTCCCACACTCAGGGCTGGGGACCCCTTGCCTCGCGTCTCTGAGTTCTGACGACTGAACTCCCTGTTTCTGACCCGTGATGGGTGTTGTCTCAGTTTTCCTCCTGCTGCCAGGGAAAGGAGGTCCTCACCCTCATCCCAGCCCCGCCTCCCCACCCCTTCAGTAACGGCATTCTCAGCGAGACCCGGCCAAGTCTATGTCCAGAGAGCACAGGTGGCCCTTCGTGCTAACCTAGGAGGCCAAGGAGCAGTGGAGACTGTGTACCTGGCGTTTGACTTGTCAGCGCCAATGGATGGATTCAACTGCTCCGGAGGGGGGGGCGGGGGGATGGGAATCCAGAATAGGCTGTAGGAGCCCAGCGCCTAGAACCACTCAGGACAGGGAGACTAGCCTGGCAGCTCCCGGCGGGGGCTCTGTGGAGGATCCCAGTAATAGGGCTGGTGTCCACCAGTGGTGCCAGGGCACTGCTTTCTCTCAGAGTCCTACCCCCTCACATCATCCCCAGGGTGGCTGGCTTGAGTGTTAACCTCATGGCTGCCAGCATCGCTGCATGGTGCCATCAAATCTCTCAGCAAGGCTAGGAGGGCCCCCAAAGCTGATTGCATCTTTTAGGGGAAGGTGGAAGAAATGGATTAATAGTCTGGCTTTCCTGTCACCCTTTGCCTTGCAGTTGTTCTCTTATCCCTGCCCTCACCTGCTCTGTTTCTCTACTCAATCTGTTCTCTTTCACACACTGAAATTCCCAGCTCCCACAGAAATCTTTCTGTGTTGATTAAGAGAAGGTCCACCCAATTTCCCTCTCTGGCTTTTGGAATGTTCATCCTAGGGGACATGTCTTCACATAGATTTAGATGTGCACCAACATCTGAATATTATCAGCAGGCAGGGACCCTCTGTTAGCACAAACAGAGGAGGAAGAGAAAAGAAGGCTATATAAGTTCACAACCCTGATCTGACTCCCTGGGGCAGGGGAAGGTCCTACCTCCCAGCGCAGATCTCATGCCCACTCAGCCTCACCCTCAATTCTTGGCTTCTAGGACCTCGGATTTGGTTTCTTTTCCATTCCTCCTTTGCTCTTTCCCTTTTACCTCACTTCTAGAAGCCACCCCCCTTTTTAAAGATTTTATTTATTTATTCATGAGAGACACACACAGAGAGAGGCAGAGACACAGGCAGAGGGAGAAGCAGGCTCCATGCAGGGAGCCCGACGGGGGACTCGATCCCATAACCCCAGGATTTCTCCCCAAGCCTAAGGCAGAAGCTCAACCACTGAACCACTCAGGTGTCCCTATTTCTTAGATCTTTAAAGTGATGACACAGGTGTTTGTTTTGCAAATATTCTTTAAGCTGCAAATAGTGTTTTATATGCTTTTTTGTACATATAACATATCCTGCAATTGAAAATCAAAAGACCATCAAGATTGGCATCGGCTATGTATCTAGAGGCAGGAGGATGATAAGAGGGGCTTCTAGGGATGCCCGGGTAGCTCAGCGGTTGAATGTCTGCCTTCAGCTTAGGGCGTGATCCCGGGATTCCAGGATTGAGTCCCACATCCAGCTCCCTGAAGTGAGCCTGCTTCTCCCTCTGCCTATGTCTCTGCTTCTCTCTCTCTCTCTCTCTCTGCCTCTCATGAATAAATAAATAAAATCTTAAAAAAGGAAAAAAGATATAAGAAACAGAAAGTTGCCAAGAACTCAGGGCTTCCCATATACTTCTCCCAGATCTCATCTCCATCCATACCCCCAAGAGATAACCACTATCTTGACCTTTATGATAATTATGTCCTTGCTTTTCTTAATAGTTTTATCACCTATGTGTCTATGACAAAAAAGTAAAAAATAAAAAATAAAAATAAAAAATAAAAAAGTACATATAGTTTAGGGGCGCTTGGGTGGCTCAGCTGGTTAAGCATCTGACCTTGGCTCAGGTCATGATCCAGGGCCCTGGGAACGAGCCCTGAGCCCCACGTCGGGTGCTCTGCTCAGCAGAGAGTCTCCTTCTTCTCCCTCTGCCTGATGCTCCTCTTGCTTGTGGGCTCTCTCTGTCAAATAAATAAAATATTTAAAATAATATCTAACTTAATGTTTCTTTATTAAAAGAAAACTCTTTCTATATTATTCTTGTTATTCTTTCTATATTATTTTCCTTGTATACTATTCCAATATATGTTAATACTACAGTTAATCTATTCTATCACTGAGGGTAACTTTGTGTATCAGATAGAACCTAATAAGAAAAATAGAAATCACATTATGTATTTCAGATAGAGGAGATTTATTTTTTAAAAAGAGATTTTATTTATATATTCATGAGAGACCCAGAGAGAAATGCAGAGGGAGAAGCAGGCTCCCTGTGGGGATCCCAATGTGGGACTTGGTCCCAGGACCCCACCATCACGACCTGAGCCAAAGGCAGACACTCAACCACTGAGCCACCCAGATGCCCCATATAGAGGAGCTTTAATATGAGGAATTGGTTACACAGGAGTTAGAAGACTAAAAGCAAAAGGATAAAGAGAACACTAAGATTGTATGGAACTAGTAACTAAATGAAGCAGCAAGGGCTGTAGGAACAAAAGAGAAGAGATAAGATTACTATATCAAGGAGTCCAGGTAGAGCCCTACTGAGCTGGAGCTCAGATTCAGGCAGAGTCATCAGCAGGGTGGCTGCTCATTCCTGAGAGGAGTCATCTACAAAGCTCGTTCTTGGCACGCAGAAAGAAGCTGAAGGCTGAAGTCAACTTCCAACAATAGAGCAACTCTGAACAATACCAGAAAAATGGGGAGATAGTGTCTTCTCCCTTCTTCCTGCCTTCCATCCATCTCTAGTGTCTCCTATTACCAGAACCTAACAGAAATCTGGGTAGTAATGGAGTCTGGAAAACAAATTTGCAGAGTCCTAGTCCCACCTAGCATCAGACAGCAGAGACACAAAGAATGGATTTGGAGCAGAAAGGCAAGAAATGAATAACTGCTGCCTGTCTACCTCTTTTCCTGTTCAACATTTACACACATCTTTCTACACATATTTGAACGTAACAAACTTCATGACTTTGCCTAGCAAGACACATTGTCCTTGGTACAAATGAAGATGCTCTGGTGCCCTCCCCCAAAAGTGGAACTGCAAAGTCTCTACAGTAACACTATCCATTTCTGGGTGATGTTAATACCTCTCCTAGTTCAGCCACATTTCCTCTAGAGGATACTGTAACCTAAAGACTAAAGTATAAAGTTCGCTACCAACAACAACCCTTATATAAAATAACAAAGGAAAGAAAGGAGGGGAGAATCAATTAAAATAGAGAGAGGGTATATATAGTACAAAAGAAGCAAGAAAGAAAATTTCTAGGGGCACCTGGGTGGCTCAGCCAGTTAAGCTTCTGACTCTTGGTTTCAGGTCAGGTCATGATCTCAGGGTCCCAGGATCAAGCAGCGGGGAGTCTGCTTGTCTTCCTCTCCCTCTGCCCCTCCTCCTGCTCATTCTCTGTCTGTCTCTCTCTCTAATAAACAAATAAATCTTAAAAAAAGAAAATACCAGTAGCTTCTAGAATCCTTATTTCTGTAACTTGTTAGAAGTTGATTATTAAGGGGCACCTGGGTGGATCAGTAGTTGAGTGTCTGCCTTTGGCTCAGGTTGTGATCCCGGGGTTTGGGATCAAGTTCCACATCAGACTCCTCACAGGGAGCCTTCTTCTCCCTCTGTCTATGTCTCTGCCTCTCTGTCTCTGTGCCTCTCATGAATAAATAAATACAATCTTTAAAAAATAGGCACTTCTGCATGGCTTAGGGGTTGAACGTTTTTGCCTTTGACTCAGGGCGTGATCCCAGGGTCCCGGGATCAAGTCCCACATCGGGCTTCCTCCATGGAGCCTGCTTCTCCCTCTGCCTGTCTCTGCCTTTCTGTGTGTGTTTCTCTCATGAATAAATAAAATATTTTTAAAAAATCTTTAAAAATAATTTTAAAATAAAAATAAATAAAATATTTTTAAAAAGAAGTTGATCTTTATAACTCTCCTCTTCCATTACTCATTTCATTTTCACTTTGCCCTTAGCCAAAACCTTGATTATTGTTTTTTAACCAAGTCAGGTGACCAAATTTTCATTCTTGATGAATCTAATCCTCAGAATTGAGTTCTTATGTATTTTCTTTAACTGCTGCTACTGGACATGGAAGAAGAAAGAGCCATACCAGAGATTCCCGTGGGTTCTAGACATAGTCCTCCCTACCTTCATTGTGTAGTTGCAACCCCGTATCCCTTGGTATTTGGGATAGTCACCCCAGAAAGTAACTTCCTTCTTTGCTCTGAGCCCAGGAAAGCCTTAATTGCCAGTTCAGAGGGACCACTGTTGCATCTAGTGAGAGGATTCTTCCCTTGGTTAGTCAATGTTGTCCGTGTTCCTTCCACGTTCCTCAAGCCCTTGGGTACACTAGAAGAACCTCTAACTGCCAGGAAGACTGCAACTCTTTCCCTGAGAGTTCCCTCTGGCCACTGGAGCCTGCTCTACCCAAATACTGAGCAGGCTGAAAGTTCTGGGGAATGATACTCCCATCCAGAGCAACCCTTCAGGGAATAATGGATGAGGATTGATGGTAAATACCTCAGCTCCCTCAGCCCTCACGTGGAATGGTCCTGAGGCTCAATTATTACTGGTTCCCTGAGTTTCTCAACAGAATTTTAAGCTCTCTTGGTTCACACTCTTAACTTGCTTGACAGCATATACCCTTTTATTAGCCTCCTCTCCTTCCCCATGTTACTTTCCCAGTTGCTTCCTGGTGGTTCTTAGCATCATTTCTCAGATAAAGACTTGCTTTTGAATCCTTGACTTACGGTCTACTTCTAAGGCAACTCGCCAAAATATAACTGGTATCTGAAGTGGTCCTAGGAAGCAGATCCCCAGGATAGGATTCTGGAATTAGATCACTTTCCATTCAGATGGCAATAAGGATTCCATTGTTGAGGTAAGCAGAGCCCTGATATCCACTAGAGTGCTGTACATCGTGATTAGTCTCACCATGGTGGATACAAGGATGTACTAAATGTACATATCTCTAATTTTTGAGATGTAAGAGGGAAATGGTAATTATAAGGACTGTGGAGTTGGCAAGTTGTTTTTTTGTTTTTTTTTTTTGTTTGTTTGGCAAGTTGTTGTTAAATGCCATCAAAGTACTAAAAGACGAAACTGAGATTCACATCAGCCAACTATCAGCTCAGGGTACAGTGTAAGAGCCAGAAGGCCTCTATGGCAGCATTTAAGAAAACTCTCATCTGCAGCTTGTGCAGAGCAGACTGTGCTGAAAATCAATCCCATGATCTGATTGTGAGAACAGCAGAATTATGTGCTTAAAGATGCAGCAAGTCATGACTTGGTAGAGAAGGAGTAGGACCCTCAGACCTGGTATGGGATCATCTGTCCTGGAACCCCCAGATTCTCCTGAATGCTTTGGACCAACAGAAGTGTTCTCTTCCCTTTGGTGGAGAGAGCAGCCTCTCCTTGCTTGGATACCATGCAAAGTCCTCACCTGAGGCAGGTGCCTCACAAGATGGTACCTGCCTTCTTCAAGATCTGACCCTGCCCCCCTCCATGATGCTAGACCAATAGCTATGGTCAAATGTCACCATGAACCAGGAAGGGAGTACTGTCCCAGCTATGGGAAGAAAGGGATTAGTCATCAAAAGACTGCAGGATCTGGCTAACTTGTAGCAGCAGAAATTGGGAGAACATGGTTGAGAATGGATCTTGAGAGTGCTGGACTGGGGCCAGGGGGTGGAATATAAATAAGTCTGGATAATGGAGAGTTTATTGATCTGGGATACTCTACCATGACTGAGAATTTAACATTTTAAAGGCTTGGCAATGACATCTGAAGCCAGTTGCAATATGCTACTGGCATAGATCTTCAAAGTTTAGGAAAATCTATGCATTACAGCAAATGAGGTAGAGATGCTGTAACTTCCTTGGCAGAGTACTGGGGAAGGGGTTCAAAGGCACAGAGAGGTGGGCACACCAGAACGAAATTATTATTGTATGTGACCAGAGAACCCTCTAGCCTCCTGTGTACCTCATGAACTTCCAGAGATACTTCCTTCATTAAAGTGATAAGAAATGTGCACTGGCACAATTTGCCAGCTCAGTAGCAGCTCTGTTCCGCAGGCAAAAGTTGATGGTAGTGGAAACTGCTTATAGAAGTGGGCTTCCTAGAGTCAACAGGTATGACAGGAGCCCAGAACAGAGGCCAGGTGATGGCACTTAGTCATCAAGAGTCAAGGTGGACATAATTACTGTAATGGGCAGAAAGACCAAAATGGCCATCTGGGATCTGTTGTGAGTGCCTATTTTCAATTCTTTTGAGTTGCTGTGTCATATGGTTATTCTATGTTTAACTTTTTGAGGAACAGCCAGACTGTTTCCACAGGGGTTGAACCATTTTGCATTCCCACAAGTCATATATAAGGGTATCAATTTCTCCACTGACACTTGCCATTTTCCATTTTTTAAAATAATAGTCATCCTAGTAGGTGTGAAATGGTATCTCATTGTGGTTCTGGTTTGCATTTCCCTAATGGCTAATGATGTTGAATATTTTTCCTTGCGTTTATTGGCCATCTGTAGATCTTGACTATTCAAGTTCTTTGACAATTTTTTAATTGAGTTGTCTTTGTGTAATTGATTTTTAAGCTGATGCTGCTAGTTTACTAAAAATTTCTATAAGCTTATTTTAAAAAAGGGCGGGGGGATGCCTGGGTGGCTCAGCGGTTTAGCGTCTGCCTTCAGCCCAGGGTGTGATCTTGGAGTCCCAGGATCAAGTCCCACATCAGGCTCCCTGCATGGGGCCTGCTTCTCCCTCTGCCTGTGTCTCTGTCTCTCTCTCTGTGTGTCTCTCATGAATAAATAAATAAAATATTTAAAAATAAAGTAAAATAAAAATTTCTATAAGCTGAAATAATTGACCTGTAGCTTCTTTTGAATTGTCTTGACACACAATTAGTTCATTTGCAAAAACAGGTTTGCTTTTCCGCACCAAATAACAAGCATCCTCGTCCTATTTCTGACCTCAGAAGGAAAGATTTAGTTATTAAATGTGATGTTTGCTATAGGTTTTTTAAATAGATCTCCCTTATCAGGTTACAGAAGTTTCCTTCTATTCTTAGTTTGTTCAGAGTATTTATTAATCATTAATGGATGGCAAATTTTATCAAATGCTTTTTCTGTTTCTGAGATGAATATATGGTTTTTACTCTTTCTTCATATTCATATGGAGGCTTACATTAACTGATTTTTCTAATGTTATAAAATTCCATTTCTAGGATGAGCCAATATGCTCATGGTGTATTGTCTCTTTTTTAATATATTACTGGTTTTAGTTTGCTAGATGTTTTATTCATTTAGGATTTAAACATTTATGTTCATGTGTGAGATTGACCTGTTATTTTCCTTCCTTGTACTATCCATGCCAGGTTTGGGGATTAAGATTATGCTGTTAAATGACTTAAGACATGCCACATCATTTTTTATGCTTCATGGAATAATTGTGTATCTTTGGAAACGTTCACTTCTTTAATATGTGACTGAATTCAGTGATGAAGCTATCTGGACATGGAACTGTCCTTTACTGCTGATTCAATTTCCTTAATACTTGTGGATTATTTGGGCATTCTGTTTATTCTTTTTTTATTCTTAGTTTTTATTTTGACTTTGTCAATTGGTTTCTCCCTTTTTAAAGATCAACATCACGGAAGAATAATTTACACACAACAAATGCACCCATGTTAATTTCACAAATCAGTGAGTTTTGACAATCAAGATATGGAGTATTCCTATCACCAAAAAGATTCGTTTGTGCCTCTTCCTTGCCAATCCTCTGTATCACCCCGGCCCCAGGCAACCATTTATCTACTTTCTGTAGTTATAGACTAGTTTTGTGTGTGTGCATGGGTGTGTGTGTTTAGGATTTCATTTAAATGGAATCATATAGGAGGTAAAATTTTGTGTCTAGCTTCTTTCACTTAGCATAACATTTTGGAAATTCATTCATGTCATGCAAGCATCATTGATTCATCCCTTATTATTGCTAATGGGGATTGGTGGATAAATACAGTAGATAAAGTGTAGTATTCCATTGTATGGATGTAGCACAATTTGTCCATTCACTTGTTGATGAACATTGGGATTGTTTTGATCCTTTCTTTTTTTCTCCACTATTTTGGTTTTAAAGCTACTACAAATGCGGACGCCTGGGTGGCTCAGCAGTTGAACGTCTGCCTTTGGCTCACGGCGTGATCCTGGAGTTCCAGGATTGAGTCCCAAATCGGGCTCCCTGCATGGGGCCTACTTCTCCCTCTGCCTGTGTCTCTGCCTCTCTCTCTGTGTGTCTCTCATGAATTAAAAAAAAGAAAAGAAAAGAAAAAAGCTATTACAAGTGGTATTGTATAAATTTTCAATACTTGTAATTAAATATTTTCATTTCTCTTAGATTTATACATAAGTGAGGTTGCTAGGTTATATGGTTAAGTATGTGTTTAACTTTATAAGAAATCTCCCAAGTGGTTGTACCATTTTACATTCCCATCATCAATTCATGAGAGGTCCACTTGCTTCATATAGTTGCCAACATTCAGTATTTTATTCTTTTTAATTTTAGCAATTCCAGTGGGTGTGTGGCATACCCTATTCTTCTTTTTTTTTTTTTAAAAAGATCTTTTTTTTTAATTTTTATTTATTTATGATAGTCACAGAGAGAGAGAGAGAGAGGCAGAGACACAGGCAGAGGGAGAAGCAGGCTCCATGCACTGGGAGCCGGACGTGGGATTCGATCCCGGGCCTCCAGGATCGCGCCCTGGGCCAAAGGCAGGCGCCAAACCGCTGTACCACCCACGGATCCCCCCCTATTCTTCTTTATTGAGGTGCAATCTACATATAACAAAGTGTTTAGATTTTTGAGCATGCCATCCATAAACTTAATAGATAGATGCACTCATGTATCCCACATATCAGGGCACAGAACATTTCCATAACCCTGAGGACATTCTCTGTGCTTTGTCCTAGTCAGTCCCCACTACCACAGAAGCAACCACTGATTTCTAGAACCATAGATTGAATCTGCCTATTCTAGAACTTTATGTAATGAAATCATACAATAACTACTCCTTGTCACTGGCTGTTTAATTCAGCATGATGCTTTTGAGATTCCTTGATGTTGAAGCATGGGTAAGTAATTGTTTATTTTTATTGATGAGAAGTATACCACAGTTTGTCTATTCATTATCCTGTTGATAGATGTTTGAGCTGTTTCTAGTTTTTTGGTTATTAGAAGAAAACTTCCATAAACATTCTCAATCAAGATTTTTGTGGAAAAAAAAGGTTTTTGTGAACATATATTTCCTATTTTCTTGGATAAATATCTAGGAGTGAATAAATGAATCATAAGATAACTATATGATTATATATATATAATATATATATATTAAGGGCGCTAATATATATATATATATATATATATATATATATTAAGGGCGCTATATATATATATAAAGGGCGCTAAACCTCTGAGCCACCCAGGGATCCCCCTTATTAATCTTTTAAAAGAACGAATTTGTTGTTACTGATTCTATTATATCTTATTTTGTGTTTTATGTATTTCTTTCTCTTCATAATTTTTTCTACTCTTAAGGAACTCATCTTGTTCTCCTGATAAATTATAGAAATAGTATTTAAATGGTTTATTATAAGCTTATTTTCCAATATATACATTTAAGGCCATTATTTTTTTCTCTATGTATTGCTTTAGCCATACCCCACAAATATTTTTTCATTCAGTTCAAAAAATTTTATAATTTGCATTTTGCATTATTTACATATAATCCATGAGAACCAACAGGACAGATAGATAGAGACCTATAGATAGAGATATATATACATGTCTTTCTGTCTGTATACATGTATACATATATATATGTTTATATATTTATTACTATATTTTAGATATTTATAGATAAATGTTTATATACTAATAAACACACAGAGATATTTAAATATAAATATTTGGTATATTTTATTTACTGCTTTATTGCCAAGAAATTGGCTTACTCAATTGAGGGGGCTGGTTAGGCAAGTTCAAAGTCTGTAGGGCAGGTGCTGACACTGCAGTCCACAGGTAGAAGTTCTCCATCAGGGAGCCCTTACTTTTGTTCTTAAGGTCTTTCAACTGATTGGAGAGGACCATCCATATTGTTCTTTACTTAAAGTCAACAGATTGCAGATGTTAATCATATATACAAAATACCTTCACAGAAACACCTAGATTGGTGTTTGATTGAATGATGGAGCACTATAGACTAGTAAAGTTGACATGTAGACCTAACTATCACACTGCTGTATGGGAATCTGTCTGATGCTTCTCTCATTTAAAAAAACAGATTGTATTTATTTGAGAGAGAGAGCACAAGAAGGGGAAGCAAGGGAGTGGCAGAGGGAGAGAAAGAAGAAGGCTCCCCACTCAGCAGGGAGCCTGACCTGGGACCCTGGGATCATGACCTGAGCTGAAGGCAGATGGTTAACTGACTGAGCCACCCAGGCACCCCTGATTCTTCTCTCATGATTAGATTGAGGTCATGAGTTTTAGGAAGGAAGATCATAGAGTCCCATATTCATCCCATCATATCAAGTATACATACTATCAACATAATTAATGACTAATGATGTGGACCTTGCTCACTGGCTGAGGTAGCATTTGCCCAGTTACCCATTATAAAGTTATGTACTTCCCCCTGACACACTTCCCAAACTGTAGTCTTTTTGAAGGGAATCACTATGCACTTCCTACACTTGAAGAGTGGGGAGTTATGTTCCCCCCACTTGAGGGCGGAATATCAATGTATATTATTTAGAATTCTTCTGCTTAGATTTATCTCTTCCACTCCATTTATTAATTTAGTCAATCATTTAAATATATATTAAATATATCAATATAGACTCATGGATATTTATTTTATACCTTGGGTTATAATCCAATACTACTTTATTTTTTGCTCAGATTGTTATAAGTTTGACCATTGAGACCTGTATGGTATTTCTTTTTCCCATCTTCTTACCTATACCTTTCAGCGTGTACATTCATTCAACAAACATTTATTGAGCATCTAATGTGTGCCATGCCCTGTGATAATCATCCACAGTCTACATGTAGTCTACTGCATCACTGGAGGGAATGAAGAGGAAGAAGGAACCTGGAAATTAGAGCTATGAGATTTGAACATTAGCAAGGAATGATAGGCTCCGATTTGGGCTGTAGAAAGATCATCAGCTATATGGAAGCCAATGGATAGCTCCTTGATGGTTGGCCAGATAAGGTGTGGAAGTTTTGCAATTACTCTGGGTTTCTGGCTTGAGCAATGGGTGGATAGGGATGTGATTGACTAAGATAGGGCAACTTGGCAGAGGACCAAATTACAAAAGTGTGCAGAGTATAAGGAGAAGATAGCTCAGGAAACACCAACTTTGGGGAGCACTGACATGGGGGGAGGTGATAGGAGGAAGAAGAGCCATCCTAGAAGATAGAGAAGAAACCATCAAAGAGGTAGGAAGGGGACTGAAAGCAGACATTTCCAAGAAGGGAGAGGCTGCACATGTCAAATGCTACAGAGAAATGCAGCTGGGGAGCTGGAGTGTCCATTAGATTTAGCAACAAATTGGTTATTAGTGGAAAGGGGAGATGGAGAGATGCTGGACAGTCTGGCAGGGGAGAGAATGAGAGGTGAGGAAGAGGAGTTAAGCTGTGAGGAGAGAAACAGGGCAAGCATGGGGTCAAGACAAGACTGGTTATTTTAATGGAGTAGGTTTGAGATCATTTAGGGCTGTAGAGAAGGTGCCAGCGAGGGTGCAGGGGAAGACATTGAAGGGGGAAGACAGGAAGTGGTGGGAGCAGTGAGGGAAGAAGTCACAAGGAACAGCCTGAGCCCCCTAGAGGGCGGCAGTGTCACTACAGACAAGCTTATGGAAGTAGGGGTAGGAGAGGTTATTTATTAAATTCTTGAAAGTCCAAGGGCCTTCACTGGTAGAAAGAAATCCTCACTAGTATGTGAACTTGGTTTCATGTCCCATTCATTAACCTTCTAAATCTATTGAGTAACTGATATTGCTTTAAGCAATTAATATCTCTCTAATATTCACCCAACAAATTCACCCAAATTGGGAATTTGACAAGTTAAATTTCTCTAAGCAAATTTTCTTCTCTAAACATTTTTTAAAGATTTTGTTTATTTACTCATGAGAGACACAGAGAGAGAGAGGCAGAGACATAGGCAGAGAGAGAAGCAGGCTCCCTATGGGGAACCCAATCAGGACTCCATCCCAGGACCCCAGGATCACTCCCTGAGCCAAAGGCAGACGCTCAACAACTGAGCCACCCAGGTGCCCCTAAACTCTGTCTTTAAAGTACAAAGCGAGGAGAGGGAACCTACAGCCACCCTGGAGAGGCATCTCTCATGTCGTTGCTCATTTTTTGCTTTCGTTTTCTGCCCCTTTGGTCACAAAGGTGCCCACTTCTGTAGAGGCTTATCCATGGTCAGAAGCAGATTTTGACTTTCTGGACATTCTGTTTGTGTTGTCCTGCTTCTTTGCACACCTGACTTATTTCAGGTTAGCCTACTTATCCTTACCTTTCTGCTGCTCACACTGTGCCTGCCCAGCAGAAGGACTTCTCAGCACCGCCCCCCCTGCATCCTTAACCATATTCTTGCTTCTCTAGGATGGGAAAGCACAATCATCCTGGGAATCTTATTCTCTTTGAGTGGAGAACTTATTAGAGAGAACAGCTGGGGTATTGGGCCACATATGGTCTGAGCGATGACCTCCAGCAGCTGAGTTCTGGATGTGAGAAGACACGCCTGTGGTGGGATCATGCAAGGATTGGGGGCTGCTGGGCCAATGAGGCAGATGGAGGAGGGTGTCTACAGTCACCTGGCAGCTGCCCTTCGGGTCTTCCCATTTGAGATGGAGAAAGGATGGCAGCACCCACCAAGCCGCAGGTCCACTGTGTCATGGACACACCACCTATGGTGGTTTGAGCACATCTGTTTTACTTTTCTGCTACATCCTGGGAGAGAATCCCTGCTCTTCCTGAGGTTTACAGGCCAAAGGGATGTGTGATTTGGTGCGTGGGAGGCTCCCACCGGTTCTGGGCTGCTGCCTTTCTCTGCACAGTCCCAGGACTGTGGGGTTTATTCTCTCCCAGGCTTGAGGCCCTGGGCCCCTCAGTGTGGGTTTCAAGCTTTTGTATCTCCAAGTACCTAGTATGGTACCTGACGCATTATAGGACAAAATAAATGTTACGGACCTGCCTCTTGGATGAATAAATGAACTCACTCTCCATCTTTTCAGAGTTGAGGCTTAAGAAACCCCATGTCTTACAGCTATCCAAAAGATAAACTGAGGCATAGACTAGAAACCCTTCCCTCATCCTCCGCTTCCCGCCCATATCAGACCTAGTATTTTTTCTCCAAGGCAAGATGAGTTGATGTCCCCTCCCAAGGCTCCCAGCTGACAGCACTGTATTCTGAGATAGGGGCCTGAGCCCTGCAGACACTGCTCTCTACTCCCCACCCCACCCTACCCCATGGAGGGCCCCTTCTGCACCACTGGCCAGGCCCAAGTTGAAATTAACCAGTGTGGGGGCAGGCCTGAAGTTCTGGGTCCTGATTGGCTGCTCCAAGGTTAATTCAAAAAGAAACAAGGAGCAGTCAGCCCAGTGAGTTTGGATTTGGGGGCCACCTCCCCTCCTCCAGGCTCTGGGTGGTGCAGCTATGTTACTGAGCTGAGTCTGCTGGAGCCTGTTGGCCTCCCCACCCAGGGACACAGGGGCACAGGAGGCATAGAGGTGTCTGAAGGTCCCCCCACAAAGTCTCCCCAGAGCTCAGCCTTCCTGTTGGGATGGGGGTGGGCAGTTCAAGGTGCCCTGATTGGGACAGTCTGCAGAGGAAGAGAAGCTAAGGTCTGGGGTTTTGAAACCCAGAGGCCTTGTGCCTCTTGTTCCCCACCATCAGGCCTTTGGGCATCCACCCCCACCTGCTGGGAGCATTACACTTCAGGGTCCCCCAGGAGATCCCTGTGCTGACTTGAGTTTACTCCTAACTGTGGCAACAGCTACTAATTATCAAACATGACTACGTGCCTAGAGCTATGGACAGGGCTTCCTGTACAAAATCTCATCTTACCTCATAACCTCTTGGAGGCTGGATGTTATGGGTGAAGGATCTGAGACTTTAATGGTATCTGGGGACTTAGTCAAGGTCACACAGCTAGCAAGAGGCCAGATGCAGCTGGTTTGTCTCCAAAGCCATTGGCTTAACCACAACTCCCCTGTAACACACACACACACACACACACACACACACACACACACACACACATACACACACAGTGGGGACACACCCATAGGCCCAGGCCCTGAGACAGACCCTGCAGTCAGCTGTCAGGCAGAGGCGCCAAACATCTGGTTCAGCAGATAGGAGTCAGCCTGAGAAGGGATGGAGCTGTTGGTGGAGGGAGGAGCTGTCCCTCGAGTCCCTTTTCTGGAGGAACCATCTGTCCCCTCCTCCAGGAGGGATGGTGAGAGAAGGGGCCCTCATGGGCTGGGAGGGGAGGCCCAGACTGACAGGGAGGCCCACCTGCGCTGAGGAGGGGCAGCCCCAGAGAGAGACCCCAGGGGACACATGTAAGAGACAAGCCAGGAGCAAGAAGGAATATCAGAGGGAAGAAGGAAGAGGACCTCCCCCACTCCTTCTCCTGCTCTGGTGCACCAAACAGGAGAAAATTCCTGCACCTCATCCTGCTACCTCCACCTCCTCCCCCCTCCCTCCTTCCTCTCCCAACCCAGGCCCAGCAAGTGTGGAGCTCCAGGCAATGCTTACTTACTGTGAAGGTTACATGTGGAATCGCCACTGCAATGATACACATTTTATCAGCCCTTTACTTCAAAATAAAGAGCACAAAAAGAGTGACTGGGGGAGACCCTTCCTTAATGCTGGGGTCCCACTCACACAGCAAAAGTTGCCCTGGGGACCACAGGTGCAGCCTTCTAGACAAGGCACCATGCTACCTTGGCTCCTAGCATCAGGGATGTCCTGAGGCCAGAGGGACACTGCCTGGGGCTGACCCCCCATTCCCACACCCCAGCAAAAGAGGCTGCTCCATACTTCTGAGTATTTCAAAGGGTCAGGCACACAAAAGAGGGAGGAGGGCCGGGCAGCTTCCCAGCTATGGCTGATAGCCTAGATAAGCTTGCTCAGCCCCCACCCCACCTGGTTCTGAGGTCCTACTGGGTGCAGGCCGGCCCTGAAAGCAGAGGGACACTGAGTCACAAGGGTGCCCTCTGGAAGGTGAGGAATGGCATGGAGGTCCCTGCAGGAAGACCTGAGAGGAGCAGCCACAGTGGGGAACAGGTGGCAAGTCCACCAAGGGGAGGTGGCTGGCCCGGAGAGGGACCAAGCTCAATTTAAACATTTGACCAGGGGAGGGCAAAGCAGAGAGCAGGACTAGGAGGGCAGGCCATGGGATCAAGAGCAAGTTCACAGCCAGGAGGCCGGGCCAGGAGGTCAACAGAAACTGGGTCAGAAGGAAGAATTTGGACTTTATCCTGAGGTTGTCCGGAGCCGCTGGGAGTGGGGTAGACAGGGCAGGGTCGGCAGGGTCAGCAGGCTCTGTGTGTGGCTGGGGCCTGTGTGTGGCTTCCTGTGTGCCCTCGGCCCCTAGCCCTGTGGGAAGGAAGAGGGGGCTGCTCTCCACACTCCCTCCACCCATGCACGGCACCCACGCAGGGGCTGTCCAGGCACGGGGGCCTCTCTCCAGCCCACGTACCGTGGGTTCTCTGCCCCTCCCCAAAGGTCCCCACAGACAGGCCCGCATCCTAGGCAGCTACCTGGCCTCTGGGTGGGCAGAGCAGGGGGTGAGTGATCTTCACATAGGGCTTCGGGCCAGGACAAAGGGGCCAGCCAACCCATCCAGTCCGCCCTTCCAGGCCTTGGTAAGCTTGCTGTGAGGCTGCAGCCCTGCCTGAGCCTGAGGGTCCCCAAGAGTCTGACTCCCTGGGGCAGCTTGACCCGGGACTCTTCCCTGGCCAAGAAGAGCCCTTTCTTTCTTTTCTTTCTTTCTTTCTTTCTTTCTTTCTTTCTTTCTTTCTTTCTTTCTTTCTTTCTTTCTTCTTTCTTTCTTCTTCTTTTTCTTTCTTTCTCTCTCTTTCTTTCTTTCTTTCTTTTTCTTTTCTAAAGATATTATTTATTTATTCACGAAAGACACAGAGAGAGGCAGAGACACAGACAGAGGAAGAAGCAGGCTCCTTGAAGGGAGTCTGAGGCGGGAATCAATCCCCAAACCTGGGATCATGCCCTGAGCCGAAGGCAGACATTCAACCGCTGAGCCACCCAGGTGTCCCTAAGAAGAGCCATTTCTTTGAGGGGTTTCCCTACTGGTCCCCATCCCAAGCTCTGTACCCTGTCTGTCTGAGTGGGAATCCTGTTCCAGGTCCAAGCTTATGAGCTGTGTGACCTCTGGGAAGTTAACTTGAACTCTGTGCCTCCACTTTATTCAAATATTGAGAATTAACAAAGAACAGCCCATGAGACAGCTCACCTTATTGGGGTTGGTTCTGGTGCCCTATGATCAAGTCTCTTTGTAGGGCTGAGAAAGCAAAGGGTCAGAGGTTGCTGGTTAATGGGAAAGAGATGAGGTGGGAAGGGCCTAGATTTTAGCCTCCCTCCCCAGGCTGCGGTTTGTCCCAAGACTAAACTCTTCCTCATTCGAAAGCCCTTCAGTCTCTGGCAGAGACTTATGCATCTTCCTATAGCTTCTCTCTCCCCCCATGGGCTGTGCTTTACCCCTGGGGACAGAGGCTAGGCCATGAGGTTAGGGTAGCATGAGAAAGTACCAAAAAGGATGATCTGGGCCAGGGCCCACTGGGTTGGGAAAAGGAAGGGGACAGCACTCCAGGGGACAGGGACAATGCTGCCAGTATTCTGCACAAGAGGGTCTCACTTGTCTTGCCTCCTGGAGGCTCCCCCTGACTACTCTGCAATCTCATCAGAGAATTCCTGGGGCTTGGGAAGCTGCAGCTCAGCCTTGGCGAGCAGGGTGCCCATTACTGCATGCGGTAAGGCCCAACCATCTATGCATCATTGAGGCATTTCTTCTAGAGAGTCTTCCCGTGTATTGGCTCATTTAATCCTCTTAAGAGCCCTGGGAGGGAAGGATGATATGTTTACAACCACTGGCCTAAGGTTCAGGGAAGTTGGAATGTCTTGCTCACGGAGCATTGGCTGAGACACAAGTCCTGGCGCCCTGGTTCCAAGTCACACTCACACACCATCTGTCCACTCCAGCACTTCTCCTGAGGGTGGGGCTGCCTCTGTGCATGTCATTTAAACTCCAAATTTCCTAGCAGCCACTGGGGTGAGGTGGGGGGAAGATCTGATAAGATAGATAGGTAGAGGGATGCCTGGAGGGCTCAGCGGTCGAGCACCTGCCTTTGGCCCAGGGCGTGATCCCGCGGTCCCTGACCGAGTCCCACATCAGGCTCCCTGCATGGAGCCTGCTTCTCCCTCTGCCTGTGTCTCTGCCTCTCTCTCTTGTCTCTCATGAATAAATAAATAAAATCTTAGGGGCAGCCCCGGTGGCCCAGCGGTTTAGCGCCGCCTTCAGCCCAGGGTGTGATTCTGGAGACCTGGGATGGAGTCCCACGTCGGGTTTCCTGCACAGAGCCTGCTTCTCCCTCTGCCTGTGTCTCTGCCTCTCTCTCTCATGAATAAATAAATAAAAATCTTTAAAAAAAATAAATAAAATCTTAAAAAAAAAAAAAGATAAGTAGGTAACTCCTTCTGGACTGAAACAAAGAAACCTAGCGTTCATCTGCAGCTCCAGACCTCTTCCTAGCATCCATTCCAGGAGGAACCAATTCATGGCTTCGATGTAACATCCTCACCCAGTGATCTGCAGAAGAGTTACAGAAACTCATCCAAAACTACCAGTTCTAAAAACAACAACAAACAAACAAGCAAAACAAAAAACAAACAAACAAACAAAAAAACCTACCAGTTCTTACACTGATCCCATTAGAAGCTAAAGGCCTGCCAAGGTGAGAACCTGTGGTGGAATTTCCCAGGGAAACCGCACTACCAGACTGCAGGTGATTGTTTCCTGGCTTCTAACTCATCCAGGGTGGAGCTGAGCGATCAGAGGAGCCAGCACGATAGGTAGAAGGAGTTGAAACAACGCTGCCACAGGAAGCAAGGTTCACATCTCGGCTCTATTACCTGCTATGTCACCCTGGGCCAGTTACTTAATCTCTCTGAGCCTCATTTTCCCCATCTGTAAGATAGGAATGAGAATGTCTCAGTCTCATAATGAGAATGTCTTCAAATAGCTATTTGTGGGGAATCATTCATTCATTCAATAAAAATTCTGAACCTACCTGTTCTAGGCTCGGGAGATACAGTGATAGACCAACATGGCAAAAAACTTGCCCTTACAGAACTTGTGTTCTAGTGGAGAGAGATAATAATAATAAACAATTAAGCAGAATACTATCAGATGGTATCAGGGAAAAGAAGAGGGTTTTAGCAGGTGATGGACGATGTGATTCTGGCAGAGATTACGAGGTGTCCTCTAATTTTCATTCTCTTTTTCTTCCCATGTCCTAGAACCCTGGACATAAGACTTCACAAAATAAAGACTACATTTTCCAGGCTCCCTTGAAGCTGAGTAGAGCCATGTGACTAAATCCTGCCTAATAGGGTATAAGCAAAAACAGCCTCGAGGAAATGTCCTTCAAGAAAAGGGACACATCTTCCTTAACCCTCTCTTACTTCCTGCTGGCTGGAATGCAGAAGTGATGTCTGATGCTTAAGCAGCCATGATGAACCATGAAGAGAAAACCACTTGCCAAAGATGCTACAGAATAGAAGGTACCTGGGTGGAGCCCCTGCCACTGTGGAGCACCATGCCGGCCCGGGACCTCCTACCTCCAGATTTTACATCAAAGAGAATAAACTCCTGTTTTGCTTAAACCACGGAGATTTGGGGTTTTCCTCTTACACATGGTCCATTCTGACACAGTGGACTTGACACAGTGCTAGAGTGGCTGGGGGTCATCTCTGAATGGATGTTCGAAGAAGGCCTTTTGCAGGGGTAACATTGATCTGAGGCCTGAATGGTGAGAAGGAGCAGCCAGGGGAGACTGGGGAAGAGCAGCCAGGCAGGGTGGGGAGACACAGGCAGGAATGACGCAGGTGCCTTAATGGAGCAGGAGGGGGTGGTGAGCAAAGGGCAGGAGTGGCCTGAAGTAGGAAATGGGTGTCACCCCACATTGGGGGGGAAGTCACAAAGGATTTTACATGGGGGAATGATGTCTTCTGATGTTTCTAAAAGATCTCTCTGCAGGGCAGCTGGGTGGCACAGTCAGTTAAACATCTAACCCTTGGTTCTGGCTCAGGTCATGATCTCACAGTGGTGGGATCAAGCCCCACCCTGGACTCTGAGCTCAGCACGGAGTCTGCTTGCGATTCTCTCTCCCTCTGCCCCCCCCCCAACACACACTCTTTCTCTCAAATAGATAAATAAATCTTTAAAAATATATAAATAAATACATAAAATAAAAGGTCACTCTGGGTGCTGGAGGGCACCTAGGGGGCTCAAGTGAAGCCAGGAAATCAGATGGGAGGCTCCTGGGTGGTTGAGGAGTGAGATGCCAGGGTACAGGATTCCCAGGGAGGAAGGGTGGGCTGGTTCATCCCTAAGCACCTTTCCAGGTCCATCCCCCCACCTCTCCTATTCTCCCAACCCCACATCCCTCACCTGCCCTGAAGACAACTGGTCCATTCATAATGTCCAAGGATTACCGCCCCACTTCCATTCCTCCCCGTGCCCCCTGGCCAGCTCTGTACCTCCAGTTCACGCTGTACCTCACTGGTCCTTCCACTCAGGAGGCCTTGCTCCCTCTTCTGATGCACTTTCCTAAGACTCAACTCATAAGACTTCCTGGGGACATTTCCACTTCCCAAATTGTTCCCAAGCCCCCCCATCCTTTATTCGCACCCCTGTCATTGCACTCTGCATTGTTATGTGCTACCATCCACACTGGACACCAATCTCTTGAGGGTGGCTGCTGTGTGATTCAGCTCTCATGGCTCCTTCTCCCCCTACACAACCCAGTCACTTACCTGTGTCCAGAGCAGATTATGTTTTCAAGCCACTTCCCAACTTCATTTCATTTGGTCTTCACAATAGGCCAGAGAGGAAAACTAAGAGTGGAGAGACGATATGGCCAACTCAAGGTCACCTATCCGCCTAGGTCACAAAGCCCCCTGTCTCAGCAGTTCCACTGAACCTAGATGTCTCAGCCATGGGGCACCTTCCCATGGCTTGAGTCCCCAGCTCCTGAGGGCACAGGAAGTCATATCTTCACCAGGAAATACCCATGGGCCCCTCCAGGTCACCTGGCCAGACCTTGTCTCCTCTGGTAGCATCCTGGCTCTCTTCAGTGGGTTACTCCATGCCATCTGGACATCCCCGTCACCTGAGAGGCCATTGCAAACCATGGCCCTTTTTGCTCTGTACATAGGCCCAGATCTCCCCACCAGTGCCTGCAGGGGAATTGTCCAGCAAAGCTTTGCTGGTGGCTTGAGGAGAGCCACCAAATTCACCCAATGGGTTCCCAGAAGCAGGTGTGGGATTATGAGCTGTGTCTGCCTTCAGTGGTCCCAGGCCCAGGCTGTTTCACCGAACACCTCATTGTCAAGTCCATTGCAAGGGACAGCTTGCTGAATTGCCATGAAACCTCCCTTTCTCATGTGAAATTTCAGCCTCTGCTCCTTCAAGCCAAGAGAGAGAAGGCAGTCTCCTTTCCAAGGCCTACTGCCACGTCCTCACCTCTCACTGAGGACTGACTACATCCCGGGATGATGGAAAGTGAGAAAGTCTCATCCCTTCTGGAGAACTATACCCCTTGCCCAAAGGCTCTTCCTCTGGAGCAACCTATCCCAACCCACAATCTGGGCTGTGTGATCTGGAATGACATCATATGGGCAGTACAGCCAGGCCCCTGCTCAGGGTGGGCTTCCTCAGGCTCAGCCTGAGAGGGCCACCCTTAAGCTTACCTTGTACCTGCTGACACTTGGCCTTGGCTCCCGACCTTCCATGGGCAGACTGGGATGTGGACACCCATGGACCTTGGGGAGGGGAACATGATAGGCTCTTCCCTTAGAACCAGGAACTGGGGGTGGCCGGGGGCGGGGGGTGGACAGGAAGGATGGCAAGCAGGACTCTGTGGGAAGAGGGAATCAGGATACCCACTCAAGCATCCTCAGGCCCTGCTTCATTTTCTCAAATGCCAAGCTTTCTGACCACCTCGGTCTGGGACAGGGGTATGGCTAAAGGGAGGCAAGCCTCTCTCTTATTTCCTCAGCACCTAACTCAGTGCCAGGCATGTGGAATCTTCAGATGAACTGAAGTCCAAGTTGGAATGAGTGATAGGAGCCATCATTTCTTCCTGGAAAAGCATAAACAAGCCAAATGTGATGGGCAGATTTGGGGAAACATCGACATTAATTCAGGGCAACAGACGACCTAGAACACATGGTATGAGTAGAAAGGATCAGATGCCAACCTGCTCTGCTGCTGTTTGAGTGTCTGGTGGGCGGTCTGGGCATGGTACCTGCAGAACAGCCGAACAGCTGCGCCAACTGCCCTCTTAAGCCAGATGTTCCCACCCCCACCCCCACTCCCAGCTGCCAGTCCTTTCTGGGTCTGGGGGAGGGGCTCCCTTGCTGCCTCCTGCACTCAGCCACCTCTCACTTCCAGGGCAGGCAGATGGGCAAGGTGCCCGGACCCTCTGGGCTGTGGTGAGAGGGCAGGGCCTTTGCTTGGCATTTGCTGCCACCGCAGGGAGCAGCCCAGTCTGGGTAGGGCTTGAGACAGATTGGACCGGCCCACAGAGTGAGCACCAGGACAGGAGGGAGGAGGCACCCCCAGCTGCCTTCAGCCAGGGCCTCTGTTAGCAACTGGTGTGAAGGGCAAGGGGGGCAGGAGGGAGCACAGGGCTTAGCATCAGGCAGAGAGCAGGCCTGAGTGCCAGCTCCCGCTCCAGCAGCCAAGAGGTCTGGGGCCGGTAGCCCACTTCCCCGCCCCTGGCCTCCTCGTCTGTCAGAGAACAACCACCAGGGGTGCCTTCCTCAGAGGGGCTTGGAGACAGTGTCTGTCCATCGGTTCTTCTTTTCACTAGGGAGCAACCTGACTGCTCTGTCACTTTGTGCCTCCTGTTGTGACCGCCAGGTCAAGCTCCCAGCACAGTGTCCACACACAGGAGGAATCAGCTCCGCATCTGAGCAGCTGCCCCCTTTCCCACTCTGCTGGGCTTGGCACAGGGCAGGCTCGTGGTAGGGACCCAGGAAATGGTGGTGAAACTGCTGGATACGCCACCTCTCTGTCCCTGTCTCCGAGCCTGAAGCAGGGAACCCTGAGGCCAAGGGCCACATAACTGGGTGCTCTCCATTCACAGTAAGGACACCGAAGCCCAGAGAGGGCAGGCATTCGCCCAGGGTCCCACCAGCCAGTGGTTTCTGGTGCTGGGCGAGGATGGCTTCCTCTCTGGCTGCCCAGAGCAGGATCTACAAAACCCCCCTTTCTGTCTGCTTCCGAGCCTCTCTTCATTCTTGCCGATCTGAACTCATTTTTCAGTCTCTGCTTCTCTAACCAGAGCCAGGGAGCAGGTGCCTGGCCGCAGCACCCCCAGGAGCAGAGGTTGCCCTGCTGGGGGGTGTGGGCAGGGGTAGGGCGGGGGCCGAGAATGCGGGCTGCTCTGGCCTGGGGGCCTGGGCCAGGCTGCCAACAGAGAAGCCAGTGTGCCCAAACATTGGGGCTTTGTGAGCTCTGAGCTCCGTGTGGGGAAGGTTGTTTGTGTTGACCTGACATTGTTTCAGGTTGACTGAGGGGCTGCATCTTAGAACCCAGGGCCTGGCTCTTTGGAGCCACCCGGGGTCTTAGGGGAGAGGTGGCTCGGGAGGAAGCAAGTCTGGAGCGAGAAGGGGAGGGCGCTGCCTGGACCCTGTGCGCACTGAGCAGGTCCTGTGGGCAAGGCTGTAGAGCGAGAGTGAGTTCTGGGAGAGGACACCAATGGGGAGAAGAGAAAGCACCTGTGTATCTTGGGGCCAGAGTAGAGGAGCCTGGCCAGAGCGAGGACAGACAGACGCAGGACAGGGGCATCCAGAAGCTGTGGCAGACCTGCCAGGAAGCTGAGCGCTTGAGAACCCAGCCCTTGAACCTTAGTACACGAAGGAAGACCCAGGAGAGTCCTTGGGAGCCAGGAAGGCAGCAGGAAGCCTTGGGGGCTAGCTGGCTGGGGTGGGGTGGGCCAGACTCACAGCTGTCCAGATGTGTGTGAGAGATAACTCTGTTTACTGGGCACCCAGAAGGAGTAGGGCGGGGGGTGGGAAGGGGCTCCCCAGGACCGTGGGGCGGGCAGATTAGGAGGCGGGGGCATGAGTCAGGGGTTTGGGAGCTGCCCCCGGGGTTTGGGAGCCAGGACTTGGTGCTGTTAGAGCAGCTGTGAGCTCAGCTGGTGGCAGAGGACACCCGTGGCTGAAGGAGTTCGCTGAGGGACCCTCAAGGCTTGTGAGCAGGTGAGCAGGGTTGGGAGGGGCTGGAGGTGGTCTTAAGGGCTGCAGGTGCCCAGCCTGAAATCTGTGCCCAGGTGGACACAGATGCCTGACCTCCAAGGGGGTGCAGGTGGGTGGGATGAGAACCATAGGATGCGTGTTGTTCCCCCTAAGGGCACAGGCCCGTTGGCACCTGTAGCTGCGGGGTGCGGGGCTGCAGGTGTTAGGAAAAAGAGGCTGGCACGTGGCAACAGAAGTATGTGTGGCTGGTGGTGGGGGGCACAAATGTGCTCCCCCTCCAGGTGCAGGTCCTTTTCAGGTTCTTCTTTACCAGCCCCTTGGATCCCACAGACTCAGGTCTTAGCCCCCAGCCCCCTCTTTCCTGCATGGCTGGGGACCCACAGGCCATCCTATCTCCTTCTTCTGAGGACAGTTGTCCACTGACGCTGCTTCCCCTCTGGGACACTTCCAGGGAGTTGACCAGGCAGACCTGGCACTGTGAGGCAGGAGTAAACTGTGGCCCTAAAAGATCTCTCCTAGGGAGAGAGCCTAGGGAGTGTTTGGAGGGAAAGGAGTTCCCCATCCCCCCAGGATCTCAAAGCACTTGGGCTGATTCCATGGGAATTATAGGAAAATCAGAGAGAGATAAAGACAGCAAGTCTGAGTTGGATCACAGTCACAGGGATAATGATGGCAAACATTTACGCGGAGCTCTTTATGGGTCAGGCATATTCTAAGTGCTTTATGTACATCAACTTACTCAGAGCTACAACAGGCCTGTAAGATAGGCATCATTATTATGACCCCACTTCGCAGATGAGAAAACCGAGGCACAGAGAGGTTGAGTCATTTGCCCAAGGTCACACCGTAAGTGGCAGGGCTAGGATCTGAACCCAGGCAGTCCAGCTGGAGAGTCCGTGGTTTTTTAACCAGTGGCACTAAGCCAGCCTGGAGCTGTTTTCTCTTCTGGGAGGCAGCTCAGCGTGATGGCTAGAGATGTAGTTGGAGTCAAGTAGGGCCACAGTTTAGTCCTGCCTCTGAGATCTACCTGCCAGAGGACCAAGACAAGTTAACCTCTCTGAGCCTCAGCTTTCTCATCTTAGTGACATTACCCACTTCACAGAGTGGTTTGAGGATTATGAGAGATAAGGCAATACAGCTTTGTGCGGTGTGGGGGCAATTACACAAAGGCAGTGCTATGCCACCAGGGAGCCCTCCCCGTCATCTGGTCGTTCCCCCCACCCCAGCCTCTGCCAGCTGTGCCCCACCTCCGGGGCTCCAGATGCCATGCTACCCTTATCTGGCCTTGCCCTGGCTGGCTGGCTGGCCAGGTGTTTGGTGAGCTTCCAGACGCAGAGCAGTGATCGGGTTCTAAGCTCTTATCAGTGCCAGAGCAAGGCCCGAAGCTGGGGAGTGGGGGGGCTGGGCCCAGTGGAGGCTGCAATCTGGGTCATGGGTGCACCCTCTAAGGCCCCAGCTGAGCTCAAGGCACCTCCGTTCTCCCCTCTTCTCTCTCACTGAGGTCTCAGAACCCTGGTGGGAAGGTGCTCCCGTTGTCCAGATGGGATGACCGAGTCCTAGAGAGAGGCTGGAGCAGACAGGCAGCCTCCTCTGGCTCTGGAGGTCCCCTCTCCCCAATCCACCTCTCAGATAGGAAGTGGAGGGCAGAGCCCAGCCCCACGGGTGGGACTTTTAGCACCTAAGGCTAATACCCTTGAGACGGCTAGGGATTTGAGGTCCAGGCAGAGGGCAAGGCCAAAGAAGGAAGGAAGAAAATAGAGATGGGACTGTCCCCTGGTCATCACTTCCCCTGCCACCACCGCAAGGCAGGAACCCCTGCCCTTTGCAGTTTGGTGGGGCTCTGTATGCTCTCTCCCTATCTCTATCTCTCAGGGCTGCAGCACTCCCCCCCCCCAGAGAGAAATGTCTCTGTAGCCCTCTTTCTGTACGTCCTCCCTGCCCTGTTCCCTCACATAACAGCCGGCCCTGTCTAGCACGCTCCGACCTCTGCACGGTCCTTCTTACACCCGGACCATCCTTCCCCCCTCTCAGCCCTGCACATCCCTCCAGCCTCCTCGGCCCAGCCCCAGTGTCCCCTGCTCAGAGACACTCCATCCCCCATGCCACCAGTAGGCCCTCCTTTTCGTCCTGCCATATGATCCTTGGCACCCAACACCTTCTGCTCATTTCTCATTTGTCTGGGGGACATATTGTCTCCTGAAGCACTTGGCCTGTCACACGTTCCCAACTTGCCTCCCCACTCAGGGCAGGGGGCTTTTCAAGAGGAGGGGCAGCATCTCATTCATCTCAACTCACACCGCTCAGCACCATGTGGGTACAGAGTGGGGATGTGTGCCACCTGCCCCCAATCCCTGTTGCTGGAGCACCCTGCCTGCAGTGGGTGAGGGGGAAAGGGAGTCCTTGCACACCCAGTCTGGGGCCACCCTAGGGGACTTCTGTGCTCCCCTTGGGCTGGGCCTCACATTCCTGGGGTGAGCATACTTCCTCTCTGCCAGAGACATAACTGAGCAAAGCTGATGCACAGGCTTGGCCGCCTCTTGGCTAAGTCCTGCCTCCTCAGTCCCAGAGGCCCAGGCCTGCAAGGGGGAGCCGCTCTTACATTCACCCGGCATATATTTATTGAGCACCTACTTACTATTTACTATGTGGCAACCATTGTGCTAGGAGTAAAGGATTCAGTGGGGACCAAGATACGGATATTAGCACTCGAGGGGCTTCCCTTCTAGAGGCATCCTCAGACAATATATACACAAATGAATCAAGAAACCAGAAAATGACAGATTGGGTTACTGAATGTTAGGGTGGTCAGGAAGAGAATCTGAAGAGCTCAGATGTGAGAAAGGATGAGGTGGGGGAGAGGGGCACTGAGGATATGGACAACTGTGTGTGCAAAGGCCCTGGGGCAGGAAGGGCTTTGGTAAGAATGATGGGATACATGAGGAGTGAGCAAGAGAGATGGAATTCAAGATGGAGTGGAGGAGAGAAACGAGGCCATATCATTCAGCACCTCTGAGACACTCCCTAAGATGCTACAGCCCCACGCCCAGCAGAAAGTAGCTGTTTCTGGGAGAAGAGGGTATGTTGTGAAGACTCTCATGGGAGCTAAGTTCCTTGAAGAAAGAATAGGTCATGCCCCTGGAGCTGGCTAAGTCCTAGGCATGGACAGGAGAAGAAGCCAAGTGAGGATTGGTAGATGGAAGGAGATGTTGAATTCGAGGGACACCCCCACCCTCTCAAACACCCTCTGATTGATGGGTCTTCCTGCCTGAGCTCTCCTGTCTCCTATACACCTGTCCTCACACCAATAAATCTAGCTCCTTCCCCCACCCAACCCCCACTTTCTTCCCCTGCCTCCTCTGCCTCCCAACACCTGGGATCCCCCTTGACTCAAATATAGCCCCCTCTGGGGGAGGATCAGGAGACCCCAGAATGCCCTGTCCCTCACTCAGCCTGTGCTCTCCCACCTGCAGGGACCCGCAGTGCGGGTTATGCTGGGGGCTTGGATCATCGTGGACAATGGACAACCAGGACAGCACCATGGAAAAATGGCAGGTGAGTCTTTTGTGGTATCTGCCGGGCTCCTATCTGGGGACTCTGGGAACCCAACCCTGGACTCCTACCTTCATGGTGGCTTGAGAAGCCTTCCCAGCCCAGCCCTGATGGCCACTTCCCATAGGACGACCATGAAGAGGGGCTGGAGGACACTCTGGAACAGGAGGAATATGAGGAACAGGACCCGTATGTCCCCATGGTTCAGGTGGAGGAGCCAGTAGGTGAGCCCCATCTCTCTCGCTCTCTTCTCTCTCTCTTCTCTCTCTGTCTCTGTCTCTCTCTCTGGGATGAGCTGCTGATCCCCAGACAGAGAGACAGTAGGGGAACTTGTCTTCCCCCTTCTCTACACCCCCTCCTCCCGCCAGCCCCAGGGCCAGTTCTCCCACAATCCTGGCTGATTGAAGGATAAACAGAGTTTTGTTTGAAATGATCACAGGAGGTGACTGGGGGTGGGGGTGGGGGCAGGACTAGTCACCCATGGCGGGGCCCTTCGATTTGGGATAGGGCATCCAGGCCTGTCTGTGACAAGGGCATGAGCCCACATGCCATCTGTGACCATCCAATGCTGACTTCTAGGCCAGGCACTGGGCCGATTCTAGGAACATCATTTCTGTTTGGGGGTCTAGAGGTCCTGAGAAATGAGCGGCTGTAGGGACCTTCAGGGAAGAAAGACATCAGGAAACCTTCCCGGCTCTGCCAAGGTCTCAGTTGGGGAGCCCCAGGGGGGCACCTGTTTACTGTCAACAGGACTTAAGTGCTGGCAATTGGTATTGAAGATAAGAGGCCCCTCTGGGAAATGAGGACTGGGAGTGGGGTGGGAAGTGGGGGTCAATATAAGGCAGAGCCCACCCTGGCTCCCAGAGCTCCACCAGGAGACGGGGAGAAGAAGGAAGGGAAACTGATCCCAGAAGGTGCCAGAAGAAGGAGAAGATCCTAGGAGAATCCTGAGAAGTGCCTTTCGGGACGCTCCACTTTGGAGGTGACCTCTCTGTCACCACTGAAGATGACTCCCGGGGGTCTTCCGCAATGCTTGGATGAGGCGTAAAAGAGCCAGGCTGCGCCAAGAACAGGCACAGGGAGCCACAGACCATTGAACAGCAGGAGTGGGGTGGAGTGCAGTGGGGTGCAGGCACCCGGGTCCTGGCCAGTGGCAACAGGAGGGAGTGGGGATCATCTCATGCTGCTCTCAGAAGCTTGCAATGGAGGGGCACCTGTGGAGTGGAGGAGGACCCTAAGGGAGGGATTACTGGGGGGCAACACTCACCCACTTTTGGGTTTCAGCTTACCCCACTGAGCCGACAGCCACAGATGAGGACACCGTAACACACCCAGACACCACACCACGTGCAGGTACCCATGAGGTGAGGACCCCCGGCATTCCCCGGTTCTCTTTTCTGTGCCGCCTGTGAACATACCCTTCTACCAGGAGAAGGGAGGTAAAGAGGGATAGGCCCAGCTGCAGCAAGGGGGATCCCCACAAGCAGGCAGGGCAGGGCAGGAGTGGACATCTCAGGAAATAGACCAAAGGGAAGAGGACACCCCTGTGGAGGGAGGAGACCTGGGTCTCTCTTCCACTGAGCAGGGAGCTCCCTGGGCAGAGATAAAGGGATTGCCAGAGGTCTGTGCTCTCGGGCCCTCTGGCCTTGGCTGGGCTGTCAGGTGCTTCCTGGGGAAGCACCGAATTAAATACGTTCCCCCTCTGCCCAGGCCCTCCTGGCCTTGCACATCCCCGCTGGGCATCAGACTGTCTAGCTGGTTAGGAAATTGGATCTACCCTCAGCTAGGCTCCTGGGAGCAGCCACTTGGCCCCAAGGAAACCCAAAGGCATGTCGAGCCCACTCAACAGTCTTGGAGGCAGGAGACCCACCTGATAACCCCAAAGGCTCCCTTTTCTTTCTCCTCCCAGGTGTCCATTCTAGCATCCCTTTTGGTCCAGAGGTTCTCCAAGTGCCTCTGAAATAGGGTGAAGGAGCTGGGGAACAAAGCCAGAGTTGTGGGCTGTTCTCCCCCACCCCACCCCAACTCCCTACCTTCTCAACCCAGCCAGGCTGCTGCTTCTGCCAGTCCCCTCTGAGTTCTGGGTCTGCCCTGAGTGCTCCAGGACTCTGGGCCTCCTCCAAACATCTCTTGGAGCCTGTTTAATGCCCACCATGCTCCCCCCAGAGTCCCACCTTGGGGCCTGAGACACTGATTCAGGCTTGTGGGGCTGCAGATCTATGTGGAGTTGCAGGAACTGGTGATGGATGAGAAGAACCAGGAGTTGCGGTGGATGGAGGCAGCGCACTGGGTGCGGCTGGAGGAGAACCTGGGGGAGGACGGGGTCTGGGGCTCCCCACACCTGTCCTACCTCACCTTCTGGAGCCTCCTGGAGCTGCAGAAAGCCTTCGTCAAGGGTGAGCCCTGCTGGTCCCCTCTGCAAGACCCGCACATAGGCATGGTGGCGGGCAGGAGGGCCACCACCCAGCCATCCAGCTCACCCCTCCACCCCTCACAGGCACTGTCCTCCTGGATCTGCCAGAGACCTCCCTAGCGGGAGTGGCCAACCAGCTGCTGGATCAGTTTATCTACGAGGAGCAGATTCGGCCTCAGGACCGAGACCTCCTGCTCCGGGTCCTGCTGCTCCAGCACAGGTGCCCCTGCCTGCCAGGACCTGGACTCCACAGTCAAGGGGTCCACCTGCCCAGCCCACCTGCCCCAAGCTCTCCCTGGAGACCCAGGTGGTCCCTCCCCCACCAGACCAGGGCCCACTTTCTTCCACGATGGCTCCTGCCTCTGACACCTCTTGAAGGGTGACCATGTCTCCACGTTCTTGGGAGTGCAGGCTCTCAAAGCCCCTCCCTCCCTCCCTCCAGGCTCCACCTTGTCATTCCAGACACAGACCATCCGCTTGCATCCATAATGTCCTTCCAAAGAAGGCTGATTGTCCCTCTGCCCCGGGGTCCCTCTAGTCTGGTCACTGGGAAGCCCCACCTGATCCCTCCTACCACTGGTCTCCGTGCTACTAACATCCCAGTCTGAACAGCTTCACTCAATCCAAGTCCCCTGTGTCCCGCAGCCACGCCGGAGACCTGGAGGCCCTGGGGGGTGTGAAGCCCGCGGTTCTGATGCGTTCTGGGGACCCCTCACAGCCTCTGCTCCCCCAGCAACCCTCATTAGAGACGCAGCTCTTCTGTAAACAGGTGAGGCTGTACCAGGGCTATGAGCAGAGCCAGAAAGCTACCAGCCTGAGATGAGGAGAGGGCTGGAAGCTCAGAGTGGCCAGATGATTCCCCTCACCACCCTCCTTCCACAGGGAGAGGGGGGCACAGAGGATTCACCATCTAGAATTCTGGAAAAGATTCCCCCAGATTCGGAGGCCACCCTGGTGCTAGTGGGTAAGCAGCTGGTGCCTCCCCTGATCCCCATAACCCCTCCATGCCCCCGCTTCTGCCTCCTGTCCCGGCCCAGCCTCCCTCTCTGTCAGCACAGACCCAGTGGCCCCCCTCAGCCTGTCCTGGCCCCTTCCCCTCACAGGCCGAGCGGCGTTCCTGGAGCACCCGGTACTGGGCTTCGTGCGGCTGCAGATGGCCACAGAGCTGGACGCTGTGGGGCTGCCTCTGCCTGTACGCTTCCTCTTCGTGTTGCTGGGACCCGAGGCCCCCAACACCGACTACACCCAGCTGGGTCGGGCTGTTGCCACCCTCATGTCGGAGCGGGTGAGGAGAGGCTGGCGGGGCCTGGGGGAGCCTGAGGGCTGGGTGGCAGCTGAGGTCACTCACTGGATAGGCACTTTAGTTTTGCTAGTCTGGCATGTTCAGTCTAACCTGGCTGCTTTGACCCTGTCTGGCCAGGGGTAGGTCGTCTGGGCTCGTGTGGTCTGGCCTAGCCCTGCCTCATGGGGCCTGGGTGAGGGCCACTCTGACCTGGTTCTACCCGGTTAGGTCTGGCCTGGTCTGGTCTAGCCTACTTGGTTCCATCTGGTCTGCTCTAAGCTCCCCCTGGTTTGTTTTAGTGCTTCTCCTTTCCCCACTCAAGGGCCCATCTGCCTCTCCAAAACCCTTTTGTGGTGGGCACAGAAGTAAGGGGGTGGCAGGGCAGGCCATTCCTAGCAAGAGGGAGCTGGGTGAGAGGGTTCTGGCCCTGGAGGCCATGGATGTGGACGCTTGGGTCCTCTGGGCTGGCAGGTCCAGGCAGTCCTGACCCCCTCTCTGGCCCACAGGTGTTCCGCACTGATGCCTACCTGGCCCAGACCAAAGAGGAGCTAGTCCGCAACCTGGACTGCTTCCTGGACTGCAGCCTTGTGCTGCCGCCCTGCGAAGTCCCCTCAGAGCAGGCCCTGCTCAGTCTGGTGCCCGTCCAGAAGGAGCTGCTGCGGAGGCGTTACCTGCTCAGCCCCGCCAAGCCGGACCCCCACTTCTACAAGGGCCTAGGTACCTGCCCCGAAGCCCCCACAGATCCTTAGATACCTCAGCGCGGCCCCGTAAGCCACTGCCTCCCCTCCTCCCATCCAACACCCCGGCGTCCCCTCTCTCTGTCCTCATGCCTCCCAGCCTTCTCGACCACCCCATTCCCATCAGAAGATACTATCCACAATTCCTCTCTCCCCATACCTCCTCCTGTGACCCCCTGTGACCATGGTCCTGTTGTTGACTACAGATTTGAATGGGGGACCCGGGGGCCCTGGTGAGTCCGATGACCCTCTGCAGCGAACAGGCCTGCTCTTTGGGGGCCTGGTGCGTGACATCCGGCGCCGCTACCCCCTCTACTTGAGTGACATCACAGACGCGTTCAGCCCCCAGGTCCTGGCCGCTGTCATATTCATCTACTTTGCTGCCCTGTCACCTGCCATCACCTTCGGCGGCCTCCTGGGTCAGTGGCTCTGCATGACCCCCTAGCCCTCACTCCTGACCCTTTGGCCTCTGTGTCGGCCCTGCCTTCTGTTCCAATCTGACAGTCCAGACCCCTACAACAGCCTGTTTGGGAAATGCTCAATTGGACCTGGAAATGACCTCTTGACCTTGACCATTCTGTAACTTCTACCCACAGGAGAAAAGACCCAGAACCAGATGGGGGTGTCGGAGCTGCTCATCTCCACCGCAGTGCAGGGCATCCTCTTCTCCCTGCTTGGGGCTCAGCCCCTGCTTGTGGTTGGCTTCTCAGGACCCCTGCTTGTGTTTGAAGAAGCCTTTTTCTCGGTAGCTCTGTTCTGGCCCCACTCTGTCCGTGTAGCTGGCCCTAGCCCCACCTGCCCGAGGCACGGTACTTGGGCCCACCTGCCTGACCCAGTCCTCTCTGACCCCCTTGCAGTTCTGCACTAGTAACAACCTGGAGTACATCGTGGGTCGTGTGTGGATCGGCTTCTGGCTCGTCCTGCTCGTGGTGCTTATGGTGGCTTTCGAGGGCAGCTTCCTAGTTCGCTTCATCTCCCGCTACACCCAAGAGATCTTTTCCTTCCTCATCTCCCTCATCTTCATCTATGAGACCTTCGTCAAGCTGGTCAAGGTGGGGGCCATGGGAGTGTTGACGTTGTGCAACTCTGTGCACATACCATGTGGCCGTGTGCGTCACTGCACAGGTGTCCTTATAGCACGTGTGTGGCTGTGTCTTCATCATGTGTAGCTATGATCACATTCACGGCAACACCTGCTGCCTGTGGGCCGGTACTCTGGCCCTGACCATGCGGAGTACCTGCCTGAGTGGGCATCTCTGTGTGAGCATGTCCAGTGTGTATGTGAGACTGAACCTGGAAGACTGGGTTCATGGAGAGGTAGCAGGGGTCCCAGAGGCTCTGATGTCCCTCACACCCACTTGGGGACTCACCCTTAAGAACCCACAGGGCTGGGGTGCCTGGTTGGCTCAATCGGTTAAGCATCAGCCTTGGGCTTATGTCATGATCCCAAGGTCCTGGGATTGAGCCCCACATCAGGCTCTCAGCTCAGTGGGAAGCCTACTTCTCTCTCCCCCTCTGTAGCTCCTCCTGTTTGCCTGTTCTCTCTCTCTCTCTCTCTCTCTGATAAATAAATACTATCCTTTAAAAAAAAAAAAAAGAACCACAGGGCTTGTGGGTGGAGCACTCTGCCTCCTCAGCTCCACTACTTTAAACTACGCCTACCTCTGCATCTGCATTTTATATAGAGGGAGGGTGGACACTGCATGTCTGCCTCTGACTCTGTTAGTTGGTGGGGATTTCTGTTTCCAAGTCTTTGAAGCCCTTTTTAGGAGCCTCCTTGGCACTTGTTTCCTGCCCACCAGCCTTCTCATGTCTCCCAGGTCCTGAGTGCTGACATGCACACATGTATACTCATTGCTGTCATGGTCTGCCCCACCCAAGCTGAGCCTGGTCTCCACTTCTGAAAACTAAGCTATAGAATCCCATTGTCTCTTTGTTTTCCTCTCAATTGAGGATGAAGATAAGTGAATGGATGGATGATAGATGTATGGATGGATGGATAGATAGAAAATGATAGATGATGGACAGATTGATGGATGGATAATGGGGTAGATGGATGATAGGTGGATGGATAGGTGGATGGATGGATGAATGGATAATGGATGATGGATGGATGGATGGATGGATGGATAGATGATGGACAAATTGATTGATGGATGATGGGTGGATGGATGGAGAGATAGATAGATGATGTACAGATTGATGGATAGATAATGGGGTAGATGGATGATAGATGGATGGATAGGTGGATGGATGGATAGATGAATGGATGATGGATGATGTATGGATGGATGAATAGATGATGGACAAATTGATGGATGGATGATGGATAGATGGATGAGAGAGAATAGGATGCCTTTGTTTTCTGCTGCAGATCTTCCAGGACCATCCACTGCAGAGGTATTATGACTACAATATGACAATCATACCCAAACCTCAGGGTCCCCTGCCCAACACAGCCCTCCTCTCTCTTGTGCTCATGGCTGGCACCTTCTTCTTCGCCATGATGCTGCGCAAGTTCAAGAACAGCTCCTACTTCCCTGGCAAGGTCAGCACACACACCCCAGCCCCGCCCTTGGCTACACTGCCTTATCCCCATCCAAAGCACTTCTCCAGGTTCCTCAGTGCCATTAGCTCTCCTCCTTTCCCTATTCCAAGCCTCCCTGACCCCTTTCTCATTTAGGCTTTCACTCTTCAGGCAAGCCCACCACCCTTTCTCAGCGTGTCCAGGCTGAGAACCTAGTGGGGAGCTGGGAAGAGTTCTTAGAAAGGGGTGGAGCAGCCGTGGGGCAAGTGGTGGGGCTGGGCCAGGGGAAGAAGAAAGGAGGCAGGTGCATTGAGATGTAGGACAGGGCAGTAGGTGTTGATGGATCCCCTGGGAAGAGCAAGGATGAAGAAGGATGAAGAAGAGTTGGATGAAGAGGGAGCAGGAGTGGGGGCAAGTGGGAAGTAGGAGGTGGGGAAACAACTGGGCACTGACCTGATTTTTCTGCTTGTCCTCAGCTGCGACGGGTCATTGGGGACTTCGGGGTCCCCATCTCCATTCTGATCATGGTCATGGTGGATTTTTTCATCACGGACACCTACACCCAGGTGACACTCTCCTCCCACTGTCAGCTCATTCTCCCAATATGCCCCCTCCCAAGAACAGTTTTCCCAAACCTGAAGCCAGCTAGAACTACCCTTACTCATTCCTGCCTCCCCTGAGAGCCCCAAGATCTTCCCACAGCCTTACAGGACACCTCTGGCTGAAGCAAAGGCCTGGGACAGATTGCCTTTTACCAAGGCAGTAGGAAAGAATCTGCTTTGGAGCCAGGGAGATCTGAGGATGAATCTCAGTTCCCCCACCAAATAGCTGTGCAAAGCAAAGCAAACTACACAACCTCTCTGATCCTGTTTCCTCATCTATAAAGTGGGGAATGAGAAGATGTTTGTAAAGGGCTTAGTGTAGTGACTGGGTACAACATAGGTGCTCAATATAAATAAGTCCCCAAATGCTCAGGACCCTGGCTCCCTGCCCCTGCCTCCCTTCCTCTGCCCCAATGTTCTCACCAGCATTCTCCTCTCACAGAAACTCAGTGTGCCTAGAGGCCTCTCAGTGTCCAACGCCTCAGCCCGGGGCTGGGTCATCCACCCACTGGGCTTGTATTCGCCTTTCCCCATCTGGATGATGTTTGCCTCTGTCCTTCCTGCCCTGCTGGTCTTCATCCTCATCTTCCTGGAGTCCCAGATCACCACGTAAGGGCAGAGCTGGGCCTGGGAGGGTCTGAGGCAGGGAAAGGGACAGACTCCAGGCAGGCATGACACCAAAGACTGAGCTCTAGTTCCAGTGGAACCTGTGGCCCTCCTGATGAGCAGGAGTGATGGATGGGTAGGGGCAGGTGCAGGTTTTGTGGGACCTGACATGGTATAATTTGGGGAGGTCTTTTGAGACAAAAAAGACAAAATGAGAACTACAAAATGAGATGGCACAACCCGGAAGGGACCTTCACCTGTGAGGCTCCCAGAAGCTCAGCTTCATTGGCTTCAGCGTAAATCTGCCTGTGGACGGGCATTCTAGGTGCTGCTATCTTAGGTGCTGCTATCTTAGGATACTTGCACTC
Organism: Nyctereutes procyonoides; assembly: GCF_905146905.1. Taxonomy (NCBI): domain Eukaryota; kingdom Metazoa; phylum Chordata; class Mammalia; order Carnivora; family Canidae; genus Nyctereutes; species Nyctereutes procyonoides. The sequence continues at coordinate 965,887 of NW_026575020.1, forward strand.
TTAGAGTCTGGATTCTCAAGACAGGATGAGAGGAGGGGAGTGAGGAATTCTAAGGGAGATGAGCACAGCAGGATAAACTAAGATACAGAGGGACCCAAGTATGGAGAAGAAAGGAGGGGGCCAGGAGGGTGGGGATGACGGAGAACGTTACTTACCCCTGACCTCCCACACCACCTCTAGGCTGATTATCAGCAAACCAGAGCGCAAGATGGTCAAGGGCTCTGGCTTCCACCTGGACCTGCTGCTGGTCATAGGCATGGGCGGTGTGGCTGCCCTCTTTGGGATGCCCTGGCTCAGTGCCACCACCGTTCGTTCAGTCACCCACGCCAATGCGCTCACTGTCATGGGCAAGGCGAACATCCCGGGAGCTGCCCCCCAGATTCAGGAGGTCAGGGAGCAGCGGATCAGTGGGCTTCTGGTCGCTGTGCTCGTGGGTGAGTAGGGGCTGGCCACACTCCCTACCACCCTCTGGCCTTGCTCCCAGCCCCCAGCCCCTGCCCCTTAGGATCCAGTGCCTTCTGCAGCCCTGTCCACCCCACAGCCTGGTCTCCCACATGCCCCCTGCCCATGTCTCCCCAGGGTCATCTATTCACGTGAGGAAGTTCTGGAGGAAATGCCCAAGGCCCAAGGCACTGAGATAGACATCTGAGCAGAGGAGGAAGCATGGGGGCGGGGGCGGGGGGATATGTGTGTGTGTGGGGGGGTACTCCATACTGAGACCTTCTCTAGATAGGACCCAGTATTCAGAGCTTTACTCAACAGAAGCTCAGTGAACATTGGGTCCCAGCCCTGCTCTGCTGCTAATTCAGTATCCTTCCTCCTCCTGGGCCTCAGTTTCTCTGTACCCTGAGAGGGTTCATTAGATGCCTCTGAGGTCTCTCTGGCTTGGCTGCTTTATGACTGATGCCAAGGGCAGTGCTCTGGGCATAATCTGGGGTGGGAGAGGAGAAGACAGGATCACTGGGGTTGATCCAAGTTCTGGAGCAGCTGAGAGTACAGCTAGGCTCAGCGTGGGCAGCGCCACAGTCACTGGTGGAGTTGCCAGGGACGCTTCTTAAAGGAGGCAAAGTTGATGTTAGTTGGAGGAGGGTTAGGGTTTGGATAGGTGGAGGGGGATGGAGGTGTTCTGGGCTGGGGCATGGAGAAGTTGGGCTTCTCCGACCTCTGTGAACCCCCGAGGCTAAAGGAGTAGGCTTTAATCTTTCAAAGGCAAGAGTTTGACTCCCAGATCTGCCGCTCTGTAGCTGTGTGGCCTTAGGCAAGTTGGTTCACCTTTCTGAGTGTTTCCTCATCTGAAAAATGAGGGTATTACCTATTAAGAGAATCCACAGAAAGGGCTTCCTAGGGTCCCTGTAATTTCATTCCCCAGCCCCCGAAGCTGTCAGCCTTCTGGGGCCCCGGGCACTGAGAGTGCATGGTTCTCCCTGCAGGCGTGTCCATCCTCATGGGGCCCATCCTGTCCCTCATCCCCCTGGCTGTGCTGTTTGGCATCTTCCTCTACATGGGGGTCACGTCCCTCAGCGGCATCCAGTTATTTGACCGCGTCTTGCTTCTCTTCAAGCCGCCCAAGTACCATCCGGATGTGCCCTACGTCAAGCGGGTACAGAGCCGTCCTGGCTGCTCAGCCCAGAGCGTGGTGGGGGTTGCTGGGTGCCAGGGCTGGGCAGGCAGTAACCACAGCCTCCACCTGCAGGTAAAGACCTGGCGCATGCACTTATTCACGGTCATCCAGATCCTCTGCCTGGCAGTGCTGTGGACAATGAAAACCTTCCCGACCACCTCCCTGACCCTGCCCTTCATCCTCATCCTCACTGTGCCTCTGCGCCGCCTCTTGCTGCCACTCATCTTCAGGAAGCTGGAGCTCCAGTGTGTGAGTGGCTGTTCCCCACCCCTACCCTGCATGCCCGGGGCAGGAGGGATGGTGAGGAGAGGGCAGAGGCTGGAGGCAGGGACTCCAGAGCTGGGGGACAGGGAGGGATCCTCCCAGGGGCTGGAAGAATAGGAGGGGTGGGTCTGGAAACAAAGGCGGTAGAGCGAGGTGGTGAAGATCTAGGTCCGGGGCCCTCATCCAAATTTGGCACTGCCTCGTCCTGGTGTCCAACCTGGAGCAGGTGGCTTCCTTCCTCTATGCCCTGGGTTTGCTCACCTGTGCAGGGAAGGGTAAGGACAGGGATGGAGAGACGGTTAAGAAGCACGCAGGGTGTGTGCCACATGAGCTGTTCTGACCACTGAGCAGCTCTCCATGTGGTCTTCTTTTTTTTTTTTTTTAAGATTTTTTAAGATTTATTTATTCATGAGAGACAGAGAGAGAGAGAGAGAGGCAGAGACACAGGCAGGGGGAGAAGCAGGCTCCATGCAGGGAACCTGATGTGGGATCGATCCCAGGTCTCCAGGATCATGCCCTGGGCCGAAGGCAGTGCTAAACTGCTGAGCCACCCGGGCTGCCCTCCATGTGGTCTTCCAAGTCATCTTGGACAGAGTTGCTCCACTAATAAAATTCTTCCACGACGTGACAGTCACTGTGGGGTTGCCCTAGTGAACAGGTGCCCCACCCTCTGGAGGCCCTCCCCTACCGGGGTGCCAGATCCCCACGGGTTCCTCACCCTTTTGGAAACAACTCATGTAGACCAAACCTAGGGATTGAGGGGGGAGGACGTGACTTGTCCAATCCAGAGAGAGTCATGCCCTCTCCTCACTCCAGAGGTGCTCTCAGCACTGGGGTGAGCGCTCATCGGCCCCATCCCTCCCCCAAATCTCACCCCCTCTCTTTTCTCCTCTACCCTCCAGCTGGATGCTGACGATGCCAAGCCGACCTTCAATGAAGAGGAAGGTCAGGATGAATACAATGAGGTGCACATGCCCGTGTGAGGGGAAGGTGTGAGCCTCAGAGCCCCCTCCACCCTCCCACTTCCCCACTCTCCCAGGAAAAGCAGAAGTTTATGGGTATCTCATCGACTCTCAGATCCCTCCTGGGGTAGCATCTGGAGCCCTGGGGTTGTGGGTGGCGGATGGAAGGGGTTTCCAGGCAACCTTCCACGAGGGATAAACCAAGTTTAATGGCTGGAGATGGTCAGTAGGGTCCACACTGTGGGGAATTTACTGTTAGTCCCTCCCGCTGCCACCCTGCCACGTGAAGCTCCCGAATTGGAGGACTTGGAGCCCAGTCAACCTCTTCACAGCACAGACGGGGCAGTAGCTAGGGAGATAGAGGAGGTGGGGTTCAAGTTCTTGCATGCTATTTGACCTTGGGCAAGCCCCTTGACTTCTCCAGCCTCTGCTTCCTCTTCTGTAAAATGGGTATATTTATAATAATACCCATGTTACAGAATGGTTACTGAGGACCAAAGATAAATGTGAAAAGGGGGCCTTGACAGCTTTGAAAGGGCTATCATACGGTAGTCGCCATGCTTCTTCAGGTCGGCTCAGGGTCACACACCTCCTGAGCCATACAGCTGGGATTTGAACCAGGTCTTCTGACTCTGAGGCCGGAGCCCTATGCTCTACCTCAGTCACCTACCTTCCCATGCCTAGAGATGCTGACTCCCTGCTGACTGCTCCCCTCCCCTCTCTGTTCCCACCCCCACCCAGGGACCCTCTTCTCTGGGGCAGAGGGAGGTGTCCTGGTGAGGACAAGGTGTGGGTGAGGATACAATCAGGGCTGGGACTCAGGACTCCACAGTGCTCACTCCTTCCTGCCATGCTCACACTCATTCACACACTCATTCCACAAACATTTACAGAGGGCCCCAGACCCCACAGATACAGACAGAGGCACCTGAGATAAGATGGGGGGTGGGAGGGCAATGTACAGTCTGTTTTAGATTTGGGGGGGAGGAAGAGGGGGGGAGGAAGTTTGTAATTTATTGTGTATTTTGTAAGAGCTCTCATTGTACCTCAGCTTCGCATAAATGCCCAGGCCTCCAGTTTGAGACGTACTGTCCAAAGTCTCACCCCAGCTGAATCTTGGGGAGAACCCTGATCTGACCAACTAGGGTAAAAGCCAGTGGGTTCTGCAGAATATGGGCATAATCTTTTTTGTTTTTTTTTTCTTTTTTACAAAACAAAAATATAAAGAGCTGAGAGCTGGAAGTGGTGAGAAATGGTTGAAACAGAGAACCAGGGGCACCTGGCGGGAGGCCCTCAGGGCAGCCTGAGTGCTGACAGCCGCTCCTCACCACTTCGCTGGCTTGTGCCTCAGATTCCTTGTCAGGGAAATGGGGACGATAATGGTACCTACCTTGTAGGATTGTTGTAAGGATTAAGTGAGACCATGCATGTAAAGCACGTGCTTTAGCACAGCCTGATGTCAGGCCTCAGAGGAAGTGCTCCATCAATGTTAGCTGCTGGTGTGGTTATCCTCACTGGGAAAGCCCTGCCCCTCCCTCCTCCTGCTCCTTGAACACTGCTAAGGAAAGTGGAAAGAAAGTCACCCACTCTGCTAGCACCCTTCCCCTCAATGCTTGGTTATAGGTTTCGCCAATAAATGCGTCTGTGATGGAGTGACTGCCTTGCTGGAATCTCCCTCCCAGATTCAGGGGTGCCACAGGGTCTTGTCTTGATCAGACCCAGTGGACACGGTATGCATGGTGGGGTGCTGGTGCCAGGGTTGTAACCCCACGGTGGTGGCAAGGAAAGCCAGGCAGTGGCGCTGGGGGCAGGGACAGAACTGGAACCCCCAAGAGTCCTAAAGCGGACACTGGTTGCCAGTGAGAGAGTGGGAGAGCAAGGAAGACATGTTTACACTCTGGACATCCTTCTTCTTCAGAATAAACAAGGCCCATAGGAGTGAGGAGGGGGGCTGTGAGTTGGCCTTGCCCCCTGCCCCCTGTACTGGGGGCCCCAGGGGTCCTCTGGGCCAATCAGCCCCTTGGCCTGCTTGCATCAAGCTGGGCAGCACCTGAGGCGGATCACCAGGGAGGGAATGTGGTTTGCCCTCAGTTCCACTAGAGCCGCATCTCCCGACCAGCTTTTCCACTAACCCTCACTCTGGTCCCTGTGGAGGGCCAGCTGCCTCCAGCATTTCTAGGGGGCTGATGAGCCAGGGCTCACTCGCCCTGGAGAGAGGCTGCCAGAACATAACCCCTCCCCACCCTTCTCAGCCTTCCAGCAAGAGGTCAGTGCAGGGCTGGGCCGCCTGGCTTCCTTCCCTGCATCTATATTTATTTGTGGCCTATCCCCAGCTGACCCTGCCCGGGCTGCCCAGGGCAGCCGCCAAAGGGCCAGAGAGTTACCTTGGCCCCGGGGAAAGCCGCCCAGCTGTCTACCTCCTACGCACACGCACGGCAGCTTCATGTCCCCACAGCAATTGGCCTGTCCTCAGTGTTTGCCAGAACCTCATTGGCCACCTTGAGCAGCGAAGGCATTAGGGAAGTGGGGAGTCTATAGAAAACAATCCCATGACTTCCTGCCTTTCAGAGGCCTCATCCCCTTGCATTTCCTGCTCCCCCTACAGATGCCCTGCCCCACTCTCTCTGCCGCCCCCCACATTTCCTCTAAGAGCTGTCCTTCCGTCCCATGCCAAACCACCAATACTTACATACTTCCCTCAAAATCTCTGCAGTTCTAAATCCTGCCCACCCATTCAACCTCGTTTTTATAAAAGATTGATTTATTTATTTGAGAGAGAGAGCACACATGAGTCAGGGGAGGGTCAGAGGGAGAGAGAGAGAATCTCAAGCAGACTCCCCACTGAGCATGGAAGAGCTGACAAGGGGCTCAATCCCAAGACCCTGAGATCACAACTCTAGGTGAAATCAAGAGTCCAGATGCTTAACCAACTGAGCCACCAAGGTGCCCCTTGTTTGACCCTTTCTTAAAGATTACTTCACTGGAAATTGGTTACCCAAAATGAGGTCCACACTTTTGTGTGAACACAAAGTATAACCCCACTCCAGGTAAGGGCATAATTCAAGAGAATCCAAAATCTCTATACCTGAAGATATTCTTTTTAAATTTTCTTTTTTAATTTTAAGTAAACTGTATTCCACACATATGGGGCTCGAACTCAGGATCGCAAGATCAAGCGTCACATACTCCACCAACTGAGCCAGCCACCCCTATACTTGAAGATATTCTTTATGGGTCTATCTATGGAAGCAAAAAACTAGAAAGAGCCCAAATATATTGTAAGAGGAGAGTGGTTAGAAAATTATAGCAAATTACCTTTCCTCAGTATAATAGACTAGGCAGGCCCTACAAATAATGATGAGGGGCGCCTGGCTTGCTTGGTTAGCAGAGCATGTGACTCTGGATCCTGGGGTTGTTGGAGGGAGCCCCACATTGGGCATTGAGATTACTTAGAAAACAAGCAAATGGCTCAGTGGTTGAGCATCTGCCTTTGGCTCAGGTCATGATCCCGGGGTTCTGGGATTGAGTCCTGCATTGGATGCCCTGCAGGGAGCCTGCTTGTCCCTCTGCCTGTGTCTCTGCCTCTCTCTCTGTATCTCTCATGAATAAATAAATAAAAATCTTTAAAAAAAAAGAAAAGAAGAAAAGAAAAGAAAGAAAGAAAGAAAAGAAAAAAAGGAAAGAAAAGAAAGAAAAAAAGAAAGAAAAGAAAAGAAAAAGAAAAGAAAAGAAAAGAAAAGAAAAGAAAAGAAAAGAAAAGAAAAGAAAAGAAGGGAATCCCTGGGTGGCTCAGCGGTTTGGCGCCTGCCTTTGGCCCAGGGCATGATCCTGGAGTCCCGGGATCGAGTCGCACATCAGGCTCTCTGCATGGAGCCTGCTTCTCCCTCTGCCTGTGTCTCTGCCTCTCCCTCTGTGTGTCTTTCATGAATAGATAAATAAAATCTTTTTTAAAAAAGAAAAAAGAAAAGAAAAGAAGCAAATAATAATGATGATGAAGAAGCTGTTGGATCAGCTTCATGCAATCACATGATCCTGGGCCTCTGAGGTCAATGAGTTTGGAATTCTAGATTTGTGATTTAGTTGGAGATGGACAGACAACCTCATCTCTGAGGTCAATTTTCTGCATCTGTAAGATGGAGGTAATGATATGTCACAGTGTTACTGAGTGGATAAATCAGATCACACACCTCGAGGTCCTAGCCCAGTGCTGGCATTTAGTAAGCAAAATGTTTATTCTTGTTTCTTAAGCAAGGCATGGAGTGCTATGACCCTCAAAGTAACAGCCATGCAGAAGTGGCTTAGAGGCTTAGACAGGAAAAAATGAAAATGCCATGATGGTAGAGTTATAGGGGATATTGATTTTTCCCCTCTTGCATCTGCACCCTTGGTGAGAAGGATTAAATTTGTCATCCTCAGTTCAGGATAGATTACCACTGATCTATCTTTCTTTCCTCTCTCCCTCCCTTCCTTCCTTCCTTTCTTTCTTTCTTTCTTTCTTTCTTTCTTTCTTTCTTCTTTCTTTCTTTCTTTCTTTCTTTCTTTCTTTTTAAGACTTATTTATTTGAGAGAAAGAGAGTGGTGGGGGAGGGGCATAGGGAGCTGGAGGGAGAATCCCCAAGCAGACTCACGCTGAGAGTGGAGCCCAAGGGGTGCTCAATCTCACTACCCTGAGGTCACACCCAGAAATCCCTGACCTGAGCCAAAACCAAGAATCGGATGCTTAACTAGCTGCACCACCCAGGTGCCTCTGACCATTCTCCTTTCTTTACTTCTTTCTTTCCTTCCTTCCTCCATCCTTCCTTCCCCTTTATCTCCATCCCCTACTCCTCTTTTCTTCTCCCTCCATAGGCAGCTATTCTAACATGTTTAACATGTGTCCTTTTGTGTGGGCATGTTCTTGAAAAGATGTCATTGATATTGCTTTACATTATGGAATTTTTAATATATACACAATGGTTGACACGAGTACAACAAACCCCCATATGTTTATCTCCCAGACTCAAAAATTATCAAGATTTTGTCTTAAAATCTTGCCTACATCTTTGCCTAAAATACATTTGTTTCATTTTTCTCTTTTTTTCCTTTTCCTTAACTAAATACTCTAAATTTTTTTGGCTTTTATTTATTTATTTGAGAGAAAGAGAGAGAACGAGCAGGGGGAGGGCCAGGGGGAAAAGCAGACTCCCCACTGAGCAGGGAGCTCAATTCAGGGCTCCGTGGAAGGACTCTGGGATCATGACCTGAGCCCAAGGCAGATGCTTAACCCTCTGAGCCACCCTGAAAGCCCTGAACTTTATTTATTTTTTTAAGATTTATTTATTTATGATAGAGAGAGAAAGAGAGAGAGGCAGAGACACAGGAGGAGGGAGAAGCAGGCTCCATGCTGGGAGCCCGACGTGGGACTTGATCCCAGGACTCCAGGATCGTGCCCTGGGACAAAGGCAGGCGCTAAACCGCTGAGCCACCCAGGGATCCCAGCCCTGAACTTTATTTTTTTTTAAAGATTTTATTTATTTAGTCATAGACACAGAGAGAGAGAGGCAGAGACACAGGCAGAGGGAGAAGCAGGCTCCACGCAGGGAGCCCGATATGGGACTCGATCCTGTGTCTCCAGGATCACACTCCAGGCTGCAGGCGGCGCCAAAGCGCTGCGCCACCGGGGCTGCCCCCAGCCCTGAACTTTAAAATGAACCTCAGATATCATGCCGTTTGACCCCTATATTCTTCAGCTATGCATCATCCCACGAACATTGAACATTCTTACCAACTGCAATGCCACCATCACACCCAAGAAAATGTGCGATAATAATAATTATTGAATCTTTAAAACAAAAAGGGGGGTGGGGAACACCTGGGTGGCTCAGCGGTTGAGCGTCTGCCTTTGACCCAGGGCATGATTGATCCCAGAGTCCCCGGATCGAGTCCCGCATCGGGCTCCCTGCATGGAGCCTGTTTCTCCCTCTGCCTATGTCTCTGCTTCTGTGTGTGTGTCTCTTGTGAATCAATAAATGGAATCTTTTTGGGATCTCTGGGTGGCGCAGCGGTTTGGCGCCTGCCTTTGGCCCAGGGCGCGATCCTGGAGACCCGGGATCGAATCCCACATCGGGCTCCCGGTGCATGGAGCCTGCTTCTCCCTCTGCCTGTGTCTCTGCCTCTCTCTCTCTCTCTGACTATTATAAATAAAAATTAAAAAAAAATAAATGGAATCTTTTTAAAAAAATAACCATTATTATAATCTAATATCCAATTTATAATAAATTTTAATAAATTTCTCAAGATGTCTCTTTGCCATTGGTTTGTCGTGGGTGTGGGTGTGGGTGTGGGTGTTCCTATACATTATCAGTATTGTGTTCTAGTCCTAGTTCTGTTGATCTTCTTTCCTGCCCTGCATTATGGTTTTAAGATCCAGAAGTTGTTCTGTGAACACTGAATTACTTTAGCTCATGTGTGGTGCTCCATGGGATACCTGTCTTTGGTTTCTTCACTCCCCCAGGGAGGGACACACAACTGTACCCTCCTCCCCTCCCACCAAAAACTTGCAGAGCAAGTCCTTGTGCATGTCGTCTTATGCTTCTGGTGAGAATCTCTTTGGGTGATGTACCCAGGGGCCAGGAGTGGATTTGCTAGGTCACAGGGTTATAAACACGTCTCTCTCTCGACCTGACTAAATATGTCTGTATTTCTCTCTATTATTGTCTGCACCAGTCCATACTCCCACAGGCAGTCTAGGAGGTTCCTATATCCCCATATTATTGACATTATTCAGCCCTTTTGATTTTTGCTAGTCTGACTGAGGTATTACCTCATTGTTTTTTTGTTGCATCTCTCTGGTCACTAAAGAGTTTGAGCATCTCTGCATTTGATTAGTCTTTCAGATTTCCTATTATAGGGGCACCTGGGTGGCTCACTTGTTTAAATCTCTGCCTGGGATCCAGCCCCGTGTCACATCCCAACATCTCAGCATTGGGTTCCCTGCTGGGGGGAGGGGTGTCTGCTTCTCCCTCTGCTCCTCCCCCTGCTCGTGTTCTCTCTTGCTTTCTCTCTCTCTCTCAAATACATAAAATATTTAGAAGAAATTTCCTATCATATATTTTCTCATATCATTTGGTCATGTTTCTATGGAGGTTGATGCCTTTTTGGATGTTGATTTACAACTTACCTTTGTTGGTTTTATTTATTTATTTTTTCTTTGTTGGTTTTAGACCTTGCTAAAATATTCTCCCATCTTGTCATCGCTCTCTTAATTTTGTTCACATCATTGATCAGAAATCTTAATTTTGGGGATTCCTGGGTGGCTCGGCAGTTTGGCACCTGGGGTCCCAGGATCAAGCCCTGTGTTGGGCTCCCAGCATGGAACCTGCTTCTCCCTCTGCCTGTGTCTCTGTCTCTGTCTCTCTCTCTATGTCTATCATGAATAAATAAATAAAATCTTTTAAAAAAAGAAATCTTTAATTTTGATGTAATTAGGTACACCCAAAAGGAAGAGTTTAGACTTGATTCAGTAGATACTAGGGAGTCATTGCAGGTTCTTGAACTGGAGAGTGACATCATTAAAGTGATTCACCTGAGAGCTATATCCAGGAGGGATTGGCTCCAAGGAGGCAAACTGGGAGTCTGCAGGTAAATGAGTGAGTAACAGAGGCAAGCAGACATAGCCCTTGCCCCCACAGGACCTTCAGTCAGCATGGGGATCCGGCATTCAACAAGAGTGATGAATATTTTCATGGAGTGGTGAGAACAGAGCAGGGCTAGAATTAGGTGTGGCTTCCTGGAGGCAGAGACATTTGTTCTGAATCCTAAGGGAAAAAGTAAGAGCTAGCCCAGTAGTGAGAGAGGGAGAATGTCTTGAGGGAATAAAGGCCTAGAAAATGAATATATTCAGGGGCACCTGGCTGACTCAGTCTGTAGAGTGTGTGACTCTTGATCTCAGGATCATAAGTTTGAGCCCCACATTGGGTGTAGAGATTACTTAAAGAAAGAAAGAAAGAAAGAAAGAAAGAAAGAAAGAAAGAAAGAAAGAAAAAGAAAATGACTATATTCAAGAAATACTCTGAAGATAAACTGGGTGAATTCGCTCAGCAAAGTCAAATAACATGGTGGAAAGCCTGCTGGATTGGCAGGCCACATGGTGTGTGGTCTCAGAAAGTTGTTTCTTTCCCAGGCACCGGGGCCCAAAGCCAGATGACAGGAGGTGAGGAAGAGCTGGTAAGGAAGCAGAAGCAGAGGTGTGGGTCATGGTTGAGGAGCTTGGCAGGAACAGGACCGGCAGAGAGTGCCCAGCTAATTCTTCTTCACAGTGGTTCAGAGACTGCTTTGCAAGTGGGAAGACATATTCATAGGCACACAACTGTCTCTTTCCTTTAAACCACAGCTTCATATTTTCAGTTATTAAAAATCTGTACACAAAACACTTAAAATTATAAGCCTAACACAGAGAATAAAAGCCTACAAAAAAAAATCCCCAGTAATCACTGTTAATCATTTATATTCCTGCGGACTGATTTATATGTGAACACTAATTTACCTATTTTTAAAAATTGATCATATGAGGGCACCTGGGTGGCTCAGTTGGTTAGGTGTCTGCCTTTAGCTCAGGTTGTGGTCCCAGGGTCCTGGAATGGAGCCCTGCATCACATTGGTTTCCCTGCTCAGCAGGGAGTTTGCCTTTCCCTCTGCCCCTCCCCTGCTCATGTTGTCACTCTCTTTCAAATAAATAAACAAAATCCTTACAAAAAATAGATTATACATAATTTTTAAAAAGATTTTATTTATTCATGAGAGATGCAGAGAGAGAGAGAGAGAGGCAGAGACACAGGCAGAGGGAGAAGCAGGCTCCATGCAGGGAGCCCGACGCAGGACTCAATCCCGGGACTCCAGGATCACGCCCTGGGCCAAAGGCAGGCACCAAACCACTGAACCACCCAGGGAACCCTTATATGTAATTTTTAAACACAAATTCAAATGCATGAAACAAAAAATGATGAAATGGAAAGGAAAAATAGATAAATCCACAATTATAGTAGGAAACTACAACCACTCTCTCAATAAGCCATAGGACAAGCAGACAGAAAATTATTAAGGACATAGAAGACCTAAAGAGCACTACCAACCTACTTGACCTAATTTATGTTTGAAGAGCATACCAACCAACAATAGCAAATGCACATTCTCTTTGACTGCACATGGATCATTCACCAAAATAGACTATAACACAAACCTTAACAAATGTAAAAGAATTGAAATCATGGGTTGTATAATCTATGCCCATTACAGAATTAAATTAAAAATCAATAACAGAAAAACATCTGGAACAAAAAAAAAAAAAAGAAACACCCTAAATAGTTAAAAACTAACCAAGTGACTTGTAAATAACTTATGGATCAAAGAGGAAGTCTTGGTAAATTAGAAAATACTTTATTTTATTTTATTTTATTTTATTTTTAAAGATTTATTTATTTATTCATGATAGACACATAGAGAGAGAGGTGGAGACACAGGCAAAGGGAGAAGCAGGCTCCATGCAGGGAGCCCACGTGGGACTTGATCCCGGGACTCCAGGATCGCGCCCTGGGCCCAAGGCAGGCGCTAAACCGCTGAGCCACCCAGGGATCCCCCTAGAAAATATTTTAAATTGAATGCAGATGAAACATCAAAATTTGTGGGAGGCAGGGGATTCCTGGGTGGCTCAGTGGTTTAGCGCCTGCCTTCAGCCCAGGGCCTGATCCTGGAGTCCCGGGATCCAGTCCTGCATCAGGCTCCCTGGATGGAGCCTAATTCTCCCTTTGCCTGTGCCTCTGCCTCTCTCTGTGTCTTTCATAAATAAATAAATAAAATCTTAAAAAAAAATTGTGGGATGCAATTAAGCAGTGTCTAGAGGGAAACAGTATTAAATACTTAGGTCAGGAAATAAGAAAGATCTCAACTTAGTAATTTAAACCTCTACCTTAAAAAAACAGAGCGGGTGGGCAGCCCGGGTGCCTCAGCGGTTTAGCACCGCTTTCAGCCCAGGGTGTGATCCTGGAGACCCGGAATCAGAGTCCGACGTCGGGCTCCCTGCATGGAGCCTGTTTCTCCTTCTGCCTGTGTCTCTGCCTCTGTCTCTCTCCTCTCTGTGTTTCTCATGAATAAATAAATAAAACCTTAAAAAAAAAAAAAAAAACAGAGGGGGGTGCATCGCTGGCTCAGTTGGTAGAGCATAGAGAATGAGACTCTTGATCTCAGGGTTGTGAATTCAAGCCCCATGTTGGGCATAGGGTTTACTTAAAAAAAAAAAAAAAAAAACTAGAAAAAGAAGAGCAAATTAGAACCAACTCAAGCGGAAAGAAAGAAATAATAAAGACTTTGAGAACAAACAATAGAGAAAATCAGTGAAAACAAAAATTAGTTCTTTGGGAAAGAAATCAATAAAACTGATAAATTTCTAGCCATACTGACCAAGAAAAAAAGGAAAACTATAAATTATAAATAATAGAAATTAGAGTACATAACTACCCTAAGACATTAAAAAGATAGTCAAAGAATCTACAAACATAAATATCCATAAATTTCACAACTTTGATGAAATTAACAAATTCCTTAAAAAATGCAAACTGTCAAAGCTCATGCAAAAAGAAATAGAGGGCAGCCCCAGTGGCCCAGAGGTTTAGTGCCGCCTTCAGCCAGGGATGTGATCCTTGAGACCCGGGATCGAGTCCCACGTCAGGCTCCCTGCATGGAGTCCGCTTCTCCCTCTGCCTGTGTCTCTGCCTCTCTCTCTGTGTGTCTCTCATGAATAAATAAATAAAATCTTAAAAGAAAAAAAAAAGAAATAGAGACAACAACAAAACAACCTAATTCAAAAATGAGTAAAGAACTTGAATACCCTCTGCCTCTCCCTTGCCCCATTTGTGCTTTCTCTCTCATTCTCTCTCTCAAATAAATAAATGAATAGATAAATAAATAAATAAATAAATAAATAAATAAATAAATAAATATAATCTTAAAAGGAGAGGGTGCCTGGGTGGCTCAGTAGGTTAAGCATCTGCCTTAGGCTCAAGTCATGATCCTGGGGTCCTAGGATCAAGCCCCAGTCCAGCTCCCCGCTCAGCAGGGAATCTGCTTCTCCCTCTCCCTCTGCTCCTCCCCCATTTGTGCTTTCTTGTTCTCTCTCTCCCTCTCTCTCTCTCTCTCTCAAATAAATAAATAAAATCTTTTTAAAAAGAACTTGAATAGACACTTCTCCAAAGATTTACAAATGGCCAATAAACACGTGAAAACATGACCAACATCATTAATCGTTAGGGAAATACCCATCAAAACTACGATGAGATACCACCTCATACCCATTAGGATAATAAAAGAAAGAGAAAATACAAGTGTTGGTGAGGAAGTGGAGAAATTGGAACCCCTGTGCACTGTTGGTAGGAATGTAAAATGATACTGCTGCTGTGGAAAACAGTATAGTGCTTCCTCAAAAAATTAAAAATAGAGTTAGCATATAATCCAGCAATTCCACTTCTGAGTATATACCAAAAGAATTGAAAGCAGGGTCTCAAAGTGATATTTATGTACCTATTTCATAGTAGCATCTTTCATAATAGCTAAAACTTGGAAGCAACCCAAGTGTCCATCGATGCATTAATAGGTAAACAAAATGTGGTCTATACACACAGTGGAATATTATTTAGCTTTAAAAAGGAAGGAATTTCGGGATCCCTGGGTGGCGCAGCGGTTTAGCGCCTGCCTTTGGCCCTGGGCGCGATCCTGGAGACCCGGGATCGAATCCCACGGCAGTCTCCCGGTGCATGGAGTCTGCTTCTCCCTCTGCCTATGTCTCTGCCTCTCTCTCTCTCTCTCTCTCTCTGTGTGTGTGACTATCATAAAAATAAATAAATAAATAAATAAATAAATAAATAAATAAATAAATAAAATAAAAGGAAGGAAGGAAATTCTGACATATGATATAATATGGATGAACCTTAAGGACATTACTCTAAGTGAAATAAACCACTCATAAACAGACTGTGTGATTCCACTCACAGGAGTTACATAAAGTAGTAAAAAATCCTAACAAGTAAAAAGCTGGTGAAAAGAATCCTAACAAGAAAAAAGGTGAAAGATAAACAATTCTTTGTAGATCTGTCAGTGAAGTGAGATCACAGGCCAAACTTTCCTTGCCCAAATTGAATAAATACATCTTAAAAAAGAAAAAGAATAAAAATCAGAGCTGAAATCAATGAAATTGAAAGCAAGAAATTGATAGAGAAAATCAACAAAACCAAAAGCTTGGCTCTTTTTAAATCAGTAAACCTCTCGCTAGGCTGACTAAGAAAAAAAGAGAGAAGACACAAATTACTAATACCAGAAATGAAAGAGAGGACATCACTACCGATCTCAGGCATTGGAAGAATATATAGGAATATTATAAACAATTCCACAAATTTGATAAATGGATGAAATGAACCAATTCCTTGAAAGGATACCATCTGCCAAAATTCACACAAGAAGAAATGGACAACCTGAATAGGCCTATCTCCATTAAAGAAATTGAATCAATAATTAATAACCTTTCAAAACATGATGTACCAGATGTGTTCCCTGGTCATTTCCACCAAACTTTTAAGGAAGAAATTATATCAATTCTCTACAATTTCTTCCAGAAGACAGAAGCAAAGAGAATACTTCCTAACACCTTCTGTGAGGCCAGTATTACCCTAATGCCTAAATCAAAGATTATAAGAGAACCATAGATCAATATCTCTCATGAATATAGGTGTAAAAATCCTCAACAAAATATTAGCTAATTGAATTCCACAATGTATAAAAAGAATTATACACCACAACCAAGTAGGATATATTTCAGGTATACAAAAGGCTGATTCAACATTCAAAAAGCAATTAATATAATCTGTCACATCAACAGGCCAAAGAAGAAAAGTTATATGATCATATTAATGGGATGGATGAGAAAAAGTCATTTGACAAAATTTAATAACCATTCATGATAAAAACTCTCAGCATAGGGCAGCCCTGGTGGCTCAGCGGTTCAGGGCCGCCTTCAGCCCAGGGCATGATCCTGGAGACCCGGGATCGAGTCCCATGTCAGGCTCCCTGTATGGAGCCTGTTTCTCCCTCTGCCTGTGTCTCTGCCTCTCTCTATACCTCTCTCATGAATAAATAAATAAAATCTTAAAAAAAAAAAAACCTCTCAGCATACTAGGAATAGAGAGGAATTCCCTCTATTTGATAAAGAACATCTGCAAAAAACATACAGCTAACATCATACTTTGTGATGAGAAACTCAGGCACTTGGGTGGCTCAGTTGGCTAAGCAACCGATTCATGATTTTGGCTCAGGTAGTGATCTCAGGGCTGATCTCAGGGTCATGAGATCTGAGCCCCATGTCTCCTTGTGCTCCATGCTCAGTGTGGAGTCTGGGATTCTCTCTCTCCTTCTCTCTGCCCCTCTCCCCTTCCCCCCTCAAATAAATAAATAAATAAATAAAATATATTTTTAAATGGTGAGAAACTCACTTTCCCACTAAGATCCAGAATAAGGCAGGATGTACCCTCTTGTCACTGCTTTTCTTTTTCTTTCTTTCTTTCTTTTAAGATTTTATTTACTTATTTATTTGATAGAGAGAGTCCAAGTAGGGGGAGAGGCAGAGGGAGAGACTCTCAAGTAGACTCCTTGTTGAGCCTGGAGCTGAAACAGGGCTCAATCTCAGTACCCTGATCAGGATCGTGACCTGAACAGAAACCAAGAGTTGGATGCTCAACCAACTGAGCCACTTAGGTGCCCTGCTACTGCCTTTTAATAAATAAAATAAAATAAATAAAATAAAATAAAATAAAAGGAGAAGAGAAACAAAGGAAAAAAGCACACAAATTGGGGGAAAAAAGACTGTCTTGTTTATAGATGACATGATCATCCATGTAGAAAATCTGAAAGAACTAACAATAACAACAATAAAAAAAAAAACCTCATGGAACGAATGGTTATAACCAGGTTGTAGGACACAAGGTTAATATACAAAAGTCAATCACTTTCCTATATACCAGCAATAAGCAAGAGGGATTTGAAATTAAAAATATGTTATCTTTATATTAGCATTCAAAGTGAAATACTTACATATAAATCTAACAAAATATGTTTAAGAACTTATATGAGGGAAAAAAAAGAACTTATATGAGGAAAACTACAAAACTCTGATAAAAGAAATAAAAAAAGAACTACATAAATGGAGAGATTTCCATGTTCATGGATAGGAAAGCTCAATATTGGTTTGGGTTTTTTTTTTTTTTAAGATATTTATTTATTTATTTATTTATTTATTTATTTATTTATTTATTTGAGAGAGAGAGAGCATGAGCGGCAGAAGGGGCAGAGGGAGAAAGAGAGACAAATAGACTCCCCACTGAGTGAGGAGCCCAACTCAGGATCCAATCCCAGGAACCCCAGATCATGACCTGAGCTGAAGTCAGATGCTTAATTCACTGAGCCACCCAGGAGCCCCAGAAAGCTCAATATTGTTAAGATGTCATTCTTGCCATTTTGATCTAAAGATTCAAAGCAATCTTTTTTTTTTAATTTTTTTAATTATTTATTTATGATAGTCATACAGAGAGAGAGAGAGGCAGAGACAAGGCAGAGACACAGGCAGAGGGAGAAGCAGGCTCCATGCACCGGGAGCCCGACGTGGGACTCGATCCCGGGTCTCCGGGACCGCGCCCTGGGCCAAAGGCAGGCGCCAAACTGCTGCGCCACCCAGGGATCCCGATTCAAAGCAATCTTAATCAAAATCCCATCAAGTTATTTTGTAGCTATTGACAAACTGGTTCTAAGGTTTATATGGAGAGGAAAAAGACCTAGAATAGCCAATACAATATTGAAGGACAAAACTGGAGAACTGACACTACTGGACTTCAAGACATACTATAAACCTACAGTAATCAAGACAGTGTGGTATTGGCAAAAGAATAGACAAAAAGAACAATGAAACATAACAGAGAGCCCGGGAATAGAGCCACATAAATATAGTCTGCTGTCTGACAAAGGAGCAAAACCAATACAATGGAGGAAAGATAGTCTTTTCAACAAATGGTGCTGGACATCCTCACGCAAAAAAAAAAAAAAAAAAAAAAAAAATTAACCTAGGAACACCTGAGTGGTTCAGTGGTTGAACGTCTGCCTTTGGCTCAGGTTATGATCCTGGGGTCCTGGGACTGAGGCCTGCATCAGGCTCCCGTGGGGAGTCTGCTTCTCCCTCACCCTGTGTCTCTGCCTCTCGCTCTGTGTCTCTCATGAATAAATGAATAAAATCTTAAAAACAAAACCAAAAACAAATTTAATCTAATTATACCTTACATCTGTCACCAAAAAATTGAATAAATATGGATCATGGGGGATCCCTGGGTGGCGCAGCATTTAGCGCCTGCCTTTGGCCCAGGGCGCGATCCTGGAGATCCAGGATGGAATCCCGCGTCGGACTCCTGGTGCATGGAGCCTGCTTCTCCCTCCGCCTGTGTCTCTGCCTCTCTCTCTCTCTGACTATCATAAATAAATAAAAATTAAAAAAAATGGATCATGGCCCTAAATGTAAATCACAAAAGTATAAAACTCCAGAAGATAACATAGGAGAAAATCTAGATGATGTTGGCTGTGGTGATCACTTTTTAGATATAACACCAAAGGCATGAAAGACATAATTGATAAACTGGATTTTATTACAATATAAAAATTTCTGAAAAAAAAATAAAATAAAATAAAAAAAGTTCTGGGATGCCTAGGTGGCTCAGCGGTTGAGTGCCTGCCTTTGGCCCAGGGCGTGATCCTGGAGCCCTGGGATCGAGTCCCATATCGGGCTCCCTGCATGGAGCCTGCTTCTCCCTCTGCCTGTGTCTCTGCCTTTCTCACTGTGTGTGTCTCTCATGAACAGATAAATAAAATTAAAAAAAAAAAGTTCTGCACTACGAAAGACATGTCAAGAGAATGAGAAGACAAGCCACAGACTGGGAGAAAATACTTGCAAAAGATATATCTGATAACAGACTATTATGAAGAATATACAAAGAAGTCTTAAAAGTCTACAACAAGAAAATGAATACCTGATTGGAAAATGGGCCAAAGATCTGAACAGACATCTCCCAAAAGAGACCTGCAGAGGGCAAGTAAGCATATGAAGATAGTCAACATCATATGCCATTAAGAAACTGCAAACTAAAACAATGAGATATCATTACACATCTATTAGAATGGCCAAAATCCAACAACATTGACAACACCATCTGGCAATATTATTAATGTCCAATATATTTATATTCTGTGATACAGGAATTCTACTCCTGGAAATATACACAGGAGGAATGAATGCATATATCTACCAAAATATATGTACAAGAATGTTTGAAGCCACTTTATTCTTAATTGTCAAAAACTAGGGCAGCCCGGGAGGCTCAGCGGTTTAGCGCTGCCTTCAGTCCAGGGTCTGATCCTGGAGACCCGGGATCGAGTCCCACATCGGGCTCCCTGCATGGAACCTGCTTCTCCTCTGCCTGTGTCTCTGCCTCTCTCTTTCTGTGTCTCTCATGAATAAATAAATAAAATCTAAAAAAAAAAAAAACTAGACACAACCCAAATGATCATTAAGAGTAGAAAGGATAAATTGTGATGTATTTACACAATGGAATACTACATAGTAATGAAAATGAAGGAACCACAGCTACTTGCAGCATCACAAATTAATCTTAGACATAACATTGAGTGAAAGAGGTCAGGTGTAGGGACGCCTGGGTGGCTCCGGTACGCTTGGGTGGCTCAGAGGTTGAGCTTCTGCCTTTTGCTCAGGGCGTGTCCCTGGAGTCCTGGGATTGAATCCCGCATCGGGCTCCCTGCATGGAGCTTGCTTCTCTTTCTGCCTGTGTCTCTGCCTCTTTCTTTCTGTGTCTCTCATGAATGAATAGATAAAATCTTTTAAAAACAAGAGATTAGGTATAAAGAAGTTACATGCATAGGATTCCATGAATGTGAACTCCCAGTCCAGAAACAGGTTAAATTTCTTTCTCTATAGCAATGGGGCTCAGAATACTGGTGACGTTTAGAGGGAAATATTGACTTTGAGTAACCTTGCTAGATGCTAGAAACATTCCATACTTTGGTCTGGGTGGCAGTTCCATGATATATATACTATGTATACATACATAAAAATCAAGCAGTAAACTTAAAACATGGGCAATTTATTATCTGTAAAAAAAGAAAAATATGGGGATCCCTGGGTGGCTCAGCGGTTTAGCGCCTGCCTTCAGCCCAGGGCGTGATCCTGGAGTCCGGGGATAGAGTACCACATTGGGCTCCCTGCATGGAGCCTGCTTCTGCTTCTGCCTGTGTCTCTGCTTCTCTCTCTCTCTCTCTCTGTCTCTCATGAATAAATAAAATATTTTCTAAAAAAGAAAAATATATCAATTTTTATTTCTTTATCAATTAAAAAAAAGAAAAAATAGGGGTACTTGGGTGGCTCAGTTGGTTAGGCATCCGCCTTCAGCTCTGGTCATGATTCCTGTGGGGTCCTGGGATCCAGGCTGGAACAGGGCTCCCTGCTTAGGGGGGAGCCTGCTTCTCCCTCTCCTTCTCCCTCTCCCCCTTTCTCCTGCCCTCTCTCTGTCTCTCTCAAATAAATAAATAAAACCTTTTAGGAAAAAATAAGGGACAGCAGCTCAGGAAAAAAAAAAAGGAAGACATCTTTATGTCATTATCTTGAATAAACATTAAAAAACAGAACATTTAGGGGCACCTGGGTGGCTCAGTGGTTGAACATCTGCCTTTAGCTCAGGTTGTGACCCCAGGGTCCTGGGATGGAGTCCCAGTGGGGATCCTGCTTCTGCCTCAGCCACTGCCTATGTCTCTGGCTCTCTCTGTGTCTCTCATGAATAAATAAATAAAGTCTTTAAAAACTAATAAAATAAAAAATAAAAGTAAAAAGCAGAACATTTCCAATACACATTAAAGGACACATGTTTGAAAATAATGTTCATCTGTATACCACGAAATAAATTAAATAAATAAATAAATAAAATTACTTCACGTACACAAGGAATTCAAACACTACACTTTGGTTAACGCATTCCAGGCACACTAGGGGTTTGATGTGAGCTGCTGCTGGGATACTGGCAACCTAGAGAAGTGCTGGGGCCAAGTGGAGAGTGTGTAGCTAGGATTATGCCTTGTCACCAGCCTGGCTGGAGTTATGGAAGGCTAAGGCTTTGTGTCAAGGTACAGGGTGGAAAACTGGAAGGGAGGGAAGGTAAATTAGGAGAGGGGGCAAAGAAGAAGGACCAAGGGCAGATTCCCTCAGAGTCTGGCCCATGTCCCAAGTCCTAGACTCTTGACCTCACCAGAGAGACACAATAGATGTAAAACAAGGCAGTTGGTTTCCAAGTGGGAAGAGTGCCAGATGGGTGTTTTTTTTTTTTTTTTTTTTTTGCTGCCCAAGGAATGAAAAATCAATAATAATCATTTTTATGATTCATGTTCATCCTGTTTTATTCCAGAGCACTTTACCGAAAGGCCCCTTGGCCCAGCCAAGAAGCTCAGGGCCAGGAGCCAGGACACCTGGATTCTAGATCTGTGTGTGAAAGACTTAGACCTTTCTTGGGATCCAAGTTTCTCAGTTGTGGCAAGTGACATTGTGGAGCATTCTACCTACAGTTTATATACATCATCTCGGGTGACTCTCCAACCCCTGGGGAAGAAAGCAGAGAACGCAGGTTTGCTATTCTCATTTTATAGACAAGGAAACAGGATCAGCAGATGAGGTTAAGAGATGTGATCAAACACACACTGCTTAAGATGGTGGGGAAGCTGACAAGCTGGGAGCTGTGACTTCTGACTCTAAACCCTTTGCTCTTTCCCAGACAAAACAAGAAAGTCAGGAGGCACCTGGGTGGCTCAGTGGTTGAGCCTTTGGCTCATGTCCTGATCTTAGGGGTCTTGGGATCCAGTCCTGCATGGGGCTCCCCACAGGGAGCCTGCTTCTCCCTCTGCCTATGTCTCTGCCTCTCTCTGTGTCTCTCATGAATAAATAAATAAAATCTTAAAACACACATACGAAAGTCAGTCCGTTTTCTAAGTACAGTGTGAGGTGGTTTGATCCTACACAAAATACTCTGAGTATGCTCCAAGGGCAGAGCTGGATTTGTGCAGACTTGAGCTGTACAATGTGTGTATGTGTGGGTCTTTAACAAAAATAATACCCAACGATGAAATAAAATTAAGAACAGGGCACTACAAGGCCCCGCAAATGAGGGACCATGAGCTGAAGCTCCATTAGCAACAAGGTCAACCGGCCTCTCCTACGTGCCCTGCCCACTCAAAAATCCGGTCGCACCAGATCTTGACAAGGTTTTCCTCCCTGTTTGTAAGACGTGGCAGATGTGGGCTGTGGAAGTCCTGGGAAAGGAATCTCATTTCTCCCAGGAGACAAGAGGAATTACAGCAGCAGGGAGGCCGCTGAGTGAGGATGGAGAAGGCTGTGTGCCAGCGGAGAGTCCAGAGGGGCCGGCGCCCCGGCTGGCCGCGGTGCGGGCAGTCCGCAGAGTCGGTGCGGGAGGCGGGCAGCCCGGGAGCCCCGGAGCCCGGCGCGATGGCGCTGCCCGGGGAGCGGCGGCCCAGACCGCAGGCTCGCCTGTGGGAAGCGGGCGCTCTTCGTCTTCGGGCTCCCTGCGTCCTGACAACCCTGCCTCGGAGGAGGGGAGGCAGAGACCGACGACCGCAGCCGGCAGCCCCGGGAGGGCGGATGGCGGTCCCCGCCCCGGCCTTTCGCCCCCGGAGCCGCAGGACGGCGGATGCCGCAGGCCTGGGCGAAGGCTGCCCCGCGGCGGCTCGGGCGGCGGCGGGCCCGGGTGCCAGGCTACCCTCGCGGCTCCCCGCCGCCGCTGGGGGAGGAGGGGGCACAGCGCCCGCGGCCTGCTTTCCCAGGGCTGGCCGAGCCTTTTTGACAAGCTGATTGCATGGCGGGGATTGGCTGGTCCGGGCGTGACGCCGGTAACAACAAAGGTGGAGTTGGAAGAAATTAGATTAAAGGAGAGGGGAAAAAAAAAAAATTAAAGGGGGAGCTGGCAGGGGACTGGAGGCAGAGACCGAGGGGGAGATGCGCGAAGCGCGGTCTCCTGGCTCCCGCTTCGCCCCGGAAGCCCCTGGCGCAGACCCACCGGGATCACGCTCTCCGCCCCAACCCCGGCCCAACTACCGAAACCGGGGTGGCGGGGGGAGGCTGCTGCTTCTTGAGAAATCCCCCTAATTCCCACCCTGACACCCCTTGCTACGGCCCAGGGGGAGAACTTTTTGATCGGACACCTCGGATCCTAAACCCGGAGGAGGTGAGGGGCGTTGAGAACAACGAGAGGCTCGCTCTAAAACCCGGAAGGCCCTCGCGGGGAGCCGAGATCCGGCAAGGCGGGGTGCTCCCCCGGTTTTTCAATGTGTTGCAAATCTAAGAGCTTCTTACTTTTTTTTTTTTTTTTGTAACACCCCCCCTCCTTTATCCCCCACCCCCTCGCTTTGGCTTCAGGGTTGCAAAAGCAAAGAGCAATAAAAAAAAAAAAAAAAAAAGCCGCGCACACACTCAGACACACACCAGTGGCGACAGGGGAGAGTTGGAAAGACGCAGGAGAGAAGCAGGAGGCAGGAGGCAGCGGGGAGGGAGCAATGGGAGCGGGAAGCAGGCAGGTTCCCTCGCAAATACCCCTCCGGCCCCACGTCGCTTCGCCGGCCCCGGCAGGGGAGCCAGGAACCGGGCTAGCAGATGGAGGAGTGGAGCTCGCTCTAGGCAGCGGGCTTGGCCGGAGAATGGAGGAGCCGCCAAGCGACCGGCTGATTGGAAGAGAAACGCAGAGCGATGGAGGCGGGGGTAGGAGGACGATTTCTCTGCGGGGACTGGCGGCGGCGTATACGCCCGGGTCGGGCGCTGCAGAGCTTGGCTGGCTTTCAACCCGCGCTCGCCGGCTCCAGCCCCGCGCGCCCCCACCCCCAGCCCTCCCGGCGGCTCCGCAGGTGAGTGCGAGCTGGGGGCAAAAAAAAAAAAAAACCCCAAAAGTCTCAACACGCCCGCCCTGCCCCCCCACCAAAAAAAGAAAGAAAAGCATTTTTTTTTCTTTTTCTTTTTTTATTTTCGTGCAGCCCCCATCGCGGTGGGAGGGAAGGGGGTGAGGCTGAGTGGCCCGGAGGAGGCGGAGGGGCCAGGCGAGGCCGGGGTGGCCCGGGAGGCGGCGGCGCCGAGGCGGCTCTGACGGGCGAGCGCTCGGAGCGGCGCTGCGCTGCGCCGAGGCGGGCGGGCGGGCGGGCGGAGCGGGGCGGGCGGAGCGCGGCGCGTGGGGCTCGCCATTAGCCGTCGCTCCGCTTCGCCATCTCGGGCTTTGTCTGGCGACTCGCTGCCCCGGCGTCGGCTGCGGCGGAGCTGCGGCTCCGCTCTTCGGCCCGCCGCACCCCTAGGCGCCCCTGGCCCGCGCTCCCATTCACACGCTCGGTAAGTGAGCCCGGGCTCCGCGGATTTCGGGGGAGAGGGGTTGCTGCGAGTGGCGGCGGCGCCGATCTCCATGCGCCCGGGCAGGCCTGGGGAGCCATGCCGGGCTGGATTGAACCGGCTCCCAGAGCAGCTCCTCCGCCGGACCCCATCGCCCCCTCGCCGTTTCCGGGGTGTAAAGGAGCAAAGGGGATTTTTTTTTTTTTAATTTGCAGGCATGGCATTTTGTACGGGTATTTTTTTTTTTTTTAAGTTTCGTGTGTGTGCTGTTCGGAAGCAAGGGGACCGCGAGGTAGGCGCCGAAGCCTGGCGCCGGGATGGGCGTGCGTGCGCCCCAAGCCGGTGGCCACGCTCCGGGGTTGAGGGTGGGCGCGGAGCGCCCGCTCCAGGAGGCGGGAGAAGGGAGCGGGTGAGGACTGCCGTGGAAACCCGAATCTGAGCTGGGAGGACTTGGGGGGAGAGCTCCGAAGCAGGGCTGCGGGCACCCCCTCAGCCTCCCCGGCCGCCGGGGGGCCCTCCGGGCACCGTCTCAGGCGGCCGCGCCTCGCGCCCTCCCTCCCGCGCCGGCCGAGCCTGCTAGTTCCCCCGCGGGTCTGGCGAGGTCGCTCTCGGCGCCCGCCCGCCCGCCTCGGCTCCGAGCCCCGCCGCCATCCGGGCGGCTGCGTGTCTCCCTGCCCCGGCCCCCCCTCCCCGGCAGCAGCAGCAGCCGCCGCCGCCGCCGCCGCCGCCGCCGCCACCGCCGCCACCACCACCACCACCACCACTACCACCACCCCCCTCCCCTCCTTCCTTCCCTCCGCCTCGGCCGCCCGGGTCCCCCAGCTCCCGCCCCTCCTCCCAGCTGCCCCCCGCGGAGCCCGCCCGGGCAGGCTGTGGGAGGGAGCGGAGCCGGCGAGGCGGGCGGGCTGGCGCTCGCTCCCCGGGGGTCGGTGTGCGCTCTACGGGGAAGGACGCGCTCGCTGCCCCGCTTCTCCCGCCCCCCCTCCCGCTCCTCCTCCTCCCTTCTCCCTCCTCCTCCCCGCTCCGGCGGCGGAGGCTGCGGCGGCGGCGGGGGGTGTGCGAGCTGAGGCCGGGGCCGGCGGGCGGGCGGCGGGCGGGCTGCCTGCAGGCGGAGGGCGCTGTGCTTTGTGCTTTTCGCCGCGAGGAGCAGCAGGCAGCAGCAGCCACAGCCGCCGCCGCCGCCACAGCAGCAGCCGCCGCCCCAGCGCCGCCGCCGCCGCCGCCGCCGCGCCCGGAGGAGGAGCCGCTGCCGCCGCGGGAGGGAGCTGCGGCTGTGCCCGGCCGAGCGGGGGAGGGCGCCGCCGCTCAGAGCCGGGGAGGGAGCCGCCGGAGCGGGAAGCCCCGAGGCCGCGCTGCGCCGGGTAACCGAGGCGGCTGAGGACGCGCGCCGGGGTCGGGGCCGGGCGGCGGGGAGCGAACCGCGGGTGCCGTAGACGCCGGGGGAGACCCGGGCCGCCCTCCAGGCAGGGGACTGGACGAAAGAGGATCAGGGCATTGGAGAGGACGCCGAGAGCCGGGGGAGGGGAGGGCAGGAAGCGAGGCCCGAGCCGAGCCCCGGCCGCGGGCACAGGAGCCCGCGCTTCTCCGAGCCGGCAGGCGCAGTTCTCGCCGGCCGCCGGAGGGGGCGGCGGGGCCGGTGAGCGCTGCGCCCCCGCCTCCCGGCCGCCGTCCTCCCGCCCTCTCCTTGGCTCAGCTCCCCGGAGGCCAGGGCGGGGGCGCCGGCGGGGCTGGGCCGCAAGCTCGGGGGAGGAGGCGGCGGTTCCCGCCGTGGTCGCGCCTCTGCGGCGGGCTCCTCCGTGCGCGTCGGAGTGGCTGGGCGGTGGCGGCGCCTCCGGCCGGGGTGGGTGGCTCGGGGGCGGGGGGCAGGCTAGGCCGCTTCTCTCCGGCTGCTCGCCCGCCCAGGCGGGTGGGGACGGCGTCGGGAGCCCGAGAGGGGGGGCGGCGGGAATCCGGATCCGGTCCCCGGGGGCGGTGCGGCCGCTACGCTCCGGGGCCGGTGGCGGCTGCGCTGCGTCCGGGTCCCCGCCGGGTTGCGGAGGCGGGGGGAACCGGCCGGGGGGAGGCGGGAGGAGGAGACTGTGGCGCGCGCCCGCTTCCGCGGCCGCGCGCGCCCTTTACCCGCCCTTCCTCCTCCCCCGCCCTCCAGCCTGGGGCCTCCCCCGGGCGGGCGCACAGAGGAGGAGGAGATTTTTTTTTTTTTTTTTTTTTTGGCCCGGGTGGGGGAAGGAGGGCGGAGGGCGGGCGCTCGCTGCACGCGGGAGCTGGGAGCAGTCTCTCGCGTGGGCAGGGGAGGGCGCACGCGGCGGAGCCGGGCTGCAGGGGCGCGGGGGGGCCGCACTCCCACACCCACAGACCCTCTAGGTGTACCAGGGTCTTGGCAGGGTCTCCGTCAAAGTGCGGACTTGTGCCCCCCTCCCCCTTGGGGGAGGGAGGAATAGAAAGTCCCTCACCTCGCATCCCGCCTGAGTGGGGACTGGTGTCTCTTCTAAAGGGTGAGGTGGTTTTGACCGCGGGTTGCCCGGCCAGCACGACCCAAGGAGGAGGCTGGACGGCTAAAGAATGAACGGAGAAGCTGACTGCCCCACAGACCTGGAAATGGCCGCCCCCAAAGGCCAAGGTAGGAGCACTTTAACTTACGTCCTCTTTTCCCACATGGCTGTTTGCGGGACCCCCTCTCCTTCGAAAGGGGTTAGACAGTCCCTGTTCTCTGAATCGAGGTGAGGGGGTTATCTTCAGTTTTATGAGTCAAGTTTGGCTAAACCCAAGTTATTTGGCCTTGAGGCTATAAACTATATTTTCCACACTTCATTCTCCCCCTTAGAGAGAGAGGCTTATGAGAGCCTTCATTCTGGGATTCCCATCTGGCCAGAGTTTGCCCTTTCCTCACCCAGAGTCCTGGAATGGGAGGAAGGATGAGCAATGGGGGGGAGGGGGAGAAGGGAGGGATTGGCAAGGCTTTTCAGGTGTTTTATTGTTATTCAGAGGACAAGGTTTTGGGTGAGGCAGGTGGAGACTGGATATTTTGGTGGTTTGAGGCTCCAAGCCATAGGAGGTCCATAACTAGATCCTACCCCTTCCAGGAGGGATCCTGTGCGGATGGGGGCAGGGGGTTGGATGAAGCTGAGCATCTGGCCCTGACAGGGACGCTGAGAGGACTGAGGATTATTGGTCCATGTGACCCACCCTGTGGCAACCTTGACCCTGGTTACCAGATGCAAATGCAAATAAAGAGCCCTTTTGACTCCTAGCCCTGGTTGTTCTCCTAGCTGACCTTCCAGGGTAGCCACCCTCCAGAGAGGCCTGCTGAGGCTAATTCAGTGGCTGGAAATAGCTGGTTCAGACACCCCCACCCCCACCCCCCGCCCCGCTTTTTTTTTTTTTGCCTCCACGGGGAGTTGGACCCAGAAGACAACTCA
Source organism: Nyctereutes procyonoides (assembly GCF_905146905.1). NCBI lineage: Eukaryota > Metazoa > Chordata > Mammalia > Carnivora > Canidae > Nyctereutes > Nyctereutes procyonoides. Next base: position 993,643 of record NW_026575020.1, read on the forward strand.
GAATTCTGGGGGTTCTCCCTGGAGCCAGGGCCCTGAGAACCTTTGCTCATCTGCTTGTCTTGCCTCTCAGCTGCCCCGTATGGTTCTTCCATTTCCATTCCATTTTTCTTACTTGCCCAAAATTGCCCATGTCTCCAATGTTAGTTTCCAGCTGTGCCAGAGAGAAATGTCTGCATGGGTTCTCCTTACTGCCCACACTCCACCCTCAGCCCTTGCACATCCACGGAATCCACCTAGAACTTAAACTTGGCAACACATTTCGACGTGGTCTGCCTCCCTGCTTCCCTCCCCTCTCCTAGTAAGTTAGCTGTTTTCCCACCAGGTCCCAAATCACTGTAGCTTCATTTCTTTCTCTTCCCCACAATAAATGGTAGTCTGTGGCAGCCTGGCATGTTAGAAATGACCATAGTTTTGAAGTAAACCAGACTTGACTTCAAGTCTGGCTTTCTAGGTATGATGCTCTCTGGTCTGGAATACCCGTTCCAATCCACATGGTCACAGTTTTCTCTTGTGACTAGGTCATGTCTTGTCTTTGCCATCACATCAGAGATCCCCAGGGATTTGGGATGCCCAGGGAAAGAAGGATTGAGCACTTAAGGACTGGGGAACAGATTGGGGGGAAGCATGAGCTGGGCCTGATTTGCCTTTCTTGCCCCTCCCCAGACCGCTGGTCCCAGGAAGACATGCTGACTTTGCTGGAATGCATGAAGAACAACCTTCCATCCAATGACAGCTCCAAGTTCAAAACAACCGAGTCACATATGGATTGGGAAAAAGTAGCATTTAAAGACTTTTCTGGAGACATGTGCAAGCTCAAATGGGTGGAGATTTCTAATGAGGTAACTGATCCCCTCCCCCTTCTGCTGCCCCCTTCCTGACACATCTACGTGAACCCCTGCCTCAACCTTCCCGGTGGGGGAGAGGAAACAGAAGTCAATAAACAGGAAGGAAAGAGACCAGGCGAGGTGCTTATGTGGTCGCCCTTGTGCATTGGGGAGGCGGCACGGTTGATAGCACTGGCCTAGAGCTCTCAGTTCTGCCGCTTCCTAGCTGTGTGGCCTTGAATACTTACATCTGGGATCTTCTCTCGCCTGAGCTGTTCTGGGGATTGAATGAGGTGCTGGCATGGACAACACATCGAGGTCAGGTGGTCACCTTGTTGTCGTCCTTTGGTGTGTACGGACTGTCTGGTCCTGTGCCATAGGCGTGGGCCAGTGCCCGGGTGTTGTCTGCGTGTCAGGCACTGAGTCGTGGCTGTTGGCTCCTGCCCCTCCTCGTCTGATAAATTCAGGGTAGTGGAAAGTAGAGGAGACCTGTTGGGAAAGGGGGTAGGCTCTAGGGTGGTGTTTCCCTCTCCTGAACTTCCTCTTGCACTCACCTCCTTTCTTCTCCAGGTGAGGAAGTTCCGAACATTGACAGAATTGATCCTTGATGCTCAGGAACATGTTAAAAATCCTTACAAAGGCAAAAAACTCAAGGTGAGTTTCCAGGAGGAGGAGCATGACGTGTAAGAGAGGAATGGTCCAAAGAACAGATACTGTCTGACCTTCACCGTGTCCTTGACCCTCCTTCCAGAAACACCCGGACTTCCCAAAGAAGCCCCTGACCCCTTATTTCCGCTTCTTCATGGAGAAGCGGGCCAAGTATGCGAAACTCCACCCTGAGATGAGCAACCTGGACCTGACCAAGATTCTGTCCAAGAAATACAAGGAGCTGCCAGAGAAGAAGAAGGTGGGGGGAGGGGGGCAAAGTGGGGAGGAGGGGAAGGGCAGGGAGCAGCTGGTGCAGTGTAGGTCAGCTGTGGGGGGAAGGCATAGAGGGACATCAGGGATGGGGTGGGTCAGCAGAGCAGAGTGCAGGGTCCTGGGCAGCCAGACTCGGTCCCCTCCTCCCACTCCCATACACTGTCAAGTGCAGGCATGGTCGAAGGTGTGACCCGGACTGAAGCAGATGCTCGGACAAGCCCTTTCCCCCCACAGACAGTCCAGTGTTGCCTCATCCAGCTTTACCTCTCTGCTCGCATTCTCACCGTTAGGCTGGCACAGCAGCTCATCCTTGGACAGTTTTCACTGTGATCTCACTTGGTGCGTGCAGTATCCTCATAAAGGGAACCCCCAGAGAAGGGGTTATTCCGGTTGTGTGGGCAAGGAACTGAGGCCCAGGAGGGACTTGCATCCTGGGTCACACAACTAGCAACAGCAGAACAGCACTTGGGTGCTCTTCTCACCGCCATGTCCACACATATTAAGTGGGCTTCCTTCCTCCACGTTCAGCCAAGGATTTGCACCTTGTCCCTTGTGGCCTCGTGCTGCCAAGTGGACCCTCACAGAGGGCAGCAAAGCAGTGGAGGAGCCTGCAGCAGGGCCCCAAGTGAGATGGGGAGAGGAGAGAGATGGACAGCCAGGGTGCTGGACTGTGAGGTGGAGCCAGGGAGAGATGTCGGTGAGGGGCAGTGGGAGAGACAAGAACGCACATTTACTGGAAGAAGAGACAAAGCCTTACGTGGCCAGGTCTCAGGACGTGGCACCGGCTGCCACACCATACATAGCCCTCTGTCTTCCTGGTTTGTGCACTCTGGCTACAGACTCCCGTGCCCTTGGTTCTGTATCCAAAAAGAAGCCAGCTTGGCTGGGTGAAACCAGCTGTCTACACCTGCTGTCCAGGCCAAGCAGGAGTAGGAATTAAGAGTTTTCTTTGGCCGCTCTGATGGGGATGTTGCAGAGCTGACTGTACACACAACACCCAGACTCTCATGGAGAGGGAGGGAGAGGCAGAGGGTCCGAGGACCAGGGAGAGTTAAGAAACTATGTGGTAGAGTGGACAGAGTGCTGGCCTGGGGGACACGAGACTTGGGGTTCTGCTCCTGACTACCACTGAATTGTTCTGTGTGTGACCTTTGGTAAGTTACCTCATTTCTCTGGACATGGTCTTTATCTGAGGTGCAGAGGATAAGCCCAGTCTGCTTGTGCCTTATTCTGAAAGCTGCTGTTCTGTGTGAGGAGGGCTGAGATTAGGCAGAGTAGGCTGGGCTCTGCTCCCCATTTTCTACAAGAACCACAGGGGAAGGTGAAGCTGGTTCCTCCTGTGCCTGGACCCTCTTGTGAAAGGCAGGAGTTGGACTCAGTTGCCATGAGCCTCTGGATGCTTCCACAGCTGACTCTTGTGAATCGGGGGAAAAAGGGAGAAAGGAGAGCTGGACATTGAGCAGTAGTGAGGACAGGAGGTAGATGAAGGAAGGAAGAAAAGAAGAGAGGAATGAAGAGGCAGGAACAAAACGGAAGTAGGCGGGTGATGGCGGGAAGGGAGGCCAGCCCTATAGAAAGAGGTGGAGGAGAAGGAAGAGAAGCCAAGGCAGAGGAGAACCAGTCGGGTGGGGGAAGGGGAGCTCGAGGAGCCTGCCAGCCAGGAGCTTGGAGAAGGGATCAGTTAGGGAAGAAGGTGATGGGAAGGGGTTTGGGATGGGGAAGGCATACGAAGGATAGTCAGGGTTCCAGGGGGACCACTCAGCAGATCGGGAAGAAAATTCAAGTTGAGAGATCTATGAGAATGTCATTCCCGTTGCAAGAATTCACTCTGGGTGCCTTCAACACAGTCTACCCTTGGGCCTTACTTGAAAGCAAGACTCAGCCTGCCCCCGTCCCTGTGAGCCATCTTTGAAGCAACAGACCAACAGTAGCTGCCACAGACCTGAGAGGAGGGAATAATAGGGGCAAGGCCTACACCTCCTCCTAATGTATTGAGGAGAGTTTTGCGGTGTTGGGGAAAGGTGGGGAGGTAAGGTCAGGGGAAGTCCCAGCTGTGTCACTGCTCACTGTGGCTGGGTAATGCTGGGTCCCACTCCTGGGACTCTCCCTATCTTGACAGGAGGGAATAGGACATAGGATGTATTCTGGGAGGCCCCTGTAGCTCCCACTGTGTGGCTCTAAGCTAGCAGTTGGGGCTACGGTTGAGCCCCCCCCCCCCAGCCCAGCCCACTGGAAGGCAGGCCACCATCCCCTGCCAGCTCATGCCACCTTCTATCCACATCACCACCGGGAGGCAAAATAGCTAGCAAGGAGGACTCAGTGGCTTTTGTAGCTCAGGCTTTGGGTCGTGGATGACCCCATCCCCTCCTCCCCCAGATGAAATATATTCAGGACTTCCAGAGAGAGAAACAGGAGTTCGAGCGAAACCTGGCCCGGTTCAGGTAAGGCAGTGGAGCCCAGAGGAGGGCCACAGGGCACTGGGTGTGGCAGGTTAGGGTGATACCAACCAGAGCCTCGAGCTTGCCATCTGTGAGGCATGGAAGATGGATGGGTTATGTGTAGACCCTAGTGGGTCACGCTCAAGGGCAGGGACAGGCAGGTAGCCACTGTCCCACTAGGCCCCAGTTGGTAGGCCTAGGAGCCTTGGTGGGTGGGGCAGCTAGCTGGGGGTCTCCCTGGCAGGATCCCCCTGTACCCGCTGACTATTGCTCCCCATGCCCTGGCTAGGGAGGATCACCCTGACCTAATCCAGAATGCCAAGAAGTCGGACATCCCTGAGAAGCCCAAAACCCCCCAGCAGCTGTGGTACACCCACGAGAAGAAGGTGTATCTCAAAGTGCGGCCAGATGTGAGTGTCCGGCCAGGGGGTAGGGATGGAGGGCACACGGTGGTGGCAAGGGGGGAGCCGCGCCAGGTCGGCCGGGCACGGTGCAGGGGAGCAGGAGAGGAGGCCCCTCCCCAGGGGTGGGCTGCATGGACAGGGCCTGGGCCAGCTGGCGTGCGAGTGTGTGCGTGCGTGCGTGTGTGAGCCTGTCCCCTTGCACCTAGGCGGGATTCCCGCCTCTCTATTTTCCCCTCCTGGCCTGTGGGGGACACTCCTGTGACCTCCTGTGGCCTGAGGGGGTGGGGGCCTCTGTGCCCCCTTCCCCCTTCTCCCCTCCCCCTGCCCCTGGCTGCCTGTGTGTGTCTGACGGCTTTTGGTTTGCAGGCCACTACGAAGGAGGTGAAGGACTCCCTGGGGAAGCAGTGGTCTCAGCTCTCGGACAAAAAGAGGCTGAAATGGATTCATAAGGCCCTGGAGCAGCGGAAGGAGTACGAGGTTAGGCTTCCGCTGCGCTCCTCCCCATCCGGCTCTTCAAGAGCCTCTGCCCTCTGACTCTGTGGCCTCCGCACTCTGCGGGAGGCAGTCATTCCCTGTCCCTTCATTGAGGGAGGGGCCTTCTGGGCCCCTCACCTCTGCCCCTACCTTCCCCGCCCACCCCCCCATGAGATCTCAGGCTAGGGCAGGGCAGGGCACCACGTGTCTCGTGTGACATAGCAGACACACGGCCACCCCCCAGCTTTGCTCCCTGCCTCCCCTCCCCAGCGGCTCTCCCCCCTCCCCAGCCCCCGCTAACCCCACACCCCGTTGCCCTCCATCCCCCCACCTCACTCTGCAGGAGATTATGCGTGACTATATCCAGAAGCACCCCGAGCTGAACATCAGTGAGGAGGGCATCACCAAATCCACCCTCACCAAGGCCGAACGCCAGCTCAAGGACAAGTTTGATGGGCGACCCACCAAGCCACCTCCGTGAGCACTGCCCTGGGGTGGGTGGGTGAGTGGGCACGAGGGCTTCTAGGGAGCTGGGCCATCCAAGGATCTCGGCCAGGTTCTGAAGTTGAGGAAGGCAGGTGCCCTGGACTGCCCTGGTCACTCAGGGGGGTTGCTCTTCTTTTCCTGCTGTTTCTGATAGGAACAGCTACTCGCTGTACTGCGCAGAGCTGATGGCCAACATGAAGGACGTGCCCAGCACTGAGCGCATGGTGCTATGCAGCCAGCAGTGGAAACTGCTCTCCCAGAAGGAGAAGGATGCCTACCACAAGAAGTGTGACCAGGTAGGTTGTGCTAAAGAGGACGTCTGGAGACCCTTGGGGCCTTGGGAGTATCTGACCCCAACTAGGGGTCAGTCAGTGGTCAAACGTGTCTCAAACACCTGCTACAAACTTGGTCTGGTCTGCTAGGTTTAGCATCTGGGCTGATCAAGCCAGATGGCCCCGGGCTGCCTGTCTAGTGTCTATAGAAGGAGATTAGGCCCTGTCCAGGCTCCGAACATTTTGTAGAAGGCTCTTGTCCCTTGAGAACGAGCAGGTATGTGCCCACACTGACCCTGACTCCCCTTCTTTCCTAGAAAAAGAAAGATTATGAGGTGGAGCTTCTCCGTTTCCTAGAGGTGAGTGTTCTCGTCGGTGGGGCATTGGGCAGAGGCCCTGGAATTAAGCAGGGCCCTCTGGACTACCTGGGAGGAGCTGGCTCCCAGGTGCGCAGCCCCATGCCAGGTCTTGTCTCTGGACCAGAGCTTGCCGGAGGAGGAACAGCAGCGGGTCCTGGGGGAGGAGAAGATGTTAAGCATCAACAAGAAGCAAGCCACCAGCCCCGCATCCAAGAAGCCCTCGCAGGAAGGGGGCAAGGTGGGCAGGGGGCACAACGGGCGGTGGTGGGGGAACATGGGGCTCCCTGTCCGCACCCCCATGGACCGACCTCTGTCCACCGACAGGGCGGTTCAGAGAAGCCCAAGCGGCCGGTGTCGGCCATGTTCATCTTCTCTGAAGAGAAGCGGCGGCAGCTGCAGGAGGAGCGGCCCGAGCTCTCGGAGAGCGAGCTGACCCGTCTTCTGGCCCGCATGTGGAACGACTTGTCGGAAAAGAAGAAGGTCAGGCTCCGGTCAGGCTCGGGGGGCTTCTCCCCCAGGGGCGGGCCACACTTCCTCAGCCACGGCCTGCGCCTTAGCCCTCCCTTAGCCCTCCCCTGTGCCTGGGCTCAGGTGCCGAGGGGGCCGCAGCTCCGCAGCCGGGAAGGCGGGAAGGCATCCGCCCCGGGGCCGGCTCCCCGGGGAGCAGAGCCGGTTGGCGGGCTGAGCCCCAGGCTGAGCCCCAGGCGGGGGACATCTGCGCCAGCCCAAGCCTCTGCCGGCCCCGCTCTCCCTGGGGTGGGGGGGGGAGAGCCTCCACTGTGGACGGGGGACGCGCGCCCCCTGGGGGCGGCCGGAAGGCTGACGCCCTGCCGGCCCTCCCGGCCCTCCGCAGGCCAAGTACAAGGCCCGGGAGGCGGCGCTGAAGGCTCAGCCGGAGAGGAAGCCGGGCGGGGACCGCGAGGACCGGGGCAAGCTGCCCGAGTCACCCAAGAGAGCCGAGGAGATCTGGCAGCAGAGCGTCATCGGGGACTACCTGGCCCGCTTCAAGGTGGCAGGGAGCCCGAAAGGGGTTGTTCAGTGGCCTGCCCTCGAGGGCCGGTTCCAGTCCCAGGTGACCCCTCCCATAGCTGATACCTCTGTTTGTCTCCAGAATGACCGGGTGAAGGCCTTGAAAGCCATGGAGATGACCTGGAACAACATGGAGAAGAAAGAGAAACTCATGTGGATTAAGAAGGCAGCCGAAGACCAAAAGCGATACGAGGTGGGAAGAAGGGCTCTGCTGGTCAGCATGGTGGCCCCTAGGGAGCTGAGGGTCAGAGCACCCTTTTGGGCCAGCAGCTGTCCTCAGTGGGTGGGCTGTGGAGCTGGGAGTCCCAGCCTTGGTTGTGTGACCCTGAGCAAATCTGCCAGCTTCCTTCTCTGAGCCTCAGTCACACATCAATCAGTCCATGGGGGCGGTGAGACCAGTCATGTGAGTGTAGTTGTGACAGCACTTCCAAGCAGGGGCGCCTGGCCCAGGTGTGACCTGTTAGGACGTAGCCCCTCTGCTCGGCCTCAGTGTCTAAGGCAACTGATGGCGTGGGGCAGATGGTAGAAATAATTTTGGGTGAGGGGTGGAGTGAGCATGACTCCTTTGAGTGTCCCCACAGAGAGAGCTGAGTGAGATGCGGGCACCCCCAGCTGCTGCAAACTCATCCAAGAAGATGAAGTTCCAAGGAGAACCCAAGAAGCCTCCCATGTGAGTCTAAGGGGGCTAGAACCCACCTTGGCCGCAGGAAGGGTCATGGCTGGATGACTGTAGGGTAGGCGTCCTAACCCTCCCTGTGCCACTCCACCGCCTAGGAACGGTTACCAGAAGTTCTCCCAGGAGCTGCTGTCCAATGGGGAGCTGAACCACCTGCCGCTGAAAGAGCGCATGGTGGAGATTGGCAGCCGCTGGCAGCGCATCTCCCAGAGCCAGAAGGAGCACTACAAAAAATTGGCAGAGGAGCAGCAGAAGCAGTACAAAGTACATCTGGACCTCTGGGTCAAGGTGAGAGGGCTGGGGGCGGGGGTACCTGGGTGGCTCAGTGGTTGGGCATCTGTCTTTGGCTCCGGGTGTGATCTTGGGGTCCTGGGATCAAGTCCTGCATTGGGCTCCCCTCAGGGAGTCTGCTTCTCCCTCTGCCTAGGTCTCTGCCTCTTTCAGTCTCTCACGAATAAATAAATAAAATCTTAAGAAAAAAAAGGTGAGAGGGCTGGGGACCCTTGGAAGGAGAAGGCAGCATCTGCCTGGCCTGCCTCCACGATTCCATTCATTGTTCCATTCATTCGAAGTCCTATGATCGATATCAAAGAAAAGAAACTCAGGTTCAGAAAGATTAAGTAATTTACCCAAGGTTACACAGCTAGTAAATAGAGTAATCCAAGCCAGATTGTCTTGTCCTACCTCCAGCTGGGACCAGAGAGCGTCTCCCAGACTGGTTTGGCCTCAAGCCTCAGAGCTCTTCTTGGGCACCTTGGTTGAGCAGTCAGGTTTATAACGTGGGGAGAGCCACCTCTGTCACCCCCAGCTATCCAGGCAAGTTAGCCAGGGACCCTGGGAGATAGCAGGGTTTGTGTCTAGAGGTTTTGGGGAGCCACAGACTCCCTTATCAGTGACTCTAGGCTTGTTGGGTGGGAGTGATGATACCAGGCTATGATAGTCATTGTAGGGGGCTTCTCTGCTGAGGAAGGCCCTAACTCTGGAGCCTCCCCTTGACTGTAGAACAGTAGGAGGGACATGAAAACCACAGTCCTAATAACAGGGTAGCTTAGAAAAGAATTCAGGGCTTCTTAGGGGTTAGTCCTGGACTGTCTTCGCAGATCCTGGGGGGCACTCTGCAGAGACCCAAGGTATGGGGAGAGTGGCAGGAGTAAAATGGGGTAATGGTATATAAATGCTTAACCCACTGCCTGGCTTTTGGTCAACACACTCCCATCAGCAGTAGTTTGGGTGGCGTTCCAACCTTTACCTCCTTCTCTGTCTCCCAGAGTTTGTCTCCTCAGGACCGTGCAGCGTATAAAGAGTACATCTCCAATGTGAGTGTGGGAGCAGGGTGGTGCTGGGGAAAGGGGGGGGTTTGGGGGTCCACTGTCTGGAACTCCTGGCTTCTCCCTTCGTCTGTGTTCCCCTTCTCTGCAGAAACGTAAGAGCATGACCAAGCTTCGAGGCCCAAACCCCAAATCCAGCAGGACTGCCTTGCAGTCCAAGTCGGTAAGGAGCTCCTCCAAGATGGAGGAGGGGGGTCCTCGGTGTCTGGAGGGGTGTGGCACAGACCACTGACGTGCCTCTGCCCCTCCCAGGAGTCTGAGGAGGATGATGAAGAGGATGAGGAGGATGAGGATGAGGACGAAGAGGAGGAGGATGATGAGAACGGGGATTCCTCTGAGGATGGTGGGGACTCCTCTGAGTCCAGCAGCGAGGACGAGAGTGAGGACGGAGATGAGGTCAGGCAGCAGGGCGTGGTGGGAGGGCAGGGTGGCCCTTACCAGGACTGCCACCTGGTGACCGCATTCTTTGCCCCCCCCCCCCAGAACGAGGAGGATGATGAGGATGAGGACGATGACGAGGACGACGATGAGGATGAGGACAATGAGTCTGAGGGCAGCAGCTCTAGCTCCTCCTCCTCGGGGGACTCCTCGGACTCTGACTCCAACTGAGACTCATCCCACCCAGGGCTCCCCTCCCCAACTGACCACCTTTGTTTCTCCCCCATGTTCTGTCCCCTGCCCCTGGCCTCCCCCACTTTCTTTCTTTTTCTTTTTCTTTTTTCTTTTTAATTCGGTGGGGGAGGGGCTGGAGGAGCCCAGGCCAGGACTCTGCAGCCTCAGAGACATCAGCCCTGGGGGGCCCTCCAGGGAGTGCAACCATCAGACTGAGCCACCACTGGACCGGCCCGGCCCACCCCTCTTCTGCACTTGGGGTTCCGTCATGGACAATGGACCTGGGAGTGGGGTGGGGGGTCCCAAAGAGTTCAGTGAGGCCCTCCACACCTGCAGCCCGACCCATGGGAGGGTGGAAGCTTGGGGAAGACCCTTCCTGTCCTGGAGGGGCTTGCCGACTGGACCCCTGCATTGGAACTGGAGGCAGGGAACACGTGGGGGGAGAGGAGGGCAGGAGCCTCAGAGAGAACAGGCGCCGCCCCATAGCCCTCTCCCCTGCCCTCTGCAGGAAGGAGCTGCCTGGACCCACTCATGGGGGGGAGGGGGCAGAAGTGTTTTTTATATATGTGTATATATTTTTTTTTTTAAGCTCTGAGCTGTCAACGAGACGTTTCCTACCGATCTCGGCTGCCGTCTCTGTTGTCATTTCTGGGAGAGGGAGGGTTTAGGGGGTAGGTTTGGGACTTTTTAAAAACGGTCTTGATGTGAATGGAAAAGTGCGTGCGCGCGAGCGAGCGTGTGTCGCCTGTACATAGCATGGGTGCACCTGTGGATGTGTGCAAAGGCGTGTGTGCATGTGTGTGTGCGCGCGCGTGTGTAAGAGAAGGGAGAGCCCACCTCAGTCTGAATCTGGTGAATGGGTTGGTAAGGGCCAGGGAGATGTTGATCCTGGTGGGAACAGGCTGGGGCAGCCCCTTTCTCCACATTCTCTGCTTTGCCTAATCTCTGATTCAATTGGCGGGGGGCGGGGTGGGGGGGTGTACTGACCACTCTAATGCTTCCTATATATCTGCTTCCCTCTGCCAGGGCCACATGACTCTGAGCCGCCGCTGGTCTCCAGTGGGGCATTGGGAGGGGGACAGACTGGGTGCACCTAAAAGAGCTTTTATTTAGTGGGAAGGACCTTCCCAGTTCATCTGGGAGGTTGCCTGGCCACCTTAGGCTCAGAAACTGGGCTTGGGGAGATAGATGGGAAGCTCTTAACACACACCCCTCCTGCCTTTCCCTGTATCCTCCAGCTCCCCCACACCCCCACCCCATTCCCTTTGATTTCTCAGGTCTGCTCCCTTCCCCGCCCCTCCAAACCCCCAGGTGGGGAAGGGGTCTGCAAAGGCTGCTTTTGCAGCTGTCCTAACCCTTCCTGGCCATCTCCAAATGTCTGGTACCCTAATCCCTAGACCCTTAATAAGCCAAGCCACCTTATCTCTGTGGATTGAAATTTTTCATTTTTTATTAAATTTTGGCTTTTTTTTTTCTTAAAATCATGTTAATGACCTATTTAGTGGGGGCTTTGTGCTTTTCTGCCTCCCCTCTCTGAATGAAAGCCAAGGGATGGGGGAAGAATGGGAATTCCACCCAGGAGGTGGGATGGGAAAGGTAGGTCCCACCCCCAAAGGAAAGCAAACAATCTGCTTTGCCTCGGACGTGGTGCTGGGGGTGGGGAACCTGGGGGGGACACTCCCCTCTCCCACTCTCCTTCCTTTGTCCTGACCCTGACACAGGGGTTCATAGGTTCTATTTCTTCCCCAAGAGCCCCTGCAAAGAACCCCATTTTCCTGTCTGAATGCCCCTACACTGTTGTGTTTTAGTGGAATGTGTTTTCATTTAAAGACAACTTTGAATGGGGCACTTTTTTTTTCGTGTTTTAAAAATCAAAAATTCTTACAGTACGAACAGGGCTGTGGGGAGGGGGGTGTTGGTGCTGTAAGAGGTCACTCTGAGTGCATTTTGGCACTGGGATGGGATGGTTGGAGTGGGAGGACCCCCCCCACTCTCTCCCCTTTTTTTCTAATATTTAAGGAGTGTTTTTGTAGGTTTCAACAACAACCACAACTTGAATTTGTATCATGGGAGGTGGGAGGGAGTGTCTTAGAGGTGTCTGCCTAAGCTTAAGGCCAACTGTAGAAGTTTTGTTTTCCCTCTTTTTGTACAATAAAGTGAAAAACAAAGGTTTGACTGCTGTCTGGTCACTGGACTCAATGAAGGGTGGGGTGCAGGGGTTACCCAATAGGTTCAATAGGGAAAGACTTGAAGCTAGCTTGTTTGCTCCTTCTCTAGAACCATATTTCTTTTCGTGAGGATTCCATAGGCAACCTACTTTCATACTGTTTTGTGCTATTATTGCACTTCCATTTCAGTTTATTCACCTTGGGTTGTCAAACCACTAAGGACTCTCAGAATTTGGGGAACAGATACATTATTTTCTCCCAGAGTGTATTGCCCTGGGAAACTGACGGCAATGGACTCTTAGGGTCAGGGGTTCACCCTGGTCGTGTACGGACTTATCATTGGGAGTTGGGGTGACCCTCCCACCTTGAGCTCTCTGCCTCACCCAAGGTTAGAAATGACTTCCCCTAGCTCCACCCAGGGCTCTTAGGGGAAACAGGCTGGGCTGAGATGACTCGCCCTCTGGGGTTAAGGAAGATAGCCTTCCCTGCACAGGCCTTGGCCAGGTTCCTGGAACTGCCAAGGGCCGGAGACCTAGGCCCCATACCCTTGTGTTCTTGTCCAAACTGCTGGAAAGCTTACTACCCTTCGTGGTCTCCCAATTCATCACATCCCACTTAACCACTTCCCTAGGGTGACTCTAAATTCACCAGCACGTTCATCGTTCCATCCAGTGGACGGTTGTCCATCTCTTGACTTCTTGGTCTATTCTGCTGGCATTGACTCCTCATTCTATCCTAGGCATTTAGGTCATCTTATGAACCTCCAATTATCACCTATAGGTAACTAATCCAAAAGGTGGTATCTACAGAGACCATTCTTCCAAATTGCAAACCTGTGTAGGTTTCTGTGTATTGTCTGAGGTCTCTTGCAGGCAGCTCAAGGCCAAAAACGTCACCCTCTAGTTATTCAAATTAGAAACTAGGATACCAGCTTTCACTTCTCTCCCTCTTAGACCTTCATATTTATTTGCTCACCTGGACCTGTCCATTCTACTTCCTGTATCTCTCCCAAATCTGTCTACCCTTCTCCAATGCTGTCAACCCCATCCGAATCAAGGCCACTACAACTTTTTTGCAAAGACTTCCTAAAACTGACCTTCCTGCTTGCCCTCTTGCCCCTTACAGTCCATTCTGCACACAGCAACCAAAGTCATGTTTTATTTATTTTTTATTTTTTATTTATTTATGATAGTCACATAGAGAGAGAGAGAGAGAGAGAGGCAGAGACACAGGCAGAGGAAGAAGCAGGCTCCATGCACTGGGAGCCCGATGCGGGACTCGATCCCGGGTCTCCAGGATCGTGCCCTGGGCCAAAGGCAGGCGCCAAACTGCTGCGCCACCCAGGGATCCCCAAAGTCATGTTTTAAAAAGAACTCTGGGGGGATCCCTGGGTGGCGCAGCGGTTTGGCGCCTGCCTTTGGCCCAGGGCGCGATCCTGGAGACCCGGGATCGAATCCCACATCGGGCTCCCAGTGCATGGAGCCTGCTTCTCCCTCTGCCTGTGTCTCTGCCTCTCTCTTTCTCTCTCTCTGTGTGACTATCATAAATAAAAAAAATTAAAAAAAAAAATTTAAAAAGAACTCTGGGGCCTCCTGGTGAGCTCAGTTGAAAAGTGTACGACTCTGGATCTTGGGGTCATGAGTTTGAGCCCCACATTGGGTGTAGAGCTTACTTAAATAAACAAAACAAACAAAAAAACTTAAAAAGATAAAAAATTTTATCGCTTCTGTACAACTTACATGACTCTAAAAGGTCTGGCCCCTGCTTCCCATTTCGTACCTTCTCTCACCCTGCTCTTCCTAATCACCCACAATGATCCAGCCAAGTGATCTCTTTTGTTCTTCAAACATGCCTACCACAGGGCCTTTGTACTTGTTCTTTCTGCCCTGAATGCTAATCTCTCAATTCTACCCACAGCTGGTTTTCTCATGCTTCAGGCTTCAGCTCAAATGGCACCTCATACACAGGCCTTCCCTAATAATCCCTTCCTAGTGAGGCCTCCTCCTCTTCCATCTTGTTTTTTTTTTTAAGATTTTATTTATTAATTAATTTGTTCATGAGAGATACACAAAGAGAGAGGCAGAGACATAGGCAGAGGGAGAAGCAGGCTCCCTGTGGGGAGCCTGATGCAGGACTCGATCCCAGGACCCCAGGATCATGCCCTGAGGCGAAGGCAGACTCTCAGGTACTGGGCCACCCAGGCATCCCCTACATCTTGTTTCTGTATTTGTTTACTTGTTTATTGTCTATGTCCTCAAGTAGAAGACACCTTATCTGCTTGTCTACAGTAATCCCAGCACCTAAAATGGCCTGGTATACATTTGACACTCAAGAAACATTTGCTGAATGAGTTACTAAGTACTGCTGACAAGGCCCTGGGGAACCTGTTGCCCCTGCTGGTCTCCGCACCAATTCCAGCTATACTAGCCATCCATGTCTCAAAACATACCACACTCTCTCTCAGGGTCAGTACACATTCTGCCTATACAAGCAACCATTCTCTCTGCCTCTAATGTTCCTCTTCACCTCACTGTCTAGTTTATTTAGGGCCCTCCTTAAAAGATCACTCCTTCGGGACTCCTGGATGGCTCAGCGGTTGAGCATCTGCCTTTGGCTCAGGTCCTGATCCCGGGATCCGGGATGGAGTCCCACATTGGGATCCTTGTGGGGAACCTGCTTCTTCCTCTCCTTGTGTCTCTGCCTCTCTCTGTCATGAATAAATAAAATCTTTTTTTTTTTTTTTAAAAAAAAAGATCATTTCTTCAGTGGTGGTTGGAGGTCTTCTCTGACCCCTTGATTAAAAGATATCCATGTCATTTGTTTCTTCAGCAGCCCGGATACCTTCACACTCATCAGACTTTGCTGGGGTATAAACTCCACTAGGACAAAGTCTGTGTGTCTCTCTGGCTCGCTGCTGTAACCCCAGGGCCTCACCCAGTGCCCAGACTAGCGCAGTCCTTAGTGTTTATTGACTGACTGATGCTAACTGTGGAGACCAGGCATGTTCCCAAAGAGGTCACTGCCACACAGCAGCCCAGGCCAAGGGCCGGATGAATAGAACAATCCACTTGTAAAGGAGTTTGGTGTGAGGATGGCCATGGGTGGGAAAGTGAGGAAGAATTTAGATAAACAGGGAGGAGACAGGAAGGCTTCCTGGGCATGTGTAAATTCCTCAGCGCAGATATACTGGGCATATTCAGAGTCTAAAAAACAGATCAGAATCACTGGAACTGAGAATTCCTGATTCACATTTTGGAGGTTCATGAAGGCCAAGTTCAATGATCTTTGGAGAGTCTCCACCAGCTGGTCCCACAGTACCTACAACATATACCAAACAGAACTTGTCATTCTCTTTATAGTCTCACATCTCTTCCTCAGAGTTCCCCATCTCGGTTAAAGGTGTTTTCAGAGATTCTTTGTCTTTTACCCCATACACCTCAATCAGTAACAAAAATCTACTGACTCAGCATGCCAGAGTAATCTATAAAATCCAAATCTGATCAAACGGTTCACCTTGGGGACTCCTCGTGGTCTATAGGGTTAAAGCCCATATTACTCAGCACACCTTTAGTCCTGTATGGTCTGACCTGCTCACCTCCTGCTGTTTATCCATCCATTCCCATGTTCCAGCCAATTCCCCAAACCGAGCCGTACTCCTGAAGCTTGCTGTTTGGGATGTCTAGTGCCTTCCCAGCCTGCCTTGTCCTAGTTCATGTCCCACTATTAGAAGACTTTACTGACGAACTCTCTTACATCATTTCATCTGTCCTTCTGGGCACCCCATCCTGTGTTCTCTCTTTCTCTTTTTAAAAATATTTTATTTGAGAGAGAGAGCACACAAACAGGAGCCGGGGTGGGGGGTGGGGGGTGGCAGAAGGAAAGGGAGCAGCAGACTCCCCGCTGAGCAGGGATCCTCTATCCCAGAACCTTGGGATCATAACCTGAGCAGAAGTCAGACCCTTAAATGACTGAGCCACCCAGGCGCCCTCTTGTTTTTTATCAGAGTGTTTGGCAATTATTTTCTTACACTTCTGTCTACCCTACAAATTATGAACTTCTTGAGAAAGCACAACTGTCTTATTTCATCTTTGCATCCCAGCACAGAACACTGTAAGAATTCTTAAAGCATGCAATAATAACAGCTACAGTTTATAAAGCACTTAGGCGGAGCTAAGAGCTTCACATGCACTGACCTGTCAGTCCTCACAACCTAACGAGATAGGTACTATCATCATACCCGGTGACAGCAGAGGAAACTGAGGCAACAGTTCATTTGCTCGAGTTCATTTGCCAAGTCCACAGATTCAAATTCAAATCTGACTCCTGTTTTTAACCACTTAGGACTATTGCCTCAATGTTTGCTGAAGACCAAACAGTCAACAACGGTCCCCAAGTGTATGATTGAGGACTTTCCTCGTTTAATCCCATCTTCTAGGGGGAGGGGGCTGTCAGACCCCCGTTCCAACACTGCAGACCCAGAGAATAACCGAGATGGAAGCGCCAGTCTGGGCACTGGTCGCGGCTGGGAAAGGCCTTTTCCTCCCGAAGGCAAAGGGGAACTCGGAGGGCGCGCGACCACGGGGAAGTACTACCCCGGGGAGTAGCGCGGGGTCGGGGGAAGGGTCTGGCTGGGGCCAGGCAGGCTGTCCGAGAGGTGGGGGGTCCAGCGTGGGTTCCGGAAGCAGGAAAGCCGAGCAGGTGTGGGATCTAAATTAGGCTGAGGGCGGGGAGGGCGCTCGGCTCAGAAGGACAGAGGTCGGCCTCCGCCCTCAGCCGAGGACCCTCATCTCGGGCGTTCGTTGGCTCGCAGGCCTGCAGTGGGCTGAGACCCGCCCAGAAACAGGGGATCGGAGGCTGGGACGAGCCCCTCTGGCTCCATAGATTTCCTGCCTTGAGGTGCTAACAGAGCCCCACTTCAACTCCGGCCTCTTCCGAGAAGTGGCTGCACGCTACGGGGTAAATGCCGGCGTTGGGGCGCCGGGGGGCGGGAGGAGGTGTGTGTGTGTGCGGGAAGAGCCGGGAGCCCCGAGGGAAGGGCGGGGGATCCTGGGCCGGAAGGCGTCCCAGGCTCGGCTGGAGCCGGCGCTCTCTTTCGACGCCACCCGCTGCCCCCGCCCCGGAGCCGGCCGGGACGGCACAACGTCTCCGCCCCCAGCGCACCGCGCACCTCACCTTGAACGGCGCTCCACCCACCACCATCCTATTGGGCCGGCCGGACCGAGGCGAGACGGCGATTGGCCGAGGTGGCCGCCGAAGGCCCCGCCCATCTCCCCGCCCCCGTCCCCGTCCGCCGGTACTTTGGACGGCGGCGTGGCGCCCCTCCTCCCCGCCCGGTCCCCGCCCCCTGGAGCAAATGCTGCCGAGCTGCGGCCGCGGGGCAGATGCACGCGCTCGGGCCCTTCTAGCAGGCGCGAGCAGTCGCTGGGCGCGCGAAAGCGAAAGAAGGAAGAGGAAGGGAGGGCGGGGGCGGGGTGTTGAAGAGGGGCGGGAGGAGGAAGAGGAGGAGGTTGGAGCGCGCTCGCGCTTGGCCTCGCGCCCGCGCGGAGGGAGGGGGAGAGGGGCGCGCGCGCGCACGCTCGCGTTCTCGCTCGCTCCATCCATCCATCCTCCGGTCGCGGCACGCGCGCGCGCTCCGGGCTCGCGCCGCACCCCCCGCCCGGGAGAGGCGGGCTGGAGTGGGGGGCGGGGGGAGGGGCGCGCGGACGGCGCGCGGACTGCGCGCGGGCGGGGTGAGGTGAGGAGGAGGAGGCGGCGACGGGACGAGAAGGGAGGGGAAGGGGCCATGGCCGCCCGGTGAGGCGGCGAGGCGGGGGGGCGGCCCGACCCCCCGGCCCCGGGCCCTGGGCCCCGGGGAGAGGCGAGGACGGACCGACGGACATGGGGCTCCGGAGCAGCCGCCGCCGCCGCCGCCGCCGGAGGACGCGGCCCTGAGAGGCCGCCGGGCCCCGGCGCGGCCCCCCGGGCGGGGTGAGTACGGAACGGAGACGGGGACGGGGGAGGGGCCTGCGGGGGGCGGGGGGCGGGGCCCGAGGCGGGGCTTGGGCCCCCTCCCCCCAGGTCTGGGTCAGCGCCCCTTCCCCTCCCCCCGGGCCGACGCGGAAACGCCCGGCTTCCCCCGGCTTCCCGGCCCGGCCGGGGCCCCCAGCTCTCCCCCTGTCTGGGTCCCCCCTGGGCGGGGCAGGACCGGCCGGGGAGGGGGCGCGGGGCCTTTGTTAGGGAGCCAGGCCCCAGCCCCCGGGACAATAGAGACACCCTCCCGGACTCCTCTCCCCGGCCGGCTGGGGCTGTCGGCGGGCGGGGAAGGAGAGGGGCCGGGACGCGTCCCACTCTGCCCACTCTCTAGGGGTCGGTCTGTCCCGGACCGGCGCCGGCCTCGGGCGGCTCGGCTCTCCTCCCCCCAGTCGGTATGATGCAGCAGCAGTGCCGCAGGGACGGGGGAAGAGCCGAGGCCCGGCCTCCTACCCTCCCCGGTGCCCCTGGCTCATTTGTCAGTCCCCACCCCACTCTAGGCCGGCAGCTCCTTAAACTCGTACCCACCGTTAAGAGGGGCCCCGGACTGTGGGCGCTGTTTCAGAATCCTTTGGTGGGGATTCCTGGACTTTGGGGCTCTTGGAGAGACTTCCGGGCTGGTCCTGAGGGAGGGAGGGTGGTTATCTAAAAAGAAGAACAGGTAAGGGGAGTGCCCACTCCGGCATGCCATCCCCACCGGGCTCTACCCCTCCTTCCTGCTCATGATGGCTAGAAATGCTCCTTCAGCTCTAGGTTTCTGTGGGCTCTGTGCCCCTTCTGTAGTCACAGGCTTATTTCAAGGGAAGACACAGTGGGGTGAAGGTTGTAGGGCTCTAGGGCCGTTCCGACTTCTGGTAGCAGTACCCCCCCAAGTGGACATCCTGGCTGAAAGCAGAGGTGACTCTGAGGAGAGCCTAGGGAAAGGGGGGGGGTGTATTTAGGAGTCTGTGCAGTTCTTTGCCACACCCTGTGGGTTTGCTTTGAGGCCTTAGAGTTCCTTCTCCTCCCCCTGCTGCATTGCACCATGGGTATGGAAGAGGGGTTTGAGTTTGGGGGACCTGGGGTGAGCTGCTGCCTCCTATGGACTCAGACTTGGACTGGTAGCAGAGTCCAGGGCCTGAGTTCAGTCCTGGGAAGGACTAGGCCGTCTTTGGGTTTCAGGCCCTGAAGGACCATCCAGACTTAGTGAGCCTAGGCCTTGGGGAAGGGTAGATCCTGATGCCAGCATTAAGCTCTGGGCAGTGAGGTGCAGAGGGGAGGTGGCAGTCTCCAGAGGTGTCTTGGACTCACACCAACATCCCCCCACCCCCATGTGTGCAGCCGTGTTGCCGCCCGCTGTGCTATGAGCAGTCAGAGCGCCGTCTCCACAAGAGTTTACAAATGAAAATGGAGGAAATGTCTTTGTCTGGCCTGGATAACAGCAAACTAGAGGTGAGGGCTCCCCCACGTGTGCCTCTAGTTCTTTCTCTTGATGTCTCTACGTCGCTATATCTGGCGTTCACACCAAAGAGGAATTTGGGTAGTCAGCCTGGTTCCTTAAAGGGAATAGCCAGCTGAAAAGGCCCAAGGCTCCGGAAGAAGAAAGGATGCGAAGTCAAGATGGGGAAAATGGCAAAGAAAGCATTATTTTTGGCCAGGGCGAGTTGGCAGATTTGGTTGGTGAGAGTTGCTCTCAGTCCAGGGGGCCAAGACTCCTGACCGTGGATGTTCTCCCCTGGGCCCAGGCCATCGCTCAGGAGATATACGCGGACCTGGTCGAGGATTCTTGTTTGGGATTCTGCTTTGAGGTACACCGGGCTGTCAAGTGTGGCTACTTCTTCCTGGACGACACGGACCCTGATAGCATGAAGGATTTTGGTGAGCTTCAGGGTTGAAGGAGAGCCATCCGGCCCCTGTCCCGGGGATACTTGCAAGTTCCTCCTCTGGAAACTGCACCAGACGTAGTACCTGGGGCTCCTGTGAGCCCAGGCAGGGGGTTTCAAGAGGCCATGGGCGGGAGACAAGAGGTGAGGGTCCCCTGCCCGCCCTGATCGCCACGCCTCTCCTGTCCCCAGAGATCGTGGACCAGCCGGGGTTGGACATCTTTGGACAGGTTTTCAACCAGTGGAAGAGCAAGGAGTGTGTCTGCCCCAATTGCAGCCGTAGTATTGCTGCCTCTCGCTTCGCTCCCCATCTGGAGAAGTGCCTGGGAATGGGCCGGAACAGCAGCCGCATCGCCAACCGCCGGTGAGGGCATCTCTCTCTGCTAGAACCAGAGATGCTGGTCCCACCTCTTGTAACTTGTGTCATGGTGTAGTCCCCCAGGGGCATTAGTAGGGCACAGACGGTGGCTCGTGCTTGGCCTCTGTGGTTGGGGGCAGAGAGAGGTGGCTGTCTTGACCCTTTCTTTTCCTTTCCGTTGGTAGGATTGCCAATAGCAACAATATGAACAAGTCAGAGAGTGACCAAGAGGATAACGATGACATCAATGACAACGACTGGTCCTATGGCTCAGAGAAGAAAGGTGTTTGGGGATTTGGGGAAACTGGCTGGGGGGGGGCGGGGGGATGCAGCCCATCAGGGTGAGGCGGGCAAGCAGGAATTGGGCATGTAAGGGTCACAGGTCGTTATATTGAATGAGAAGGGGAGAATGTAGCTTTGTGCTTTTCTGTAGGGCTCCTTAGATTGAAGGCTTAAGATGATCCTCTCCTTTCTTTTTTGTCCTACACAGCCAAGAAGAGAAAATCGGACAAGGTGAGAGCCGGGGCGAGCATGAGGGCAATTGGGGCGAAGGACAGATACCCTCCCTTATGGGCAGGGAGTCCTCGGGTATCTTGACTCAAGTCTGAGGTCATCGGGTGCCTCTCTGGGTTTCGGGATGAGGGTGTCTGTGGTGGGCAGAAGGGCCAGGGAGGCCTTGGTGGGAGTAGGGGAGGAGGAAATACGGGTAGGTGGGCCTCTTACTGGGGAGCAAGAGTAGGAATTTGAGGATGTTTCTTTGTCAAATCTTTTTTCCTTCCCTGGGTTCTCGGCTCCCCCTTATCGTTACCCTTTCCCCAAAGCTGTGGTATCTCCCATTCCAGAACCCCAATTCCCCTCGAAGATCCAAGTCTTTAAAACACAAAAATGGTGAGTGGGGCTTAAACAATGGGGATGATCTTAGCTGCGTCTTTCGGGACTCATTGCTGGAGGGTGGAGGTGGGGGGCTTAGGGGACAGGGGGATGATCGAGGGAGGGCCTGTGATCCTTCTGTCACCCCCACTTCCTCTCTGGTTATTTTCAGGGTTCTCTGTCTGTACCTCTGCATCAAACACCCTTCCCCTTCTTTTTTCTTCTTCAGGGGAACTTAGCAATTCGGATCCTTTTAAGGTGAGTAGGTACTGCCCCTCTCAGGTTCTCTCTTGTTTTCCTTGTTGTGAGTTGGGCGGGATTTGGACAGGTGGGGGGATCAGACTCCTGATGGCCCGAAGCACTAGATGGGATATTGAGATCTTGCATATTCTTGTGATTGCTGGGTCTCAGCCCCTCCCTGATGCACAGGTGGGATGGGAAGAATCACTAGCAAACTGCTGGGTAGTCCCAGGGCCCTCCCATGTAGAGAAGGGTGAGAGGGACTGATTCCCCACCCCCGTCGGGCCCTTCCCCCTCCCTCTTGGGCTGACCTGTACCTTTGGTTTTCCCCAGTATAACAACTCAACTGGGATCAGCTACGAGACCCTGGGGCCGGACGAGCTGCGTAACCTGCTCACCACGGTGAGAGACCAGGGAAGGGGAGGCCCTTGGGAGTGGGCTGGAGTCGCAGGCAGTGGTCATGTCTCCGGAGGAGGCTGGTGACAGCAGTCAGGGCCACATAGCTCCCTCTCTCTGGAATTAGGTTTTCTGGCCAGCGGTGGCCTGGGACAGGCTGTTCTGGACACCTTGGGGCCGTTGCTGCTCGTGCGATGTAGCTTTGTACAGAAGAAAATGTCTAGGGTCTAGAGTAGGCTCCCCTCCGTCCCTCCTTTCAGCTTATATTCCTCTTCCAGCAATGTGGGGTGATTTCTGAACACACCAAGAAGATGTGCACAAGGTGAGCTCAGAACCTAGAAAGGGGGCCAGGGGGCCCTCCTGCACACTCACCCTGGGCTTGGGTCGGGAGTACCCTTGGACTTGAGCAATGGGGCTCCCACCCTTCCCCTCCCTCCTCTGATGGTCAGGCCTTAGGCCACAATCTGGGGGCACTCTGTTTATCCCTTCCCCGTCTTGTCTATTCCTCCCACCTCTGCTGAGGGAAGGGGCCTCACCTGAGTTCCTCAGACCCTTCTTGCTTTGTCAGAGTCTTAAGTGGTTGTCTTCCCACTAGGTCCCTGCGCTGCCCCCAGCACACAGATGAGCAGCGGCGAGCCGTGCGGATTTATTTCCTTGGACCCTCAGCGTAAGGGACCCTCCTGGCAGGGTGGTAGGCCAGGGAAAAGTAGGATGATGATGGGTAGCCCTGAACCCTTTCTGTGCTCCCTCTCTTCTTCCAGCGTCCTCCCAGAGGTTGAGAGTTCCCTGGATAATGACAGCTTTGACATGACTGACAGCCAGGCCCTGATCAGCCGGCTTCAGTGGGACGGCTCCTCTGACCTTTCACCCTCTGATTCAGGCTCCTCCAAGACGAGTGAGAATCAGGGATGGGGTCTAGGTAGGTGATACATGCGGGCCCCATAGGCTCTCTGCTCAAAGCTGGGGTTGTGGGGACACCTGTGTTCCCTCACACAGCCCAGCCCTCATCCCTGGTGCCTCTTTCTCTTTAGGTACCAACAGCTCCGAGTCACGGAAAACTAAGAAAAAGAAATCCCATCTGAGCCTGGTAGGGACTGCCTCCAGCCTAGGCTCCAACAAGAAGAAGAAGCCAAAGCCACCGGCACCCCCGACGCCCAGCATCTACGATGACATCAACTGACTTGGGTGCAAGGGATAGCCATTGGCTGAGCAGAGCCCTCTCTCCCAACCCCCACCCAGGTGGCAAAGCCTGGCAAATGGACGGCTGCTGGGGGTTTGGGCTTGGGAAGCTTGGTGGGCCAGGCAGGCAGAGGATCCAAATATGCGCCCCTGGGGGGTGTCAGGGTCCTCTGCAATGGAGCATGACCCCTTGGCATGCAGGACTCAGACCTGGACATATTATGCCTTGGACATAAGTTTGGTGGGAGGCAGTTTTCCTATTTATTCTGTGAGTTACTGGATGTCCAGCTAGGCCAGGGGCCTGACCTGGGCACTGTGCCAGGGCACTGCCTGCCCCCCACCCCAGGAACTGGACTAAGCCCTGCCGAGGAGCATTGTGGCTACCCGGGAGGCTGTGGGTTGGCAGCTGAGCCTGGAGGGGGCCTCCCCCAGCTGCCCTCAGCAATGTGAATGGGTCCGGTGCTTGGAGCTGAGGGGCAGGGCTGGGCGTGTCCTGTCTGTGTGCAGAATCCTATCCAACGCCCCCAATCCCAGGGGTAGGCAGGCACAGCAAGCTGTCTGCTGAGGTGGGCGTCCAGAACTGCCACCGCCTTCCCTGCCCCGCACAGGGGCAGCCCTTTCCCCTCAGTCCCCAGGGGCCTCCTTGGCAGCAGGAGCTGTCCTTTTGTTGTTGGGTGCCAGGAAAGGGCCTCCAGCCTCTACAGCTTCAAGGAATGGGCAAGGGGAGGGTAGGAAGAGGGAGCTGTGTATCAAAATGACTCCCCCCCCCCCACCCTACCTTTCCTCCCTGACCCAGGGCTGGTGAGGAGTGGGGCCCCAAGGTGAGAGGGAACGGTGCTGCTTTATTTGAAATGTTTTCTTACCTCATTCCCTGCCCCAGGAAGGGGCCCAGCCTCACCCTCCTGGGGTGGCCCCATGTTCCTCCCGCCTACCCTGCCCCACTGCCCTAGCAGGGCAGTCCAAGTTCCCAACTGCTGCTTGCTACCCCCCTCCTTCACCTTGCCCAGCTTCAGTTCCTCTCTCGATGCTCCTGCCTCCAACGCCTGCCCTGTTTCCCCTTCCTTAGCCGCTTTTAAGTTATTTATTCTGTCTTGTGGTTTGGGGCTCTGAGGAAAATCCTGATCTTTTCCCTCTCCCCCTTTGCTAGGAGTTGGGGTGGGAAGAGGCTAGTCTCTGTGCTCTGGGTTGTCAGTGGAGGGGGAAGGGGCGTCATGCCTAGGCATCACCCCTCTGTGGGACTACCATGCCAGTGTGCCCACCTGCCTGGTCTACATCCCGAAGAGATGTACTGTTCCACCTCCACATGGGCACCATCGCTCCCAAGAGCCGAGCTGGAGGACTACAGTCTGGGCTGGGAGCAGAGCTGACTGACACAGGGATGGAGTTGACCCTGAGCCATGTTCTCTGGCATTTGCTGGATGTGAACCCTGCCCTCTTCCCAGGAGGAGCCATCCCACATTTGGGTAGCTAGTACCCAGGACTGGTCGGACTGATTTGGGTTAGGGACCCTAGAGGGTTAAGGGAACAACAAGAGATAGGGCTGCAGTACCGTCTGGAACCCCAATCACCCCACCCCCCACCAGGGGGGTTCTGATTGTGGCTGATGCCTGGTTACAAATTGGTTTTTAACCCAAGAATTGTGATTATTTTTTAAAAAGCCAAACAAATTTTGGCAGGAGTTAGAATAAATCCTGGGGCCTGGGCTCCTCTGTTCTTGACCCTCCATAGTCTTCTCCCTCTAAGGGGAAGCCAGAGGGAAAGGAGGATTTCAGCCAGCCTCCAGCCTGCTTCCAAATGAAGTCTTGGGAGTGGCTGAAGGTGAAGGGGGGAAGGCCAAGGGCCATTCTCCCTTCTGAGAGGCAGCTGCAGCTCAGGCCCTACCATACCCTTTCCCCTCTGGCCTCTCCCTTTCCCCCCTCTGCTTGGAGGAGGGAGAAGTGGGAAGTAGTTTGGGAACTGGTTTGTCCACATCCACTTCCCCATTGTTCCTTGGCCCACCCTCAGGGCAGAGCCCCCTGCCCAAGCTGGGTAAGTGATGGGCTTGGTCCAGCAGGGACCCTGAGGGAGCAAACCCCTTTCCTTCTGGGGAGAGTGTGCCCCCCTACCATGTAGTTGAACAGGGGCTAGGAGCTCTCCACTCCCCTCTAACAGCAGGCTGTGTGGGTTTCAATTCCCATCCTTCCCACCCCGGCTAGGTGTCGTCCACCCTGTATCCTATCATGTGTCTGAGTGTGTGTGGGGGGGTTCTGTACTAATTTCCATGGCCGGTGGCTTTTCCTTCCATGCATCACTCCCCCCCGCATGCCCAGGGGCCACCCGCCTGGCATTACCGCATGCTGGGGTCATTGGGGGAGGGGGGTGGGGCTCACGCTGTCCTGTGGTCTTGAGATTTTTATTTTTGCATATGTAATCCATCCTGTACAGGTAGCTAACTTTGTAAACGCTGTGTATTTCCCCTGCCCCCATGGCTGCTGGTGTAAATAAACTGCATCTCCCATTGGTAGCCCGGCCTACCCACCCTCATTACCATGTTGATGGGGGAAGAGCAAAGCCATTCTCTTAACATCACAGAAAAGAGGCTTTACAGCCACAAAATGGAACTTTATTTAGTCACAAACACTGACCCTCCATCCAAGAACCCCAGAGGCAAGGGCCTGGGGCCCAGGGCTCCATACCCAGAACTCGTCCTTGGAGTTGGGCAGGGTAGGACACTGGCTGAGGGCCAGAGCTGTCTCTTGCTTACAGCCTTAGGCCTAGGGTAGCAGCAGCTGTGGCTTGGCCTCTCCCAATGCTGGGGGCTTGGCTTTGTGCCCCAATCCCCTTCCTGACTGAGCTCTATAAAGGACTATTTAAAAAAAAAAAAATACAAGCAAAGTGCTTTGAAAAAAGGGGAGAACACTGGAAACTATCCAGAACACAGAGAACACCCTATTCCTGCTACAGGGGTGGAGGGAGAAGGTAGAGGCGGCTAGGTGCCTACACAGAAAGCTGACACAACCTTCATTCCTGCTGTGTGACTTTAGTCTCAAAAGATGGATATTCCCTTAAGAAACAGAAAACTACTCCAGGCTCCCTACAGAACTATGCTGGGGCCATGCTGAGCTGCCCTGGCAGGCAGCCCTGGGTACTGAGGAGCAGACATGCAGGACAATGAAAAGAGCTAGGGCCACAGCTGGGAGGGAATCCTTGGAGCCCTGGCTCCTCGCTGAGCTGGGCCACCAGCTCAGCTCTGAACTTTAGGACCCTAAAAAGTGAAAGAAGATGACATCCTTGTTTCTACCTGAGTTGTGCTTGCACAGAGGTGGGATGTCTGTACCCTCGTAGACGTGGAGGGGAGGCCCTGTACCTGCTTCCTATGTCCTAGGGAGGAGGACCCGCCACATCCTTTCCACCCTTCCCCTCCCAAGCCCTTGGGCCCAGCTCTGGCCAGGAAAGGGGGGAGGCCATTAAGGAGGAAGACCATGCCTTTCATTTTCCCCCTATGTCCTTATCGTCCATACATCCCAAATACTAGGAAACTAAAGAAGACCGTGACCCCCACCAGGGAGACAGTGGCAGGTGCTGTGAAGAACTGGCGGTAATTGATACGGAAGTACCATACCACGCCCAACAGCACCACGAACACAGGCACCATGAGGCTGCCCACACTGACGCCAAGGCTGGGGGGTTCGGTGGCCGAGGAGGGGACCAAGGAGGCTGAAGGGCCTGGAACAGCTGACCCTGGGGGTGAGCGGTGGCAGTGAATCACACAGTTGTCGGTAATGTTCAGGGAACGCAGTGTGCGGGCTGGGTCCTGCAGCAGACGGCCCTGGTAGATCAGTTTCATCTGGCTCTCTTGTCCAGGAAAATATTTACTGGAAGGATGAGGGAGAGAGAGAGAAGGAAAGACAAGGCAAGGAATGAGAAGGCAAACGGGCCGGGACCAACAAAACAGGACAATGAGGGAAGAACTGAAGGGTGAGTTTCTGAGAAGGATCCCACCCACCCCTAGTGGGGGGCTGGACCTGATAGATCCCTGCCACTCCCAGATGGGTACCAGCCTCCTCTTGGGTGACCAAGGGCTGAGGGCATAGGGTATGAGCAGCCTCCCACTCTCCAGTCCACTCACCTCTTCAGGGCACCCACAGTATCCTCCGGCCTGGCCACAGCCAGCTCCTCGGTGTCATTGAGGAATTTGAGCCGCACACTGATGAGGCCAGGGCTGGGAGGGAGGCAGCTGCTATCCTCAGATCTCAGGGGGGGCTCTGGACTGCTGCTTTCTGGGCCCGCTTGTCTTTTGGGCAGGCCTTGGATGTCAAGCAGATGCTCAAGGCTCGGCTCAATACCACCCCCAGCTCCAGGCTCCCCTGTGGAGTCTCCCCCACCTTCGCCAGCCTCTTCAGCCTTCTCATCATTACTCTCTGATGGATGGGGGAGTTCAGCTGGCTCTGGGGTGCCTTGGCCTGCTACTAGATGGTCCACATGCCCCAGGTGGAGGACGGATGTGTCTCCAGCTGACACAATGGTGCCCAGGAGCTGGTTGCTACCGCTGTCTGCTACGTAGGTAGAGAGCCAAGCTAGGACCAAGGCTAGAATCAGCACCACCACACCTGCCACCACAGTCACCTCATTACCCACACCCTCAATGAGGGTGACATCAGAGAGCTCCATGGCCTGGCTGCTGACTGGGTCGACACTGCAGGAACAAAGGGGGGCATAACATCAGCAGGGTATATAGGGTTGCAACCAGGTTCCTAGTTTGTTTAGGTCCTAACTGACCCAGTGCTGAAAGAAAATAGAATTCGGTGTCCTGTAGAAGGGAGAACAAACCGTCCTACCTCTGGACCTCCAACCTAAAGCTAAGGACTTAACCCTTTGTCTCTATTGTGAGACACTAGCTTTCAGGTTCCACATCTTCCCCCTCTCACATTTCAAGCTCCCAGTGAGCATGGATCACCAGGAAAACCTTGTGGCTTTGTTTGGTGACTGCTGCTGCAACTGGCTGTTGTTTTTTTGTAGGTGGGGGAAAATTTTTTTGCTTTTTTGCGCCCTGAGTTCCTCTGGGATTTCTATCACTTGGTCTAGCAATGATGCCCCCCAGAGAAGCCTCCAAGGTGGCTTCAGAAAGATCAAAAACTATGAAATGTTTTATTTTAGGGTCTTCTGGAGGCATAGTGCAGCCACTCTTGCCAGAATGTCTCATTTGAACCCTACCTCATTCATGGTCACGTATTCAGGTTCTGATGTCAAGAACCAAAAATTTAATTTTCCGTCAGAAGCATAGACCATCCCAAAAGGACACATCTGTAGGGGCCAGCAGCAGACATTATGCAGCAGGCACTGTTGTCTGCCCACCTCTGAAACTCTTCTGAAAGTCCTAGGGAGCAAAGGAGGACAGGCACGAGAAACACTACCCTCCTGGGTCACCACAGGCTCACAACGGCAAAACCACCACCTAAGTGGAAAGAATCTGGAAAAGATTCCAAAACAGCTCTCACAAACCATGTCCCTCTCTCTCTTCATGTACTGTATAGGTTTCCCTTGGCAATTTCTTAGAAAGGCAAGAAGGACCTGGGCTTGCTCCTTAGAGTGCCTTCTCTTTCCCTTGGAGAATGTGCGGCTTTCACAGCTGTCCCCAGGCAAATCCAATCCAATGATTATCATTAATAGACTATCCTCACAATACCTATAAAAACCTCATTATACTTATCTACCTGTCCATCTCTCCCTACTAGGCTTCTGGAAGACAAGGATCACCATGTATTTTTCTATGTACCCTAGTGCTCAGTATAATGCCATAGTAGCTGCTGGAAGAATACTTGTGGGACATATCAACATCTCAATAGCTTCCACATCCTTATTTAGAACATGGGCCCTGGAGTAAAAACAAAAAACAAAAAACAAACAAAAAAAACACCAAAAAACAAAAAGCCTAATTATAATCCCAGCCTTGCCTCTTACTAGCTCTGTAACCTCGGACAACTTTCTCAGGGCCTCAGCTTTTTCATCAGTAAAATGGGGTTAAAAATAGTACCTACCTCATAAGGTTGTTTTGACGGTGACGGGAAATCATTGAAGCAAAATACTTAGCACAGTGTCTGGCACATTGCAGTGGTTCAATAAATAAATGGTAGCAATTACTTATCGCTTCCACAACTAGCCCCTAATGGTAAGAAGGTTAATGTCACCGACCCTGATTTACAGAAAAGGAAACTGCGGCGAATAGAAGCGAAAACGACTGGCACAGACACACGGCACTTTCGTGGGCAGGAGCCAAGCAGGACCCCAGGTCTCCCGCCTCAGAGGCCTTTGCTGACTTCTCAGTCTGTGGGCGACCCGGACCGCGCGGTGAGGAGGGGTCCCGACCCTGCCTTTTCTGAGGCGAAGGCTCCGCGTGGGGCGGCCCTATTCCCGCGGGGCTGGAGAGGAGTCCGTGGACCCACCCGAGAGAAAGGCTGCCTGGTCCCTGGCCGCCAAGCTCAGTTCTCCCGGCCGGTAAGGGGTAGAGACCCGTGAGGGGGCCACAAACCATCCACACCCCTCAAACTTCGGGGCGGGGCTGGGGGCCTAGGGGCGGGGCTTGAGGACGCGGGGAGTCATGGGAAATTAAAGGTGGCCTGAACCGGTACTGTGCTTGGATAGGGAAGGAGTTCCTCACCTGAAACGGCCAGACTAAGTGTTTTGACTTCGCTAGGACGGCCCATGGACTCACCTTTCCGTAGGGGCCGGGGGAGGGGCTGGTATCCCCGATTCTGTCCAGGGTCCCGTCTCTTCCGGCTTCTCCCGGAAGCTGTTTGATTCAGAGACAGGAAGTCCCGCCTCCGCGCTGTGCACTGATGGCGTAAGTCTACGTAAGGCGGGCTGACGTAAGCGTATTCTTTAATAGGTACAGGTTTCTCAGCGGAAGGAGGGGCGGAGTTATTGTTGGCGGAATCAGCGCCCCTCTGGGGCGGGGCCTAAAGAGCCCCTGAGTGAGGGGCGGGGCCACATGGAGTTGGGGGAGGTGCTTGGGAGAAGGAAGGCGTGGCTTCGCGTCTGGAAGACCGGCGTGCTGGCATAGCCGCGCGGAACGTGAGCGGCGCTGGCCTCGTCCCGGCGTGTTCTTCCGGCCTTTCTCCCAGCCTCCCGAGCTGGCTGGGTTTATTATCGCTCTGTAACGCGCCTTGAGCTCCTGGTTAGCGAGATCAGTAGGGACTGGGCTCTCTGACCTCCAAAAGTTCAACTCAGGGCTAGTCAGAAGACGGGGCCGTTTAGTCACCTTTCGGGTGGTCCAAGGATGCGACCCCAGGTAGTGTGAGACCTTGGTAAATAAGGCGAGAAAGCATTTCAAAGAAGGCACAGATTCAGCGCAGACTTAAGGCCCAAGAAAAGGAGCCCAGAAAGAAAAAAAAAAGGGAAAAAAAGGCTCAGCTCCCAAAAACGTAGCCGGATATTGCAATTAAAATTCTTTCGAGGTGGGGATCCCTGGATGGCTCAGCGGTTTAGCGTCTGCCTTTGGCTCAGGGTGTGATCCTGGAGTCCTGGAATCGAGTCCCGCATCGGGCTCCCTGCATGGAGCCTGTCTCTCCCCCTGCCTCTCTCTGCCTCTCTCTCTTTCTGTGTCTCTCATGAATAAATAAGGTCTCAGCTCAGGTTATGATCTCAGGGTCATGAGATTGAGTCCCCCAAAGGGGCTTCCAGATTTATCGGGGAGTTGGCTTGGAACTCTTCCTCTCCCTTTGCCCCTTCCCCTTGCTCTCTTTCTCTCTCTCCAAAATAAGTCTTAAAAAAGTTTTTTCTTCAAAAGACATGTTAGGATTTTGTTGTTTTCTGACGAACTATTTATTGATTGAAGTATAAAAAAGGCAGACGAGGCAAATTCTTAAGAGTTCAGTGGTTTTCACCAACACACCACCAATAGAGCCAGCACTCAGATAAAGAAATAGAAAATTATCCCAAAGCCCCCCCGCCCCCCGGGTTCTCTTCCAGGCACTAATTTACAAAGCATAGACACTATTATGACTTCTGTTACCATAGATGAGTTTTTTTTTTGCACTTTATATGAATGGAATCAAGCCATCTGACTTATTCTTCTTTCCAAGTCTTATTGTGAAATACACATAAATTTACCACTTTAACCATTTCTAGATGGTTTAAAAAAAACTTTGAGAGACAGCAAGGGCGTGAAAGAGAGAGCACAAGCAGTGGGGAGGGGTAGAGGGAGAAGCAGACTCCCCAGTGAGCAGGGAGCCCAATGTGGGACTTGATCCTAGGACCCTAAGATCATGACCTGAATTGAAGGCAAACACTCAACCAACTGAGCCCTTTAGGTGTGCTCCGCCCTGCTGTTTTAACCATTTTTAAGTGGCTAATTCAGTGGCATTAAGTACATTCATAATGTACACCCATCATGGTTATCCATTTGCAATACCCATGCCTCCTTCCCACCTCCAATCTACTTTCTATGAATTTTCCTATTCCAGGTATCCCGTATAAGTGGAATCATAAAATATTTGTCCTTTTTCCCAATTTGTATTGTATGATTGACTTATTTCACTTAACAATGTTTTCAGGGATCATCCATGTTGTAGACCCTATCAAAATTTCATTCCTTTTATAGGCTGAATAATATTCCATTGTATGTATATAGTACACTTTCTTCATCCATCCATCTATTAATGGACATTTGTGTTGTTTCCACCTTGCAGCTATTGTGCATAGTACTGCTATGAACATTGATGTGCAAGTATCTGTTTGAGTCCTTGCTTTCAACTCTTTTGTCTGGTTTCTTTTGATCAACTGTATGTTTGTAAAATGAAAGGTATTGTTAAATTTCTGCATACATGTATTTTGGGGGCTTAAAAATTTAGTGTTTTTATTTTGAAGAATGCAGGAGGGGTAGAGTACCATAGTACAGTTAAACAATTTTTTTTAATTTTTATTTATTTATGATAGTCACAGAGAAAGAGAGAGAGAGAGAGAGAGGCAGAGACACAGGCAGAGGGAGAAGCAGGCTCCATGCACTGGGAGCCCGACATGGGATTCAATCCCGGGTCTCCAGGATCGCGCCCTGGGCCAAAGGCAGGCACCAAACCGCTGTGCCACCCAGGGATCCCTAGAATTTTGAACAGTAAATAGAGGTTTACCAAGCAAAGTTCCAGAGAGAGTAACAAGTTCAAGGGCTTTCAATACATGCTTGATGGAATGAATAAACCAAGGAGCCGAACCACTGTTAATGCTTCTGAGAGTTGGGCAGCCCTGGTGGCTCTGGTTTAGCACCACCTTCAGCCCAGGGCCTGATCCTAGAGACCCAGGATCGAGTCCCACATCAGGCTCCCTGCATGGAGCCTGCTTCTCCCTCTGCCTGTGTCTCTGCCTCTCTCTCTCTCTCTCTCTATGTCTATCATGAATAAATAAAATCTTAAAAAAATGCTTCTGAGAGTTTATTATGTGCCAGGTACTGTGGTAAGTACTTCACATACACTATCTTATGGAGCCCTATCAAATAGCTCTTATTATACCCATTTTATAGGCTTGAAAACTGAGGCTCATAAAGAATAAATAGTTGTCCAAACTATGCCACTAGTGCTTTAGCTAAAGTTGTCTAGTGCTTGTGCTCGAGCTCATTCTCACACTCTCTTGCTCTTGCTCTCTCTGTATATATATATATATATATATATATATATATATATATATATATTCTTATTCTCAATATTTGGTCCCCTCCTTTTTTCATTCAACTATATGCCATGAAGCTTTTCCTATGTAACTGAATGTTTTTATAGCATCATAGCATAGCTTTAAGGTGCTCAACAGTATCATCTTCCGTGTTACATCATAATTTTTAAGCTATTATCTCATTTGGATGGACATTTAGATTGTTTTCAGTACTTTGTTTTCAAAGTATTTTCATAGACATCTTTGTGTGTCTTTGATGACAGATTTTTGTACACACTCATGATGTTTTCCCTAGGATAAATTCCTGAAAATGGGATTGCTGGATCAAAGGGTGTTCACATTGTTCAGGTTTTTGATCCATGTCCTCCAGAAGCGTGTACCTACTTCCATTCCCACGGCAGTGTGAGTGGCACCAACTACTGTTTCCCTTCCCAAAAAACAGGGTGAAAGTGAGAGAAAACGGAATAAATGAGGGAGGTTCTGAGAGACGTGACAATCCTTGAAGATGTTATAAGGGGGAAAGAGCTGAGGGAAAGGGGGGAAGTGAAATCTAAGAAGGAAATAAATGACTGAGCAATGACTTCTGAAGCCCAGCAGGGTAAAGCTGATGGCCATGGCTGCCCTGCTGAGGAGCCTACAAATCTGGCTTTTTCACTGCCTCAGGTACTGATCAATCTGTTTGGGATTAGGTACATACACTGTGTTTCCCAAACTGCATGGACTGACTTCTGCCAGAACACTTACCAAACTGCATTGTGGTTTTTGTTTTTAAGATTTATTTATTTAGGGATCCCTGGGTGGCGCAGCGGTTTGGTGCCTGCCTTTGGCCCAGGGTGCAATCCTGGAGACCCGGGATTGAATCCCATGTCGGGCTCCCTGCATGGAGCCTGCCTCTCTCTCTCTCTCTCTCTCTCTCTCTCTCTCTCTCTGTGTGTGTGTGTGTGTGTGACTATCATGAATAAATAAATAAAATCTTTAAAAAAAAAGATTTATTTATTTATTTGGGGGAGACAGGGGGAGAGGAAGAGAGAATCCGAAGCACACTCCCTGCTGAGCGTGGAGCCTGACATGGGGCTCTGTCTCAGGACCAGAGATCATCACCTGAGCCAAAATTGTGCCGGAGGCTTGCCGCACTGTCCCACCCAGGTGCCCCTGCATTGTTGTTTTTAATTTTTTTTTGTCTTACCAAATTCCTTAAAGGCAGGTGCTATGTTTGTTTTTATTCCACTAGCCCCCAAATCAATTCCAGTGCCTGCCTACAGCAGTTACTTGGTAAAGATTTTTTAAATGAATGATGGATGTATTCAGAGAAGTTGGAGGGAAGACATGGGGAATTTGAGAGAGTTCTTCTGTCTGCTGGCCAAATGCGAAGTCTTTGTTTTTTTAAGATTTACTTATTTATTTATTTGACAGAGAGAAAGCGAGAGAGGGAGCAAGCTCACAAGCAGGGGGAGTAGCAGAGGCAGAAGGAGAAGCAGGCTCTTCACTGAACAGGGAGTCCGATGTGAGTCTGGATCCCAGAATCCACAGGCGCCCCCAAAGGTGAAGTCTTAAGATAGCCATGGCCATGAGGAAAATGGATGGAACAGAAAAGGAAGGACTGGCTAGGGATAAGCTGCTGGGATGAAGGGCTGGAAAAGTGGAGTTGGTGTAATGTATGGAATTACTATGTTGTACACCTGAAACTAATCACTGTATGTCAATCATACTTCAATAATACAATTTAAAAAAAAAAGGAAAAAGAGGGGTGCCTCGGTGGCTTGGTTGGTTGAGCATCTGCCTTTGACTCCGGGTCCTGGGATGGAGCCCCTCATCAGGCTCTCTGTTCAGCAGGGAGCCTGTTTCTCCCTCTCCCTCTGCCTGCTGCTCCCCCTGCTTCTGCAAGCTCTCTCTCTATCAAATAAATAAATGGAGTCCTTAAAAAAATGAAAAAGAAGGGAGGTTGAGTCTGGCAAAGAATGCATCTTATGAATGTGTACAGCAAAGGACAAGATGCAGTTAAGAGTATTTTGAAAGAGAGGCTCTCAGGGTTGGGTATTTGAGGGTGGAGGAATTATGGGAGGAAAACAAGGAAAGAAGCCTGCAGTTGGGACTCTTATCACCACCCAAAGCTGGCCTCTTTTGAAAATAATAGTGATAATAAAAAAATTAACAGTATTTTTAATTAACTAATTGAGAGAGAGTGCACATGCACACGAGTGGGGGGTGGGCAGAGGGAAAGTAAGAGAGAGAATCTTAGGCAGGTTCTATAGTCAACACAGAGCCCAACTGGGGGCTCTATCTCACGACCCTGAGTTCATGACAGTGAAATCAAGAGTCAGATGCTTAACTGACTGAGCCATCCAGGTGCCCCATAACAGAGTATTTTAATGGATCTGACCTCTTTGGACATTTTTAATGATATAGTTCATGAAATGTTTGCTTTTCTTAACCCTGGAACTTAGTTTTTGTTTTTTTTTTTTTAACTTAGGCGTTTTTATAACTTTATGTGCAATTATTTTTTTAAATTTTTTTCTTTATGTGCAATTAAGATGGATATAGAATGGTGAATGTATCTGTGATCTGAGAATGCTGCCTTAACCCAATGTGTAGAGAGTAAATCTGTTTGACTAAAACTGCTCCTTCCCTAACCACTTCATGTCATTCATTCCATGTTTGCCAATCAGATAGACAAAAGTGTGTCTGTTCCTTTGATTTCATTCATTGGATCACTAGTGAGGTTTCCAGTTTTTCATGTCTCATCAATCACTTTGTAAACTAATTGTTGGGCCTTTTGTGTTTTCTTCCCTTAAAAAATTTTTACCCAGGCTACTCTTAAGGGTGGCCCCACACTTAGACACTCCTGCTGCCCCTGTCTAAGGATCATGATTAAAGTTACTTCTCATCCTGGGGCCTCTGGGTGGCTCAATCAGTTAAGCATCTGCCTTTGGCTCAGGTCATGATCTCAGGGTCTTGGGAGTGAGCCCTGCCTCGGGCTTCCCACTCAGCAGGGAATCTGCTTCTTCTTCTATCTCTCCCCACTGCTCGTGCTGTCTCTCTCTCTCAAATAAAATCTTAAAAAAAAAAAAAGTTACTTCACATCCTCAAAAAAATTAATTTCAATAGAATCCATAGGTATCTCTTTGTAAAAAAAAATTCAAATATGAGAAAAAAACTTTAAAAAAATATAGTGGGGGACGCCTGGGTGGCTCAGTGGTTGAGCACCTGCCTTTGGCTTAGGGTGTGATCCAGGATTCCCAGGATCAACTCCCGCATCAGGCTTCTTGCATGGAGCCTGCTTCTCCTCCCTCTGCCTGTGTCTCTGCCTCTTTTTCTATGTCTCTTGTGAATAAATAATATATTTTTTAAAAAAACATAGTGGAATTTAAAGTTTTAAAAAATTTAAAATACGGACCATAAAATGCCCCATTGGCACAGGCCTTCTTCCCTCCCTGGAGGAGAATTCTTGGGCACCTGTCTCTGGGCCTTTTTCTCTTCATCTACAATCATGAGGTTTGGCTTTGTTGGCTGTACATATTGTATTCCAACCTGTTTCTTTCTCCTTAACAACAGTTTTGGCAATCTTTCCAAGGCCATGTCTGTGATGATCACTTGGCATCCCTCCCCAGCTCCTTCCTGTTGTGGGGACTACCCTTTTTAAGGGCTGCATTGTATTCCAGAATTTGGATTTGTCCACTACCTCCCACTTGTTGTGCTGTTGCAGGCGATGGTGGAGTGAATGTCCCCATGTGTACCAAACTTTTATGTAACCGGGGCAGGGGCAGGGCAGTGTTTAAAGGGTGCTGCTAAATTGCCTACCAAAAAAGCAATTTCCTTTCCCACCAATAGGATGAGCAAGAATTTACATCTTCAGATCTTCGTGGGCACTGCCTGTTATCAATCTTTACAACTTCCTTCTATCTACTAGGGAAACTACCTTATTATTTTTTTAAAGATTTATTTATTCATGAGAGACACACACAGAGAGAAGCAGAGACATAAACAGAGGGAGAAGCAGGCCCCATGCAAGGAGCCCAATGTGGGACTCGATCCGAGGACCCCGGGATCACGCCCTGAGCCAAAGGCAGATGGTCAACCGCTGAGTCACCCAGGTGTCCCCCTTGTTATTGTTTTAATTTGTATTTCTCTGAGTGCTGGTGAGGTTGATTCATTGATTCAGCAAATGTTTGAGTATCCACTCTCTGCAAAGCCCTGTACAGGCACCAAGTCACCAGTGGCAAATAAAACAGATGCCATTCAGTGGTTGAGCATCTGTCTGCCTTTGGTTCAGGTCGTGATCCCGGGGTCCTGGGATTAAGTCCCACATCAGGCTCCTGCAGGGAGCCTGCCTGTGTCTCTCATGAATAAATAAATAAAATCTTTAAAAAAAAGATGCCATTCTTGTCCTCACAGATGAAGGAAATGAAATCTTTTAGTTGAGGATTTTCTTTCCCCAGTATTTTATCTTTCACTTGTGTTTACAACTTGGTACTTTTATAACCAAATTTATTATTTTTTTTCTGTATCCAGATCAATTCATCTTTTCTGTTATGCTTTCATCATGGAATATCTCCTACCCCAAAATAAATACAGATAATCTCATGTATCTTTTGGTTTTTTTTTTTTTTAAGTGGTATGTTGTCATAGTTGTAAATACAACAGAAAAGGCTGAGCTCACTGGAGTCTGCCTCCTGTAAAGGGGTGGACTGCTCAGCATCCTCCCCCAAGGGAGAGGCACCCAGCTTGGGCCAGGACTAGAGAGGATTTCCCTCTCTTCCTCCCTGCCTTTTGGCTCTGCAAAATTAAAGCAAACATTTCTTCCAGAAAGGAGAGGTTGCTGTTCTGCATAACAAGGTACATTTTCGTGTTGGTGAAATGGAATCTCCGTGGATGCAACCCTCCACAAAGAGAGTAGACTAGCCCAGCTGCAGGAGGCCGACCCTAGGACCCCTTGGCCCGTCTCTACCGTGTGACTCCAAATGGTAATGGGGAGTGGACAGCCTATGGTCCCTCAGCTAAAGGACCCTTCTGAGGTGGTTACTGCAGGCTTGGGGTCTGGCAAGGGCCTTCTGCTGTTCTTATACCCTTTTTTCCTATCACAAGAGTAACAAGTGCTCCATGCAGAAAACTTGAGAACTACAGAACAGTACAAAGGTTGGCGATAAACATGGAGTTAAGGCTATCTCAGCCACATGTCAACCTAACACATCCACACTTTGGTTCGTGCACAAATCGTTTATTTTCATTCACAAAAACTGGCTTGGCTTAAAGATGAACGATGGTACTTTTGCCTCTGGGACCAGAGGAGGAATTGAGAGAGAGAGGAGGGACAGCTACTGGCCTGTCCTCCTGTCACGGGCCCTTAGAGACCACAGTGTAGTGACTATTGTTGCATCACTGGTGGGGGCGGGGTTGGGAGCGAGGAAGACATGCCCATAAATGGGTCCCAAGCATCATGCATTTATTCCTTCCTCAACAACCACTTGCTGAAATGCCTGTGCAAGGAATATAGTCTCCGTCTCAGCCACTCTGAGGCAGACACGAACTCTTAACTAAGTAAATGCAATCCAAGGAAGGCTCTGAGGAGATGGTGCTATTGGGCTGAGTCTGAAGGATCAAATCAGCTTCAAGCAGGACAAAAAAAAATGTGGGAAGGGTATACCAGGCAGAGGGAACAGCACATGCAGAATGCCTAGAAGCAAAGCAGAATAGGTCATATCCAGCAACGAGCAAGGCTGGAAAATTTGATGAGGCTAGATTCCAGGAATCTCAGAGGGAGAAGGCGGATCAGATGGGGATCAGAAGACCAGAGAGCTTGGCAGAGGCAGGGGGAGAAGATCTGTCTTATTGAATTTAGATTTTAGCCTGAAGATGGTGAGGAGCCACTGAAGGGCATGAACAGAGTTGTGATTCCCAAACGGAGTTCTAGCATTCTTGCAGGGCATGGGCTTCAAGACCAATCAGTGAGGTCTTCCCTTCAAGCGACAAAGGCAGTTTGGCCAGAGCCAGTGCAACTAGAGACAGAATCTATCACTCTTTAAAAGGCCAAACAGGCACATAGGTGGCAGGTGAGGGGGGGGGCAACAAGGATCACCCCCACCTTGCTTGGATAGAGGAGCCATCACTTAAGCAGAGGAGATGGACATGGGTGAAGGTGGAGTCTGCACACCTTCCCATTGGACAGCTGAAGCTCAGGTTGGGCTGGAGGTCAGCAAGTAACTCAAGAAGCCAAAGGAGGGATGAGCTGGCGGGGGAGGGCATGCCGAGTGGGGAACAAGAGAGCCAGGGATTGGTCCTCCAGGTTGTAGGGAGATGACAGAGGGGACAGAGCCAGCTCCGGGAGCACCCTGGCATGGGGCTCACTGGATCCGCCCCTCAACACGCAGCAGCAGGTAGTCCCTAAGGACCGAGGGCAGTGGGAGGCGGGCAGTGGCCTGTCGGCAGCGGCTACCCAACTGAGCACGCAC
This sequence comes from Nyctereutes procyonoides, assembly GCF_905146905.1. NCBI lineage: Eukaryota > Metazoa > Chordata > Mammalia > Carnivora > Canidae > Nyctereutes > Nyctereutes procyonoides. The sequence goes on from NW_026575020.1 coordinate 1,032,630, forward strand.
AGCCAGCCGGGCCAGGTGTTGCAGCCTCCTCGGCTGGTTCACCATGCTCAGAGCCGAGATGTAGAAGGCTTCGTGCTCCTAAGCCAGGAGTGGAACAGGATCAGATGGCCCAACACTTGACTCTGCCCTTCCATCTGGGACCACCTAGCACTGGGGGCCCCAGGAATTTACAACATGCACCCACCTGGGGGTTTGATGCAATTTGACTCAGATTCAGGGCCCAGAAGCCCTGCAGGGGTCATGGGGGATGGGACCACACTGTAGGGCAGGGTCTTGGCCATGTCTCCACCCACCACTCCAAAGACGCTGGCACAGTGCCGGCTGAGTCAGAGATACCTGATAAATGTCCACGCTGGTTACAAGTGAGAGAGGCTGGTGGGGTGTGTGAGATTAGAAGTTGTTCTGAGCTGCTAGGGGGCAAGAGACCCCAGGAAGCCCATCCTGGAGGGAATAAGGCCTGGGGCTCATCCTTCCTCTGCATCTCTCCCAGAGCCCAGGAAAGAGCTGTGTCCCGGGGTGGACATACCTGCCACAGCTCTGGGAGTACTGCCTCCACCCAAGTATCACAGGTCGGGACGCAAGGGTAGGCATTTAGCAGGACTTCCAGGGCCCGGGGAAAGTTGGCACAGTGTTTCAGCATCTAGGAATCAAAAGACAGTCTTAGGGTCACCATGGCTCTCCCAACCAAGGGCAGAACCAAGTTCAGTCTAAGTCAAAGGTCCACTCACACTCAAATTTGGGAGGCTAAGGTCTGAGTCTCTCCTCATTCTTTCCCATTCCTCAGTTTACCGCACCATCTGTGCGTTGCAACCTCTTGGTCCTGGCCAGTTGCCCTGGGTGCCCTTTCCTCCTTAGATATGCTCCCCTATAGCCTTCAGTGGTCCTTCCCAAGATGGGGACAGACCTGTGGCTACAGGACCGGGCTCTCAGTCTCTTCCCCACCCCCACCCCCGCCGGCTTTCTTGGCGGCAGGGCAGTTGCAGCCACAGGCTCCCTGCCCGCCGGGGCCTCTGTGCACGGGCCTCCCTGCGCACCTCAGGGCGCACCGGCTGGGCCCCGTAGTCCAGCAGCGCAGCAAAGAGGACCTCGGGCTCCCAGTTGGGGGCGTCCTGGACGGCCTGCAGCGCACAGTCCATGGGCGTGTGGCCCGCCGCGTTGGGCACCCCCGCGCAGGCCCCGTGGCGCAGCAGCAGCTCAGCCAGGGCCCCGCAGCCATTGGCACAGGCGTTGTGCAGCGGCGTGTGGCGCTTGCGCCCAGCAGCGCGGGCATCGGCCCCCGCCTCGAGGAGCCTGCGCGCGGCCACCTGGTGGTGCCGGCCGCCGCCCTGGCCCTCGGCCCCCGCGCACGCCGCGTTCAGCGCCGTCTCGCCCTGGCTGGTGCGCAGGTGCACGTCGGCTCCGCGCTCCAGGTAGAGGGCCACGTGCTCATCCAGGCCGCGAGCGGCCGCCACGTGCAGGGGCGTCACCTCGCTGTCCTGCGCCGCCGCGTTCACGGTCGCTCTGGCCTCCAGCAGCAGCTTGGCACACCTGCGGGCGAGGCGCCAGGCCCGGAGAGACGAATCCTGAGCGCCCGGGCCCGGCCCGCTGTCCTCCCCTTCCCCCTGTCCCCCCACCCCGCTCGCCAGCCACCCGGGGAGCCTGGCACCCACGTTAGACTCACAGCAGCCCGCGACAGCAGGGCTGCAAGGCCCGTGATGCCACCAGGAGCATCCTCAGTTCCCAGATGAAAAACTCAGCCGAGGAAGGTCGCATCCAGCCAAGGACACACAGCAAGTTAGAGGCTGCTACAGAATTAGTACTCGTTGTCTCCAAAGCTCCCTCCCAGAATGTTTATCTCCTTGGTAAGTTGGTTTTTTTTTTTAAGATTTTTAATTTATTTATTCATGAGAGACACAGAGACAGAGAGAGGCAGAGACATAGGCAGAGGGAGAGGCAGGCTCCATGCAGGGAGCCCGATGCAGGACTCCAGAATCATGCCTTGAAGTCTGACTCAACCACTGAGCCACCCAGGTGTCCCTGACCCTCCTCTGATAGTTCTAATCACTAGCTAATTTTTGTTTCCAAAACCTGACTCTCCAAGCGGATTGGGAGCCCAAGGCCTGGTTCTGAATCACTTGTCAGTGGTCTCCTAATGTTTTGATAGCACAAAAACTTTTGAAAAACCCACTACTGGGATCCCTGGGTGGCACAGCGGTTTGGCGCCTGCCTTTGGCCCAGGGTGCGATCCTGGAGACCCGGGATCGAATCCCATGTCGGGCTCCCGCTGCATGGAGCCTGCTTCTCCCTCTGCCTGTGTCTCTGCCTCTCTCTCTCTCTCTCTCTGTGACTATCATAAGTAAATAAAAAAAATTAAAAAAAAACCCACTACTATGTCCACTATGAATGTTACACCTAGAAAATTGAAGAGTATGAGCTGTAAAGAAAAACAGACGAGGTCCTGATATTTTCTTCCTGCCTCCAAACTTGAAGTCCACCCTTCCAGACCAGTGACACCCACTCAAGCAAAGGAAGGCACTTGGGGATCAGCCTACTCCATTTTCCCCTAGAGAAAACAAATGGAACCGAAGAACAAAAACAAGACTTTAGGGAGCTGGTGTTTCACTTGTCTCCCAGTTCCTAAGAAACTATAAGCCAGAGCATGGGGCGCCTGGATAGCTCAGTGGGTTAAACATCAGATTCTTGATTTCGGCTCAGGTCATGATCTAAGGGTTGTGAGATTGAGCCCCGTGTTGGGCTCTGTGCTGGGTGTGGAGCCTGCTTAAGATTCTCTCCCTCAGGCAGCCCCAGTGGCACAGGGGTTTAGTGCTGCCTGCAGCCGGGAGTGTGATCCTGAAGACCGGGGATAGAGTCCCACATCTGGCTCCCTGCATGGAGCCTGCTTCTCCCTCTGCCTGTGTCTCTGCCTCTCTCTCTCTCTCTCTCTCTCTCTCTTTGAATAAATAAATAAAATAATCTTAAAAAAAAAAGATTCTCTCCCTCTCCCCCTCCCCGTTCTCCCCCCTCATCTCACGTACACACATGCTATCTCTCTAAAAAACAAAACCAAAAACTATAGGACAGAACACTGTTGAGGCAAATATGCACATTAACCACTAGGGGGTAAACCAAACTTGAAACAAACTTGATTAATGATGCAATTAAACTAAAAATAATTTATCATTAAAAAGCCAGAATGGCAGCCACGGGAAGTCCAGAAGCAGATCCAGCAACCCCAACAAAACCTTGATGACCCCGTGTCCCTCCCCAAAATGGCTAGAATTCCTGCTCCCTTCTGGGCATAAGGTCTAGTTGGTGCTTGGCTCCAGTAGGAATTGAGTAGCAGCTAGCCGTCTATAAACTACTGAATTTATATCCTGAGTCAATTCTAATCATGGGCTGATTTTTGTTTCTAAATAACGCTGAAAAACTCACTCAGTGGAGTTTCAGTAAGTTTCTCTTAAAAAGAGAAAGTCTGGGGATGCCTGGGTGGCTCAGCCCTTGAGTGTCTGCCTTTGACTCAGGGTGTGATCCCAGAGTCCCAGGATCGAGTTCCGCATTGGGCTTCCTGCATGGAGCCTGATTCTCCCTCTGCCTGTGTCTCTGCCTCTCTTTTTCTGTGTCTCTCATGAATATATAAATAAAATCTTTATTGAAAAAAAAAGGAGGGATCCCTGGGTGGCGCAGTGGTTTGGCACCTGCCTTTGGCCCGGGGCGCGGTCCTGGAGACCTGGGATCGAGTCCCACGTCGGGCTCCCAGTGCATGGAGCCTGCTTCTCCCTCTGCCTGTGTCTCTGCCTCTCTCTCTCATGCTCTGTGTCTCTCATGAATAAATAAATAAAAATCTTTAAAAAAAAAAAAAGAAAGAAAAAAAAGGAGGAAAAGTCTGTTGGAAAGTGTACTATGTGCTCCTAAGAATTCAAGAAAGGGCTGGAAAATCAAAATCCCTTTTGTGTCCATCACTAATCTAGATCCAGCTAGGGAGAAGTCCCCAGCATGTGGGCCATGGAGTGTTTTCCACCACTGCCAGCCCCGGCTGTGAACCTGATTTGTGAAAGTATGAAAACCATCGTGTAGGGGGTTCAAAAATCTGTTGATTTTTTTTCCCTATAGTTGACACACAATGTTACATTAGTTTCAAGTGCAAGACTTTAGTGACTTGACAAGTTTATACATTATTCTGCATTCCCAAGTGTAACTACCATCTGTCCTGTTAGAGCGCTATTACAATATCATTGACTATATTCATTTTTTTAAAAAGATTTTATCTATTTATTCATGAGAGACACAGAGAGAGAGGCAGAGACACAGGCAGAGGGAGGAGAAGCAGGCTCATGTAGGAGCCCAATGCAGGACCCGATCCTGGAACTCTAGGATCATGACTCAAGCCAAAGGCAGACACCCAACTGCTTGAGCCACCCAGGTGTCCCTCATTGACTATATTCCTTATGCTGAGCCTTTTTTTCCCCCATGCCTTACCTGTTCCATAATTGGAAACCTGTATCTCCCACTCCCCTCCACTCCCCCAAAAAACCTGTTGATCTTAAAAATGTGGGAGGGGGGGTGTGGGGGTAGGGTTTGTTGGGGAACACTGGACTACTGTCTTTCTTGATGCCTACGTCAAAACAGGAATTTGGCTACAGAGGAGTCACAGGGGATAGGGGACTGTAGTTGGAACAGGGTTTTCCAAAAAGACAATAAGGCTTCTGCCTCCTGGGCTTAGCCTATGTGACCTTGGGCAAGTGCCTAAACCTTTCTGAGCCTTATTTCTCACCAGTAGAATGAGACCTGTCTCTCCTAGATTGTCGTGAGGACATGTGGACGTGAGGTGCTTCTCCCTTTCTCCTGGCTGAGTTAGCTGCACACACACACACACACACACACACACACACACACACACACACCTCTCCCCTGGGTACCTACTGCAAGGACTCGGGGACAGTGCAGAGGTGCAAGGGAGTTGTGCCCTCCTCGGACAACACGTTGGCTTTGGCACCAAAGGTCAGCAGCAGCCTCACGCAGTCAGACTGGGCCCGGGCGCAGGCCTCATGCAAGGCTGCCCGGCCTCCAACTCGGGCGTCCAGCTCAGCTCCCTGCCGGATCAGGTGGCGGGCACAGTCAGTGTAGCCCCGGGCCGCGGCAATGGTGAGGGGCGCTGTCTGCTTCGTCTTGGGGGTCAATACCCAGAACCCTGGGGAAAGCGAGCAGTGTTGGGGAGTGGTATGTGAGACTCACAGGGCAGACTCTGGTGTACGACTGCGACTGCCCCCAACCATCCCTTAGAACCCCTGGCAAATGATGTGCCAGGCTACCTATGGAGAGGGACGCACGCAAGCCCAAACTGGGAGTGAATTGGAACAGCCTTTTAGAAGGGTTTGTCAATCCGTAACAAAACGTGGCATGTGTCTTATAGAAAAAAAAAGTAATTGCTCTTGAAAACCACAAGGGCAACTAAAGAGAGTTAATCCTGTTAAATAAACCTCTGGGTCTTGGAGCCCCTTGGTTCTTGCTGTTCAAGAGAGTGTTCTGGTATGGGGGGTGGTTTGAGTTACGTGTATGAGGGCCTGGAGCTGAGCTTGGGAGTGACCTAAGAGCAGAGCTGAAAGAGCCTGGTTTGGAGTTCTAGGATATTCCTGGGGCAGAGGGGGAGGGTAGGGCGGGGGGGGGGGGGGGGGAAGGGTGGAAGGGGAGACTAAGAGGTGGGGGTGGGGAAAGGAAGAGTGGGGTCAGGGGCTGAGATGTTGGATTTAGTGTTGGATCTGAATTGTAGAAAATGACATAGATGTCTAATATCCAACTCTAAGTTATTTGCGTTATGGTGAAGTAAATTCCTGGGTTTGCCAAATTTTGGGTAAATCATGTTTTGTTTTGTTTTTTATTAGGATTGAAATTAAGGCCAAGTTCCATTCAGGGGATGATAGGCATGCTGTAGGATGAGAGCATGTTACCCTGGGTAAGGTCACACCTCTAACAGTTAAAGCCAAGCAGGAATCTGGAGTTTGCAGTGACTGTGAGAACATACATAAGCTTTATGAGGATTGGAACCCCCCAGATCCATGGGTGAGGTTTGAGGCAGTCTCTGTCAGTCTTAAAAGCAGGGTGATCTTGGTGGAGGTATTTGGTTTACATGGACAAACCCACTGGTCAAAACAGAACCTAAGGAAATTATCTGGAAGTACACAAAAGATGTTTATCATATTGCTGTTTAAAATAATTTTACTAAATAAATAAATAAATAAATAAATAAATAAATAAATAAAATAATTTTACAAAAAAGGAACCCAATCCACCCAGTCTATTTGGGCACTAGTTATATAAATCATGGCACACTCATACAATATAATTTATGCACCTATTTAAAATATTATGTGGGGACAGGGTGCCTTGGTGGCTCCGTCAGGTGTCCCACTCCTGATTTTGGCTCAGGTCATGATCTTGGGGTCCTGAGATCAAGCCCCACATTGGGATCTGCACTCAGTGGGGAGTCTGCTGGAGATTCTCTCCTTCTTCCTCTGCCCCTCCCTACTGCGCATGCACACACTCTCTTTCAAATTAAAAAAATATATATATTATGTGAGGACACCTAGCTGGCTTGGTTGGTAGAGCTTGCAACTCTTGATTCCCGATTTGTGAGTTCAAGTCCTACGTTGGGTGTAGAGATTACTTAAAAGTAAAATCTTGGGCAGCCCAGTTGGCTCAGAGGTTTAGCGCTGCCTTCAGTCCAGGGCCTGATCCTGGGGACCCGGGATCGAGTCCCATGTCAGGCTCCCTGCATGGAACCTGCTTCTCCCTCTGCCTTTCTCTCTCATGAATAAATAAATAAAATCTTTTTTAAAAAGTAATATTTTATTTTTGATTTTTAAATTTTAAAAAATTTTATTTTAAGTAGGCTTCATTCACATGGGGTGGAGCTTGAACTCACAACCCTGAGATCAAGAGTTACATGCTTTATCAACTGAACCAGCCAGGTGCCACTCAAAAAATCTTAATATATATAAGATTGCATTAGAATAAACTGTGTTCCGGGGATCCCTGGATGGCGCAGTGGTTTGGCGCCTGCCTTTGGCCCAGGGCGCGATCCTGGAGACCCGGGATCGAATCCCACGTCGGGCTCCTGGTGCATGGAGCCTGCTTCTCCCTCTGCCTGTGTCTCTGCCTCTCTCTCTCTCTGTATGACTACCGTAAATAAATAAATAAAATTTTAAAAAAAAGAATAAACTGTGTTCCTATGTTATTGATACGTTAATATAACTTTCATTCTGAAAAGACATACAAACCACTAACTATGCATCATGTCTTCTTAGGAGGGAACTAGAATAGGCTGTGGGAAGCAGCGGTCTAGGCTGTGTTCTGAGAGGATGGGACCAAGACGCTCCCCCTGTCCCGACCCCTACCCTCCCCCTCTGCCCCACTGGGTGCTCCCTACCCTGTTCAGCTGACCAGGCCAGCTGGTTGCTCACAGTCTCCACAATCATGTTGGCAGCATCTTCATCTTGGAACAGGGCTTGGACCTGTTGCAGGTCACCAGAGAACAGAGCATTGTGCACGGCTGGGTCTCGGCAGCAGCGGCGTGGCCTGGCGAGCCGGGCCCGGGCACTGGGGGGGCACCTTTGGCTTCGGCACTGCTGGGCCGCTGCCCGCCTCCGGTCCTCCCACTCCAGCCACTCCCGCTGCAGGCGGAGAGCGCGCAGTGTGGAGGAGGTGAAGGGGAAGGTCTCCTCTGCCATGGGGAGGGGCCCCGGGGGTCTGGGCAGTGGCAGCTGGGCAGAGGGTGCCCTCAGCCCGACTACCACCCTTGCTCTGAGGAGCCACCCTGCAACCTCACTTGTGACCCGGCAAGAAGAGCAGCTGAGGCTATAAATAGGTCCTTCGCTGGTCTGGTAAACACGGTTGGCCCGGAGTCATGATCCTGGTGCAGAGAAGGTGTTGGGCCAACCCCCAGCCCAGGGCCGAGGCCAAGCCCTGCCCCTGCTGATACCTTCCCAATGGGACAGCAGAGCCCCAGGCTCAGCATCCTCCCCTTCTCTGGAGTGAGCATCTTGGGTTGGCAAGGTCCGAGGTGAGTGAAGCAGTCAATTTAGGAGATGGACAGGACAGGGAGGAAGCGCCCTGGGGCCACTGGCCTCTTAGATGGCTGGAGGGCAGACCCCCGCCCAGGACGTAAGGGCAGGTGGAGACAATCCCAGCAGCTCTTCCAGCGTCTGCAGTCATCACCGCAACTCTGCACATATACACACAGAGCTCTATGATAATGACATTACTTTTACATCCATCTTCACTCTGAGGGCCATACTTCCTGGCTCATTGAGGTCAATAGCTTGGTTTTGACAATAAATCAGTCAGGCTAATGATCACAGTTGAATCACCTCTGAAATAGGTGGTTTTATGTCAGTTTTACTAAAGAGAAACATAAGGCTAAACCTGGTAAAAAAAATCTCACCCGAGGTCATGGCTTGTGAGTGAGCAGAGGAGCCAGGATTCAGACCCCAGCTGGCCAGACGGCATAGATGAGGCACACTGGCTCTTGTTGCTGTGGCCACAGGAGGGCAGACAGGGGGGAGAGCCTCTCCCTACTCCTTAGTAGGACAGCGCGATCTCTAGAAGCTGCCCACAACGAATTTTGCATCCCTTCACCCTCCATCTCCTAATGGGGCTCGCTGGCCTGCCTAAGGAAGGTCAAGGGGCTGACCTGGCAACTCTGGAGACTATGACCAAAGAAACCTTCAAGCCACAAACCCATTCACCCTCAGGAGAAAGCAGCTCTGCTTCCAGGAGCCTCTAGGGGGAGGAATGAGGCCATGAAATAGCATTGGCTGTGGCTCTGCTGAGTCCGGGAAGGGGAGGGCGGAGGATGGAAGGGATACTAGCCCCTGCCTTGGGAGCTCTCCTAGCCGCCCTACCTCACCCAGTGTGCTGGTGGGAGGCCCCTCAGCCCCTGGGGGCCAGCCTAGGCCAGGGTGCCCTGGTCTCTCCACCCCCTGCCCCAGCTACGGGCTCTCCTAGCTCCTCTGGCCTCGCTTCCTCTCCTCCCTGGCTCTGCAGCCACCCCTGCTAGTAACCTCTGACTTCCTCTCCCTGGTCCCTTTACACAAACAAGGTCCAGCCAGACTCCTGGCGTTCCTTTCTCTGCCACAGTCTCTCTGCTCTGCTGCCCAAGTGGAAGGATCTGTCTAAATCGGTTCATTTCCTAGCTTGAAAACTCCGGCTGACTTCCAACATCAGCCCTCTCCAGGGAGGCCCGATCCCTAAGTTTGGCCTCGTGTCACGTGACATCCTCATCCCAGCTCCTCAGCCTTCCCTGCCATCCCCTGATCCGTGCTCCAGGAGGACCGCATATGTTCTTTGTAAAGGACCTATCCTGTTGTGCTGTGGACGCATCTGCGACACTGGATGTGGGCTCCAGAGCAGGACCTGAATTTATTCAGCTGGGTCTCTGCAGCCCAGCAGGGCCTGGCACACAATAGGTCTTGATGTGGTGTTTAGGAGCGCCTGGCTTGTAGCAGGCTGGCCCCTTATGTGTGGGGCATTGACTGAGGGCCTTGTTCTCTGCCAGAGCAAACACTCATCTGCCTGCCCAAGTGGGTGGCAGCAGCCTGGGCTGCTTCCGGCACTGTCCTTACCCTGCTGCTCACCCACTCTGGCCCCCGCTTCTTGGTGGTATTCCAGGGTGGGGGATCCCAGAGGGAGGAATGAGATCATGCACAGCAAGGTCCTAGAGAGCCTCAGAGAAAGGCACCTCTATAAATGCAGCTGTGATTAACCCGGTTGGAACCCACTTGGTGTTTTAATTGCCCCGCCAACGGCCTGGCTGAGTACCCACAGCTGGGTTCCCAGGGTTGGGAGCTGACAAGGCCGGGTGGGGCCAAGAGGGGCCAAGGTGGGGTGGGCGTTTCTTCTCTTTGAGGCACACAGTCGTCATGATGTGTAGGGTGGAAGGCTGGGTTGACCTCCTCAGCCTGTCTGCAGGCTCCTTGTCTGTCATACAGGCCTGGAGGTACTCTGACTACAACCCAGTCCCCAAAGATATCATGTGTTCTGTCTCCTGTCCTTAGCTTCCTGAGGGCAGAAAAAGGAGGCTTTTACTCCAACCCACACATGAACCCAGAGCGAACCTGGTTCTGGTGGTAGGAACAGGGCTAGGTTATTGGATACCACCCCACGTTCTGAGAGCTGAGTCTGTAGGGTGACAAAGCACATAAGAAACCAGGACACTGGTCAGGACTTTGAGTAGTAGAGACTAGGGCTGAAGGCAGTTGAGTTGGGAATGGTAGTGCAGGCCAGGGGTGTGGGGTGGCTCGGTGCAGGAAGACCATATAGCGTAGGCACGTTCTGGCTCAGGTCTGAGCTGCATGGGCAGAGCTGGGGAATTAGGAGTGGGTAGGAAAAAAGTACACAATCCGTTCAGGTAGGAAGGTTGCTAGTGAATTAGCCCCTTCTTGCTCCTGGGCTTGGAACACAAAAGCCTTCTAGAACAGGGTCCCACTGCAACCAACATCTAGTTCTTATAGTGTTTGTTCATTTCAGCTTTGAGACTGGGATCCAGGGGATCAGCTTCTCTTTGGGAAGAAAGAGATTAGTGCCTTCCCCAAGAGCAGTACCACCTTAGGGAAGGCTGGGCCTGAGGCGGGGAGACTGGTGGTCAGACTAGGGTCTTTGACCTACACCCCCTCAACCATAAGTTGGGGGATGATTCTTTTCTTCCCTTTATTCCAGAGAGGAAAACAAGGTTGGCAACTTGGTATAATTACACCCCACACATGCCCCTTGTCCAACTCTGGTCTGAAAGGTGGCACAGAAAAGCTATAATGACAAGGAGTTGCTTGGCAACACAGTAAAGTAGTACTGGATTATAACCCAATGCATAAAACCAATACCCATGAGTCCACACTCATAAATATAGGCCTGAATAAGAAACGAGGAGGAAGGGACACCTGGGTGGCTCAGTGGTTGGGTACCTGCCTTTGACTCAGGGCGTGATCCTGGAGTCCCGGGATCAAGTCCCACATCGGGCTCCCTGCATGGAGCCTGCTTCTCCCTCTGTCTATATCTCTGCCTCTTTCTCTCTGTATGTCCCTCATGAATAAGTAAGTAAAATCTTAAAAAAAAAGGGGGGGGGGAATTCCAAATAATCTATATAGATACTCTGCTGTCAGAACATAACGGGACACAGGACATAACCCCTTGTTCTTTAAGTGTGAGCTGCACCTAGTGAGACTTCCTTCCAAAGAAGACAGTATGAAAAGGGAGAAGAAAATTTACAGTGGGGAAACCTGACAAATGCTACTTCAGCCAGGTCGTCAAAGTCAACATCAACCCTCGATGTGTGATGAGCATATGCCTTCTTCTGTAAAACATATAACCTGCTCTCATCTTTCTTTAATGAGACAAGTTCCAATGGAGGACGTCCTATAATATGCCTGACCCATATTCAAAACTGTCAGTCCTAAAACACAAGGAAAGCCTGAGGAACTGCCATAGCCAAGAGGAGCCTAAGGAGGCATGACACCTAAATGGAACATGGGATCCTGGAACAGAAGGATGACAGAGAAAAGGTGTACATTCGAATAAAACACAAAGTTCAGTAAATGATACTGACGCTGGCTGATGAGTTGTAAGAAGTGTGCATACTAGTGAAAACTGGGTGTGGGGGGGTATATAGAGAAACTCCTTGTATTATCTTTGCAATAATCCTGTAAACCTAAAACTATCTAAAAGTTTATGACGAGAGAGAGAGAGAGAGAGAGAGAGAGAGAGGAAAATGAGCAGCTTGGCTCTACCCTGGGCAGGATAGACAGGACAAGGAGCAGTAAGGGTGGAATGTAGAGGGGGAGGCAAGTGAAGCAGGCAGCAGCTTTATTTCAGAACAAGACTCCCCAGCCTGCCCCCTACCTCCTGCTCCCAGGAGCCTGGCACACAGGTGAGCTGGGCAGCTCTAGGCCTCGAGAACCAAAGCAGAGGGAAGTCTGAGTGTGTTCCTCCCCTGACCAGAGGGATAGGTCACCACTGATGTGGTGGGACTCCTCAGCTGTCCAGGGAATAGGGAGTGAAGGGATCAGGGTGCTCTAATGTCCAGGTGAGGCAGGAGAGGGGCGCACCTTCCTGGTTGGCAAGTGGAGAAGCAACAGTTGCATTTCTTCTGTAGGAAGGACTTGGAGGACAGTAGAGCAGAGAAATGCAGAAGGGCCATCCCAGGACTGAGTTCTGGAATGCCAAAGGAAGATCCAGAGTGACAGTAGTGCAAAATCCGAGAGACGAGGGCATTCCTTAGGGAAAGCATCCAGGGTGGGGGCAACCATAAAAGTCCTCTGCTTTGTTTATTCTCCCATCATGCTGGGCTTCCTCTCTCCCTTGGACCCGATCAGACACAGCCAGAGCCTTGCCTGGGTGCTGAGAGGCTGACTGCTTAGGGTAAGTGCCCTGCCTTGGGGCAGTCCCAACTGCTGGTCCCACAGAAGAAGTCTTCAGGGAGCTCACTCAGGAGCCCATCCAGGTCATCTGCAGGGGGAGATGGAGAGGGTAGGTAGACTTAGGGATGTTAGAGCCTCCACATGACTCAGGTCCAAAGCTCCTGCCTTTCAGGGGAGCCTGGACCCAGCCACACTCCCCCTGGGCAGTGGTGACTGTGCTAACGGGCCTGAGGCTGGCCTGACTCCCATCTTTCCTCGGTTCCCCCCCCCCCGCCCCCCAGGCAGGGACAAAATCCCGGGCCTTTCTGTCAAGAAAGACACTCCCCCTCGGCCTTGGTGATGCCTCTCTTTCTATCCAGAGGCATAGTGCTGGAGCAGATAGGCTTCAGAGGTCCTCTAGTGCAGCCCTCTCATTGGACAGAGGAAGACAAAAGGCTGGGAAAAGCCATTAGATGCATTCAGAATCATGGCATTCATTAATCTGGTTTCTCACCAGAATAGTGCAAGACATCAGCCCCTTCCCTGATGGGCTTTCCTGGGCATTTGGAAGGAAGTAACTGTCCCTGACGGTAGTTCTCAGCTGGGTGCTTATGTCTGAGAACTCGGAAATAGAGCTGACCTCAGTAATCCCTGCTGGTACTATTACTGTTAACAATAGTGGCTAACACTCACTGAGCGCATGCTCTGTGCCGGGCACAGGGCCACACCTGCTGTACTCATCTCTTTCAGTCCTCGCAATATTCTTTGCAGAGCATGGCTCTTCCTGTTACAATCCCCACTTTATCTGAGAGAACGGAGTTTAAAGAGGTCAAACAAACTGCCCCTGGTGAGCAGACTCCAGCTCCATCTGATGCCAGAGTCACAGCTTCCAGTTAGAAAACTCCTGTGTGGGATCCCTGGGTGGCGCAGCGGTTTGGCGCCTGCCTTTGGCCCAGGGCGCAATCCTGGAGACCCGGGATCAAATCCCACATCGGGCTCCCGGTGCATGGAGCCTGCTTCTCCCTCTGCCTGTGTCTCTGCCTGTCTCTCTCTCTGTATGTCTATCATAAATAAATAAAAATTAAAAAAATTGTTAAAAAAAAAAAAAAGAAAACTCCTGTGTGATGGATGGACTCAGGCAGCCCACAGAGCCAGTCAGACTAGAAACTACACCTGCAGAGGCTGGCTTCTGTCTGGCAGAGAGCACTCGATTTATGTTGCTGCTGGAAGAAGTCTGGTGGCATTCAAAATTTAATTAAAGGGACACCTAGATGGCTCAGTGGTTGAGTGTCTGCCTTTGGCCCAGAGCGTGATCCCTGGATCCAGGATCGAGTCCCACATCAGGCTCCTTACAGGGAGCCTGCTTCTCCCTCAGCCTATGTCTCTGCCTCTCTCTTTGTGTCTTTCATAAATAAATTAAAAAATCATAATAAATTTAAAAATGGGCTGGTCTAATGTGAATTTGGTTAATGTGACATACTCATAATCCCATAAACTTTGGGGCCAGACAAGATTGAATTTATGGAATCAAAAGGTAATCAGACTTGGGCTATGCTAGCTTCACTTGGGTGATGCTGCCTCCTGAGGAAACAGCTAGCCATACCCTAACATGTCTGTATCCTAATCCCACCCTAACCACATGGATGTTCGACTCCTTAGCACTGCCTGGAGGGTCTCTGAGCTTAGTCAGGATGGGGAAATCCTCTGCCTCTGTGGTCTGGCCATCAGTCCTCAGAAGACTCAAGGTTGTGGTACAAGGATGGTGTCAGTCCATCTTCTCCTTGTGATTAACAGCACATGGCCTAGAAATGGGGGGAGCCCTGTGGGTCACACTGTATTGGCTTTATGTGGCCCCTATCATACTGTTAATTGGTTCATGGCCCACAGCCCTGCCAAAAAAGACCCCACATCTGATTTAAGATTCTGTAAGACCGGGCAGCCCAGATGGCTCAGCGGTTTACCACCGCCTTCAGCCCAGGGTGTGATCCTGGAGACCAGGGATCGAGTCCCACATCAGGCTCCCTGCATGGAACCTGCTTCTCCCTCTGCCTGTGTCTCTGCCTCTCTCTCTCTCTCTCTCTCTCTCTCTCATGAATAAATAAATAAAAAAAAAGATTCTGTAAGACCTAAAGATTCACAGAAGGAGGGAGCAGATGCAGCCACATTCCCTTGGCTGCACTGTCCAAAAGGAAATGGAAGGAGAACCTCCTCTGCTCCTGGGTGGGCTGACTGTCTTACCCGCTTCTGGGAATTCTTCCTCAGGGGATGCCCCTGCCTCTGTGTTCTGTGCTGTTCTGAAGCCTTTTCCAGACTTTGCAGTCTCATGATGGAGGTTGCCAGAGATGCTTCCTGGGTCCTGGGAACAGAGAGCCTGGTTACTAATGCCTGTGGCCCCTGACATCCCTCTGGATAGTTCCATGTCCACCCACACAACCTCAAAGGAATAGGTGGGAGTTCAGGAAAGACACAGCAGAGGAGTGTGGCAGAGGTCAGTCACCGAGAGGAAGGAGCTGAAATACCAAACATCTAAAATAGCAGATAATTTGGGGCGATTTTCTTTCCTAATTCTGTTGGTATCTGGTGTTTTAGTAAATCTATATATAGCTGGGGCAGAGAATGAAAGACACCACTCAGAAATATGTCGAAGACTTAGCCTAGGATTAAAAGTGAGCTTTTAGGGGCACCCGGGTAGCTCAGTTGGTCTAGTGTCCAACTCTTGATTTCGGCTCAGGTCATGATCTCAGGGGTTGTGAGATCAAGCCCCGTGCTGGGCTCATGCACTGGGTATGGAGCCTGCTTAAGATTTTCTCTCTCCCTCTGTCCTTCCCCACCCCACCCTTAAAAAAAAGAGAGAGAGAAAGAGCGAGAGAGAGAGCATGCTTTTAACAGTCCCCACATTTGCTAACATACAGAAAGGTAATGGACATTAAACTGTTAACCATGGTTAGCCCTAGGGGATGGGAATGGAGAAGAGTGAGTTTCATGTTTTGCTTTATTCCATACCATTTCGATTTTTGTCAATGAGTATGGGTATCTTGAAATTTAAAAGAGAAAGATGATTTTTTGGAAGTGGGTGATTTTGAGAAAATGTGGAAGGTTAAGGGAAAGGTGAGGGAAATGAAAGTAGCATGTCACACCTAAAGGTGTAACTTGAGTAGAAGTCATTAGGTCTAACCCATTCGCTTTATAGATGAAGCAATAGTGGGGGTGGGGACAGGACTTGCCCAAGGTCACGTTACAAATTACCAGCAGAGCAGGGACATGACCCAGGTCTCCTGACCCCCAGGCCAGGCCATGACAACAACTCAGGATCCCAGGAAGGGTAGAGGTGGCCACAGTGGGTGGGGGCTGGGGGAGGAGAGACACTGTATGCCAAGTTAAGGCCTGGCTCTGCCCTCTTTACCCTGGAACCTGGAGTGGAGCTCCCTGGAACCCGTCTCCCTGAGTTCCCAAAGGGGAGTGTCCCCACTTGAGTTCTGTGTGGGTGCCCCCTCACTTAGGGGAGGTGGAGGCCAGGAGGGAAGACACAGAGCAGGGGCTGGCTCACATGACAAGCCATATGCACTGCTACCTGTAGTGGATCTGACCCTTAGTCACCTGCTGAGGGCCACACCGCCTGGGGCACCCACAACTTGGTTAGTTCTCAAGTGACTCCTATCCTCTCCGATGCTTAAGCCTGCCATCAGATCACCAAGAAGCCAGATACTCTAGGTCCTATTACTGTACCGTCTGGCAGGCGGCTGGACCAGGAACAGGAGGAGATGGCCCTGTCCCCAAAGGCATCTCTTCAACTCAGGGCCACTGCCCCCTTCACACCTCTGCTCCCCAGGGTATAGGAGGAGAAGATACCAGAAGATCCATCCTATCAGCCAGCCCCCACTCCAACCCGCTCCTCTTACCTCGGGGAAGGGCTGCAATGGCTTGAGAAAGTTCCCATCCCCAGAATCTGGGCTGTAAACATGGGCTAAGTTGTTGGGCGTCACATTGAGGTAGTGATTTCGGAGCGAAGGAGAAAACACTCCCACCTGGAGTGGAGGAAGGGGAAGGTGAGTGCCCTCACAGAGCACTAGATGCTGTCTGATGCTGCCTGGTTCCTGTTGGCCTCTCCCCTGCTGGCCTCTGCACCAGGGTCACACAAACCACTTCTGCCCAGCCCTGGTGCCACAGTAGCCCCACCTACCACACCATCTTCCCCTCATCCCCATCTACCTTGAAGAATAGGAGCCAGACAGACAACTAGGGGGGCCCTCTCCAGGGCGGGCAGGCCAGAGAGAAGCTCCCCATACCTGCTTTAGCAGAAGCACCGAACCAGGCTTCAGCTCACTCTGACGTGTCTCGAGCAGCAACCTGTGCACCGTGCCCTGCATCTCTCCTGCAAATACCACATGGCCCGTCAGTCTGGGGCAAGGGCAGCAAAGTGGTTTGGACCCTGACTGGGAAGTGGGCTGCTCACTGCCTCAATTTTCCCATCTCTGGATGGAGAGGATGACTCCTCCTCATCTCAGCTCAATGAAGGCCACTCATCAAATGCTCCCAGGGGTCCTTGAACTCCTCACCTGTGGGGTCCTTGAATACCACACTGGCATCTACTGTACTCCGACTCAGGGACTTGATCATCACTGCCATGCTGGGGACCTTGTTCCTGGGAAGCTGCTTCAGGGCTGCCTGGTGACAAGAAGAGGCATCTGATGAACAAGCCACATCCCACCTGTGAGGTTCCCAAGTGTGTTGGGACAACCCAAGGGCTGGGGGGAAGGCAGGATGCAGATGTGGTGATGATCTTCCTTTTGTGGAGGGCAAAAAGGCAGTAAAAAGGACTCATTCTGTCTCTCTCTAGTGGACTCCAGGTTGGCAGGTCCCATTTATCCCCCTTGCTTCCTTTCTCCAGCATATGTGTATTTTTTTTAATTAAAGATTTTATTTATTTATTCATTCATTCATTCATTCATTCATTCATTCATTCATTCATTCATGAGAGACACATAGAGAGGCAGAGACACAGGCAGAGGGAGAAGCAGGCTCCACAGAGTCAGCCCGATGTGGAACTCGATCCTGGAACTCCAGGATCACGCCCTGAGCCAAAGACAGACGCTCAACTGCTGAGCCACCCAGGCATCCCCAGCATATATGTATTTATACAGAGCTCCATCACTGCAGGCCATGGGCATGTGTCCGCACTTGACTCTTGACCTCTAGGAAGCTCGTAGGGTAACAGTGTGCATATCACACCTCATCTGGGGCCTGGATATCCAGAGACATACCCATAACCCACTTCTCCTTCCAACTGTACCCAACACTGTGGATAGTAGTGAAATGCTAGGTGAGTGGTGGATACAACCAAAGGGACTCCATGCTGCTGCTCAGAGTTAGGCCTGGGGTAAGAGGGAGCAAACGGACAACCCCTTCCCTAAGGTGGAGTAGGATAGCAGCTTGGTAAGAAGGATAAAAACAGTCTTTCTTCTGCATCTGAGTACCCAGGATCCTTACCTTCCGCAACACCATGACGATGCTATAGGCACAGAGGAAGCAGGTAGGGTCTCTCTCATCCAAGCCCAGAGCAGATTTCATGGCCAGCCAGGGCCCTCGCCCAAAATCCTCCTCCACTGATGGCTGGGAAGTAGTAACAATCTGGCACCACAAGGCAGACGGGGAGCCTGCATTAATGGATCCACTCTGCTACAGACCTTGACTGAGACAGGATGGAGGGCTGGCAGGGGAGAGCAAATTCCCCGTAGCATGGTGGCCACAGTCCCTCCTCTCCTACATCACAAAATGGTATGAGATCTTGTTGCATAGCCCATCTTTCACTTAGCAGCAATAGCAAAGGTGTATTTTATTTATTTTATTTTATTATTTTATTTTATTTTATTTTAATTTTTATTTTAGTTGCGTTGAAGCAAAAGGCTATCCATGCTGGTCTCTTTATGTAATAGACTCAAGAAGTCTTAGGGCCAGAGAGCCCCCACATACAATGACAGGCTTTCGGAGTGCCTTAGCCATTCTGAGACCAGTCATATTTTATTTGGGATGCCTCTGGCTTAACTATTAACCTTTTTTTTTTTTTAAGATTTAATTTATTTATTCATGAGAGACACACAGAGAGAGAAGCAGAGACGTAGGCAGAAGAAGCAGGCTCCATGCAGGGAACCCGATGTGGGACTTGATCCTGGGACTACAGGATCACGCCCTGAGCCAAAGGCAGACACTCAACCGCTGAGCCACCCAGGCATCCCAATTATTAACCTTTTTATATTAAAAAATGCTTTGGGGCACCTTGGTGACTCAGTTGGTTAAGCGTCTGCCTTTGGCACAGGTCATGATCTCAGGGTCCTGGGATCAAGCCCCATCCATGTTGGGCATCCTGCTCAGTGGGGAGTCTGTTTCTACCCCTCCCTCTCCACCGTGCTCATGCTATCTGAAAGAAATAAATTTTTTTAAAAAATATTTTATTTATTTGAGAGAGAGTGGGAGTGAGAGAGTGGCAGAGGGACAGGGAGAGGGAGAAGAAGGCTCCCCACTGAGCAGGGAGCCTGATGTAGGACTGGATCCCACAACCCTGAGATCATGACCTGAGCTGAAGGCAGATGCTTAACCAATGAGCCACCCATGTGCTCCAATAAATAAAATCTTAAAAAAAAAATGCTTTGGGGCACCTGGGTGGCTTAGTTGGTTGAACATTAGACTTTTGGTTTCAGCTCAGGTCATGATCTCAGGGTCCTGAGATCGAGCCTGTGTCAGGTTTCCCACTGAGCACAGAGTCTACTTGTCCTTCTCCCTCTGCTCCTTCCCCTGCTCATGCTCTCTCTCTCTCCTTTCTCTCATAACTAAATAATCTTTAAAAAAAATGCTTTGTGTCCAAATGAGTATTTGCTGGTTTGGATCTGAAGCAGATTGGTGGGTCTGTAGAACTGCAGTCAAGAGTGAAAACTGCTAGAGAGAATTAAAAGCAAAAGTGGGTCTGAGGGCAGAGCAGGTCAACGAGAATCCCAGTGAGTAGGGAAGATGGGTCTCACCCACCAAAAAGGCCTCCTACTGGAGGCCAGGTGAAGGCAGATCCTTCCCAGCTCAATTTCCAGAAACCCGAGAGGAGGGATTCCCGAGATACAATTTCCGAATACTTATTACACTCCCCTCTCCTGAAGGAAGATGGGAGTTAGCTGGGCCTTTCTTAGATGAGAACGAAGACTGGACACATGGCATGGGTCTACATCAGGACAGGCTTCACCTTATGCCAGTAAAATTGCCGCCTTCCCCACATGCCGTTGATGCATGACCTTGGTAACAGGCCCAGCAGCACAGTCTGCTTCTCAACTCCTCAACATGCAGGGAATGTCCCTCACTCTTAAATGATGCCCAGGAAGTCAGCATTTGCAGAGAAATGGTTACCTCTGTCCGGAATTTAGCCAGAGCACCGTGAGTTGGAGTCTGGGGTGTAGAAACCATGATCTCCTCCAGATTCTTCCCACTGTGCTACAAGGGGAGAGAGAAGAGGGGAGGGCAGGAGCAAGCACAGCAGCTGTTACTTACAAGTACAGCTTCTTGTTTGGGTTACATAATGAGTTCAGGAAACTATCGGGGACAATTAACACATATCACATCTCTCCTAACGAAGTCTCAGGAGCCTTGTTGGCAGCTCAAAAAAGATGCTTTGGGGATTGTTTTGGGAATGTGAGGAAGCTGAAGCTGGCCCAGGAGCAAAACACAGGGCTTCCTGAAGGAGGCAATGACCCGGATAGAGAGGCTGGGCACAGGCACGGGTCAGCTTTCCCCAGGTCCCTTCTCAGGGACCTAGCCCTTCCCTACAGAGACCCAGCCCAGGAGGAATGCAGACGGCGTTGCTGGATTTCCTGTGAAGTGCTAGCAAAGAGCAAGGAACAGGCAGAAATTATATGAACCACCCCTAGAATGCGAGAAAAGGGGTGCACCAATCACAAGGAGACCAGACCCTCGGGGTCCTGCTATCTGTGATCTGATCCGAGACAGTTTCATGGATACTGTCCCTCTACCATTGCTGAAATCTGAACTGTCAATGCAGCACAGCTTCTGCACACTCACCCCACACGCTGGCCACAGCGAACTATTCCATGTACCTCGGACAGCATCCTGCCCTTGCACCTCTGCCTTCGCATGTGCTCTTTCCTGTCTTCCCACTGCTGAAAGGTCTCCCTGAGCACAGCCTTCCCATACACACCTGTTAACCTCCTGCCTGTACCTTCAAAGCTTACAGAGCAAGCCCAAGGAACCCAGTGTCTCCGCAGCATCCAGGGACACTCTGCATTTTACGTATAATCGTTCCTTTGCATCTATTTCCACAGTGCTGTGGACAGCTTGGGACAGGAGCTATTTCTATTTTAACCTCTGCATTCTCAGTTCCAAGCAAATTGCCCAACGCATACAAGTCCTTACCAAACGTTATGTGAGTGAATCTTCCTGTCCCAGGGCTAGCAAAACAGTAGGTGCTCAACAAAAGGAAGTCATGAAGTTCTTAGAGCTTGAAGCACCACTCTCACCTGTGGTGTTTCAAGCATTCAGTTCTTCTCACTTCTTTTGACTTCTTCCATAGCTTTGAAAACCCTCTCTCTGCACTTCCTTCCTTCCCTCCCACCCCCTAGGAGTGAAGATATTCTGGGACTGGATGGCACTGGAACTTTGCTTCTCCCCCTTGCCCCCCACCCCTAATGTCCTGGACAGCTTTGGCTTCTGCTGAATAGATGCTGCCCCTCACCTGATGAGGCAGGATACCTGCCGGGCCGGGGAAGCGGCGTGTTTTGGTGTGGGCAGGTTGCTGGGGTGTCCGGTTGGCGGCAGTGACCAGCTGCACCAGGTGGTTGGTAACTATGGGAGACTGCAAGACTGCCTGGGGAGGCAGGGAGGAATGGGGGCTCCGTGGGGTGCTGACAGGACACCTGACAGAAGATGCTGGAGCTCGGGGTTGTAAGGTGCTCTGAGGAAATGATCCAGAGATAGTCCTTGAGGGAATAGAACAGATGGAGTTGGGAGTCCGTGGTCCGGGAAAATGAGATTTGCCATATAAGTGGGCATTTGGAGCCTGGAATGAGTGACCAGGGAAATGGTTTTGAAGGCTGCTCTGAATAGGCCCGCTAGCAGATTGGGGAGGCTGTGGTGCTTGAAGAGGGAGGTCCTTCTGACAGGCTTCCCACGGGGGCTGCTGAGCAGGATCTCCTGGGGCCTTTGGGGCGGGAAGGTTGCTTGTGGCACCAGATCTCAAGTGGAGCTGTGGAGTCCTACAGTGAACAACAGGTTCTGGAAGCTCATTGTGGGCTGACATGACACCAGTCATGTGGGTGGCAGGCATGGGCTCCTTTGGGCAAGACCTGCTCGGATCAGCTACCCGGGCCTTTTTAGCCACTGCTGAGTCCTCCTGGCACCAAGTGGGCAAGATTCCTGTGGGCTCACTGTGGACTCCAAGCTCCAGGTCCATGCTTGCCAGGACCTCATCAAAGTCATCTTGTTCAGGCCCCTCAAAGCCACCAGTCACCTGCTGTTGACTCTCAAATGTGAGCAGGGGGTGAGAGGCTGAGGTCTGGGGTCTGGTTGGCTCTTTGAGCCCTTCTGTCAGGGTCACTCGTCTCTGATGGCTAGAAGTCAAGACAGGTCTTAGGGGCGTTGTTCCTATGGAAGGTGGACTCTGGATGGCCCTGGGCACGCTGGAGGTAGGAAGATGGAGTCCCAGGGCTGACAGACCTAAAGCCTCTGAAGGAGCAGTGGGGCATGATGGCAACTGCCCAGAAGACTGTGCCTGTGCAGTGTCCTGTAGCCTGGAAGAGACAGGTCTCAGGCACCCAGCATTCATAGGCCGTGAACCAGCAAATTGGTTCTCTGCATCCTCTACGGCAGACAAGAAGTCCTACAAAGAAGCAGAGGTGGTGAGTCTTGGCATCTAGAAATCAAGAAATACTCTGCTTTTACAGTTTTAGGCAGGTATACACGTAAGCGTAGATATGTGTAAGCAAGAAACCAAGGCATGGAAGGCAATGGTGGAGTCTCTCATCGCCTTTGAACTTGTCCATACATCCGCTTCCAGATTTTTTTTTTGTAGATTGTATTGATTTTTTTAAGATTTTTTTTTTTTTTTTTTTTTTTTTTTAAGTAATCTCTAGGGCAGCCCTGGTGGCTCAGCCAATTAGTGCTGCCTTTGGCCCAGGGTGTGGTCCTGGAGACCCAGGATCGAGTCCCACATTGGGCTCCCTGCATGGAGATTGCTTATCCCTCTGCCTGTGTCTGTGCCTCTCTGTGTGTGTGTGTCTCTCATGAATAAATAAATAAAATCTTTAAAAAATAATAATAATAAAGTAATCTCTACATGCAACATGGGACTTAAACTCATGACCTCAGGATCAGGAGTCACATGCTCCACCACTGAGCCAGCCAGGTGCCCCAGAATATTTCTGGTAGAAGTCTGAGGGTGGTGGGCATCTGGCTGGCTCAGTCAGTGGAGCACACAACTCTTGATCTTGGGGTCGTGAGTTCAAGTCCCATATTGTGTGGAGAGATTACTTAAAATCTTTAGCACTGTATGTAACTAACTGGGCGCCTGGGTGGCTCAGTGGCATCTGACTCTTAATTTAGGCTCAGGTCATGGTCTCAGATTTAAGATCAAGCCCCACAACAGGCTCTGTAATTAGGGGGGAGTCTGCTTGAGATTCTTTCTCCCTTTCTCTCAGCCCCTCCCCCTCCTAAAAAATAAACCAATTAGGGACAGCTGGATGGCTCAGTGGTTGGGCGTCAGCCTTTGGCTCAGGGTGTGATCCTAGGATTCCGAGACCAGGTCCCGCATCAGGCTCTCTGCATGGAGCCTGCTTCTCCCTTGGCCTGTGTCTCTGCCTCTCTCTGTGTGTCTCTCGTGAATGAATAAATAAATTCTTTAAAAAAAAATAAACAAATTAATTACTTGAAGAAAAAAAGTCTTTTTTTTATTTTTTTTATTTTTTATTTTTATTTATGATAGTTACACACACACAGAGAGAGAGAGAGAGAGAGAGAGAGAGAGGCAGAGACACAGGCAGAGGGAGAAGCAGGCTCCATGCACCGGGAGCCCGACATGGGATTCGATCCCGGGTCTCCAGGATTGCGCCCTGGGCCAAAGGCAGGCGCCAAACCGCTGCGCCACCCAGGGATCCCAAGAAAAAAAGTCTTAAAAAAAAAAAGAAACATTTCAAAGGCTAAGTCTTTAGGTAGATTCTCTCAGGGGGTGAAGGAGCAGTGGCAGTCAGGGGAGTGGCAGAAGCAAACATACCAGGGCACCTAAGGAATCAAAACACCCAAGGTTGCACACCCATCTCAAGGAAATGTTTTTTGGTGTCCAGCCTGTGCAATAGGAGTCTATCCAGATGGTCATGTTGCCCGTCCTCAACCCCTTCCTCCCCCCTCCAACACACACACACACACACACACACACACACACACACACACACAGCCTTCAGTAAGCCAGAGAGGCCTTAGATCCAGCAAAATAGGCAGAAGTTAAATATAGCTTTTCAGGTAAGTTAAATTAAGTATGGATTCCAGTTGGGAAGCAAGGTGAGATTGACACCTCCAAGAGCAACAGACCTGTTCTGAGGGTGTTTTTGAGTCAGAACTGCTGATTTAACTGACAGGAAGGTCCCCTCCACCCCCATCCCCTGCTGCTGCATTGGATTCTCTGGGCCAGAGAAAGATTTTTTTCCTGCTTTGTGTATAATCAAGAGAGTAGCACACTTCAGCAGGACTACCATGGAGTTTAGCCATAATAACAATGTCAGAATTACAGTAGCAATAAAATCCTGACGATCCTGGAGGCTGATAGATCCCTTTTCTCCGAAAGAGCTCACTCTTAGACATGACGTCACCTGCCTTGGGAAGGGGGAAAGGGACTGAACAGAAACCTGAGCTGTCAGAGTCCTTCACTTTTTTTTTTTTTTTTAAGTAATCTCTATGCTTAACATAGGGCTCAAACTCAAGACCCCAAGATCAAGAATCACAAGCTCCACTGACTGAGCCAGCCAGGTGCCCCAGGAACCTTTATTCTTAATCCCATTGCGGGCCCAGGAGTTCTCCCATCACTTGGTAAGACCCAAGTGGGGGCACTTAGCAGTTACTTTTTCAGCCTGTAATCACACATCTCCAAAGCTGAAAGACAAAGACAAGGACACATCTTCTCAACAAAGCTGGCAATTTTAAATTTTTTTGTAAAAACAAAATTCAAGTCCCCAAGTGATAATAAAAACAACTAACAATTTGAAATTGCCTTGGGTGCCAGGGACTTTGTAAACATTTTACTATAATTCTCTCAATGAATTTTCATGATGGCCCTAAAACGTATTAGTATTCCTGTTCTACAGGTGTAGAAACGGAGATTCCGAAGTAACTTCACAGAACCAGGACTAGAACCCATATGTGCCCTTGTCACTATGTCTTAGGGCCTCAATGAATGAGACAACCCATAGACCAGTTTTTAAGAGGTCTGAGGAAGGTCTGTTTTCCCTTTCAAATCTTAGGTACCAAATGCCTCAAAGGAAGGGAACGTGGGGCTTGAGCTGCCAGAAGGGTCCCTGGTGCATCACTATACTAGGTACAAATTGGGCATCTCGATAAATTCTTTTTTTTTTTTTTTAAGGATTTTTATTTATTTATTCATGAGAGACACAGAGAAAGGCAGAGACACAGGCAGAGGGAGAAACAGGCTTCCTGCCAGGACCCCAATGTGAGACTTGATTCCGGGACTCCAGGATCACAGGAGTCCCCATCTCGACAAATTCTAAACATGATTTTTAAAGTACAACACTGGGAGACAAAAAGTAAGTTGGAATGGCTTGTCATTGATAAAATAAAGTAATTCTATTCTATAAATGTAGTTTATTGTGTATGTATGCTAGATGAATAAGGAGGCCAAGACCTCACCCTGGTTGTTGGTGCTATACTCTTCAGCATGTTAATTTATCTTTTTTGGGTTTTACTCACTTAAATCCTACCTATTTCTGAAACGGATTCCAGGTAGCAATTTGGGGCCTCCAGATGAAACTACATCCATTGGATTTGAGCGGGTAGAGAGCTGTGGGGATTGCCAGCTAGTTTAGTGATCCCTGACTATACCCCAGGATTAGAAATAGCCCTGCCTGGGTGCATCCCCAGAAATTCCGATTTAATTGGTGTGGGGTAGGGCCTCAGCAGGGGTGATTTTAATATGCCAGCTTCCAATCTGGTCTAATCCCTCATCTTCTGAGAGGGAAGGGAAGAGCATTTGAGGTTAAAGAACATCCTTTCTATTGTAGAAGAGAAAACAGAAGGCCAGAGAATGAAGTAATTTGCCCTGGCTCACATAGCCACTTGGTGACCCCAGGCCTCCTGTCATCCACTAACCGTGTTGTCTGGCTCTCCATAAACTTTCTTCCCACCTCAAGTATGCCATCATAAAGGTGAACTGAATCATCCACATGACACAGCTTCCAGGCAAGGGCCCTTGTAATTTAAAGGTATGCCAATTAGGCAGCTCACATCTCTGGTTTTTTTTTTCTGTCTCTAAAACAGTTAAGAAGGTTGTTTACATGTCTCATTTTCTCTCAGCTCCTCACAGACAAAAAAGCTATACATGTCAAGTAAAAGGAGGCTGGGGCACATTGCTTCAAAATGTTCTGGGTCTGGGTGTTTTCCACTCAAGATCTCCTCTGCTATCTCTCTGATCACCAACACTTCCTTACCTCATCTTCAAACTCCTCTTCCACAGTAAACAGCTTCTGCAAACTGCATGCCTGAAAGAAAAACAAAGCAATTGAGGTTGGAGGAGAAATACTGTTTGCAAGTACATTCTGTCCTCACTCTGCTGCTTTCCAATTCTAACAAGACCATCGGGTGTACTGTTGTTTTTTGGGAGTGCTGAGGGAAGAATAAGGGATGAGGAGGGAAGAGATGGGATTTACTTAATGATTTAGGTGATTTAGAATCCTTTCTAGTAAAAATAATCCACTCAGGTTCATCTGTATTGGCCTTGGAAGAGGGAGGAGGAGGCAAGGGGAAGACTCCCAAAAGGAGCATGGGTCATTCTTTAGACCCAGCCCTATGCACAGGGGCCTAAGGATTCTGCAACATCCCAAGATTTGGCCTGGGGAACGCATGTCAACCATAAGACAGACTACTATAAATCGAAGCATGCCTAGTACAGTGGCCTTGTTTCTGAAAAAAGTGGTTTCCTTCTGGCGAATCCAATGTGCCAGAGCCAGCGTCCCAAGAGGGTAGGATCCCCCAGGCCACAGGTCCTTCTTTCTAGACAGCAGGGCTGCTGGGGCCAGCTCTTAGACCTGTGTCACGCCCAGAGCAGCAGGCTGTGCCTAACCCCAGAAGCCGGGACAGCAAGAGCTGCCGTCTGACAAACCCATCCCCGGTGTCCAAAGGTCAGAGGGTACGGGCCAGGCGGAGGGGGTGGCGCTGCGGAGGCGCGACGTTTGAGCCCCCGGGAGGGATGACCAGCTCTCCAAGAACAGACGAAGGCAGCACGAGGGAAACAGGCCCCGAGGGAGGTGTGTGGGGCGGACCTTCCCAAGCCCTGGCTAGAGTCCAGGTGTCCCGAAGCCACCAAACTAGGATCCGAACCCTAACCCGGGCAGGCAGCTCGCACGAGTGAGGGAGGGGCTGCAAGCTGGAAGGCAGTTCCGCTGCCCCGGGGCGCGGCATTACCATGGCGACGGCGGACGGGTCCGGCCCGTGCGGGGCGGAAGGGGGGACGCAGGGGCCTCGGCTTGCCCCAGGCGGGAGAGTCGGACTCCGGGCTGCGGGGTGTCTTGGTGCGAAGACGGAAAGACGCGGCTCTGCGACGCGGGCGGGGGAAGAGAGAGGGTCGCCGGGAAGCCGGGGGCCGGAGCCCGAGGCCGCTTTCGAAGTGGCCGCCACTCCAGCGTCTCCGCCCTCTTAAAGGGGCGGGCCTATTTCTATCCCGCCGACCCAAAGGCCCTTCTTCCGTCGGTCTTCCGCCTCGGCCTTAAAGGGAAACGAGCGGGCTCTCGGGCGCCCCCCAGCGGCTTCTCGGGCCCGGTCGGCTGGTTCAACAGGAGTTCTGGGAGAGCCCATCGCAAATCTTGGGTCCCCAGGCCCGCCCACCCTCCTCTCTTGAGCTCAGCACGCTAGGGACTGGGTCCTAGAGCAGAACTCTCATTCACACTACAGCCCGCCGCAACCATCCATCTATCCATATTTGCAAGACATATATTAAGCAACGGTGTTCTAGGTCTTGCTCCTTTTATCCTTCATATTTAAACTTAGACCCCAGATCTTCCCTCTCACCTATCTCTCAAGTAACATCCTTCCCCCATCCAACACTCTATTTCCTTCTCAGCATTTTCCATGATTTATAATTATCGTGGTTTACATCTTTATTTTGTGTCTTCCTCCCTAAAATATGAGCTCCCAGGTTTCAGTACCAAAAAACAAGCAACACAGACAAGCAAACAAAAATGAGCTCCATGAGGGCAGGCACTTTGTCTGGCTTGTTCAACATTTTTGTCCCCAGCACTTAGCACAATGCTCCATAGAATTATTGAATGAATGACACAATGACTGCCCTGTATCTGGCACAGTACTTAACAGTGAGGATAGGGAAATTAATAAGACTCCTTGTGTCCTCAAATTCACGAGTCAGGGAGACACAGGTCAAAAGATATTTCAGGATAGTTGTGCAGAGAAATGGGCAGGGGCGTCCATCCCTGAGCCAGCCCTCGGTCCTCACTCTGTTTTTCTTCTTGCTTGTCATTATAGGGCTAGTTGGAGTGACACTAGGGCTGCATAGTTTTAAGGACCCAAAAGGCAGGAGGAAGGTAGCTGATTCAAGTTCCTAATGATGTGATCTGAACCAGCCTTGGACCTTGGATCTTCCCCAGGAACTGGCCTGGCCTCACCTCTGGGTAGCCATCATAGCTTTCTATGGACCAGTTTACCTGTCTGTCCTATGTCAGAATGGAAGCCAGAATGTCAGTGGGAGGGCAGCCCGGGGGGGGGGGGGGGGGGGGGGGGGGGGGGGGGGGGCTCAGTGGTTTAGTGCTGCCTTTGGCCCGGGGTGTGATCCTGGAGACCCCGGATCAAGTCCCATGTTGGGCTCCCTGCATGGAGCCTGCTTCTCCCTCTGCCTGTGTCTCTGCCTCTCTGTCTGTCTGTCTCATGAATAAATAAATAAAATCTTAAAAAAAAAAAAAAAAAAGAAAGAAAGAATGTCAGTGGGAGATGGAAGCTGGAGCCCTAACTCTCATCCCCTCACACCCTCTGTGCTTCTTCCAAGCTGGGGTACAAAACCCCAACACTCCCACTTGCAGGCCTTCTCTTCTCAGTGAAATCCCAAGTGCCTCCTCCATCACTTTTTTTCTAAGTTAAATGAATTTGGCAACTACTGCCCCAACCTCCTGTTAGGACCTGGATGGGGGTGGGGGCAGGTGGTTGGAGCAAATGGAAAATGTGGACCTGGGACATTTAATTTTTTTTAAAGATTTTATTTATTTATTTGAGAGAGAGAGAGCTCACAAGTGCACACACATGAGTGGGGGGAGGGGCAGAGGGAGAGGGAGAAGCAGACTCCCTGTTGAGCAGGAAGCCTGCCAAGGAGCTTGATCAGAGGACCCTGAGATCATGACCTGAGCCTGAGATTATGAGCTGAGCCAAAGGCAGACACTTAACTAACTGAACCACCCAGGTGCCCTTCCCTCCTTTTAGAAGAGAAGTTAGCGTTCTCAGAACCAGGCTTGCCCAAGCTGAAAGATTCAGGCAGAAAAGAAAGGGATGAATTCTGGGAAAGCGCAAAGTGGGTGCTAGGACTTAGGCTATGGAGGGCCACGGCAGAAGACATCAGATCCCCAGCTATGAAGTGGGGTACAAAGGGGAATGAGTGTAGTGAGGGGGTCACTTAAAAAATATATATTTTATTTATTTGAGGCAGAGAGAGTGTGTACACACAAGGGGTGGTGCAGGGCAGAGGGAGAGGGAGAAGCAGTCTCCCTGCTGAGCAGGGAGCCCAACACAGGTCTCAATCCCAGGACCCCAAGATCATGATCTTAGCCAAAGTCAGATGCTTAACAGACTGAGGCACCCAGGCTCTCCATGAAGCGGGGAGGGTCTTAATAACACTCTGATTTAACCCATAATAATAGCTGCCAGAACTTCCTGAGTACTTTCTGTGTTCCAGGCAAGGTTCTGGAACTTTCCATGTAGTGGCTCACTTGATCATTGTAACAAACCTCGATATAGGTGCTAGGATCACTTCTGCTTTACAGAAGAGGAGAGAGTCAATGTTTTGCCCAAGCTCATATAAGTAATAGGTGGTAGAGCTGAGATGAGGAAGCAGGTTGTCTGATTCCAGCCTCCACAGATTTAACCACCATGTTGTTTTGCCTGTTAGAATTCCAAAACACTGGGTTCCTACCTGGGGCATCAGGGAATATAAGTCCCCTATAAGAGAGACCTGGGTGGCTCAGCGGTTGAGTTGAGCATCTGCCTTTGGCTCAGGGCGTGATCCTGGAGTCCCACATAGGACTCCCTGTATGGAGCCTACTTCTCCCTCTGCCTGTGTCTCTGCTTCTCTCTGTGTGTGTCTCTCATGAATAAATAAATAAAATCTTAAAAAAAAGTCCCCTATAATTATGTGCCAAAGATAATGTGCATATGCATATATGCCTTGTTCTGAGAGAGAATCCATGTGTTTTATCACATTTTCATGGGTCAGTAATCTGTTGCCTTGATCTTTCTCAGCAACAGGATATACCCCAACTCCCCCATCCTTGTCTATCCCTCACCTTGCCCAGATGCCTTCCACTGTGCATCAGGCCTTACCAACTCCTGCCTGGGCTATGGTGGTAGCTTCCTGCATGATCTCTCTAGTCTAAGATCTCCTCCCTTCTGTCCATTCTTTCTAACATGCAAATGGGATACTATTTCCCACCAAAGAAAATGTTCAATTCCCCAGTTGCTGGGGGATGACATATAAAATCCCCAGGGCCTGCAGTGTCTGACATTTGTCTCCCTGCCCTAGCTCATCTCTCAACCACTCTCCCAATCAATGCCAATCCCTCTCCCTCCCACTCCTCTTTCATGCCCCAGCTCACAGGCTGCATTCTCTAAGAAGCCTTCCTTACTGCTCCAGGAGACCCAGCTTAGCTTCTCTTGGTTCTCTGCATTTTTGGACTACTTCCATTATACCTTATGTCTCTTGTGCATCCTATATTATCTTTAGGTTTTCCTCACACCTCCCTCCTGGACATCGAACTCCTTCAGGGCAACAACTGTGGCATTTCCTTTGTGAACCAGCATTGGCACAGGGCTTGACACATGGAAGACAATCAGCAAGTGTTTGTTGAATGACTTAATGCCATTTCTCAGGAAGGAATGTAAATTAATTTGGGCAACTCCATGCTTACTTCCAAAAATCCCTGCAGTTGCTGGATGAGAAGATTTACTGTCTTAGGTACAAAGGAGGGTACACATTGAGTATCTGTGTGTGTGTGTGCGTATATGCACATGCATGCCTGTGCATGTATGTTTGGAGACAGCATGCTGTATTGGCTATGAAGTTAGACGAATCTTGGTTTATATTTGATCCTGTTGCTAACTGGCTGCATGACCTTGAATAATTTACTTTACCTCTCTGAAACTTAACTGTCTCATCCATTGAATGGAATAATATATCTTCCTTGCAAGGTTGCTGTGAGATTAAATGAATCAATGCATTGAAATGGCTAACTCCATGCCTGGCATTTTGGCCGGGGCTCAGCAATGTGGGTTCCCTTCCCCCCTACTTGAGTTTGGGAACATGTGCTGAGATTTGTTATGAGAACCACATGGTTTGAGTTTGTATCTATTTCAGCATATTTGCAAATGCATTTTGCCCTAATTTGTATTTTTATTGTATGAGCCGTTGCATGTGAATCAGTGTGATGATGTGTGTTTATGTGTTTATATTTACATTTGCCTTGGTATGGACAGTGGCATACGCTGCAAATGTGTATACACACTGAGAGTCTTGCACGGCCTTGTTATTGGGTGGGTGTTGTGTGACTGAGTGTGTGGAATTAAATGTCTGTTGTGAGCTGCATAGAGGGTAGTGCTGAGTGTCTGGGGGAAGGCTGATCTATTTGTGCAGCTTTGTGTGTGAAGGTTGTGTAGACCAGCGCTACTGATAGACCATTCTGTGTTGATGGAAGTATTTTCTATCTGCTCTGTCCAACAGAGTAGCTACTAGTCACACCTGGCTACTGATCACTTGCAATGTAGCTAGTCAGATTGAGAAACTGAAGTTTTAATTGTATTTAATTTTAATTAATTTAAATGTAAATACCCACGGGTAAACAAGACCGAAACTCAGGCTTGTTCTCCACAGACTAAGCGGTCTGCATCCCCCCCTTCCCACCCCGGAAACCCGATTATGGGGTCCTGACCCCAGCAGGTAAGTGGACACGTTGGAGCCCCGCCCGCGCGCGTGTGTGCGCGTGTGCGCGCGTGTGTGCGACAGTATGAGTCGTTCAGAGGGGGCTGCTGCAGCCTCCCCCCGCCCTCCAAGTCCCCAGGAGAGCAGTGAATCAGCCTGACAATGAGGTGAGTCATTCATGAACCGCTCGGCCGACCCAGCAGGCGGGAAGCAAACGTCAGCCAGCCTCCCAGCCCTACCCCCTACAACCCCCCAGTGGGATCGCTAAACCCCACGCACTGCAGATGTTGAAGAAACTGACGCGGCGAATCAAGGCACCAAAGCTCATCTCCGCAGCCCCTCCTTCTGGTTTGCAATCCATTCATCCCCCCAGCCCCTTTCTCCCCTCGGGCTGCGTGAGTCATCTCAAGATCTACGCCCCCAATCCAACACCCACCTGCTCTAGCCTCTCTCCTAGTTGGTCTTCCTCCAGGGCTGGGAAAGTGGGGGGAACGGGGGAGACTGGACAGAGAGGCTGGACCCCTGGTGAGGTGCCAGGGTCTGCCTTTGGAAGCCAGGCTGACCCACTCAAGGCTGTGGGGTTGGCTAGGGCTCAGGGCAGGCTGCAGCTGGCTGGATCTTGGGGAGCTGTCATCCAGCTTGTTTGGAGGAGCATCAAGAGGAGCAGGGGGGTGGCAGGGAAAGAAGTCCTGAAGCGTGCTGCCTAGAGCACCTGTGGCTGGTGGTCAGGAGGGGAAGGAGGGGACAAGAGTATTCCTCTGGTTTCCAGGGAAGTCCCAGATAATGTCTCCCCAGAACCAGGCAATCTTCGAAGCCTAGTGGCTTCTCTCCTTGGCACTCACCCCACCTGTTCCCCTCCACCACCTATACACCATGCCTCCCATCAATCAGCATTCTTTTCTTGGACTGAGCCTTACCTGAGGCTTCTGACTTGGACAACTGGTACCATGGTTGTGTCCCTTACTGGGCCAGAAAATATTATTGAAAACTTTACAAACATATAGACCCTTGACAAAAGAATTCCACTTCTAAGAATTTATCTTAAGAAAAATAATTGATGTGTACAAAGATACAGCTATAAGAACATGCATCACAGCATTATTTAAAATGATGAAAAGGGGCACCTGGGTGGCTCAGTCCATTAAGCGTCTGCCTTCGGCTGAGGTTTTGATCCCAGGGTCCTGGGATTGAGCCCCGAGCAGGCACTCTGTTCTGAGGGGAGCCTGCTTCTCCCTCTGCTGCTCCCCCTGCTTGTGTTCTCTCTCTTTCTGTCAAATAAATAAATAAATAAATAAATAAATAAATAAATAAATAAATAAAATATTTTAAAAATGGTGAAAAATTGGACACAACTTAAATGTCCATCAAAAGGGGATTGAATAAAGAAAGTGGAAAAACAACAGAATATTATGTAACCACTGAAAATGATGTGGAAGATTTGATGGCATGGGAACAATTTCATGATGTATTACAGAAAAAATTAGATTGTAAGATATTGTGTACAGTGTGATACTACTTTTCTTGAAAAAATATGAGCATGGAGAGATTAGAAAAGTATCCAATTATAACAATGTTCTCCATGAGACTGTGGACTTAGGAGTAATTTTATTTTCTTCTTTGTCTTTCCCCCCAGAATTTCTTCATTAAGAGTTTATGACTTTTTACAGCAGAAGAAACAATTATTTATTAAATGTTTAAAAAAGCAATTTGTGGGGGCAGTAATGGGAATTAACTATAAGTGGGCATTTATTGGGGTGATGAAAATATTTGAAAACTGGATTTTTAAAAAAGATTTCATTTATTTATTATTTATTTATTTATTAGAAGACAGAGACGTAGACAGAGGGAGAGGCAGGTTTCCTGCAGGGACCCCGATGTGGAACTCAATCCCAGGACCCCAGGATCACAACCTGAGCCAAAGGCAGATGCTCAACCAGTGAGCCACCCAGGTGCTCCTGAAGACGGGATTTTGTGATGGTTGTACAACTTGGTAAATTCACTAAAAAACATTGACTTGTACACTTAAAATGGGCAAATTTTATGTTATGTAAATTATATTTAAAATTGTTTAAAAACTCTTAATAAAAGCCATTTGCCGGGCTGTCTACCATTAAGGCCAGTCTTCCAAGGAGGGGTCTGGGGTATGGATGCCAGATAAAATAAAGAACACCCACTTAAATTTGAATTTCAGATAAGGAATAATCTTTTAATATAAGTATAAAAATAAATAAATTTTTTAAAGTCATGAACTCTTAATATAAGTATACAAAAGTATTCCTTGGTTATCTGAAATTCAGATTTCACTGGGCATACTTTTTATATGCTAAATCTGGCTACCCCAGCCTGGAGTCCCTGGTCCTGCAGGATTCTTGGAGCAGAGAAAGGGGAGGGGGGGTTGGACATCTGGGCTTGCATCTCCACCCATCCCCAGGGCAAGTGTACAAAGCCTGGGAGAGTAGGATGGGGAACTCAAAGAGCTGGAAAGAGCAGGGTGAGAGCAGGTGGGGACAGGAGTCATTTCAGGTGTGGAAGGTGAGTACCTTGCTCTAGGAGTAGGAGTGGCCAGTAGCACCTCAACCACCCCAGAACTCTGGAGTGGTAATATAGAAGCTGGAGGGGAGGGATTTACCCTCTGCTGACCCCCAAGCTAGCGTTTCACACAAGTGCCCATGTCATGCCCCAGCTATTCAGTGAGGAGGATGTTGTCCATTTTTAGGGATAAGAAAATTGATTTGAAGAGTTTAAGTAAATATTTAAGTTCGAGGCTAGTAAATGGCAGAGCTTCGGTC
Organism: Nyctereutes procyonoides; assembly: GCF_905146905.1. Taxonomy (NCBI): domain Eukaryota; kingdom Metazoa; phylum Chordata; class Mammalia; order Carnivora; family Canidae; genus Nyctereutes; species Nyctereutes procyonoides. The sequence continues at coordinate 1,067,174 of NW_026575020.1, forward strand.
CTGATTGGGTCTTTACCCTTTCATTGACAGTAGAATCCAGTGGTTAAACCAAGCAGGCTCTGAGCCCTGCTCACCTGGGCTATGCTGCACCTAGAATAATCTTTGTTTTTAAACAAATTCATAGCTTGTCATAGGAGCCCTGATGCTGGCTCTCCCCAGGTGCTGATGTTGCTAAATATAGTGAGGGGGCCTGCTCCTGATGCCAGGAAGGTATCTTAATTACTGGGTTTTGGCAGGTTTAAGTCACTCGAATCTCATCTTAAAAGTGAGATAATAGTAATAATGCCCATCTCGTGGGCTAGAGGATGAAATGAAATGGTGAAGTCTGTTGTCTGCTGCTGTCTACTGACCAGGACTGATGTGCCAAAGACCCTGCTGCTTAAAAGTGTTGGAAAATGCCTTCTAGAAACATGAATCAAGGACTTCCTCTCGAGGTCCTGGTCCTCAAGGAGTTCCCTGGAGAAAGAGGACATAGCTGTCTCTGCCTATTTGTTGAAGACTCCCACAAAGCTGGGGAGACCTCACCTGGTGTTATATCCAGAGAGCCTGGATTGTGCCCTGGCCCTGCCACTTACTGATTACTTAATGTCCCAGGGCTTCTCCTTACATAGAAGATGAAGTGCATAATATCTACCTTGAAGAGTTATTTTAAAATTGTATTCGAGAACGATGATATACAAGACAAGGCCTTTCAAAAGGACGTCTCTCCATAAATGTACAAAGAAAGGGGGGCAAAATGTATGTCACCTGAAGAACTACTTGCTGGAGGGAGGGCAATTAGGCCAGTTTTTGAGTGGCTACAGTCCATGTCCTTCCATGTTGCAGGTAAGTCCACTATGTCTTGTTCTCTATTGTTTCATGACTTCAGGGCCAAGAGGGCCTTCCTGAATTAGAGGATTCAATCCTCTAATCACAGAGGGGAAACTGAAGCTCAGAGAGGGCAAATGATTTGCCTGAGCTTCTATAGGCCCAGGCTCCCTCCTTCTCCACTGCCCCATCTTGCTTTGGGGGGGCTCTGTTTTTTTCCAAAGGATCATAAATTCTTTTTTTTTTTTTTAAGATTTTATTTATTTATTCAAGAGAGACACAGAGAGAGAGAGAGGCAGAGACATAGGCAGAAGGAGGAGCAGGCTCCATGCAGGCAGCCTGATGTGGGCCTCAATCCCGGGACTCCAGGATCATGCCCTGAGCCGAAGGCAGTTGCTCAACCACTGAGCCACCCAGGCATCCCCAAAGGATCATAAATTCTGAGTGGGCAGGCACACTTACATCTTGCATCCTCTGTTCCCTCCCCGCAGGCATGCTCTGCCCAGAGAAGACACTGTGGAGGAACCTGCAGACATGTGGGACGTGACCAGCCACAGCTGTCACTTGTGCTCTTGTGTTCATGTGGCCTTGACTCTTGAGCAGGCAGGGAGGAACCCTGTACAGTCCAGGAAATCTTGGGCCTCACTTCCAGGTCCTAGCAGGGATGCGGGGGAGAGGATAAGCTTCCTTTTCAGTCATCCTCCTAGACCTCCTGCTCTTCTTGCTGCTAGCGCAGTAAGAAGGTTCTATATGAAACATTCTAGGCTACTGGGGGAGATTTAGGCTAAGAAGCATTGTCCTCTGTCCTAGGCCTTCTGGTCACCTGCTGCCCTTTAGCAGGTACCTTGCTGCTATGAAACGCTCTTGGTGGTTGTGGGACCTGGGACCTACAGATCAGAAAACTGGCAGCTTTTCTCTGCGCTTTCTCTGTAAATATGTATTTGTGTGCATGTGCGTATGTATCTTTTTAAATGCGCTATGACAAATGATGGTAGCTGTACCTAGAACAGTCTGTTTTTAAATTAATTCATAGCTTATTCTATGAGCCATGATTCTGGTTTTCCCAAGGATTGGTCATTGCTGAGTGTAGAGACAGGGATGTGTTCCCAATCTCTGATCCCAGAAGGCAGGAACTGGGAAGCCTAGGAAGGGACAGAGGTGTTGGAGGGCAGGTAACACTCAAGTGGATGACTGAGGCCCTCGCCTCCAGCCAGGCCTTCTTGTTTTTGTTTTTGTTTTTTTGAGCTACAACTCTAGAATTGTTGGCTTGCAGAGCTAGAAAAAAACCTCAGAAGTTATCTATCCAGGGGTGCCTGGGTGGCGCAGTTGTCTGATTCTTGGTTTCAGCTTAGGTCATGATCTCGGGGTCATGGGATTGAGCCCTGTGTCGGGCTCTGCAAAGAGTCTGCTTGGGATTCCCTCACTCCCTCTCCTTCTGGACCTCCTACTCAAGCTCTCTCTCTTTAATAAAATCAATAAATCTAAAAAAAAATAAAAGTTATCCATCCAAACATACCATTTTACAGATGAGGAAACCAGTAGAAGAATGGTAGCTTGCTAGATACCTGTCTGTCACTCTTCCCCCAAACATCTCAGTCAAGATGATTCTTGTTGGATGCTGACCTGAGACCAGCTCCCTTTAGCCCTAAGCCCAAAGAGGACTCTAGAGAGACGGGAGGAAGGGAAACAAGGAGGAACCCCTTTTCCACCCTTCCTTCACAACTTTACCTTGTTGGACCACCCAGAAATGTCTCTAGCTAGAAGGAAGAAAATCCAGTCCAACCTTCTCATCCTACAGGTAAAGAAACAGAGGCCCAGAGAGAGGAAAGGACTCATTCAGGGTCACACAGGGCGACCTGAGCCCAACTCAGGCATCCTGGGGGCAGTTTTCATTATACTCTGAGTATCTCAGCCCTCAGTGATGGCCTTCGCTTTGTGCCTCTGGGCATATGAATTGTTTGCCCTGAAATAAACCCTTTTCTGGCTCTTGGAACATATTGTAAACAGCCCAAGGGCAGGACTGGACCTTAAAGCATCACAAGGAATGAAGGTCCAGCCCAAACTTTGAAGTCCAGCACTATGCTGGATGTGGTCACATCTGCCATCACATCTAATTTGGAATTCACAGAATGTCAGAACTGAAAGAGACCTCAGAGAACAGAAGTCCAAACCTTGTTTCTCAGATAAGGACACCAAGGTCCAGAGGGAAAATGACTCAATGACTCATCCAACAACATAGCAAGATAAAGCTGATCCTAGAACCCAGGTTGTCCCACTTCCTATCCTCTTTATGATTGTTTCTTCTTCTTCTTCTTCTTCTTCTTCTTCTTCTTCTTCTTCTTCTTCTTCTTCTTCTTCTTCTTCTTCTTCTTCTTCTTCTCTTTTATTTGCAGTCTCCACAGTACCTTGTGTTGTGTTGACCTCATAACATTTCAACATGCTCAGTAAGTTCTTGCTGGGTAGAACAGAAACAAGATACCATGTGTACAAATCACCCTTGGTAATTGATAAAAGACTTAAAGAATGCATATTTCCTTTGATAAATATGTAGTAAATGCTTATTGCTTGGGTTTATCAGCTCAGTTTTTCCTTCTTCCATAGTCTTTTCTGCCTGAGGCTATATTTAGGCATAACTGGACTGTTTTCACCCCCAGGCACTCTTTGGAGGCCAGCAGGACCACGTAAGTGTTGCTTCACCAGAGGCTGGAACTATAGGCTCCACCACTCTGGCCAGAGCCTCTGGAATCCTGTCCATGGATCGGAGGATTTCTGCTGTATAAGAAATTCTGGGTCAGAGTGTGTAAGAGAGGGCACATTTGAACTGGGTGCGTTGTCTGTTCGGCAGGCAGTGCTAATTTTACTTTTTTAATTTTTAATTTTTTAAAAGGCTTTATTTTTAAGCAATCCCTACACCCAGGGTGGGGCTTGAACTCACAACCCCGAGATCACAAGTCACATGCTTTACCCACTGAGCCAGCCAGACATCCCCAGGCAATACTAACTTTAGCGGGCCTAGGCCTGAGCGAGCTAGGGGGGGTGTGGCAGCGACAGGTGCCATCAGTTCAGCAGTGTCCACTGAGCGCAGAGGAAGGTCCTTCTCTCTCTTGTGCTAGGTACTGGCCATATAGCGGTTGCAACTCCCAGAGCCCCTAGCAATGTTGCTCAGCATCCTTAGTCTTCTCCCCTGATGCATTCTTCTTAAAGTTCAGTAGTGCTGACAACTTATCAAGCTGTTCAATGCCAGCTCTCCTCCAAAATTAATTTCCTTCCATCAAGAGGCCAAATTCACTATTGGATCCTGGGGCAGAAGTTACCTAATCAGCTACTAGGTTCTATCTGCAGGTTTACTCTACATTGGGAAACTGAGGCAGTGTTTAACAAGACAGCCCCATGACCCTTGTTTCCATGGTGAATGATCCTAGCAAGGGCCTATAACTCAAAACAAAAGACAGTTTTACTCTGTGAGGAACTCTAAGTTCCTTAAAGGCAATTCATTTCTGTATCCCCAATACCTACCACAGGTACTTGAAAACATATGTAGAGGGAGTGAATGATTGTTTAACCCCCACTTACCTGAGAAAGGGAAATCTGAAGGTTCATCAGACCCCATATGGTGAATTCTTTTTTTTTTTCTTTTTTAAGATTTTATTTATTTATTCATGAGAGACACAGGAGGAGAGGCAGAGACACAGGCAGAGGGGGAAGAAGCAGGCTCCATGCAAGAAGCTCAATGTGGGACTCGATCCCTGGAATCCAGGATCACACCCCGAGCCAAAGGCAGATGCCCAACCACTGAACCACCCAAGTGTCCCCCCACATGGTGAATTCTTATAACTTCTGGGGCATTTGGCCCCTGGGGGACTGAGGTAATAATCTCAGGGACCTCTGAAGGACAGGGCTAGAGGACTGGGAGCCCAGCCCCTTCAGGCCCTGTCCCTTGTGTTTGGGAGACAGAGACCTGAGTTTGAATCCCAGTGAGTTTGGGCAAGTTATTTAGCTTCTCTGAGCCTCAGTCTCCTCATCTGTAGAATGGGAAGTGCCTAGCCAAGGTTCTCCATGACAGTGATTGGCATCTATCATCCCATTGTGGGGGATTCTTTCCACAGGTTCTGCGATCTTGAGAGAAGAAATTCCAGAGTCTGTAGGATCTTGTCTGAGTACCTGCTACGTGCAAGGTGATGTGCTAGGTGCTGGAAAGGCAAAAGGAAATGTGATCTTATCTCTTTTCTCAAGTGGCTCATATGCTGTTTGGGGAGGCAAAACATAAGCACCGAGAAAGCAAAATCCCAACCCAACTGCCCTAGGTACAACATAAGGTTGTAAAAGCAAATGGGTGGTGCCATCATTATGGGGTGAAGGCAAGAGGATCTCTGTTTTAAAGTGACTTGTGATGACTCTGTGGGGGTGGTCTTTCTGCTTAGAGTCCATTGTTTAGTCAGAAAGTACTCACTTTGAGTTAATCTTTAAAAAAACAAAAAGAGGGATCCCTGGGTGGCGCGGCGGTTTGGCGCCTGCCTTTGGCCCAGGGCGTGATCCTGGAGACCCGGGATCGAATCCCACGTCAGGCTCCCAGTGCATGGAGCCTGCTTCTCCCTCTGCCTATGTCTCTGCCTCTCTCTCTCTCTCTCTGTATGACTATCATAAATAAATAATAATAATAAAAAAAAACAAACAAAAAGATTTTATTTATTTATTTGAGAGACTGAGACAGAGAATGAGCAGGGGGGAGGAGGAAGAGGGAGAAGCAGGCTCCTTGTGGATCAGGAAGCCCAATGCGGGGCTCCTTCCCAGGACCCTGGGATCACAACCCGAGCCAAAGGGAGACACCCAACTCACTGAGCCAGCCAAGCACCCCGACTTAATCTTTTTTTTTTCCCGACTTAATCTTTTAATACTCATTCATTTCACTCAACAAATAGTCATGAAGTCTTTCTGCTATCGTTCCAGGCACTGTGCTGGGAGGAGATGTGTGGTTTCAGCACTCAAGAAGTTCGCAGTTCAGAGGAATACACAGACACTGAACCCATAATGCCACAAATAGGTGCATATTTATAAGTTATTATCAGGGTCAGTTAAAATATATATAACAAGGGGAATTAATTTAGCTAAAGAACCAAGGAAGGCCACTTTCAGGAAGTGATATTTAATTGAGTTCTATGGATGAGTAAGAGTTAGCCAGGTAAAGGGAAGAAGGGGAGGGGAGCATTCTAGAATAACAACAACAACAACAAAACCAGCCTGTGCAAAGGCCCTTAGGAGCAAGGGACACACAGTTCAAGGACACAAGAGAAAGCCAGCTAAAGGAAGAGAGGTGAGATGGGCAGGGACCAGATCACACAGAAGCTTCTACATTGTTTGTTTGCTTTTTTCCAAGTATGAAGGAAGGATTGGCTGCAGCAAAATTCCCTGGGGTACTTATTAAAAATGAATATTTGTGGGCCCCATCTCTGCTGAAAAAGGTAATTTGTGAGTACCCTAAAGTTGGGAAACCACTTTTCTGGTCCAGATACAGATCTCGGTGACAAAATTGGAAAGGTTTTAAGCCCTCCGCCTATTAGATTTGTGTTCCAAAAGGGTCACTCTGGCTTTGGAAGGATGCTGGGATGGAGGCAGGAGTGACCTGTCACCAAGGCAGCTAGTATCTCAGGCAAGGGATGATTTGGTTTGGACCATGTGGTGGGGATAGGGATTGGCCAGAGTGGACTGATTCATGAGATACTTTGTAAAAAGGACCTTTATCATTCATTACGGAAACATTTATTTATGCCATTTACTTTTTCTGATTAAGTAATACATGATTGTCGCAAAATTTCAGATATGCAGAAAAAGATGAAGAAAGCAAAAGGTAAATATTTTGGTATACATCTTTTTAGGCTTTTTAATATACATATGTATTCAGACATATGGATCTAGTTTGCAGTTGTTTATAATAATGGAACAATTCTGTAATACCTGATTCTCGATTTTCAAGAAAACGAGCCATGAGCATCTTTCAGGTCAAAATAGACATACATAATTTTTAATGTCTGGATGGTATTCTGCTAAGTGAATGTACACTCGTTTATTTGCCAATTCCCTACTGATGACTATTTAGGTTGTTTCCAACTTTTCACATCAATATAAACAATCTCTTTCCGTCTACACTTATTTTTGAACACAATGCTTATTTCCTTAGAATAAATTTTTATTAGTGAAACGACTGGGTCTTTGACAAACTGTCTAGGTTCAATCACATAGCTTCATATTGGGTCCTAAGGGGAGTTGTAGCGGAGGATGGCATCAAAGTCAGGAACCGGAAGTCTTCCTTTGGAAGGCCTTGAACTGTTACAGCCATGCTCTCTGGCCTATCCCAGTCTTTTCTTTCCCTGGCAAGGAGGCAACGTGTGCGGTCGCTTCTGGTGGGTTCGGGACCTCGTCCCAGTCATCCGCCCCCAGCCTAGCCCCCTACATGGGGCCTCCGCGGCCCTCCCAGGCCCTAGGAGTCCATCCCCAGTTGCCCTCCCCCACCGCAGGAGGACGTGTTAGGGAGAAGCTTAAGCAGGCAACGATTGCACCATCCACGGTTTGAATAGGAAGTCGAGGAAGCGCAGGGAGGAAAGTGGAGCGTCCCAAAGGCCGGGGCGCAGCAGCCATACCGGGTCCCCCGGGACGCTCCTTCCACCGCCACTGGCCGGGCCCTGATCCCTCGCCTGCCACCCCCTCCCCAGCCCAACCCTTTGCTGGGTGCCGGCCCTTTAAGAAGCTGTCACGGTGGCGCCGCTGGCCCCGCCCGGCGGGGAGGGCCGAGAGGGAGGGGAGGAGTTGGTGGTGGCTGAAGCTGGAGGGGAGGGGGGGGGTCTGGGTCTATTTTTAGCTCTGGGTCGGGTCACGTGACGGGAGTGACGTCTCCGAATGTTGTTGTTGGTGGCGGCGGCGAGCGGAGCCGGAGGAGCCGCCGCAAAGATGGAGGAGCCGTCGAGGAGGCGCTGCCGCTGCTGCCGCCGCCGCTGCTGCCGCCGCCGCCCGCGAAGCCGGAGCTCGAGCCGCAGGGGGTGAGCGCGCCGCACCACCCCAGACCCCCTCTCCCCGGGGCCCCGCGACGCCAGGCGGCGCCCCCCTCCTCCTGCCGTCGCTGCCCGCGGGCTCCCCGCGCGCGCCGCGCTCCGCGCCCCCCTTCTTCCCCCTGGCGCCCGGTGCCAGCCGGCGCCCCCCGGGAGCCGCGCCAGCCGGGGAGCCGGGCCTCGGGGTGATGGCGCGCGCCCCTCCACGCCCCTCCCGTGCAGGGGCGCGTTCCCTGCAGGTGAGGGAGGGGCCCGCCTGCCCGCGACCCGCACCCGCAAACGGCCCGGGGACCGGCGGAGGCTGCCCGCTGTGCCCCTTCCCTGGCGGCGCTTGTTGCGTTGCAGAGCGATTCGAGCCCTGCACCCGGATTCTATGCAGACCCCTCTTCGCTGGACACTCCTTTCTTGGTCCTCTGAGGTGAGGGGCGCTGCCCACCCCACAGCGCTTCCACCCAAACCTAGGAACGCATCCTCGATTTTGTGTCCTTGACTTACGTGCGTGAGGAGGGGGCCTCCGGGCCCACCTACTTCTCTCCCCCATTTATTCTCACCCCCTCCCCGGTGAGGCGTTACTGCGTTTGTTCCCACCCTCTTCTCTGTCTGACACCCTGGAGCCAGGGAGAGATGAAGGCTCCCCTCCTTCCTGTCTGGGGTGGATGCCCCCCATTTTTAATCCTGGGTCTGTATCTCATAAAGGCAGGGACAGTGCTTGTGCCTTTTAACTTGAGGGAGGCTGCTTCCCTACCCCACCCTCCTCTGGGGCCCGGGGGGTGGGGGGGGAGATGAGGAGTTGTCTGAGTGATAAGTAATTAATTGGGGAGGCTGGTTGTTGGGGAGGGGGGAGAAGAGAGGAAAGTGGGGGTGCCCCATTTGGGGGAAGAGGTGACCACCTGATCCCCCCACTGTTGGCCTTCTGAAACTAGGTGTGTCCCCAGAGAGGAAGGGTAGCAGCTGCAGTTACTTTTGAGGGGGTGCTCAAGAGACCCACCACTCTGATGGTGACCACTGTGCTTCTGGGACCTGGGATTAGTTTTGGTGATTGGGGGTGATGATGGCGATGCTTGGGTTTACCTGGGAGGGGAGGATGGTGCCAGGTCGGAGGAACAAAAGGAGGCAGAGGTTGGGAGATCCAGGGGTCTTGGCCAGAGGGGCTCCTGACCCAGACTGCTCTGCAGGACCGGTGCCGGGGACTGGGTCTCGCCCTGGGCCCCTTCAGGTTCAGAGGACGAAGGCAGAGAGGGTCCTCAGTCTGAGTTCCAGGCACCAGGGTCCCTGAGATGAAGGGGGATAAGTTGAGCTGCTGCGCTGGGCTGGGCTGTGGATGGTGGGTGAGCCATGCTGGGGGCCGCCTGCTTCTTCATTCCAGTCTCCTTCCCTCTCCCTCCTAAACACAAAGCTTGGGAGATCTTAGTTTGCCCCCTGCCTCTATTGAATCGTCTCTTTGCTCTGTCTCCTCTTGCTGTTAAATCTGGTAGGGGTCTTTCCGAGTTAGAGGGGTGGGCCCCCAGTATCCCCACTCTGTCCTGTCTGGGGACCAGGGGCCTGAGATACAGACACCGGGTGCAAGTTACTTGAGGGCAAGGATGGAGGCCATGTTAGCTGCGTGCCAGCCTTCCCTTCCTCCCCTGTCTAGCCTCCCCAAGTAGCCCGAGTAGCCCGACTGAGTAATGGGGGTGCGGGGCAGCGGTATCACATGCCCCACCCACTTCAAGTAGCTGGAGAGACAAAGGTTTGCTTTCCCTTCCCTAGGGGTGGCATCCCAGCTGTGTGTTTAGAAATGGGGCCTGGGGATGGGGGGGGTGTAGTTTGTGTTTCTGCATAAAGGGGGAGAGGGATCGGCTCTGGGGGGGGGGGAGTGTGCAGTCAGTGCCGAAGTACCAGCTGCTCTTTAATAATGAATTCTTCCTACTCACATCCCTTTGAGGAGGGATGTCTGGAACACAGCATCGGGCTCAGCCAGCCTGCTAGAGGACGAGCTTCTGTGGGGGGGGGGGAGACTGCTGGGGGGGGCGGTTCTTGGCATTTTTGGAGCACTGTCGCTTGCTCATGAATGAAAACCTGATGCGGCCCATGAGGGGGCCTATTGTAGTCGACTTGGGCTAATTAAACTTTCTCTGCCTTTCTTCTCCCCTACCCCACCTCACCCCAGGCCCCCCCCCCCCCCCCCCCCGTCCTTTTTTGAATGGGGACCCTGTCTGGTAGTGCTGGGGAGGGGGTATGGGTCTGCCTGAGGTTTTAGGGCAGACAGACCCCCATCTTCTGCCCTCTGCCTCCACCTCCTCCCTCCCTCCCCTCTCATCCCCCCCCCCTTTTTTTTTTCTAGAAATAGCAGCCTCCTCCATCTGGCTTGTGCAGATGCCTGGAGCTGCGTCTGAGCAGACAAACAGAAATGGGCCGATTGCAAAAATGAATTTGTCAGCCTGGTGCCTTTTTTCCTTTCCTGTTCTCTCCCCCTCCCCTTAGTTTGGGGCCTGGACATCCCAAGTCAGCTACCCCTCCTGGCTCTGGTAACCCCAGGCTTCTGGCGCCCCAGCCTGGGGGAGGCACAAGGTGGTAGAAGCTCTTGGGGGTCGGGGAACTGTGATCTGCCATGGTCACAGTCAGGAGGGGGGCAAGATGAGGAGTCTTTTGAGCCTTGGGACGGGACGCATGGGTTTGCAGCTTTCTGATGAGATCTTTGCAACAGATCTCAGATTCCAGGCAATGTCAGGTTCACAGGGTTTGGTTCAGACCTCTTGCCTGACCATCTGGGACCTGGGGAGGGTACCCCAGACCACAGTGCTCAGGACTGGGGAGAAGGCTACCTGGTGGTACTGGAGTCCAGGTTCCTGAGAGGCCCTCAAAGGGACACCTGACTCCCCAGGAATTCCAAGGGAGTTTTTTGAGGGACAGATAAGCTGCAGGGTAGTACTGTGAACTTGCGGCTTTGGGGGCATCATGTTGCTCCATGTCTCCCTCCTTGTCGGCCTTTCTCCCACTCTATGCCAGAGTTTTATTTTTCATGAATGGGCTGGGTGGGGGTTGCCTTATCTCCCCTGGTCTGGCCATGAGCTTGGGGGGAGAGGGACACCTGGTCTACCTCATTCCGTGCCCTGCCATCCTGGAGATTTGACACTGCTCTTGGCCCCTGACTGCCCACTGAGACCCTCCTATCACTATAGGCAATGGTGGAATTTTTGCAACAGAGGATGGACCAAATAACCAGCTTTTAACCATCCCCCTGTCCTTTTTCCCCTTCACACCTCACCCCAGAAAATAATCCATGTCAGTCCTGATCAGGCAATGAACTCTGCTTTGTTTCCCAGGGAGGCCCCTGTTCACTCAGGAGGCTTGATAGAGGTGTTGGCAGACACCCTCTGCAGGTGGACAGGGGCCCCTGGGGTCTTGCTGCACCCGGCAAGCTGGGAGGAGTGTGGCCTAATTGAGTCCTGAGCCGAATGGAGTTCTAGGAGCCCCTCCCTTCCTCTTCTCTCCAGTGAGTGAAGATGATGGGGGCTCCAAGTGGATCTTAATGTTTTTTGTACCATTGAAGCTCTGCCCCTTCTGAGTGCCCTGCTGTGGAGCCACCTTTCACTAAGGAGATGGGCTGGGCCACTCTGGCTGCTGGGAATCGTGGGAATTTCTGAACCTGTGTTCCCCAGCCCACGGGAAAGGGTGTGAGCAGGACTGGGCGCCAGCCCTGGGGTGGGCACGGGCTGAGCTGCCTGCCCACGCGGGCCCTGCCAGGGCACCAGCTGCCCCACCTGCCACATTCCTGAGCTTGGCCTGAGCTCTGCACAGCTTCTTTTGTCCTTGCCCCACACCTGTGCCTGCCAGGAGCAGTTCAGCCCCTTGACTCTGCCTCCTTCTAACTCCCCATTTGAGTGCACCTTCCTCCAGCTACAGAGTCCAGACCTGTGGGTGAAAGCAGGGGGCAGCAGGCCTAGGAAGACTCGGGGTCTTGTGTGTGTGTGTGTGTGTGTGTGTGTGTATATGTATGTGTATGTATATGTGTGTTTGTGTATTCGTGTTTCTGTGTCCCTGCTATGCCTGAATCCCTGGCTACTGGCTCCAAATGGACAACACTCCTGGGAATCCTTGATGAGAATGCAAGGCTTACTGAGAATTAATCCTGCCAGGAGGTGGGGCTGTCCATGGGGTAGAGCTGACTGCCCTTTCCTGGCTGAGGGAGCAGGGTTAGGGCTTACACATCTAGCTTCTTTCAGACTCCTGGCTCACTCCTGCTCCCTTGCTTTCACTGGGTATTGGGGGCCTGCCTTCATTTGGAAGAGAATGAATGAGGTCATGTCTGGGGTGGATCATGGGCCGTGTAGGGATGGGCCCAGGTGGGTGCCTGCGTAGTGTCTGAGGCTTGAAGACTAACCATGGGGCTGAAGGGGTGGGGACAGGTTGGCAAACTTACAGTCCTGGAATACTGGGATGTCCTCCATTATTGTATTGGTCTGGGCAAACCTACTGTTGCAGTCTTTGGGGCCTTTGTACAAACCGGGAAAAGGTGTCCTTTTATTCTGGGTGGTCTCAGCCTGGATGACCAGTGGCTTGGCAGGCAGAGCACAGGCTGGTTTTCAGACTTCCTTATGTAGGGCACAACTTGTACAACACACATAAAGCCCTGGACTTGGGCCCTGAACCCTCGTCTGGGGAGTGCTAGATGGGGGGGTGGTGCATGTCACTGCCTTTCCAAATTCCTGGAAAACAGCATGGGTTATCAGTAGAAGAGAGGCTCTTATCGTCTTTCCTGGACCTACTGTTGAATAGGGGATACTAAGATAGAAGTATGTCACAATTCCAGGGTTGGGTGGCACAGGGCTTAGGGAGTATGAAGAAAGTAACATGGTGCAGAAGAGTCCCGGCTCAGCCAGCTGGGGCTGGGATACTAGTTTCTCCCTTAACTTTTCCCAAGGACTCCAGCCCTGCATCTCCCCACTACCACGGACAGAGTTCAAATCTCCTGTGCTTTTCTCCTTTCATGTACACCCAGTCCCACGTCAGGCACCCACGTGAGTCTGTAAGGTCTCCCCCCACCTGGCAGTGGACACTGTCACCTGTAAAGGGAGTTTGGGTGTGGCCAGTGTAGCCATTTCCCTTTACTTGAGTGCTGGCAGCCTCACCTGTTAGAGAAGCAGCCAGGGTCTGGCCAGCGCTGCTGTTTTCCTCTGTGGCCTCTGCACCCCCCCACAAGCAAGTGTCCTCCTCTTCCCCAGGTGTCAACTGACCAGCCCTGAGGTCTCCTTCAACTCTCCGGGTTCCTGAGCTGGGGGCCTCTAACCCTGCTCCATCTCTCCCTAGGGATGCCGTTCTGAGTGCCTGACTGCCTCGCCCCGAAGGATGGCCTCTGATGGGCATTAGAGGCACAGCAGCCCCGGGCTCCTGTCCCGTCCGTCTGTCTGTTATCGTCTGTCCCTCTTGACATCACCGCAGCTCCACCCCCTCCCATCCCAGCCCCCAACGCCAGCTTCCTGTGGGCCCAGAGCCGGCATGAACTCTCCCACCGAGTCGGGTAAGAGCTGGGAGGCCAGAGAAAGGGTACCCTGGGGTGGTTTTGGCTAGAGTGGGCTGTATGAGTTTCTAGACCAGGCCAGCTGACCTTTGGGGGGGTCTGAGCCATAAAGGAACAAGGGGTCAGGAACAGAGAAGCATTTTGAGAAAAGGACCAAGGCAAACCTGAAGTTACCGACTGTGGGGCAGAACTGGAGATTGATGCGCTGCCAGGCCAGCCTGGGCCTGGGAGGACATGGGTCCAACTCTGTCCGCACGCCGGCCCTCTCAACTCCGAGGGCCTGCAGTTCCAGTTCTGCCCAGCCCCGTTTGCCAAGACAGCCAGGCCTGAGAGGGAATATGTGTCCCCGAATGTCTCTGGGCCGGCTGGGGATGATGTTGGAAGGTTTCCTGCAATAGCTGAATGCAGCTTCCTTTTTGTGGTGGTTGCTTCTCTTCCTGGTGGAGAGTTTCTCTGCCTTCCATGCTCTTCGTAGGGGAGGTTTGCAGGGCCTTTAGCCTCAGGCTTTGTTGGGAACATGTGGTAGTGGGATGGGTGCGGTGACATGTTGGTAGAGGAGTCTTGGCTCTCTCCTTTGAGCCTGGGTAGACTCCCCCTTCTCTTTTTGGGCCCTGGATGTGGTGGATTCCTAATTTGGGGTCTTTGACTCTGCGATGTCCTATTCCCCTCTGCTCCTAGGAGGCTGCCTGGTGCTGCCAGAAATAGTCTCTGGGTGGGACTCCAGGCAGCTTTATGTATGGGTGGGTCTGGGTGGATGCCCGTGAGGATGTGTCCCAGTGGCCGGAGCCAGACCCTCAGGAGTTTCCCAGGAGGGTCATGGGTCAGTGTGGTCAGGGTAATAACTGCCTTCTGTCCCTGGCTGTCTTCTTCTGTACAGTCTTAGAGGGTCAGAGTCTATCTTGTTTGGCTTTAACCCCTACAGCCCAGCCTAACCCCCACATATTTTTCTGTAGGAGTAGAGGGATATTTTCCTTTCTTTTAGGGTTAGGGGAATTAGGAACTAGAGATGAGGGATCCCTGGGTGGCGCAGCGGTTTGGCGCCTGCCTTTGGCCCAGGGCACGATCCTGGAGACCCGGGATCGAATCCCACGTCGGGCTCCTGGTGCATGGAGCCTGCTTCTCCCTCTGCCTCTCTCTCTCTCTCTTTCTGTGACTATCATAAATAAATAAAAAAATTAAAAAAAAAGGAACTAGAGATGAAAACCCATTTCCTGGATGGAATGCAGCATCTTTGGGATGGGAGGGATCCTGGCCACCTCCCATCTCGTTGCTTATTATCAGTTTGCTGGACCTGATGGTTTCTCTTGGGGACCCAATGCTAGTGCTCTATGGCAGAGGTCCTGACTCAGGTCCTGGGGCTTCTAGTAGACCCAGGGGAGCTGGAAGCTGGTGGGATTATTCGTCTTTGCTCCATTTGCTTTGGTCAACATTGTGCCTGCCCCCCTTTCTCTTTCCGGCACGATAGACTCAGGTCACGGGCTGCAAGCAGAGTAGAGTGCCAGCTGGTGAGGGCCGGACTCTTGAGGCTCACCAGGTCAGCTTTGCCTGGTGAGCCCCCTCCTGCAGGGTTTGTACTTCCCCTTCAGAGCCTCCTGCCTCTGTCCCTGCCTTCATTCAACCTGTAGGGGCTGTGGCAGGAGTGAGGCATGGAGAGAGGTCAATGGGACTCTGGTGCTGGGGTGCGGGGGTAACTGTCAAGCTCCGACTTCCTGCATCCTCCTCTGAGGCTAGGCTGGCCAAGGGAAGGGAGAGAACCACCTGAGGGGGCTTCTCCCAGTCCCTGGCCACCTCAGCTGGACCCTCCTGCAGCAGGGTCATGTGCCAACCTCTCCTTTCTTCTGAGCTACTATGCTGACTTATCTAGGGGCCATATACGGTCACACCGAGCCTAGGTTGTCAAACTGTTGGCCAGGGGAACAGAAACTGCCCAGAGGCATCTGATGATCGCTTGGGAAGGACATTTCCCAGCTTTGGGCTTTTATTCCCTTACAGTGAAAGGCTCAAATGATCAACCTTGGCTGGAGGAGGTCACGAAGTTGCCTTTCCAGATGCCAATGGTCCAAGTTTGTCTTGTAGCCACTTCAGCCAGGGCTGGAAGGAGTGTGGTGGTAGATGGAGGTGTCCCCCAGCGCAGGAGGCTGGCAGTCTGGGAAGGGCTATGGAGCCAGGAGCCAGGCCGGAGGGGCCCGTGGGAGTGGGGCTTAGAGGGCTGTCTCACTTCCTGGCTGGCTTTCCAGCTCCCCCCAGCAGGGGGAGATGCTGTCTTCTCACGCTGGGAGAAGAGGGAGAGGAGGAGGGGGCCAAATACTGGGAACTGCATTTTAGGACCATGGAGAGGCCTCAGAGTTGCTATCATTGCTCGGGGGCACCCCCGGGAGACTCTTCCCATCTAGTTTTTCTGGGGCTCCGGGGCAGCCTCTTCTTGTGGAGGAAGAGTTTCTCTGGGCCAAGGAAATGGGCAGCTTCCGCACAGCTCTCCTTTTTTGAGGGGCCCAGCACCTGCTATTCCCAGAGCTGAGAGTAGCATCTGGGCTGGGGCTGCTGGTGCTTGGAGTCTGGCACAAGCCCAGGGACCATGTGCCTTTGGACTCCATAGGAGTAAAATGAAACTGTAGCTGGGCAAGTGGGTGTTCACTTTGTTGTGGATACTCTGAAGGGAGCCCCAGGAAGAGCGTGCAGCCCTGGAACTGGGGAGAGGAGTGAGAGTGATGAGGAGTAGTCCCCAGCACCTGGGTGCCCTGGCCCCTGAGTACCTCTCACCTTCTCTTGAGTCCCCAAGACTCATTCCTCTTTCCTCAGGGCACAGAACAGTGCTGTCTCCTCGCCCCCTCAGTTTCTCCCCGGGTGGGAGCTTTTCCTATCTGGCAAGTCCTTAAGTATCCCCAACACGCCCAACCCTGAGCTCAGCCTGCAGGAAAACAGAAGAAAAATAGAACATGGTCTAGCCCTCCCCTCCTAGCAAACGAGTTAGGAAGAGAGAATGTCCCGGGTGAGGGGCAGCAGGCAGGGCAAACAGTTTACTTCTGGGGCTCACTCCTCCCCAGGGAGTGGGGGCTGATTGACTTGGTCTGGGCTGGGGTGAACGCCAGCATTTGACCTGATTTGTCTCTTTTGCCACCTTGAGAGTACAGGCAGAGGCCACTGATGGGGCTGCCTGCCTCCCTGAGGAGGCCACTCTCTGGTATCTGGCTTCTCTTTAGGCCAAAGAGGGCTCAAGGAATGAGGCTTTCTTTATTTTTCTGGGGCTGATCATTTCTGCTCCCCTCAGTGGGGTTGAAGGACTCACAGAACTTGCCCCCTGTCTGGGCTCGGCCTGGCTAGGCTGGAGGAGCTGGCCTGGGACCCAGGACCTAGGCCTGCTCTGATCTCTGCCCTGTCCTCTGTGCTGCTGCCCAGAAGGGAGGGCAAAAGTGAGGCCTGTTGTGGGAGCCAGTGTGGATGGCGACAGGAGGCGGCAGCCAGGTTCCTTATCCCCAGCGTGGGAGGGGAGACAAGCTTCATGACAACACCTGCCTGCCCAGCACCTCCCAGCACACTCCACACTTTCTCTCTTTCTCTTTCCCAGGAAGGAGGGAGGAAAGCAGCTGCCCCCTCTGGGTGACCAGAGAAACTGGGGCATGGGTGTGGGGTGGAGCCAGGAACCTCGGCGTCCTGCCTCCCAGCCTCGGGCTCGTGCTCTGCCTCTGAGCCCCCGGGGAAGGCAGGCAGCCAGCCCGGAGGAGGAGAAAGTGGGTCAGTGTGGGCGTGGGGCGAGGGTCTGGGAAGTGGACTCCTGGTGTCCGTTCTACACTTAGATGCCCCCAGTGCACCTGTGCTCTCTGTAGACTGGGATCTGCTCCGCCCTCCTCTTCCCTACTTCATCAGTCAAAAGGGATTAAAGGGGCAGTCAGAGGCAGATGGGGCAGTCAGAGGCAGGGTCCACCCTGAGGGGATGTGAAAGATGCCAAAGTAGGTGTTCATGTTTTCTGGGACTTTGGATTCAAACGAGAGGGTTCAGCCAGCACCTAGCATGGAACCTGCACATGGCAGCTTCCAGGCAGTGCTGATAGACTCCATCATGATGGGCCTCTGAGGGCAGGAGAAAACTGGAGGGCAGGCAGGCCTGATGTTTCTGGGGCCCTGGGGCAGCTGGCACCCCCCCCCCCCAATCCAAGGTGCTCCTGAGGCAGCCCTTGGATTTTTTTTCCTGTGCACTGAGAGGACTTGCTTTCTTCTGTTAGGTCAGGGCCTAATCCCAACCTTTTGTGCCCTGGAAATGGGAGCCTGGAAGAGCCCAAGGAGCCAGCTTTGGGCTCTTTTCCTCCTCCAGGCCTTGAGGGTTCGGGGGCCCGAGGCCAGCCTCTGAGGAAGGGAACAAGGTCGTTCCGGTTGTGACCAGAGAAGATGGTGCTGGTTCCCAGTGGAGTTCATGCGCCCTATACTTGGTGGGTGCTCTGGAAGGTTTGTGGGACAACACATGGGAGAGCTGGATAGGTTGGGATAGAGAAGAGAAATGAACCATGAGTAGAGGGGCCAGAAAGCATGAAGGATTGAGGTTAGACATGAGGAAGACCTTGTTGTATCACTTGAGTCTCAGATGAAAAGAAGACACTGGTCCCCACCCCAGGCCTTGTCTCTAATTCCCCTAGGGGATTCTGGGAAGTGCATTGAGGATTGTCCGGCTGTCTGACAGTTTGGTTCCCACTTCATGCTGTTATGGGAAGTTCTAACCTCTGGGTGCCCAGTCTGCTGAGTGCTCCTGTCTTCCCTTAGTAAGTTCTCTTTCCTTTGGTTTCTGGCTGCTCCAGGTTCTGGGGGCCCTACTTTTGAGTCACTGTTACTGCTGACTTCCTCTTCTGCAGAACAGGGCTCCCCTACCTTACTCTCCTGTGCCTGAGGCAGGCAGAGAGAGCCAGGACAGGGCTAGCCAGCCCTTCTGGTTGCTCCCAGCGTGGGTGGGCGGAGTCCTGAGTTGGGAGGGGCTGCTGCCCCTGGCTTTTTGGTTTTTGGGCTGCCTTGAGTTTACTGTCCATCACCTGCTTGTGGCAGGGGGACCTTGGTCTTTTCTTCCCTTCCTCTTTAGGAAGAGTCTGGTTGGCCAGGATGAGGTTGGAGCAGGAGGTGGTGAATGAGTTTCCCAGGCCCACACTGAGGTGTCTCCCAATTCCAAACCCTGTGGGGAGCACTGCTCCATCACCATTTTTCTAGAGTCTGCCCT
Organism: Nyctereutes procyonoides; assembly: GCF_905146905.1. Taxonomy (NCBI): domain Eukaryota; kingdom Metazoa; phylum Chordata; class Mammalia; order Carnivora; family Canidae; genus Nyctereutes; species Nyctereutes procyonoides. The sequence continues at coordinate 1,085,718 of NW_026575020.1, forward strand.
GAGAGAGAAGCTGAAGCTCCAGATCTTTGTTCGGGTCCTTTTCCCATCCCCCACCCCAATGTACATCTTATTGTATAAGATCAACTAGTCCAGGGCCTTGGAAAAACCTCTTCTACCACCAACCCTGTGTGTGCCCCACCCCCACCCCCCCAGGACAGGAGGTCCCTTTGCTATCCTCCCTGCCTGGTGGAAGCTGGCTGAGAAGATGGGCCGCAGGAGCCATGGCTACTGTGTCCTTGATTGGCCAGGTCCTCCAGGGCTCCTGATGGGAGGGTGAGGTCATCCAGTCCAGGGAGAGGACAGGTGTCCCTGGCTCCATGCCTGGAGTTGGGGGCAAGGAGGGGGCAGGAGGGGGGCTCCAAAATAGCAACTGTGACATCAGGAAGGGGGAGGGGGGACCCAGACCCAGGAATAACCAGGCTATTAAAAGGCTCCAGTGAGGTCAGGGGGCCAAGTGGAATCTCGGTACCAGTGGGAGGCACAACCTGAGAAGGGACGAGCCAGCAGTGGGCAGGGGGGCAGACGTCACCAGTCCTCGTGGTGCACTAGCCCCAGGTCCCATCAGGGCCCCAGGAGCGTGGGCGGCTGTGCCAAGCCTTGTGCTGGTAGAGAAGGGCTGCAGCCTGACAGCTGCTTGAGTCTTCATAGAGGGGCTCCAGCCTCATGGTTGTTTCTCTCAGGGTCCTGGGGGTCATCTTACCTATTAATGGGAACCCTAGGACAGCTTCATGTGTTTCTTTGTGTAGGAGGCAGTGGGCTGTGGTGGTTAGCACTAAGACTAGAGCCTCAGACATCCCGGCCTTACCGTTTAAGCAACTGTATGATATAGAGTGACTGCATCTTGCTGCCTCAGTTTCCCCACCTGCATCTATCTCCTGAGGTCATCGTGCAGAGTAAATGAGGTGATGTATGTGCTGTTGCCAGCGTTGCACCTGGTACATTGCCAGGGAGGAGCTGCGTGTGCTCCTAGAGTGGGCAGATGCTCACTGGTCCCCTTCATGGTTAGGGGCAAGGCCTATCCAGGAAGATTCTTTCCCTGCTCCCTGGAAGGAAGCTGAGCAGCCCCTGGAGGCAACACCGCTAATGGGTAGGAGGGAGGTGCCATTTCGCTGCTGCTCGGGGGTCTCCCTTCTGGTTGAGGGGGTGGGGAGGCACCTTCCAGCTCTGAGGGAGGGCAGAAGTTAAATAAACTCCCATCTGGCTGTTAGGAGGACTCCAGGGAAGATGTGAGGTTAGGCCAGGTGGCCCTGTCTGCCACCCTCTCCAGACCCTTCTGGTTTCTTTACCTGCTCCGATGGCGAGGGGGAACATAGAGATGGAATCTGGCTTTTGGGTCTCTGGCCCCTTGCCTGCCAAGAATAGCACCAGAGCTGCTCCCAGACACATGGGTCCTCTGGCCTGTGCCCTTCCCCAGCCCATACTCTGGCCACCCGGCTCTGTGGCCTTGGCCCTGAGTTCGGGCCCTCCCCTCTCCCCATCCCCCTGCCTGGCTTCCTCCTGGGGTGGAACGAGCCTCCCCCCCCCCATGGGGCCTCCGCCAGGCCCGGGCTCCTGGCAGCCGGCCGGCGGCTCCCTGAGCATGCTCCACCTATTTATAGACAGGGCCCTCCCCCAACTGCTATTTCAGTCTCCTGCCAGCTGCCGGCGGCTCATTCGGGAAGGAGGAGCAGGGAGCCAGGCCCAGAGCTGTCACCCAGGGCTGGGAGGGAACACAGAGAGCCCGCCTGCCTGCTGAGCTCCCCTTCCTGTCCCCTGAGTGCTCAGCCATACCCCAGCTCCTGGGAGCTGGGGAAAGGCCAGGGGTCCGATGCCCCTCTAGAGGAGAGCTGGGGCTGTAGCTCCGGGGCCTCCTGGCTCCTCCTGCTGCCAGGAGTGCCCAGGCCGGATGAGGCACCTCCCTATAGCACGGGTCCCAGCGGCAGTGGCCTCAGGGAGCCCCTGAGCAGTGAGGGCCCCGCCCGACCACCTTTCCTTTGGCCGACTCGCGCCTCCGGCGGCCCCCTCCCTGGCATGCTGCTGGTGCCCAAGGCTCAGGGGCTCGTGGAGATGCTGCAGACCATCTATGAGACAGAATCCTGTTTCTCAGCAGATGGGATGTCAGGCCGGGAACCATCCTTGGAAATCCTGCCTCGGACCCCTCTACACGGCATCCCTGTGGCAGGTAAGTGCCTCCGTGTCCCCGCCTGCCCTCTGCCATTGAGCATCCTTGTCCCTGGGGCTGAGTATCTGGCTCCAGGCATCGCCCAGGTGGAATCCTGCCTAGATCTTCTTGGAGGGTTTTGTTGAGATCTGGGTGGTCAGGGGAGCCACGCTCACTGAGGTGGGCTTCCCTGCTCTCTATGGCCCAAGCCTCCTGCCATGCCCTCCAGCTGCACTCTGCTGCATTCCTGAGTCTCTTTGGCCTCCGGCAGGGTCTGCATAAGCTGCTGGGGGCTGTGGATTACTAGAGGATCCTGGCCTAGTTGGCACTGTGGTGGGAGGGGAGGAAGTGGGTCAGTGACCTGCCTTCCAGTGGCCTGCTCCCCAGGTCTGGGCAGGGAAATAAGCCATAGCCAAGTGTCTACAAGAATAAAGGCTACCCCAGCTCCTCTGGCCAGGTTCTTGGAAATAACAGCTTCTGTAAGTCCCCAGTCAGGAGTTCCCGGAGAGTCAGATGTGATGCAGTTGTGGTAGGGTCAGGTGGAGGCTGGCAGCTGGGATGTCAGGGGTCCCGACTCCTTTAGCTCCCCCATCTGTCTTCTCCTTCCCTCAGGCCTTGGTTTCATCCCATCTCGTGATGGTGAAGGAGTGTTACTCTGCTTCTTTTGGGCTTGAGGACCCCCAGTCCTGCCACCTTAGGGACTTTTTTGACTCTTGGCTGGGTGTGGGGTCCCCCAGAGCTGGGCCACTCCCTCTCTTCCTCCCTCCCAGGAACCTGTTGGCAGCATCAGGTCTTTCTGGCACAGCCTTCCCACCAGGCCGGCACCACAAGATGCTTCTTCTAGGGAGGGGCCCGCTGGACCCATGCCGGCTTGGCCCCTCCTGGCAGTGGCTTTGCACTTGGGTGTGGGCGTCCGTGTGCATATGTATCAGGAGTCTTTCCCTCTGGATACGTGGGTGTGGGTCCCAGGCTTTGGATTGTAAGGTGGGAGCTGTTTGCTTACACAAGTACCTGTGATTTGGCTCTAGAAGCCTTCCAGAGCTAAGGTTGCAGCTGGACCAAGATGTATCAGAGGATGAATGTTTGGGGAAGTTTTGGAAGATCCTTAAAATAAGGCCTGCCTTCTGCCTGGGCAGTGATGCCCACATAGTCTCCTAGGGTTAGGGCATACCCCTAGGGACTAGCCCTACAGGATGCTCACACAGGTCCCTGGGATGCCAGCTGTGCAGAGGACGTATGCAGTACCCCCGGGAGGGAGTATAAACACAGAGGGCTGCTCTGGCCCTGGTCTGGTAGAGCCAGAAGCTCTAACTGAAGACCCTGCTCAATGACCCTGCCCTGAATCCTCTGAGAGTCAAGCCCGTCTCTTGGAGAGCAAAGGACTGACTGCAGAGCATTTCTTGCAGGCAGCTCGACCCTATCAGGCAGATGCCATACCGATCTACCCATCCTGCCCCCCTCCTCCCCCCCCCTCTGTCCCTAGCCTCTCGGCAGCAGTTGGCAATTGGCCTAAAGTTTTCTCCTCAGCATGGTCTCTTACCTTCTTTCAAGTTAGACCCTAGAATCCTTGCAGGATGGAATCCTGCTACTCCCATACCTTCCCTAAGGCTGCCTGTCTGCATAGACCTCCCCACTCCCAGCCCCTCTCTCCAGATCCCTATGCCCCCACCTGCCACACACACACTGCCTAGCCTTCTGATCGGTGGTGTGGTCCATGCTGGCAGGAGGGAGGCGTGAGTCACCTCAGCGGCTCGGGGAGAGGGCTAAGAATGTTCCCCCTGCGCAGCTCTGATGCTGTGTCTGTGACGCGGCTAGGGACAGATATAGGCCTGGAGCTCGGATGCCTTGTTTTTTTTTTTTTTTTTTGGACTCTGGAATGTAAATAGATGTTTCAAATAGAAACACTTTAACCTTTGGGTTAAAAAAAATCCACCCCGGATAAACACGGCCATGAGGGCTCAGGCAGCCTGGTGTTCCCCCCCCCAACCCCGCCCGCCTCCTCTCCCCATCATGATCAGTCTCCAGACAGGATGCAAAAGCCTGTGGCTAAAAAAGCAGGTGTCCAGGGACGCTTCTTGGGCAGTATGTGTCGCCAGTCCTTCCCAGCCCAAGAGGTTGGGGAACAGGGCTTGCCAGGATGGCTGTCTAACCTGGACTTTACTTACTCCAGCAGCAAGTCTTTGGAACCCGCTTTTAGGGCCATCCTTTGCTCTCTGGGTGTCTCGTTCACAGCCATTCTGCAGCACAGTGCCTGGCGCATGGATGAATGAATGTTGCTTGGAGGGGCTGGTGTCCAGGGCTGATGTCAGGATTCCTGGGTTCTATTCTGGGGCTTGGCCTGTGGGTGAATAGACAGATATGGTGAGTTGCCCCAGTGGGTGAGCCAGAGCCTTGGCTGGGGGAGCCCACAGGGGGTGCAGGGCACTCTGCTGTTCCTGCTTGATGAGGGGAACCAGCCATAGCTTCTGATAGTGCCATCAGAGGTCTTCCTTGATGGACGGGGTCTCTGCCTGGCTTCTGCACAACAGCCTGGCACACAGTGGCCACCCCGAGCATTCAGGCATCGTTACAGCTTGGGGAGCCTCAGAGCTCCAACTCCTGTGTGGGATTCCCAAGGACACAGTGCTGGGGGATCCCGTTTCCTTTCTCTGGGCCCTGGATTCCCCTGTGGCTCGGACTGGGCAGACCTCATGCTTAGGCATTGTGTAGGATTTTATGAGCAGGCATGGAGGAGGAGTCTCCTTTCCCCAGTGAAGGAGGGTGTGAATCCTGCTTGTGCCAGGAAGGGATGCTGCGTATGCTGGGAAGTGCCATGGGGTTTGGGTTTGGTATCGGGATTTCCCCAGGATATTCTTATTCATGTTCTTCACATCATTCTAAGCTTGGCTGGGTGTGTGGGTGTGTAGGTGTAGGGGTGTGGGGAAGGTAGAAAGGGCGAGGCTCAGGTGGGACAGGAACTAATAATGTCCTAAGTGACAAAAGTATCCGATGCTTTCCTTACCTTGTCTCTTTTAGTAAGGTATTATTAGGCATGTTGTATAACTGAGAAGGAACAGAGAGGTAAAGGAACTTGCCCAAGGTCACAGGGTAAGTGACAGCTGGGATTCAGATTCAGGTCTCTTTGTAGGGCTACTGCCAACCCATACAAACGTTCCTTTGTATACATTTTTGAGAGGTGGCCCTTCTTCCGGGTGGATACATCTACATGCCAGAGCACGTGGCTTAGCAATTGGAACGTGGGCTAGATTTCAGCCCCAACTTGCCCCTGTGGTTGGGTGCTCTTATGTAGTATGCAATTTGCACAACTTGTCTTTGTGTCTCCTGTTTATGCTTCTAGAGAATAGAGACCAATCTGGCTTTGGGGGGAAGAGAGGGCTCCTGAGGTTTCCAAGAGATTTTGTTTTCTGTGAATAGTGGGTCAACTCTCTCCCTCCCTGCAGGGAATTCAGGGGAGCGGGGCACTCAGGAACAAAGTTGAACACTCCATCCCATTCAGACAGCCTCCCTACCCCCATCCCCTCCTCCTTCATCCCCTCCTCTTGTTTTTGAGACCCTCAGCTGTCCCTTCCCTGCTACACAGCTGCCAGACAGGAAATCAGATTAACTGTGTCCACACACACAGCTGTAACAGCTGTCAGGTTGGCAGCAGAAATGAGTGTAGCCAGACCATGAGAAAGTAGTTCTCAAACTTTCAGTTGTATCAGAAGTACTAAGGGAATATATTAACTTGCAGAGCTCCAAGCCTTAGCCCCCTGAAGGGTTCGGATTCTGTAGGGCATTTTTGACGCATCTCCGGTGATTTTGATGTGAGTAGACTTGGGCTCTGCGGACAGAAGTCGTGTGGATGGGATCATGGGGCCTCTCAGTCTGCCGTGGATGTCACCAGCAACTCTGGAGGGCCTCAGCAGGCTCTGGACTCCTTGTAGCAGGGAGGAAGGCTGTCGCCCCAGTCAGAGGCAGACCCAGCACATGGCAGCCTGACAGTCTGCAGAGGGAGGATGCCTTGAGACACTGGTCATCAGGTGTCTAAACCCTGGCTGGGGTCAGGGATTATGGCAAGTGGCCAGGTGGGCAGGTGGGCAGTGCGCCCTGCTGGATGCTCAGGGCTGGGTTGCACTTCGGGAGTGGAAGCAGAGCCCCCGCCCTGGAGCCCCTGCTGTCCACCCCTGGTGTGGAGTGAACAGGCTCAGCAACAGCTGCAGGCTTTGAATGATTAGTGTGACTTTGAGCTGCCTATAGCTTGGTGCCCCAGTGTTTCCTGGAGATGGGCTGTGAGAAGTGAGTCTGTTTCTCCTCCAGATAGCAAGGGAGATCAATGAGTAGCTCTCCCTTCACCAGCGAGACACTGTGCCTTCCACCAGGCCTCTGTACCTGCTAGTCTTAAGGTCCTTCAGAGGCACAGTCGGCCTCAAGGTTTCTGGGGACTCTAACCACTGAACCCTTCTCGCCTGTGCTCCTGGGTTCTGGTGTGCCAGACGGCCAACTGGATGCCCTGTCTAGATCCTTGCATCCTTCTCTCATTAAGTGCAGGAGTGGCCCTCATAGTTTCTCCTGGTGGTGGTAGTTATTGTTGGTTTGTGTTTTTGTTCTATTTTGTTTTTAGTGGGAGGCAGAGAGTCAGAAGACCCTGAGTAAGCCCTAGCTCCTCTGCCTCCTTTCCAGATGACGCTGGGCAAGTCTCTTTCAGCTGTGGTCTCACGTCCTCTCTCAGTTTGGGAAGCTGAGTTGCTGATTTGCAGGCCCTTCCTGCACTAACCTTCTAAAAGCCCCTGAAGTCAGTTGCACATTGCTTCTGCCTTTCAAGAAGAGGGGCTCAGAAATGTGGATAGATCATGTGGGATAGTACTGGGGAGAGAGCTGTCACTTCGAGGTTGGATACCAGGGAAGACTTTCCGACCACTTGGAGTTGGGGCCCTGAGAACACGGAGCAAAACTTGGGCTCGTCTGTGCTAAGTAATGCTTCTGAGGGACCAGAGGGATGCCACAGCCGTGGACTGAACCACAGAGGACAGAGCAGCCCTTCTTGGAGGCAGCGAGGTGGGAGAGACAGCCTGGATGTGCTGTGGTTGGGAGGAGGCTGTTCCCAGCGATTCCTTCTCGAGTGCTGGGATCTAGCTGCTGGCAACTCCTGTTTGTGTTGTGTGGGGCCCATGGAAGGGCTTTGATGGGGACAGGACCACAGAGCAACCTTGAAGCAAACTGAAACGAGAGAGCTAAGGCCTCCCTCTCGTAGTGGTCTGAGCTTGGCACAGTTCTAAGTTTGTTTGTTTGTTTAATATTTTATTTATTTAAGAAAGAGAGAACATGAGAGCATACAAGTGGGCTAAGGGGAGAGGGAGGGGGTCAAGCAGACTCCCGACTGAGTGGAGAACCTGATGTGGGCTGGATCCCAGAAACTGGAGATCATGGCCCAAGCTGAAGGCAGATGCCCACTGGCTGAGCCACCCAGACACCCTGGGTTCTAAGTATTTTATTTCACACACTTTAGAAACATTCTGAGAAGTGGTCTAAAGTCTTAGCTAGACTGCCAGAGGTCCAGGACACACACAGCACACAGATATATCAGGAGCCATTAGTACCAGTCCTCACTAGCAGCCCCTGAGATCTTCCTGGGTCCAGTGCCAAGCTCATCTGTGAGTCCTCTCCAGAGCCTGAGAGCTCTGGGAAGAAGATACTTACTCCATTTCACAGAGTCCTGCATGGAGCACAGAGAGGTACTGAGCACCTTGCGCTAGGAAGTGGCACAGCCTGACTTGAACCCTGGCATTCTCTTACTCCAGAGCCAAGGCTCTTAACCATTACGTGATGTGTGTTCGCTTGCGTTACATGAGGAGCTGTGAAAATTGCTAGGTGAGAGTCCTCCCCGGCTTGCACATGTGGAAATACTGTCTGAATTGTGGTAGAACCTGTTGAGCCTAAATTGGCCTCACTAGTCACGTAAGAGCACAGAAATAGATCATGGGAACCTGTCCCTGGTGGGGAGGGGTCATCAGCGTCATGGGGAGGAGTGCGAAATGCTACTGCCTGCCTCCTTCCCGAATCCCTCAAGGCTGAGGAAGGGACAAGCTCCTTTTCCCATTCTCTAGAGGGACAGAACGGGGTCATTAGACATCGCAGGAAGCTGCTGACTGCCCAGCCTGGGGAGGGAGCTCCTCAGGGCATGGGTTCTTTTTTTTTTTTTTTTTTTTAATTTTTTTTAATTTATTTATGATAGAGAGAGAGAGAGAGAGAGAGAGAGAGAGAGGCAGAGACACAGGCAGAGGGAGAAGCAGGCTCCATGCACCGGGAGCCCGACGTGGGACTCGATCCCGGGTCTCCAGGATCGCGCCCTGGGCCAAAGGCAGGCGCTAAACCGCTGCGCCACCCAGGGATCCCCAGGGCACGGGTTCTGGTGGAAGGTGCTGCCCTCTCGGATGGGCTGCCAGCACATTACTCTCCAGAGGGGCCAGTTACCCAGGCTGGCTGGTGTGGAGGGCCTGGGATGCCCTACAGTGGAACCAGGGTACTCAGGTTAGTGTTCAGAGGGTGTGAGTCCCTGCTAGTTAGCTTGTGGGATCTTTTGCACAGCAGCCTAAGAGGTGTGATTTCCTCATCGGTGCAAAGAGGGGGCCTAGTCGGGTGATCTCAAAGGCCCTCTTCACCTTCTCCCCTCTTTTTCATAAGGTAGTTCCTTTGATCTAGGACTTAGCTGCAGAGGCCTCATTTTTTATCTTGCATAGATGTTCCAGACAGCACAGTGTACCCCTGTCTCATACTCTGCATACCCTGGGTCTCTTACTTCTCCCCTAGCCTTTGGTGGCTGGTGGCTCCTGGGAGCAGGATCTTTTTTTTTTTTTTTAAGATTTTATTTATTTATTTATTCATGAGAGAGAGAGCAGCAGACACATAGGCAGAGAGAGAAGCAGGCTCTCTACAGGAGCCTGATGTGGGATTCGATTCCGGACTCTGGGATCATGCCCTGAGTCAAAGGCAGACGCTCAACTGCTGAGCCACGCAGGTGTCCCTAGCAGGGTCTTTTAAGAGCCAGGTGTTAAGCTTTCTAGGTCTGTTGGGCAGGTCCACATGCTGTGTCGACCCCCTCCATCTAGGGCTTCTGGGAGGTGTGTGGGGGGGACTAAAAGTACTATTTTCCTGCTGCCAGGGTTTGGGGCACAGGGATTCTGGAACTGGTGATTTCTTCACTTGAGGGTACGGTGCTGGGGCATGGCTTGCAGGATGTTCCGAGCAGGGGGAGGGCCTGGCCTTACCCTTGGGCAACCAGATTTGGGTTTTTTTTATTTTAATTTTTAATTTTTAAAAAGATTTCTTATTTATTCATTCATGGGAGACACACAGAGAGAGGAGGCAGAGACACAGGCAGAGGGAGAAGCAGGCTCCATGCAAGTAGCCGATGTGGTACTTGATCCCCGGACTCTGGGATCACACCCTGAGCCACCCTGGTGTCTCATGTTTTTTTTTTTTTAATTTTGAACTCTCTTTCCTAAACATGCTGCTAAAACCTGCTCCTCATATCTCAGGTCTCCTGCCTGCTAGGGGGCAGCATCCCTTTTCCCGGACACTCTTTTTAATCTAAGTCTGTACTGGTGGTTGACCTGAGGGTTGTCCCATCAGTACCTGTCTTGTCTCCGCGTGAGGAGCCAGGCAATCTCTTGTTGTACTGCCCAAAGAATTTGCAGTGGGAGCCCCCACTGGGCTGATGGGGCTCATGGAGAGGTGGGAGACCCAGCTGGGTAGGAGGGAAGTGTCCTCACTAAGGTTTTGTCACTGCCCAGGTGGGCTTGTGAAGCTGGGCAGGGTGGCCCCCTTCTGAGCCAGAGCTTGGTATGCCTAGGGCCACTCTAGAAATATATAGCCCTGCGTACTCAGCTACCTTTACTGGGCTCCTCCACGGAGGCAGTGTGAGTCAGTCCTTACAGAAGACTAGATGACAGGGTGATATGGCCACTTTTTCCTAAGGCCACCACTCCCGGGAGGAAAGGTCAGAGCCCCTCAGGAGTCAAGTATGGAGTAGGGTAGGCCTGAACCTTTCCATCTTCCCTCTCTAGGAGATTACTGTGTTGGCTGCCTAGCTTCCTCTCTATTCTCTCTACCTGTCTGTCAGAAAGAGGCATGGGGGCTGGGGGTGGGACCCAGGGCCTTGCTCTCCTACCTAACCTCTCTCCTGGCCTTTTTGGGGACTCTTTGCTAGCTAGAGTTCCCAGCCTTTTCTCCTAGGGAGCAGTGTCTCTCAGCTTACTCGCTTCCTTTTTTCAGAGTTCCTCCCCCTTTCTTGGTCCACCAGGAGGCGGTCGAGAGCCTCCTCTAATCTTCACACACCCATTTCTCCTTCCAGGTATTTGATTCTAATGGTGGCTACTGCCACCTGCTCTGTTCATGCCAGGCTGGCAGAGGGCACAGATCCTTTAGGGGGTGCAGGGCCAGCCAGGCTTTGGGTTTTGTGCCCAGAAAACTTCATTCAGGAGACTCTGTGCTTCCCCCCACCCTTTCCCTGACTCCAGCTGCTCAGCTGTCACCCTTTCCATCTTAGAGCCAGGTTATGACCTGGCAGGCCTGTGGGGTGCTGCATGCTGTCCAGGCCCCCACAGAGCCTGCAGACTAATATTCTCTAGTCAGCTGTGCTTCCTGCTTGCATGGGAACAAGGCTATGTGGCGGAGCCCACTGACTGTCCTGCCACCTGCGTACCAGTGGGGCTGGGGCTCCTACTGTGGCCGGGGCCTAGCCTCTCTGCCACGGTGGTGGCTGTGTGGGAGCCCCGGTGGGAGATTCCCATCGCCCGAGCCCGTGCCCTCTCTGCAGGGCTCCTGCAAGGGAAGCCAGCACTGCTGGCGGCAGGGTTATCTGCTGGGAGCCAGGAGCGCTTGGACCCCTGCCCTTCCCTGGGAGGGCAGGCTGGCAGTCATCCGGTTCCTGCAGCCCCAGCACTGCCGGGAGCAGCAGATTGAAGCCTGTCCTTCTCTTGGCTGAACGGTCAGAGTGTCACGGGCCAAGCCATCCTTGCCGAGGAATAGATAACTGTCCAGCCAGCCCAGTGCTTTGCTGAGCATCTCCAGGGCTGGGGAGACTGGGGGCTGACTGCTCCCTCTTTGCTGTCACCCTGCTTTGCACCCTGGACAAGGTCGGCCACCTCCAGAGGAGCCCTTTGCAGGGCCTTTCCAAAGGCCCTTCCTCCTGGTGCCGGGGGAGGACACGGGCTGGGAGGGAAAGTGAGTGAGTGTACTTGTGTCTGTGTATGAAACCCCACCCTCCTGGCCACATCTGGCCACTCCTGCAGATGTGGCTCTGGCCTCGTGGCCACAGAGTCGTCAGTGTGGCTGGCGGGCAAACCACAGAGGAATGTGCCTAGCAGTGCTGGGTGGAGAAGGGGCTGGTGGGGACTGAGCTGTTCTGCTCAGCCTTTACCTCCCCCCCCCGCCCCCCGCCACCTCTGGCGGGTCCCGGGGGCCTGTGTTTGGGCACAAGGGTAGTAGCAGGGCCTTCACCTTCAGCAGGCCCAGCCCCTGCCTAGGTGACACTCATTCAACATGGGTTCCTGGGAGAGATTCAGGCCCATTGACTGCACAGGGTATGGGAGCCTCCCAGTTCAGCCCTTAGTCCCCTCCCAACTCCCTGTCCACTCCCAGGGTGGGTTGATGGTGGGGGCCTGGGCAGAGAGAGGCTCTGCTCACAAGGGCAGGAGACACTGGTAGCCACCAGGATGTTGGGGTCCTTCCTTCTCCAGGCCCAGGCTGGAGTGGGCTGCCTTGCCACAGGAAGGTCTTCCCAGCTCCCTGTGGCCTCCCTGGGCTGGAGTGAGAAAAGTGAGGGCTTTCTTTGGAGAAAGAAATGGAAAAGAAACAAGGTGGGTTGGCCCTGCCTCTCTCACTTCCTCCTTCCCAGGCGGTGGGTAGCCTGCCTTCCCCTTCCTGCTAGAGTTGGGCGGCTCTGTGGAGTGTGGGCTGGGCTTGGGGCTCCCTGCTGGTGTGGTGTATGCCCAGTTGCCCTGGCAACCCCAGGGCAGTGGTGGGGAGTGACACTCAGGGACCAGAGGACAGCGTACAGGGATCAAGAGGTTAAGGCCGGAGCTTTGCGTGAGCCCATTGGAACATGTGCCTCTCCCTAGGACCCCTGAGCCCATGGTCCCCACCAGGCCCCTCCCCCCATTCTCTTCCTTGCCGGTTTTCCCAGAGGCTGGAGACCAGAGTCCAGGAGATCTCTGCCTGAGCTCATGCCTCTGAGGCCCCCCCCCCCCCCCCCCGTGCATTACCCTTCTTCCTGTCTGATTCCCTTTCCTTTCCTGTCTCCTCCTCCCGCCTCCTCCCTGTGCCGCCCGCCCATTCTCTCGTTCCCCCTCCCCCCAGGCACAGCTGCTGTTTGGCTCACTCTATATATAGCGGCATTTCCAGGGTAATTACAATAAAACTGTTGAAAGGAGATAATCCAGCAAAGGAAGCAGAGTCTGACTCCCAGCCCCCTCCTGTCCCTGGTTTGGTGCAGCCCTGCACCCCCTTTCCCTGGGGCCTCCTGCCCCTCCCCCACTCCCTCCCTATTATCACAGCCTCTCCCTTGGGTCCTATCTGCCCCAGCTGGGCATGGGGCAGAGAAAAGGGGAGAGGGTAGAGGGAAGGGCCCCACGGGTCTCTCCTGGGTTTACTAAGGGCCCTGGCTGTCAGCCCCCTCAGTTCTAGAACCAACATCTGCTTCAGTTTCTCTTGTAGTATAGGCTTCTTGTCATGTTGAGTGGTGGGGAGGAGGCAAGGAAAGGGCAGTGGTTTAAGTAGCATAGGGTTTGGATTCACATTGGGTTCATTGATCACCTGACCAGATGTCTTTGGTCATCTACTTAAACCTTTCTAAATCTCAGTGTCCTCATCAGTAAAACGCCTAGTGGTGTTAATGATCAATGACAATATAGTCATGTGTCGAGCACTCAGTCTTCCAGAGAGTGTGCTTCATGCTCATGCATATTTTTTTATTCCTTTGTTTTTGTTTCAAAGGTTTATTTATTTATTTTAGAGAGAAAGAGCTTGAAGTAGGGGAGGTGGAGAGGGAGAAAGGGACAAGCAGACTCCCCGCTGAGTGTGGAGCCCAATGTGAGGCTCCATCTCAGGACCCTGAGATCATGACTTGAGCCAAAACGAAGAGTCGGATGCAGAGTCGGATGCTTAACCGACTGAGCCACCCAGGCACCCCTGCTTATGCATATTTTCTTATTGAAGTTCACGGCTTTGACTTCACATGATTAAGATAGAACCCAGTTCTGTGGGGCAGAGGGATTTGCCTACCCTTCTCCCCCCTGATTTATTCTTTTGGGTCTGGCGGTCCTGCCTGGTAGCCTTCTGGGCCCCCGGCATGGCTGCCAGGGCATGGTGGCATTGGCACTAGGCTCTCTGACGCCTGTCTCTTGTCTCCGCAGTGGAGGTGAAGCCGGTGCTGCCCGGAGCCATGCCCAGCTCCATGGGGGGTGGGGGAGGAGGCAGCCCCAGCCCCGCGGAGCTACGGGGGGCTCTGGCAGGCCCTGTGGACCCTGCACTGAGGGAGCAGCAGCTGCAGCAGGAGCTCCTGGCGCTCAAGCAGCAGCAGCAGCTGCAGAAGCAGCTCCTGTTCGCCGAGTTCCAGAAACAGCACGACCACCTGACCCGGCAGCACGAGGTCCAGCTGCAGAAGCACCTCAAGGTGTGCAAGGAGGGTGTGGGGGGAGGCGCCCGGACCTCTGCCCCCCGCCTGGACCTGGCTCACTCTGCCTCCCCCTGTGTCCCTGCAGCAGCAGCAGGAGATGCTGGCGGCCAAAAGGCAGCAGGAGCTGGAGCAGCAGCGGCAGCAGGAGCAGCGGCGGCAGGAGGAGCTGGAGAAGCAGCGGCTGGAGCAGCAGCTGATCAGCCTGCGGAACAAGGAGAAGAGCAAAGAGAGTAAGGCCTGCCTCACACCTCCCACCTCCTGCCCCTCTGCCCCTGGCCACGGGCTCCTGCCCCAAGCACCCTCGGGCCCCGAGCACCAGGTCAGCTGCACCCTGTCCCGCAGGTGCCATCGCCAGCACCGAGGTGAAGCTGAGGCTCCAGGAATTCCTTCTGTCGAAGTCAAAGGAGCCCACGCCCGGCGGCCTCAACCATTCCCTCCCACAGCACCCCAAATGCTGGTAATGGCTCTTGGCAGGCACGGGTCATAGAGGCGCCCTGCTCCAGCTGCGTGGCTGCCAGGACAGCAGGGGGCTTCTGGCCGGAGCCAGAGACAGGCCCCCCGCAGTCTCTCTGAGGGTGTAGAACTCCTCCCCTACCCCCACCCCCCACCCCCCACCCTGGCTTCTCTCTTTGCTTCCCGCCCCAGGACCTGTCTCCTGTCCCTTGATGTAGTGGGCAGCTCCTCAGTGGGATTGCTTGGAGGCAGGTGCAGTTGGCTGGGTGATAACCTTGGTCTGTCTCTGTCCCCACTCCACACCCTCCAGGGGAGCCCACCATGCTTCTTTGGACCAGAGTTCCCCTCCCCAGAGTGGCCCCCCTGGGACGCCTCCCTCCTACAAACTGCCTTTGCTTGGGCCCTACGACAGCCGCGATGACTTCCCCCTCCGCAAAACAGGTGTGTAGTGCCTGACCTGGCTTTCCAGAATATGGCTCCCTAGAGGTAGGGGTTGGAATTCAGAGGGCCAGGCTACGGGTGTGTGCCTTGTTCCTGTGGCTGTATCTGAGCCCTGGTTCCCTTTGCCCCAGCCTCTGAACCCAACTTGAAAGTACGTTCGAGGCTAAAGCAGAAGGTGGCTGAGCGGAGAAGTAGTCCCCTTTTGCGCCGCAAAGATGGGACAGTCATTAGCACCTTTAAGAAGAGAGCTGTTGAGATCACCGGTGCTGGGCCTGGGGGTAAGGGCTCCTATCTTGTTCCTGTTTGGAAGTCCTGGGAGTGGGTGGGTGGCTCTGAGCATGCCCAGGTGACAGCCCATTCTCCCATAGTGTCCTCCGTGTGTAACAGTGCACCAGGCTCCGGCCCCAGCTCTCCCAACAGCTCCCACAGCACCATTGCTGAGAATGGCTTTACTGGCTCAGTCCCCAACATCCCCACCGAGGTACAGGCCTGCAGAGGGCTGGGTGGGTGGGCCAAAACTGCTCCGTTTCCCTTGGAAGACGGAAGGCAGCTCCTTCCTGTATGTGTGTCTTACTGAGAGTATTCAGCAGACTCTCTGCCCATGTGGACAGGCCACAAGGACCTGTTGCCTTTAAGTGGGTTTTGTCCTGCGGGCCTCTGAAGGACTGTGATCTCTCAGTATCCCCCAGGTGGGGCTTGGTGTGGGGAGCGGGGAGCGAGGCATGAGGCACCATTCAGAGCCCTTTGCCCCAGGTGGCCCCCCTTTGCTTGCTCTCATGCCTGTGTCTCCCAACTGCTCCCTAGATGCTCCCCCAGCACCGGGCCCTCCCTCTGGACAGCTCCCCCAACCAGTTCAGCCTCTACACGTCTCCCTCTCTGCCCAACATCTCCCTAGGGCTGCAGGCCACAGTCACTGTCACCAACTCACACCTCACCGTAAGTCTGGGCACGGGCCCCATCCTCCCTCTGGTGTTGAGGTCTGTGGTCCTGGATGCCTCCAGCTGGGGCTCTTGTTCTCACCAGACCCTGATGGAGATCACATGGCCTTCCTCAGAGCTGGGGGGTGGGCAGAGGGTAGGTAAGGGATGCTGACCATGGGACAGCAGTGGCAGGACTGGGGCCAGCATCCCCTCCCTCATCTCCGTCTCCCTTCCCCACTGCCAGGCCTCCCCGAAGCTGTCCACGCAGCAGGAGGCCGAGAGGCAGGCCCTCCAGTCCCTGCGGCAGGGCGGCGCACTGACGGGCAAGTTCATGAGCACATCCTCCATCCCCGGCTGTCTGCTGGGCGTGGCACTGGAGGGCGACACTAGCCCCCATGGGCACGCCTCCCTGCTGCAGCATGTGTTGCTGCTGGAGCAGGCTCGGCAGCAGAGCACCCTCATTGCTGGTGAGCTGGCGGGCAGTGGTGCAAGGGAGTGGGTATCAGGCCCCTCTTCGGAGGGTGTAGGCCAGCCATCAGGGAATAGGTAGGGACACTCCAGCTCTGTCACAGCTCTCCTCCATGGCATCATTGATATCTTGTGTGTTCTACAGACATGATAGAGCACCTACAGCCTACCAGACGCTGTCTTCGACATCGTCTGCTGCTGTGATGTGCTCATGTTTCAGAGCCATGCTGTCCAGTGGACAGACAACACAACACAGGCCGCATATGTAACTTAAAAGTTTTCTAGAGCCACATTAAAAAATGTAAAAGGAAGGGCAGGCACCTGGCTGGTTCAGTTGGTAGAGCATACGACTCTTGATCTTGGTTCAGGGTTGTGAGTTTGAGCCCCAGGTTAGGTGCAGAGATTACATAAAGATGCAATGTTTAAAAAGAATGTGAAAATAAACTGATGAAATTAGCTTTAATAAGGTATACTTGGGACGCCTGGGTGGCTCAGCACTTGAGTGTCTGCCTTTGTCCCAGG
Source organism: Nyctereutes procyonoides (assembly GCF_905146905.1). NCBI lineage: Eukaryota > Metazoa > Chordata > Mammalia > Carnivora > Canidae > Nyctereutes > Nyctereutes procyonoides. The sequence continues at coordinate 1,102,318 of NW_026575020.1, forward strand.
GCGTGATCCTGGAGTCCCGGGATTGGGCTCCCTGCATGGAGCCTGCTTCTCTCTCTGCTTGTGTCTCTGCCCCTCTCTCTCTGTGTCTCTCACGAATAAATAAAATCTTAAAAAGAAAAAAAGGTATACTTAGATTTGGGGTATTGTCATTTCAACATACAATCGATAGAGTTATCAGTGAGACATTTTACTTTGTGTCTCTACTGTCTTTGAAATCCAATGTATGTTTCACACTTAGAGTAGTTTTCAATTTATTTATCTTTTTAAGGTTTTGGAATTGTATTTATTGAGAGAGGCAGGGAGTGCACTCGAGTAGGGTAGGGGGCAGAGGGAGAAGCAGACTTCTCATTGAGCAGGGAGCCTGATATGGGGCTGAATATCAGGACTTTTCTTTTTCTTTTTTTTAAAGATTTTATTTATTCATTCAGAGAGAAAGAGAGAGGCAGAGACATAGGCAGAGGGAGAAGCAGACTCCATGCAGGGAGCCCAACGTGGGACTCGATCCTGAGACTCCAGGGCCACACCCTGGGCTAAAGGCAGGCACCAAACCGCTGAGCCACTCAGGGATCCCCTGGGACTCGATATCAAGAACCAGGGGTAATGACCTAAGCTGAAGGCAGATGCTTAGTGACTGAGCCACCCAGGCACCCGTTATTTATTTATTTGAGAGGGAGAGAGAGAGAATGTGAGCGGGGGAGGGAGAAGGACAAGCAGACTCAGTGCTGAGTGTGGAGCCTAATATGGGGCTTTACCTCATGACCCCAAGATCCTGACCTGAGTTGAGATCAAGAGTCAGACACTCACCTGACTGAGCCACTTAGGCACCCCCATCTCAATTGAGCCTGGCTGCATTTCTTTTTATTATTATTATTATTATTATTATTATTAAGATTTTACTTATCTATTCATGAGAAATAGAGAGAGGCAGAGACAGAGGCAGAGGGAGAAGCAGGCTCCATGCAAGGAGCCCGATGCGGGACTAGATCCCAGGACTCTGGGATCATGCCCTGAGCCAAAGGTAGATGCTCAACTGCTGAGCCACCCATGCGTCCCTAGCCAGGCCGCACTTCAAGCACTCAGTGGTTACACGTGGCTGGCATCTATGGAATTGGACAGCATAGCTTTGGAGGGTCAAACCTTAAGCAGCTGGTGGCATCAGAAGAGGTTTGGCTTCAGAGACACGTGACCGTGGGCCCCAGGCTTCCCCACCTGCTGGCATCCATGTCCATGATCAGGGAGATCCTGTTGCAGTTGGGGAAAACTAGGCCTTGTTCAGCTACCCTGAGGGCCTATGACTGTATGTGCAATAGTAAGGGAATCAAAGGGAGAGAGTGGTGAATCCAGGAAGGCTTGCTGATGGCAGTGGCTCTAAGCTGCAAGACTGTTCTGTTGTGAGGAGGAGGAAGAATGGGGCTCAGGTTTGGGGGCAGGGTGCCGCAGGCTTTTCCTGGGTTTTTTGTTCTAGGAGGGGGAGATCTTGGGGTGGGATGGGGGTACCCGGTGCCCTGTCAGTGATGGTGACTCCCTCCTCCCGCCACGCAGTGCCACTCCATGGGCAGTCCCCGCTGGTGACAGGTGAACGTGTGGCCACCAGCATGCGGACAGTGGGCAAGCTCCCACGGCACCGGCCCTTGAGTCGTACTCAGTCCTCCCCGCTGCCCCAGAGCCCCCAGGCCCTGCAGCAGCTTGTGATGCAGCAGCAGCACCAGCAGTTCCTGGAGAAACAGAAGCAACAGCAGCTGCAGCTGGGCAAGGTGAGCCAGGAGCAGCCCAGGGCCAGGGTGGTGCTAGGCGCCAGGTACAACAGGGCACTGGCTAGGCTGACAGACAAAGGGATGGGGGCTGATGCCCTAGGCCACCCCCCAAGCCGCTTCTGCTCCAGCCTGCCTCCTGGAGAAGCTCTATACAGGCAGGGCGACTGCCAGAGAGAGAGGCCAGGGAAGGACAGACCCTTTGGGGCCACAGGCTGCATGGCTGTGCCCCTCCCACCAGCCTGTGTGCCCCCTTGTTCTGCTCCCAGATCCTCACCAAGACTGGGGAGCTACCACGGCAGCCCACCACCCACCCTGAGGAGACAGAGGAGGAGCTGACTGAGCAGCAGGAAGCCTTGCTTGGGGAGGGAGCCCTGACCATCCCCCGAGAAGGCTCCACGGAGAGTGAGAGCACCCAGGAAGACCTGGAGGAAGAGGAGGAGGAAGAGGAGGAGGAGGAGGAAGAGGAGGAGGAGGAGTGCATCCAGGTCAAGGATGAGGAGGGCGAGAGTGGCGCTGAGGAGGGGCCTGACTTGGATGAGTCCAGTGCTGGTTACAAAAAGGTGCCCCCTCCACCCCAGCCCTTGATTCCTGCACCCCTTTCCACACTTGCCTTTCCCTCTCCCCATCTGGCTGCACAGGGGCAGGTTCTGGAGAGAGCCAAAGCAGAGTAGGAAGGAGACGCTGGCTGTGGAAGGGGGCTCTGTGTGTGCTTGCATTGGCCTCAGTGCTGGCCACAGCTTGCCTGCTTCTCTCTGTGGCTGTGGCTCTGACGCAGCCGCCCACCCCTCCAGACTGCTGTGTGTGTGTGTGTGCTTGTACACTCACGGATACACACCTGTGCATGCACATGGCCTGGGTATCTGCGTTTCTCCCTGCATAGGGCCGGTTGTGCGTTGGTCTGTGCGTGCATGTGCGCATGTGTACACACACGCCCCCACTGTTACTACAGTCTGCCCTGCACCTAGCTGTGCTCCATTCATTGCGGACACTGCTGAGCCCTCCCGGCCTGACTCATCCTGCCCCCTCCCACGCCCCCATCCCTCCCAGCCTCTTACCTCAGTGCTACTCTGGCGTGACTCATCACATCCCGCGGCCCCCCCCCCCCCATCTCCTGGGAGGTGGAGATGGCGAAGGCTGGAGTGCCTCTTGTTCCTGGTAGAAGGATATGGGGAAAGAGGAGGTTTGGAAGAGAAAGACTGGAACATGGGCCCCCTTGGAGGCCCTAGGACACTCGTCCTCACTTTGATCTCATGCCCGCTCCCACCCACTCTCCTCCTGCCCAGGTGTTCTCCGATGCCCAGCAGCTGCAGCCACTTCAGGTGTACCAGGCCCCCCTCAGCCTGGCCACTGTGCCCCACCAGGCCCTGGGCCGCACCCAGTCCTCACCTGCTGCCCCTGGGGGCATGAAAAGCCCCCCAGACCAGCCTGCCAAGCACCTCTTCACCACAGGTGAGCCCCCCCCCACCAGCTGCCCTTCTACCATGTGCCAGGTGCCTATGCATGGTATCTAGCCTTGTGCAACCTGTTGAGGGACCGCATAAACCCTGGGGCCCTGGGTGAAGAGAACTCACTATCTCAGTTGGGCCCTACCCTTCTAGTTTCCTGTTCTCTTCTCTTTGAGCTCAAAAGTGAGACCTCAGCCCATTCCAGGAAGCTTTTCCTCATGAAGCTGCCCTGTGCTGGGCTCTCAGGGGGCATAGATGCCTGGGGATGGTCCTGCCTCACCCATGGAGTGTAGGGGTTCAGGGGATCAGTACACAGGGGCTGTGACAGAGTAGGGGGAAGGACGATGTGCCCTGAAGGGGGGTACTATGTTGAGAGCATGGTGGGCAGAAATGAAAACCAGTGGGGGTCTCAGGGGCAGCCTGGTCGAGGCTTTTGAACAGGAGGAATGGAAGAAGGGAACCACAGGAGAAGAGGGGTAGGTGCGTGGAAAGGCGGTTAGGCTGGCTATAGGGAGGTCCTTGGGCCAGGAGTGGCTAGGGAGAGCTCAGTGAGCTCTGCTGAGGATGGCGGCGGCTGGCCAGGCTGCTGTGGCCCAGAGTGGTGCTGGCTGACAGGTGTGTCCCTGGTCCAGGTGTGGTCTACGACACGTTCATGCTGAAGCACCAGTGCATGTGTGGAAACACACACGTGCACCCTGAACATGCTGGCCGGATCCAGAGCATCTGGTCCCGGCTGCAGGAGACAGGTCTGCTTAGCAAGTGTGAGGTAAGGGAGCCCCTCCTTCTTCCAGCCCCCAGCTCACACCCAGCGAAAGCTTTTGTATATCCCCGTGCATGAAGCCTCTCTGTTTTCTTCATCCTTCTTTCAACCCCTGATCTCAGGGGCAGTCCCTTAGCCACCTCTCTGTTCCATCCCTTGCAGCCCGTTTAGCTGTATAGGAGTGGTCCTGGACTGGGGTGCCTTGGGGCTGGGGCATACTTTTTACAAAAACCTTTGGATTCTTCTAAGGCTGGAAAGTGACTTCATGTGTCCCAGGCTGTGGGGCAAAGAGGGCCTGGGCATCAGGGAGAGCTAGGCCTTAGGTGCATCCTCTCACTGGCCTCTCCTCCTGCTCTCCCCACACAGCGGATCCGGGGTCGCAAAGCCACGCTGGATGAGATCCAGACTGTGCACTCCGAATACCACACCCTGCTCTATGGGACCAGCCCCCTCAACCGACAGAAGCTGGACAGCAAGAAGCTGCTCGGTGAGCCGGCAGGCGTGGGCCAGGCCATGTCCACTGCCCTGGTGGGATAGGAAACTGTCAGGGTAGGCAAGTGGGTCCCAGTAGGCACAGGTCATCCCCTGGGAAGAGGTGGTACAGTGCCACATTGCACACCTCCAGGCGCGCCATGCACATGGAGTACCACACGGGTGGGGGACATTGCAGGAGAGTAAGAGGTGGCAGGTCAGGCTTAGAGATGGGGGAGTGTGCTTTGCTCTCTCCCTAACACATTGTGCCCCTTTCTTCCTGCCATCTGCCGCAGAAGTAAGGTGTTGCCGCCCCAGAATAGGAGACAGACCTCTTCCAACTGGAGAGGAGTAGTAGGCGTAAAGTTCTCTATTATGCTTGGACCTGGCCTCCTTTTTCTGTGATGGGGCTCGCCACCCTCCACAGGACCTAACCTGTAGTCTTGGCAGTTGAGGCAACTTCCAGAGTAGCTTTGTCACTCTTCCTTGCAGGCCCCATCAGCCAGAAGATGTACGCCATGCTGCCTTGTGGGGGCATTGGGGTGAGTAGGGCACCTGCCAGTAGGGATGGGCGGTTGGCTTTCCCAGCTATTGCCTCTCCTTTCCTGCCCAGCATGGCTGCTGGCCCACTGTCTAGGTGCCCACCCCCATTCTTGCCCTCCCCCTGCAGGGGGCACGCTGAAGCCTGCTCTCCTGCCCCCGCAGGTGGACAGTGACACCGTGTGGAATGAGATGCACTCCTCCAGTGCCGTGCGCATGGCAGTGGGCTGCCTGGTAGAGCTTGCTTTCAAGGTGGCCGCAGGAGAGCTCAAGGTGAGCATGTGCCCTGCACAAGGCAGGCTTGGCCCTGCATCCTCAGGGGTGGAGGATGGGTGCTGCCTTGCCTTCCCCTTGAGCAAGGCACTGTCCCTTGCAAGCCTCACTCTCAGGTGCCAGAGTGGGGAGGAGGTGATAGCTCCTGGGCCAGGTTGGGAGCAAGGGGTAAAGAGGGACTGGCGAAGAGGCACTACTGTGTGATGCTCGTGGGAATGGTGAGGTCAGAGGTGGTGCCTGCCCGCCCACATGGCCTGCAGCTGTGTTCCTAGGGTGCGGGAGACATGTTTCTGATCTGTGTTCTCTTCCCTGCCTTGTTTTTGTTCCTCTCCTTTTGTGTCCTCCCCCTTTGTGGCCACCTTGCCTGCCTGTCGGTCTGTTGTCTCTGCCCCTCTGTCTGCCCTTCTTCAGAATGGATTTGCCATCATCCGGCCCCCGGGACACCATGCAGAGGAATCCACAGCCATGTGAGTGCCACCTCAGCCCTGCACTAGACCCACTGCCCTCCTCCCTTCCCTTCTCCCTCTCAGCCGAGTTGCTATGTATCTTTTGCTCATGGAGCAAACATCTGCTGAAGCTGACCTCCCCAACCCTTTGCTCTCCCCACCCACCAGGGGATTTTGCTTCTTCAACTCTGTAGCCATCACAACCAAACTCCTGCAGCAGAAACTGAATGTGGGCAAGGTTCTCATCGTGGACTGGGTAAGCAGTGGGCTAGTGGGGTCAGGGTTGGCCTTCGGGAAGGCTCCACCCCAACATTGCTCCCTCTTCCTCAACTACCTGCACCACTGCTGGGCCTGGTGGCTTCCCAGATATCTTCCTGCTGGAGCATTAGCACAGCCCTCCTATTCCCACGGGGCTCCCTCCTCACTAAGACTCGAAAGTGGTTTTAGCCCTGGTCCCTCTTGGCCCCCACCTTGTAGCCTCAAGCAACCGAGATTTTCTACCTTGAACAGTAGAGACTGTTACCGCCGTTGCTAGAGCCACTCTTTTTTTTTTTTTTTAAAGATTGATTTTACAGCATGCATGTGCATGCATACACGCACATGGGGGTTAGGCAGAGGGAGAGAAACCCAAGCAGATTGCGCTGAGCACGGAGCTCAATGTGGGGCTCAGTCTCACAACCCCAAGATCATGACCTGAGCCAAAACCAAGAGTTGGTTGCTTAACCAACTGCACCACCCAGGTGCCCCTAGAGCCACTCTTGACTGGGGGTTCACTCTGTGCCGGGACACACAGTGTACTGCTCATGGCCACCTTGAGTAGTACAAGTCAGGATGTGCATTTCTAGAAATGGAGACACTGAGCTGTCGGGTGATGTAGCCACATAGTTTGGGATATTGGTACTGGGCTTCAGATCAGGTCTCTGGCCCCCAACACTTCTGGTCTTGCTGCTGGGCACTGCTTCTCAAACCCTGCCTCTTGTGGCAGAGGGAAAAGGAAGTACCCAGGAGCAGTCCTCAGCAAAGATGGAAGTCTCTTTGAAGTCCAACTTTGGTTTAAAAATTCATGGAATATTTGGGTTCTTCAGAATGTATGTTTTCAATTCCTTACTAGCTTTAATGTTCTCTCCACACTGTTGAGTAGAATGGGTTCTGCAGGGAGATCCCCCATATTTATCCCATGGCTTTGCATCTCCTCTGCACAGTGCCATATCCTGACCCATAGACCCTGGGTAGAAAAGTGGGGGTGATACTGTTGTGAATGGAGCACGATGCCCTGTAGCTTGTGGTGGACTGCATGCCCAGAGTTCACCATAGGGTGGAGGTGGGGGTGAGTGGAATTTTGACCTTTGGGCCAGAGCCAGAGCTTTTTTTCTAATGCTTCCACCCCTCCGCACTAGGACATTCACCATGGCAATGGCACCCAGCAAGCATTTTACAATGACCCGTCTGTGCTCTACATCTCCCTGCATCGCTATGACAATGGGAACTTCTTTCCAGGCTCTGGGGCTCCTGAAGAGGTATAGTTCCTGGGCTCAAATATGGGGCCCCGTGGGGAGGTGGCAGAAGGGGACCTAGCAGGGAGCCATGGATGCCTGTGGTAGTGCTGGTTCCCTGGGGAATCTGGGCTCCTAGTGGGAGGACCATGCAGGCTAACTGCCCTTCCGTGCAGAGCAGTAGTGAGTGGGATTAAGGGTTGGAATCAGGGCTGAGGGCAGGGGCAGTGTCTGGGGTCCCCAGGCAGTGAGAATAACCCCTCCCCCACCACGCTGCTAGGTTGGCGGAGGGCCGGGCATTGGGTACAATGTGAACGTGGCATGGACGGGAGGTGTGGACCCCCCCATCGGAGACGTGGAGTACCTAACGGCCTTCAGGTGGGGACTGAGAAGGGCCGAGGGAGGGGTGGGAGACCCTGGGCCCTGCCACGGGAGGGGCAGAAAACACTCAGTTTGGTGTGGGTGGAGGGGCTTGTCTCTGGGGGGAACACAGAGTGAGGTGAGGCCTGGCCTAGCCACCTGCCCGGGTTAGCTTGGGCCCTCCCTTTGCAGGACAGTGGTGATGCCCATTGCCCACGAGTTCTCACCTGACGTGGTCCTGGTTTCTGCCGGGTTTGATGCTGTTGAGGGACACCTGTCTCCACTGGGTGGCTACTCTGTCACCGCCAGATGTGAGCTGCTGGGGGATTGAGGGAGGCTGTGGAGCAGTGAGGATGGGGTTAAGTGGGGGCACGGGGCAGGAATAGACTGGTATTGCATAGATTGGGAGGAGGGAAGCGGGGGCTGGTGGGGGGCAGGTCCAGAACCTGGAATCATCTTGGCAGGAGCCTCCCCCTCTCCTTCTGCTGACCTTGGCCTTGGTGGGGGGAAGCAGGTGGCTGTGGGGTAGCAGAGGGTATATCTCCTTCCAGAGTCCTAGAGATGGAGTTTGTAGATCCCTCGTGTTTCAGTGGTGCTCCTTATGACATGTAATTGGAATATATTTAGCTTATCTATTCTAATGGAGCATTTAGTCCGTTGATACTGAATTTTATTATGGATATATATTTGAGTTTAAATTCACCATTTTATTTTGTGCTATTTGTTACACCTCTTGTTTTTGTTTTTGTTTTTTTAATTCTTCCTCCCTTCACTCATCCTCCTAAAGGCTTTGGCCACTTGACCAGGCAGCTGATGACGCTGGCAGGGGGCCGGGTGGTGCTGGCCCTGGAGGGAGGCCACGACTTGACCGCCATCTGTGATGCCTCTGAGGCCTGTGTCTCAGCTCTGCTCAGCGTGGAGGTAAGGGGTACAGGGAGGCACTAGGGGTGAAGGGCCCCTTTCTTGATCAAGTGGCACTGACCAAGAAGGTGGGAAGGTCTTCTTGAGTCCTAAAGACAGCTGGTGGCCAGGGAGGGTTTTCTGACCCAGAGTTCCTCCAGAAAGCTAGGTTTGCCCCTGTCATGGGAGATGTCTGAGGCTCAGTGAGGTGGTTAGAGGGCCAGGCACCACCAGCCATTCCCTACCATAAGCCTTCTCTTCTTTCCCCTGCCAGCTGCAGCCCTTGGACGAGGCAGTCTTGCAACAAAAGCCCAACATCAACGCAGTGGCCACACTAGAGAAAGTCATCGAGATCCAGAGTGCGTGGGGACAGGCAGAGAGGCTCAGCCCTCAGCTTGCCAAGGGGGCAGAAGCCTGTGGGTCTGCCAGGGTTGGGGACGTAGCATTGGGTTTTCTGTCCTCCCTGACACCTGCCTACTCCTCGTCCTCAGGCAAGCACTGGAGCTGCGTCCAGAGGTTCGCTGCTGGTCTAGGTCGTTCCCTGCGGGAGGCCCAGGCAGGTGAGACGGAGGAGGCAGAGACTGTGAGCGCCATGGCCTTGCTGTCGGTGGGGGCGGAGCAGGCCCAGGCTGCTGCTGCCCGGGAGCATAGCCCCAGGTAAGCCGCCTTCCTGACCTCTGCCTATGCTCAAGTGAGTGCCCCCACCTCAACAATCCCCCCTCTGTGTGCTTGTTCCCACAGGCCAGCAGAGGAGCCCATGGAACAGGAGCCTGCCCTGTGACGCCCTGGCCCCCATCCCTCTGGGCTTCATCATTGTGATTTTGTTTATTTTTTCTATTAAAAACAAAAAGTCACACATTCAACAACGTGTGCTGTGTGGGTCTCTCAGCCTTGCCTCCCTGCTCCTCAAAGCTGTCTCAGGCCTGCCTCCCCCTTGGCTTCTCTCAGTGTGGCCCAGGTCTCCACTCTAGAAGTTTGCTCCCCTGGAAGGTTGGGGGGGGGGCGGGACTTTCCAGCCACCCTCCATGTTGTGTCCCATGCCCACTTTCCTGCATCCTGTCCTTTTCCCCCTTGGAGCCTGGGTCAGCTTAGGGTGGCATGGGGGTCCAGGCAGTACTGTCTGGTTTTGGGGTCTCCCTGAGAGAGGAGGGAGCAGTAAGTTTGGTGCCTTGGCTTCAGCTGACTTGGGGGGAAATGCCTTAATTTCAGCCTCCTCCCCTCTCCAACCTCAGGGGAAGATCCAGAAGGTTGCTCTACAGTCTTATGATACAGAATGGAGGGGAGGGGGGCTCCCACCCTGTGATTCTTTACGTTTTTCCCTCTTTGTTGTCCTCATCCTTTCTGCACAGAACCCTTCTTCTCCTTTCTCTGGGCCTCAGTAGTGAGGGGAAGGCTAGTGCCCCAGAATGTGGGCCTATGTTCTGTAGGCAGGGCTGTGTTGCTTCAAACTCCTCTGGGCCTATTTCCCCTTCCTAGAGGCTGGAGAGGGTCACAGTGTATGGGGAGTGGTGGGGCTGCACTCCTGGGTTCTGAGGGACCAGGAGGAGCTGTAGAAGCAGGCCTGCTCTCTGCCTTACTCTGTTGGCTTCCCTGTCCCTCTGCTGGCACGGCCTGGGGAGGGGAGGTGGTCCCTACAGGGGGACTCCAGGCTGGTGAGAGCCCCCCTGCTGTTCAGGACCACATTTCCCTAGCCATCCAGCATGCCATGAGAAGGGTCAGTGGCCCACCTCCCTCCTGGGGCCTTTTACTGTAAAGCCTGGGGATGGTGAGAATAGGGATTCTAGAAGGGGCAGGGCCAGAACCCAGGAACCCAGGAGTCTGCCCTTAGCTGTAGCTTCCCTTCCTCCTGTGCTTCCTTTGCTGGCCACTGGCCCAAGGGAGCGAAGACCAGGAGGGGCTGGGCACCACTCTTTCTCTTTCCTAGGAGCCCAGCCCAGCCGTTTCTGGGGCTGGGGGCCCACAAGGCTTCTAGGGAATGCTGTCTAGCCTGTAGGAAACCAAAGATGGGAAGGGACTCCTAGGGGGCTGAGTCTTCCTCCCTCCTCCTCCCGATACCACATATACTTTCTTTCCACTCTGTCCTGCGGGCCTCACCAATCTGTTTACATATTTATTTCCCTAATGGGGGCCTGAGTAGAGTTGAGGGAGCCAGGGGAGGGGCAGGAGTCTTACCACCATTGGTTCATCGTGTGCTTGTGTCTTGTGTGTTGTTAGTGTGTTCTAGATCCTCCTGCGGGATGCAGATGGGGCCAGGCCCAGTGTACCAAGTCTCCCCGTGCTGAGCCCCAGCTCCGGGTCCTTAACCCTCCCTCTCCCCATGGCCGGTCTGGTTCTCATGTAAACCCACTCCTTGCTTTGTCTCCCTGGATATGGATTTCAGTTAAGGATTTTGTAATCTGTTACACTCTGTGTCCTTATGTAAATAAACTTGTTTCTGGCAGTGCCTTCTGGGGCTGATGTCTCTTCTCTGGGCTTCCAAATGGAGTAGAGGTTCTCATTCCCCATCCTGGCGAAGAAAAAACTGCTCTTCTTTTCTACAGCCACTGAACTAGCCAATTTAGGAAACAAGGCTGGGGTGGGAGGGAGTGAGTCTCTGTCCTTGTAGGTTAAAGACAAGATTTCACTGAATGTAGCCATAGCATCTCATAGGACCTCTCTTGTGGCCTAGGTGGTGATGCTGGGGAGAGGGCCCAGTCTGAAGGTCTCCATGGAAACAGTGGTGGTGGGGGGGGCGGGACAGTGCAGAACAGGTGGCCTGGCAAGGGTCTCACTTGCACACACACAGGCAAGTTCAGTGGAAATGTGTGCACAGGCAAGAAAGAAATCCAGAAGTATTCAAGAACTTTATTGGGGCTGCTCTGAGCCCCTCACAGTGTTACAGGAGCCCATAGGTCTTGATGTTGCCTTAGCTCCCTGGGGATTCAGGGGGGGGAGAAGGCAGGAGGACCAGCCTTTCTGGGAGAGAGAAGGCCCTTTTTGGGGGCTAAGACCAGATGGTGGAGCAGTGGGAGACTGAGGATGAACAGGGCCTGCTGGGAGCTGGAAGGGGATGAGGCCCACTTTCTGGAGTGTGGAGGTCATAGACTGTTGGCTTTGTCATGGGCAAGTGGCAACGGGAGGCACTTGGAAGTCAGGAAGAGCGGATGGGTGGTGTCTCCTGGGCACTGAACATGTGCACCACCCAGGGCACAAGGGCTAGGACAAGGCATGGCCAGAGGGTGAACTTGAGGAAATTGAAGATATAGAAAAGGCTGATCTGAGGAGGATGGCCCAGCCAGTCCAGGGGGCCCAGAAGCCCCATGGCCAGCACAAGGCAGGCTATCTTCTGGCCGTGTCCCAGCTGTGCCCGCCGTACCTGGGTGTAGCAGGGAGAGTGCAGTGCGATGCCCAGACCCAGGGCAGCCCCTGAATCGCGGCTCAGGGAGGCAAAGGGCCGGCTATCCACATGCACCCACTCGGGCCGCTCACACCACTTGGAGGCCAGGCGGATGGACCTGTGGGGAGGAGAGGACTTTGCCAGGAGACACATTCCCTTGGAAACAAGAGGACCAATGGCTTTTAGCTTCTTTGGGGTCTACCCCCACGTTCTGCTGTGACCCCAGGAGAGTCTGTGTGAACAGGTAATGTGTCCCCTTTTAGCTATAGCCAACCAGGGACCCACTAGGCTAGGTACGGGCAAAGCAGAACAGGCCCCAACGTGCTGAAGCTTCAAAGCAGGACTTACCAAGAAAGATCCAAGCCCAGTGTAACAAGGGTCCAATAGATGAGGCTGGCACCCAGTAACAGGGCCAGTGAGGTCAATCCGTAGAAGCTTAGCTCCCGCTCCATGGGCACCCGGGGGGCCATCAGCCAGCCCAGGACAGCACCTAGTGAAGTGGGGTGACAGCAGCTTCAAGGAGTTTGGGGATATGAGCCCCGCTGAGCTGTAGGGCAGTTTGGCAGAATAGACTGAGGTATAAGGGGGCCTTGGGCCTGCTGTACGATGGAAAGAACCTACACTGGTCCTCCCACTGCCAGTGGCAACCCCTAGGCCCACTCTGTTGCCCCAGTTGCTCACCGGTTATCAGGCCAGCCAACACCTGGTGAGGGAAATGGGCTAATAGGAAGATCCGAGACAGGCCGACCGCCAAGAGAAAGGTGCAGTAAGCCAGGCTAGGTATCACCCTCACCCAGCGGCTACAAAGAAAAGCAAATGGTTCAGGAGGTGTCCATACACAGCATGGCTTCTCTCAGCATCCAAGTATTTCATGGTTGGACCAAATGCCCCAGGGTCCCCAGAACTCCAGTTCCCAGGCTGCCCTCCTGCTGCGTCTTTTGAATCCAGGGTACCATCCCCCTGCCCCCATTGGTAGGCAATGCCAAGGTATACCTGTGGGCCCGACTGGCCACCTGGGAAGAGATGGCTGTCATAATGGGCCAGAGGGCTGCTCCTGTGATCATGCAGTGTCCAGAAGGGCTGCCTGCCGGGGAATCCAGAAGCTTGAGGTGAGAGGATGAGAGTGGAACTCAGGAGCCTCCAGTGATGGGTGGACACAGCTGCCATCACTGCACCCCTTCATCCCCTCCATCATTGGTCCATGGCTCTCTCCACCCTACAGCCTTCTTCACTTCTGCCTGAGGCCATTGCTCTCAGGCTTCTGCTTTGCCCAGTATCTCTTGGATCTACTCTAAACAAGGTGGGCAGCTGGCACTCTGGTATGGGTGCTTCTCTTCCAGAATTCAACTCAGTCTTCCTGGGGTTTCTTTGTTCTCTGGGTTAGTAACTGAGAGGCTGGGCCTCCGGTGAGACCACCCCAGCTAAAAAGTACTCTGAAACACTCACCAAACCCCAACCACATGGGGACAGGGAGGTTTGGGACTTCCCACCTGGACCAGTTTCACAAGAAGAGGGGAACTGGTGAACCTGGGCTGGGGCATGGCTGTAGTACCCAGACTCATGGACCCACCAATAGGGCCTGTCTCCAAACAGAAACCTAGGAGAGAACAGATGCAAGATGACATTACACACACATACAGCCAAGGAAACAGGTGGGGAACAGAAGGATGCCTTGGAGTACACTGGAGGGCCTGCAGGGTGGGGTTAAAAAGAGATTCCAATTCTGTGCATTACCTTGCAAGGATTTTTTTTTTTTTTTTTTTTTTTTTGCCTTGAAACAGGAGAACGCGCGCTATTTTTTAAGTGATAAAGAGACAAGAGATTGTGTGTGTGCACTTACATGCTCTGAAATGTTCTTTGGTCCTGCTCTTATCCCTCCTACTACAGGGCTGGCCCTGCTCTTCTCATTCCTAGAGAGCCCAGGCCTTACCTCTTTCTTTTGCTTCCAGACCTCCACTGACCCTCCTGCTTCTCCCTCTCTCCCCATTTCCTAAACTCCAGCCGGAATTATCTACAGGTGAACTCCTTAGGCCAGTCTCTTGTGTTTGAAATCAGGAGTGGGAAATGGACAGAGGGTGAGAAAGGACAAGGAGGACCAAAAGTTCAAAGTCCCCTGGCCCAGCAGGTGTTTTGCTGGACCCTGAAGAGGCTAGGCTACTGCTGCCAGAATGAGAATAGGTGAGAGCAGAAAAGCAGCTGTGGGGGAGGGACACAAAAGGGAACCGCCTCCCCTCATCACCAGGTTCACACATTGGGTGTTCAAAACACACTTAGGAAATGAATAGGGGCTTTGCTTTGTTACGTGGGAGGGGGCATTGAGAGTGTCTCGTCAAGGCGGTGGTGGTGGTGGTCTTGTAGGGACCAGCAGAGAGGGAGGCTCACGCAGACTCTGAGCGGGGAGACAGCACAAAGCAAAGGGCAATTAGGCAAGAAGGAAATGATGAGACTGCTGCTTTTCCGTTTTCAGGAGGGATGAAGCCCTTGCAGAGAAGAGTGGAGGGGAAGGTAATTCCTATTTTGTCTTTCAGCAAGTCATTTCAGCCCATTCGAGTGTCTCCTCTGAACTCCCTTCCCTCCTCCAGGCAGGGTTCAGGCAGGGAACGGAGGCTGAGGTGAGGGGAGGAGCAGCTCATGCCCAGCAGGAGGCAGAACTCCTCTCTTCACCCAAGAGAGAACAGGTGGCACAAAGAGATAACCCCTGAGAGCCCCACTCACTTGCCTGGCTTCTAAGTCTGTGTGAAGAGCCCACTAGTGAATGGAGGAGAAAAGGAAGAAGAAAGTGTTCCCTGGAAAGCGGTGCTTTTCAAGCCTTACTCCAAACACCTGAGGTCCTCGTTAAAATGCAAATTATGATTCAGGAGCTCTGGTCTGGGCCCTGAGATGGCGCATTTCTAGCAAGTTTTCAAGTGCTTCCTATTCTGCTGGTCATGGTCGGAAAACGCACCTTAATTTTCCAGCCCTCTCTGTCCTTAGCAACTAGTGTGAAGCCTTGCACAGGGCACGCTTCTTAACAACTAAATGTCAAATAAATGAATGACTAGATGAATGAAAGAATGACTTGAGAAGGACTTTTTGCTACCTAAGCTGCCATAGATGCTCCTTAAAATAGTTTTCCCAAACCCTCCCCTGAAATTTCTAAGTCAACACGTCTGAGGTGGGATGAAGTACTTGCATTTTTTAAACACACCCCTTAGGTGATTTCTCTGATCAGGCCCGTTTGAGAAACACTGGTCTAATGAAGTAAGACGGGTCTGAGGTCTGAGACCAAGATGCACAATGATGCTCAAAGGAAAAACGTCAGGGGCCCCGGGGTAGGGATGAGGAGGTCTTAAGGCCATGGGGTTCATTGGGGCGGGGTGGCGGGGGGCCCGAGCCTTTGAGGCACCTGCTGAGAGAGCTCAGGGCTTGCCCAGGACTCAGGGCCCATGGGGGTGGGGGGACTAGGATGCCGAGGGCTTCGCTGTCTCACCACTTGAAGACGAGGTTGAGCCACTCGGTGATGAGGCTGATCCACAGCACTGCGATGCCCACGCGGCGGGAGGTGTAGTAGGCCGCGGGGAAGTAGAAAAGAAAGAGGCTCTTGGGATCGCCCAGAAAGGTGACCCAGAGCCACACATTCTCCAACCAAGGCAGTTGGTTCTGCAGCGCCTCGGCCATCGCGATGCCCGCGCCCAGCGTGGACTCCATGGCGACCCAGGGGCCGGCCGGGCGGGGGTTTGCTGTAAGGCGGAAGCCGGGGAGTCTCGGAGGCCAGGAAGCGGCTCCCCACGGCGGTCCAAAACCCACCTTTCTGAGCCCCAGGCTCCGCCTCCAGCCAGCGGCCAGTAAGGCCCCGCCCCCTACCCCGCCCCTCGGCAGTCCCAGACTCGCGGGAGTCCGGCCCCTCGCCGGTACGTTTCCTCTAGTGCTCCTCCCGGGCCTTCCTTTCTACTGGGCAGCGCAGGGGACAAACCTTTGCGAGGGCGTTTCCGCAGAGCCCCACGTGGCCGCTGTTGCCGGCACGTGGGCATTGGGCGCAGAGGCGGCTCTCGCTGCTGTTCCGGGTCAAGGGAAGGACTAAGCCTAGGGGTCGGCGACGCGCCCGGGCTTCTTGCAGTGCTGCTGCGAAGATGGATGTGTAATCTTCAGTGTCAGGATTCCTTCCAGACCAGACCTCTTTTCTCCCGTACCGCTACCCTCCAAAGATATCCCGAGATTTCTTGGAGAGAGGGCTACGGACACTCCCTCGGAGGAGCCAGGCATCTCCGGTGGCGCTGAAGCGGGACCCTAGATTTGCGTACACCGCTAATCAATCCGTGCCTTCCGCCCCCAGCCCCAGCATCTCCAGCCCGAATCCATCGGTTATTGATTCGGGTGCTGACAGATAAACCTCTTCATCTTGAGGAGTCCTCCCTAAACACTTGCGAATTCTTACACGTAGCAGTCTAAGTCACACTTCCTCTCACTTTTAGGCTTGCTCTTCTCCCTCCTTCCATTTTCTTGCCCCCCAAAACCCCGTTGGTCAGGTAAACTATGAGGTAGTAGCTGGGTTGGAATGGGAAGAGGAGGGGCACACATCCACGACAAAATTTGGAAATATCTTCTCGAGGAACACACACAAAATAGAAACCTCAGCTATTCTGGGCGAGATCCTGCCTGGAGGCAGACTTGGGGTGGGAGGAGACTGTTGAGTGGCTCCCCGGTTTCTTCCTACCTCCAGCAACTTTGTTCTTGGAGAGTTTTCTGATGGGTGGATGAAAATGAGAATGTAAATATGGTTCTTCTTGGAAAGAGATTAATTTCACTAATTAAAAAGGTGTGGGGAACGGAAGCTGGATATAAATGTCATTGTACTACCTTGCTAAATGTTTTTCAATTGCCCCAAGGAGAAAGCCTACATTTTCTAGGTCTTTCAAAGTTTGTTCAGGCTCCGGTGAGACAACCCTTACCAGCCTACCCCCACAACTCCATTTCATAATATTTCTGAATTGCTTTATGTTCCTTGAAATCACCAAGCTCTTTCTCCTTATAGAGATCTTGCTTGTCTTTCAGGTCTCAGATTTTTTTCACTTCCTCCGGGAAGCTTTTCCTAACAGTACTGGGCAGTCATATATATGAAAACGTATAATCACAATGCCATGTAAAAAGTGGAGCGGCAGTTACATGTGACTTGTGAGGGTCAGACTTGAAAGTTCCCTGGAAAAACACAACTAACTAACTAACTAACACAACTAGGGAGCAAGCAGTACTTTTATTCCTACTACAATGATTGTACTAATAAACACCCAACATTAGGAAGTTGATGTTTCTTGCAGGGTAAGGAAACGCTTTTGAACTGTGTTCAGGTTAGGTAGTGCCAAGGCTGGCCCTTTGCCTCCCTTTGGATTAGGGAAAGATCAACCTGTTGTTACTCATACATGAGGCTCGAGAATTTCTATGGGGGATGAGAGCAGGTGGATTTCGAATATCAGATGGACACTAATGGGGGAGGGTCAAAACTGCTCCAAGGCCACCTTTGTCACTACCACTGCTCCACATTCCTGCCCTGTGCCTGGCTTTCTAGAGAGGACAAGATGGGAGATGTGGAAGCATCTTGAGTTCCAAGGGTGATGGGCGATCATGGAGGAACTGCATTCATTTGTACACATTATCTCACTTAACCTCCTAATACTCTAGGAGGTATTATTTAATGCAGTAAATTGCACCGTCTTTGGAAACAGGTAGACGGAATTCTTTCCGGTTGTGCGACCTCAGCCAAGTTTAGTCTAAGACTTTTGTTTCTTCATCTGTAAACTGAAGATGTTGATTCTCACCTCAATAGATTGTTGGATGCTCAGTAAGTAATAATATAGAAAAAGTAATGATACAGGGTCAGGGTTAGTAATTTGCTCAAGGTTATAGAACTTCGTTAAGTGGCAGACCTGGGACTCCGATCCTAGTTTAGCTAATCCTATAGGCCATGTTCTTCCCACTAGTACTTTGTAACTGGGTATAATCGTTTTGGGCAAATTTCCTTAAGACCTCTGGGCCTCAGATTACTCTATGTAAAATAGAGTTCATTCATTAAACTCTGTGTCAAGGTGTGCACATAATAGAGATTGCAGCTCCCTTCTCCTTCCCCTTTTCATGCCACGTAGGTCATTTATCTTTAACTTCTAAAATGGACTCTGCAAGCACTTTATAAGCGGGCGCAGTTGCACAAACACTTATTCAGATTCCCTTTATTTCCTCTTTTTTCCCTTTCCACCTAGGCTCCCGCCCCACCCAGAGCCAGGCCACGCCCTGGCGTGTGACGTCAGCACGCCTCGTGCGTCGCGTCGCGGCGCTCACTGGGGGCCCGGCTTTCGCCCGCTGCTGCCGCCGCCGCCGCCGGCCGCGGCTGCTCTCCCAAGATGGCGGCTCCTCCGGGCGAGTACTTCAGCGTTGGGAGCCAGGTGTCGTGCCGGACGTGCCAGGAGCAGCGGCTGCAGGGCGAGGTGGTAGCCTTCGACTACCAGTCCAAAATGCTGGCTTTAAGTATCCTTCGCTGCGCGGAGCCCAAGCCCGGGCCGGCGTGTATGTGTGGTGGTGGGGGGGTGGGGGACGACGGCGGCGGCTGGGGCCCTCTCCGGGCCTAGGGGCGACCGGCTACCGCGGCGCCCGGAGCGCATGCGCACGGCCCTGAGCTCCCCTCCCCCTCTTCGCGTGTCCCTCGGTCCGCTTTGGGGACCCTGTCTCCCATCCCTTGTGGGAGCTGGGCCCCGAGCGAGGGTCAGTGGGTGGAGGGGGGCTTGACACGCGGATGCCTTTTCGGGGGAAACGCTGTGAGGGGGGGATACAGTGCTCCAGAGAGAGAGGGTGGTCGTGGGAGGGGGCTGGTGGATTGGAGCCCGGATGGAAGGGGGGCGGGTAGAATCATGTGGGGAGGGGGTGTGTAGAGTAAAGAGCTGCTAGTAGGGCTGGGGTATGGAGTTTAGGAGGGGGTGTCTGCTGGGAGGATTTGGTTCAAGGAACGGCGGTGGGGTGGTGACCAAATGGGCCTCGCCTGCCTTGGGGGGAGAGTAACTGCAGGACAGTTTGTATCTGAGGTGGGGATAGGGGCTTATTTTGCTGGTGAGTGTGTGTGCGTGGTGCTGTTGGGGGCGGGGAGTACTGAATGAGGTTTCTCAGTCATTTGAAAATTGCTGTTTTGAGAATGTTTCCATTGGAAACCTGGTCCCAGAGAGAAGGCCACGGTTTTTAGGGGCTCGTGTAGGGTTGTGTGGGTTACAGGTGAAAGAGTAAGTTACGCTCCCTTGCTCAGCCCAGCACATGGAGTCCTGACTTTTCCATAGTAGTTGCCTCCCCTTTTGGAAGTGGTGGTGATTAACAGAATGGAAAAGAAGGCCTGCTTCTTTGGGGTGGAAATGATTTCTGAATTACTCCAGGAAACTCAGTCTTGGAAACAAAATAGTTCCTGGTTGTAATAAATGTACCACCCCTTCCCCTCTTTTTGAGCCACAGGTGGGTTTATTTTTTTGAGGAGTAATCCTTTATGGCATCTTTCAAAAGGAAGTTTTCTACTGAATGCTGCATTTGAGTGGCAAGTATTTTAATTTATTTAACCGCTAGTTGTAGATATTTTTAGCTTAGGAAGATGTCCTTTACAGCAAGAACTGTTGCTTTTTTGGGTAAACTGTAAAAACTCAGACCTGGACCAAATAAGACCTTTTACATTAGTGGGTTAGTTGGAAGGATTTTGGAATGAGGAATTACTTTATTTTTAGTTGGCATATAATATACTCTTGATAAATAGTTGGAGGAGGGGTGAGTGAATGAATGAATGAATAAATAAATAAATATATATAGATAGATAGATAGATAGATAGATAGATAGATAGATAAATGGGTTAAGTACCTGGGTTCACCTTGAGTGAGCCTCCTTTCCAGTCCTATAGTTTTCTCCTCTGCGGAATGGGAAATCTGAAATCGAAAAAAGTGAAAAGAGCAGTATATAGATGAAAGTATTGTACCAAGAACAGAGAGTAATGCCTCTTCTGTGTGGTGTGCCTTAGGTCCAAGACAAACTCTATATATGGCATTAACATTGCATTATGCTTCCATACAACCAGTAGAGAGGTGACGGAAACCCTTTCTGAGGCTTCCAATTTTGGATGGTATTTGGCTTTGAAAAGCTTGAGATCTTTTGGTTCTGGGGTTTTGAGCGGGCGGAAGGTGACAGGCAGAGATTTCCTGAGGAGAGCTATGATTCTTGTGATGCTCCCCCTTCTTGCTCGTGGCACACCTGTTACACCAGCCTCTTTTCAGTTGTTTTCCATGCCCCTTTTGGGATGCGTCAGTGCTGTTTGCCTCTATTTTCCTTAACTTTATTTTTTTCACCAGAATGTCCCTCTTCCAGTGGAAAGCCCAACCATGCAGACATCTTGCTCATAAACTTACAGTATGTTTCAGAAGTGGAAATAATTAATGACCGAACAGAAACCCCTCCTCCCCTAGCTTCACTCAATGTTAGTAAGGTAAGGACTTGCGGGCAGTTCTGGCTCCAAAATGGGAAACATTGAGACTCCTTGGCTCTTGGTGATACATACATTGTCTGTTGTTTTTCATTTTTTCATTAACATAAAATTCTTTGTTCTGATACCTTTTTGAAAAACATACCGGTTTAGGTTTCTCCTTATTTCTGCGTACCTTCAGACTTAAGAAACCTTCTAATGCCCAAATAGAGAAATAAAATTGCAAACTTACTTTTGTCCTTAGTGAAAGAGGGCTGTTTTTTTTGTTTTGTTTTCTAGAAACCTGGAGTCTGTGCGTGAACTTCTGGTATTAGCGGGGTTGGGTAGGGGTGATGCCTGTGAACCTCCTGAAATTGTATGTGTGCACACATGAATATATATGGTTTTGGTGAACATATGGAGTATTTTGCAGACCTGTGATTCATGACCTACAAAAATTTGAAAACTACTGCCTTAAAGCTTCATTTTTGTCTTTATGTTTGAATTTTGAGGTCTGACAGAATTAGATGTTTAGAGTATTTTAAACTTACATGTTGATATCTGGGAACCCCCAAATCACTTTGGCTCATGAGTTCTATCAGGCAAAATTTCATGTATTATAAAAATAATACTACTCCATGTCCTGTCGTCTTTGCTGTCCTGTACTTTGAACACTCTTATTTCCAGAATGTCCGGAGCCTCATCTTTCAGGACTTTGTTAATGGCACCTCTTCCAGGAAGTCTTCTCTGATCATCCAAGTAAAGTAATTTGCCCCCATTATTCTCTCATAGTACCTTATTCTTTAGAGCTAAGGTGACATAGTGTTTAGAGTCCAACTTGGGACATTGTTGAGAATAAAGCAGAGTGCTTTTGTTTTACACTGAACAAGTGTAGATCAGTGTGTCCTGGGCATATTGGAACTTAAGGTTGCCCTATTCATAGCCTTTTTGTAATTATAATTGTGTATCATTTGTTTGCTTTTCTGTCTCACCAAACTTTGTTCTGTGAGGATGGGAACCATACCTGTTTTGTTCATGGCTGAATATACAGACCCTTGTGCAGAGTAAGTGCTTAATAT
This sequence comes from Nyctereutes procyonoides, assembly GCF_905146905.1. Classification (NCBI taxonomy): domain Eukaryota; kingdom Metazoa; phylum Chordata; class Mammalia; order Carnivora; family Canidae; genus Nyctereutes; species Nyctereutes procyonoides. The sequence continues at coordinate 1,123,665 of NW_026575020.1, forward strand.
TCTTTGAATATAATATTAAACCTTCGATTTTAGTAGCAGGTGCCTTTCCTTAAGTCTCTTGAATTAGTGTGGTGGAAGTTTCTCCTTCTGAGGGAGTCTTGTAATAACTTATATTTTCTTGCCTCTCTGGAATATGGTATGTTGGCTACAATTCAGCAAAGCAAGGAAACACAGGCAGCTGAAACAATAGAGGGCAACTGAGGCTGGTGGAATATAGTTACCTCTGATCTGGAGCTCCCTTCTTTTCAGATTCCAGGGAGAAATGCCACTTGTGTTTTAGTGATGTCTGAGGACAGATTTGGAATGGTCTTGAGTTTCATATTAAAGGCTGTTGAATATAGAATGTCCCACTCTTAGAAACTTATAGATTTTTGAAACTCTGGCTTACGTACCTTCTTTTTTTTGTTAGAATGTAGGAGCCCTTTGAGTGGTTGTCTTTTTTTTTTTTTTTTCCACCTTGAAGAGATTTTTAAAAGATTCAAGTGAAATAGTTTATTCTTACTAGTATGTCGAAGAGGAAATAGACTTTAAGTTATCCTTTAGTGTTTATAGGGTATGAGAAGTTTGTTACTAAACAACTGGGTCTTTAGTGAGTAGCAGAGGAAAGATTATCTGAAAGAGGGATGATTTTCACAAACAAAAACCTAAGTTTCTGTTCTTGTGACCAATATATGCCATCATTTATGTGAGAGGGCTTGGAATATTCTGAGTGGGACTGTTAAGTAGGTGCTGTTAAGAGGTAATTCTCTTATGTTTGACCTCAAATATAAATAGTTCTTGGTTATTGAGTTTGCAGATTATCTTTGCTGTTAGGGTTTTGCTTTCTGCTGATCAGTTTTAATTTATTAGCATTGTTGTAAATTAGTTGTTTACCCACTCTTTCAAGAAAGCAGCAGGAATCAATAGGTTAGGGAAGACCAAATTTTTACTTTTTTTTACTTTGTGGCCTGCTTGCCAGGTCTTGAAAAAGGTTTGCTGGGTAGAAGAGTCAGAAACTAAAAACCAAAATTAGGTTGGAGGGCTGCTATCTTTGGACTTCATTTACCCACCGTTTCATTTGCAGAGATGTTTAGGAGTAAGCTATATTGGCCTTGCCTTGAAGCCATTGTTTGAGGATGCTTTGAGATTCCTCTCTGAATTTGGTTAGACTTAGAAGAGCCTGTTGCACTGTTACTGAAAATTTCATCTGGGCAACTATTTACATATTGCTTGAATGAACTGAAAAGTTCATTCCACTGAAGAGCATGGACTTTTTTTTTTTTTTTTTTTTTTTTTAAGATGGGGGATTGGGGCAGCCCTGGTAGCGCAGTGGTTTAGTGCCGCCTGCAGCCCAGGATGTGATCCTGGAGACCCAGGATCGAGTCCCATGTCAGGCTCCCTGCATGGAGCCTGCTTCTCCCTCTGCCTGTGTCTCTGCCCCCCCCCCCCCCCCTGTCTCATGAATAAATAAATAAAATCTTAAAAAAAAACCATTAAAAAAAATAAGATGGAGGATTGTTTAAGCATGTTAGAAGGGAACTAAAGTGCTCAGAGATCCCTGGAATAAAACTGTTGCTGCTCACAGTCTGGGGGAGCACCACCTGTGTGCTCTACTTCCAGTGGAAGATACCATCACATGTTGGCTCATGTTGCTGATATAGTGAGTGCTCTGTTTAATTAATTCTGTTGATATAAATTGGATATTTGTTTACTCCGACCCAGCAGGAAATGGAAGAAAAAGACTTTTAAAGAAAATGCTTAATTCCAGCCCAACTAGAGAAGGTATGAACTAGCAGTTCTTAGAGATGAGCGTGTTGTGCTTTCTGTTGACAGTTCTCTGCAGGCTAGGGAGTCCTGTGTCTACAGCTGTGGGATGTGAGAGGCAGCTTGGAAGAGGACAGTGGGTTTGCTGAAGGTGGAAGTATGAGTATCATTTGATCTTCTCCACAGTACCATTGTATCCTGTTAAAGTGTTCTGATTTTCTGACTCCTAAGACAGAAGCATTTCAATAAAACTACAAAAGCACATCAAAACCAGTCATAAGCGAGGTTCAGGTTACTCACCCTGTGGCTTATTAGTTTATTCTGCCATGAGAAAGGCTTAAATGTTGCTTTAGGCTGAGAAGAACCCTAGGGCCCATGAGGCAGAATGAAATGTGTTTCTTAACAGGTTCCTTTGAATTGGCTCTGCATCTGGTTCTCTGGGGATAAAGACTACCTGTGGGTTACTAGTGCTCTCAGGAGATGATTTGGGACATGTCAACATTAGCAAGGTTCTCTCTTGTGTAGCATTATAAAACATTTCCTGAAAATCTGTTTTGTGCAATGTGTTGTGGAAGCTCTGCTGGGGACTACATTTTACATTTTTCTCATGCTTTACAGTTTACAAAGAGCTTTGACACCTCTCATTCCATTCTCACAACCACACCACGTGATCTTTAGAGTGTATTCTTTTCCTTTTCATTTAATGGGTGAAAATACAAGCTTATTAGTTTAAGTGACTTGTTCTAGGTTATATGGCTGGTAGTGTGGGAACTAATGCTTTCATGAGCCACTCTCTGAACTAGGAATTGGTAGACATTTAATTCTAACAACAGTTTTTATGGTGTGGGTACCATCAACATCTCATAGAATAAACTGAGGCCCAGAGACAATGAGTTAGTATTTCAAGGTCATGCAACTACTAAGTCATAGAGCTGGGATTTGAACTCAGGTCTGATATTTTGACTGCCAAAGTCTTGTGTAAAGTAATGTTTCTACATAGAAATCTCTGTACTGTGTGTGGTCAGGAGCATTGTGGTCTAGTAGAAAAAGCAGAAACCAAGAAGGTGAGTTTTTAAAGTTACTTTTCTGCCTATTAACGTTACTAAGCAACAATTTCCTCACTGTAAAAATGGGATGATGTTAGTACTTATCTCATAGAGTTTGTTGTGGGGATTAGGTCAATTGACTAGAATTGGCAGATGTTCTCTATGTCTGTATTAGCTATGTGTAGCCAACTGATGTTCCTTGAATAGACATAGGGGTAAAATGAGGGGAAAGGGGCATAATGACTGAGGGAAGGCAGCCAAGAACATGAATGCTATTACTATGTCAATGTCTCCTGGCTTTGGATCTGACATTCATTCATTCATTCCAGATATCCAAATTTGCCAACCCAAGATTGGGGGAAATCAAAATTGTATTGAATACTGTTAATATGTAGTATAGTTAAATGTATTAAGGAGATCTCTTCTTGGTGACCAGAATTAACTTGAACTTCCAGAGCAATGTTATCAGGTGGTGTAGTTAAGTGAACACTACTGGCTGAGTACTGGGGTTTAGAGTGAGCAGTCACAGAACCCAGGAGGCTGTGCTTTCAACCTCTGAGACTCTTAGGAAAGAACTCATGGACACAGCCAAGGCAAATGTTTGTATTTGTTTAGATAAATGCCTTTCATGCAATGAATGAAAGGCATTTAAGTTGTCTTCTCTCTTTGTTGAGTTGGAGAAGACTTTCTTGAGATATTTGTGTATTGTAGGGGAAGGCAGGAAAAGTGAAAAAGCATAGAAAATTGAAATCCACAGATAAGTTGTCCACCTCCCTTACCAAACCACTGACTAGTTTGTTAGCCTCTTGTATTTATTTATTACCCATGTATATCTTAGTAACAAGCCATGAGTTATCACCTGCAACGAGGAAGAAGAGATTCAAAAGGCTTATCGTTAGCCCCTGGTAATGAAGAAAGAGTTGGCTGACTTTGGATAAAAGGAGTATTTGGAGATCGGTTGGGGTAGGGGGTGGTTCTGGTAAGGCTGAGAAAATGGAAGAGTCAGACTTCACTTTTTAAAAAAACTAACTTCAATTGCTCACCTTTAGGTATGATGTCACATTGAGAGAAGAGCTGACTTTTTTGTGTGTGTTGAGGTCTCCCAATTTCAAAGTTAAGATTTAGCATAACTGTAGACTTTCCAGTGATTTGAAGGTTAATTTTATTTTATTTTATTTTTTTAATTTTTATTTATTTATGATAGTCACACACAGAGAGAGAGAGGCAGAGACACAGGCAGAGGGAGAAGCAGGCTCCATGCACCGGGAGCCTGACATGGGATTCGATCCTGGGTCTCCAGGATCGCGCCCTGGGCCAAAGGCAGGCGCCAAACCACTGCGCCACCCAGGGATCCCTTGAAGGTTAATTTTAAAGTATGAGTAAACTCCTGGGGTAGTTAATAGCTGCTGCATTGTGGCCTTTGTTCATGGATCTATCTTGTTAGCTGGCCCTTGACCATATTGTGACCCTAATGTGTTGAGGTATGGTGTTATCACCAAATAGAATCAGATGCCCTGACCACACTATGCTTAGGTTGTGTGTATGTTGGTAGGAGTTAATAATACGTGTAAATGTGGGAAGGGAAATAACTCCTTTTCTAGAGAAAGCAAGGCTTTTTTTGGGATGCCTGGGTGGCTCAGCGGTTGGGCATCTGCCTTCAGCTCAGGGCATGATCCCGGTGTCCTGGGATCGGGTCCTGCGTTGGGCTCCCTGTATGGAGCCTGCCTCTGCCTCTCTCTCCATCTCTTTCATGAATAAATAAATAAAATCTTTAAAAAAAAAAAGGCTTTCTTTTCAGGTAAAATTTTTCTAGTTTCTAGAAACTGTATATAACCTATTGGCTCACTTGATTTGAGTATATTGTCAGGGTCTCAGTACCAGGTTAGAGATCAGTGTTTTGTACCTGGATGTGAGCAGACACTGGTTCCTTTTTTTTTTTTTTTTTTTGAGATTTTATTTATTCATGAGAGGCACAGAGAGAGAGAGAGAGGTGGGAGACACAGGCATAGGGAGAAACAGGCTCCCCTTAGGGAGCCCGATGTGGGACCCGATCCGATCCCTGAACTCCAGGATCACACACTGAGCCGAAAACAGAGCCCAACTGCTAAGCCATCCAGGCGTCCCGACACAGCTGTTTCCTCATGAAGATACAGGTTGGGGGTGATGATAATGAGCCCATTATTGTCAACTGATGGGATGTGTTAAGTAGCAAGTAGTATCAGATAAAATTAGGTAGAATGATTGCTGGGTTTTTTTTTTTTTAATTTTTAAAAAAGATTTATTTAAAGATTTTATTTATTTGACAGAGAAAACAGCAGGGGGAGCAGCAGGCAGAGGGAGAAGGAGAAGCAGGCTCCCTGCTTGGTGGGCTCCATCCCAGGGTCCCTGGATTATGACCTGAGTTGAAGGCTGATGCTTAACTGATTGAGCCACCCATATGCCCCTGTTTATTTACTTTGGTGGGGGAGGCAGAGTGAGAGGGAGAGAGAGAGAATCTCAAGCAGACTCCCTGCTGAATAGGGAGTCTGAGAAAGGGCTGGATCCCAGGACCCTGAGATCATGACTTGAGCTAAAATCAAGGGTTGGTCATTTAACCGACTGAGCCATTCAGGCTCCCTGACTGACTGCCATTTTAAAAATCACTAGCCTTCTGGGGGTGCCTGGGTGGCTCAGTCGGTTAAGCGCTTGACTCTTGATCTCAGGTCTTGATCTCAGGTTTGTGAATTAAAGCCTCACATTAGGCTCCATGCTCAGCAGGAAGCCTACTTAAAAAAATCACTAGCCTAAAAAAGAAAAATCCACTAGCCTTTTGAAGGATGTCACCTTCAGTGGCATTGAAACTGACAGCCATAGTGGGGGATGCAGTGCTTCAGGCGAGGGCTCATGACTCAGTTCAAGCCATAATGCATGGCAGCCAGCTGACCCTGTGAACCTTCATTAGGTTAAGGGTTTGTTTCCAAAGGAGGCTTTCTTAACATCATGGGGTGTGGAGGCAGTTGCCGTACACCTGAAAAGACAAATTGCTGTGCCTGAGTGACTGGCAGAGGTGTGCATCAGTGTGTTATTGAAGCTACCTCTGCACTCTGACATGGAGTCGATTCAAAATGAGGGCTTTACTGGTGAGTCAATGGTGGTATTGCTTCTTCTGTTAAGGGGCGTTCTAACTGTTTAGCCTTTCCACTACTGAACAGACTTGGAGGGAAAAGGGTGATGCAGTCAAGTTCTAGCATTGGAATTTTGAGACTAGCTTAGGTAAATACCAGAAACTACCCTGGAGAGGCAAGCAAATTTTTTTATTTATTTTTATTTATTTTTATTTATTTTTATCTTTTTTTTTAAATTTTTATTTATTTATGATAGTCACACAGAGAGAGAGAGAGGCAGAGACATAGGCAGAGGGAGAAGCAGCCATGCACCGGGAGCCCGACGTGGGATTCGATCCCGGGTATCCAGGATCGCACCCTGGGCCAAAGGCAGGCGCCAAACCGCTGCGCCACTCAGGGATCCCGAGGCAAGCAAATTGTACCTGAAGTGGAAAATGAAAGGATCTGCCATAAGCTAACAGTGTCTGCGGTAGATTGTGGAGAGTTTGAAGAATTAGGTTTTTTTTTTTTTTTTTTTTTTTTAACAGCTGGGCTGTTAATGAATTGTGTGACCGTATGTTAGTCATTTAACTGGAACTGGGAGCTGTTCTGTGAAACTAATAGTTGAGGTTTCTTTTCCTTTTATACTCCTCTTCTCTCACTCCCCCTCCTTTCCAGGTGCTGGGAATGTTAGGATGATGAAGACGCCTTTGCCCACAATAATCTTGTGTTTGTTGGTAGTGAAAGGGGAGAGCATTGTTTAACCGGTGCTGACCGTATGGCAGGATTAGTGTTAGTGGAGGTATGAGCAAGATGCTTATGAGCACAGAGCAGGGGCCAGCAAACTTTCTCTGTGAAGGGCCACATAGTAAATATTTTAGGTTTGTGGCCTGTCCATTCTCTGTCACAACTACTCAACTTTGCCTTTGTAGCAAGAGCAGCCATAGATGATATATAAACAAGTGGGCATGGTTTTTCCTAATAAAGCGTAACTAAGACAGGTGGTTGGCCAAATTTGGCCCACAGGCTGTAGTTTGCCAACCCTTGGCATAGAGTAGTTAAACATTTTAGGGAAGGCTTTCCTGATGTAATAGTGGAGTAGGGTCTTGAAGAATAAGTAATTAGATAAAAGGAAGCTAAATGGAATCAAGCTAATCTTAATTTGGAAGGTGCTCCATTTGCCCATCTCTGCAATTTAGAAACTTTTGCTGTTACGTCAGTAAGCTAACCTGGAGGTTATTAGTTCTCAGAGGGAGGGAAGGGACTTGTTATGTGCTGATAATGGTGTTAGGTGTTACATGCTTACTGAACTTCCAACAATAACCCTTCAGGATGGGCCCCAGATGAATGAATTGAGGCTCTGGAGAGGTTATGCATCATGCTCAGGTTCATGCAGCTAGTGTGTGGTAGGCAGGGGTTTGAGCCAGAATTACTTTTTGAGGAAGTAAAATTCTGAGGGTGTGTGTGGCTCTTCTGTTTTATTTTCTCTCTTCAGAGCCCAGGAAACAGTGCATGGCTCTTTGACTATCACTGAATAAAATCAACCTTTTTTTTTTCTTTCTTTTTTTAAAGAGAGAGCAGTGCATCTGCTCCCTATCCCTAGCAGGGGAGGGAAGGTGAGAGTGGGGAGGAGAGGTGGGGGAAGGGCAGAGGGAGGGAGAGAGAATATTAAGGCTCCACACTCAGTGTGGTTTCTGAGCAGGCTCTGTCTCTGGACCCTAAGATCCTAACCTGAGCCTAAATCAAGAATTGGACTCTTAACCAACTGAACCACCCAGGTGCCCCCAAGTCAACTCTTTATTCCTTAAGTAATCCCCCCATTTTGGCACATAAAGGCATTTCCAACTTACTATTCCATTTATGTTTTGGAAGATGTTCTGTTTGGGACTTATAGCCTCTCTAGCAGCTCATATAGAAACCAGAAAGGAGAGGGCACTGAGCCATTGGCTAAAGGAAGGTTGGATTGTATGGATTTTTCTGAAATGACCCATAAGCCACCTTCTTTGTGCTAATAATAAGGATTTTATAATAATAGTGTTAACAGCTAATACTTGTACAGTGTTTTACAGCTCACCTAGTGTTTTCATTTGGGGTATCTCTCCTAATCCTCGCAGCTACATGTGAGCCAATTTGAGTGGACACTCTCAGAGATAGGTTGTTAAGGTCAGATTTCAGCTTGTATCTCAGCAATTTCTCTTTCTGACAGGGCTGTGTAGAGGTTCCACAGCAGTACTAGTTTCAGGGTCTTGGGAGTAGGGAATTAGTGTCCTGGAAGTTTAGTTTTCTCTTGTAGTTATGAATTGTGTTTAGTGATATAATTACAAATAGCTAACAAACTACTGACTTAATGACAGGTAGTTTTTATTTTAAAATAGGTGAGAGAAAAACCTTTGCCTTGGCCTGGACTGGCTGTGACTTGAGGCTGGTCTATATTATGTAGTAGCAACATGATGATTTAAGTATCATGTCACCATGGCCCCTGGATTTGCAGGGTGTTTTTCATCATAACTCAAAGCACTTAATGTATCTTTTTTTTTTTTTTTAAGATTTATTTATTTATTTTGGAGATGGAGCATGAGCCAGGGGAGGGGCAGAGGGAGAGAATCCTCAAGCAGACTCCCCACTAAGTGCAGAGCCCTACATACAGGGCTCTGTCCCACAACTCATGAGATCACAGCTGGAGCTGAAACCAAGAGTCGGAGGCTCAACCAATTTAGCCACCCAAGGCTCCCCTGCACTCAACATATCTTAACATTCAAGTGCAGGAAACTTGCTTGACTTAGCTTCCCTAGTCTTGGACCAATCAGAAAATGACAGGTCCACGGGGCGTCTGACTGGCTCAGTTGGTAGAGCATACAACTCTTGATTTTGGGGTTGTGAGTTTGAGCCCCACATTGGGTGTAGAGATTACTTAAATAGGTAAATATTAACAAAAAAAATTGATGGGTCCAGGGGGCACCTGTCATTATTGGCCTGAAATGCTTTCTCCACACAAGATCTGTTTTCTGAAAAGCATTCCCGTGATTTACTTTTAACAAAAGAAATGTCCTTGAGGTTCAGGGGGAGACTGGGGCCCTTTTCAGAAAAGAGGTCCTTCACTAGAAGGCAGACAGCTGTGTTCTGCACTGGGGGCATCGGTGGGAATGCCAGAATGAACTGACAAAAAGAGGAGATGGCAGCTGAGTTTTTCATTTTTGGGAAAAAATTTTTTTCCTTTCTGAAAATATTTTCTTTTGCATTCAAATTTTATATTTTCACCAGTAATTTAGACTGACTTCTCTTAGATGGAACTGTTTGTAGTACAGGGTTAAGAATGCAAGCTTCTGGAGTCAGACTAGGTTGAAATCCAGACTTTCCCCCACTTGTGGCTTGGTAAACTTGGGCAAGTTTCTTAACAGCTGTAACTTAGTTTCTCCATCTATTAAGTAGGAGGGATTTTAGTCCCCATTCCATAGGCTTGTTGTATGGATTTTTTTATTAAGTTTTTATTTATTTATTTATTTGACAGAGCATGTGCATAAGCAGAGGGAGTGGCAGGCAGAGGGAGAGGGACAAAGCAGGCTCTCTGCTGAGCAGGGAATCTGATGTGGGGCTTGATCCCAGGATCCTGGGATCATGACCTGAGCTGAAGGCAAACACCTAACTGAATGAGCCACCCAGGCACCCCTGGATTTTTTTTTTTTTTTTTTAAGATTTTATTTATTAGCACAAGTTGGAGGAAGGGGCCGAGGAAGAAGTAGAAGCAGACAGGGACCTTGACATGGGGCTTGACCCCAGGATCCCAAGATCATGGCCTGAGCTGAAGGCAGATGCTTAACCAGCCGAGCCACCCAGGTGCCCTGTTGTATGGATTAAATATTTTGATACATGTAAAGTGTGTAGCTTGGTGCCTAGGATGGAGTAAGCTCTCGCTTAACAAATTGGGTCTTAGAATTTTATTTTATATTTATTTATTATTTTTTAAAAATATTTTGTTTATTCATGAGAGAGACAGAAACAGAGGCAGAGACACTGGCAGAGGGAGAGGCAGGCTCCATGCAGGGAGCCCAATGTACTCGATCTCAGGACTCCAGGATCACACCCTGGGCTGAAGGCGGCGCTAAACCGCTGAGCCACCCAGGCTGCCCAAAATTTTAATATTCACTACCAAGCCTCTTAGGCTCTACAGTTCTTGTTTGATTCAATGTTTTGATTCATTATTATGTATTCTAAGACACAACGACAAGTGGGGTACTCTATTTTTGGAGTTCCCAACTATCTGGAGTTGGAAAGAACAGTATTTTAGTGAAACTGTCAGACAGGAGCTTTCAGCTAGGGAACAGGAAGACTTGGGGATACTGATTTGATAGCTGGAAGAAATATTTTCAGAGCTTGCTTGTTGCTAGCTAGGAAGGAGGGCTTTCCAAGAGCACACCCTGCAATTGAAACATCAGAAACAAGCACTGGCGCGCAGCCCTGGTGGCTCAATGGTTTAGTGCTGCCTTCAGCCCAGGGTGTGATCCTGGAGACCCAGGATCAAGTCCCAGGTCAGGCTCCTGCATGGAGCCTGCTTTTCCCTCTGCTTGTGTTTCTGTCTCTCTGTGTCTCTCATGAATAAATAAATTAAAAAATATATGTATATATATATTTTTTATTATTATTTATTTATGATAGGCACACAGTGAGAGAGAGAGAGGCAGAGACACAGGCAGAGGGAGAAGCAGGCTCCATGCACCGGGAGCCCGATGTGGGATTCGATCCCGGGTCTCCAGGATCGCGCCCTGGGCCAAAGGCAGGCGCCAAACCGCTGCGCCACCCAGGGATCCCAAAAAAAATATATTAAAAAAAAAAAAAAAGAAACAAGCTCTGGCCCTCAGTATGCCAATGGTTCTTGGCTGCCCTGGTCTGTCACCACTCCGCCTCTACCAGGCCTTGCGGGCAGTGCCGGCAGTTCCTGGGCAGCAGCTGCAGTGCTTCCTAACCTCTCTATGAGGGCAGCTGGTTGGACAGCCTACATACACAGAGAAGACAAACTCAGAGTGCCTCACTGGAGTCAGTAGGTCACATCCAGCATGTTCCTCTTTGGACTCTGCTTCCCTTGTTGTATCAGCTGTCACAGCCTGTTAAATACTTGAAGTAGGAATCCCTCTGGATTCCCCACAGCACCTGTGCCTTCCTGGTCTGGGTGTATGGGACTAAGATGGCCCAGCTGGTGACTGAATAACAAGATGAAGTGCATATTGCTTGGATTTTGTTGTTGTGGCTGCTCCCTTTTCTCCATGTCACTGAGCACAGGAGGAGATGCGTATGTTTGTTAATTGACTCTCTCAAGGGTTACCCAACAGCAGGCATGACTAGAAGCCTTTTAATATTGATGTGCTTTGGTATCAAGTTTGTGTACTTTTCTTCAGTGCCCACTCAAGTTGCTATATGTAAAATGGCCATGGGAGGAAGCACTGGTTAGTAGACAAGGGATAGCTATTTTCACTGAGTTTCAAGAAAAGGCAGGTAAGTACAGGTTGGCTTGTGCACTCATTTAAGCCACATACACATTAGTAACAAATATTTGTAGGTTTGTGTTTCTCACTTTGCCTGAACCCCTTGTGTTTGTAAAGTGGTGCCTTTATACTCTTTGAGATTCTAACCAGTTAGTGTTTCAGGTTTGATTGGAAGCGAGGCTAGCAGCTAGGATATTTACATTGAAAATGGTTGCAGTACGGTGGTAGTCACTGAATTTAAAAAATTGTAATCGTGGTTGAAGCTTGAAAGGCACACCCCTACACCTCCACTGAGGGCAGCTTTTATTGGTTCCCTCTAGTGGTTTGACAATAACTAAACTTGTCTTGGAATAACTGGACCATTTATACATATGTATGAGTTTACAAAAATATGTGGGAGAATTTAAATCTGTAACTGCTAACTCTAGGGTAGAATGGTAGTCATTGGGTTTATAAAAGGTGATTATCTATATTTTTCATGAGTTTTCAGGAACATTCCTAAAAAGAGCAAGGTAATCTCCTAATTTTGAGAGAAGACTGCTAGGTTCCTTTTGTGAGGGTAACCTTCCTTGTACCTTATTGATAGGTTCTTCTGTGGGAGAAATTTACCCTTTTTGTACAAGTTCCTGGTGAAAGCAGATCTATGTAGCTGGATATCAGATTTAAACATTTTTCAGATGCCGTGAAAATGCAATTCATAAACTGACAGCTGGAGGTTTCAAGGTTTGCAGTGTGTCCAGATCCCCCAAAGCAAAATTGCAGGTACAGGTAGAGTAATTGAGGATATTGGGGCAAATTAAAATACAGTCAGTTTACTCTGATTTTTGTTGACTTTTCTAAGACCCCCTCCTTTTGGAGGGGGGTAAAGATTTAATTTATTTATTTATGGGCGGGGGCAGGGTGCAGGGAGAGGGACAGACTCCACACTTCGTGTGGAGTCTGACACAGAGCCTGATCTCACAACCCTGAGATCACAACCCGAGCTGAAACCAAAAGTTGGATGCTTAACCAACTGAGCTCACCCAGACTCCCCCTTATCTAAGGCTCTTCTTTATGATTTATCATTTGGGATCTGTTTGCACTATGAGTTCACGTGGAGAATCATCTAGTCTATTCTCCTTTGCTTTCAGGATAGTCTTTGGAGGAGATTGTACAATTTGTATTGTAGGGGGCTAGAAATGTACTTTGAAATTCTTGTTCTTTAACTGTTGTGCTGCTGTTACTCAGGCTGTCCAAACAAATCCCTTCTGGCTGAGATTTATATGCATATTATTCTACCTCTGGCAAAAATTCAAAAGTGACTCCTCTCTCAGCCTTTTTCCCTCTTCTTCTAGCTTAAATTTGTCAGTTCTATTCTTAAATATTCTGCATAGGTGCCTGGTTTCCCTGAGCCATTTCTTCTCTTATTGAATGGGTGATGTTCTGTTTTTAATCTATGTAGGTGACAAGGATGTTTTGCTGTGGGTATCCTGTATTATTTAGTTAACACAAGCTTTATAGAAGCAGTTTGGTCTGACCCAATACTGAGAGATGTTTTTGGTTTTCAGGGATAAACATTTTTAAAAAGACCTCTGGGGCAGCCTGGGTGGCTCAGCGGTTTGGCGTGCTGCCTCTCAGCCCAGGACGTGATCCCGGGATCGAGTCCCGTGTTGGGCTCCTTTCATGGAGCCTGCCTTTCCCTTTGCCTCTGTCTCTCTCTCTCTCTCTCTCTCTCTCTCTCTGTCTCTCGTGATTAAATAAATGAAATCTTAAAAAATAAAAAAATAAAAAGACCTCCAAATGAGACCTTCGAACCTGTTCATGGGGTAAGGTAAACATCGACCTGGTCACTTGCTCTCTGTAGGAGCCCTGCAAGAGCATGATTAATCCAGGGGAGCTCTGTTGTCCCCTAGTTTTTCCTTCTTTCCTTGGAGACTTCAGATTTTTTACAGGGTTGTTTGGAACAGTGAGACTCAAGGAAACTCCTTGTTATCAGGGTTTTTTTGGTGACTAAGTTTTGCTTTTTGCTGCTTAAAATACACCACCAGTGGTTCTCTTTCCATAGAAACTGAATGCTTTCTTACTGCAGTTGGGATTGCCAAGGCTCATGGGAATACTGTCAGCCCTATTCATGTATTTCTCTGTGGAGTTCCAGCCTGATGGGGCCAGCATAGCAGGACCAGGCTTGAAAGATTATTTTAGTGCTGCTGTAGTTGTCTCTTCATGTCCTGGGGACCATGTGAAAAATGAGCTCTGGCTTCAAATCACTGCAGAGTTTTGGTGTTTCTTTCCTCTTGACCCTAGGGACACTGAAATGACAGTGTGCATGACCTCTCTCTTCTATGTTCACACCCCTCACCCCTCAGATGATCTTTGAAACTCAGAGGTAGGGCTCCCCATATCCCAGTTGAAGGTCTCCTTTTCTCTTCTTCATAGTCAAACCCACACCTTAATAGAGTGCTTCATTTTGCTAACAATTAGAACTTTGCCTCTAGAACTATACTTGATCTCTGGTTTGAAGGGTCACTGTTACAGTGGAATATAAATGTTTAAGAGTTCCAAATATTGGGGCACCTGGGCAGCTCAGTCTGTTAAGCATCTGCTTTTGGCTCAGGTCACAGATCCTGGGATCAGGTCCTTGGTCAGTCTCCCTGTTCAGCGGGGAGTTGGATTCTCCCTCTGCCTCTCCCCCTGCTCATACTCCAGCATGCGCGTGCTCTCTCTCAAATAAATAAAAAAATTTTTTTAAGATTTTATTTATTTATTATGAGAGACACAGAGAGAAGGCAGAGACACAGGCAGAGGGAGAAGCAGGCTCCTTGCAGGGAGCCCGATGTGGGACTCAATCCTGGAACTCTGGAATCACGACCTGAGCTGAAGGCAGACGCTCAACCACTGAGCCACCCAGGCGTCCCAATAAAATAAAATCTAAAAAAAAAAAGAATTCCAAATATCTAGGTACTTTGGGGGATGTGTGTGAGGTATGATCTCCCTATTTTAAGGAACTGGTGTTTGGGGACAAATTATGTGTTCTCACGTGTGTGTCTGTATATGTCTTTAGTATACTAGCTGCAGGATCATTATACTAAGCTGTTCATGATTGTGGGCCTGAAAAATCTCCAAATCATTTGTTTGACTTTCAGATGCATTATCTACTTTTCATTTTGGCTGTCTAGTCCAGCATATTTGTTTTGTCTTACCCTTAAATTTGTATTCCTGGAGTCTCTAGCACCAAATACTATAGGGTGGGGACTAGAAGTGTATTAGAGGGTCAGTAGAGGTTGATACGGCAACACACCGCTATTGGGAGGGACTTAACTAGATTTTAGTAGACTACAGTAGTCCCCCTCTTTATCTGCAGGGTGTACATTCCAAGACCGTGGAGGGTGCTTGAAACCATGAATAGTACCGAACCTTGTATATACTAATTTTTCTCCTGTAGATCGATAACTGTGATAAAGTTTAATTTATAGTTAGGCACAGTAAAGATTAACAACAATGATAATAGAAAAATTATAACAATATGCTGTAATAATAGTTATGTGAACACGGTCTCTCTGTCTCAAAATATCTCATTGTATTGTTTTTACCCTTCTTGTGCTGATGTGAGGTGATAAGATGCCTACGTGATGAGATGAAATGAGGTGAATGATGTAGGCACTGTGATGTAGCAGTAGGTTTCTGTTAACCTGACCTGATGATATGTCAGGAGGAGGATCATCTGCTTTCAGACTGAGGTTGACCCTGGATGAGGGGGGTGGGGTGGGGAAACTACTATACTATAGATTTTATTAGAATTTCTTTTAATCAGTTTATGAATGTTCCACTAGAGGGCAGATAAGGAACAGATGTAAGGTAGAAGGCAGACCATTCCATTTTCTAAAGAGCAGGATAGCAGTAGCTCACATTGAAGGTGGGCAGTATCCATGGGTTAGGTTTACTTGAGTCTTGGCTCCCCATGTGAGTACAGATAGTGGTATCAGAAAGGTAGTCTTTAGAACCTCAAATTCTGGTCTTTGAAAGTGTGTAGATACTAATTTCTAAACTTTAGCAATGGCTGATAAAAATTCTTAATTTTTTCCTTTCATAGAAATGTGTGTGTTATCTTTTATCTGACCATCACTTCCCAGTCCCGCTGTGTAACATTGCCCTGCATTGTTTTCTTCCTAGCTCCTTAGTACTGTCTGAAGTTACTTTGTGTTTTTATTTGTAGTCTGTGTCCAGTCCTTGCTTCAGTGCTGTATCTCAAGTCTAGCACAGTGTATGTCTGGTACCTGGTGGGCACTCAGTAAGTACTGGGTGGAAGGAATGTTTGCCTCTGTAGCAGTTAACTTCTCAGGTATATCATGTATGTGTTCCATAAACTGAAAAAAACGGAATCTACCAAACCAGTCTTTTCCAGCCTCCTGGAAAACAGGTCCTGACTGTTGGGAAGAATGAAGGTGAATGCTTTTCTGAGTCTCTTTCCTCTCCCCCACCCTAGCTTGCCAGCAAAGCACGGACAGAGAAGGAGGAGAAGCTGAGCCAGGCCTATGCAATCAGCGCTGGTGTTTCCCTAGAGGGCCAGCAGCTCTTCCAGACCATACACAAGACGTGAGTTGGGGGAGCATAGGGGTCCCTTGTCCTGGGGGTGATGCTGCCTGGCTGTGCTGTGTGGTAGCCAGCTGTTGGGTAGTTGTGTTCTTGAAAGTCGGTAGAGATGCTGGTTAGTGTGTCCGCAACCCCTCGGTGTCCAGGGATGCGGGTGTCTGTTACCTTTCTGTACAGGAAAATGGTGTAATTGTGGACAAGTTGTCTTCTCTTACCTTCAGTTTCTTCATATGTAAAATTTGGTTTGGGATTAGATTATCCTAAAGGTCCCTTTTAGAGCTGGTGTTCAATAACTTAGAGCTTGTGGCTTCTTTCTCTTTCATTATTTTGATCTTCTTGTACCTTTCTCCAAAAGCTGATGCAGTTTTATTAAAGGAAAGTTACATGTCTCTGTCTCTCTCCAATTGTACATTGGGGTGTATATAGGGAGTCAGGGAGAGCAGAAGGCCACCTTATTACCACCTCCTAAAAGACATTTTGTCACAGCAGAAGTCATTTGACTCTCCACTAGCTTCCCTAGCTGCTGAAAAACTGAAACATTTGACACTCCCCCTCCCCCCTGCTGCCTTCTGTTACCCTATTTAACCACCTGGGTCTGGTGCACAGATGGCAGCTGGCATCAGAGCTGTTTGAGGCCGTGGAATGAGTATCTGAACACTTACAGGTATGTGAAGGAACTCTGAAGAATATCAGCTGCCCTGCATTTCCCCAAGTGTGAACTGGAATGGGTTTTCCCAGTCTGGCAAGTGCCCAGCTGTCTGAAAATTGAGAAGGGCCAGTTTGAGGAGCAGTTTCCATTTTAGGAGGTGGGAGGCAGAATATAGATCACAGTATGATGGGGAATTTCTTTTTCCTGTCTTTCTAAAGGTGCTATTTCCCCCTAGGTCAGAGGTTGGCAAACTCTAACCAAATCTGCTAGTTTGTTTATATGTCATCTGTGGCTGTTTTTGTAGTTTGGTACAGCAGTAGAGTTCAGTAGTTGTGACAGAAATTATATGGCCCTTACAGCCTGAAATACTTGCTGTCTGACTCTGTATAGAAAAAGTTTGCCAACCCCTGCCCTAGGCTGCTACTTAAATTGAATCTAGTGGCCTGTTCCTAGCTGTTCATTTGAATTCAATTTGGATTAGACTTCTGAGACTGCCACCAATATAGGCTGTCCCTAATGCTTCAGAGTAACTCTTCTGGGCTCTCCTCGGAATGGAATATGCATCATGTCATTGCTTTTCCTAGCCAGTGGTGCCCAGGAACTATTTCTTGGCTACTACACCCAATGGGCTGCTGGCATCTGGTTATTGCCTGAGCTGTGAGCTGAGAAGTGGGGGTCAGTTTTCTGGAGTTATTTATTCATCAGGCAGGAGGTGTGGGATGCCTGCAAGAGGCAACTTTCACCTGCTCTCTTCTCCTTCCAGCATTAAAGACTGTAAATGGCAAGAAAAAAACATCGTAGTCATGGAAGAAGTTGTTATTACACCCCCATATCAAGTGGAAAACTGTAAAGGCAAAGAGGGGAGTGCACTGAGCCATGTACGCAAAATAGTAAGTAAAGGAGCTGTGAACCTTTAGAGAAAGGATGATTCCTTGGCCTTTACCCCTCCAGTATCAGGGCAGGACCTTGTACTTTAATCCCTGCCTGGTGCGACCTACCAGCCTGAGGGCAGCTCTGCCTAGCCCCCTGCCTCCTGTGCTGCAGTGCTCTGCAACTGTGGCTTGGCCATGTCTGTGGGGATGGAACCCACTGGGCAGCGTGCAATAAAGTGAGTGGTTGGCCCCATGTCCTCAGCACTGTGGCTTTTTGAAATTAGCCAGACCATTCCATGGTATTGAGCCTGAGCAGTTCCTCTAATCCCAGGCTGGGTTCTCAGGAAGGGCTGGTTGGTATAAATCAGTTGATGTTGGCATCTCTGACCTTGCATATATCATGTGACTGTCTAGATTGAGTGGCAGCATTTGTGAGAACACTCCGAGCATTGAGAGACCATCATTGTGGATGTAAACATTCTAATACTGTTAATACCCCGTCAGCTTTTTATTCTGCACTTAGGTGAAGAGGGGGGAGGGAGTTTGGGCATAATAATCTCCTTTCATGCTGTGTTTTAGTTTATAGGTTCACTTTCTTTTAGACAGTCTTAGCTGAACTGTAGCAAATGTGGTTGAAACAAGAGGCCCCTGCCTACCTTTGTCTGGGAAGGCCTGCAGACACCAAGGGGAGAGGTGCCTGAATGGTCCATGAGATGGACAGCCAGGACGGGCTGTGGATGCCCGGAGTGAACTGTTTGGGAGGCCTTGGTGCCCATCTCCTGTTCTGACCTAGGCTGAACTGGTCTCTTTCAGGTTGAAAAACATTTTAGAGACGTGGAAAGCCAAAAGATACTGCAGCGTTCACAAGCCCAGCAACCACAGAAGGAGGCTGCCCTGTCATCCTGAGTCCACACACACGGAGGACTCTTCCAGCATCCAGCCAACGAGGCGATGGTGGTGGCTTCGGCGGAGGCAGGCCGGGGGAGGGAAGGGATCCTATATTTCCTGTTGGCTCTTGTTAACAGAGTCAGCATTTCCAAATCTTAGACTTGAACAAACAAAACACCCAACAAAAAAGAACAAGAGAATAATTTAAAAGTTGAATCATTACTTGACTAACAGACTTCGGTCCACCATGTCCTTTTCACAGCCCCTTCTGGAACAGTCACCTTGTTAATTTTATTTTTGAAAATTCCTTTCCTGCTCTGCCCTTTCACCTCTGACTTTCCTAGTCTGTCCCTGCCATTCTGTTTTTATAAGTGGCTACACTTGCCTTCTGAGTGATCGAAAGAAACTTTTACATCTTCTCTTCCAAAATAAAAGTAACAAGCTGACTGTGATACTTAAGTTGAGACTAGAGCAGCAGACAGAGGTCTCACTTTAAATTTGTCTTTTTTCTTTCTTTTTTTTTTTCTTTTTTTGCACAGGGCATGGCTTGAATTAGTTTTATTTTTCTTAACTTTAAATATATATATGAAAATATATATTAAAATGTTCTCTAAATATTTTCTGCTTCTTGCAGGTCTCTTTTTACTAGATCATGGCCGCTCTTCCCACCTCATCCCTTCGAAAATAAAAACGTATTACCCTCCCCACCACCTATAGCCAGGCAACTAACTTGACTTGGTTCACAGCAAGAATCTTCTGCAGCACTTTCTAGAGCCAGTGTTTGCAGGTGGGATTCGGCTGTGAGGGTTCCTGATGGCTTTTTAGTCTGTGTGTGTGTACCAGTCTCAGATTTGGCCAGAACCTCAGGATTCTCCCTCTGCCTTTTGTCTTACTTCATGGTACTAGAAGAACTTCTCACCACTCTCCCGTCTCCTAGATGGGAGAGTCAGCTGCCCTGTCTCCCGTGCCCTCTGCAGGAAGAACTATTTTGCATGGCACGTCTCAGCTCCTCCTCGAAGGATGATTTTCTTCCATAAGAAACCTGGAGCCCACCTCTCCCAGTCTCTCGAAGTCTGTATCCAGAGCCACTAGCCCAGGAGAAAGCTTGGGTGACCTGTAGTTTCTCTTCTCCCACCAACCTCCTGCTTTTATGCCCTTCCCCACCCCACTTAAATTTTACAAGCTTACGATAGTTTGTATATGCTCAGCCGATGGGCAGAAAACCTGGAGAGAACTTCTGGACTTTAGCCCACCAGTTTGTCTGGTTTGACTAACCTGCTGAGCACGAAAACTGGCACCCGTTGTCCCTGTGTCTTCAGGGCAGTCCAGTGGGGCAGAGTGTGCCACCAGCTGACTATCAGGCACCTAGTGGGAAGTGGGTGATGCTCATGTGACTGGCTGGAGCTTTGGGGGTGGGGTGGGGGTTAACTACTATCTTTTTGGCCATGATCTCTTTCCCCTTCCTTTTTTTTTTTTTTAATTAAATAAATGGATCAAAATTAAATAATTCAAGCCCTGCCTTCAAAATGAATTTTTTTTTTTAGTATTGTTTAGCAAAAACAATAAAACCCAAATTTTTTTAACCATCACTCATGTCTCAGGTTTGTACATGCTCTAGAGACCCCAGAGGGAGGGCGTGTAAGGGGAAGTGTGTTTGGTAATTTTTCCCTTTAGATTCTCTGCTTCCTACTCTTTACCCTTCCTCCTCCTACCCCTGGAGCTCACCCAGGGATATAGTGCAAAGTGTATAATTTCAAGAAAGGGATTCAGGGTTGGGAGGTATGTGTGAGTGGATAGGGGTGCAGAGGGATGGACACATACATGAGGCCATTTGTTATGGGCTGTTTGGAAGAAAAAAACGAGAAGACTTTTATACCCACCTGCTATTGGCCAGAGCTAGATTTAAAATACCAGGCCTTCAATTTAGTTTGCACAGAAGTGTAAGCTGCTGGAGAAGATAAAAAAGGGAGAAAGAAGAGAGACCTTGTAAGCTCTGATAGGGAGTACTTTTGACTCTAGTTTTCGTTTATAAAATGTGGGGGAACTCTAAGCACTTAAAGAGGTGGAGTTACGACCGTGTGAAAGGCAGGTGAAGAAGAAAGAACCAGGGCTTTGGAGGCATAAATAGTTGGAGTTGGGCTCACATCCCCACACCTCCCTTTCCTCACTTTGAGACTGTGGGTAAGTCATTTCACCAGCGTGAGCCTTTGCTTCCCACTGTCAACATGGAACCCATACCCATCTCCTAAAGTTGGTGTAGAAGGCTAAATATCTTTAGAATGCTTGATACCTAGAAGGTGCTCTGTCAGTGTTAGCTTGGTCCTGGGGTGGTTGACTCTGGGGATGAGATTGGATTAGATGGTCAGCAGAAACTCTGGCTTTGTTTCAGAAGTCTTCTCTAGATTGTGTTTTAAGTGAGGCCGATAACATAAAACGGGCAAGGATGGGGGTGTCTCAGAGTCCTGCCTTCTGTCTCTGATCTCACCTCTACCTCTGCCCTGGAGTCCTGGGAAATTCCTTTGATTATAATATGGAAACCACTCCTTTCACAGAAGGAGAGTGGGTTCCACAGTGCTAAGTGACTTGTCCTGAGAACCCCTGCTACCCATGGTGGCAGAGCTGGAATGGAACCCCAGGCTTTTATCCTCCCATAGGCTCCTAATTCTGCTCTGTGACTTTCCAAACTAATGGCATGTGTGTTGCTCACTTGTTTGCCAGGTGTGGGGTGCAACATAGATGGGTGAGAGGCGCAGGAATTTCCTGCTAGATTGGAAGAGCACTGAGGTGCTGAAGAGTGTGGTTCGGAGGGCTTGCATCTCTGATGACACGCGCAGGTAGTTCTATAGTGTCTCCTTGGTCTTGCAGCCTTCTCTTCCCCAGTATATATAAACCTCCACCCTGGCACCCAATGACCTCCCTCCCCACTGCCACATGCTTTTGGGTGTACTGCTGGGTAGAACGTGGAGTCATTAGGGTATAAGGAGCATTCCCACAGTGAGTTGATACCAAATAGTGCTGTTCAGGGTCTGAGCAGCTTCTTGCTGCTTTGAAAATTACTCAGGCCCTTCAGGGTTAGGTCAGGGGCTTCAGCCGGGATCCAGTGATATAGGGTAAAGGTTCTTTGACATTTTTGAAGTCAAGAATGTGTGTGTTGCAATCTGCTCTTCCACAAGGCATACTAGTTAGTAATGGAAAATGTAGAGAGCTTTCAGTCCTATATGGGGATAGAGTCTACTATCCTGTTGACCCATGGTGAGAACATACAAGACGAGGACCTGTAATGTGTGGGGTGAATAGTGGTGGGGAGAGGCAGGGGTAGGTTTGGGAACTGGGCTTGGTCATCTGGGTTAGATGATGGTCATTGTTCACATGGTGGGTTTGCCTTTTCATCACCGTTGGAGGCTGCTCATGCCAGAGAATTCCCCTTTGAGAAACTTGAAATCACCAGTGTATACTGCCCGAGCTTAAGGGATTCGACATAGTAGTACCAGGTACCTTACAAGTGACAAAAGGATGCTGTTAGGCTGCCATCCACTGGTCATAGACTTCTGTTGGGTAATAAAGTTTCACGAGTTTGTTCTGTTTTATTATAAAAGCCTTACAGGGCTCATTATAGGAAAGCTAGAAAATAAGGCAAACGTTTCCCCCCCCCCTCCCACCCTCTGGGGCTAACAGTTTTAATACCCTCTAGATTCTAAAGCACTTCTTCCCACTCCTTGTACTTCTGACAACGCGGCGTACTTCAACGCGCCGTACTTCACAATGTCAGAAGAAAGATACTTGCCAACTGGTTGCCTCACCCCCAGCTGACGAAGTGCACTCTAATCTTAGCATCTTGGAATTGTTATAATAGAAGAGGTATGGGGCTAGGTGATCTCAGATCACTCCCAGCCTATCTTGTTTTATCTTGTCTGTCTGATCCTCCAGTGCCTTGCTTCAAAGCCACCTGCGAAGCCATCCTCGTCAAAGTGGAAGGCAATTCCTAGAATTGTTTTGGATCCCTCATATCACGTGGTGTGTATGACTTGCATTATAGTTCTTTGTGTAGGTTTCTCTGGAGCGGTCTGATGGGGAGGGCAAGGATAATGACCGACTCATTTTTGTATTATTCCCTAGCAACCCAGTGGTTAAACACGACTGAATGCAGACATTTGAAAGTTACCAGTGTAATAACTAGATGAGTTTCCAGAGTCAAGATGAAAAGCGACCCAGGACTTGAGTGGGATTTGAGGACAACTTGAAATCAAGCTTAGAAAGAGGACAAGGGATTGGTAGATTACATGGGAGATGAGCAAGTGGGGAGCAGTGGGGCTCTTAGGTTTCTTGAGAGCAAACTTTTGACAGCAGGGACCAACCCTGTCCTCCCTGTCCCATTTTCCTGTCATTTTCAATTTTGTCGAAAAGGCTAAAGGAGAACTAAGTATCTTCCTGAACTGGCAAAGTAAGGTGAGGGTGAGGCCTACTTCTAACCTTTCCTTCCTTTCTCTCTGCTAACCCTTCTGATGCTGACTCCAGCAGTTTTAGTGGAAGGGGTAATGGCTTTTCTCATCTGGCACCCCTTTATTCTTGTCTCTGTCCTAGTTTCAAGTAGCTGTTCATGCTTAACTGTGGGGAGGTACATGTACTGCTCTGAAGAGAATATTTTGGGATGGTCTCTTGAGATGTCATTTAAGCTGAAATCTGAACAAGGGGATAGCCAAGAGTGCTTGGATAGAGGGAACAGGAAGTGCTAAGTTGAGGTGCTAAGAGCTTGGAGTGTTTAGGAAGTACTAGAAGATAGGTGGCTGAAGCCTCATGAGCAAGAGCCAGATCACACAGGATCTTGTCAGCGCTATAGGGACTGGAATCTATTCTTGCCACAATGGGGAGCCATTTGAGGGTTGTAAGCTGGCGAGGGCTTTTAGTCTGATGTCGGGTGGTCAAGGTAGAGGCAGAAAGACCACTGCACTCAGAGGCTGTTGCGGTAATCTAGGAAGGACACGGTGGTGACAAATGACGATGGATGGGGCTTGCTGATATGTAAGGTTTGGGGCCAAGGTGGTGAGGGGGAGAGAGGAACTGAGAGTGGCTTCTGTGTGGATGGTGAACAGTGGGAGAGGAAGAGGTTTGTGGAAAAATCGAGTCTTGTTTTGCCATGTTTGTCTTAACCTGTGAAACCCTGAAGAGCAGATGGTAGCTGGGCAGCTGGATGACAAGCCTGGGATTCAGTGGGGAGGACTGGGCTGGAGCTAGATGTTTAAGAGTTTGTTACCTAATCGTGAACTCCAAGAAGATGGGAAAAGAGATCCGTGGCCACGGAGGATATTTTGGCTTCTGATAGGAGGGGGCCCTTCCAGTATAAAGAAGAAGGAAGGAGAAGACAGTACAGTTGGTGTGAGTTCGTAGATTTGACAGGAAAGTGAGGGTGAAAAGGATATGTGTCCTGTGGTTCAGTAAACCACGGGGCAAATGCCGTGATTGCTGAGGTCCGTACTCATACATTCAGGGTGTAACCAGATGCCCATTGTGTGATTTTGTGGTAGTCCTGTCGAGTGACTTGAGGTACAGATCAAGATAGCTGGGTGCAATGAAGGCTATTTATCAGGTGTGTACTATGGAGAAGGGAATTTGGCTGATGATGTCTGCAAGGGAGTGAGCCTAGTAATGGACCCTTTACCCCATACATATGGAGGCTGTCATCAAAATACACTTTGGTTTTTGTTTTGGATTAGCCTTTCTGAAAGTGTCCTGCTGTCATCTTGATGCCCTGGCTATGGGAAGGATTAGCAGCCATGTAAAGCCAGGAGTCGGTATGTGAACAGTGTGTAAATAGAGGATGTTTCCCAGTGCCAGGCATGGCCCCTGTGGTATCAGAAGCTCAGCACAGATATCCTGACTTAGAAATGCCAGGGATATTGCAGCTCATATAGAAATAGTCCAGCTTTTAAAAAAGACTTTATTTGAGAGAAAGTGAGAGAGAGAGCATGAGCAGAGGGAGAGGGAGAAGTAGACTCCCCGCTAAACAGGGAACCTGATGATTCGAGACTCTGAACCCAGGAGGACCCTGGGATCATGACCTGAGCTAAAGGCAGACACTTAACTGACTGAGCCACACAGGTGCCCCCATCTTTCAGTTTTTTATTTTGTGTCTTTTTAGGATTTTTATTTATTTAAGACCAAAAGAGAGTACAAGCCAGAGAGTACAAACTGGGAGGAGGGTCAGAGGGAGAGGGAGAAGCAGACTCCTCCTGAGCAGGGAGCAAAATGCAGGGCTCAATCCCAGGACCCCGAGACCACAACCTGAGCCAAAGGCAGATGCCCAACTAACTTGAGCCACCCAGGTGCCCTGTCTTTAAGTTTATTTATTATTATTTATTTTTTTAATTCTATTTTTTTTAAGATTTTATTTATTTATTCATGAGAGAGACAGAGAGAGAGAGGCAGAGACACAGGCAGAGGGAGAAGCAGGCTCCAAGCAGGGAGCCTGACGTGGGACCCGATCCCGGGACTCTAGGATAATGCCCTGGGCCAAAGGCAGGTGTCAAACCGCTGAGCCACCCAGGGAGCCCCTGTCTTTCAGTTTAAATATCCTCTATGTAGCATGCTTGACAGACTGTCTCTACTTGAACACTTTCATTGATGGGGAGCTGTTTGCTTTGAGAAACAACATGTGGTACTGTGCCCTTTTGTCCTCTAACCATTTAGCTCATTTCTAGAACTGGCTAGAGCTCAGGTTTCCAGAATGCTAGTCCTTGCTCTTCGGGATGTTTCCTTTTCCTTGCAGCCCTTCGTGAGAGGCACATAGATATGACTGGGAGCTGTCTAGTCTTCTCCAGTGAAATGGCTTTTTTCGGCCAACTGTTCTGAATTATTGAGAGCTTTGAAAAAATCTTGATACTCTAATCCAATAGTTAGCCACTCCAGTGTTGTATTATTTCCAATTTGTCTTCTGTGTTCTCATTATCTGAAGGGATGTGATGAGAGATTTTAATAAGATCCAGAGGTTGGGCAGCCTGGGTGGCTCAGCCATTTAGTGCCGCCTTCAGCCCAGGGTGTGATCCTGGAGACCCGGGATCGAGTCCCACATCAGGCTCCTTGCATGGAGCCTGCTTCTCCTTCTACCTGTGTCTCTGCCTCTCTCTCTCTCTCTCTCATGAATAAATAAATATAATCTTAAAAAAAATCCAGATATTTATCTATAATACTCATCTAGTAACCCTATCAAAAAAGGAATTTTAAAAAAAGGAATTAAAGTTGTTTGAGTATATTTTTTGGTCTGCTCATGTGAGCTCCTAGCGGATGCCATGTTCCAGGTAACACAACATAAGCAATGAAACTTTCTGAGTTTTGTTAACTATTGTAACACTTGTCTGACTTTTGAAAATTGGAACTTTTACTGAGCTGAAGTCTCTGGCAACCTTCAGTTTGCAATATTGTCTCAAAGATTATTATAATTTCTTAAAAAGATTTCATTTTTTTTTTAGGTAATCTCTACACCCAGTGTGGGGCTTGAACTCAAAACCCCAAGATCACGAGTTGCATGCTCCAGTGACCTAGCCAGCCAGGCACCCCTCAAAGATTATTGACAGTGATTTTTCATATTTTTCACTATAATTTCCTTGAACCAGATCCCTTAAATTAATTCAAAGGGGCTCAAATCTAAAAGAAAAGTGAGGGGGGGGGTGCTCAAATCTGATCAATCAAAGGCTCAGATTCATATCCTAGTTTGCTGATGGCTCATCTGCTCTTCCCATTCTGGAGATAATCTGTGTTACTCACCTGTAGACCTTAACTTTTTTGAGGGGTGTTTGGCTGGCATGTGGGACAGTAGGCCCTGTCTTTGGGCACTGTGGTTTAGTGGTCAGGAGCATGGCTGGATTCCAACAGGTCTAGGTTATGTCAGATTTCATCTCTGCCACTCATTAGCTGGGTGACTTGGCAGCCATTGTATCCTTGCCAACCATTAGTTTCCTCTAAAATGTGTGTCTCGGTAGAGGATTAAATGAAGTCTTTAATGAGGTGCCTGGCCCTTGGTAACCATCTCTTCCATATGGCCATGATGATTCTCTTAAGAGTCTTGCTGGATGGGGCTGGGGAGCACACAAGGGAACCTAGAAAGTAACTTGTTTGGTTGGCCTCCTAGGGCAAGGTAGAAATGCTGGGTACAGAAACCCTGGCTCCAGACCCCACTGTGTCAGACAGCGATGCTGGACATTCCTCAAAGGCCAGAACGGAGTATTTTGACCTTTGGCTTAGTGAGACAAGAAAGAGCATTTCCTTCCTTTGTCTAGAGAAGACCTAAGTGAATTACAGATGATGGCAGATTTCTTAGGCAGACAGTATAGGATGAAAGAGAAGATGCCTGGCTCCTTTTTGACTTCTGGATGTGAGGTGTGGTGACTTGAAACCTCCAAGGGGCCTCAGGCTGCCATCCTGACAAGCAATGGAACAGGGTGTGGGGCTCAAAAGAAGGTCATGGTGGGGTGAGGAGTAGTGTTCTTAGAAAGGCAGAGCAGGATCCTGCTCTGCTGGTTATAAGGCCACAAGGCCTTGGAGAGGTCCTCAATCTGACCCGCCCACCCTCCCCACCCCACCCCACCCCTCTATCCCATCCTTAGTGCTGTGGCTTCCCTGAGAGCTGACCTCTTTACTGCTTGGGGCTAGGGTTCCAGCAGGCAGCCAGGAGTGCAAGTAACTAGAACTGAGATTCTTTCCACTGCCACTCCTGGGCCGGGGCTGTACTTGGCAGGTCGTGCCAGGAATACGGGTGAGTGTGTTGAACTTCATGGCCTGAGGCCCTAACCTCAGTGGCCATATTAGGCCAGGATCTAGTCAAGGCTGTGTCCTCTTGCAGCACAGAGACTCTGCAAATGTTGGCTGGTTGAGTGACCCAGGGGATGTTTAGGGGGAGGAGAAGGTAGAGTTGCTCCTGGGCTGTGTGGTAAATAAGTGGGGGTGGCTATGGAGTGGGAGGAAAGAAGGGGTGCCGGTGGTTAAAAAGGCCATCTTCCCCAATGGCTTTTTATCCTGGTAGGCATAAGGGAGTGAGAGGTGGCTGGGGTAGGGGATCGGGATGCTGGGGTCTCGGGCTGCGACGCTTCTTGCCAGAGCCTTGGTAGCAGGCTAAATTGTGGGAGTGAGGTGTCCTTAAGACCGTATTGGGGGACATGGCAAATGGTGAGACCCCTGAATGGTATCTATTATTCCTCTCCCTAGCATGCCCACACTTTCCCAGAGTCCTGGGTGGAGGAGTGAGGCATGAAGGTCTGTGTATCCATGAGTGCCTGCTGCAAGCCTGATGCCACTGTCATTCCAGCCCCTTAGGGGCAAGGACAGAGCAGGTGTGACCATGGGCTTACCCAAGAATCTGGTGGCCAGCATCATGCATCTGTCCAGCCGCAGGAAGTGTGGTGGACTGTGGGGGCCTCCACCCACTCAGCCTCCCTCCCAAGCTCCCTAGCAGAGTGGCTCTTGGAGCTAAGCCACGATAATCTGAGTTGCCTGCCAGGTGGCTCCTTCTAGGGCCTGTGGGGACCATGGGTGCTGCTGCTTTCTCATGGTGTCCTGTGGGATCTGGCTGGTGGAGCCCTGGGGGGCCTGGATTTCCTGGAGTGGCTGCACCTCAGCCACAACCAACTGGCTCACCTGCCCCTGGTCTTCACCCGCACCCGGAACCTGGAGCAGCTCTACCTGAGTCCCACTAGCTGACCAAGCTGGGCACAGCCAGGCTTAGGGCCTTGTCTGTCTACGCTGGCTCTTGTGGCCTGGGAACTGCTTCATGTGGCCTGGCCACCGTGTCAGGCCTAGAGGTCCTCTCTGGCTGGGAGTGACATCAGTGAGCTGGAGGCTGGGGTCTTTGTGGCTTGTTGGTGCTGGACATCTCTCTTGTAGACAACTGTTTGCCCTGCTTCAGTTTCAAGGTAAGGTGGACATCTGGATGGCCAGTAACCCCTGGGTGCGAGCCCTGGGCCTGTGGGGTGCTTTCCAGAAGCTTGGACCACCTGTGGCACTTGTGGGTGGCCGATGTAGGCAACCCGACTTAAATTCTGGCTCTCAGCAATTGGAGGAGGTGCTGAGCAGTACGGAGGCCCGGCTCTGCCCACCACCCCGAGGCAGCTACTGTGCCAGGTATCCTGGGCACCATGCTGGTCAGATGGCAGCCAACAAGCGCAGGCGGGACTCCAGAGGAGCTGGGCAGTGAGAGCCCTCTGGAGAGATAGGGGTGCTGCAGAGAGAAGTGGAGGCAGCTGGAGCAGAGAGAGCAGCTAGAGATGTAGAAGACGAAAAGGGCTTCTTTTCAGAAGTCTGTCCAGCTGGGTTGTCACCCCTGGGCAGGAGTGGGAAGAGTGGTGGTGGTGGTGGTGCTGTGGGGGACACATGGCTGTCTTCCTCTCTCAGGGCCTGTGATCCTACCTCTCACCTATTCTCTGACCCAGTACAATGCTTGCATCCTTCCCAACCCAAGAAAGGGATTTGGCCCTTAGTGCTTTTCCACAATCTTCTGGGGCCTCAGGCACTAGAAGCAGAGACTGAAGACCAGAGGGAGTCAGAGTAGGGTGGGTACCAAGGAAAGTTTTGTTAATCCCAGTCTCCTGCCTCTCCCCACACGTGTCCCTGGCCTCTGCTGTTGCTAAAGTCATGAGGATGTGGTACTGCTCCTGTGGGCACAGCCTGGTCAGGCTTCTACAGCTATTTTATGGACATACACTGTCCCCATCCCGGTGACGGTGAGGGCTGTGTGTTCTTGTCACATTTGAATCAGGGATGGGTGAAGAGACTGGAAAAGTAAAACCAATTGAAAATATGATTCTGTACTATGGGCCTGTGGAAAACTTACCTCATGTGGTTGTCACTGGCGCATGGGGGGAGGTAGACAAACTGGCCTTTAATCCAAGCCCTTTCTCATTCCCTTCATCTGAAGATTGCTTTCCCCCACTTCCACCCCTACATACATGGACACAATCCCATTTCCTACATTTTGTATGGATGTATCTATGCCTCCCTCAGGTTTCTGTTATACTCAGGCTTTATCCCAGTGACTGAAAAATAAGATGTGAGAGGTGTTTTGTTTAGCTTTTACTAGCTGAGTGGGAATTTTTAAGTGGGGATGCTCCTCTCCCCACCCCAGGGAACTGGAAACAAACTGACCTGAATTAAATAGCCTAGTGGGAGTGCCTGTAGAGTCTTTTTTATTTTTTAAGATTTTATTTATTTATTGACACAGAGAGAGAGGCAGAGACACAGGCAGAGGGAGAGGGAGAAGCGGGCTCCATGCAGGGAGCCCGATATGGGACCCGATCCCAGGTCTCCAGGATCACACCCCAGGCTGCAGGTGGCGCCAAACCCCTGCACCACCAGGCTGCCTCTGCCTGTAGAGTCTTAACTTCAGTATTGGGAAGATGAGTTTGTGTGTTGCAGGGAGTGGGGGGTGGTGCAGGAAGATAGGTGGAGATGGCTTTGTGGTGGCAATCCTGGAGTGCCCAGAACTTTTGCCCACTTATTTAACAAATAATCACTAAGTACCTACTATGAACAAGACCTAGTGGCAACATCTTTTGTTCATTTATCTACTTAGCATGTATTTCCTGAATGCATCCTGTACACTAGGCTGCAAGGATATAACAGTAAACAGAAAGCAAACACCATCCTTGCCCTCACCTAGCTCACAATCTAGGGTTAATCTGGTCATTAAGAAAGAATCCAAAATACATAATTGCCATTGTGCTGAGGGATTAAAATGAAGGGTACCTGATGTCATGAAAACAAACCAGGGGAGCTAAGAATAAACAAGGACAAAGGAGAAGCTGGGGAAGCCGGTTGGAAGCCTGATGTGGTTAAACCATCAGAAGATGGTAGTTCAGGCTAGAGCGGGAGCATTGGAGCTGGAAAGGATAGACTCATTTGAGATGTCCTGTGTGCCCACGTCTAATCTTGCTCTTCTCTCAGGGGACGAAGGAGACCAAACTTCTCTACAAGTGACTTAGCCAAGAGAACGCCTTACTCTGAAAACAGAGGTAGAGGGGTTGTGTCTGTGTACACCATTTATCTACCCCCTACTATGAGCTGGTACCAACACAGCCACATTTAAATCTCATAACAACACTGTAAGGTAAATGTCCTCTTCGTTTTACAGATGGAATTGGAAAGTGTAGGGACATGCCCAAAGAACCTTAGGGTTGGATTGAAGCCTGGAGCCCAGGTCTAGCAGCATGCAAAGACTAGTAAGCTTCATTGCATCAGGTTATTGCCCATGGTTCTGGTAAGCTGAACCCACTGTTCCTTCCTCTAGTCTAGTTTTCAATTTTGCAGCCAAGAGGAAGGATCCTTAAGCCGCCATGAGCAGAGGGAAGGGTCGAAATCCGCAGAGGGAACACCTGCTCCGGTCCGGAACTAGAGAGCGAGAGCATGGTTTCCCGTCGGGAGGGAAAGATACTGCTCCCAACTCCCACCCCCGCCGCTCCGCGAGAGCCGGAAGTTGCGTGTCGCCTCCCCGCGCCGGTCTCCCCGTCGGGGGTGACGCCGCAGCGGACTGCCCTTCCCCAAGATGGCGTCGAAGATGGGTTCTCGACGGTGGATGCTGCAGCTGATCATGCAGCTGGGTTCGGTGTTGCTCACACGCTGCCCCTTCTGGGGCTGCTTCAGCCAGCTCATGCTGTACGCTGAGAGGGCCGAAGCGCGCCGGTGAGCGGGCCCACGCGGCCGCCGAGTGCGGTGGGGGGCGGTACGGCCAGTCCCAAGAACGGGGGTGCGATGAGGTGGGGAAGAAGTTGGGGCCCTTGGGCTGGGGAAGAGTTGGGACCTCGGGCTTTTTAGGGGTTCTGGTCTGGGGCAAGGTGGGCATCGAGCGTAGTGCAGGGATCCTGGCCGTGGAAGGGCGTCCGGTTCGGGGGAGCAGTGGAGCTTGTGGGAACTCAAGGGGTCGTCGCAAGGCTCTTCTCCCGCTTCACTCTGTCCTCGTTGCTTCTTCCCCTCTCCGGCTCGCAGGAAGCCCGACATCCCAGTACCCTACCTGTACTTCGACTTGGGGGCGGCCGTGCTGTGCGCCAGCTTCATGTCCTTTGGGGTGAAGCGCCGCTGGTTCGCCCTGGGGGCCGCACTCCAGCTGGCCATTAGCACCTACGCCGCCTACATCGGGGGCTACGTTCACTACGGGGACTGGCTGAAGGTGAGCACCTCGGCCCAAGGCGGGACTTTGGTAAGGGGATGAGGAGCCCCAGGCCAGTGCCCCGGGCCCCGGGCCCCGGGCAGTTGGGTAATGCATGGCGCTAGCCAGGTGCATAGTGTGAAGCCTGGGAATGCAGAACCCCCAGGCTTGCGGAGATTATTCCAGACTGCAAGAATGAAAGGACCTTAGAGACCACACAAGACTGCCTTTCAGAGTGGGAAAACTGAGGTCCGAAGATGAGAAAGAGACTTTCTCAAAGTCACACCACAGTCAGCCTTGCAGGTGAGACTAGTACCTGGGTCACTAGTTCCCAGAACCCTTTAAACCATTAGTTTAGTAATGTCAGATTATAGGGCAAAAGGGACCTTGGAGAGTACCGGTTTCAACCATCCAATTTTACGAAATTTAATTTAGTGGAGCATTTATTTTTTATTATTATTTTTTAAAGATTTTATTTATTTATTCATGATAGTCACACAGAGAGAGACAGAGAGGCAGAGACACAGGCACAGGGAGAAGCAGGCTCCACGCAGGGAGCCCGACACAGGACTTGATCCCGGGTCTCTAGGACCGCGCCCCAGGCCAAAGGCATGCGCCAACTGCTGCGCCATCCAGGGATCCCTAGTGGAGCATTTAAACCTGAAAGTGCCAGAACTTATGGCAGGCACTGCAAGCTTGTAGATAATCCTCAACAAAGGCACTGCCCTCAAGGAATGGACTGTCAGTCCAGTAGGGGAGGCAGATGAGTGAACAGCTACAGGACAATGAGATTAATGTGTTTTTTTTTTGTTTGTTTGTTTTGTTTGTTTTTTATGGGACAGACTCTTGTCTTATATAGCAGAAAGAACATTGGGATTTAAGTCTGTACACCTGGGGTACAGAGGGGGCAACTCTTGGTATCTGGGTTCTGCCACTTTCTGTAGGACATGGGACAATTTTATTAATCTCTCTGAGCCTCAGTCTCCACTTCTGATAAAAATTATCTATCTCTGCTGTACCTGTTTACCACACTTGGAAATGGTAAGAGGGTTCATCAGGTGGAATGGGATGTGTAGAGATGGGCTGTTCTTTGCTCTGGACAGCCAGGAGAAATGTGGCTGCAGTTCCTGACTGGGGTCCCCTTACCTCGGTCCAGGTCCGTATGTACTCGCGCACAGTTGCTATCATCGGCGGCTTTCTTGTGCTGGCCAGCGGCGCTGGGGAGCTGTACCGCCAGAAACCCCGCAGCCGCTCCCTCCAGTCCACCGGCCAGGTGTTCCTGGGCATCTACCTCATCTGCGTGGTAGGTTGGGGGGCCGTTGGCTGGAAGTGCTTGCTTGGGAATGAGGTTTGAGCCCATGCTTGGCAGCACCCAGGGAGGTGGGCAGAATAAGGCCTTGCACGTGCTTCCTGATGGTCTACCTCCTGGGGTTTCCTCAGCCAGTTTTGGGGCCTCAAGGGCCCTTCAGTCTCCTGAGACCTGCTTGAGAGTTCCTTCTCCCAACATTATTGCCACCAGGGAGAAAAGAAGTTGGATTGACCATTCAGTCCCAAGCCTGAGAGAAGAACAGAGTGGACTGGTCATCTCATGGCTCTAGCCCCCAGAGGAATGGGAGAGGGGACAAAGGAGAGGTTTGGTGGGGTTCAGACCCCAGATGGGGATCTACCACTTAGAGTTGTGGGGGTTGTCTAGGGTAGCCAGTTATGGTACTACCTCGTGGAGGACCTAGAGGGAGCCAGTGTGGATGGGGACCTGGACAGGCTCCAGGTCACCTGGCTTCATATTCGTTACTGGGCATCGTATCCCATGTGCAGTTCTGTATTCAGAGGTGAGAGCCCTAGTCTGGCTGTGGAGACACACTTCCTTCTGAGCCTAGAAGGTGAGGAAAGACAGGCCTTAGCCTCATGAGCTCCTTAGTCTGTGGGAGAGATGCAGGCCCTATTTTCAGAGAGCCCCCAAGTCTGAGATGGGAGTCAGAAGCCCACCTTGCAGAGGCTGACTTGCAGGTGCCATCTCCAGGGCAGCCATCCCCAGACCGGCTCCTCTCAGCCTGCTGGAGAGACTTAGAGGATGGTGTGTCTCTAGGCCTACTCACTGCAGCACAGCAAGGAGGACCGGCTGGCATATCTGAACCATCTCCCAGGAGGGGAGCTGATGATCCAGCTGTTCTTCGTTCTGTATGGCGTCCTGGCCCTGGCCTTCCTGTCAGGCTACTACGTGACCCTGGCTGCCCAGATCCTGGCTATACTGCTGCCCCCGGTCATGCTGCTCATTGATGGCAATGTCGCCTACTGGCACAACACACGGCGCGTTGAGTTCTGGAACCAGATGAAGCTCCTTGGAGAGAGCGTGGGCATCTTCGGGGCTGCTGTCATCCTGGCCACTGATGGCTGAGTGGCATGGCGAGGACTGAGATGGGTGCAGGGGGTCACCCAGGGCCACCCTGCCTTCCTCCTTGCTGGCCCAGTTGTTTCTTTATGCTTTCTGCTCTGTTGGTTTGGTTCTCTGCTGTGTGTATGTGTTGGTAGGAGGCAGGTCTCTTCCCCGGTGTCTGGGCTCGGCCCTTGGGGGTGGTGGGAGGCCTCATGAAGATGCCTTCCAGGGTTTTTTCCCATTTGTTATTAGGGACCCAAGGCCAGCTGGTTCCTGGGTCTCCTGTTTCAGAGAAGGGAGTAATAAGACAGGGCTTGGGTGGGGGTACAGAGGAAGGAAGACCATGAACCAAAAGTGAGCAAATGTGAAAAGTTCCTTTTTGAGCCTGACGAGTCAGCTAGGCTCTGCAGTGCTTTCTGGAGACTGGGAGTGAGTATGTGTGTTGACATGTGGATTGGGCCAAAAGAAGCTGAGGGGCCAGGCACTACAGAAGTCATGTGAGTTCTCAGGGCATGCTGGGGGCCGAAACAGCTCTAGCCTGTTGCCCCAGCTTGAGAGCTGAGCAGGCCCCAGTCTGGGGTGTGCAGGGGTCTGGCAGGCAGCGGCTAACTCCCCGGCCTCCTGCATTCTGTTTCTAGCACTATGGTTGGCCTGGTTGGGGTGAGTGCCCTCCCAAACACCAGACCACACAGTCCTCCAAAAATAAACATTTTATAGACATTTGGCTTTGCTTCTCTGTTCTCCCCACAAGGCGCGTTGCCATTGGCTGGGATTGATCTTGGGTTCTTGAAAGACCACATCTAGTTAAGGCCTACTTCAGTCCTCCCATGACCTCTGCCCTGTTCTGGGAGTTCCCACAGGCCTTTGGCTCTCTAGTCAGGATCCTCCCTATAGTTTGCTTTTGATCTGTCCCCAGTTCCTGTGTCTTAGCCTTTTTCTCCCCTTTTCTCCTCCTGATTTTTTGGAAGAAACCTTTGGTGAGGGCAGCTAGTGGGGAGAACTAATGTTAAGTGTTCACTGTGAGGGTTTTACATCTTACAGATGAGGAAATGGAAGCTCAGAGAAGGCGAGCAGCTTACTTCAAGCCACATAGCAAATACAGCCACAGCCACAGCTGGATTCCAGGTCGGACCTGTCTAATGCCCACGCACAGCTGTGTCACCCCTCTCCTGAGGAAGTCAGAGGCTGCTCATGGGTCTGTTCTGGTGTGGCTCTGCTGTGCCATGGTGGTCCTCTCCCTACTTGTCCATGTACCTCCTGATTGAAAATAGCCCAGCAGGCAGTATGGGCATGGCACATGGTGGGAGTCAAAAATGCGAAACGAAATCTCTGGCTTTGGACTCCCACCTGCTGAGATATTCTGTTCCCGCAGATGGTGACAGCTTCCAGTGGGGTCTAGAGGGAAACATCCAAGTCTGGGTCTGGGTTGGAAAGAGCTGGAATTGCTATTGGTCTGACTGGGGGATGGAGGGGAGCCCCTCCGGGGGCTGCTGACACCTAGGTGAGGGAGACAGTGACAACATACATCTTTGGGGCACTCCCATCTCTTTTAGCTCTTCTCTTCCCTCTAGGAGTCCCCTGGTTCTCCAGCCCTCAAGATCTTGCTCCCAGAAGGGCACTGCTCATTTCTTCTTAAGTGTGAGCTGACTCTCAGACAAGTATTTGTGTTTTAATCAAGGCCTCCTGAAAAGTTGTAAGACCCGAAGGAATTAAAATACGTGGTGGAATATCAAGCAAATGGGGGGTGGTCTTTTGAGCAAGGGAGCCTTGAAACAGCACAGAGACCACAGAAACTGGCCCACCTTTAAGGTTAGCCCTGAGTAGAGCCCTAGAAGGCCAGCCCCCCACCCTCACCTCCCAAATCCCTAGACTGAAAATTGAAGGCCATCTGGTTATAGCTTTGGAGCCAGTGATGGGGGGTGGGGGTGTGTCTTGGCACACCCTTCTTCCTGTGCTTGTGCCCATTTGGGCATCCCCCTCTGGACAGAGTAGAGTAGGGGTTGCTTCCTCCTCTGCAGATCACTTAGCCATCAAGCCTGGTCCAGCCTGTGGCTGCTTGGGAGCTCCTCCAGCAGGCATGGCTTTTGGTTCACCTGGTTGTCCCAGGGCCTGCAGGTTGGTGGTGAGGGTCAGCTGCCTGGGTCAGAAGCTGGCTTGCAGAAGGAGTCCGGCAGTCCCTTGGCATGGTTGACCAGCTCGTAAGAGTCCCGGATATCGGCCAGACCAAACCAGAAGAAGATCCACTGCTTGTTGGAGAAGCTGCCATCACTGTGTTTGAAGTACCTGGTGGCAGAAGGGGGGGTGCCTTTAGGGCAAGGCCAGTGCTCATTATTCACTGGTTATTTTGAGGACCTCCTACATGCGAGGCACCCTACTATTATCTGGTTTCATCCGTACAGCAGCAGCCAAGAGCCTGGTAGTATTAATGCTCTTTTCACAGAGAAGCAGCTAAAGCTCAGAGAAGTTAGTTGACTTGCCAGAGTCCCAAAGCTAGGAAGGTTAGACTGAGGACGTCCTTCGCTCTCTCCAGTCTTGTCTGTGCATCCAGGGGAGGGGTTCTTGTTCACCTCTTGGTCCCCACAGACCTGGGTGAGGGGATAGTTGCAGAGGGAAACTAGACATGCAGTGGGCTGGGGGCCAGAGCTCGGCAACTCTGGAGGGTGGAATAGAGCCTGGAAGGTCAGGATTTCTCTGGACTCTGGGAGAGTTGGGGAGTGTCTTCAAGGAATCCACCGCTGTGGGGCCCAGGGCTTTTAAGTGTGCTCTGCTTCTGGGGAAATCTCAGGCTCCCTGTGTGGTCTGCTCCCTGAGGCGTGGCTGTGAAGGGGGGTGGGGGTTGGCGAGGGGTGGGGGTGGGGTGGGCAGCCCAGAGCCCCGAGGGGCGGGACCTACCAGGGATTGATGGGGTTAGTGACCCGGGAGCGCCAGAAAAGCGTCTGCAGGTCCCGCCGCAGGCACTCCCACAGCATCTGGCCAGAGCCTTGGCCCTGGCGGCTGGAGCTCACCACAAATTTGTCTAGATACGGGGTGCCCCCCAGGACGGGCTCTGTGGTCAGAATGGCGGCCGCGTTGTACCTGGCGCAGCAGGGGAGAGGCAGGCTGGGACCTCTCCTTGGCCCCCAGGTGCCCAGCTCTGCCCCTCGGTCCCTGCCTGGGGCCCGCAGGCTCACCCCTCAGAGACGTAGACTGAGTGCAGCCGGGGGCGCAGCGAAGCCAAGTAGTCATCCCGGAGCTTCTTGCCGAAGCTGGCGTTGACCAGGTTCACTAGGCGGCCCTGGTCCAGGCTGTCTAGGCTTCGCACCCGCAGCATCCGCTCGGCGTTCTTGAACAGGGTCCCGGACCCTGGGGGTGGGGTGGAGGATGGAGGAGGAAGGGACCAAGAGCCAGGTCCCGTCCGCTCCTGCCTTTGCCCTGCCTGGTGGGGGCGGGGGGGTGTCCAGAGAGAACAGGGGCCGGTGGGACAGTGACCCTCTTTGGAAGACCTACACAATGAAGTGATTTCTGTGGTCTGCATAGATATGTACATGATTTTCACAAAGTGAGATGCTTTCCGCTGGCTGTTTGTTGTCCCTCAACTTCGGTCCATCGCCTGTAGTCCCACCTACTTCCCCTAGACCCACCTACCACCGAGCCGGGTCTCCACCCCCCCACCCCGCCCCCAGGCGCGGCCCTCACCCTTGTTGCTGAAGAGCTCGGTGAGCAGCGTGCTGGCGGAGGTGATGACGGCCGAGGAGTGGTGGGGCAGGCGGCTGAGCACGTCCACAATGAGCCGCATCTGCTGCCGTTCCTTGGTGCTCACCCACTCGGCATTGGTCACCAGGTCCAGATCAGCGGGCAGGTTCACATTACTCAGGACCTATGTCCAGGGCCAGGGGGTGAGCCTCTGGCCTGCAGCTGGCTACGGACTCTGCCCCTGCCCTCCCCGACCCTTTCCGACCCTCTACCCGCACTTCCTCCCGGAGTCCTCCTCGGCCAGGGAGTGTTCTGATCCGGCACCACGCCATTCCCGACCCACCCGGCTAGAGAATGACTGAAGCCCTCTGGAAGGTGAGCAGGGGGCATGAGAGGGGCTCAGCTAGGCACAGAGTCATAGGAGTGGGACCCAGAAGGAGGGGACACACCTTTTGAGTGCCATCGTGCAGGCCTCCGGTGGTATTGAGGAAGATGATTTTGGTAGGCTGCAGCGCCTTGGCTAGAGCCGCGGTCACCTCCAGCGAGTCGAGGAGCACCGAACGGCGTGCGGTCGTCTCCCCGATGGGGCACAAGATGGGAATGCTGCCCGACTCCAGGCACCACTGTAGCAGGTCGGTCTCCACTGAGACGATGCCACCGTAGCTGTGGGCCAGATGTGATGCTCAAGACGGCCCCCTCCAGGCCTGCCCGGCTGGGGCAGGGCGGGCAGCTTAGTGAGGTCTAAGGACGGGGCCAGGGTGGGCGGCACTAACCTGGCATGAGGGGCTGGCTCAGCAGCTCCCAGCACCGACCCACCACCAAAAAAAGGCACGGCAGTGGCAGCGTTGTGCCGCAGCTCATCCACCAGCACCTTGCAGTGCTGGGCAAGTTGTGCCTTGGCCTCCCAGAAGGAAAGGCAGCCGGAGGGCGCGGTGGGAGCCGGCAGCCCGAGGACTACCAGTGGCTTCATGTCCATGCGCTGCAGGAATGCCAGGGCGAAGGCCAGGCTGGATACGGCCCGACTGCACTTGAGTACCTCCTCGTCCACCTGCACGGGAATGAGCGTTCAGAAGGGGCCTCAGTGGCCCTGACTCCTGCCACAACCGCTTGCTCCTGCAGCCTGGCCCACAGGGCCCTGTCGCTGCACCTCCCCTCCCCAGGAACAGTCAGGCTCCATTTCTGGCTACCGGCGCCCACCTGCTCCGCCCTTTGCCCCATTGGGTCTTGCCATCCCCTTATCTCACACTGTTGTTCCTCCCTCTGTGCCTCCCTGCGACCTTGGACTCTAGGACTCCTTGGGGGGAGGGGTGAGCCAGGCGGCTCCTGTCTAGGTTCCCCACTTGCCATCGGAACCCCTAACTGCGTCCGTGGTGGTGGTGGGGACTTCTCCAGCGCATCACACTTGGCGGATTAGGGTCCCCAGTCTCCTCGCCTGGGCTGGGCGGGAGACTACTGGAGCAGTGCGCAGCCTCACCCAGTCCCGGCACTCGTCCGGGCCCCGTCTCACCTTTTCCCGCTTCCGCTGCGCGGAGTCCGCAGCCGGTCCCCCCATGGCTGGCGACACGTCGCCGTACAACCGTACAGCCCCCGTGCATCCCCTCGCCGTGACACGGCCGGCGCCCAGCTCCGCTCACCTCGATGACGGCGAAGGGCTTGTCCGCGGAGTGGTAGCAGGTCTGGAACTGCGTGAGCCAGTGGCGCGCCTCCCCGGGGCTGGCTCCGCACTGGTTCAGAAAGGCCTGGATGTCCCGCTGCACCAGCGAGCGGCCTGCCGGGGGCCCGGGGGGCTCGAGGGGCTCGGGGGGGACCGGGGGCGCGGGGGGCGGCGGCCACTCCGGCTCCTCCGCGGCAGGCGCGTGGGTGTCGTCCTCGGCGCCCTCGGTCCCTTCTCGTACCGGCTGGGCGGGCGCCCAGGCGGTGCTGAGCCGGCGCCCCGGGCTGGCGCCCCTGGCCGCCCGCCGTCGTGTGCTGCCGCTCAGTCTCCGGGCGTCCCCGGTGCTTCGGGGACCGCGCAGCCTTCCTCCCGCAGAGGTGGCCCGCAGGGCCCAGGCCAACCGCGCCGTCGCCATGACAACCAGACGGGCTGGCCCCCCCACGAGTGCGCTTCTGTCCCGAGCTCCGGGTCCTGGGGGGGCTCTTAACCTGCTGCAAGGCGGGGCCGGACCAGCCGGGGCGGGCCGCGAACTGGGGGCCCTGAGTGCCTCCGGGTGCATTTGAGGAGGGTCACGCCTTGGGTCAGGGGGCGGGGTCAACAGTATCCCCGCCCCTGGGGAAGGGGGACGGAACCCACTAGCGCGCGCGGGTCACGAGGCAGAGATAAGGGGTGCGGGGCGTCTTTAATCTGCTGCCAAGGCCGGTTCCAGGAAGGGCCCAGGGGACCCAGGGTGGCTTTGAGGGTCTCTAAGGTTCTGGATGATTAAAGGGGAGTTTGAGGAGGTCAAGAGGGGTGAGCAAGTGACGGTTAAGGTTATCGGGACTGAGGGAGGAGACTGGAAGGAGAGGTGGGGAAAAGTGGAAGGAGGGTGGAGGCGGGCCAACTCTACTGGAGGGCGGGGATGCCTCCCTCCTATCATCTGAACGCAAAGATTGGAATCATGAGGTTACCAGGGTTTGCCAAGCTCCAGACACTGGGTACCACTTTGAAGAATTCTGTCATATTCACAAATCACCCCTTATTTTATTTTATTTTATTTTTATTTTATTTTTATTTTATTTTATTTTATTTTATTTTATTTTATTTTATTTTACCTTATTTGAAACTAGGCCATAAGCTATATACCAGACTATAAAGTGCTGTGAGGACAGCTTCAGTGTCCCTTTTCCTTCCTTTCCCAAAATGTATGCTCCTTTCTACCAAGACCAGTGTTTAGATCCATCCAATGGGAAGGGAACCAGAGGGTAAATCCCCGTTATTAGTATTAAAGTTTTCAAATTTAAAGTTTATCCCTATCAAGATTATAACTGGAAGACCAATATCACTTGCTATAAACAGAAGAAAGCCTTAAGAATAAATCCAGAACAAACTGTTATTAAATTCCAGTTAGGTAGTGTTGCCTGGTCTCTTGGTAACACATAAGGCCAGTAAGGGCCCAATGTCAGAGCTACCCTAGCACCCTGGGAGGCTTTCTCTTGATACATGGAGAATGCCAGGCACTGTGCAGAGCCCTTCACATATAGTAACTCATTTAATCCTCACGATGAGGCCAGGATGAGAATTATTATTCCCATTTTTTAAAAAAGATTTTATTTATTTATTCATGAGAGACAGAGACAGAGGCAGAGACATAGGCAGAGGGAGAAGCAGGCTCCCTCCGGGGAGCCTGATATGAAACTTGATCCCAGGACCCCAGGATCATGACCTGAGCTGAAGACAGACTCAACTACTGAGCCTCCCGGGTGCCCCCAAATGTATGTTCTTAAACACAATTTGAAAAGCACCTGGGTGGCTCAGTGGTTGAGCGTCTGCCTTTGGCTCAGGCCATGATCCCAGGGTCGTGGGATCGAGTCTCACATCAGGCTCCCTGCAGGGAATCTGCTTCTCCTTCTGCCTATCTCTGTGTCTCTCATTAATAAATAATCTTTAAAAAAAATGAAAAGGACCTGAAAACTTTCACTGGATGTGATTCATTGTTATTTGGTACTGTATCTGCTCACTGCCTAAAAGCACCCTGTATGCTATCACTTGTACACATCCTGTGCTTGGGTACACTGTGCTGGAGTCTCAACTTGTGTCGCGGTAGAGGAAAAGCAGTGACTCAGCCAAGGTCACATAGCTGTTAGTGTCATGGCCAGATGCTAGGTATCTTGAGTTCTCACCACTGCTCTTTTCTTCCTTCTGTAAAGTTCTATGCTCCCTGTGCGGGGAGGAAGGACCCCGAGGACTCTGCCTAAATGGCGAGTGGTGGCCTGAGCTGCTTCTCTCCTGAGTATCCCAGAGGATGCTGGGTGAGGATTGCAACCCCTTCCGGGGATCCCCTGCAAGAACCACAGCACGTGCACGCATGCACCCTCCCAGGCAGAAGACTCCTGGCAGAGGGCGGGGGAGCTGACCTCTGTGACCTCCGCCACTGACTTTTCCATTTTCCTTTTTAGAAATCCTGGGTTCCATTAGAGAGTAAAGCAGGAAGAGTGTACCCCCTACTCTGCGGGGTCACCTCTAGGGCCTTCTTTTTCCAGGATAGGGCTGCCCACGCCCTTCTTGCCTGCACTTCCCAGAATCTACCAGAGGAGGGGGTCCCAGCCCCTCATCCGAGCTCCCACCTTCCCTGGCCCCTCTGAGCTCAGGGGGTCTATCCGCCCCAGCCCTGGCCTCTCTTCACTCCTCTCCCAAATGCAGGCCCCTTCCAGGCCCTCTCCCCACAGCTGTGGCTAAGTCCTGCCTCCTGCCAACTCGGGGCCTGTGTGAGGGCAGGGCTGACTTCTCCCTCCACAGACCAAGGGCCCACCCTTTTCAGAAGCCAAGAGCATCAGCCCCATTTCCCCTGGGCTGGTGACACCAGCTGGGGAGCTGCTTCCCACTGCTTTGGGCTTTAGCCCAGGGGGCCGTGTCCCCACGCAGCCAATGGGCCCAGGAATACCCTGAGTAAATGATTAACTCCAGACTCAGTGACCCCAGGGCCACTGTGTCCCCACTGCCTCTCCTGGGGGGAAAGGCCAGCCTGTGGTTGGAGAGCTGGCAGTGCTTCACAGAGGAGATGAGTGTGGGTGTGAGGTCAGCACCCCCACCTGACCCCATATCTCTGAATTGAGGGGCTATAGTATTGTTGTCAGTCTGTGGTTCCAGCTCGAATTTTCTTTGTTCCCCTCTGAAGCAAGCTGTCGTTTTGTTTTTCAGAGCAAAGCTTGCTGTCAGTTTGCCCAGAATCGGGCTCCTGTCTTTTCACCGGGCCCTGGGTCATGGAGATGCTGAGAACAGACGTAACCTTCCAACCCCTCCAGATATTTCCGCTTAGCATGGGCTTCAGCCTTGAGCACAGGAGCTGGTTTGAAGGGCCAGGGC
Source organism: Nyctereutes procyonoides (assembly GCF_905146905.1). Classification (NCBI taxonomy): domain Eukaryota; kingdom Metazoa; phylum Chordata; class Mammalia; order Carnivora; family Canidae; genus Nyctereutes; species Nyctereutes procyonoides. The sequence continues at coordinate 1,166,160 of NW_026575020.1, forward strand.
TTTCCCTCCTATTAGAGCCCTCCTTGGCTGCCACTCAGGACAGGTGGGCATGGAGGTGACGGTCCAGGGGTGACAGCTGACAGTTCCCGTCACAGCACCTGAGCAAAGAGATACACACACACACACACACACACACACACACACACACACAGAGTACACAAACGTAGCAACCCACACCATCCATGAAGATGCACGCAGAAACACAGATGTGTAGACGGACGGGTGTACAGAGATACACAGAATACATGGATTCCCACACCATCCAAAGTCACACGATGTACACATGGAGAGATACACATGTATAGACACAACAGGTCTGCAGAGAGACACGGGTCCACTCAGACACACATTGGCATGCATAATTGTGCACATTTACATGCTCAGTGACTCAGCATATACATGAACAGGTACTGAGAACACACAAATACACACCCAGCTGTTGTCAGTGATGACAACGGGGGCACTCAGATCTGGAGACACGAATATACACAGACTTCTGTGTGCACATCCACACACATGCACACACACACAACATACAGAATTAGAAGCAGACATACATCCTAAGATCATACCCATCTACCCATGTACAGAGGCCCAGAGCCACACTCATTCACATGCCATAATGGTGTCTGGCATGGGAGAAGTGGCCAGTAAACATTTACTGAATGAATGAATGACTGAATGAAGAGAAAACAGCAAGAAAGAGGTAGGGCCCTATGGAAAGGGAAGACTGGCTCTGTAGACCCTGTCGTGGGGTTGGTCCTACGACTACTCAGACAGCCCCGAGGTGGCCCTCCTCATCTGTGAGGAGGAAGAGCCCAGTGGGAGATTATAAAGTTTTGTGAGCACACACCATGTGCCAGGCGGTGATCAGGGCACCCTGAGGATGTAGTCCCATTTTCCCTGCCTGGAGGTCAGGAGGCCTGGCTCTGCCACTTCCTTGACTAAAGAGGTTTGGCCAAGGCATTTAACTTCTCTGAGCTCCCATTTTCTCACCCATATAAAGGGGGAAAGAGAATAAAACTTAATCTCATTGCATCATAGTGAAGATGAAGAGCTCTCCATGGGCATGCAGTCAGCAAAACCCACACCGTGGGAAACTATAGGACAAGTAACCTGGTTTCTTCAACAAATAAATTATAAGGAAAAGAGGAGGAGAGAGAAGGGTGGAATTAGGTGAAAAGGTGTATTTTTTAAAAAAAGATTTTAAGTAATCTCTATGCAACCCTGAGATCAAGATTCACATGCTCTACTGACTGAGCCAGTGAGGTGCCCCAAAAAGATGCATGTATGTATATATGTATTTTAGAGAGGGAGAGAGGGAGTGCAAGCCAGGAAAAAGGGAGAGGGAGAGAGAGGATCTCAAGCAGATTCTGTGCTTAGTACGGAGCCTCACGGGGAGGGGGGGCAATCCCCCAAACCTGAGATCATGACCTGAGCCAAAATCAAGAGTCAGTGGCTTAACTGACTGAGCCACCCAGGTGCCCCTGAAAGTATATATTCATGGAAGAAGCAAACTTGCTTTTATTGAGTGTTTGCATGTCAGACTGGTAACTGCCACCTATGGGAGTTCATTGAATTTTCTCATTTGTCCGATCATACACAGCAGTGGGTAGATAGTATAATAAATCCTCTGTACCCATTGCGTAGCTTCAAAAGTATATATGTCTTTTAGGGGTGCCTGGGTGGCTCAGTCAGTTAAGCATCTACTTTCGGCTCAGGTCATGATCTCAGGGTTCTGGGATAGGGCCCCATGCCAGGGCTCCCTGCTCAGCAGACTTTCCACTGAGCAGGGAGCCTGCTGCTTCCTCTCCCTCTGCCCCTGCTCCTTGCTCTCTCTCTCTCTGCCAAATAAATAAATAAATAAAATCTTTTAAAAAGTCTCTTTTAATCCTTATTTGGATTCTGAATCAAACAAACCTTAAAAAATTAGACAATTGGAAAAATTTGAGCACAAGGGATATTTGATATGTTATTTTTTAGGTATGCTATGATTGTGTGTGGTGTTTTTAAAATTATTCCGTGTACTCTAGGGTGCATGCTGAATATTTATAGATGAAATGATAAGATGTCTTGCATTTGCTTCAAAATAACCCTGGAGGGCAGAAAGCAGTGTGGGGAAACAGATGCAATTAGGCTCACTATGAGTCAGGAGTTGATATTTGTTGAAGCTAGGCAATGGGTACAGGGGATTTATTATACTATCTACCCACTGCTGTGTATGATCGGACAAATGAGAAAATTCAATGAACTCCCCATAGGTGGCAGGTACCAGTCTGACATGCAAACACTCAATAAAAGCGAGTTTGCTTCTTCCATGAATAGTTTTTTAAAAAAAGATTTTATTTATTTATTCATGAGAGACAGAGAGAGAGAGGCAGAGACAGAGGCAGAGGGAGAAGCAGGCTCCATGCAGGGAGCCCGATGCTGGACTCGATCTCGGAACTCCAGGATCAGGCCCTGAACTGAAGGTAGACACTCAACCACTGAGTCACCCAGGCGTACCTTCCATGAGTAGTTTTCCTGCAAGGCATGAATATGTGAAACAGTAAATACTCCACAAATATATAATTTATGGATTTAAGAATTTCGGTATTGCCATGAGCCTCTTGTCCAGCAGGGGACTCCCTTCTCTCTGCCTCTTCCTCTGGCTGCTGCCCTGGGAGTGTTTTAAAAGGAGGGAGCTAGCAGCAGTGTGAGGGCTATGCTGCAGACCTGTTAGTGTCTGATAGAGACCTTCTCTGGGAAATGACAGAAGAAAAAAGACACATATACACAGAAGGCAGAATTTGTCCATAACCCTACAATAGGATGTCTTCCTACAGCCTACAATCTTTAGGGCCTGGGAGTCTTTAGGGAAGGCTACTGTCTTTTTTTTTTTTTTTTTTAAGATTTTTACATTTATTTATTCATGAGAGACACAAAGAGAGACAGCGACATAGGCAGAGGGAGAAGCAGGCTCCCTGTGGGGATCATCACCTGAGCTGAAGGCAGATGCTCAACCACTGAGCCACTCAGGTGTCCCAGGACAGGCTACTTACTGTCTTGAAGATAATTGATGGCAAACTCTTCCTCAGGTACTGTTCTAAGCACATGATACGTATTCACTTATTTAATTCCCGACTAACACCACAAAGTCGGTGTTACCATTATTATGAAGGATCCAAGGAGACGGATTTTAGACAAGTGGAGTTAAAGTGTTTTCAGGGCACAAGCAGAGCTTCCTAGTGGACAAGGGGAAGAGGATCCTGGAGCTCAGGAGAGAGGTCAGGGATGGAGAGGCCCTGAGTGTGGCCACGAGCTGCCAGGGAGGGGGTGGAGAAAGCAGAAAACACAATGGAGAGGTAGAAGACGGCCCACCAGGAGTCACCCAGAATCCATAGGTGGAGATGTTTCAAGAAGAAAGGGGCAGCCCACAGCATAGATGCCTCTCAGAGCATGAGAAAAGGCCTTTGGTTTCACATATCAGTGACTTTCCCATTTCAGTGTGTGAGTGTGTATGTGTGTGTGTGGGAGGGAGTAGGGTGGGAAAGTCCAGTGGCAGATGGTTGGGGAGGGGCCTGGGATGAGACCATAGGAACTTCTGGGAGAACTGTGGCATTCTTTTTTTATTTTATATATTTTATTTATTCATTCATGATAGACAGAGAGAGGCAGAGACACAGGCAGAGGGAGAAGCAGGCTCCATGCCGGAAGGACTCCAGGATCCTGCCCTGGGCCAAAGGCAGGTGCTAAACTGCTGAGCCACCCAGGGATCCCCCAGCCTCATTCTTCAAAGCATGGTTCATAGCATCACCTGGGAGCTGGTTGGAAAGGCGGAATCTGGGGCCCACTCTAGGCCTACTGAATTAGCATCTGCATTTTAATGAGCTCCCCAGGGGATTCTATGGGCATTTAAATCTGAAAAGTACTGGAGCAGGTCTGTAGGCTGGTCTCTAGAGGTCAAGAAAGGTAGGCATTCAATATGGGGATATCCCTAGTGAGTTTGAGGCCAGAGAAGATGTGGAGGGAGAGGTGGAGACCCTGGGGTGGAGCTGGACTCAGGGGTGTTGTGTTTATGGCTCCGTGGAGGCTGAGTGTCGTGTGGGACTCATGGGTAAGGTGGTGTAGTGCTGGGTGGTATTTCTGGGTCAGTCCCATGGCTGAGAGCTCCTGGGGGGAGAGCCAACTGTGTGTTCCACAGAGGAAAGAGGAATGTGTAGAGGTGTGTGTGTGTGTGTGTGTGTGTGTGTGTGTGTGTGTGTGTGTGTTTGAGGGGTTTGGCATGTATGAAGGGTGAGGTGTGGGGCTGAGCTTATGTGTATCTTTCGTATGTTTTGTGTTTTTGTAAGTCAATAAATGGAAGTTTCATATGGCCTCATCCTAATATGTGCACGTCCCAAGGCGAAGCTGCTGTGGAGGCAGGGGATTGTGGAGTATCAGGGCTTAGGAAACTGTCCTAAGGTTGAACAGCCCGCCCTCTGGACTCCGGGAACTCAGGGCTCTACCGTCAGGCTCTACGGTCCTTGGCGGATAAGGACGCTGTTCCGCGGGCGGCTGCAGCTTGTAATTACACCTATTGCCACGAGAGGGCGGTGTCAGCCCGGCGGCCCGAGGCCGGGTGCGCTCCTTGCGAAGTTACAGCTATCGGTTCCAGGGACGAGCGAGAACCGGACCGGGGCCGCGTGTAGGGGGGCAGGCTCTTGGTCCCTTCGTGCCCAGGCTTGCTGCCCGCCCCGGACTCTGGCTGCCCCCACCCCAGCCCACGCCCTTCCAGAGCCACCCCCTCTGCGTGCGCTGCTCTCGCATCCTGACACCTCCAACCCTCCCGCGTGTAGACCAGCTCTGGGAGTGAGGGTGCAGCCAAAGGGGGAGTCAGGAGGACTGGGAGGTTTTACTGGGGGGCAAAGGTGGGAGGAGGGGGTTCAGGCGTCCTGAGTCGGGACACCCGAAGGAAGCGCCCACTGTGGACCGGGGCAGGCTCCGCCCTTGCCTTGATGTGGGGTCGGACGCGGGGGTTTCAAGTCCCAGCCTCACAGACTGGCTTCCACTCCCACTGCAGGGGTTCTTTCTCCCTTTGGTCCTGTTCGTGGGGAGAAAGCTGACTTCCCTCCCGATTTACTGATTCACCGGTGGTTGCAGGTCAGACTGAGAAACCCCAGGGAAAGTACCGATGATCGTGAACCTGCTGGTGTGACAGGGCAAGGGCAGGGCGGGGAAGGGCAACGCCGTGGGTCGTGAGGCCAGTGGAGTGGGTGCAGGGTAAGGAGACCCGGGGAACCACTGCAGGACTTTGAGGAATGAGGGACCCGATCTCAACTGGGCTCCTGGAAGTTAAGGGTAGGGGTGGGTCGGAGGGGTGGGGATGGTGGATCCCAGGCAGGACCAGGGGTCTGACAGTGGGAGTGAAAAGAGGAGCTGGTGGTCACATTCAAGGTATACTTAAAAAAATAACAACAACAAAAACCCAAACCCCTTTTTTCCCATTATAAAAATATAAAACTGGATAAATAAAACCTACCTAGCCTACTAATGGATAGCTGCTTTTGCATTTGGTCCATGTGGTTCCATGCTCTTCTTGTACATTAAACAAACAAACATTGGCTGTGTCATTGTGTACCTACAAATATTTTTCTGATTTTCACTTAAGATGTCAGGAAAGTTTTTCACATTAGATCCTATATTAGTTTCCTAGGGTCGCCCTAACAAAGTGCCACAGACTGGGTGGCTGGAAGTAGCAGAAATTTATGGCCTCACAGGTGAGGAGGCTAGAAGTCCAAGATCCAGACGACTGCAGGACCACCTGAAACCTATATGGGGGAATGCTTCCTTGGCTCTTTCAACTTTTGGTATTTGCTGGCAATCCTTGGCATTCTTTGGCTTGTAGATGAACCACTCATCTCTGTCTTTGGGGTTGGATGGCTACCTTCTCCCTGGTCTTGTCTCCTCTTCTTAGAAGGACAACAGACATATTGGATAAGTGCCACCCTACTAGGATGACCTCATTTTAACAAATTAAGACTGCAACATCCTGTTTCCAAATAAGGTCTTCTGAGGTACTAGGTGTTAGGACTTCAACATATCACACTTCTCAATTGTGCCTTTTAGTGACAAAGATTTCAACAAGGGTAAAATTCCCTTGTTCATTTAATTAATTTCTATTATTAAACATTCGATTTGCATCCAACTTATATGTGATTATAAACATAATTAGTGGGGCGCCTGGGTGGCTCAGTCGGTTAAGTGTCTGTTTTCAGCTCAGGTCATGATCTTGGGGTCCTAGGGTCAAGCCCCATATCAGGCTCCCGGCTCAGAAGGATAGATAAAATCTTAAAAAAAAAAAACAACAACCCCATAATTAGCACTTCACGCATAACATTTTCCTTCAAATTGTTGAATGATTTTTTTAAGGATAAATATTCAGAAAAGGGACTATCTGATCAAAGTTTATGAAAGATTGTGATTACATTTTCCATTTGGGGAGAGGTATATGATGAGAAGAGATGAAGCACCCAGGCGGAAAAGAATTACCCACAGGCTCATCAGCCAGAGAAAGCTTCCACCAGTCTGCTGTATTTTTTTTTAAGATTTTATTTTTAAGTGATCTCCACATCTGATGTGGACCTGAAACTCACCTTGAGACCAAGAGTGGCTCCACCACCTGCCCCAGCCAGGCGCACCCTTCTGTATATTTTTTTTAAAGTTTTGTTTTAAATTTTTATTTATTTATTCATAGAGATGCAGAGAGAGAGAGAGAGGCAGAGGCACAGGCAGAGGGGAGAAGCAGGCTCCATGCAGGGAGCCCAATGTGGGACTCGATCCAGGGTCTCCACGATCACGCCCTGGGCTGCAGGCGGCGCTAAACCACTGCGCCCCCGGGGCTGCCCCCTGCTGTATATTTTTATACACACTTACTACCTTTATTTTTTTTTCTGGGTTGAGATCATATAGCAGGTAAAATTTTGTATTCTGCTTTCCCCACTTAAAGGTCCCAAACAGCTTCTCATCTCATAAACTTCACAATCAACTGCACAGTTGCGCAGTGTTACACTGTAGGAATATTTTAAAATTTATTATTGAATATGCTATTATTAGAGATTTATGCTACTTCCAAGTTTTCACTGCTATAAATAAACTGTGGTACACATTTTTGCAAATATTGCTGAAATTAGTTTATTTCGGTAAGTGCCCAGAAACTGAATCCATAGTTTAAAGTGCATAAATTCCCACTGAGTCTTTGGAAATTACTTTTCAAAAGGGTTGTCCCAACACACATTCATCAGCCCTGAATGGATGAGTATGTCTGAGAATGCCAGCACTCTCGCCAGCAGTGAGTTTTATCTCTTTATTTATTTTTTACATTTTGTTTTTTTTTTAATTTTTTTTTTTAATTTTTATTTATTTATGATAGTCACAGAGAGAGAGAGAGAGGCAGACACAGGCAGAGGGAGAAGCAGGCTCCATGCACCGGGAGCCCGATGTGGGATTCGATTCCGGGTCTCCAGGATCGCACCCTGGGCCAAAGGCAGGCGCCAAACAGCTGCGCCACCCAGAGATCCCTTTTTTTAATTTTTTTAATTTTTATTTATTTATGATAGTCACACAGTGAGAGAGAGAGAGAGGCAGAGACATAGGCAGAGGGAGAAGCAGGTTCCATGCACCGGGAGCCTGACGTGGGATTCGATCCCGGGTCTCCAGGATCGCGCCCTGGGCCAAAGGCAAGCACCAAACCGCTGCGCCACCCAGGGATCCCCTATTTTTTACATTTTGAAATCTTCCCAGGTAAAACACGGTATTCTATTTTGTCTTTTTTGGTGACCAGTGATGCCATCTGTTCTTATGTTACCTTTCCTCTTTCGAAGTTGTCTCTTCATGTGCACTTATCTTTTTGTATCCTAATGTTTTACGTAGAGATTTGTATATTCATTTTACATATAAAAGATATTACCATTTGTCAAGGCACCTTGGTGGCTCAGGAGCTGAGCGTCTGCCTTTGGCTCAGGGCGTAATCCTGGGGTCCTGGGATCGAGTCCTGCCTGGGGCTCCCCAGAGGAAGTCTGCTTCTCCCTCTGTCTATGTCTGTGTCTCTCATGAATAAAATAAAATATTTTTTAAAAAGCTATTACTCTTTGTCATATCTGTTATATGGATTTCTTTCTTTTCTTTTTAGTTTCTTGGCTCATTTAAAAACTAGTTATTGGAAAATGCAAATCAAAACGGTAAGGGGAGCCTCACTGGCTCAGTAGGTGGAGCGTGCAACTCTTGATCTCAGGGTTGTGAGTTTGAGCCTGTTGGGCATAGAGATTAATAAAGAGATTAACTACCCCCAAAAAACCACAACAATAAGATGCTTCCTCATATGTGTTAGGATGACTACGGTCAAAAACATGAGAAAGTAACAAGTGTTGGTGAGGATATGGAGAAATTGGCATCTCTGCACACTGTTGGTGGGAATGTAAAATGGTGTCATTGCTATGGAAACAGTATGGCATTTCCTCAAAACTTAAGATGGTAGATTTTATGTTATGTGAAATTTTTTTGGTGTCTATGTTATGTATATATATTTTTAAAGATTTTATTTATTTATTCATTAGACATACAGAGAGAGGCAGAGACACAGGCAGAGGGAGAAGCAGGCTTTCCATGGGGATCCTGATAATAGACTCGATCCCAGGATCCCGGGAGTCCTGGAATCGAGACCTGAGCCAAAGGCAGATCCTCAACCACTGATCCACCCAGGCACGTCTAGGTTATGTATATTTTACTATAATTAAAAAAAACAACCCAGAGAAGGAAAAAATAGAGCAGATATCCACTAAACAACTTAATGAATTTTAGTTTGCGTAAAGTATCTCTGTGTGCTGGGCGTGGAGATTATAAATATAAACAACAAGATGTCAAGGTGCCCATAGACCATGAGGATCAAAATTGAAACCAACATTCACAAGGCGCTCTGATAGAAGATGGAGCAGCAGCCGGGTGCCAGGGAGCATTCAGGGGCGACAGCCCACCCACACTCGATAAGGTGAGGGCTGGGGGTGAGGGAGGGAAGCTTCCCCCGAGCTCCATATAGGACAGATTAGGAGCGAGCCTGGCTAAAAGAGGGTGTTCATGCGTCATTTCAGTTGCGCTTTTATGACACATACATGCGTTTAATGCTTCTGTGGGCAAAGCTGTTGACCTTTCTCTTGTGATTTCGTCCAGTCCTCTGTAAAAACCTCTTCCCTCAAGAGTTCTGGTTGTGCTTTCTTCCTGATTTTGTGTGGCTCAATTTATTTTTTATGTGTAACTCTGTAGTCTACCTGGAAATTACTTCGGTGATGGGTGCAGGGTCTGAAGGAAGGATAAGGGACCCCAGTGGGAGGGTGGAAAGGCAGAAGGGGAATGTCGGGGGGCTGCAGAGGATACTGTCTTCATTCTGCCGCCCTCCTCCCTGACATGAAGGCTCTGGGGCTCCCACACCGGTGACCTCTTCTCCCTGTGGCTGTTTGACGTGAGGGATGGGGTGGGTATAGAGGGGGAAGCCCCAGGTGATTGGAGGTGATGACCCAGTAAGACCCTGCTGCCCTTGACGTATGAAGGATCCCGGGCAGGCCGCTGTAAGGGCTTCCAATATAGGGTTCGAATAGGATGGCATGGAAGCGTCTGTGCCATCTCTCCCTGCCCATCGCTGCTGCTCAAGTTATCACTCTATCTCACTTCCCACTATAAATACAGTTGACCCTTGAACAATGCAGGGGGTAGGGATGTCAACTCCCTGCACAGTCAAAAATCTATGTATAACTTTTGACTCCCCTAAAACTTAACTACTACTACACTACTGTTGACCGGAATCCTTATAAACAGTTGATTAACACACATTTTTTTAAAGATTTATTTATTTATTTATTCATTCATGATAGACATAGAGAGAGAGAGAGAGAGAGAGAGAGAGGCAGAGACACAGGAGGAGGGAGAAGCAGGCTCCATGCCAGGAGCCCAACGTGGGACTCGATCCCGGGACTCCAGGATCGCGCCCTGGGCCAAAGGCAGGCGCTTAACCACTGAGCCACCCAGGGATACCCTAACACACATAGGGTATATACATAGATGTACTATATACTGTGTTCTCACAATAAAGTAAGTTACAGGGCAGCCCGGGTGGCTCAGCGGTTTAGTGCCACCTTTGGCCCAGGGCGTGACCCTGGGGACCTGGGATTGAGTCCCACGTTGGGCTCCCTGCATGGAGCCTGCTTCTCCCACTGCCTGTGTCTCTGCCTCTCTCTCTGTCTCCCTCTGATCTCTCATGAATAAATAAATAAAATCTAAAAAAATAATAATAAAGTAAGCTACAGAAAAGAATATGTTATTAAAATCATAAAGAAGAGAAAATACATTTACAGGACTGTACTGTATTTATTGAAAAAGCCGACGTATAAGTGGATCCATGTAGTTCAAACCTGTGTTGTTCCAGGGTCAAAGGTAATTGTATTTCTGTGCTTGTTCACTTGTTTTGGGCTGTATTTTTGCTGGACCATAAATCCCCAGAGGCCTCACCGCTTGTCTATCTTGCTCTTTCTTATATCCCCAGGTGCCTGGAGCAGGGACTGGTATGGAGTAGGTGCTCCCGGAATATGGGGTGAATGAATAAGAGGAAAGAACACCCTCTGTGTGCTGACCTCTGGGGGTGTGGGTACACAGGAAGCCAGGAGGAGTTGCCTTGCTGAGCCGTCAGCTCCAATGTTTGCGGGCAGATTGCGGATGAGGGTTCAACAATCTAGACCCCACCCTCAAGTCTGGGGCAGACCCCTTATGGTCTGGTTTTAGGGCCTGCAATCCATGGGGGGCAGGGAAGCTGAGGGGCCAAGGGAGTCTCCCAACCAGAGATGCCCTCTGTAGCTGAGGCTGGGGCTGGGTTGGAGATGAGGCTGAGGCTGGGCCTCTGTCTGGGTCCGAAGGGACAGGGCTGGGGGAGGCAGGGCTGAATCATGAAGGCGGCTCTTCCTGATGAAGCTTCCTGTCTCAGGGGTTCAGAGACATTCATTACAGCCAGGAGGAGAAGTAATTAAGCCAGAGAGCAGCAGGGGTGCGGGGAGAGAGGGAGGTCTGGTTTTCTCAGGAGGCTCCTGGTAAAATTAATAAGGGCAGAGGAGGGGAGAGCCCTGCCCAGTCTGGAAATGTTGGTAATAGAGATGTGGCTTCAGAGTCACCCACGTCTGTGCTGACCACCAGGGGAGTGGACACAGATGCCCGAGGAGTGTGCAGCCATCGGGCTCCATGAGGGCAGCCGGAGACAGAGGAAGGAGCTCGGACCAAGGGCCAGATTGGCCTCAGCTTTTGCTGTGGTATCCACTTACCTGCTGTGGGACCTGCAGCAAGCTGCTTAACCTTCCTGAGCCTCAGTTTCTTTATCAGTAAAATGGAGCTAATAATGCAGACCTTATAGGATTGCAATGGGGCGTAAACGTAACATGCTTAGCAGTGTGCCCAGCATGTAGCAGACACACTGAGCTGGGATTAAAAAAAAAATGGTTTATGGCAGCTGGGCTGGAGAATTCATCCACTTATGAGCAGGTGGCAGGGTGGAGAGGCAGGAACATGCAGGCTCCCCTGATGGTGGCTTATGGTGGTTCCGAGTCCTGGGGCAGGCATTACAGCCCCAGGTATGGTTTCACAGGTTTTTCCTCCATTTTCTGTGTTCCTTCCAATGGCCTTGCAAGGATACTATTCCCATTTACATATGATGGAAACTGAGGCTCAGAAAGGCAAAATCAATGGGCTTTAAGACTGAGATTCCAGTTTAGGCTTGTCTGGGGCCACAGTCCTCAAAGGATCCTTTCCTTTATGCTTCAAGAAACTCGGTCTTGGGGTAAACCATGCGGACTAATGGGGGCAGCTAGCCTCCTCCTTAGACACCCCAAATGCCTCACCTCGTGGACATATACTTGGGTGTCTTCAGGAGAAAAAGACCCAGACACTCACTTCTCTTTATGGGCCAAGGGGCCCTCCCTGTTGCCTACTCCTGGTCAATCTTGAATCTCTGCTCCTCCTAGGCACAGAGCCTGGCTCTGCTTTTTTTCTGCTGAGACCACAGCCCTTTTGGGCTCTGGTCCTTCCTTGGGCCTTGTTCCTGGATCAAGGCTGGAGGGGTTGGGGAGGGGGGCCAGGCTTTTGCTCTGGGGCAGGGAGGTGACAGTGGAAGACATAAAGTTGTAGTCCTGGGGCCTTCTGACAAGATGGGGAGACAGGGGACAGGGAGCTGGTGGACAGGACAAATTCTCACCCTGCAGAGGCCAGGCAGGAAAGAAAGGGTGACAGCAGGTGGAGTTTGGGTGACACACTCATGCACTAGGGTAGATGTCCCTGCTGGCAGGCCAGCCTAGGGCCAGCTCTCAGGAAGTCAGGGGGGGATCCCACGAGGAAGAAGCGGGGTCTCCCACCCCCTGAGCAAATTTCAAAAATATCGTTCCCTAGCTGGGGCTAGAGTGCCAAGAAAATAAAGAGAACAATGTCTTATGGATTATATATTTATTTTTAATTATTTTATTTTAATTATTTCTTGTTTTTAATTTTCTCAGTTAAAACTTTTCTGATTATAAAAACAGTATCTGTTGCAAACTATAAAAATAACATAAAAATATCAAGAAGAAAATCACCTGTAGTTCCATTCCAAGAGGTGACTATCCTTGACATCTTTATGTACAGAATTTCTCTGAGGGATTTCCTTTCACGTATAGACATAGACATGTATATTTGTATAGATTCAGAGCCACTCTGTACTATTTTTATGTACTCAACCTTGTCATTCAGTGATCTTCTAAAATGTGATTTTTAGTGGCTCCATTAATATAGTACATCTTTCATATATACTATAATTTACCAATTGTCGGATATTTGGGGATTTTGCGTTGTTTCTCCTTTTCTGTGTATTTTGTTAAATGCTGCTTTGCTGAGTATTCTTGTACTTACTCTGGATGTATCTACTGTTTACCTTCACAGAAATGGGAACCTGGATAAAAGGTAGATGCTCATGATGCTAGAGCAGCCTTCTGAAAATTCTCCTACAGTCTCCTCTTTAGTGTTCGAGACGGGGCTGGTCATGGCCTGGGCAGCACTGGGTGTTGTCGTTGAAAAACAAAATTTTTGTCCCCCAATTTTTTAATTGGAAAAAAAATACCTCTTTTAATTTGTATTTCTTTGATTAATATTGTGATAATATAAATATTTCTCACTGTTATTAGTCAATTGCATATTGTCCTTGCTCACTTTTTGAAACTGGGGTCTGGGTCATTTCCTTATTGATCTATAGGTACTCTTCACATATTACAGATTTTTTTAAGATTTTATTTATTTATTCATGAGAGACAGAGAGAGAGAGAGAGGCAGAGACACAGGCAGAAGGAGAAGCAGGCTCCATGCAGAGAGCCTGATGTGGGACTCTATCCTGGGTCTCTAGGTTTAGGCCCTGGACTGAAGGCAGTGCTAAACCGCTGAGCCACCAGGGCTGCCCTACAGATTTTTTTTTTTTTAAGATTTTATTCATTTATTCATGAGAGACACAGGGAGAGAGGCTGCTGAGAACAGGCAGAGGGAGAAGCAGGCTTCTGCAGGGAGCTCCATGTGGGACTCGATCCTGCGACCCTGGGATCATGCCCTGAGCTAAAGGCAGCCACTCAACCTCTGAGCCACCCAGGTGTCCCCACATATTCCAGATCTTAAAGCTTCTTTGGTTGTATATGTTGCAATTATGTCTCTTGAGTTTGAGGCCTGTCTTTTAATTTAGTTTTTTTATTATATAGAGAAATGTTATATTTTAATGTAGTCTAACTTATACATTTTTAATGTATTCATTTCATTTATTGTCATATTATTTCTATGTATTTAGAAGGGCTTTTTCACTTTCATTGTAAAAGTCACATAACCGCTTTCCTACAAGTTTGGAGGAGAACAAAGTCATGCCCAGTACCACCGCCTCGTGCAACCAGACTGGATTTAATTAAGAGCAAAATCGAGATTTAACGATCTGGCCAGGTCCCAGTCTAGACTTTAGGCAATCAATTTCAGTGACCTCGGAGCCGACTCCGTGCCTTGACACCCAGATGCCAGCTCCTTTTGCCGCTGTGCCTCAGTGTCTTCCTCGGTAAACCGAGGAGGCTGGACCGACCCGCTGGTCTCTTGGGAGGAGGTCGGTGCAGGCTCCGGGTTCACAAGGCGCCAGATTCAAATCTGTACGCTAAGGTTTGCACCCGAAGGAAGCAGTTTCCGCCTCCGCAAAATGGGAATCGTAACAGTGCCTCCCTCACCGAGAGGTTGAGAGCTTGTTGGGAAAATGAAGTCCGGTGATTGAAATGCTTCGCAGGCAGCCCTGCGCCCCAGTTAAGCCTCGGTCAAACTAGATCCTAGTAGTACTAGTAGTAGTAGTAGTGGTAGGGGTGGCGGTGGTAGTGGTGTTTAGGAATTCCTGCCGAGCCCCCGGCTCCCACCCTTTGGGAATCCAGGTCAAGACGTGGCTCCCTGGCTGTGTCGCCGCCACCAGGGGAAGGAGGCCGGGGCTGACAGACAGACAGACGGACAGGCACGGGGCAGCCAGGCCCGGTGGCCTAGGCCGGGCCCGGGAGGGGAGGGGCCAGGGCTGGTGGGGGGGGGGGGCGGGCAGCCGGCGGCGCAGGGCGCGGGGGCTCTCCGGCCTCCCCGGGGGGGGGCCCTCCTCGCAGCGACCCCATCGCCTCTCCGGATCCGCGGGGCGATCGGAGGCGGGCAGGGTGCCGGGAAGTGGCGGTGTCCCCCGCTCCCTCCGGTCCTTATCAGCGCCGGCCGGATGAGCGCGGCGGGGCGAGGGGTTCCGGCGCTGCGCGCTGCTGCTGTTGCGGGAGATAATGTGTTTGCGGGAGATAAGCGCGGCGCGGCCGCTCGCCGGCTCTGTACACAGACGCCACTTAGCTGTGCAAACACCTGCGCTCGCCTCGCGCCGCCGCGGGCGCAGGACCCCCGGGGGGGCGGGGCGGCGTGCGACCGTGGCCGTCCCCGCCGCCGCCCGGGTGTGGGGGCCGGGCTGGGAAAGGGCGCGGAGTGGGCGGACCTGCCCGCCGGGTCCGCCTGCGGCCTCCAGGGCCCAGAGGGTGAGAGCTGGTGCGCGCCGTGCGGGAGGGTGGGCGGTGGGTGCAGGTGGGCATCTGAAGGAGTCTTCCTGTGATGAGAGCCCCTGGGGTAACAGCCCTCCCAGCCAGCGGTGTCGCCTCCAGCCAGGCCCCAGGGATCTATCCCCTACTCCCTACCAGCTCTCACCCTCCTTCCCTTGGGGACAGGCTCCCAGACTCCTAGGGTCTCAGAAGCAGGGGGTGGGGGCTTAGGCCATCTGAGTCCCGGTGGGGCTGGGGGCTGGGGGACACCCAGCAGGCTCCAGAGCTGGGGACTGAGTTAGAGAGGGGCCTCAGTGGGAGAGCCCTTGGGACGTGACCACAACTTCTCACCACCTCCTTCATCCCAAGGCAGTCAGCTCTGCCCCCCAAACTCTCCTTAGATCCCTGCTTTCCCCTCCCAGATGCTTTCAGGATCTCAACATGCTGCGGGAGGCCACAGACTTGGAGCCACCACCATCCTTTTCCTTCGTAGGATACCCCATGCCAAGGTTGTCTGAAGGACAAACCATCTTCTATAAGACAAAATGAACAGCTGCCCCCAGAGCAGGGAAGGGCCCAGGCTCCCAGTGGAGCCCAGAATCCAGCTTGGCCCAGTTTCAGACCTAAGCCTTACTGACATCTCATTAGCTTGAATGACTGTCCAGTTCTGTCCAGTCATGCCTGTTTCTGCCACATGCCCAAATCTGCTTTATTTCCTAGTACTCCTGCTTTTGCCAGAACCTTGGCTAAACCTTTTTTTTTTTTTTTTTTTTTTTGCCTGACTCCTGCCTGGGCGCAAGGCTGCCAAGTACTAGCATATAGGTAATAGGAGGACTTCTGGGAGACTGGCAATGTGTTCCATCTCTTACACTGGATGCTGGTTACACTGGTGTGTTTAGTCTGTGGAAACCCATTGAACTGAACAGTTGCAGTTTGTTCACAGCAATGTATAGTTTCTCCAATAAAAAAAGTTGAAAAAAATTTAAAACATTTATAGAGGGGCACAGTTGGTTAAGCATCTGACTCTTGGTTTCAGCTCAGGTCATGATCTCAAGGTCATGAGATCAAGCCCTGCATCAGGCTCTGTGTTAGGCTCCACACTGGACATGGAGCCTGCTTAAGATTCTCTTTCTCCCTCCCCACTTTCCTCCCACTGCTCATGCACACACACTCTCTCTCAAATAAATAAATCTTAAAAAAACACATTTATAGAACTACCATTTGGATGAATTTAAGCTCTCTGTCACAGACTAAATTCTCTCTGCCCTGTTTTTTTCCTCTTCTCCTCTTCCCTCACTCCCATCCCTAGGCCTCATCTGGATGCCAACGTCCTCATTTCTCCTTTGGCCTACTTCTAGTTGCTCAAGTCATGGGATTATAGTCAACTACATTTACAATTTTTCTTGTTATTAGAGAAGGGAGTACTTAAATTTTTTTTTTCCACAAAGATGCTGTATAGGCAGATGCCATCCTTGCCCAGGAGTCTTGTTTCCCCTTGGATGTTTTATCACTGGGGATTAGGTCCAGCTGAAAGTAAAGAAAAACAGAAATTTATAATGCCTCAACCTGGTGGTTCTCAAACTTGAGTGTGCATCAGAATCAAGCAGAGGCCTTGTTAAAACCCAGTCCTTACCCCCAGATTCTGATTCAGTAGTTCAGGATGGGGCTTGAGAATGTGTCTTTCTAACAAGTTGTGAGGTGAGAATGATTGCTGTAAACATACAAAGTTTTATTCTCCAGGGTAGGTGTGGTAGTGAATTGTCAGGGATCCAGGGCCTGTCAGGACTTCCACTCTGGCTAAGATGTGTCCTTTGCCTTATGGTCCAAAATGGCAGCTTGAGTTCCAACCATTTGGTTTTTCTCCAGCAAACAGAAAGGAGGAGAAGCAGAAAAAAAAAAAACCCAAAAACATACCACACACTATTATGGTGTCTTAAAATGCCTTTAATGACACTTCCTAGAAATTATAAATATTACTTTCATTTGCAATTCATTGGCCAGAACTTAGTCCCATCTACATAACTAATTGCAAGAGAGATTGGGACTGTGTTTTGTTTTGTTTTGTTTCTAATTCTGGATGGCTAGGTTTCAGCTAAGTCTGAGGTTATCTGACTAATGAAGAAGAGAAGAATAGATTTGGGGATAACCAGCAAGAGTTAGAGAACACATCCCAAGCCACCCCATCAGCCCAGGACCAGAGAGCCAGGCCTTTCAGAGACTCAGGCCTAGCTGACTAAGATTAGGTGACCTCACGGAAGCAAGTCACTTTACCTCTTTGTGTCTCATATCTTTGTGAAATAGAGAGTCTTTCATATCTTTGTCCAACGAACATGTATTGAAGCTCTTCTCCAGCTTGGCACTCGACTGGGGACTCTGATGCAGAGACGTAAGTCAAGGACACTGCATGTGAGGTGCCCACAGTGCAGCGGGCAGACGTACAAGCACCTCTGTCCTTCGGATGCAGGATGTTGAGGGCTGTGCTTTGGGGAGCCCAGCCACAGAGTGGGAGTGGGGGTGACCTCTACAAGTAGCATTTCCTCCTACCTTTACTGTTGTAGGAGCAAAGAAAAATCCTGACTTACAGGATTTTTACAAAAATCACTTACAAATTGTGACTTACAAATAGCAAAGTATTGTAGAGAACATGTTGCATTTCTCTCTGATGGACGAACCCAAATGAAGTGTCTGGGGTGTAATTCCCAATGCTGCCAGGCCTCACCAGCAGGAGAGGGAGGTGACGGGGGAGAGCATGGAGGAGCTTTAAATATTCCTGGAAGCCACCGATGGGCTTCCTCAGAACGATGTCCCTTCACACAAATTTTGTCATGCAACTTCAAGGGGTTCACAGATTCCCAAAGCCCATCACAGGACCTGCTTAAGAACTGTTTTTTAAAAAAGATTTTATTTATTTATTCATGAGAGACAAAGAGAGAGGCAGAGACATAGGCAGAGGGAGAAGTAGGCTCCCGGTGGGGAGCCTGATGTGGGACTCGATCCCAGGACTCTGGGATCATGACTGGAGCCAAAGGCAGACGCTCTACCACTGAGCCACCCAGGTGTCCCAAAGATCTCATTGTAGGGGCTCCTGGGTGGCTCAGTAGGTTAAGTGTCTGACTTGGTTTTGGCTCTCATTGTGATCAGGTTCATAAGATCGAGACCCGTAGCAGGCTCCCTGCTCAGTGGAAAAGCTGCTTGCATTCTCTACCCCTCCCTCTGCTCCTCTCTGCCACTCCACGTTCTCTCTTTCTCCATCTCCAATAAGTAAATAAACCATTTAAAAAATTAATAAATAAAGAGCGCTTATTGTAGAGAGAATCTCCTTCTCAGCTAGTGATGGTTTTTAAGAGCCCTGGGTCTGGGACAGCAGTTGCACGAGGTTTCCCCGTTAGCCCCAGCCTGGAGTGGGGCCTGCAAGCAGAAAGACCCCTGTGGCAGTGGCGGGGGCAGGACGGCTGGGCTGTGGTTCTGGGGACCCCAGCGCTGAGCTGAGGAGAGAGGCAGGCGGAGGGAGGCGGGAGAAAGTGGCCAGAGGGGTGAAGGAGGGTGAAGCAGGAAGGACCACGAACTTGTCATGCTGAGGAATGGGCGGGTCTGTGCCGCCCCCCCTTCTCAGGCCAGTGTCCTCCAGCTGGGGGCAGCACTGTCCACCCCCTCCCTGGGTCCTGTGGGAGCAAGGGGGTGTCAGGGAGAGGCTTCTGGAGCCCTAGTTTCGGAGCAGCCAGCCTGGGCCTTGGCCTGGGAGGCGCCAGGAGGGCGGATGGTGGGTCATGTTGTGTTTTCTCTTCTGTCTGCTGTTACCTGCCTGCTCCGGGCATGGATGACACAGACTGAGTCACAGTAATGGCTTTCCATGGAGCCTCAGAACTAATGGAGCTGCTAACAAGTGACTGAGCAAATGAGTTGACACCACTTTATCACTCCATGGGGGCCGTGGAGCAAGCCACAGGCTGCACAGGGGACCTGGGGTGGAGTAGTGGTGAAGCCTGTCACCTGGGCTGGGCAGGGGAGGTAAGAGAGAGGGAGAGGGAGAAGTGAGAGGCTCTGGGTGAGGGAGGAGAGGACAATGTGTGGAAAGGGAGTTAGTGAGAGATGTGGAGAGGGGTGGGGAGATGCTGGGGGTGGAGAAGTAGAGTGAGGAGTGGAAGGGATATTGGGGGTAGGGGGTGGGGTGAGGGTCCCCCTCTGTGCTGGGCACCGTGGGATGCAAAGATAAGAAGCCCAGGCCTTGGCCTTGAGGAGACCACAGTTTGGATGGGGAGGGAGACACAGAAATATCTGTTATTTTATTTATCGGAGAAGCCTGTGACATGGGCTTTATTATTCCCTTTTTGCAGAGAAGCTCAGAAAGGTCAAGCAACTTGCCCAAAGTCACACAGCTGAGAAATGCAAGTGAGATTCAAACCCAGAACAGTCTGTCTCCAGGATCCACGCCTTTTCCACCACCCTCAGTTTGCAAGTAGGTGGAAAGGAAGACATGATCAGAAATCATTAAGAACGGATTACTCTGGGTTGATCTAATTTGCCTCATTAATGGAATTACTTGGTTAGAGGTGGAGGTGCCACAGGCTCCTTGTGTCTGGACTTTAGCAAGGCACTTGGCAAAATCTCACCTGACATCCTGTGGACACAAGAGTGATATATGGGCAAATAGCTCAATGGCTGGAAGAATTTCTGATTAGATGTGGGGCTGATTCTAAAGACAGTTGATGGCAGAGCCAAGGCTATCAATGGGAGGCACTGACTTTGGCCCAGGGACTCCGACCTGGGTCCTGTTCTACTTCACTTTTTTTTTCTTCTTTTCCCTTACTTGAATTTTTTTTTTAATTAAGAAAAGTTTTTTAAAAATGTATTCATGAGAGACACACAGAGAGAGAGAGGCAGAGACAGTCAGAGGGAGAAGCAGGCTCCATGCAGGGAGCCCGACGTGGGACTTGATCTCAGGACTCCAGGGACCACGCCCTGGACCAAAGGCAGGTGCTAAACCGCTGAGCCACCCAGGTGTCCCTCCCTTCCTTGTATTTATTTTCCATTACCCAAGTAATATACGTCTATCATACACAAATGTAAACTATGGATAAGCAAAAAAAAAAGAAAAGAAAAAGCCCATTCTGGATCTTACGAAGAACATTTGCTGAACAATCTTTTCAACTTGATGTAACTTTGAAAATTTTCATAATGAAATGTTGGAGATAAAAAAAAACCCTCAACAAGGGGTGCCTGGATGGCTCAGTCTGTAGAGCGTGCGACTCTTGATCTTAAGGTTGTGAGTTTGAGCCCCACGTTGGATATAGAGTTTCTTTAAAATCTTAAAAAAAAAATCTCTCCACAAAAGGTAACCCCCTGTTCACATTCAGGGTATATCCTGCCAATGTCTTTATTACAAAGAATAGCCATAAAATGTAGCATTTTATTGGGCATTTACAATGAGGTGGCAACGGTGCTGAGCATCTTACAGCACCATATCATTAAATCATCATATGCCTTTACGGGCAGTTTTATGATCTATTTTTCACAGATGACAAAACCGAGGCTCAGAGATGAAATCACTTGACCACAGAGGCTGGGGGAGCAGATGAAACAGAATTTGAACCAGGATTTATCTGGCTCTAGAACTGAACTCTGTGCTTCTAGGAGACCTCACGCTCTCTAAATGCATCTGGACCTGCTCCCCACAGTCCTCCCCTTCCCACCTCTCCCTCCTGGGA
The DNA here is from genome assembly GCF_905146905.1 of Nyctereutes procyonoides. Taxonomy (NCBI): domain Eukaryota; kingdom Metazoa; phylum Chordata; class Mammalia; order Carnivora; family Canidae; genus Nyctereutes; species Nyctereutes procyonoides. The sequence goes on from NW_026575020.1 coordinate 1,186,942, forward strand.
GTTGTTTGTGTTGAGTGATCATGACTTTTTATGCTATTTCCCTTCTGCTTGCACAGAACCTGGGGACACCACCTAGGGGGTGACCTCACAGAAGCACAGACCCTGGTGAAGCAGGATATTCTCCTGCTCTTTGAGCAGCCCCCCAGCGGGCAGTTCTCATATGTTCCTTATACAGGTAGGTGTCTCAGGTTCACAAAGCCAGGAATTTATTTTATTTTTAATACTTTTCGAAAGCTTACTAATTACCAGGCAGTGTGTTAATAGATATAGTAGCTTTAAAGAAATGATTCTAAAAATTAACATACAGTAAAATTGAGGGCAGCCCCGGTGGCGCAGCGGTTTAGCGCCTCCTGCAGCCCAGGGTGTGATCCTGGAGACCCCGGGATCGAGTCCCATGTCGGGCTCCCTGCATGGAGCCTGCTTCTCCCTCTCCCTGTGTCTCTGCCTCTCTCTCTGTGTCTATGAATAAATAAATAAAATCTTAAAAAAAACATACAGTAAAATTGACTTTTTTTTGGTTGGTTTATAGTTCTGACTTTTAACACATGCATAGATTTCTGCGGTCACTACCATGGGTCAGCATATAGAATAGTTACGTCACTCTGAGGGGCTCCCCGGCACTATCCCTGTGCAGCCATTCCTCCTCCTACCCCTATCTTTGACAACTACTGATCTGTTCTTTATCAACCATGGTTTTATCTTTTTGAGCATGTCATATAAATGGAATTATACAGTATATGACCTTTTGAGATAGGCTTTGTGCACTCAGCCTAATGCCTTTGACATTAATCCAATTTATTCTGCATCTCAATGGTTCATTCCTCTTAATTGCAAAGTAGTAAATATCCCAATATACGAACGTACCATAGCTTATTCGTTTGGTCACTCACTGACAGATATTTGGATTGTTTCCAACTTGGGGCAATTATGAATAGAGCTGCTATAAACATTCATGTACAGGTTTTCATGTGGACATTGTATTCATTTCCGTAGGATTAATGCCTTGAAGAGGGATTTCTGGGTCATACAGGGTTGAAAGGTTCTCAAGTTGAACTTCAGAAGACAATGCCAAAGTCCTTAGACATTTGTCTGCCTCTTCCTTTACAATTCTTTTAGTGCAGATCTTTTGGCAGCAAATACCCTTAGTAGTTCTTCTTCTTCTTCTTCTTCTTCTTCTTCTTCTTCTTCTTCTTCTTCTTCTTCTTCTTCTTCTTCTTCTCCTCCTCCTCCTCCTCCTCCTCCTCCTCCTTCTCCTTCTCCTTCTCCTTTTTAAAGATTTTATTTATTTATTCATGAGAGACACAGAACGAAGGCAGAGACATAGGCAGAGGGAGAAGCAGGCTCCTCGCAGGGAGCCCGATGTGGGACTCGATCACGCCCTGAGCTGAAGGCAGATGCTCAACTGCTGAGCCACCCAGGTGTCCCCACTTAGTCCTTTTTTTCACTAATTTATTTTCTTTGTTTTTTTTTTAAGATTTTTAAATTTTTTTTATTTTTTAAAGATTTTATTTATTTATTCATGAGAGAGAGAGAGAGAGAGAGAGAGAGAGAGAGAGACAGGCAGAGGGAGAAGCAGGCTCCATGCAGGGAGCCTGACGCGGGCCTCGATTCCGGGTCTCCAGGATTACGCTCTGGGCCAAAGGCAGGTGCTAAACCGCTGAGCCACCCAGGGATCCCCAAGATTTTATTTTTAAGTAATCTCCATACCTAACGTGGGACTTGAACTCCTGGCCCTGAGATCAAAAGTCGCAGGTTCCACCCACTGAGCCAGCCAGGTGCCCCCTCTGTGACTTGGAGTGGATGATTTCTAGTGCTCTATCTTCACATTCACTGGTTCTTTCCTTTGTAATATCCATTCTGCTATGATCCCATGCAGGCATTTTTTTTTAAGATTTTGTTTATTTATTCATGAGAGACACACAGAGAAAGAGAGAGGCAGAGACACAGGCAGAGGGAGAAGCAGGCTCCATGCAGGGAGCCTGACGCGGGACTCGATCCTGGGTCTCCAGGGTCACGCCCTGGGCCGAAGGCAGGCGCTAAACCGCTGAGCCACCCAGGCTGCCCCCATCCAGGCAATTTCTATTTTGGTTATTTTATTTTTTTATTTCTAAAATTTCCATTTGGTTCTTTTTTTATATCTTTAATTTAGTAGCTAAGACTTTCAATATTTTCTAAATATTTTTTTTTAAATTTTTATTTATTTATGATAGGCACACAGTGAGAGAGAGAGAGAGAGGCAGAGACACAGGCAGAGGGAGAAGCAGGCTCCATGCACCGGGAGCCCGACGTGGGATTCGATCCCGGGTCTCCAGGATCGCGCCCTGGGCCAAAGGCAGGCGCTAAACCGCTGCGCCACCCAGGGATCCCGACTTTCAATATTTTCTATTCATTTAAAGAGTATTTGCCCAAAGCATTTAAAATAACTGCTTTGAAGTCTTTGTCAGAGAAATCTGGCCTCTGTCATCTTGGCTTTTGCATTTGTCTGAGTTGAAGAATCTCTTGGTTCTAGTATGCTGCATAATGCTCACTTGTATCCTGAATATTTAAAAAGATTATATTTTGGGACGTCTGGGTGGCTCCTCGGTTGGGCATCTGCCTTTGGCTCAGGGCGTGATCCCTGCCCAGGGATTGAGTCCCATATCAGGCTCCTCACGGGGAGCCTGCTTCTCCCTCTGCCTATGTCTCTGCCTCTCTCTGTGTGTTTTTCATGAATAAATAAATAAAATCTTTTTTTTTAAATAAAAAGATTATGTTCTAAGAATCTGGGTAGGGGTGCCTGGGTGGCTCAATTGGTTGGGGGTCTACCTTCAGCTGGGGTCATGATCCCGGAGTCCCAGGATCGAGCCCCATGTCAGGTTTCAGGCACAGCAGGACATCTGCTTCTCACTTCACTTGGGCTCTCTCTCTTTCTCAAATAAATAAATAAAATCTTTAAAAAAAAAGAAATTATTTTAAAAAAAGAATCTGGCTATTGTTTTAGTTCTTCAGAGAATGTGGGCAATTTTGTTTTAGCTGACAACTGACCCAGGTGGCTTCAGGCTGCAAATCCTGACCAGACAGACTTCTGTGGGTTATATAGTTCCAATGTTATTTCTTTTTTTAAAAAAAATATTTTATTTATTTATTCATGAGAGACACACACAGAGAGAGAGAGAGGCAGAGACACAAGCAGGCTCCATGCAGGGAGCCCGATGTGGGACTCCATCCTGGGACTCCAGGATCACGCCCTAGGCCAAAGGCAGGCGCTAAACCGCTGAGCCACCCAGGGATCCCATTCCAGTGTTATTTCAACGTCAAAGCTTTTCCATGTGGCTTAGCTCTGTGGCATGTGTGTAGCATCCAGTGGCCGCCGGTCTGGGACTTGAGCAGTGGTCTATTCTCCAGTCCAGTCTCAAAAACTTAATTTGGGACATCTGGGTGGCTCAGTGGTTGAGCATCTGCCTTTGGCTCAGGTCGTGATCCCCGGGGTCCTGGGATCAACTCCCGCATTGGGCTCTCACATGGAGCCTACTTCTCCCTCTGCCTATATCTCTGCCTTTCTCTCTGTGTCTCTCACGAATAAATAAATAAAATCTTTTAAAAACAAAATGAAACAAAACAGCCCTTAGTTTTACTGCTTAGGTTTACCAGAACCATTGGGGTAGAGCTGAGGGGTGAGCTCAGGAGTTTGTGAGCCACTGTGTGAGGTGGCTTTTCCCTGTCTGCGATTTCCTTTGTGCTTCTCATTCCCTGAGGGCTTCCCTGTTTTGTTCTGTAGTGAGAAAACGGGCTTGAGTTACCCTGCTCTGCTGCACACCCCACCTCTTGGAAGCGCAGCTCTTTGATCAGAGGGGGAAATTCTGCTCCTTGAGAGTTTAAGGTGTGTTGGAGGGCTTACTGTCACCACTGCCACTGCCTTGGAATTGTCTGGGGGCTGAGGCAGGACAAAATGCAGAAGGCAAAACCAGTGGCTGCACTACCCTCTCTGAGGTTAGACCCCCCTCTCGCATCCTCCACCCAGAACCAGAGCGGTTCTGCTGGCAACCCCTCCGCGGCAGTACCCGTTCTGAATTCCCGGCTGTCTTGTATCCTGGCTGGGGGCCACCAGAGGAAACTGGGATGGCACCGCCAGTTCAGTGGCACTCTGAATTCTAGCTTTCTTCCTCGGTTTGTCCAGTGCTCTTTGTTTTCCTGACTACTCGGATGGCTGTCCATTCACCACCATTCAAGTTTGTAGCTGCATTTAGTGGGAGAGACAGGGTGGCCTGGGCTTACTCCATCTCACCTGGAACCTAATCGCTTTTAGAATGGTCACAGTTGGGGGCGTCTGGATGGCTCAGTCGGTTGGACTTCTGCCTTTGGGTCGGGTCATGATCTTAGGGTCCTGGGATTGAGCCTCAGTTGGGAATCCCCACTCAGTGGGGAGTCTGCTTTCCCTCTCCCTCTGCCCCCCTCCCACTACTGCTTTCTTGCTCTCTCTCTCATTTTCTAACTCAAATAAAGTCTTAAAAAATAAAAATACTATTATCTGCATCTGACAGATGACAAAACTGAAGTACATGGAGGGTGAGTAATTTGGTCAAGGTCACACTGCTCGAAAGTGGCTAACCCAGTCCTCTTGGCCTGTGTTCTCAGCCCCTAGTTCTGCAGCCTCAGAGGCAGGTGCATGCTAGCTCTGTGGAGTGAGATCTGGTCTACCTTTTGCGGTGGTCAGGGCCCCATATATCGTCCACCACCTAGCCTGCAGGGCGTGCAATGGGGCAGAAATACACTTTTGTCTTTAGGAGTGTACATGTATGTGTGTATGTGTGTGTAGATTCAGGGTCTGGGGAGAACCCCTCCTTGGTTCATAAAGATTGTTCTGGCTATGTCCTCACATGGTAGAAGGAGTGAGGGAGCTCACTGGTATTCCATGAGTCCTCATAACCTCATCACCCACCAAAGTCTCCATCTCCTAAGAGCATCACATTGGGGGTTAATATTTCAACATATGAATTTTTAAAAGATTTTATTTATTCACGAGAGACACAGAGAGAGAGGCAGAGACACAGGCAGAGGGAGGAGAAGCAGGCTCCATGCAGGAAGCCTGATGTGGGATTCGATCCCCGAACTCTATGATCACGCCCTGAGCCAAAGGCAGTCGCTCAACCACTGAGCCACCCAGGCGTCCCATCAATGTATGAATTTTGAAGAGTCACAGATACTTGATCTATTGCAAGTAGGCAGATAATAACCATAACAAATAAGTTATTGTATAGTATGAGAGAAGGTGGTAAGTACTGTGGGAAAAAAACAGAGCAGGTAAGGAGAATCAGGAGTGCTGAGGGAGAGGGTTGAATGCATATTTATTGGCACAGAAGGAGCCCTGTGAGGTACCACTGAATGACAAATGTAAGCCAAAATGCAGTATATACAGCATATCCCACTTTATATTTATGGATAAAAATGTGTTCTCCAAGTATTAAGAAGGTGGATGCTTCCTCAACTGTGCATTTCATATGGTTCCCTTGTATTTCAAGGGAATACACAGAATAAAGTTACACCCTTTCTGAAGAATTCCTTGTGGTTACACCCCAATTCTGAGACCTGCCGCCCATTCTTAGATCTGCATTGCTCTTTCTTCAGACTTGCAGAGTGATTCAAGTCATTTGTAGTGTGAAACCAAGATTTCCAACTCACCCACCAGAAGAAGAGGAGGTTTTGTTCATGGAACCGGAGATCCCCAGAGATGTGGGGGTTAAGTCAAGGGCCAGCTACAAATATAAGCTCTCTGTGCTTCAATTCTATCTCCTGCAAAAATGGGACTAATCATGTTTGCAGTGAAGATGAAGTTAATATGTGAAAAGACCTGGTACAATGGAAGCACTTGAGAAATGTTGATTCATTATTTTTGCTCTTTAGATGACATTGAGTTTTAGTTAACTGGGAGACACCCAAATAGATATGTCTGGGAAAGAGGACGATATGGGTCAGGAGCTCAGTAGAGGAGCAAGTGATAGAGATTTGGGCTTATTCACATAGGGGACTGGGGCATAAGAAGAAATACATATTTGGTCTTTGCCCCTGGTTCCTGACACAGAGCTCTTAAAGCCCTTGGCATTTCCTGGGTGACAGGAGCATCTTTTGTTTTAATGAGGTGACTCTTGGTAAGTGGGCCCCTAGATAGCTTCAGGAGGGGGACGGGGACTGATCACCAGAAAGACCAAGCCTTGATGGGAAACCTGGAACTTTCGGCCCCACCACCATCTCCAAGGAGGGCTGTGCACCATAGTTCCACAGGACAGAAGGACTGTTTTGCACCTTGCCCTACATACCTCTTTATGTGGCTGTTCATTTGTATCCTTTAGAACACCCTTTATAATAAACCAGTAAATGTAAAGAAAGCGTATTCCTGAATTCTTTGAAACGTTCTAGCAAATTGTCAAACCTGAGGATGAGGTCGTGGGAGTCCCAGATTTCTAGCCAGTTGGTCAGAAGCACAGGAGGCCCAGGACCTTGGATGGCATCTGAAGTAGGGGGCAATTCTGTGGCACTGGGCCCAGAAGTGCTGGGTACTGTGCTAATCTTAGGTAGTTAGTGCCAGAATTGAATCCAATCGTTAGGTACCCACTTGATGTCAGGAGAACCAGAGAATTGGTTGTTGAGGTTGGAAAACACCACGAAGTTGGCTAAAACTGTGGAGGAAGACGATATCCTCATAGTGGGGACCACATATCCTAGGCTTCTTTTCACCAAGGAATGACCATGTGACCAAGTTCTGGAAGCTGGGACAGGAGCAGAAGTAGTGCATGCAGCTTCCCCATTAGATTGTTAAACGGAAAATGTTTGCCCTCTACTTCCTCTTTTCTCATGCCCATGAGCCAGCATGTGGATGTGGAGTGAACATTCTTCCACCATGCACCAACTATCTCGGAGTAACAAGATAGAAGGGGCCTGGGCTCCTTGGGGGTCAGAGCCACTACCAGAGCCCCCTGCCTCTGGGCCACCTGCCCCCTCAACCCTTATATGAGCAGGAAATGAACCTCAATGGCACTGAAGCTACTGTTATTTAGTCTCTATTAAGGCAGCTGCACCAATACTTGAACCTAATATTCTCACTTGTTCACTGATTTGACAACCATTTCCTTGGTGTACCACGTGAGACATCCGAGTCACAGATACAAGGACTCTAGTGGCCTGGCTTATCATTGTGTCTCTCCAGAATCATGCCACTTTCAGAATCTGAGCTTCTTTATCAGCAGCATGGGCTTTCTGTGACCGTAGGTCCCTGAAACATTCCAGATTCAGACAGGAGGTTCATCCCTAAGAACATTTACATGGGGGCATGGGAGCATTTACATGGGGGGGGGTGTACACAGGTCTTCCTGGGGGGGAGGTGTGCTGGAGCCCAGGGCCCCTCACAGTAACCTGGTTCCAGAATTCACAACACACTCACATTTTCTCCCTAGTGATTTAGAAAATTCTTTATATCACATCCTCCCTCCCTCCCTTCTTCCTTCCTTCCCTCTTTCTTCTTTTTTTAAAAAAGATTTTATTTATTTTTGAGACACACACACGGAGGCAGAGACATAGGCAGAGGGAAAAGCAGACTCCCTGTGGGGAGCCCGATGCAGGACTTGATCCCAGGACCCCGAAATCATAACCTGAGCCAAAGGCAGATGCTCAACCACTGAACCACCCATGGGCTGGCTTGCTCGCCCTTCCTTCCTTCCTTCCTTCCTTCCTTCCTTCCTTCCTTCCTTCCTCTCTTTCTTTTCTTCTTTCTTTCTCTTTCTTTCTTCTTTCTTTTCTCTCTCTCTTCCTTCCTTCTTTTCTTTTCTTTCTTTCTTTCTTCCTTTCTTTCTTCTTTCTTTCTTTTTTCTTCTTTCTTTCTTTCTTTCTTTCTTTCTTTCTTTCTCTCTCTCCCTTTCTTTCTTCCTTCTTTCTTTCTTCCTTTCTTTCTTTCTTTCTTTCTTTCTTTCTTTTTTCTTCTTTCTTTTCTTTTCTTTTCTTTTCTTTTCTTTTCTTTTCTTTTCTTTTCTTTCTTTTCTTTCTTCTCTTTCTTCTCTTTCTTTTCCTTCATAGCTCCATGCTGGATGTGGAACCCAGTGCAGGGCTTGAACTCATAACCCTGAGATTAAGACCTGAGCTGAGATCAAGAGTCAGATGATTAGGGCAGCCCAGGTGGCTCAGCGGTTTAGCACCTGCCTTTGGCCCAGGGCATGATCCTGGAGTCCCGGGATCGAGACCCACATTGGGCTCCCTGCATGGAGCCTGCTTCTCCCACTGCCTATGTCTCTGCCTCTCTCTCTGTGTCTCTCATGAATAAATAGATAAAATATTTTAAAAAAAAACTTTAAAAGAGTCAGACGATTAAACAACTGAGCCACTCAGATGCTCCAGCTTCATTAATTCTTTTTTATTTAATTAAAAAAAATTTTTTTAAGACAGAGAGCTCGAGCAGGGAGGGGAGGGGTAGAGGGAGAGGGAGAGAGTCTTAAGCAGGCTCCACGCCCAGCACCAAGCCCAAAGTGGGGCTTGACCTCACAACCCTGAGATCATCACCTGAGCCGAGATCAAGAGTCGGACTCTTAACCAACTGAGCCACCCAGGCACCCCCTTTATTAGTTCTTTAAATTATTAAGGTGGTATATACACCCTATAAAAACATTCAAATTAAAAAAAAAACATTCAAATTCAAACTATACAGAAAATAGGTAAAGTGATGGAGAAGCCCTTGTCTAGATATAAGCAGGACTGGGTCACTGGTCAGTCTTTACAAAAAGCTGGCTGGAGTGGACAATCATAAAAATAGAAACATATGCCTTTGTCATTTTGTTTTGACTTCAAACATATAGATACACATTTAGGCACCAGGCACTCTTTGGGCTCCTGACATGAGTTGTCCTTATCTTCCTTGCATTAATCACTCCCACAGGGATCCCTGGGTGGCGCAGGGGTTTGGCGCCTGCCTTTGGCCCAGGGCGCGATCCTGGAGGCCCGGGATTGAATCCCACGTCGGGCTCGGGCTCCCGGTGCATGGAGCCTACTTCTCCCTCTGCCTGTGTCTCTGCCTCTCTCTCTCTCTGTGTGTGTATCATTAAAAAAAAATTAAATCACTCTCACAATCCATCACGTTATTTCCAGTTTCATTAAATGGTGTGAGAACGTAAGGGCACAAGTGAAACTATCCAGTGTATAATCCACGTAGATTTTTAAAAGAATTTTCTCCGAATAATTTATAGTTATCCTTCACACTGAATTCAACATTTTGGCAATTCTCTGTTTAGTTTATTCAAAGCACTCAACTTAGTTTTCAAGGAAGTGACTCTATGCACTCAGATTTCATCAGTTTGTGTAATGTTTAATTGAATTATATGATAATAGGATTATAGGATTATAGGATTACAATGACAAGTATACCTGGCTGAAACAGGCGAGAGAGCCAGCTGACTCTTGGTAAACAGGCAACCCAACCCCAGGGGGAACCGAAATACCTGCTTTTTGAGACCATAGGACAGTAAACCGTGGTTCCGCAAACCTGTTTTTGTACATCCTGGGTACAAATGGTTTTACAACAGATGGTTTTATGTTTTTTAATGGTTGGAAAAAATCAAAAGGAGAATATTTCATGATGTGAAAATTATGTGAAATTCAATTTTTAATATCCACCAGTGAAGTTTATTGGGGCACAGCCACATTCATTCTCCCCCCACCCACCCATAGTTCTATGGCTGATTTTGTGCAATAGTAGCCAAGCTGAAGGGCTGAACAGAGACTAAAATGTTTACTGTTTGGTCCTTTACAGAAAGCCTTTGCTGATTCCTGTTCTAAAGAGAAGCCTGAACCTTGGGAATGCACCATGCCACAGGTATCTGTTGCTGCGTTTTGCAGAAGGACTGACAGCTTTGGGTAAGGGAAGGTTTCCTAGGAGAACTCCTGCCATAAGTGAAAATCCTTTCTTTCTTGGCGTTACTACCTCCCAAAGCCACCCCCTAGATATAACCAGAATCCATGGTGTGACAGTTTGAGCCATTCTCATTGACCTCCCTCATTCACCCATGGTCCCATTTGCCCTTCACAGTGCTTTGTACACAATGACAGATCACGGGAAACAGAGTGTCCCTGTCTGCTTCCTTACCATTGATCCAAGCAGATGACAAAGCTCCCTTGAATGAGGCTAATATCCCTTTGGAGAGGTGACCATTTCTCAGTGGTGTCAACTGGTTACTCGCCATTCTCTGCTTCACTCCATGCAAAGAGCCACAGAGTGTTTTTAGGTAACAGGACATTTATACTCATGATGAAATGAACAGGTTTGCATTTCGATAAGCTCCATCACGGTAGCCAGTGTTTTCTGGGCTGCGGCTAGTAATCTAGGTAGCATGGACAGTTTCACTTGGACTTAAAAAATGAGCAGCCTTAACATTCAGAGAGCCCACAAATCCACCACCTAACTACAGTGGATGTCCAGTGATTTTCCACTGTTTCCTCCAGGGGATTTTTTTTTTTTTTTTTTTTAGCTGGATGAGAGGCTGTCAGTACTGTCTGGACATATGTGGAAGTTGTACTTGGGTGAAACATATGTGAGATGTCGGCACCTGTGGGGAGTGTGTGTGTATGTGTGTGTGTGTGAGCGTGTGTGTCTATGTGTGTGTCTGCACCACCATCATGTCTTGGCTGGATTATTGCAGTAGGTTTCTAACTCTGCTTCTGACCTTGCCCCCCTTCAGTCTATTCTCAACACAGCAGCCAGGATGCTTCCTTAACAACCTAAGTCAGGGAGCACCTGGCTCGCTCAGTTGGTGGAGCATGTGACTCTTGGTCTCGGGGTTGTGGGTTTGAATCCCACATTGGGTGAGGAAATTACTTAAAAAAAAAATCTCTAAAACTAAATGAAAAAAATAACACCTAAGTCCGACCATGCCACTCCTTGGACTGAAGCTCTCATGTCATTCTGAGCAAAAGCTAAAGTCCTTGTTGCAGTCTACAAGGCCCTACATGATCTAGTCCCCCGTTGCCTCCCTGGTCTCTTCTCCTACTAACTGTCCCCACTGCTCACTCCACTCCAACCACACATGCCTCCTTGCCATCCTCAAACTGCCAAACACACTCCTACCTCGGGGACTTTGCACTTGCTTTTGCCCCCCCCCCCCGGAACATTCTTCCCAAGGTAGCCTCATGGTTTACCTCTTCACTTCCTTCAAATGCCATCTGATAAAATGAGGCCTTCCCTAACCACCCAACCTAAAATAAGCCCCTCACGCAGTACTTTTGGTCCCCCTTACCCTGACTTTTTCCTATAGCACTCATAATCACACATGCTACATGCTTCCTTGTTTATTTATTGATTTTCTATTTCCTGCCATTAGAATGTAAGCTCCATGAGGGCAAGTGTTTTGCCTGTTTGTTCACGGCTCTGTCCCCTGTACTTAGCATAGCGCCTGGCAGAGTAGGGGCTTACTGAGTGCTTGCTTGTTGAGTGAGACTGAATCTCTCTTGCCACATGGCAGCCTGCTGCCCATAGGACCTTGGGCATGAGGCCTTGTTGAGGGTGGAAGGCAGTGGTCTAGTCCTGCCCAGTGCATGGTAGGTATATCAAAGAGAGCCTCTGTGTGTGGGGGACAGTGGGCACGTGGTGGTGGGGACAAAATACTAAGTCTCTGGGGATGTGCGGCATGGGCCATCTTATCTTGATGAGTGGGTGAGGGGGATGCTCCACTGGGGTCCAAGTTCCTGGCCTCCCTGAGCCCTGGAGTGTCCTTGCTAAGTGTTCTGAGAATAGGGATCAAGGGAACCTCAGTGATTCTGTCCCCCCTGCCCTTTGAGGAAAAGTTGGAAGCAGGTGCTGGTCCCAAGTCTACAATAACAATTGTTTGGAAGTTTGTCCTTTGAAAATACCGGCCTCCTACCTCCTAGACCTGTCTAATGGCAACTGAGTCACGAGTCAATGAGGGGTGGTGGCTGTGTGGGTGGTGGGTGGTGGGGTAATTGAACGCATTGATCCAGGGCTGAGACATCCTCCCCACTAATGAACAAATTAATAAACTCTTTGGTGAGGAGGTGGTGATTAATGAACCAATCAGCTTGCCCTATAATTGGGAAGTGGAATCAGAGGGAGAGGTGGACTGTGGGAGGTTTGTGGGCTGTGGGAGGCTGGTTCCTGGTCCCTCTCATGGTTGCTCTAAAGGGAAGTGACTTATTTAGGGGCTGTACCCTGAATCTAGACCTTCCCCCATGCCTTCTAGCTTCTCTACTCTGGCTTCTCTGCTCCTATCTATCTTTAGATCCCCTACTCCCCAAGGCATGAGAAGGTTCCAGGGAGGGAGTTCCCTTTGGGCATTTCACAATCCCTGTCATCTCTCTCTGTCTGGTATCAGTACACTAGAAACCCTCTGTCACCACCCCAGTCAGGGCTGCAGTGTCAGAAGAGCAAATGGCCCCCACTCTCAGATCTCCTTGTCCCCTTTAGCCTGCAGGGTCCCTGTCTAGGCCCTGACCCCTGGGATCACAACTGCCCCCAAAAGCCACCCTGGCTGTCCTCTCTATCTCGAGGGTGGGCACCTGCCTCTGTCTTTCCATGGCTTCTGGAGGAGTGTCCTATTATTTTTGCTGTCTGCTCCCCTAACTGGACCTAGGCTTGTCCCTCTGTTTTCTTCTGTATCTATGTCCTGGGAACTCTCCAGACTGGGGCTCTACTGGGATAGTGGTGTGTCTCGTCCCTTGGGTTGGGGCCATGACTCTCCTCTGAGACTGGGGTTACTGGAGAACAGGGCCATGTCCTGCCCCTCAGGTGAATGATTTTTCTTCTCCCTCTGAATATAGGGTCCATGTCCCCTTTTCTGCCTCCATGCTCAGCATGCTGCTCTGGTCTTTCTTGGGATATGCAGGGCCCCTGGGGCCTGACTCGTTGATAAGGAGCCATTTCCGGAGAGTGCAGGTGATTGAACCTATAAAAAGATGATTGAGGGAGCCCTAGGTTCTCCACCTTGAGAGAGCTCTAAAAATAACACCCACGGCCATCTGTCCTGGAGGGTGGAGGGCTGGCCCAGAACCAAGATGGCCCCTCCTGCCCTTAAGTGCTGATGGGATGCAAGCTCT